>NW_026575152.1:2400000-3859060 GCF_905146905.1 Nyctereutes procyonoides | reverse complement strand
GCTCAGAGCCCAACATGGGACTCAATTTCACAACCCTGAGATCTTGATGTGAGCTGAACTAAGAGTTGAAGGCTTAACTGACTGAGCCACCCAGGCACCTTATAGTATCTCAATTTTTATGTGCTGGTTTCATTATATCTTCTCTTTTGCTTTTTATTTTATTTTTTTCTGTTAATGCTGGTAAAATAAGAATAGCTCACCCAAATAATTTTTCTTTAACACAATTATCTGGATACAGGAGGATAAATGAGCCTTAAGTGCCAGATTAGCTCATCTTCCCTTGCTCAGCAGTCTGGCTGAGGTGAGGCACCGATAGCCTATAAACCATGCTACAATAGTACATTGAGTATCTACTCTGAGCCAGGAAATGGAACAGTCAAGCCAATACTTTATGATCTTTTATTACCATATAAATTCTAGGTTTTGCAGTTGAATATGGACAGACAACATGTTCATTTCATCCAACAGATGGAGGAAATGAAACACAAATAAGTGGCACCTTGCATATTAGCTATATGAGTAAAATATTAAGGCCATGCCTATTATAATGCATTTATTAAGCAGCTACTGAGTGTCCTTTTTTCCCCAGCAGGTGTTACAAGATATGAAGTGCATACAACTTTGTTTGTGAAATGGTTTCCTTGGATACATACAATCCTGACAATGGATTTGAATTTAAATTCCATTAACACAATCTAACCACATTTCCTTAACAAATTCTCTTTCCCAATCTTTATCTAGTTATTAGGTTTTTATATTCCAGTGCTTATGGAAACCTTAGCACAAATTTTTTTATGGCAACCTAATTATAGGAAACAGCATGGCCTTATAGTCAGAATGTGGTCTCAAATTTAGTTTCTCCATTTTCTAGCTCTGTGATGACCCCAAGTAAGTAACCCTCGTCTCAAAAATTTAGCTAATAATAGGTACCCCATCTCATTGTTATTAGCATTCATAAGAATGCACATGTAGTGAGCCCAGGAAGTATCAGTCCCTCCCCTACCTGAATATTTCAACATGGAATTCAAGATGTATTGATGGATATTTTATATATTCTGAAATACATATTTTCTTGGAGCAGCCACCCAAAAAATAAATGATGTGGGAAAAATCCAGAGGAAGATGCGGGACAGTCAGAGAGCAGCTTTTTGTTCTGGGATCAGTGAGAGATGGGCAGTAATAGTCTCTTTCGCATTGTGTTTTTGCTGAAGAAATACTTAGCATAAAAAATTGTCTGGATTAAGGCAGATACAGGGCTTCCCTTAGGTTGCTCTTGGGCAGAACTGTTTGAGTGGACTTGGAAGCCCCAAATTTTAAAGAGATTAAGCTGGTGGAAATAGACCTGATCAGACACTGGTTTATCTCCTAGTATCCAATAGGACAAGCCTTATTCACACTAATGCATTTCTGATGACGTTCATTTTTTCCAGTTTTACTTTAAATTGATTTAAGCAACAAAGTGATAATCATAAGCATGAGCCAAAAGATCTTAGTATACAGGAAAAAAAATGTAAAAGCTTAGCCACAGCTGATATTCAGCATGGGGATTTAGGGAAAATCTGTGACACACAACTTCTGAAGATGACATCCATCCCAAGGTAGCCAGCACCTGTGCATTGGAACACAAATACCTGTAACATTTGGGAGCGTCTTTAACACAGCTTCTCCTAGTATAGAAACTATTGATATCAAGAGAACTCATATTTTCCTTATCTTCCCAATTTAAATCTTCCTTTAAAGAGGGGAAAAAAGGAATTGTTTACTCCTTAGCATCTGTTAGTTATTTTTGCCCTAAGCCCTGACGGCCTCCCTACTCCCTAATAAACAAAGGGGATTTTATTGACCAGCTCATTGTCAAAGAAACTTTAAAAGGCATTCAGCAATCCTCACATAGCATACGCTTTGGATCTCTCATTCCCACTTCATCTGAGAAGAGCTTGAATGCAATATTTACATAAAACATATTCATTCAAGAAATAGTATTTTTTTATTTACTGATATATTTTTAAAGATTGTATTTATTTATGCATGAGAGACAGAGAGAGAGAGAGGCAGAGACATAGGCAGAGGGAGAAGCAGACTCCCTACAGGGAGCCTGATGCGGGACTCCATCCTGGGACCCTGGGATTATAACCTAAACTGAAGGCAAACACTCATCACTGAGCCACTCAGGCCCTCTATTTACTGATATTTACCAACTTAGTAGGATTCATGGATATTGTGTCCCATACTGAATGTTTTTTTCTTACTTTCCCCTTTTCCCTTTTTGTTTTTAATATTTTAATTTTTTTAATAGTTAAACTTTATTTACTTTTATATATGGGTTGTCTTAAATTCTTTGGAGAAAAAGCAATTCAAAAATCTCACAAAGAGGGATCCCTGGGTGGCGCAGCGGTTTAGCGCCTGCCTTTGGCCCAGGGCGTGATCCTGGAGACCCGGGATCGAATCCCATGTCGGGCTCCCGGTGCATGGAGCCTGCTTCTCCCTCTGCCTGTGTCTCTGCCTTGCCTCTCTCTATCTCTGTGTGTGACTATCATAAAATAAATAAAAATTAAAAAAAAAAATCTCACAAAGAAAAATAACGTGCTTACAGAGATCCTAACAGAGGGAAGGGAACAACTTGCTCAAATATTGTTCTTTTGACCGATGCCTTCCTTTCAATGATAATGACATTTTTGACAGTCAAGGTCTTTCATTATAAGCACCTGAAAGTAAAGGTTTATATTCTTAAATTTCATTTCTTTTTGATGTGAAATGCATTATGTGGGGAAAACAATGGCTTTATTTTCCATTACCTTTCTAGTTTAGTATATAAACCATTTACCTCAAGATATCTGTGTAATGAAATACACGTAATCATTTATTAAAGGCAGTTCAAATTCTATTTCCTATGTTTCTTTTTTTTTAAAAAGATTTATTTGACACAGAGAGAGCGCACCCACAAATAGGGGGAGTAGCAGGCAGAGGGAGAAGGAGAAGCTAGGTTCCCCCAGGAGCAGGAAGCCCAATGCAGGACTTGATCCCAGCCCTGAGATCATGACCTGAGCCAAAGGCAGACACTTAACCAACTGAGCCACCCAGGCACCCCTAATTCCTATGTTTCAACAAAAATACATCATAGCCTTGAATTTTCTCACCTGATGACATACTATAAAATCTTAATCAAGGAAGTGTTATACGTACAAGTTGTTTTATTAGCTCATTTTAAAATACAATAACCCAATCACATTATCATATGGTTTTACTCATTTGAGGAATATAGAAAACAGCACAGAGGATCATGGAGGAAGGGAGGGAAAAACTGAATGGGAAGAAATCAGAGAGGGAGACAAACCATAGACTCTTAACTCTGGGAAACAAACAGGGTTTCTTAGAGGGAGGTAGGTGGAGGGATAGGTAACTAGATGATGGGCATTGAGGGAGAAAAAAGTAAACACACACAAAATAAATATTTAAAAATACAATTTTATCTGGGAAGCTACTGATAATTAAAACAGAAAGTAACCTGATGTGCTTAGCTACCTATATCTCAGTTTTCTATACTTGTATATTTATAATCTGTATTTTATTTTACCAAAGTATGTTTTCCTCTAGATCCTCCCAAAAGCCAACAAATTGCATATTACAATCTTATCTGCAAAGAAAGAACTATACCCATAAAAGAATGAATAATTTTGCTATTACAACATACATGAAAAATGACTACTATATTACTGAAAGAACCAATTACATATCACTGGCTTGCTTAAGAGGTTACAATTTACCTCTTTCAAAAGATGATAATGTACCATCTTCTAGAAATAGAAAAGGAAATGCCAAAGACAGTGCTAGAGTAAATCATCTTTATTGACTTCACTTTTAATAATAATTAAATTGGATTCAAAAGTGATTTTCCAACATGGCATTACATGAGAACTTCTGATAATGTTGGAATAAATTAATCTTAAATACAATTAAAAAGATAAAGTAAAAGGAGAGAAATTGTTCCAAGTTAACACACCAAGGTTGAGGTTAGGTGGCCATGTAGGGGGTAAAACATACATTGGGAGAGGAAGAACTCAAGCTGGGATCTATGACACTGGCTCCATTTATAGGCATGTGCACCTTTGCAAAATTATTTAATCCCTCTCAGCCTATAGTGTCCCCATCTGTAAATCTGTATCAGAGTTGTTTTGGGATAAATATTTCTACATTTAAAAAAAAAAGCAAAAGGAAAATTAAAAGTCTTAAAAATTATATCTATAGAAATACAAATTACTAATTTATTTATTCATGATAATGTTCTCTTTTTACCTTTGTACTTTTTTAGAAGTAAAACTGAAGTTTTAGTACTGTAGTGAAGTTATTAGGTGCAATTTCCTTAGAACAATTGGCTAGGTCATATCATTATGTTGTTTTATCTGCTGTCTTTCTATAATTTTCCTTTACAAAGTTTAATTCCATTACTGCTCTCTAATATTACTACTCTATTATCATAGCCCTTATTAATGCATAATTGCCCTTACTCCTTCTCCATATTTCTTTTTTGCTGAAGACTAATGTAAAATTGCAGTTATAATTATACCATTATAAAAATCCTTGTTAATTTGATTACTTCTTGCATTTATCTATGAACCTCCCTTTCCTTGATTTTCTCCCCCTGATTTACTTAAGGTTATTCCTTACTGCCTTCATCTTTTTATCTTATAACTTTAATGCAACTAAAATCAATTAATTTTTAAAAGACCTGGGTATATCTGTACCTAAATATATCATAAGAATCTTGTATGCTGCAGTTATTTATATCAGGAGTAATCATATTAAATAGTATCCATAAAATTCCAAAGGGGATTTACAAGCTGAGGAGAGTAAAAAGGAAGATTTTAGAACACGACGTGTACCTAAAATTCAGATTGAAACTGAAATAATATGGACAATACAACAGAGAGAAAAATCATCAGAGAGGGAAAATACACAATAACCTGTCTATCCAGGGTCATGAAGACCTTCCAGCTGGAGTATTAGCCACGTATTTTACTTTCAACCAGACTTTGTTGTTGTTGTTGCTGTTGTTGTTGCATTGTCTTTCAGAACTTGGCACTACTTCCATGACATGCCAGAAATGATGAGAAAGCCCAATGAGAGAATTGATACATTTTGACCACCTACTCTAATTCTCTCTTGCCCCACACTCTGCCTCTGGTAACCACAAGTCTGATCTATTTTTCTAGAAGTTTGTTTTTTGTTTTTGTTTTTTGTCTTTGGCTTCCACATGTGAGAGTATACTGTATTTGTCTTTTTCTAACTTATTTATTGTAGCACAATGTTCTTGAGGTCCATCCATATTGTCACAAAATGGTAGGATTTCTTTGTATTTATATCTGAATAATATTCCATTGTGTGTGTACATCTATCTATCTATCTATCTATCTATCTATCATCTATCTATCATCTATCCATCTATCTAATGCTTTAGATAGATAGATTACGAACTTCTTTATCCATTCATTCATCCGTGGACACTTGTTTCCATATCTTGGCTATTTTAAATAAGGTTGCCATAAACATGGGAATGTAGGTCTCTTTGCAAGTTAGTTTTTCATTTCCTTTGAGTGTTTTCCTAGAAGTGGAATTTTCAGATCATAGTAGTTCTATTTTTAATTTATTGATGGTTTTCCATACTCTTTTCCATTGTAGTTATACCAATTTACAACCCTACCAAAAGTGCACAAAATTTCCCTTTTCTCCACACCCATACCAGCATTGGTTATCTCTTACCTTTTTGATGATGGCCATTCTAATAGGTTTGAAGTGATATCTCATTGTGATTTTAATTTATGTTTCCCTAACAACTAGTGATGTTGAGCAACCTTTTTGTAGTAAGGTATACCATTTTGTGTATCTCCTTTGGAGAAATGTCTATTCAGACTCTGCTCAGTTTTTTAAATTGAGCTTGTTTTTCACTATTGGGTTGTATGAGTTGTTTATATTTTGTATGATAACCCCTTATCAAATATATGGTTTGCAAATATTTTTTCCCATTCCATAGCTTGTCCTTTCACTTTGTTGATGGTTCCTTTTTCTATGTAGAAGCTTTTTAGTATAATGTATCCCATATATTTATTTTGTATTTTGTTGCTTGTGCTTTAGATGTCATATTCAAAAAATCAAAAACCAAGATCCATGCCAAGGAACTTATTCCTATGTTTCCTTACGAAACATTTGATTGTTTAAGAACATAAAAGATCATTGAGATCTGTCCTTAGGACTGTTTCACCATTCTTAGACCATTTACCTCAACTTTTGGAGATTCCAGGTAGATGGAAGATGATGACATGCATTGACAATTCTTCCTGACACTTCCATGAATTTCTTGACAAACTTCCACTCCAAACCTTCTATCTTTCCTATTACCCTACCAGATAGTTATCTCTAGGCTTGGGGGCAAATTTGAAGGCTTGGGAAATATATTTTCTCAGTTTCCACACTCACTTATTTTTCCCCTTCTTTATTTTGTTTTATGTTTTAAAATTAATTGATTAATTAATTTATTTATTTTAGCAAGAGACAGAACATGAGTGCAAGTGGGGGAGGGGCAGAGGGAGAAGGAGAGAATCTCAAGCAGACTCCACACTGAACTTGGAGTCCAATACTGGGCTCCATTTCATGATCCTGAGATTGTGACCTGAGCTGAAATCAAGAGTACAAGGCTTAACCAACTGAGCACTCAGGTGCCGCTTCCCTTTTAATTTTAGAGATAATATAGGGTTCTTTTATTACCTGAAAACATAATTAAAAATGTGTCTGCACTGTACATTCTGTGAAATAACTTGGTTTAAATGAATTATAGCAACTAGTTTTGAATATAAGCCTGAAGTAAATCTTCTCATTGTTGGAATAGCCATCTTATGATTTGTTTATGCTTCCATCTTTATATGAGTATCTTCCTACATCTAGAAAATCTTTTAAGTGACTATCATCCTTGCATGCCTTCTCTACTTCATTTTTCCAACAAAACTAGGTTTTCAGGAGGCTGTGCTCTGACTAGGCTCTAGTGAGTGAAGTCACAGTTCATGACATTTATGCTTTGTATTAGCTTCAGGAGGGTACAGTAATAGAGAAGAGAGAGTATTGCTGCTATTATTATTATTATAAATAATAACCAACATTTACATAACATTGCATAGTTTTGAATGTGTTGGCACATGAATTACCTCATTAAACGAGACAAATGAGAAAATTCACAGTTAATAATTTCAACTCATGAATGAGATAGTTTAATTTTTTTTCTCATTACCAGACTTGAATAACATGTCTATTAGGTTCATGTTCATTATCTGTGAGGACTCCAAATGCAGTTGGAATGCAGTATTGAAGTGAAAAAGAATGACATATCGTCACGCTGTGTGATTAGAAAATAGAGAATGATTTTGGCAACAACATTAAGTCATGAGAAATTGCAGGACAGCAATAGCTAACTGAAGCAAGAAGCTAGAAAAACAACTAAACTTTATAAAGCAAAAAAGCATTAGAGCATTAGAATAATAAATTAAGGTATTAATACCTTTAGAACTTGCTGAATATAAAAACATGTCTTGAAAACATTTATACAGATAGATATGAAGATTTTATTTGAGCGGCTTAAGGAAAGATATATGATGGATAAAGTCATTTTTTGTCAACCAATGTTAACTAAAATTAATTTGCTGCTTCCTGTAATATAAGCCTATAATTATATATTTTTCCCTTAATTCTCTAATTTGAAATATATACATGTCACCACACAATTATAATTTATTTATATTATTTCAATATCAGTAACTGGGAAATAAATAAACCTTTTTGTAACTGGAAGCAATGATATCCTTTTTGAATCCTTTTATACCATCCCCAGACACCAGACCCCATATCCCCAACCCCAATTATCAAGGAATATAAGGTGGAGAGCTTGGAATTCCTTAGGTAAGTTCTTAGAATATGTAAACAGGGGATCCCTGAGTGGCGCAGCGGTTTGGCGCCTGCCTTTGGCTCAGGGCGCGATCCTGGAGACCCGGGATCGAATCCCATATCGGGCTCCCGGTGCATGGAGCCTGCTTCTCCCTCTGCCTGTGTCTCTGCCTCTCTCTCTCTCTCTCTCTGTGTGACTATCATAAATAAATAAATTAAAAAAAAAAAAGAATATGTAAACAGTGTGCTGAATTGGAGTGTAGGAACCAAAGACCAATGAATTTGTAAGAAAATGGAGGATTTATTGTTAGTGGTTTTTTTTGGTTGTTTTTCTCGTTTCTTTGTGTGGGGGGAGGGGCTCTGGGTGAGGCAGACAAAAAGGGAAGGAATGCTGAAGAAAAGAGGAAGGAAAAATACATATGAATAAGACAAGGAAGAAATATGGAAGGAGAATCAGTATAGGAGCAAAAGAATACAGAAGGGTATCAACAGAATTGTGGAAGGCTAGAAGCATGAGTTTGGGATCCCTGGGTGGCGCAGTGGTTTGGCGCCTGCCTTTGGCCCAGGGCGCGATCCTGGAGACCCAGGATTGAATCCCACATCGGGCTCCCGGTGCATGGAGCCTGCTTCTCCCTCTGCCTGTGTCTCTGCCTCTCTGTGTGTGTGTGTCTCATGAATAAATAAATAAAATCTAAAAAAAAAAAAAAAGTCAAAAATTAAAAAAATAATAAAAATAAATAAAAAACAAACACATAAAATCCCATGGGTTTTCTCTCTACTGGTTGTAACTGTGTTCTATATTGAGAGGAGTTTCATTGCAGAAGCAGCCTCCTTGCTAGCTAGTTTGAGCATAGGGGATTCATTCCTGGCTCGTAAGTGGACCACAGAATTTGAGGAAATACTAAAGAAATGGACTCATGGCTGAACTTTGAGGAAAGAGTGTTAAAGTCATATAGTTTCCAGGATAGGATCCTAAGGCTATAGAGCAGAATTGAACCATTCAGGAGACTCTGACCTTGAAATGATGGGAACCTTTGAAAACAGGAAGTTGATGAGTAAATGAGGGAACTACTGCTACAGTTTCTGTCTCCAGAATACATTGCTATTACTATCTGTATGAATAAAACGGATGCCGACTGCTCAGTTCCCCTTCATAGACTTTCTTCCAATTCCACATCTTGAGGATAAGTCTATTGGTAGAAACTGAACATACCGAGAAACCTCAGGGAGGTGATAAGGGTTCCCTGAACTTTCCAGCCTCTGCACACTTAAAAGAGGATGGAATACTGCATGAGCTAATTCATGGTACCAGCCACATATTCCTGATTGTGGCCTCAGGGAGTTAGTAGGGTAATATATTCTATTAATTAAAATATTTAGAATAACCAGCACTTATGAATAAAACATGAGAATAAAATTTGAAAATCCTTACTAATATTAGGGAAGAATAGCATGTAAACTTGAATAACATGGATTTATAGTTTTCAATTAGTGTTGTACATTCTCTACAGGGACATTCGGAAATGTGTGGGAACACTGTTGGTTATCACAATGACTAGGGAATGCTATGGGCATTTGGTGAACAGGGGCTACAAGTAGTACATGGAACACTTCATAAAATTTGACACAATAAAGAATTACCCGACCTTCAGTGCCAGTAGCCTCCCTCTTCAGAAATGTTGGCATAAGTAGTCCCCAAATAATTTTAATAATGTACATTATCATCAGAAAAGTTTGCTGATTTGAATTCATCGATTTTTGTTTTTTTACTCTTATATAAAAGGACATGTATCCAGATGGATGATTTTTATTGTTTTTTTAAGACTTTTTCCCAGATGAATGTTATTGTGGAAATAGGTTCCCAAAAAAAGGAGCATGAATGAATGGGATTCATATTTTATGAAGGAAAGAATCATTTGATTTTTACCAAATAGTGTTCCTCAAAATATGTTACCCTTACCAGCAGCATAGCATCATGTGGGAACTTGATCAAAATGAAAATCTCTGGCTCCAACCTACTGATTCAGAAATTCTGGGGTTGAGACCAGGAGCAATGTGTGTAATCACAAACCTTCTAGGTCATTTTGATATACTCCAAATTTTGACAACTGCTAGAATAAAAACTACAAGGAGTGAATGTGGTAAAAGTTTGGCATATTTAGGGAATTTGAGTTTTCAACTGCAATGAGTGTGATCGAAGGAGAAAAACATTTTATATGAAATTGATCAGCATTGGGAAAGTCTTTGATCCCTCTAATAATGATTCTTCCTAGGCATGATGTCCAAGAAGATATAGAGGCAAACAGATTTAAGACATGACCCACACTAGGGAATTACACCAAAGAAAACCCAGAAATGGGATGTATTAGTTTTCTCTGGCTGCTATAAAAAATAACTACAAGCTTAAGGGCATGGCTTTACTACCCATAGTTTCTGTAAATCTGAGTTCTGATGAGGTATCTCCCCAGACTAAAATCAAGATGTCAGTAGGGCAGTGTTCCTTATGGAGGGATCTAGACAGGAATCTATTTCCAAGCTTATTTATGTTGTTGACCAAATTCATTTCCTTGAGGTTGTAGGACTGAGATCTTCACTTCCTTGCTAACTGTCAGCAGTAGGCCACCATCACTCCCAGATGCCTCCCTCTAGTCCATGCATACAGCCACTTACATCAAATCCTCCTTACTCTTGGACTCTCAGACTTCTCCTGTTGATGTTTCTATTCTGCCTTCCTCTTCCACTATATCCAACTGACTCTAGCCAGAGGATAGTCTCTGCTTTTAAGGGATCATATGACTAGATTGGTACCACCTGCATAATCTAAGTTAATATCTTTAAGTTCCATAACTTTAAATACATCTGCAAAGTACTTTTGCTACGTAACATAACATAGTCACAGGTTCCAGGAATTAGGGCCTGGATAACTTTGGAGAGCCACAATTCAGCCTATTACATAGAAGAATTAATTCATTCATACCTTCAGCTACACCATTAACAAGAATTTTAGGCAACAGAACTTTAATAGTAGGTATTTTCCATTTAGAAAATCTGGGACGCCTGGGTGGCTCAGTGGTTGAGTGTCTGCCTTTGGCTCAGTGGTTGAGTGTCTGCCTTTGGCTCAGGGTGTGATCCTGGGATACAGGATTGAGTCCCATATGGTGCTCCCTGCGTGGAGACTGCTTCCCCTCCCTCTGCCTCTCTCCCATGAATAAATAAATAAAACCTTTAAAAAAATCTGTCCACTTACAAGGCTCCAGGTAGGAGACTTAGTAGGAGCTAAGTCTCCAGACCTGGTGAAGAACATTTAGCAGTGGTTTCCAATAATTGAATCACAATAGAGTTCTAGTACCTCAGAAGGGACTGAAACATCATGAGTGAGACTTCTGAGAACCTAGAAAAAGAGACCAAGATGGAAAGAGTGGTAGAATTCAACTCTATGGTAGTAAGAAGAAGTACACTGGAATGTAGGGGAATCATGCACATACACAGGGTGGTTCTGGATGTTTGGTTTTACTGGCACCAAGGAGACTTGGGGAAACACCTGAGGAGAACAGTGGTCATCAGCATCACTAGAAACTCTGTGTGTTTAGGAGCAATATAAACTCATACCCAGACACCTGCCACAGGGTTCTAAAGCAAGAAAGGGCTGGAGATTGTGTCAGGAAGTCATGAACTCACAGAACTTGACAGTCCCTGGTTACATCCTCTGCAGATTTGGTAATTCTGTCAAACTGGAAGTTGTTCTCCATATTGTAGATAAAGGGTATAAAGCTTAGTAGAACAATATGTCAGGTGGTAATGGAAGCTGAAAGTTTAAGGTTTGGAACATAGAAGATATTTTTAGAAACAGATTCATGTCACATGGGCCAATAGCAATTAGCTGAACTTAGCGTTCTAAATTTAAGATGCTATGGGTTTAAATATATTAACTTATTTTCCTTCCTTCTTTTCCATTTTAATATGGATTATATTAATATTTTTTTAATAATCCATTGGAGAGAAAGTTATTAGGACAGTTAGGATTTTTAAATGCTTTTAATCTTTACCAAATTTGGGCAGCCTGGGTGGCTCAGTGGTTTAGCGCTGCCTTTAGCCCAGGGCATGATCCTGGAGATCCAGGATCGAGTCCCATGTCCAACTCCCTGCATGGAGCCTGCTTCTCCCTCTGCCTGTGTCTCTGCCTCTCTCTCTCTCTCTCTCGCTCTGTGTGTGTGTCTCATTAATAAATAAAATCTCTTAAAAAATCTTTTCTGAATTCAACAGAGGATGATATATGTCAAGCCCAGACTACTCAGCACATTTTGCTTCCTAAATAGAGGAAATACATTTCTACTTTCCCCCAAGAAATGGAGCATTTTGCATGAAAATAAAGAGAAACTAAGTGATTTTCAAAAGATGACTTTTTCACTGAAGAAATAACAGCTAAATGCCACTGTATAATTTCTTGCCTCTCAGTGTTCCTCTCTCATTAAAGTAAAAACACAGAGGAAAGAGATAAAAGATTTATCATATTTATATAGACAAATTTTTACTACTGCTATAAAGTGAGAGAAAGCAGACAAAGCAGATCTTTGGGGAGATCCTCTGATTCAGGAAACACTGAACATTTTGGCTGCTTCTGAAAAGTAAAAATAAAAGACATGAGTTGATAGAGGAGACCAAAAAGTTCTGAGTGTGGGAATGATTTGTCTTCAAGATTTTTTAAAGTTACATTTATCAGAGTTTTGAGACTTTTTTCTAATGAATGAGATTGACTTTTAAAGAGACATTGATATATATATGACATACATACATGTTGATTATTGCCTCTATTTTAATTTTTTATTAGGAATCCTACCAGAGAAACAGTGTGAAGCTTGTGACAATCTAACCTGATTCAGGTAACTGAAAGTCAGCCCTCAATAGGGTATTATCCAACCCTGAAGCTGAGGCTAAATTTTCCATGGCTTTGAGGATCAGATCTCACTTCCAGTTGTGTTCATGGTCGCCATGCATTATGCAAAACTAGTGGTATATGGCTGTTTCGATGCTGTTTAATTGTATATGTTCTCATTATGGTTTTATTGCCAATTAGCTCTCTGAATCATGATGATATTATTGGGGAGCACAAGACCATGGATAATGGGACAGAGGTTTATGCCTGGATCTTGGGCTCACTCCAGGTATAACCTTGCATAAATTATTCTTCCTTGGATTCAGCAAGAACCACAAAAGGTGTTAGTTTGTGCAAAGCTCACTGCAGGTGGCTTCAACATAAGATATAGGATCCATATAATTTATTGTATTTTTCTGTGAATCTAAGGTAGATTATCTAATAAGAACACAGAGAAGAGAAACGTCTAAAAACTGTTAGAAAGCACTTGTTCTAAAAAGTGTATCTTGCTACGGAAATAGTAACTAATGACAACTATTGGAATAGAGCTTAATTGAGAGGCTAGAGAAGCCTTACTCCAGGCAAAATCCAGCATGTTGTTTTAATTGTGCTAATATTATAGAGAAGAAGTAAGCAAAGATTTTAAGATGATATGTTTTATCAACAGCCTCACTGACATGATTCTCTTGGGTTTTCTCATTTGAGATTGCCTCTGCTAATTGCTTTAACACTTTCCAACAAGTATATTACTGAAAAAAGAATGCCCAATGTCCAACCCACTGATGCTTTGAGGCAGGTGAGCCACAGCTGCGTAAGACATAAAATCACAGCTGGAATATATTGCTTTTCTTTGTCAAACTCTAAATATTTTATCTTAAAATATAGTGCTCAATCATGAAAATATAACCATATTAGCTCTCTAGGAAAACTATCCAACATTTCCTATTTGTCTATGCTTTTATTTTATTTTTTAAAGATTTTATTTATTGGGGATCCCTGGGTGGCGCAGCGGTTTGGCGCCTGCCTTTGGCCCAGGGCGCGATCCTGGAGACCCAGGATCGAGTCCCACATCGGGCTCCTGGTGCATGGAGCCTGCTTCTCCCTCTGCCTGTGTGTCTGCGCCTCTCTCTCTCTCTGTGACTATCATAAATAAATAAAAATTAAAAAAAAATTAAAAAAAAATAAAACTTTAAAAAAAAAAGATTTTATTTATTTATTAATGAGAGACACAGAGAGAGAGAGAGAGAGAGAGAGAGAGAGAGGCGCAGAGACGCAGGCAGAGGGAGAAGCAGGCTCCATTCAGGGAGCCCGATGTGGGACTCAATCCCGGGTCTCCAGGATCACACCCCAGGCTGCAGGCAGCGCTAAACCGCTGCACCACCGGGGCTCCCCTACTTTTTGATTTATAGGAAAATTACACAAACACTAAAGTAAGCCTTTGCGTTAAATAATAATTTTTGCCAAATACACTTGATCAGAGACCTGTCCACAATTATTTTTTCTGAGAAATTATAACAAAGAATCCAGACAGAAAAGTTGATTTTATTTACCTTTCAGAAAAAGAAAAGTATTTAATTCATGGAAAAGTTATTTCTCTCGGTATTTGTCTGTTCCCTTCTTTATTTGCACTTGATCTCTTTACTTCCATGGCTAATCTTTCACCGTCCTTTTTCTACTTCTTAACAGGAAAAGGCTCCTGGAAATAATAACTAACATCTTCAAGTGGATATAAAAGTCTTAGCTTAGACAATAAAGGTATTCTTGTTACAAAATTCTATAAATAAATGTTCTTATGTTAATTTTCACTCAATTCGAAGGTTGGAATAGAAAGGTCTTAAGGAAAAAAAAAAGGCCTTAAGAGCTTGTTAAAAAAAAAAAAAAAAGCTTGTTAAAGACTGTTCTATGAGTAATGCATGGAGTAGATAGGTGATCCATTGAGAAATACTGTTTAGAAAAATTAAAAAGCAAGCTTAGATATCCAAAATATTAATGAGTACCCTTTACATGGTGCAGCTAATACAAATCTGTGAATCTCCTATTTACTAAATCATCTAACTTTTCTGCAAAATATAACATACATACACATGCCATACATGCATATGCCATCACCTGCCATTACACTGGTACTGATAAGTACCAATTATTTATAAATAGAATTATTCTCTATTATAAAATGCAAAGATCCATTTCCCAATCTCTCTCTTTCTCTTAAATTGACATGTGTCTTTAACTCAACCAATTTCCTTGGAATGTATCACTGTTACGGGCTGAATGTGCCTCCCAAAATTTATTTATTGAAACCTTAACCCCCTATGTGATGGTATTTGGAGATGGGGACTTTGGGAGGTAATTAGAGTTAGATTGAGGTCATGAGGGTGGAGCCCTCATGGTAGAATTAATGCCCTTTATGAGAAAAGACACAAGAAAGCTGTGTTCCCCCCCACCTCACTCCCCACCCCGGCCTGTATTGTCTGCCAAGTGAGGAGCAGTTTGTAAGCCAGGAAGAGTTCTCACCAGAAGCTGACCATACTGACACTCTGACTTCTAGATTCCAGAAATGGGAAAAATAAATGTTTTTTGTTCATGAGACACCCAGTCTATGGTATTTTGTTATGATGGTCCAAAAGGACTGAGACATAGCCCAAGCTAGCACAATAATAGTATTTATTTCCTTTGCAAATAGATGGGACAAGAACATATTCAATCCAAGCAGATTTTTTGACTATACTTCTGCAGCTAAGGTCATATTTACAGCCATAATTCAATGACTCAGTGCTTTCATTTTCCCATGTATTTACTCAGCATTAATGTTTTACCATGAGACAATGTGTCTTGCAAATATTGCAGATGTTTTAATACTATAATACTCAACAAGACGCAGATTCTTGCATAGGTATTTTGAAAGGTGGCAAAGAGGAGAATTCCTAAGGAGGCTACCAGCTATAAGAAATACTAGAACTGGAAATTTGTATATTTCTAGATGGCAAAAGATCTCATGCAAAACAATATTTTAAAAAAATTATAGCCATGTTTTTTCACTACTATTATAAGATTATTTATTACCTTGCAAATTGACCACAATATTCATTACTAAGTGGAATAATAAAAAGAAACAATGAAACAAACAAGTTGCCTAATAAGGATAATTTATTTGTATCTAGGCAATTTATTATACTTCCATGCATTGCCATTCTTGAGTTGAGCAGCATTTACCTCCCCAGAGCTGAGACAAGCTTGCAATTTTTTAATCAGAGGAAATAGAAATTTTACTATTTCAACTAGATTATAATATATAGTCCTGGGCTTTTTTTTTTTTTTTTCTTGCTGCAAAGCTCTAGCTCCTAAGCTGTGTTATCTGTCAAGGGCATGATCATGTGGTGGGGCAAAAATAACAATGCTTTCATATATGTGCAACTCTTTCTACATTTTTTAGCATATTGCAATGAATTTCGTGTTATTATCCATGAGAAATTTAACTAGGCTAATTGACTACAAAGAACAAATTAGTATGAACCTCATTTATTTTATACAGTCATGAAAAATTGAAAATGTCTTTTTTAATTATCTGACACAGAAAGGAGTAAAAGTATTACTAGGGAATTTTTAGCATGACATATAACCCATTGATATTTTAATTAATATTAAATATGTATATCATATATACATATATGTTAAAATAGAATGTTGGCTGATAAAAATGTTGTGAAAAATACTAATTTATTCATTATAATTCAATATAAATTATTTGACTCTAAAAGCTAAATATATCTGGTTTATTGAATTTTATGTTTCAAAGAAGTGTTTTCATAGAAAACCCTTTATCAAGCCTTTGTTTAAATGCAACAATTTCTTGATAATCTAATCATAAGAAATAATTTTCCTTTCTTAATATTATTATCTTTAATAATGCCATGATCTAATAAATACAGAAGTCAAATAATCATTATTATTTTTTCCTTAATTAATAGTAAAATTACAGTGAAAGAGGAAGGACAGTAATTTGATGGAATTCTGAATCACAAGACATTTTTTAAAGAATTTTTTTTTTCATGTTCACATAGATATCAAAGGTAGGTTAACAAAGTAATATCAAATAAATGTCCTGAGAAAAAACTCACTTAATAGATAAGAGAGAAAGATCTATACAATATCCAATTTATCACTGCTTAGTAGTTGTTAATACTATCTGAAGATTTTATTCTCTTAAACAAGTTAGATGTGCTTCTTACTAACACTATTATCAAGGTTTTGTTTTGTTTTGTTTTGTTTTGTTTCGTTTTTAAAGCTAGCTGTGTTGCCAGAGGTTAGAAATAAGTTCTAAGGGAAGAAAAATAGACCCTTAAATTCCACTCTCAAAACCAGATCCTTCTGACAGCATAAATGAGAACATATTATTCTTACTTCCCTAGGAATAAAAGAAATTTTCTAGTAACTGAAGTCAGGAGCTTAAAAGGTATATACTTGATATTGGTAAAAGCTATAATTTAGGTAATATGTGCAATTTCTAGTCAAATCCTAGGAAAGTTATTGTGGTTAATTTAAATATTGCCTAGAACATATAAATGACATCTAACTTAATATTTATGAGATCCATTGTTTTTATCTTTCTTTAGAATTTTGAGATTGACACAAGGAGGTTTATATAAGGCTTAATACTGCCTACCACATATTTTCTCCCTTAGAAAGGGAGAAAGATGTATTCATTCAGTTGTTGTTTTTTTTTAAGATTTATTTATTTATTTTACAAAGAGAGAAAGTGCATGAGTAGGAGTAGCAGAGGGAAAGGGAGAGAGAATTTCAAGGAGACTCAACTCTGAGTGTGGAGCCTGATCTCACCACCCTGAGATCATGACCTGAGCCCAAACCAAGAGTCAGTCACTTAACCAGGTTTGCATTCAGGTACCCCTCATTCACTATTTTAATAAAGATTTAATGAAAGCCTGCTTTATGTTAGGCGTGGAGCTAGGGGCTGAGTATATTATTCAAAACAGACACAGTCCTCATCCTCATGATACCTAGAGTTAAATGGAAGACCTGGATACTAAACAATTCATAATGCAAATAAATAACTACAATTGTTATAATGCTATGAAGGAAAAAAATAAAGCATGAGAAAAATGGCAGGGAGATGATTGGTAGTCAGTGGCATGGGTTTCAGGAATACTTTGCAATGGGACGCCTGGGTGGTCGGCAGTTGAGCATCTGCCTCCTGCTCAAGGCATGATCCTGGGATCCAGGATCGAGTCCCATATCAGGTTCCCTCCATGGAGCCTGCTTCTCCCTCTACCTGTGTTTCTGCCTCTCTCTTCGTGTGTCTCTGATGAATAAATGAATAAAGTCTTTAAAAAAAAAAAAACAGGAATCCTCTGCAATGATTTTGTCCCTTCTCTTAAACTTCTGGTCATATTTCATATCACCATTTACTGCTACCTCTTTTCTCTCTGTCCAGATTTCTCTCTCATACCCAAGTTTTACCCTAATTTTAGTTCTAATTTTAATCCTACATCTCTCTTATCTGGCTTACTGCCGTGGCTTTCCAACTGGTCTTCCATGTTCCACCTCTTATCCTTCTACCAGCTTTTCTTCACACAACAGCCAGGTCACCTCAAGTCCATTGATTAAAATCCCTCAGGGGCTTTTGGTTAAATATAGAATAAAATTCTAAATCCTGAGCATATGATTGCTTCTGATGCATTTTCAGTATTTTATTTTGTTTTGTTTACCTGGGGATGGGCTTATATACCATAAAATCAAAGTAGCTCAAATGTGGCTAAGATATGTGCCCTCATCTGAAAGCCATAGTCCTGCATGAAGACAGGTAGACACCTTGCCCTTTCTCCTTTCAGTTTACTGATCATCCAGCCAGACATTTAGCTAAAGATAGAAGAAAATTTATAGGCACTGACTGACTTTATTTGGTTTTCCAAGTAAATTGCTGCTATTTTCTAATTTTTCTTTAGGCCCCAAATTAATTTTGACTCACGAACACCTAGGCAAATATTTATTGTCCTGGGGGCATATATGTGTTCAACACAAGTTTCTATTTATCTATTTATCTACATACATATCTGTCTCTCATTCTGGCTGCCTATCCAGTTAGTATGCCCAGACATAGGTAGATACTTACACATACATATAGTATCTGTAGTTAAAGGAACAATGTGGTGCTTAATTTGGACATTCTAGTATTCTTATTAAAATACATTTTCAAAACTTGACATGAAAGAATCAATAAAAATAAAAAATAGAATTGAGTTTAGTACCACACCTGCCAACAAATTTCTAGATGCCCTCCATCAATTCATGTAAGTTCACTAGCTCAATTTGCTTTTTTATAAAGTAAAGGGATCTAAGTAACATCTCCTTCCATCCCTAAATTTCTATGGCTCCAGGAAGTGGTTTTCAAATTTATGAAATGTAATTACTTTAAGAGGAGGAGTGAATGCTGATGATGTATTTAAATTATTTTATTTTAACATTAACTAAATGTGTATAAATAAAAATATGGATTAAAACTCCTTTTTCATGTAGTTCTTACACATATTAAAAGTGAGAATCGTTAATTAATTAAACATAGATAAAACTAAAACTTTTCAAAATTAGATGTATGAACATTTTTTCGTGGAGCCCAAATGGAGCTTAAATTCATGATCCTGAGATCAAGACCTGAGTTGACATCAAGGGTCAGATGCTTAACTGACTGAGCCACCCAGGGGCCCCAAGAACATAAATGTAATAGGCTATATAACATTATTTTATTATATTTATACTGTTGGGTTTAATCATGGAAAGACATATTTACTTGCTTTATGTCTCACTTTTTATTTTGATTTTTATGATTCTTGATCATGATGCACTGTGATGTTGTAAACCTGGTTTTTATTTTTTAATTGAAATTATATAACTGCATATGGTAAAAATAACTTAATTAAGCACAATTAGGATCAATTGTATTACAATTTTTCTGAAAGAATGAATTAGAATTGAAATGGTTCACCGGGAACCTAGAAAGAAGAATCTACCAAGGTTTGGTCATGTTTTTTTCATCCAGCAATGTTCAGAATAAAGAAATCCTAAATCAAAAGGATAAGCCAGTCACTAGAGAGTACACTTATTCTAGAGTACAAATCATTTTCTAGGCTTTACCTGTGACTTAAATGAAATGAACCCTAATACCATCCATCTGTCTTTTTTTTTTTCTGATCATATTCACAAAACAATATTTTGATTACTCAGAATTCCTGGTACCTTTACACTGAGAAGGAAATGATCTAGAGTGTACACAGAAATATTTTAGTCAAAAAAAATAAAAAAAAAGAAATATTTTAGTCCCTGGAAAAATCTATTCCATGATAAGCTGTAATCTATGAGGGCAGGAAATTGTTCTTTTTTTCTCCAGCTTTATAGAGATATAATTGACATATAACATGTAGGTGTACAATGTGATGACTTGATACATAGACACTGCAGAATGAGTATTACAAGAAGGTTAGCTAATACAGCACTTCACAAGTTAATTGTGTGAGGTGGTGTGTGTGTGTGTGTGTGTGTGTGTGTGTGTGTGGTGATAACATTTAAGATTTATTCTTTTTTTTTAAGGTTTATTCTCTTAGCAACTTTCAAATATGTATTTTGGTGGTATTAACTATAATTGCTATGCTGAGGCATTAGATTCCCAGAATTCACTCATCTTATAACTGGAAGTTGGTGCCCTTTGATTAACATATCTCCACTCACTGGTAATCACCATCCTACTTTCTATTCCTATGAGTTTGGATTTTTAGATTCCACATATAGTGAGAACATATGGTACTTGTCTTTGTCTAAGTTATTTTACTTAGTATAATGCCCTCAGGGCCCATCCATATTGTCATGAAAGGCAGTATTTCTTTCCCCCGTATGGCTGAACAATATATATAAACCCCATGTTTTCTTTATCCGTTCATCTATCGATGGACATTCAAGTTGTTTCCATACCTTGACTATTGTGAAAAATGCTGCAATGAGCATGGAGGTACATATATGTCTTCAAGATAGTGATTTCACTTCCAATAGACAACCAGAAGTAGACCACCAGATCATATCACAGTCCTATTTTTAATTTTTTAAAAGATTTTATTTATTTATTCATGAAAGACACACACAGAGAGAGAAGCAGAGACATAGGCATAGGGAGAAGCAGACTCCATGCTGGAAGCCCAATGTGGGACTTGATCCCAGATCCCAAGATCACACCCTGAACCAAAGGCAGATGTTCAACTGCTGAGCCACCCAGGCATCCCCTATTTTTAATTTTTTTGAGGAAACTCCACACTCTTTTCCACAAAAGTCAGATTGGTACAGGAGTGGGCCAGCACTAGGGTCTGTGGTGAAGTTGGGTACCCATTTCACTCTCCCACCAGAATAATGTCTTTCTCTGCCCTGAGCTGCCTGCGCTTAAAAGAGGGGTGATAGGTGTAATGTGAGTCTCTTTCCTATCCTCATCAATGAATTCCTTTTTACTTTTGTGCTTTACCCAGGTGCTATATTCCCTCACTGGGAATCTTAATTTTTGTGAAAGTATTTTCACGTAGTAGGGAAGTTGCTCAAATTGATGTTTGTTTGTCTGTTTTTAACATTAAAACTAGGTGTGGTGGTGGTTGATGCATTTTCCATGTATCTGTTCTTTTTCCTTCTCTTTGTTCCTTTCATAAGGAAGGAACTACAGTGAGTGACTCTGGTAACCTTTCTCCACCATCACATTAACTCTTTGTCTGAGTAAGTAGTGATTTAATTTAGTTAGGAGTTTGTAATGAGAAATGGGACATGTTGTCCACTCACTTCCACTACTCTTTCTTTCCCAAGGAAGCATCCATTGATTTTACTTCTGCCTGCCTAATTATTCATAAAAAGTGAATAATTTCTATGTTAGTCAATAATTTAAATTTAAATTTTCTCAAGAAAATAAACATGAACTTTGTCATTAGGTGTCTTCTTATATGATGAAGATTATGTTTATATTAGCTTTTAGATTATCCACCAAAAAGCAAACAAAAGTACTTTTTTTTTAAATCTTCAGGTTGGTGTATAGTTCCCAGGGATCTATAAACTTGAGTTTGAGTATTGCAATACTTAACAGTGATAGAAATAAAATAATTAATGTATTATTAAGTTGAGGTTTTTTCTTTTTTTAATTTTTAAAAATTTTTTGAGTATAATTAACATACAGTGTTACATTAGTTTGGGGTGTACAATATAATGATTCAAGAATTCTATACATTACTCAGTGTTTATCAGCATAAGTGTACTCTTAATCACCTGTATCTATTTCACCCATCCTCCTAACCATTTCCCCTCTCACAACCAGCAGTTTGTTCTCTATATGTAAGAATCTGTTTTCTTGTTTGTCCCTTTTTTCTTTGTTCATTGGTTTTGTATCTTAAATTCTACATATGAGTTAAATCATATAGTATTTGTCTTTCTCTGACTTATTTCACTTAGCATTATATCCTCTAGTTCCACTTTTGTTATTGCAAATGGCAAGATTTCATTCTTGGCTGAGTAATATTCTGTTGTGTATTTATACCACACCTTCTTTATCCATTTATCCATCAATGGACACGTGGGTTGCTTCCATATCTTTGCTATTGCAAATAATGCCACAATAAACATAGGGGTGAATATATATTAGAATTAGTGTTTTCATCTTGTTTGGGTAAGTCCATGAGGGTTTTCATTTTTACAATCTTTTTGGTATTATGTTCATTTAGGAAGACAGTGAAGATATTTGGAATTTAAATATAAATAATTGAACACAGATGTATCTTGATTAGAAGGGTGATTTTATTAATTTTAAAGGACTTACTTCTCGGGATCCCTGGGTGGCGCAGCGGTTTAACGCCTGCCTTTGGCCCAGGGCGCGATCCTGGAGACCCAGGATCGAATCCCACGTCGGGCTCCCGGTGCATGGAGCCTGCTTCTCCCTCTGCCTGTGTCTCTGCCTCTCTCTCTCTCTCTGTGACTATCATAAATAAATAAAAATTAAAAAAAAAATTAAAAAAAAATAAATAAAGGACTTACTTCTCTTTTGTTTTTTTAGGTGCAAATATATGTAGTTTGGCCAAACCATTAGGTATGTGTAAAGCTAGACTTCAAAAAAGAGGCTAAAAACAGATACCTGTGGTACTTGTTTATTTTGCTATTCAGTAACAGGGAGGTATCTTTTTTAAATTTTCTATTATCTCTCATGTATTTTCATTCAGCCATAATATTTGTCTCTCACACACAAAATTTAACCATCCACATATCAAATATTGTTATATAATTTGTTAACTACTGTCTTCACTTATAGTAAGATCCTGTGGACCCTTAAATTATTATGTGATAGGCTATGAGAGGGCTTGAGACCACTGTCCTGGGTACTAATCACCCACCTTTGCTTTTATGCAAGTAGGAGACTTTGGTCATATTGTACATTCTTGGAGAGAAAAAAAAAGAGTCAGCCTTCATCTCAAACAACTTTCCACAAATATTTTTGTTTAGGTTGGTTTGTTTTATGTTGGTCTTTGAAAAATCACAGAAGTTTTAAAAGTATGAAAGAGGGTTATTATTATGGAGCAAAATGTTATATGCTTCTTGCCTTTTTGAAAATGACTGTCAAATGAACAATATTTTTAAAGAAAAGAGTGAAAGAAAAAAGAAAGCTTATCTTAAACCAGAAAAAAATACTTTATTGAACCATCTGGTTACATAATAGCTGGAACAGCAGTAGGGAAATAAAAACAATAACTTTGTTCTATTTTACATTCTCATTCTATTATGTTAAATCAGGATTTGAGTTGGTTCCCTGAAATATTAACCTCTGAGCTCTAAGTCTGAGAGATGGTATCCTCACCACTTCCCAAATCCCTGGAGGGGACTGTGCTTACTCTGCTAAATGATGAGGAGAATTAAGTACTTCTAGTCCAATTTTATATTTCATAAAAGAGGCCAAACTATCTGTTTGTTGTGACCTGAACTGTGAAGGGGAGACTCACTTGCTTAAAAATTTCTCTTTCAGGAATAGCAAATAAAATTCCAAAGTTCTGAGAAATAGAGAGCATGGATTCATTGATGGATTTCTGAAAATGTTGTTGTTGCTGTTTAAAAGCCACTGTTGGGATCTCTGGGTGGCGCAGCAGTTTAGCGCCTGCCTTTGGCCCAGGGCATGATCCTGGAGACCCGGGATCGAATCCCACGTCGGGCTCCCGGTACATGGGGCCTGCTTCTCCCTCTGCCTATGTTTCTGTCTCTGCCTCTCTCTCTGTGTGATTATCATAAATAAAAAAAAAAAAAAGCCACTGTTAAAATGGAGATGGAGATGACTTTTAGGAAATAAAGTATCTTAATCTTCTCTAATCCTGTATATGTAATACACATTATTACAATGCTGAATCCTATTAACAAATATTTAAGTTGGATGATATACAAGTTAAATAGCTGAAGGGTAGACTACAAAGAAGAAGGATGTGGGATTAGGTTCTGTAAATTGGGGATCCGAGATCGTCATTAGAAGTAAATATTTCCTGCTCTCCACCATATAGGATCCTTGAAGGATAGCATTTCCTATGGCCTTAATAGTTGAGTGAGTCGAGTGAACTATGTGCCTCATTTTAGTTAAGGAATATGAATGGAAATAATATGTGCCACTTTTATGTCACAGCATAAAAGGCCCTCTGTTGTCCACTTTCCTTTTGACATGGTAATATAATGCTCTAGAAGGTGGCTTCCCTGCTTTGGATCTCCCAGACAATTCTCAAAAGACATGTACTTTGAAAGGAAAATAAGTATTTTGTTTTCAGCCACTGTGATTTTGAGTTTATTACGCAGCATAGCATAGTCCAACTGATTAATGTATCTAACCACTTCAATAATTTCATAATTTTAAGCCCTAACTTTTCTATAAGATGTGAATGTTTAGTCTAACTATATAGTGATTTTGAGTTTATTATGCAGCATAGCATAGTCCAACTGATTAACGTATCTATTTCAATAACTTCATCATTTTAAGCCCTAACTTTTCTATAAGATGCGAATGTTTAGTCTAACTATATATACTTACAGAAATAATAGAATGAAGAAGCTACTTTATATTTATATATCCTTTAACAATTTAAACAATATTTTTACATATATTATCTTATTTATTTTATAAAATAGTCTTCTTAAAAAACATGACAATGTGTTGTTATTGCCACTGTTGTGAATTAAATAATTGAGGTTATGAATGGTTACAATAGTTTGTTATTTAATGGTAGAGCCAAGACTTAAATATTTGGATATGGTGCAATTTGTTCTTTCTTTCCCTCCGTCACTCTCCTACAAAATCATCATAAGCATTGTGAATACTCAAAAGGCCTAAGTCACATGCAGTCAGAAAGTTAATAGACCAGATTCTATAATAGGAAGTTGTGTTAACTGAAAGAAACATCTTCCATTAGGATGAAATCCATGATCACTGAGAACCTTAATTACAGAACTAGGATCCCTACATGTAGTAAAGATACATAGTCATTGATTTTGTGCAGGAAGGAACTAGTAGAAAATAATGCATATTTTGAATAACTTCTTTATTAAACAGTTATGGAAAAACCATTAAAAATGTTGGTGAAATGGTCCCCCCAAAATGAAACAACGTATTTTCTTGAAATTATAGAAATCAGTCTACTGTAGTAAAATTGAGGAAGCTAGTTTAAAAATTTTTATAGGAACAACTAATACTTACATAAACTCTGCATTTCTGTGAATCCTAACAGAATTCTTGAAAACTAGTAAATAATTACTGATTAGAAAGGAACAGTTAGGGGCAGCCCAGGTGGCTCAGGGGTTTAGCGTCGCCTTTGGCCCAGGGCCTGATCCTGGAGACCCGGGATCAAGTCCCATGTTGGGCTCCCTACATGGAGCCTGCTTCTCCCTCTGCCTGTGTCTCTGCCTCTCTTTCTCTCTCTCTCTCTCTCTTTCTGTGTCTCTCATGAATAAATAAATAAAATCTTTTGAAGAAAGAAGAAAGAAAGAAAGAAAGAAAGAAAGAAAGAAAGAAAGAAAGAAGAAAAATGTAATGTACTTATTACAAAAAAGCAAAGCCACAAATATAATGAATCTTGTGTATTCCTTTTTTTTTTCTTTTTTTTTTATCTTGTGTATTCCTTAACATTTATCATGCTCTCAATATCATATAAATTTTGCTGAAATACATGCGTTAAGACCTGATGTTCAAAGGAAATGCTTGTAGCCTTTTGTCTTCAGAGGAAATTTTTTAAATGTTTGTAGAAATATACTGACACTTCTGTAGGCAAATCTCTCATTTCTTCACATCTAGCCAGGTGTGAATCATAAAACCTGCATATGTGACTTTCATCACAATGGAAATGAAGAAGAAATGAGGTTATTAAATGTAAACTCTCTTAAGTGAACCACTTTAACATTCTTCTCTTCAAAGAATCTTAGTTTTTGCTATTGGTCAACCTTGGATTTTTTCTAAGTGGTATTTCTACAGAATATCTCAATTTGAATATAAATTTAAGACTCAAGATAAACTGGTATCTCACTCACCAGATTTTTGTAGTAATGAATTACACACACAGACTATTTAAATATCTATGTTTCCTCATAGAATTTAAAGTATAGCTTTGCACAATTAAAAAGCTACTCAAAAGCCTTCAATTTAATTGCTCTATGCCATCAATTATCTGTATATATATGTAGATAGAGTAAGAAGTTTTTCTATCTGAAGGGACTAAGAAAGTTTTTATTCATAGTAGAGCTGTATACTGTAGGAACTGAAGGAAAACCTGTCCCTATCTATACCTGTTTCTTAGGAATCAGAAAAGGAATAGATGATACTTTCAGATTTTGGGGGATAAAGAATCTGTTTTTTCCTAATTTCATCAGGGCCAAGCTGTAAGAATATGTAACTCTGATATTAGCTATATGTTCCATTTCACAGCTATTAAGATCTCCTCAGTACAGCTGATCGATTAGATTCTTTTTTTAAGTCAGACATTTAACACCTGTGATATCATAGATCCCTTGAGGCTGCTGGGTCCAAAATCCTCAGGATATTAGAGATCTTCTAGGGTATGTTCAGGAAAAAAAGGGAATCCATAATCTGGTGCCATAATAATAATGCTTATAGTTTATGTAAATCCTTTCTAAAATGCTTTTAAAATCCTTTTTAATAATGCTTATAGTTTATGTAAATGTTCCATTAAGGGCTAGAAGCTCATAGAATACAATTATAAAAGAAAAATTTCTGAAACCTTTGCTCTGGAGAAATCTTTAGCCAGCCTGCATAGAACTTATTGTGAAAACAATTGGTGGACACTAGTGAGAATAGAGTGTGCCTGCATACTAGCCTGCAGGCCATACAGATATGTTTAAAGAATTGAGTATAAGGATGAATGGATAAAGAAGATGTGGGATATATATACGATGGACTACTATTTGGCCATCAAAAAAAAAAAAAAGGAAGAAATCTTGCTATTTGCAACGATGTGGATAGAATTAGAGGATATTACGCTAAGCGAAATAAGTCAGAGAAAGGCAATGATACCATCTCACTCATATGTGAAATTTAAGAAACAACACAGAGGATAATAGGGGAAAGGAGGGAAAAATGAAATCAGAGAGGGAGACAAACCAAAAGAAACTCTTAATCATAGGAAACAAACTGAGTGTCACTGGAAGGGAAGGGTGTAAAGGGATGGGGTGTTATATAAGACCAATGAATCACTGACCTCTACTTCTGAAATCAATAAGACACTATATGTTAATTAACTGAATTAAATAAAAATTTAAAAAAAGAATCGTGTGTAAGTATATTAATGTCTCAATAAGAATTCTCATTTATTTCACCTAGTGTCAACCATTGAGGAGGAGATCCAGGAAGTGGTTTTGGCCTGCGACCCAATGGGAATGAGTAAGAACATTGAGGAAAGAGAAAATGTCTTTACAAGTCAAAAAAATAATCTGCTTGATTTAATTATTGCAAATATGCTTACTCATTTCATTGCAATGGCTCCAAGACATTTGTGTTCATTATTTACCAATGAGGTGGGGGAATGTGGAAGATAATGAAGAATTTTGAGCAAGTATTTCAAAAGTAGTTAGGTTTCATAGATACCCTAAGAATAAATTTGAAATGGTAACCAGTTTCTCAAACTTGTAATTTATCTTTCTTCCCAGGAGGTAATAATGCCTTTAGTATAGTAATGAAATCTATGAATTCTTAATTTTTCTTCTTCTCACAATAGATGTGGGTTTTGTCTTCCTTTGCTGACAGAACTATTAGAAGCAATAAAATACCATCAGCATCCAAAACTTCACCACAGTCTACATTGGCAAAGCCACCATAAACTTTCTCTTAATAAAAATCTATTGTTCAATTTTCCATATCAGTGAATAAGAACACTCACCCAGAAAATGAAATTTATGTATAATCTATCCATCTAGACGAGATGGCATCTCAGTCATAAGGAAAGCAAAGAGCTTTGGATAAGGAATATGAAGATTTGGGTTTTGGCTCTTCTGTGACAGTTACATTAAACCTGGGACTTTGGGGGGGTCTCCTTATCCATAACGTTAGAACTAAGGTCTTTTCTGGTCCCATGAACTATGAAGGTTTGTGAACTATGAGTGCTATAGGGTTATTCTCTGTAGAGTTAAGGTCATAAAAGTTCTAAAGCCTTTTATATGATTCATTTGGCATAATATCACTTAGACTGAGGGGGAAATAACTCTATCAGTTGGAAGTTTCAATAATGAGCTCAGAAGCCACATTTCCTGAGAAGGAAGTACTATGCAAGGTGTCAGGAGTACCGTTGATAATGTGTACATTCTCTGCTATTTTCCCCTTGCAATAATCCCAGTTGGTTCAGACAGTCAAGGAAATAATGCTATAATTTCGATCTAACAGTTTGGAGACTGCCAGATAATCGTCATCTTCTGGAACACTTGTTACTTCCAGATAAAACCTTTTTTATTATGAGAAAGGAATGAAATCATTTGGGATCCCAGCCTCTTTATTATATTACCACATCTTTAAAAACATCTTGAGGGCAGCCCTGGTGTCCTAGCGGTTTAGCACCACCTTTGGTCAGGGGTGTGATCCTGGAGACCCGGGATCAAGTCCCACGTCAGGCTCCCTGCATAGAGCCTGCTTCTCCCTCTGCCTGTGTCTCTGCCTCTCTCTCTCTTTCTCTGTGCCTGTCATGAATAAATAAATAAATAAAATATTTAAAAAAAATTAAAAACATCTTGAAATTGAGAAATGGAAATACGGCACTGGAGTTTATGGCTACAGACATAAAAATACATTTTCCTTTAAAAAAGCAAACTTTTGTTGATGCTTAGAGACACTGTTCAGTTAATATTTTGACCAGTGCATTTATAATTGGTAAGAAATACCATCTACCCACTACTTCGTCAGAAAACATTAGCTTTACTTAATCTTGATAACTCTATGGGGCCACTATCATTGCCACTAACCCCAATTTTGGAAATGAAGAGATGGAGAGAGTTTAAATAGCCTGCCTAAGATCACAGAGTTCATAAGTGCTGGTGGATGAATAAGAATTTCTATCAGATGACAAAGCCCACGCTACCACAGTACTAACCTACTTCCTGGAAAGGGAGTATGATTTTTAACACCATAATATATGATTATTTATTCCTATACTTTTATTGACATTTGCAAATTAAAATAACCTCTGCCCATTCATATTGCTGTTAGGATAATGGAGGTTATGGTGAGATGCTCCCCTCATTTATAAGTAAGATTGCCCTCAGGAAAGTTCACTTCATCAAATCTAAAAACAAAAAGAACTGTTATGATTGGCCATTTGCATTAGAAAATCAAGATACTGGCAGTAAATTGTGAGATAAGGTTAAGAACATAGGAGTTCTGAAAATCACTCTGGAGACAACACCTTGCAGACACTCTACCACAGAGAGATGGAACTGGTTGAAGCTATTTGGGGAATGACTATCTTATTTTTCACATTTTAAAAGACTTCTACAATTTTTACATGTTACACAGCTATGTTATGGGTACAAAAACTATTTAGTAGAAGTTGCCTGCTCATGTATCCTGGGTGATTCATCCTGGACTGAGTCATCTATCTCTTCACTCGTTCTCAGGGATTTTCTCTTATCCTCCAGTCTGACCCACCTGGGATGCGTCAACCCGGGATTTAACTGAATTTGTGATTCTCAAATTCACTTTAGAATTCTGTTAATATGAGTGATTACACCCCTTTAACAGGGTAGGTCAAGCAAGTACGTTTAGCCATCGCTCTCTCTGAATGACAGAAGAGCTCCAGGTATTGGGGAGAAGCGGGGCTCTGCTTACACTACTTGTGCTTCTCTGCACAGGCATTCACTCCTCTTCTCTACTAGGCTTCGCTGCGGAGGAAGCCAATCAAAGCTCCGCACACTGACACCTAAGGGACTGAACCGGGGAGCAGAGACTTCCTTTGAGGGCTGCCTGACACCTTGCATCTTTACCCTTTCGGTCGCCTGGTTGCCCCCTCCTCCGGCTCCACCCACCCTTCCCTTTCTCCCTCATTGTGCTTATAAGAACCACAGAGGTTAAAGGCATGGCTCGCTGATGCTCTGCAGTCATTAGTTCACGTAGCCACATTCAAAGGGACCCCCTGTTCTACCCTGCTGACAAGGTGCTTCATTTAAAAACTGCTGTGACTGGCGGTAGCCTACTGCTTCCTTTCCCAATCCCCACAACCTTATCCTTTGTTTGTTGCTCACTGTTCAGTCAAGCAATTCAAAAGAAGTGTCGGTGTGTTCTTACAGGTGCAGAATATGTTACTCTAGTCTGTATGTTAGCCCTCCTATCAACTGGTAGCTATTTACTTTTACTGAAGAGAAAAATGATATGGACCTGTATACACAGGCAAAGATACACCCTTCCTTGTGGAACCTCTGAGGGAAATAAAATAAAAAAGAGGAAGAGAAACGAGAGCAGTTCTAAAAGTGGCACTTGATAAAGATAGTGAAGTGTCAGCTCCACAAAGTAAAATACTAATAGGGAGGAAGATGGCTTATTTCAGAATCGTTGAAGCCATGGATTTCTCAGTTAGCTTGGTGGTTTGCTGATGAGTGAAGAAAATGACTAGAAATGCACTTGAGTTTGGCTAAAACAGATTTCCTGAGAGAATCGGGAAATCAAGAAGTTTCCTGCTGGCTAACACATCTTGATATCCCTTATACTTTCTTTGCCAGGTTTGAATCCATTGCGATCAGTAATCTATATTGAAAACAAACAATAGGCATATACAAAATATTCATTAAATTTTTTTTGTGTTGGGCAGCCCGGGTGGCTCAGTGGTTTGGCGCCGCCTGCACCCCGGGGCGTGATCCTGGAGATCCGGGATCAAGTCCCACGTCGGGCTCCCTACAGGGAGACTGCTTCTCCCTCTGCCTGTGTCTCTGCCTCTCTCTCTGTGTTGCTCATGAATAAATAAATAAAATCTTAAAAAAAAAATTTGTGTGTGTTTTCCTATTTGGTATCAATAACATGCAATCAGTAGAACACATTAAGCAACATTTTTATATCAAAACTTTTCTACCTTTTTTTAAAATATTACTTTGGAATATTTTTTCACATTTATGTCACAGTGTCTGACATCTCTTACATGTTGTCTCTTGCAAAAAGCCAAAAAACAAACAAACAAACAAACAAAAAAGCCAAAAAACAAATTCATAATAAATATGAGGGACTGTATCTATAATCTATATATTGAGTCTCGATGGCTCTGTACTAGCAAAAAACAAACAAAAAAGTCCCACCCTGCATTTGTAACATAGTTTAAAGATGTTCAGATTTATTATTTCATTTTAATTTCATACAGGTGGAAACTTTTATTAACTCATTATGCAAAATTTCACTGTGAAAAAACTAGGCAGGAAAATAAAGTGGCTTGGCCATTGCCATGGGGCTACTCAATGGATGAGTGTTCTCATACTCATAGAAAAAGCAAATTCCTTGCAATACACTAAGTCCTTTTTGTCTCCCCTTCTCTCCCTTGAATGTAGAAAACCTACCATTCTGGTAGCTGATCATAAAAGAGAAGGAGATAAATTAATATAAGATGTTTTCTCAGTAAATAGAACTGTGTGCTCATATCACTAAAAATGAAGCTTTTCATAAAGAATGAAAGGTCTAAGTCTCTTAATTCCATCTAGAGGTTCAGATTAATTACCCTTTCAGTCAAGGTCACCGACAGTGTAAAGAATTTCCAGGCCCCCTAGAGCCAAGTGTTATCTTTCTCATACAGCAACCATGGATGCTTAAATAAATCAATACATGGCAATTAACAGGTAATAGGCATGATTTTTAAGTAGAAATAAGATATGATGATCTGGCTGTAGTACACATCTGCTAGCAATGAGTGAACAACTGCTGCTGTCTTGTTTTTATAACAAAGGACTCATTTCAGTATATAGAGGAGAGGCATATCAAAACACAGAAAAGAATTAGAATATATAACTTTCAAATTATGCTACTTCAAAAAATATTTGGTGGGATTTTATATATTCTTGGAATGACATATTTCTAGATAAGAATGATGCCATAATATTGTACTTTTTCTTTTTTATAATAGATTTTACTTTTTGGAACAGTTTTAAGTTTACAGAAAAATCGAGCAAAAAGTATATAGAGAGTTTCCATATACCCTACCCCTTACACACCCATGTGCACACACATACACACAGTTTCCTCATTATTAACCTTTCCATTAGTGTGGTATATTTATTACAGTTGATAAACCAATATTGATAGAATTATTAACCAAGGTTCATAGTTTACATTAATGCTTTCTCTGTGTTATACAGTTTTATAGATTTTGACAAATGTCATATATCTGCCATTACTGTATCATACAGAATACTTCCACTGACTTAAAAATCCTCTGTGCTCTACCTGTACCTCTAGATAAGATTCTGTAATATTGTATTTATACGTATGAAATCCTAATGTGATTGTATTCCAACCATAAAATTCTATTTTATAGGTATTTCTAGATCAATTTAGTAGCTAAAATAGTGTGATTTTTCTTCTTAGGACATCTTTGACATTTTTTCACTGTATATCAATTCTATAAATTCTTTGTGGGTACTACTATATAAGAAAGTAAGAATTTAAGATCATGCTCTTAACTCAAAGAATTTGTAATTTAATTCAAATTAATAAATGAATAGATGAAAAATTAAATAATACAAGGCAATGGATGGCAGGCTAGACAGCAGTAGGGTTAAGTGCTGAATGAGTGACACAGATAAAACTGGAGTGTTCAATACAGCGATCATAGAAAAGGGCATAAGGTTAAGCTAAAGGTTTAGTGGGTTTTGAGGACTTGAAGAGGAGTAAGATACAGACAGTCAAATAGAGGGAAGAGCATTCAAGGAAGGTAAAAGAGCTTGGTCAAAGTTATGTGAAGGGCAAATTTGTATGTTGTGCCTCTAGGCTGATCTAGGAGTACAGGCAGTTTGTGAGGCTGTATTTGGTCCCATCTGCGAAATGCCTTTGCCCACATTTCTCATTGGGAACTTGACAATTTCCTGGTGGCATTTCAGGGCAGCAAGACCCATCTGCTCTGCTCTCAGAACTTACAGTCTTTGCCTTCTCAGTTCTCCTTATTTCAGCTCTCGAAAATATCTTCCTGGTTTAGACAAAGACTTTTCACTTCATATCACTATGCTCAGGAATTCTAACATGAGCTAAAGCTTTCAGCAGGGAAAAAATGCTAAAAGGAGAAGTAAATGTCTTTTATTTTCCCCCCCTAACCTGGCTCAAATCCACTCTAAGGCAAAGACATGCAGGGATCTCCATATTTGGGATAGGTGAAAGCAAAAGGAAGAAAGAGAGAATATAGGAAGAAAATTAAAATACAACATTGGTTAACGTTTCAAAATCCAAATAAACAACCTAATCTTATACCTGAAGGAGCTAGAAAAAGAGAAACAAACAAAACCTGAATCCTCCAAAATGGAAATAACAAAATATCTAGGAACAATTTTAACCAAATATGTAAAGGGCTGTACTCTGCAAATTATAAAACACTGATGAAAGAAATTCAAATAATGTAAAGAAATGTAAAGATATTCCACGTTCATTGGTTGGAAGAATAAATATTGTTAAAATGTCTATACTTTCAAAAGCAATTTGATACACATTTAATCTACACATTTAATGCAATCTCTATCAAAATCCCAAAAGGAGGGATGCCTGGGTGGCTCATTGGTTTGGTATCTGCCTTCAGCTCAGGGCGTCCAGGGATCAAGTCCCACATTGGGCTCCCTGCATGGAGCTTGCTTCTCCCTCTGCCTGTGTCTCTGCCTCTCTCTGTGTGTCTCTCATGAATAAATAAATATATAAAACCTTAAAAAAAAAATCCCAAAAGCACTTTTCACAAAACTAGAACAATCTTAAAAATTTCCATCAAACCACAAAAGACATTAAATAGCCAAAGCAATTCTGAAAAATAAAAGCATCACAACTCCAGACTTCATTATATTATATTACAGAGCAGAAGTAATTAAAACAGTGTGGTGCTGGCACATAGATCAATGGAATAGACTAAAAAACCCAGAAGCAAACCCATACTATCTAGTCAACTAATCTTTAACAAAGGAGGAATGTATATACAAAGGGGAAAAGACAGTTTCTCCAAAAATAGTGCTGGGAAAACCAGTTGGAACATCCAAACAAAATGAAATTGGACCCATTCTTCCACCATACACAAAAACAAACTCAAAAAGGATTAAAGACCTATGGTTTGTCTCCTTCTCTGATTTCATCTGTTTTATTTTATTCCTTCTCTTCCTCTATGATCTTCTATTTTGTTTCTTAAATTCCACATATGAGTGAGATCATATGATAATTATTTTTTCTGATGGACTTATTTTGTTTAGCATAATACCCTCTGGTTCCAAAAGAAACTTTTAATCATAGGAAACAAATTGAGGGTCGTTGGAAGGGAGGCAGATGGGTGGACAGGGTAACTGGGTGATGGACATTAAGGAGGGCATATATTGTAATGAGCATTGAGAATTATATAAGACTGATGAATCACTGACCTCTACCTCTAACACTAATAATGCATTTTATGTTAATTAATTGAATTTAAATTTAAAAAGGAAAAAATAAAATATTTATCCCATTAAAAAAAAAGAGTTAAAGACCTAAATGTGAGACTGGGAACCATAAAAATCCTAGAAAAGAACACAAGCAGTAACCTCTTTGACATCAGTCATAGCAATACTTTTCTAGACACATCTCTCGAGGCAAAGAAAATAAAAGCAAAATGAACTATTGGAACTACACCAAAATAAAAAGTTTCTGCACAGTGAAGGAAATAATAAAACTAAATGCAAAACTACTGAATGGGAGAAGATATTTGCAAATGACATCTAATAAGGGGTTAGTATACCCAAAATATATAAAAAACTGATAAAAATCCCAAAAGACAAATAATACAATTTAAAAATGGGCAGAACACATGAACAGACATTTCTCTGAAGAAGACATACAGATGGCCAACAGACACATTGAGAGATGCTGAACCTCACTCATCATCAGGAAAATGCAAATCAAAATCACAATAAGGTATCACCTCACACCTGTCAGAATAGTTGATATCAAAAACATAAGAAACAGCAAGTGTTGTGGAGGATGTGGAGAAAAAGGAACTCTCCTGCACTGTTCGTAGAAATACAAACTGGTACAGCCACTATAGAAGATAGTTCCTCAAAAAATTAAAAATGGAACTATCTTATGATCCTATAATCACACTACTGGGTATTTACCCAATATATACAAAAGAAAAAAACCCTAAAGGATTGGTGGGTGTGGGGGAGTGATGCTGAAAATTACAAATTTCTTTTTTTTTTAAATTTTATTTATTTATTCACGAGAGACACACACACACAGAGGTAGAGACACAGGCAGAGGGAGAAGCAGACTCCACGCAGGGAGCCCGACGTGGGACTCGATCCCAAGTCCCAGGTCTCCAGGATCACACCCTGGGCTGAAGGCCGCACTAAACTGCTGAGCCACCTCGGCTGCCCTGAAAATTACAAATTTCTTTTTTTTTTTTTTTTTTTGAAAATTACAAATTTCTAATCATGGTTTGGTCCTTCTAGTGACCAGCCCCCAGGCGGGAGCCCACCACAAGTCACCTCATTAGAACAAAAGATACTTCTTTCTTCCAGGAAATTCCAAGGGATTTAGGAGCTCTGTGTCAGGAAATGAATCAGGGCCAAAGACCAAATATTAGAACAAAAGAGGCTCCTAGCACCCCTATTGATTCGGGAACAGGGCTATCTGAGGACAAAGCAGAAGCCTGGGGCAACACATTGACAAGTGCTTGAAACACGCTTAGGGACATTGATCTAGGGACTCAACTGCCTCAATGTTAATACTTTGCTAAGAGCAAAAGGCAATCTTAGCCAGACCCCCAGGATCCTGTAAGTCTACTTTAACATAGAAGAATTCCTTTAGAAATTTCCTTTATGTCTACCCCCCAAGATACATGTTGGCAATCATTACCTAAGCACATGGCCCACTGATATACATCTGAAACATTTCATGACTAAGGTTTTATTAATAAGCGACTTTTTCTCAACAATAGCTAGCCCCCTCAAGGTCCTGGAAACCTTGCTTCCACAATTCCTTAGAGAGTACGCTATCCTCAAACCCCTCCCAACTGCCAGGTATATAATCAGTCACTCCTCACAAGCCCTGGGCAGCAGCTCTTCCTGCCCATGGGTCCTATCCCGGTACTTTAATAAAACCACTATTTTGCACCAAAGATATCTCAAGAATTCTTTCTTGGTCGTCGGCTCCAGACCTCACCTCACCAAACATCACCTATATTCCAAAACTTCATCACTATTGTACAGGAAATCACAAAACTGGGAGCAGGAATCAAATGTATTCTCTCTTATTATGTCACAATGCTATGCTTATTTCATATTTGTCTGAATCAGAAAGCAAATGCTCATTGTTTTTAATAGGTTCAGTTACACTCAGAAATGTGGTCTTCAATACCTACCATATCGCCTGAAACAGTGGCCACTTAGTAAATACCTGGTAAATCATTAAATCCAGGATTTTAATATGGGTATAACTAATGGAGGAGCCATGGTTCATTGATAGTTTTTTGCTGTTGTTTTGCTGTTTTTGGTTTTGGGAGTTTTTAGTAGATTAAAACAACATACATTTATTTTCTCGCAGTTTCTGTGGGTCAGAGTCCAGGCCTGACTTAGCTGGGTCCTTTCCTATAAGTGTCTTAAGGTGACAGACAAGGTGTGAGTGGACTGCATTCTTTCCGGGAGGTCAGAGTCTTCACCCACGCTCAAGCAGCTGTAGGAAGAATTCAGTTCCTTGCTGCAGTTGTAGGACTGAGATCCTTGTTTTCTTGTTCTTATCATTTGGGGATCCCTCTCACCTCCTGGAGTCTGCCTGCAGGCCCTTCCATAACATAGCAACTTATTTCCTCAAGGCCCTAGGATAATTTTTCTTTAACCCTGTTGTTTGATTAAGTCATGCTTGCCTAGGATAATTGCCCTTTTGATTAACTCAAAAATCAACTTATTTGGGACTTTAATTACATCTACAAAGTCTTTTCACCTTTGTCACATTTTCATTCTCATCATGGCATTTTAGAATTCCTGGACCAAGGAAAAATCAATTCTCCCAAGTTCCTCTCTGATGTCAACTTGTAGAAAATAATACAGTTTTATTATCATTTCTAATCTTTAATCTAAATTGAGATGTTACAAACATAAAACATTTGCAAATTTTAGTCCTGTGGCCAGGTATCAGAGAATCGTTGAAATATTAGAGAAGTAGAAAAATACATTAGCCCAATTCCTCCCATCTACAATTTGTTCTCCATTGTCAAATAATTTTTTCAGAAGCATAAACATTCAATATTAAATGGAAATATTTACAAATGCTAGAAACTAGAAATTGAGTCTTATTGACATTATCACGGAAACTCAAACAAAATCAGGTCAACTAAACAATTTTACTCATATCACAACCTCTTTTTTCAGATCTGAAGGGAACATGATAAATGTAGCATCATTCAGGTCACAGACACTCAGTTTTGTGTTTTGTTGTCGGGTTTTTTTTGTTTATTTGTTTTTTGTTTTTTTGTTTTTTTGCAAATACTACTTGAATGAACATTTTGATCTGTGAAAATTCAAGGTTAGCTCTTTTCTTGATTTTAGTTTTATTTTTTGAAGTGTTTATATATTAGATAGAATATATTTTCTAGAAATACTTCTAAACCATAGGTGGGGGTACTTTATTTTTCTAGGGGGAGGTATGATTTATATTGGTTTTAATACTGTCTTTAAATTTTTATATGCTCAACCTACAAAGAATGAACTTACACCAAATACAAGTATGTCAGTAGAGTAACGCACAGTGATTGTTCTCTGCTGAAAGGATTAAATAAATGTAAAGTTCCAAACAGGCTTAGGCAATGAACTGTAAAATACCAAGAGAATGTGAGAGTAAAATAATCTATCTTCCATCACCAACTGATTGTGTCGCCAGTACCATACTCTGGAAATAGCAATGAGGTTACCTTTTTTTCCCTTTGCTTTTCTAGCAGCTGAGAGTTGGAGCCCTCTATACCAACACCTACTGACAAATCAGGGCACTGCTCACTGTTAGTAACAAGATAAGGCGTGTAACCTAAGAGCCTGGCCACTGCTGGTTAGCTCTTTCAACATAAGGGTACCTTATGACTTGTAATACCTGCCTTACAGGTTTGTTACTGAGAATCTTCACAGAATTGTTTTGTAAACAATCATTTATTTAAATGTTAGTTATGTATAATTTTGTCTTAGGACAGAAACATATATGTGCATATGTGTATATATACTTATGTATATGTAAATATATACATATACTTACATATGCATACATACATAATAAAAATCTAAATCAATTCGTTTTCTTCATAGCAAAATCATTTAAAAGCTATTGCTTGATAATTTTGTGAACTTGTATAATGTCTTTCCTTTTATATACTCTGAAAATTCTTATGGAAAAATTAAATATGTAACACTCCAGAAATTGAACTATGATCTTTAATAGGTTAATGCTTCAATTATTTCTCAAAACAACCATGAGACACAGGTATCATTACCTTAATTAACAAATGAGAAAATTAAATGTCAGAAGCTTTTATTAAATTTTTAATAATCATAGTCTTGATTTAGACATGAGAGGGGAAACACCACATGATAGATATACAGCTTTGGATTTACGATAGTCAAAACCACAAGCTGATGGTTAAGTGTTAAGAATTTAATCAATACTTAGGTGTTATTATCCTCATCAGTAAATGAAAAAATTGAAAGTTAGGAGTTTTAATAATTTGTCCAAGTTGCAGATGAAAACCAAGATTTGAATCCAGATAGGCTTCAAATAAACGTGTAGTGTTTCCAATCATTTATTTACTCAAAATATTTCTAGAGGACCTTCTAAGATAAATTTCTGAGTAAAATTGCCAGTCACTGCTATTTTGTAGTTTACAACTGAGTAAGAGAAACAGAAATTTATCTAGTGGGATGCCTGGGTGGCTCAGTGGTTGAGTGCCTGCCTTCAGCCTGGGGTGTGATCCTGGAGTCCAGGGATCAAGTCCCACATCAGGCTCCCTGCATGGAACCTGCTTCTCTCTCTGCCTATGTCTCTTTGTGTGTCTCTCATGAATAAATTAATAAAATCTTTAAAAAAGAAAGAAATTTATCTAGCAATGGAGCAAAGAAATGTAACTGACATCACTCAAGTCTCTGCAAATATCTCCCTTGAGAAGGTTCCCCATCTCCACTAATGGTGTGGGCTCCTCCCCCTTGACAATCTCTAGCATACTATTTTGTTAGAATTTCCTCATAGCATTTATTTGTTTGTTGACTTGTGTTTTTGTTTATTTATTGCATATATCTCACTAGGATAGAAGCTCCTGGTAGCAGGGATCTTATCTGACTAATTGACTGTTGTTCCCCAGTGCCTGGAATTATGTCTGCCTCTTTTATAATTCGGTTATTCATTAAATGTTTGTTAAAAGAAGAGAAGAAGAAAGAAGGACTCCTGAGGAGAAGTATAGTACAAGGAGAATATATTTTATCTGACAGGAAAAATCAAAGATATTTGAGAAATTATACTTGGATTGTAAATCTGAAGAATGAATGAGGTTCTAGAGAAGTAGTGTGTGTGTGTGTGTGTGTGTGTGTGTGTGTGTGTGTGTGTGTGTGTTGTGGGGCAGGGGGCAGCAGGGAGTTTCAAGTAGAGGGCCTGTCGTAGGACAGCATGTGCCAAATATGAAGACAAGAAAGAAGGTCAAGGGGGTAATTTAAGTGCAGCAAGTGGCAGGAGAAGTAGACTGGGCCAAGAGCCTTGCAGCAGTTTTGACTTTGAAGAGCAATGAAGAGCCATTGAAGTATTTTAACCAAAAAGGAGGTATAATGATGTTTGCATGTGATGAGAAAAAGAGAAAAGGGAGAGTGGATGCAGAAACTCCCACTTTGGAGTCTCTGTAGTTGTCTAAGAAATTAGGTCAAAGGAGAGCTGGATGACCTTTTATCATGGTAATAAGATGAAAAGTTGTTGAAATCATGAGCTCCTTAGGAAAGAAAACTATTCATAGCCTGTGGTAGAGGGGAAATAAAGGCAGAGAAGATGAAGATGGAAGGGTTGAATGCAGTAGAATGGACAATGATGTCATCTCCGGCAGAGGAGCAGGGTGAGGATGTACCTCCAACTCCCCTTTACACCAGGTGTCTTCTCAGTCCTGAAATGTGTAATAGACGATAGATATTATTTATGTTTAAAAGCCAGAGGATTTTCAGAAACGAAGGGCAGGGCCCACAATAGAAACCAGGTGCTTTCATTTTATCCTCTCTGAACATGAACCATCATATTACTTATTTAAAATAACTATTGTGTTTTGATCTAGAAAAAAAGTTACATCTTATGACTACAAACCTTGAACTCATTTCTGAATATTTTTATGTTATTAAGTAAATTCCTACATAGATCTCAAGTTTCAGATTGCATTTTTAACTAAAGTAATCCTAAAGTAAAAAGATATACACTCTCATGAGACTTTTTTTCTTTCATTTTAGAATCAAGAATAATATCCCCCCCCCAATACACTTAGATATTTTCATTTTAGCACACCTATCTAAACATTCCCAAGAATTTCAAAGAATGAAGAAGGAAAACTGGAAATGGGTAAATATTGGAACAAGAACATCCAGTACCTAAAATGTGAAAGTACAATTGGATCTCATTATATAATGCGAAAAGGATTACAAAACCCACAGCACAAAGGAGATCTGTGTTTTTTCTTTTGATGTGGCTGTGTAGTCAGGCCGCAATTAGTGGTAATAGGAGTTGCATGGGTAGCTCAAAGGGATGTGATGCAAGTTTGCAGCAGGGTACAAAATGGTACAAGTAAAACCCAGTTCTCATTACCAACATTTAATTTTATTGTCTCCTTTAGATAGCATATCTTTTCTGTTATCAGAATTCCTGCAACCCATTACATCGCCAATGCAATTATCAATGTATTATACATTCATCCAAGCTGATAAAAAGAAATCAAATGCAGCAAACTGATTTGAAGTAGAAGGAAGGGGTTGGAAAGTAAATCGTGGTCAAGTTGTATATGAAATGTTACCTACACTCCTATTCTTATGGTTTCAAAGAATATATGCTTACCCTTAAAGACAAAATACTCTGTTCTGATACAGAAGCATATTTTTTTTAGGTTCTGATTTTAATATGTTAGATTTTTCTCAGGCAATAAGCAATCCCTTAAATTTTGTAAACTGGCATTCATTCATCCATGCTATAATAGTTTCTGCAGCGTATTCCGAGAATTAACTTGCTTTTTACAGGCTTGCTTAGCTTTGTGTAGAACTTGCATACATGCAAACGTGCATTGCACACATTTGAAGATTTGTAACCACCTAAATTGGTATGCATATCATATGTGTATATAATAGATGTATAAATATGTGACTAAACCAGATGGTTCTCCACACTGAGCATTTATTTATATACACACAATATTAGAGTACACAAATAAAGCTTTTCAGTTATAAGTAGATTTGTTAAGCATATAGCAGTATTTATGCTACTTCTCTCCCTCAAAAAGTATTTGATCATTTAACATTTTAAGTTCAATTTCCTTCATTGATTCCAATTCTATTCTCTTCTGCATCTTAGTGCCTATTTTTATGTCACAGAATAAAATAACAAATTTATTGTCATCATCTGTAAGATTTGTGTGTTCATTATTCAATGTGTAACAAACTTTAATTCATATTAATAATTTTCACCTCATGGTGAAAATGGGCATTAGCTTGAACATTGCATCCCCTCTCTTCCCTCTAGCTTATTAAAAAGTTACTTGCTTAAATATTCAAAGTAATGCCACAGATTTACTCACAGCATATTTTAAAGTCAAAGCAAATATGTAGTCCCTTTATTTTGTGTACTACCAGTCTGAACTTAAAAGCCCTGACTCTCTGGGTGGTAGGGGGAAGATTTGTCTGTTTTTTTTTTTTAATTTTTATTTATTTATGATAGAGAGAGAGAGGCAGAGACACAGGCAGAGGGAGAAGCAGGCTCCATGCACCGGGAGCCCGACGTGGGACTCGATCCCGGGTCTCCAGGATCGCGCCCTGGGCCAAAGGCAGGCGCCAAACCGCTGCGCCACCCAGGGATCCCTGTCTAACTGTTTTTAAATTTAATTTGAGAAAATATTCAATAGTCCCTTTACATAGTGCTTACTCTCTTTAGATAAAAATTCTCAGGTTTTCAGTTGCTCAACTGACCTCCTCCCACCTCTCTAATAACAGCACTTTGTTAAAAGAGAAAATGGTGCTCAGACCTGCTGTGGCTTCTGGGCTCTCCTCTGCTTCTGTGGTCTCTGATATCCGTGTAACCTGCTATTGAATGCTTTTGTCAGTGGTCATGAAGACAGGCTTCCATTCTCTTCTCAGGCTTTATTCCTGTAGCTGGCTAAAATCCTTACCTTTTTGGTAAGTAGGGGTATAGAAAGAGGAGATCCTAAAGGTAGAAGCTGCACGAAAATTGAGAGGATGGAAACTAAACTGTCCTCTATCAAATCTGCAGATCTGTCTTCATCAGCATCTGGTATTTCAATGCAGCATATATTACAATCACCTGGAAGGCTGGTTAAACCCTAGATTTCTGGGTCCTACCACAGAATGTCTAATTCACTTGGTGTTGAACAAGGCCTTATATAATTTTCATGGCTGAAATTCTCAAGCAGGGATCCCTGGGTGGCGGAGTGGTTTGGCGCCTGCTTTTGGCCTAGGGCGCGATCCTGGAGACCCGGGATCGAATCCCACGTCGGGCTCCCGGTGCATGGAGCCTGCTTCTCCCTCTGCCTGTGTCTCTGCCTCTCTCTCTCTCTCTCTCTCTCTCTCTCTCTGACTGTCATAAATAAATTTTAAAAAAAATTAAAAAAAAAAAAGAAATTCTCAAGCGATGCTGATGCTGCTGGTCTAGGGACCTCACTTTGAGAACCACAGCAACAAGGAAGTTTACCTTTGCATCAACTTTGTTTCTCATCCTTTTCTATCTTCTTAGAGCTCTTGCTTCCTCAGTTATTCCTTCTACTTCTTTATTCTTCCATCTCTTCCTCCCTAAGGAATCCTTTTGATCACTATACAGTGTGATCTACTCTTCCTGTCAAAAATAAAACAAAATGCACACATAGCTATAAATAGTTTTAACGGGTCTGAGATACATCTCTGGCTACCATATGATCTACTGAAAGCTAAACATCTTGGAGGGGTTTTCTACTTATGTTGTAGCCACTTCATTACTTTGTTGTTGTAGCTTTCTGCCATCTGGGTTCTGCTTTCACTACTTCTACTACTATACCGTTACTGATGCTCTGGTTAATCTAAGTAAGTGTTACACTTCTATGGCTCTATTTTACAGTTATTCTTAGCTAGGGAAAAACTTTATTTTAAAAGGCAATACAAATTTCAGGGAATTTTATAATTCAGGTTATATTTTCTGATTCAGGTTCCAACTTGTTCTGCCACTTACAGGTTGGGCAAGTGCTTAATCTCTCTGAGGCTCAATATTCACAAATGTTAAGTAGGATTAATAATGTCTATCTTATAAGATTACTTTGAAGTTAGGACTTTTGTACATACAATGCCTAGAATAGTTCTGGGAATTTAACTGGTAGCTAGTAATAACAACAGAAATAAAAATCTAACTTTGACACATAAAAATCAGATTGAATTTGTGCTTTGTCATCAACTATCAGAATGCAGGAGGGTGCTAGTATTGATTTCATAAGTGGAGTGCTTATGATATGTAAATTCTAATGAATCAAAAGAATACTTTCCTATGAACTAAGCAGATCACTTGTTGAAAATGGTACCTTATCAAAAAAAGAAAAGAATCCAGCATCATATAGACAGTCTGTGCTAGCTCTTGAGCTACTAGAACTGAGAAACTGTCTTATTAACCAAAAGTTGTCCAAAGGGATCTCCTGCATTCTCAACATATTCCTCCTTGTAACCTCATTTTAACCACAGTTCTAATGTCTTCTCACGATCAAAGTCAATTACCTTTGTGGAATTGGTGAGCCTGACAGATCCAGCTCATCTTGGACCACAAGTGACAACACAGTTCTAGACACACAATCCCTTAAACACACATGGTTAAGTACTCCATCTTTACCAGGACCCTGAAACACACCTAACTCTGTTTTCCAAAGATCAGCCATTTTCCTCTGAAGATGGTTCTAGAATGGTAGTGGGTTACATTGATTATTCTTTTGGGCTTTCCATAAACCCCACATATCATCTTTTTCCCACCCCAAATACTTCCGATATTGTATTGTTTACTGGATCATGTGTCCTAAGCAGCAAAGATCCTTGCATTCCAGACTGGATATGCTGCTAAACCCCTGTCCTGCTCTGCACTCTAATCATAGCTGGCAGGTTTTCAGCTCATCCACCATAGTGGCTGGTCTCGCAATCCCAAGTGAATCATGTACTGCCTCCAAAACCTCCAAAATCATGTACTGCCTCCAAAAGCAAAGAGACTCACAAGGTGTTGTGCTTCCTTCTTTGTACTGAGACATTGGAGGTGCAATTATTTATCAATTTCTTTGAAGGGCTTGGTCCAGCTTTCCTCAGAGGGCCAGACATCTAAAAATTTGAGGGATGCTGCAGATACCTGAAACTTTATTTGGTTTATCTCCCACCCTCTGGAGCACATCTATCTTACTAAAGCCTCCAACTACTTGTCTTTTCTTGTTTATTTGGTTCTATTAGCTTGCTGTCATCAGTATAGTGTACTAGCATGACGTTCTTCAGGTTTTGTAGCCAATTTAGATCTCTTGACAGAGAAAGAGAAAGCTCTAACATAACTGTGGGGCAAGACTGCAAGTGACTATTGGCACTTCCAAGTGAATGCTAATGGTTTCTGTGCCTCTTTTCTGAAAAGGGTGAAAAAGAACACATTTATTATAGTTGACTGTTATCATATAAGAAACGTCTTGCTTTTGTAGGGGCCAGATTTGTGATTTAAATGAAGTTAGGTTGGGATCATTAAGCCATGCCTCCGTTAGAAGCACTAATCTCTGCCATCTCTCATGCAATATGATGTTTTTTATTTAGTCTTCCCTGGGAAAGTAGTTCTAGAAGCTCCACTTGACTTTCCACACTAGGACAGGACCCCGGCAGGGGGAACAATACAGAAGCTACACTGATTACCAAATATGTTCATTTCAAGGGTACAGTTGGGGAATGGGGACATTATTAGGTGGATTCACGAAATGAATGGACTATGGTAAGCTAGACGTTGGTCAAGACTCCATTTAATACCTGGTTCTATATGCCCCTTCTTCAACAAAGGGCTCATCACAACACTTTAGTTCCCTGGGGTTCAATGTCACTAAGGATCTTATGTCCCATGACCTAGAAATATTTAGGTATTCTCTTTTCCTCAATGAATACTTACTCTGAGTTGGAAATTAGCATGTTAGAAGTTCAGTAGTGGGTGGTAGACTTAACATGTGTGGAAGGGCAGATAATGAAGTAAGATTGAGCAGAGGGAGAAGTTGGTCCTATGTGGGGTTCTTAAGGTAGTCTCTTCAAGTTGTTGCACATGGTGAAGAGACAGGGCTTTATATTCCTCCTTCAACCATTCATTGAATGGTGGCCCTCCTCAGGAAAGGGATTTGACCTGGGACAAGGCAGCTTTTCCACTGAAGGTAATTTCCTGAGACAGCTGAGAATTGAGAATGGTCAGTATCCAACACTTGCAGCAGCTGAAGAAAATTTTTATCTCTGGGGATGGATCTGTGTGCCACATCACAATATGCCCCGAATCTTCCATTATCCAATTGTGGAGAAAGGATGGTGCTAGAAACATACCAGGCACTCAAAATCATAAACAGAGAATATATAAGTATTGTCTCTGAACAGTCTGCTACCCATTGACTTTTGTTCTTCCAATAACTACAACTTTGATTTGTTTTTTACTTTTAAAATTGTGGTAAAATATATATAACTTACCCTTTTAACCATTTCTAAGTGTATAGTTCAGTGGGATTAAGTAACCCTCTACCACTCAGTATTTCCAGACCTTTTAATTGCCCCAAATAGAACTTTTGTGCCCGTTAAATAATAATTCCCCATTCCTTCTTCTCCAACCCCTGGTACCCACCATTCTATTTTCTGTCCCTATTAATTTGCCTACTCTAGTTTCCTCAGATAAGTGGAATCATACAATACTTTTTTTGTGTGTGTCTGGCTTATTTCAATGGGTTCACCCATATTATAGGCATGTGTCAGAATTTTACTCCTTTTTAAGGCTAAAATATTTATATATTGCAAATATATATATTTATATTTTTATATATTTATATATTACAAATATATTTATTTAACATATTTATATGTGACATATAAATATATAATATTTAATATTATAGTATATATATTTACCCATTCATCTGTTGGTAGACATTTGAGTTGTTTACACCTTTTGACTATTGTAATACTGCTATGAACATTAGTGTACAAATACTTGTTTGAATCCCTGTTTTTAATTCTTTTGGTTATATAGCCATAAGTAGAATTGCTAAACTAAGAGCTATATTTTAAATTATAGCAATATATAATAGTTTTATTCAAAATGCCTACTTCTGAGATATGTTTTTTGTACACAAAATCATATTCACTTAATTAATCTGTTTTTAGGACACCTGGGTGGCCCAGTTTGTTAAATGTCTGCCTTCAGCTCAGGTCATGATCTCAGGGTCCTTGGATGGAGCCCCACATCAGGCTCTCCACTGAGCAGGCAGTCTGCTTCTCCTTCTCCCTCTGTGTGTGCTCTCTCTCTCAAATAAATAAATTAAATCTTTAAAAAATTTTTAAAAATAAATTTGCTTTAATTTATTGAATATATGCCAATCTACTAAGTACTTTATATCTACTATATCTTAATTACTGATAGATAGTTATTATGAATTAATATTTGATTGATATTTACCATTATCTCATTGAATCCTTACAGTAACTCCCAAAGAAAAAGTGTATATATTTTTATGCTAAATTTATTAAATGAAAAAACTAGGGCTCAGACAGGTTAATAACTTCCCTAAGGTCACACAGCCCTACAGGAGTGCAACCAGGCTTGGCAAATAGAACTATTTGCCTCAAAGATCATGTTCTGAATAACTACCCTTATTTATATTAGATATACTAGATACTAGATATACTATTAGAACTCTGGCTTTATATTTAGGAACCTCATATTTACCTTTAAAAATGTATTTAATTACTTTAAAGTGCGAAATTCCCTAAGGGGAATTTTGTATTTTTCATCATAGCATATTCACATATCTGATAAAATATCAGTCAGGTAAGTCATTTTGGTATAGAAGCATTTTGGTAGTCCTAACAGCAGCTTTTTCCTATTTGTCTTCCAACTCCATGGGAAAACATGGAACATAGGGCTAGCCTAAGAGATAGATAGATAGATAGATAGATAGATAGATAGATAGATAGATATTTTTTTTTATTTTCATGTGTTTGGAACTGGAAGCAAGGCAATTTTCTACCTCAGATTTATTTACTTAATATATATTCTAATATTATAGAGTGTTTAGACCATTTCCCAGGAATACTATTTTATTTAGAGCAAATATAAAGTTATTTGAAAATACTTTATTATCTTCTTTTTCAGCAATAGAAAGCATATTTATCAAAAAATTAATACTGTTTACACAATGAAATTTTGTTTTAAATCAACATAAATGGAAAAATGGTATAATTTTGCTTTTACCACAATCACTTAAAACTCATGTGCCTGTAATTATTTCAAGAGAAAAAAACACATCATGTAGTAAAATGAATAGTTTTTGTTCTTTTGTTTTGGCATAGTCTGCTAACAGACTTATGGGCAAGTGACCATGCACAAAAGTCAGTTTAAAAAGACAAACTTTAAAAAAAGGATTTTTACATTAAAATCTATATTGAGAAAATTGTACAGAATATTCAAGTGGTGGTTACATGTCTTTCTATTGGTTTTTACATTTTTTGTAAGAGATATTGTATAAAGTGACATAGATATCTGTCTGAATAAATCAAGTTAAATCAAGGGAAAATGCATAGGTCAAACTGTTTTTTTTTAAACTGTTTTCAATATTTTGTTGAATTTCATATACAGTCTTTGGTCAGAATGCTACTTTTGGTTATCAGTTTCTTTAATGAAATTTTCTTATGTTATTTATCTTTTTTTTTTTTTTTTTTTTTTTTTAGCAATTGCATGTCTACCTGACTGTGGTCTGGCTGTTTGAAAACTGCAATAAAGATAGGTTAGATATAACTGAAATTCTCCAAGAATTCATCAAAATATTGAAACTATAAGTAACATATTTCATAATAATTTAATGGTATTATCAAGTGTATATATTTCAAATTGAAATACTTCTAATCACAACTTTACTTGAAATTGATAAACTTGGTTTAACTGACAATACTTGTCACTTTTTTATGGTTTGGAACAATATTTACTAAAAGAAGTTTTTTTAAAAAAACATCGTCTCTTCAGATGTTTGGTCAAAAAAGTTTGGAGACTTCTCCACAATTTCCTAGAGAATGACAACATACATTGGTCTGTAGATCGCTGTGAACAGTCATGCAGTGAATAAATTTGGTTAATGTATTCACTCAAAAATTCTAAAACCCTGATTTAGAAATTACATTTTATATTTGGAAAGCTCTTAAGTCTGTGGAGTCCAATCTGGCAATTGACAGTAAAACAGTGAAAAAATATGTTTGGATTTCATATCTGTATATATAAATATTTGCTTGAATAATTGGTGTATATAAAAATTTCCTTGAATATATTGCCACCTGCACTAAACTTCAATATGAAGAATATTAAGCCCCTCTTAAAATTTCATTCAGTTGACAGTGTCTCTAAATTTACTCCTTTGATTGTTCTATGTCAAGCATATTAAACAAATGAAGGACTTGGTGTTGAAAAATTAGTTGTAGATCATTTAGTTCAAGATTAAATACATTGAGTATTTTAAAAACAATGGAATTTTTGAACTAGGATAAAAATTTGAGAAATATGCTACATTATATAGATTGAAGTATCTGTGTTTTTATATTCTTGTCAGAAAACAGGTAAAATTCATATCAGTAATAGTTTATACTTAGATAATTGATTTAGTGCCTGAAATTTATTTTTATTACTTTATTACAAGTTGGAAAATATATTCAGCATAGGGGCTGAATGAGCTCCCTAACTAAACCCCAAATTTGAATAGACCTAAGCACCTAGTTCTGAATAAGACTTAGGAGCTGGAAGTGCTGAGGAAAATTTGTGCTATCTACAGACACCAAAGGAAAAAAAGGATGAACTGATTTAAGCAGAGGATGTTCAATTTGGTTTTCTCTGATTGACCAATCAGATAAATTTCATTTTTTTCTTTGGGACAGAATGAATTCAGTTTTCTCAACTTGGAAAGAGATGGGAAGCATAGGGATGAAGTATTCTCCCCTAACAAAGCTCTTTGAATGATACTCATGGAGGCTACTGTGATGTCACTGAATATACATCAACTCATGAATCAAGAGACCCTGGTGAGATTTTGATTCTAACCCTTGAGAGGCTGTTTTATCTTCAAGAAACTATCCAACCTCCAGTTTTCTGACTTGTAAATTAATAATAACATATCTAACTTTTAAGGTTATTTTAAAGGTTAAAACAAATAATGCATGTGAAAGTACAGAACTGGGAAAATACAAAATATTATTATTATATTATTAAATGTTGTAAGTTAATCAAGAGTTATTAAGCAGTATGGTAAGCATTGGAGATGTAAAGATTAATAATATACAGTCTCTGCCATTGAATCCATGGAATACAGAGCAGCTAAGTTTATGCCTTTGGCTTTCTTTCTATACTTACTTTGTTCCTCTGACATTTATATGAACATAAATTCTATGAAGCCAAACGCTATACTATCTAGATCATGTCATGTAGTAGTAACATTGGATTTATCAACATCAGTGTGTATATTGTGAAAAACTAGGGAGCATGTCACAAGATCAGCAGGCTTATAGAATAGAATTGTCATCTAAGATAAAAGCCAAAGCCAAGAGATTGTTCTTAGTACAATAAGAGTTTCAAAAATGCAAAATGAAAACTCTATGCAGTGGTCCAGGATCAAGATAACATTAAAAATCACACACATACAAAATGCAGGAACTATAGATTTACACAGAAGGTTAATATCTTGAACTGAGATAGTCCAATCCCTCTCACTTCCTAAACAGAGAGCTGTCTCAGGCAGGAAGTTGAAATACTATACCACCTACTTTTTCCCAAGATTCTTATTTTTAAAAAGTTTGATAAAATATACATAACATGGGATCCCTGGGTGGCGCAGCGGTTTAGTGCCTGCCTTTGGCCCAGGGCGCGATCCTGGAGACCCGGGATTGAATCCCACGTCGGGCTCCCGGTGCATGGAGCCTGCTTCTCCCTCTGCCTGTGTCTCTGCCCCTCTCTCTCTCTCTGTGTGACTATCATAAAATATATATATATATATATATATATATATATATATATATATATATAACATAAAGTTTGCCACTTTAACCATTTTTAAGTAGTACAATTTAGTGACATTAAGTACACTCATGCTGTTTTGCAACAATTGCCACTATCCATTTTTAGAAATTTTTCTTTATACCAAACAGGAAATCTGTACCCATTAAATAATAATTCCCTATTCTTCCCTTCCTTCAGCCCCTGGTTACTTCTATTCTACTTTGTCTTTGTGAATTTATCTATTCTAAATACCTATCACAGTGGAATCATAATTTTTGTGTTTGGCTTATTTCACTTGTATTTTTGATATTCATCCACCTTATAGCAGGGGTCTGGATTTCATTCTTTTTTAAGGTTGAATAATATTCCATTGTGTGTGTATACCACCTCTTTTTGAAACCACATTCATCTGTTGACAGACATTTTGGTTGTTCCCACCAATGACCAACTTTTGATTATTGTGAATAATGCTGCCATGAACATTGGTATATAAATATTTGTTGAGTCATTGACTTCATTCTTTTGGATATGTACTCAGAAGTGGAACAGCTGAATTATATGGCAACTCTATGTTTAATTTTGGGGGAAACCACCATACTGTTTTCCATCATAGCTGCACCACTCTGCATTCCCATCAGAAATGCCTGAGGGTTCCAATTTCTCCACATCTTCACTAACACTTGCTATTTTCTCTTTCTATTTGTTTGTTCGTTTGTTATAGCCAGACTAACGGATGAGAAGTGTTAGCTCATTATGGTTTTGATTTGCATTTCTCTAATGACTAACATTGCTTCAGAGCATTGTTTCTTGTGCTTACTGGCCATTTGTATATGTTCCTTGGAGAATTGTCTATTCAAATTCCTTGCCTATTTTTGAACTGGGTTGTTTGATTTTTTGTTGTTGTTGTTCAACTATAGGAGTCCTTTCTATATTTTGAATATTCGTCCCTTATCAGTCATATGATTTGCAAATATCTTCCCTCATTTTATAGATTGTCTTCTCACTGTCTTCATAGTGTTCTTTGATGCACAAATGTTTTAATTTTGCTGAAGTCCATTTGATCTATTCTTTGTTGTTGCCTATGCTTTTGGTGTCATATGCAAGAAATAAAGGTCAGCCTACTTTTTAAAAGCAAGAAAACAATAAACAGAAACTAGAACAATGCCCAATTAGCTTTTGCAATATCAGTTTCTATTTTTATCTTCTGCTTTACTAAGTAAAATAAGAAAAAATGAGATGGAGAAAAATAACCAAGACTTTGCTAAATATATTTTTGTTATTGAATATGCAGTTGTTATTAAGACTATAAAAATCACTAAAGGAGAATATGCCTAAAAAGTCACTGTACTATCCGAAGTAAAAAAGGCAGACTCTTTCTTCCTATTGAAAACTTACAAAATAATATTTTTATGATATTCGTGAAATGCTGTAGTGCCTGGTTTGTTTGTAGTGATACATGAAAAAGACTGATTTTATTACTGATGGGGAAAATTGGCAAATATCTTCTTTCTTCTCAAATCTCAGTGTAATTTACAGGTTAATTGTGCATCACAAACACAAAGTATTTAGATTGGAGAGTTGCTTTCTTTATATTGCTATTGATCTAAATCCACATGAAGAAAAAGGCATTAATTTGAGGGTAAAGAGGTGTCAGAAATGATTTAAAGATTTCGTGGAGTGTCAGGAAATAGACATCACTAGTAGCTTTTATGAATACTAAGAATAGAATTCTGAAAGAACTAGCTTGAAAAATAATCATTTCACAGAAGCAAATATTGACACAAAACCAATGTATCTTGTTCTTAAATGAATGGTAGAGATTATTCAGTATCACTGCTGAGTACAATGGTCTAGCCAAAGCTGTCTTCCAAGGGTATTAAAGCCTCCTTTTTGTGCTCTAAAAAAGAGCTCTAAATTCCTGAAGGAAGAACCTGCAATAAGCTGGACTCAGCCTCATAAACAGAATGCAAAAGTCACCCATCTGTTATAGATGAATGACCTTCGTATTTACATACCCAAAAGTACCTGCTTAGAAAGCCATCTGGATAGTGTTACGCTGTTCTTGTTTGCCAGAATTTGTATTAAGAGGGCTAGAAACCACCAATAAAAAGATACCTCAGTTCAAATAGAAAATGTAGGGAAAGAATATAGATTCATATATTCTTACCAACAAAATTAGAGCATTAACAAGAATTGATGTTTCAATATGAAAAAAAATTTTGTTTGTACTGTTAATTGTCATAATAGAGGTAAATAACTGATGCAACAATAGACACAGGCAATGATGTTAAATGTGGGATTTGGATAGCAGGAGAAGCAAAGGCATCTTTTATATATTTTTTAAAGACTATCAATTTCAGGGGTACCTGGCTGGTTCAGTTGGAAGAGCATGTGACTCTTGATCTTGGAGTGGTGAGTTCGAGTCTAGAGATTATTAAAAATAGTAATAATAAATAAACTTAAAAAAATCAGCTTCAGTTTATGTACATAGTTGGATTGCATAAAAAATATTTTGTGGGGATCCCTGGGTGGCGCAGCGGTTTAGTGCCTGCCTTTGGCCCAGGGCGCGATCCTGGAGACCCGGGATCGAGTCCCATGTCGGGCTCCCGGTTCATGGAGCCTGCTTCTCCCTCTGCCTGTGTCTCTGGCTCTCTCTCTCTCTGTGTGTGTGTGTGTGTGTGACTATCATAAATAAAAAATTAAAAAAAATATTTTGTGGAGTTCCCTTTCTGATTCTTGAATGTATGTGATCTCAGTAAATAAAATTAGATTAACTCTAAATATATAGGAATCTTTCTTATTTCTTTCTGCAATTTACTGAGAGTTGCTCCTTAGATGAAGAGAGCAAACTATTACCTTCAACAGTTTATTTCTCCAAAAACATCTCCCTTATTCTCTATCAACTCACAGGAGTGCAGGTCAACCCATTCTGGCCTATTGCCACCTTGTTCAGATATATTCAAGAATTTGCCAAGTAATATGTACATTTTTCTTGAAAGAACCAACTACCAGGCATTTACCTCTTATAGAATTTTTAATTGGGAGAACATTTTTCCAGGTACCTCAGCATGATAGTGGATTTTATTTTATCCAAAATGATATCTAGTCCCAGTCGTAATCTGAATTGCAGCAGGGCAGAGCAGGATATGGACGATATATGAGGATGGTGACTATTCATACTGCTGTATTAAGAAATACTTCTTCCACCACTCAAAAAATAACACTGTTAACAAACTGATTTTATATTTTGGAGTTGTTTCCTGTATATAAATATGATTTTCTGGTGGCTCATCAAATTGCAGTTTCTGTAATATTTCTGAAATTCAGGTAGATACCAGAGTACTAGCTTTAGGCTCTCAAAAACAAAACAAAGCAAAAAGTTAACACATAGATATAAAGGAAATAAAATAATACTTAAATAAAAATGATAGTTCTATATTTAAAGAAATCAAAATTCTCCATGAAATATCCTTATATTTGACACAAAAATATAAAAATCACTGTCATATACCACACACAAAAAAGTTCTGTATACTTAAGTAGAATATCTCACATGTTGTTCCATTTTTCTGACCTGTCTTATCCCTAGGCCTGGAAAATAGCACCAATATTAACTTTATCTGTGATCCAAGCAATATTCTGACTATCTAAAGTTAGATAGTTAATGAATCCAAGCAATATTCTGACTATCTAAAGTTAGTTAAATGTTAAAGTAGTTTGTTCCAACACTTTGATATTCAAAAAGAACCCCTTTATTCAAAGTGTTGGAACAAACTACTTTAACATTACCATTATCTAAAGGAGCAGAACAAGTATTAATCTACTGCACTGATGACTTAATACTCAGATGTGTGGGCATCAAATAACTGCACAATAATGTGGAAGGTCTTCCTGACTCAAAGACATATTTGTTCTGGAAGGGTTTGCATTTATTTGGTTGAGGGTAGACGGTTTGGTTGCTGACCATGTTGAGGTCACAGGGTAAGAATAGGTATTTGGAAGGAAGGCACATCTTGTTTCCATAATTGAAAAGGTATAAAAAAATAAGTTTTGAAAAGACATGAAGACCTGCAAACAGCTTGACTTCAACCCTTACTGTCTACATGTTTTCCTTTACTCATTCATTTTCAAAACAAAATTTTTGGACTATGTTAGGAAGTGTCATCATGCTTTATTCAATTACAATCTTTTTATCTTTGCCTTCTGGCCAGAGGGGTGGCTGAACCAGTGTGAGTTAAGAGTTTCTTTCTTGAGACTTTGGAAGTCATCCAAATTGGTTTGTCAGCTGCCAGTTTGTGGCCCTTTATCTAATGATGTGGTGGCCACAGCTGATTCTCATATCACACATTAAATCTATGATTAGCTGGAAAATCATTTAATGTCTTGGGAAACAGATTAAATTTACAAAGGCATTCATCATTGCTTGACATTGACTTACACTTTAGTGTTTAGCATGATATATTGTTTATCAGTTAAAAACAAAAATTGACGATGCTGGTGCTCTTTTGGTAAAGTTCTTTGATGCATATTACACTTTATGAAGTAGTTTTAAAGATAGTTATTAATGGTCTTGATCCTCTGGTGATCTACATTGGAAAAATGTGCTTTATAAGGAAAATGTCCATATGTATTAGACAGAGACACTTTTTAGAATTAGCACTACAAAAAAGAAAATTATATCTTTTAAAAGGCCAATTTGTCTGGGGTCTAAAAAAATGTTTTACTCCTCATTCACTGTTGAATATTTTATTCCTAACTGTCTTGAAAAAATAGCCTCTTGAAAGTTTTAGTTTTAGTATTTAGTGTTTGTATACAAAATAATAATCCTCTATGTACCAAATACAGATGTTATTATTTTGAAGACATGTTTTAATATCATAAAATATAGTATATCAAAACAAAATGTATTGGCTATCAAATGTTCATTTTTTCAACAGTTTAACATTTTTTCTATGCCTACCAATTTCCAGACACTGCTCTAGGTGTTGGGATTTATAAACAGTGAAAAATAAAAAGGAAAAAAAAAGCTCAAGTCCCTTCCCTCCTGATGAGACAATAATAAGAAAGATAAATAAAATAAATAGTATGTTAGATAGTGATAAATTATTGGAAAAAGCAGAGGCAAGAGGGTAGGGAAAGTGCATGTGTGTAGGTAAGGATCTCAGAGACTGATGGTGATTCAAACAAGAGGTATAGAAGTCCTCACTAAAAAGGTGGAATATCAGTAAAGACCTGGAGGAAGTGAGGGCACAAGGCTTGTGATTTCCAGAGGAGAAGCCTTCCAGACAGAGGGCATTCTAAGGACAAATGCCCTGAGGCAAGAATGCACCTGGCATCAGCGATGTGGAACAGAGTGAGCTAGAAAGACAGCCAGGGTGGACGAGGTCAGAGAAGTTAGAGGGGCCAGATAAGGCAAACCTCGTTCATCATCAGGATGTCATTGAAGGGTTTTGAGCAGAGTAGTAATATTACTTGACCTACATTTTTTCAAAACTTTTTAAAAAAGATTTTATATACTTATTTGATAGAGCACTAGCAGGGGGAGCAGCAGGCAGAGGGAGAAGCATACTCCCCATTGAGCAGGGAGCAAGACACTGGGCTTGATCCCAGAACCCTGGGATTGTGACCTGAGCCAAAGGTGGATGGTTAACCAACTGAGCCACTCAGGCATCCCTACTTGAGTTACATTTAACATAATTATTCTATATGCTTTGCTGTGAATAAACTGCCACAGAGCAGAGAAGCCAATTAGATTATTGCAATAATTAATATTTTTAGATAAGATTTATATACATAAATTTAATACAAAATAATGCAAAGAAGGATATAATCATGCTGCTACATAAGCATCCTTTTAGTCATCTTTTTTTTTAAAAGATTTTATTTATTTGTGAGAGACACACAGAGGCAGAGACATAGGCAGAGGGAGAAGCTGACTCCTCATGGGGAGCACAGTGGGATTCGATCCCAGGACCTGGGGATTGTGACCTGAGCCAAAGGCAGACGCTTAACCACTGAGCCACCCTAGGTTTACAACTTCTATTGTACTCCACTCTATAGCAAACAGGGAAAAAAAGCCTCCAACTTCACAAAAAATGTTTATCAATTTATTATTTTAACAAAAATACATAGACCATCAATATGTTCCAGGCATAAAGATAGTCACTCAAGATATGAAGAAGTGTAACAAGCAGCAAGTTTTTTTTTTAATTCTCACAGTCTCATGAGCAAAACAGAAATACAAAAAGATATATGTAATACATTTAGAAGCATACGCCAGAAACATGTCTAGAGCATTATTGAAGTATAGAGTAAGTATATAGAGTTAGAATATATATTTTAGTCTTGGAAATTAGGAAAAAGTTTCTGAGTATTGTTCCATGTAGACTTTACTCTCCTCAAACTCTGATCCTCACACTATTAGATATAAATAAAGCCATCCACCTTGGAAACAGGTTCCAGAGACTTGAGAAAATTGAATTTTCTCTTAGATACCCAATACAATGTTCTAAACATATGAACCACTTCAAAATGTCTAATAATGTACATTCAATTTCATTGTTTTCTTCTTGCTCTCATGTCATTAATACCACTTGTAAAATGGAAAGATTTTTCACTAAAGTCTGTATATCCATCCATCAATTTGTCTCTGGAAATCACCTAAATTTTTCTTTAAAATACCAGTTGGCTGCTTCCTCATGACAGCTGATTCTTATGTCACTTATAAAAATCTACGAGAGATTAAAATATCCTGCAATATATTAGAGGAAAAAATGACATTTGCAACTTCACTTATTAATAGAGGTATACTGGTTCACTAAAAAAGAAGAAACATGGGACTAACATAGTTTTTTTTTTTTTTGTCTCTATCAGTGAAATGCCAGAGACCTAATGAGTTTGATTTCAACATGGTGTTTTATAGATTCCCCAGGTGAATCTGTTTTGACAATTGATTCCAACTGTGTTAAAGAGATAACATCAATTTGGAGGGCAGTAGTCTTTTTTCAAAAAAAAGATTTTTATTTATTTATTCATAAGAGACACAGAGAGAGAGAGGCAGAGACATGGGCAGAAGCAGGCTCCCTGTGAAGAGCCCAATGGGACTTGATCCCAGAACTCGAAGATCATGCCCTGAGCTGAAGGCAGATGCTCAACCGCTGAGCCACCCAGGTGTCCCTGGAGAGTAGTAGTCTTAATTCCATGTCACAAAAATTTGATTTTAACTTTATTATTTTTTTTAGATTTTATTTATTTATTTATTTATTTATTTATTTATTTATTTATTTATTTATTTATTTATGAGAGATACAGAGAGAGAGGCAGAGACACAGGCAGAGGCAGAAGCAGGCTCCATGCAGGGAGCCCGATGGTGGGACTCGATCCCCGGATTCCAGGATCATGCCCTGTGCCAAAGGCAGGCACTAAACCGCTGAGCCACCCAGGCCGCCCTGAATTTAACTTTATCTGGCTTCTCCATTCTTATAAGAAATATTTAAAAGGACCTATTTCAAAATACCTGCCACATAATCAACTGTTCAGTAATGCAAAAAGATATGAGAAATTAAAAGGAACAAAATGTATTAAAAAGATGTTAAACAGGGCAGCCCGGGTGGCTCAGTGGTTTAGCACAGCCTTCAGCCCAGGGTCTGATCCTGGAGACGCAGGATTGAGTCCCATGTCAGGCTCCCTGCATGAAGCCTATGTCTGTGTCTCTGCCTCTCTCTCTCTCTCATGAATAAATAAATAAAATTTAAAAAAAGATACTAAACAGAAATGACAATATTCAAAGAAAATACATTAAAAAGAAAATAATTTTAAATGGTAAAGTATTATTTGTACTCACTGAGAAGGATGGCTGGAACTTGGAAGAAGCTGATGTCAAGTTCATAACATCAGTGAATAAAAGCAGATGACTAGAGGCTAGCTGACAATGTGACAAGGGATACAGGATTGCAAAGGTGGAGAGCAGGAATATCAGTGGCATAGTGGGCTTGGCATAAGGGAGAAGGCAAATTACCTGGAAACCATATTGTGAATGAAGAAGAGGATGGGATGACTTCCATTCCCAACACTGAGGTATGTAGAGCATGTAAGAATGATCATCAGTGAAGAAAATGCCTTCAGGAAAGAGCCAGATTTTAGTCAAGATAGGAGTAAAATAGTCAAGACAGGAGACTTAGCATGTAAAGGAACTTGCTTACTGCAGAAAAACACGCACAAAAATTTGTAGGGAGAAAAAGAAAAACAGTGAAAGGATGGGCTAGGGATAAGAACAGAGATGTGCAAGGGTGCCTGGCTGGCTCAGTTGGTAGAACATGCAATTCTTGATCTTGGTGTTGTGAGTTCAAGCACCATTTTGGGTGTAGAGTTTACTTAAGAAATAAATAAATAAAAATACTCAAAACTTCACTCTGTATATAGAACAGAGCTGTGATGGGTGAAACTAAGAGAAGGTGAGCATCTAGGGGAGCTGACCCAGGAAGAAAGTGGGCCAGCCTCTTAATAGTTACTCGTAGCATTTTCACCCAAGGAAGACAATGACAAAATGGGCAGTCACCTCTCCCTTCTTCAGATTATACTTTCTGAGATTCATAGACATTTTGCACCGTCTTAGGACCCCTCAGGTTGTAAGACTGGGATTGCTTCCCTTGTCCATTCACAGTCACAATCGGGCAAGAAGCTCCAAATGGATCACCTCAGAGTCACAGCTGCTTCTTTTGCAGAGCAATCCATCTTCTCCTGTCGGTCAACATCATTACTCTTGCCAGGATGGTGACCATTCACATTTTGGGCTGGCTAATTCTTTGTTGTGGTGGTGGGCAGTCTAGTGCAATGTATGATGTTTAGCAACTTCCCTTACCTCTACCAGAGCTGCTAGTAGCATGCTTTGGGTCTAATGACCAAAATAGTCTCCAGATATTGCCAAACATCCTCTGGGGAACAATATGGATCCAACTGAAAACCACTAGATCTTGAGCAAATCAGTCCTAGTCAACTGAGCGTTAAAGTCATGGCTTTTTCAATAGGCTTATTCAATCTTCATGTAAATGTCACTCTGGTCACTTGCTCTGGTGAATCAGAAGCTTAGAATCACTAAGAAATGGGGTATGCAGATTAGATGTTATCCTTCACACCCTCTAATATCCTGTTCCACCTGTATCATCACAAGGAAGCCAACTTTATTTAAGACATTGCTTCAATGAAAATTTGTCGGGTTGACTCAATTCAAATACTGCATCTGAATTCACAAGGCCTTTTAGATCTACAAACATTTAGGCTTTTCTTCAATCAATATATTGAGTATAATATCAGAAGCCTGTCTTCCACTGAATCATTTTATAAGATTTAATTCATTTTTACATTCCAGTTACCAGTAGGGGAAGTGAGACAAATTTAAGCATACAAAGGGCTTATAAAACATGCTTCTTTGGTCTCCTGCTTCTGACCTTATGCCAACCATTCCTGGAATAATCGCTGAGAAAGGTAGACTTCCAAAGCCATAAAGCCTCACTTACCTGGCAACAGGGAATTTTTGAGGCTTTCTTCTGTCTCCTGCTGATTTGCTCTACCCCTTATCAATCTGTTGATTGTACCTGATTCCCTGACAACTCTGTGCTAGAGCTCCATTGTGAGGATATAGGGAGAAAAATGCTTATCTCAAATGCTTAGAAATTCAAACCTCTATTATATGGTAAAATCATTTTCATGGAGACAAGTTAGTTTCCTAAAAGTTAACATTTTACCACTGCGCAAATTCTCTTAGTTATGAGTTGAACATTGATTTGTTTGTATGTCATTTAGAATAAATGCTTAGCTGATTCAGTTTTCAAATTTATCTCAAATTTCAAATATTCACATTAATTATAGGTAAACACAAAAAGATGGTCATTTTATTATCAACAGTTTCTCCTTTACATGTGTATCTTCTTAAATCAAATCAATTCTAAAAAATAAATCCTTGAATTTAAAAAGAAACGAAATGTAATGTTTTTCACAAATAAGACATACAGTGCAAGGATTTAAAGAATAAACTTTGAAATCAGATCTGTATTCAGTTTCATTTACTTGCTGTGGGTCTTGACCAAGTTATTTAAATTGTTTCTCAGCCATAAGATAGACATTTATATGTGCTTTCATAACTTTATGTTCTGATTAAATAAAACAAAGCATTTAAATTACTTTCCACAGTGTCAAATAGTAAGCACTCAGTACTAGCTATTTTTATTGTTATGTAAAATTAGTTATATAAGTCTATATATGGAACAGAAATAAAAACTGAGCACTGGATCTTTGAAAAATATGTATGATAAATATATTTTGCTTTTTTACTGACCTCAGTCTCCAAGTTGAGAATTTTTGATGGTGAAACAAAGGCTTGATGGGTCTAAAGGTAGCAGTGAGTTAACTTCATATTGAAGTCTCAGGAATTATTTGTACTTTGGTTGAGAAATAGCTTCTGCCTTATGTAGACCTGACCCTGTTTAAAGTTTGAAATGGGATATATTTTCCTCAGTTTTCTTAAATGTAATCTCTGCCTAAACTATTGAATAAATGAAAAAGTGGGGATGAAATTGTTTTATGTAAAAGCAAGTGTTTCATAGTTTTATGTACTGTACAGATAATTTATAGTTCAGAAATATAGAAACAAAACAATCATATTGACTTATATAATCTATAGTAGAAGGCAAACTTTGCTTAGAAAAGATGTGAGGAAGATATAATTAATGTAATGACCTTCTCATTAAGAACTTCAAATGAACCATAAATCAATGTTACATAGAAAATGGAAGGGTCTGGTATGAGTGATGTTTTTATCCCAAATAACAAATAATTCAATGGAAATAAAAAAATATATATAATATAAAAATTCATATTCCTTAATAGGACATATTCTATGTTTTAACATCTCCAAATTTAGGTTTTCAAATAGAATTCCTAATGTTTACTAAGTATCTTGTTTCATTTAATTATACCTGTTCAGGAGTTCTAAAAGCTAGAGTCAGACTAAAGTTTAAAGGAGGAAAGTATCATTGTTTTAGCTGATAAAAGATCATTAAAATGTAGAAATAAATCTTGTCTTTCATATTTTCATGGATGTTACCCTCTGCAATCCTCAATATTAATTGCTGATCTTGATATGTGTCCCAAACTTTTTACTAATGGAGAGACTTGGGAGTATTTTGGTTTAGGAACAAGGGCTGATTATATCTTCCTCATATTGGAATCCCTACAAAAGGAGTAGGCCCAATGTTTCAATTCCATTATAAAATCTGAAGTGAGGAAGTTAACATTCCTCTTTTTGGTGGAGAGGAGAGAAATACCAGGAATTATATCTTGAATAGAGCCATTGATGCCTAAATTGTGGCAAGAGACTGTTAAGTACTGAAATTTGACAGATAGCATGAGTCAAATGTAAGGGATCACAAGAATTGGAAAGCTCAGAGTATGTGAGTAGAAAGGACTATTGAAGTGGGATGGTTCACCTCCTGAAATGGAGTAAAGTCAAAGTGGCTTTCTATCCATTCACCACAAAGGCCTTAAGTATATCAGATTATAAGAAAGCCAGACTGAAAAGAGGTGAAATATTTCTCACTCAGGGAAAACCCAAACATTTTATGAAATATCATTTATTCAACTAGGTTTTCCCAAAGGTTTTAGAATTCCTTTAGTGCCAGCAAGGGAATTACATTTGCTTAAAATTTCCAGCATGTTCCTAAGGGAGTTTGACTTCTTAGTATGATTTCAGAGGGTATTGCTGTAGATTCTCTGATTTCCAGTATTCAACTAAAAAAGTTCAGGAGTACCTTTAGTATCTGTTAGGAGTACCTTAGTATCTGTTCAAGATAGGATTCTTCACAAATCTAGATCGCATTTTTTTCCAGAGGTGATAACTTGGAGTTCTCATTAGAAGAAAAATTAGGTTAGGGCTTAATGTAGGACCAATAAAGGACCCGAAAGAATGGGATTAATACCAAGACGTGTCCATGGGTTTTGCACCATGAAACACATCAGTGAATAATAGTATGGGAGGGATTATGTGTTCTAGGTTCTTGGTTATAAGACTTCTAGAAAATGACTAGCTTCAAATTCTCCTGTTCCTTTGACCAGGATGCCTAATTTGCAGCCTGTTCAGCTCAGGTGAATTGCTTTTGGTCTTATTTCAGGGTAGCTCTTATTGCTTTCCAAATTTAATTCTTCTTCAATATTTATGTTTATATACCATTTAGGAAAAAGCAAGAGGGAATAAAAAGGAAGTTAAAAGTGGGAAAGTATGAAAACTGATGTATTACAGGGCCTTATAAAATGAAATGTCTTGGTAGTAATGGAGAAAGAGAGGGAGATGGAGAGAGGATAGAGAGAAAGAAAGAGAGGGAAGGAGGCCAGGAGGCAGGAAGGGAGGGAGGGAGGAAGAGAAAGAGAAAGTGAGAGAGAAAGAATGTCAGAAAGACCAAGAAAATAAAGAAAGATCAGATGATAGTGAATGGCCTGTCAGGGAGGAAGGGAAACTGAGATCTGAAAAGCATCTTTATCTGCTCTGAATTCTCAAAATTTTCCATTCAATATGCACAGCCTTACAGTTTTGCAAAATTTGTCGAGTTTGACAAATCTTCCATAGAAGGATGGGCAGATACAGTATTCAAGGTCGCTTTTCCCATGCTCTCTATTCTAACTGCTAGACTGAGCTAGAATGCTGATAACAGAATAGAGCAGTTACCAGGATTGACTGAAGGTCTACAATTACCATTCTCTCTAACAAAGCCCTGGTTCTGATGTTCAGACCAGTGAAAAAGAGGTTATCTTTAAGTTTATCCATTTCTAATTTAAAGGAAGACTGCCATTGAATGGGAAAGCAGGTTTCTTAAAATGTATATTTAGATTACTTCCCCACTTAATATTCATGCGATGCATACATCTTTCATAAATGGAAACACTACAGAATCAAAAAGGCTTCATAAAAAGCATTCATAATACCATGAACACTCATTAAGCTAGGGGGAAAAAACCCATAGAAACACAGTATTTTTGGTCTAGGGTTAATAAATTCTTCATAATAAACTCTTAGCTGCTAACATTCATGTTACATATATAACCGGCCTAATGAATTAGGTAATTGGCCTTTGCATTTTTGTAAAACTTTGATAAATATTATCAACTGGCAATGCTAAGAACCAATCTGTCTCCTCTCGGATGTTTTCCTCCTTCATCTCTGCTTACCTTACATAACTCAACCTTACTTGAGCCCCATCCAGGTTTAGCAGGGGACTGCATCTCCTCAATTTGAATCTTGCTTATATGTAGATTTCTTAATTTATTTGAACTTCATGTTTCCATTTATGAAACACAGGCAAAAATGTCTCTTACACCTGGCTGCTGTGAAGACTTATGGAATAACATATGCCAGCTCCTTTTCCGTTTTAACTAAAACATACTCCATCTACTGCTTCTCAACTTTTACCTCTAGTACCTTCCATGAAGGCTGGGAAAAAAGAGGCAAAGACACTTCCAGGAAAAGTGATTATTTTCCTTTCAAATATTTGTGCCTGATTATAAATTCTGTACAGCTAATTCTAACTGACAGAAAACAGAAAAATACTATAAGTATACAATTTAGAAAGAAATACAAAAAGATATTTATGGAAATTGTTAATATTACTATCATTATTAATAGCTGTAATTATATTCTGCTTAAGGCAAGTAATGACTCAAATGCAAATAATCGGCTCTTCCTCCACACATACCCACATACATACATACCAAGTTGTCTTCACAGGGTGACCTCAACCTCAGCCTTTGCAGGGGTAGAAAACATTTATTTCTTCTACCTTCTTTGGCTGGTCTAATAATTAAAATTATGTAAGACAGATTAATAGAAGAACAAGAGACAAAGACCCAGTGGAACTGAGAAACTCCCAAAATTGCCAAAGCCATCATCTTATATTATCTTCATCTAAAGACAAAAGAAGATGTTAGGGGTGGGGAGTAGGTTATGTGAGGTTACCAGGAAAAGCACAGTAAATAAAGATTATGTTGTCACTCAGATATAAGCCCTTGCCTTCGTCACTGATAAGAGTTTCTAAAGATTTGGTCATTCCCCCTCTTCCTGGCACAGTATTAGGTACATGCTTATAAATGAAGATTTCCCTTATCAAAAGGGTAACTTCTACTCAGTTTTTAGAGCTTCACCAGTGTCTTCTGTTTCTTCAGTTTAAAATAATCAATATGCCAAAGAGGCTTATCTTGAGATGACAAAATCTTCTCCCTTTCAGTTCCTCTTTTGGAATTTCAAAAAAGAAATTTCACAATCCAGAAGCATAGTTGATAGATTGCTCCATACCTCAATGAAGTAGTCTTATTCTGGAGAATGGGTCAGGTCAGTTCAGTTAAACAGTCGTGTCTCATTTCAGGAGGCGGTCCCAAAGTCAGGCTATATTGTGAAAGCAAGCCATCCGGGATTTAACAAGAAGTATTTCTATGGAAACAAAAGAAAAACAGAAGTTAATGTTTAGAGCATATTATAAACCCAGTGTCTGAGTCATGAGAACTGCCAGTTGAGGAAACTTCTAGATGTCTGCTTCAAAGTATCTTCAAATGCAGTGAGAGGAGGCAATGGCAATCTGACAGAACTTCCTGCTTTGCCATTTGAATGGCTCTGATGAAAAAAAAAAATGAATGGCTCTGATGATATCAAGGGGCCTACCAGTCAACTTTCTGAGTGGCTCATACAGCAAAAGATGGTCTAACTATGAGCCCCTGTGGTGAGTTACCAAGTGTTCTAGCCAGTTTGCAGGGCTTCAGGAAAAGGCAGTTTAATTTCTCAGTGATTGCAAGGCAGAAGAGGAGGAGAAAATTGAAGTGCTAGTTTGGAGATTTGTAGGCATATGAGGAAACTAGAAGAATTTAGATTCCTATCCAGTTTATAAAGAACAAAACCAGGCAACCTGGGTGGCTCAGCAGTTTAGCGCCGCCTTCAGGCCCAGGGTGTGATCCTGGGGACCCAGGATCGAGTCCCACATCAGGCTCCCTGCATGGAGCTTGCTTCTCCTTCCACCTGTGTCTCTACCTCTCTCTCTCTCTCTCTGTTTCTCATGAATGAATAAATAAAATCTTAAAAAAAAAACCGAAACAAAACAAAACAAAAAAAACCTCAAAGATAAATTAGCATGAATAGAAAAACAGGACTAGAATCTGTATCCACATAAGCATTGTAGTTTTTTACTGAAGCAGGATTTTTCTATCATCCTCATTTTTACCAAAGGCAATTATAAGTAAAACTAATTTGTTTGCAAAATATATCTAGTCTCTGGACACCTGGTGGCTCAGTAGTTGAGCATCTACCTTTGCTCAGGTCATGATCTCAAGGTCCTGGGATCAAGTTCTGCATCAGGCTCCTGGGAGGGAGGCTGCTTCTCCCTCTGTCTATGTCTCTGCCTCTCTCTTTCTGTGTCTCTCATGAATAAATAAATAAAATGTTTAAAAAATGTCTAGTTTCAATAGATTTGTCCTAAAGGTAGGTAGGTAGGTAGATAGATAGATAGATAGATAGATAGATTTGGCCTGATTATTTACATAAGTGCAGCAAGAATAGTGATTGATCATATAGGCTCCTTTAAATCTGCTTTATTGAAACTTTTCATTAAAAACCTCAATAGGATTTTTAAAAGCCCCTAAGTCTAGGAAACCAAGCCAAAGACTTGCTATCAGACCAGCCTGAAATACTTAATAGATTGCAGTGACTTCCTTTCTTCTCAGGGTCCCCAAAATATCCTATAAGTTTCCTACACCTGCCAGGAAGCGACCTTAGTTACTTACCTGGTAAGGCTGTTGGGAACCCAGTAGGCAAGGTGCCTGGTTGTATGTCCAAGGGGCTTTATTGGCTCCATTAAGTCAATCTTAGTTCCTTAAAGCTGTCTGGGATATCTGATTTTTTATTTATTTATTTATTTATTTATTTATTTATTTATTTATTTATTTGAGAGAGAGAGAGAGAGAGAGAGAAAGACAGAGAGAGAAGCAGGCTCCATGCACCGGGAACCCGACGTGGGACCTGATCCCAGGTCTCCAGGATCGCGCCCTGGGCCAAAGGCAGGCACCAAACCGCTGCGCCACCCAGGGATCCCCCTGGGATATCTGATTTTATGCACATTCTCAAATCTGACACTCTAGTCAAAGCCTTGATAATATAATCAGTTTCTATCCTATTACAAGACCAGATTTTTATTAAATTTATGAAAATAAATATATTACCATGAAAATAAGAATGCTCATTGAGAGTTTCAGAATTCAGGTGGGATTAGGCAGGAAGAAAAAGATAAATATTTCATCTTTGTTCACAAAGCTAGATTTTACCAAATTGCTCTAAGTCATATAGGTAGCTTAAGAGAAAAGAGAAAAGAGAAAATTCCCTTCTAAACCTGGAAAAATAAAACATTAAAAAATTCAGCAGTGTTTCAAAAAAAAAGTCATAACAATTATAATCACCATTAGTTTATTCAGTCCCATGTAGTTAATTCTTGTTGATCTTGATCTCTTGTTAGCAGTTTTATAAATCCAGTTTTTCCATTATAGTCTTACTCAGTTTAATGGTCTAATCTTAAAAGTTATCAGAAACTTGTACTCAGTGTTCTTTCCTTGAGTCACACTAAAGATGAAGCATTTTTCCAATTGGTATAAACCAATAAATTGTTTAATGAACAAAAGACTTAAAACAACCATGGTAAAGATCTCATGAGAGTTCATTATAATGCAATTAACAATGAAAATTGCTTTTTTCTGTGACACTCTACTTCAAGACAATAGCTAGAATTATATGTAAAAATATTTTACCGGGACATATCAGATTTCTAGGAATTTCACAAGTCCTAGAACACATATTAATAACATTTCACCCATACAATATCATCTAAGGCTTATCATCACTTATTAGACAATGCTTCCCAAGTAATTTACCATTAATCTAATTGTGTAATAGCACTCTTTTCATGGGGAGACAGTACAAATATTTTCAGATGTTCCAATGACCCTCTGGGATATCCCAAAGTTAGTTTGAGGTCAAAAAGTCTTCATTTAGAATTTGATCTGTGGGGCAGCCCTGATGGCCCAGTGGTTTAGTGCTGCCTTTGGCTGGGGGTGTGATCCTGGAGACCTGGGATCAAGTCTGGTGTTGGGCTCCCTGCACAGAGCCTGCTTCTCCCTCTGCCTGTGTCTCTGCCTCTTTCTCTCTCTCTCTCTGTGTGTCTCTCATGAATAAATAAATAAAATCTTAAAAAAAAAAAAAGAATTTGATCTGGGGAAGTTTGTCAAAAGCATCAAAAGGTTTGAACATTTAACTAAATAAGATCAAAGATCATTATGAAGCATTACTTATTTATTTAAACAAAGTAACAGGAAAAGATTTCAAAGGCAAATACATAGGTCACATAATGGTGAGCAAAACATAACTTTTTTAATATTAAGAAGATTCAGTTTCCTTAAGTAAACAAAGACCTGATGAGAAAGAGCACAGGATATCATTTTGATAAATCACCAAACCTTTGCTTTCCAGGAAGATTATTTAAAAGATAAAGGAAAATGTTTCATAATCTCTTATCAGTTATAGACCAATAATCCAAGAAAACTGTCCTTTTCAGCAGATGAAAGAAAATCAAGGCTTAGTTTTCTGTAAGTACATGATTGCTTTTAAAGATTTATCTACGTATTTTAGCAAGAGAGAGAGAGAGAGAGCAGGGAAGGGGCAGAGGGAGAGGGAAAGATAATCAGAGAATCTCAAACAGACTCTCCACTGAGTGGAGAGCCAGAGTTGGGACCTCTCTTACAACCCTGAGATCATGACCTGAACCAAAATCAAGATTTGGATGCTTAACCCACTGAGCCACCCAGGCATCCCAGTATGTGATTACTTTTAAGGCTTAATTTTATAACTCATAACAAGCTCCTTCAATTTTAGTCAAATTGACTACACAAGGTAAGGTTCTCTCTCTTTCTTTTCTCAATTTTCTATTTAATTTTGTTCTCTATCTCTTCTTTTCCATTCTGCAACAAACAGTTTTACTTTAAGAAAAATGCAGGTGGGATCCCTGGGTGGCGCAGCGGTTTGGCGCCTGCCTTTGGCCCAGGGCGCGATCCTGGGGACCCGGGATCGGGTCCCACGTCGGGCTCCCGGTGCGTGGAGCCTGCTTCTCCCTCTGTGTCTCTGCCTCTCTCTCTCTCTCTGTGACTATCATAAATGAGGAAAAAAATAAAAATAAAAATAAAAAAATAAAAAAAAAGAAAAATGCAGGTAGCCCGGGTGGCTCAGTGGCCTTCAGCCCAGGGCCTGATCCTGGAGACCTGGGATCGAGTCCCATTTCAGGCTCCCTGCCTAGAGCCTGCTTCTCCCTCTGCCTGTGTCTCTGCCTCTCTTTCTCTCTCTCTCTCTCTCTCTGGGTCTCTCATAATAAATAAATAAAATCTTTAAAAAGAAAAAAAAAAAAAAGACAAATTCACTTTTCTTTTCTCCTTAACAAAAATGCATCTCCATACCTCATACCTTTCCTTAGCCAAAAACATATCCTTTCCCTACATATCTAGTTGTTTCCATTATTACTGCTAGTAGTTTTAAATACGTGTTAATTAGTACCTTAACCCTTAAAAACTTTAAATTTTAGTGAAACTAAGAAGTAAACAATTGTGGGGGCACCTGGATGGCTCAGTCAGTGGAACAGGAGTCTCTGATCTCAGAGTTGTGAGTTCAAGCCCCATGTTGAATATAGAGAACTTAAAAATAAAACCTTAAAAACAGAAAAGAAGAAGAAGTAAGCAATTGTGAATTGTCTGTTACACCAGCATTCTTTAGATTGGCAAATTTATTAATATATATTGTAATTTCTGGAAACATGTACTCTTTTTAATAGCATATTTCAATGTGGCACAAGTCATGTCTACTAACAGGCACAAATTTATCTTTAGTTCCTTTGCAATAGGAAGCCAAAAGTACATAAATCTATGTTCAGTAATTAATGTTTCACTATTTTATCTTATTTGGAAATAATTTTAGATATTCAATAAATTTCCAATATTTAACTTATTAGCAAAACTCCAAAGTTTCAAGTTACCAGAAAGATTTTGGAAGCAATTTGTAAGTACATATACTAATAAATATAATTATTGCTTAAAAATTAGTCTAAAAATTCTTATTCCAGTTACATCTATTGTAAGCATTTGCTCCCAACAATTATATTTAGATTACTCATGAAAATTTTGTGAAACTTTTGAAAGTCAGCCACCATCCCAAGCTATTTTTCTTGCTGACCAATTTTTTAAAGAGATTTAACATGGATTTATGTGATCTTTAGTAAGCCTAGGTAGAATAAAAGTTTATATTTAATTATGAGAGCTCTAAAGACATGTCTATTTTAATTAAACTTAACAAACTTAAACTAGTTTCAATACCAAATAATATCTGAGATCACACGAACCTGAAAAGAGTTTGGGTTAGTGTCTATTATATTTTTGAGAATTTTTATGAATACTAAGTTGATATAAGTGCTTGATTGTTTAAAGCAATTAAAAGGCTCTGTACAAATTAATTTTAGAGGGATCCCTGGGTGGCGCAGCGGTTTAGCGCCTGCCTTTGGCCCAGGGCGCGATCCTGGAGACCCGGGATCGAATCCCACGTCGGGCTCCCAGTGTATGGAGCCTGCTTCTCCCTCTGCCTGTGTCTCTGCCTCTCTCTCTCTGTGACTATCATAAATAAATAAAAAAAAAATTAAAAAAAAAAAACAAATTAATTTTAGAGGTAGAAAAATAACACACATTTGTAACATACATATATCGACACACATAAACATACAGATAAACATAGAGACCATATAGTTACTAATATATGTGGAGAAGATGTTTAAGATTTCTATTTGTACTTGACAAGTAATCTTAAGGAAGCCATGGTCTAGAGTTTTTGAAAGAGAACCTTTCCAGCACTTCTACTTTAAAAAGGCCCCTTTATTAGCCTAACTTTTGTTTTCCTTGTGATGAAAAACTTCTCCCTAAAGTTTGCATTTCAAAAAATGGTTCTTAGGTCCTAGAGCCAGAGGTTAAAAGAATCTATATCACAAAGACACAGACACATTATCCAAGTTTTCTCTAAGGAGTTTTGTGGTACATTTACAATCATACTTTCAATTTCCTGATTTTTCACAGTATCTACAAATGTCTAGAGGCAAATAGGAAACGGTGTGAAGGGACAGAGTTGCTTTCAGAGTTACACTTTTATTTTTCTAAAAAGTTGTAAATCAAGAGTTGTTACTTATTTTGTCAGCATTCCTATAAACTATCTTCAAAGAACTGGGCAGCTTTTTCCATTATAATACTTAGAGACTGATTTGTCAACTTAACCAACCTATTTTAAAGTTGCCTTTTTATATCAGGGAGAAATTTTCCAGCTAAGATAGAAACCAAGAGATTTCTGTATTCTACTGTCCAAGAGACATAAACTCTTTGGATGGGGGTCTAGGATATAACTGCAAAGGATATTGCATAGGAAGGTCTGAAAGTAACAGAGCCTGATACGGTATCCCACAAAATGAGCCTTATTGTTTATCCTGATATGTTTGCTAAATGTACTTCCTGGCTTTTAGCATTTACCTGAGTAATCTGTATATACTGAGCCTAGAGATTAGGCTGGAGTGCTCTCAGTAAATCCTGTAGGGAAAAAAGGAAGCTAAAACAGGCAGATGGAGCTAGATTTTGAGAAGGGGAATTTGTGTTGACTATGGACATTAATTTTTGTTCTAATTTCTATTTTTTCATTTTATTAAATCAGCCCCTAAGGCTAACCATTATAGTTCTTCATATCCACTTTTGAACTTGATCTTTCCATAGGTACTAATAAGACACTTGCTTAGGATCAGAATGGTCTAAACTTTTTTTTTTTCTTTTAAATATAGCCAATTCAAAGGATCTATCATCTGGCCATTGACAAGTAGGATTTTTTTTTTTAAGATTTTATTTATTTATTCATGAGACACACACACACACACACACAGAGAGAGAGAGAGAGAGAGAGAGAGAGAGAGAGAGAGGCACAGATGCCCAGAGGGAGAAGCAGGCTCCATGCAGGGAGCTCAATATGGGACTCCATCTTGGGTCTCCAGGATCATGCCCTGGGCTGAAGGTGGCTCTAAACCGCTGAGCCACTGGGGCTGCCCAACAAGCAGGATATTATATTACTCTCAATAGCAATTCAAACCACGAACATAAGAGTGGTTCCAAGAGAGGGTGCAAAAGATGCATCCCTCACAAGATCAGGAAAGTTCACACCCAGAGTTTGCCTAGTCACCAGCTAGACCCCAATACCAGGCCTTTACTGCTCACCTACTTGTACTCACAGACCTTTGTCCCACATTTTTCCTTAAGCTCTTCTTTCCAGTTTATCTCTCAATTTAGGCAAACGGAAAGTGAAACCACCCCTCAAGCAATAGCAATTGCCCTGACAAAAACTCCAGCTGGCCCAGACCACCCAGACCAGTTTGAATGTAACCAGCACCCTTCCTCCAACACACACCTGTGAAGATGGACCATGGAATGACCTCTAGAATGACCAAGAACTATCTTTACCTCATTATAATACTAAAAATCTCTACCCAAGGAGGAGCACAAGCCTCCTTGTGCATGGAGGTACGATGTATGCATAGGCATGTTTCTTTAAGGTGTAAGTGGGACCTTATGCCTGCTCCTGTGTAAATAGTCATCCTAACCCTAAATAAAAGGAATCTATTCATCCTTGTCAGGGACTCACAACTTTGGAAATTATTCCCTGTGATCTCCTCCTCATTTGCTGCAGATAAAGTTTCTTTTAGGCAAAAACTCACATGGTATAGTTTCTGTGATTCAACAAGGAGTGAAGTTATGTGGTTCAGTTATAGCCAGAGAAACCAAAGGCCTCTGGTAAGAGTGGTGTAATGCAAACGCTGTCTCTGATTTCCTGTAAGGACGTGAGACACCTCCAGTCACTGACCTGCTAATCTGTGATACTGAGCAGGGGCTACTGGGATGGGACTTTTCCAATTCTAACAAGACAACAAAAGTTGAGACAACAAAAGCCCTTTAAGGACCAAGACACCTTAAGACAAACTCCCCTGAGAGCTAGCACAGCAGGACAAAGAGAATGCTGCTCACTTTGTGTCTCAGAATCCCAAGTCTATTCAACTGGCCACTAGATTCATGCCATTATGTGCACCTTCTGGATGTCAGAGGCCAGAGAGAATATGCTTACTATTTTACAAAGCTGAGATCTCAAGGCATAGAACAAGATGAAAGAGACAGAAGAGAACAATGATCGTCTTTGGGAAGAAAGGGATCAATATAGAACAAATTCTTACCAAGGTCCCTATACATAAGAAACTAGTTCACACAAATAAATTTCTGCTAATCTAAATTTAGAAAAGGAAAAAAAAAAGAGGGAAGTCCAGGTGGCTCAGTGGTTTAGCACCGCCTTCAGCCCAGGGTGTGATCCTGGAGACCCAGGATCGAGTTCCACGTCGGGCTCCCTGCGTGGAGCCTGTTTCTTCCTCTGCTTGTGTTTCTGCCTCTCTCTCTCTGTGTCTCTCATGAATAAATAAAGAAAATCTTAAAAAAAAAAAAAAAGAAAAGGAAAAAAAGAGACTCTCACTTTCACTGGACTCTGCAGAGAGAAATCCACGGTAAGAATTCTTACCTTCTGCTAGCTTTTTGTCAGAGTTCCTAGGAGGAAAAGCTTTCCTTATCCCCTTCCAGGTTCTTTGGCTGTTCAAATAATTAAATTGATATTAGATATACAGAAGAAAGACAAAACTTTAATAACATATATACTTTCTACATCCAGAGGAAAGACCCAGGAAAACTGAGAAACTCTCCAAAATGGCCAAAACCATCACCTTCAATACTGATTTCATCTAAAGACAAAAGATGGCGCGGGGGGGGGGGGGGGGGGGAGTCAGATTTAAGTCTTTGCCTTCTCCCTTGATAAGAGTTTTTAGAAATTGAGTCAACCTCCTTTTCTAGTTACAGTTAGTGAGACACCCTTATAAACAGAGATTTTTCCTTATCAATGTAAACATCTCTTATAAAAGAGCTTATAAGATCAAGGGACACGTGGGTGGTTGAGTGTCTGCCTTTGGCTCAGGGGGTCCTGGGACTGAGTCCTGCATTGGGCTCCCTGTGGGGAGTCTGCTTCTCCCTCAGCCTGTGTCTCTGCCTCTCTCCCTCTCTCTCTCTCATGAATAAATAAATAAAATCTTAAAAAAAATGTAACATCAAAAAAAGAGAGGAACTTCTATTCGGTTGTCCGAGTTTCACCGTGTCTCTTGTTTCTTAAAAACAACCCATTTAGAATAAGCAATATGCCAAAGAAAATCTGCTCTCCTTTACCTTCTAGGAAACAAATTAGATGTTGATTGTTAAACAGGTCTAATTCAAGTTCAACCAAAACCATTAGCACTAATGGAAAAAGAGTTTAGGAATCTTTATTATTAAAGGAACTTTCTGCTTTTTTCAGAATGTGCACATATCTTTACCAGACTAGAAAAGGATGAACTGACATCATATATATATTGGGGGAAAAAAAAATGGAAACCACTTAATATTACACTTGTATTTTCAGTGATACATTTATTGTGGCATTTGTCATAGCCACAAATGTGATCTATGTTTTCATCATGAATGTCTTTTCCTTAAGCTTTTATATTTTAAAAATTATTTTAATATTTTAGCTTTAATTTTGATGAAATTTCAACTCAATACCATGATGGTATGTTAATTACAAATTCTTTTTGAAGGCAGCTGCTTACTTCTCTGCAATTTGTAGCCTTTTAAACCTACTCAGATCAGCTTTGAAATATATAGTTATGCAGCTTAAAAGTCATTTGTAATGATCATATTTCTAAGATAATCTTGTATTTTAGACATGAATGCAGTAAAATCAAACTACATCACTAATATTATTTGGGGTGAATTTCAAAAGGCTACATTACTCATTCAATGTTTTACTTTAATATAGTAATCATACAGATCACACAAAGAATTTTTTTCCTGGAGGCCAGTCTTAAGTTCAACAGCTAGGAATATTAAAAAGCTATTGGGGGTTGGAGGGAGGGCCAGATATATGGAGAGAATATTGGACTGAACAGAAGCTCAAGCAGAGAGAAAAACACCTCCTGTGTATAGCAAATAAACAGTGCATGATCTCATTTGTACCTCAAGACAAGCTACTAAGACCTCTATTGAATAGACAATGAAGGACTTTAACTGTAATGCTATGGAATTCACTGTGGCCATTTTACTATTTGGGGCAATTTGGAGTAAATATATATACATATATAAAAAAATAGAAGCATTTCTACATGTATTGTGTTAGTATGGGTGAAACAGCTGTCATTTAAGATAGGGAGCTTTAAGCAAAGTATAGTGATATGTGATAAAAGAATTATCTTTTTCTATTGGCTTCAAATAGAGTCAAAAGCCTTTATCTATGATAAGCAGATTTTTAAATAAAGAGTTATGAAAATGAAGGCATATGTAGGAAGCATTTTCTTTTAGATCCCTTTTCACTGTTTCAAATTGGCTTTTATTTTCCAGTCATTTCTATGATATTTACATTCAGGTAGCTGAATCAGCAAATGGGTTATTAGAACAGACTAGTAATGGAAATGATTTCTTCAGGGTCCCTGGCAGTAAAAGCTTCAGTAAAGTGGTACAATGCTAAATGATTTGCATGCTGGTGGGCTGAAGATACTACAGCCCTGTGTTCTTTTCCCCCACTTCCCACTTTGGTTACTGCAGATGGAAATAGGCTCTCTGAAACTTACAACTGAGATAGAGAATTATTGGTTTTCAAATAAACGCTTTAAGTTTTATGGAATAATATTTTCTTTAAAAAAACGAGAATATTTTCCTCTAACATATACATTATATTTAATTATATTTTTAATTTTGTTAATAATGTCAGAGCACACCATGGACATATCCTGGGATATTGTAAATATCTTGGAGTAAAAAAGAAATGTTTTTGTTCTAACATCAAGAATAAATACGTCAATTAAGTGGAAATTGGTTAATAATCCAGAAAAGGAAAAACAAATGGAAGCATAAGATAATTTGAGCATTATTTTCCTCCTAAACCACTAAGGTCCAAACACATTGGCCTAGTTTTTAATCCTCCTACCTAGGAATACAGCAAACTTGTTCTTACCTTAATATCTTTGAGCTGGCTGTAGCCGGCTCCTCCTAGTTAATTCATCCTAATTTAAATATACTTTCAAAGAGAGTCCTCTCTTGACACACCCAAACCAAAGAAGTCAGCCAATCACTACACAGAGTGTCATTTTGATTTCTTGTTCTCATAGCATTTAATCATTTCATGAAATTTTCTTCTGTATCTATTTACCCATTTGTTATCTTTTTGCTTTCCTGCCTTTTTACCTACTAGAAAATAAACTGCAGGAAAGCAAGAATCCCGCCTTCCTTGTCTACTGTTTTATATCTAGCCTGGTCTTAGGATAGTGATTGACAAATCTTGAGTGTTCCATGAATATTTGTTGACTACTTGGAAACATGTTACTTCTTAGTAAATATTATGCTTAGAAAATAAAGCTAGCAATATTCTGGCCAATTCCAAAAAATGTAATTCATGTTTTCAATGCTTATTTCAATTACAGATGGTAATTTGGAGTTATTTTTATATGCATTTAGTTGCACAGTAAGTTGGAAGAATTTATATATTCACTGATTTAGCAGTATGGCTTTGGTGCAAATTAATAGCAATAGATACCATATACTGAATACTTATGCAGGTTCTGTGATGAACATTTCTTATTAATTCCCTCAAACACCCAAAGATAGTAACTACTATTACTACCATAATTTCATATATGGGGGAATTAAGAACTAGAAAAATTAAGTAACTTACCCAAAGTTTCTCCACTAGTAAAATGTGGAGTAAGGGATGATGTCAGTTCTGTCCAACCTGCAAAGCCAGTGATCTTAATTGCTACATTTTATGTGCTCTTATTGCATAAGTTGTTATATCTATATGTTTTTCTTATTTGCACTATAGGACCATATTTTTCTTTTTTTTATAAGATGTATCTTCTATTTAAGCAACAATCAGTTGTATGATTCCCCCCCTACTTTTTAGTTTTTGTTACTGTTTTGTTGGTTTTTTTTTTTTTTTGAAGTAGAGATGTGCACTATCTCAGCATACTTTTTCTCTTTCAACCAAGCCTAGTCTATGAATATAGAAGATTGTGAAGGAAAAGAATTCAAATGGTGACCCTACTACTATGATGCCATTAGCACACTGCCTAACTACCATTATATATTCCCTGAAAAACTCTGCCAGATGTATTATACCATCCTATGGACACTGGTCTAAAGATTTAGAAGTAGGTTTCCAGATGTTGGAAATAATGTATTCGAATGGTAGCTTAATTCTGAAAAATGAAGTTACATTTTTAACTCAATCAAAGAATTAGTTAAGAGTACAGTCCCTTTCTGCTTGGTTTATTTCAAAGTGTGCACATTTTGATTAAGACATTTGAAGAAATAACACAGTATCTACCATGTTAATAAGGCCTCCCTGGGAGGTAGCCATTGTGATTATGGTAAAGAAGAAAAAGAATAGGATTAGCAAGAAGAAGGGAGAAAAAAGAGAAGAAACTATTGAAGGTATAGAAAACAAAGGAGAGAGATTTTATTTACCTTTAAAAACATTTGCTTTGGACACCTGGGTGGCTCAGCAGTTGAGTGTCTGCCTTTGGCTCAGGGCATGATCCTGGGGTCCTGGATTGGAGTCCTGCATCAGGCTCCCTTTTGGGAGCCTGCTTCTCCTTCTGCTTGTGTCTCTGTCTCTGTCTGTCTCTCATGAATAAATAAATCTTTTTAAAAATGTTTTTTTTTTTTAAAGCAACGAATCCTTTCTTCTGAAAAGCATTGTATAGAGGTATTTGTATAGTGCTATATTTTCTGCAAAAAATTTAAATACTTGCAGCTCCTTGAATTAAATAGCTATAAACACCTTAACAATTTTAGCGGTTAAGAAAAAAATATTAGGTAGCTCTGTCTCTCAAAAATGTAAAGGTACTAATACTAGTCTATGAGTTTTACAGAGTATTGAGTAGAAGAATGTTTAGGGACATATGGGATCCCTGAGTGGCTCAGTGGTTTAGTGCCTGCCTTTGGCCCAGGGCGTGATCCTGGAGTCCAGGGATTGAGTCCTATGTGCAGGGATCGAGTCCCATGTTGGGCTTCCTGCATGGAGCCTGCTTCTCCCTCTGCCTGTGTTTCTGCTCCTCTATCTCTGTGTCTCTCATGAGTAAATAAATAAAATCTTAAAAAAAAGTTTAGGGACATAAATTCATGTAGATTGTTGAGGCATAACTTGCTATTGCCCTGAAGATGTAAAACCACTCTCTTTTTAAATTTGTTTTTGTTAATGAACATATATTTAACATGGTAGCACATTCTATATGCTTCAGCACTTATGTTTCCTTAAATTTTTTTTTCAAGTAGTTAGTGATGCTTTAGGCATACTTTTTCTAGAACGTTGACTATTAACACAATGAATAACAGATGCACCTTTATTAGAAGGAAAATACCAAATCGAATAGATAACATTAAAATCACATTCTCATGCTTTGATTTGGAAAAGCAGGTGAGTCATGTTATTGCAAATAATACAGTATTAATCTGGATATTATAAATACAAGGAAAATATGACTTTTTATAGGTAATCTAATCCTATAGCTATATGATCTGATTTTATCAACATGCAATATTTCTAAAAGATCTAAATTAAGGTGTAATCTGGGCAGCCCAGGTGGCTCAGCGGTTTATCGCCGCCTACAGCCCAGGGCGTGATCCTGGAGACCCCCACGTCAGGCTCCCTGCATGGAGCCTGCTTCTCCCTCTGCCTGTGTCTGCGCCTCTCTCTCTCTCTCTCTCTCTCGATTAAATAAATAAAACCTTTTTAAAAAAATAAATTAAGATGTAATCCTTAAAAATTTAGCTATAAATCATTTTTTGGCAGATCCTTGTTGCTTACAGTTAATGCTTATATGTGTTTACATCTATAAGACGTAGACCTTTAGCTATTTTGTAACTTTGCATCTAAATTTCAAAAAGTCCAATCATTCATCTTTCATTAGCTTGATCTTTAGGAAAAGAAATTTCAAGTGTGTACTTTCTCTAAGCAGTTAGCAACACCTTGACCTATATTTTGAGGCTGTCATTTATGCAGGATATGGATAAAAATAGAAATAACTCAAAAAATTTATGACATAAAAAATATTGAGTAAGATATGCACATTAGCATAATCATTTGAGTTCAGGAAGACCTGTGATTTAATTTAAACTTGTGATTATTCTTCTAGGCTATTTCTAATTGGTGTCTTCCCTAAGTAGTAGCCACAGGGTATGCACCAAACACAGAACTTAAACAACTTTTCCAATTACAATGCTCTTGCAAAACAATACATTATATTCTTTATTAAGGTATTTTAGTTTGAATACAGGACTTCAAAACAAAAAAAAATAATGTTTTTATGTCAACTAAATAAAAATAATAAATAAATTAGAACCTGACTAGAAAATTGACTTTTTCATCTCTTGAATTTTCCATTATGTCCATGTGAATCTAGAAAAACATTTAAGACTTTTTTTTTAAAAGATTTTATTTATTTATTCATGAGAGACACAGAGAGAGAGAGAGAAAGGCAGAGACACAGGCAGAGGGAGAAGCAGGCTCCACACACGGAGCCCGATGTGGGACTCGATCACAGGACTCCAGGATCACGTCCGGGGGCCAAAGGCAGGGGCTTAAACTGCTGAGCCACCCAAGGATCCCCCATTTAAGACTTTTGAATTAGCAATCCCATATTATTTTACTTCTAAGGATAAAAAAATAACATGTGTAGATTAAAAAATTTCATATATAGAATTGTTAATCCCTATATTGAAATTAACATAATACCATGTTAATTATAAGTGAATAAAATAGTTTCATAAATTCAGTGTTTGGTAAGACTGCCAAGCCCAAGATTATTTGAATACTAAAAAATCAACAAATATTTATTAAACCCAGAAAACAGAATAATATTTTCTTGCCACTTGTCTAATGAAATTTATATAATCAAGCAAGATATATATTTTAGAACATAAGCCAGATAGGAATCCTTCCCTGACAACCTATCCCTTAAGTTTGGATTATTTATACCTGTATTACATAATATTTAAAAATGTTTTGCCTTTATTGTAGCCCTTATCACACAGTTTAGTAATTATCTGTTCATTTATTCATCTTTCCTGTTAGATTATCAGATGTCTGGACTGTATCTTTTACTTCTCTTTTGCCATAGTTTAATGTTCGGCCTAGTGTATTGTCAATGCTTGATTAAAATTTGTGAATATTTATTATTCACCTTTGTCTAGCTCCTGGCACATAGTAGACACTCAATAAATATTTGTGGACTGAATGAATAAATGAACGACTGCCATCTGCTTTTAGAATCACTGTGAGGACACATTTCTCAATTACCACATGCTTCATAAATACTGAAATTATAAAAGAATTATATAAAAACTTTTCAAAAAGCTTATGCAAAATGGCAAGAATTTGCTTTTGTTTTTCAGAAAAGTCAGTGAAGAAAGGGTTGAAGCCTTCTTATCCCCTTGTTGCACTTTTTGTATGTGCTTCCGTCATTGAATATATGGTCTTGTGCTATTATTCAGTGATTCATTATTCATTTAGCAGATATTACTGAGGATCACTATGTACAAGGCACTGCTCTAGGCACAGTGAGTACAGAAACATTCCTGGCCTCATTATCTTTTATGTTAGTGGGGAAAATGGACAATAAACAAGAATAAATGCATACAATACAGTATTTTAGAATGAGAGAAATGCTAAGAAAAATAAAAACAGGTAAGGGGGCTCAGAAGTGGATGTTAGCAAGTGGTGGAATTTCTATTTTAGATACAACAGCCAGTGATGGCTTCACTGAAATTATGTTTGAGCAAAGTCTGAAAGAAAGTGAAGTAAGAAGGGGACTCCTGCATGTATCCAGAAATTAAATTCACAGAAGGAAATGCAACAGCATATAGCGGTGGTGATGTGGGAGGGGAATTATGAAATGTAGGGCCTGTAGACTTTTCTCACAATTTTTACTCTCATTGAGGTAAAATGCCATTGGAGAATTTTGAGCAGAAGAGTGGCATGATCTGACTTAAATTTTACCATGATAATGCTGCCTACTGTGTTGAAAATATTACTGTGAGGGACAGAGGTGTATGTAGAGATCAGTTAGAATGCTATCACAATAACCCAGGTGAAAGATGATGGTGGCTTAAACTAGGTCATAGCAGTGGAAGTTTAGAGAAGTGATTGAATACTCTATATAATGTGAAGATAATGCAAACAGGATTTGCTGACACATTAGCTGTGTATTATAAAGGAAAAAGAGAAACTAAGAATGACCCAAAGGTCTTTAACACAAACAACCAGAAGAATAGAGCAGATATTGAGATAGGGAAGACCACCTCAACAGGTGTTGAGAAGAATCCAGAAGGCTTCTATATAGAGGTAGGAATGCTAAGGAGGTAGGTAGAAATGAATTAGTAGTTCAGGGCTGGAGATGGAAACTTGGATGTCATAAGCATTCAGAAGGCACCAAAATTCCTTGAGCACGCATTATTTTGCTTCAGCTGAGCACTGGGGATATAATGAGGAGTAAGTCAGTCATAAGCTGACCATTGGCTTATGTCTACTGGCAGAGTTTTCTCTGGTTGGGGGAGGAAGAGAAACTTGAAGATTGAAGCATGAGAAAGATTCAAAGCTACTGTTACTGGCTTGAAGAAGGAAGCAGCCATGTGTCGAGGAAACAGAGACCTTTGAACTAAACTCTAAGGTCTGAATTTTGCCAAAAACTAGAAAGAGTTTGGAAGCTCATTTGTACCCCAGAACCTTCAGATGAGAACTCAGTCTGGCTCACACCTTGATATCAGGCTTGTGATATCGAACAGAGAACTAGCCACATCTTTTAAGAATCTGATCCACAGAACTGTGATCTAATAAATTGACTTTTATTTTAAGCCACTATGTTTGTGGCAGATTCATTATGCAGCAGTGAAAAAATTATTACAGCTCAGCTTGTCTTTGGTCTACATGGATGGCTGGAGTGGTTAGATTTGGAGCTGGAAGGTCTACTTCCAAGATGGCTCACTTATGTGGCTTGCAAATTGGTACTGGGTACATGTGGAGTATGTGGAGTCTGTCTGATGTTGTTGAGGGGTGAAGGCATCAATTCTTCTCTATGTGGTCCCCTACATAGTTTCTATAGCAAGTGACTAGGTTCCAAGAGCAATTGTCCCAAGAGAACAAGCAAAAAGTGACTGACAAGTGATTGATTTTATGACTTAACCTAGGAAATTACATAACATTATTTTCACCATATTCTATTGGTGGAGGCAGTCACAAAAGTCTGCTCAGGTTTAAGAAGGGACATAATCCTTACCTCTCAGTCAGAATGGTTTCAACATCTCATTGTAAGAAGCACACATGGGATAGGATATTTTGTGACAGCTATACTTGAAACAACTACATGGTGATTTAATAACTCATTCCTACCTCAATACCCAACTTGTTGGTTAAAATGTTAACATTTGGAGGAAAAGTTGGAAGTGAAGAGAGTGCAAAATAAAGCATTTTTACACCCCAGTAGTAGGTTTAGAATGCAAATGGGTTTGGTTATATAATATACATGCACATAGTAAGTTCCATAATGATAAAGGTCAAGAATACTTGCTATCTTTGACATCAACTTAAATTTCTAGATAACATCCAAGAGGTTGAACATGGGAACTGAAAATTAATCTTATTTAGGTTTATTTTTTCCAGAAAGTGAATAAAATTCATTTATTCACATAATATAATGGCAAGTTAAATATTACAATAATAAAATTAGTCCTTAGCAGATCTAGACTGCATTAAAATATACAAATTATTTCTCTTCATATTCTACATTTTGATGATTAAAAATAATTGAATCTCATTACTGAGTGTACCAGACATAAGGGAAAAACACTTTAATTCATGGTAGCATGTGCAGTCATTACTGAAGTAAAAATTTTTAGTCAAACAATGTATAGATTTGGCAAAATAAAAATGACTTTCATTTTTGCATAATTTCATATGTCTAGAATTCCACAATATAAGAGTAGCTTTATACAAATGACAAAAACTAGGAAATGCATTTTTCACATTTTAATTACAATTCACATGTCTGTATCTCCTGCTGTGATGTTTTGTTAAAAAGAGATCTCATTTGTGAAACTGCCAGTGTAGAAACTGACAGATGGTAAGACCAGTTTCCAACCTGCTTAAGTACTGGTTTAATATGGTTTAGATTATTTTATTTGCATTGCCTATTTTTACTACATACCTAAGTAGTACAAAAGTACTATCACAGCTTTGTTTCGGTTCTTCTATTATTACTATTAGATCTATTTATAGAACTTATAGATTTATTGTTATAGATTCAGCTTTTTATCAACACACTATTTTAAGAGATGATTTAACTGATTATTTTTCTAAAAAATGTATCAGGTTCTATTTCTTTTAATGAAATCCCAACAAACACATAGATGCCTGGGGATAATCATAACAAAACAATTCCAAAGTTCAAGAAAAAAATCACTTTGATAGATGTAACCCATAGAGACATCAACAAATGAACCAATTAATTGGGTTAAATATTTTTTTGTAATATTGCAATCAGAAAAAAAAAAAGTATCTGAATGTGAAAATTACCTCATGCGAAGGTGAGAGATCCTGAGGTTGTTTTCCAAAAGGCCTCATTAATCACATCTGGATATAAAAATAAAAAGAAGGAAATTATATGAAAGGAAAAATTTCTACTGGTAAATTTTCTTATAAAAATACCCTTGGTTTTATGTTGATAAACATTATTTTTAATACAGTTTACTTCCCTTAGAAAATAGAGGCATAAATTCAGAGAACATTAATGTTGATATCAGTTCTTTCCTCCTGTGACTGCAATTTTTAAAAAAGATTTTATTTATTTAAGAGAGAGAGAGAGAGAGAGAGAGAGAGAGAGAGAGAGAGGCAGAGACACAGGCAGAGGGAGAAGCAGGCTCCATGCAGGGAGCCTGACTTGGGACTTGATCCCAGGTCTCTAGGAACACACCCTGGGCTGAAGGTGGTGCTGAACCGCTGCGCCACTGGGGCTGCCCCAACTTCAAATTTTTTCAGCTTTCTAAACTGGATAGTTTCCTGGAAACTCAGGATTACCTCAGCTGCTGGGCAAGTGACGCTTCTCTACACCCCCTGCTTACCATCTCTGACCATTAAATGGGTTTAGAATTGTAAACCTGGGACATGGTAGCCCATGTTACAAGGACACTGGCATACATTCACCTGAAGTCTTGCTATGACATTTGTCTGTGGGTTGGATCCTTGGTGCCTGCATAGTTCCTAGATCAAAAAGCTCATTGCAGTGAGTATTAAGACACAATCATTTGGACTTAGCTTTTGCCAAGGATTCTCTTCTGAAATCCTGGTCAGTTGACCTGGCTGGCCTTTAGTGTTCTTCACAGAGCAAGATCATGAACAGAACCCACTCTTCTGCTATCAGGCTGTATTTCCGCCACACACACAAAAAAAGACGATTTGCCAGGTATGTGTCGCACCATTACCAATTTCTGAAAGATAGTTCTATCGACATACTTTTCTACCATGCTCTACCTGGAGGCTGCCCCAATTAATGCCATATTAAAATCGAGTTTTCCCTGTGCTTTGTCAATCCTTCTGTCTTCTCTCTTACACTTTCTCATCAGCGTTTGATCTTGAACCAAATGCAGGTTTCAGCCTCAATCTCCATTAAAGTCTTCTTGCTCTATGGTACTCATAATGCCACTTCCATGTTGCAACAGTGTCACAAAAGGATAATTTACCTTTTAGTAATATGAAAGAAATTCATAATGTTAATAACGAATTTACAATTAATTTTTAAAAAATTTCTTTTATCCAGACGCCTGGGTGGCTCAGCGGTTGAGTGTCTGCCTTTGTCCCGGGATCTGGGATCCAGTCCCACATTGGGCTTCCAGCATGGAGCCTGCTTCTTCCTCTGTCTGTCTGTCTGTCTGTCTCTCTCTCTCTGTGTCTCTCATGAATAAATAAATACAATCTTAAAAAAAAAAGTTTCTTTTACTCTATTAGGCTAAAGCGAGGAAAAGTGGCCTTTACCTTTCTTTCTTTCTTTCTTTCTTTCTTTCTTTCTTTCTTTCTTTCTTTCTTTCTTTCTTTCTTTCTTTCTTTCTTTCTTTCTTTCTTTCTTTCTTTTTTGAAAGAGAACCTTTTATTACTTTTATGTACAGAAAATTCAACAGCGTCCACTCAGCCCAGCTTGGTGGCCAGTTCTTTAGCCTTTGCTTTTTCCAGCTTGGCAATGGGAGCCACTGACTTCGGACCCAGGACTTGCCTCCCCAGTGGCGGCTGATCTCATCATATCTGTCATTGTAATTGGTCCTGATTGCTTCTACCAGCTTAGCCAGAGCTCCTTTGTCTTCTGAGTTAACCTGTGTGAAGGCGACAGTGGTGCAGGTCTTCCTGTTGACCAGACGCCCCAGCCTGGCTTTCCCTTTGATAATGCAGTAGGGAACCCCTGTCTTACAACACAGGGCAGGCAGGAAGACAATCAGCTCAGTGGGATCCACATCATGGGCTATCACTACCAGCTGAGCCTTCTTGTTTTTCACCAAGGTGGTGACAGTGTTAACCCCAGCTCGAAGGACAGGCGGCCTCTTAATGGGGACATCCCCTTTGCCCGCAGCTTTCTTCTCGGCCCAGGCCAACAGCCTCTGCTTCTTCTCTTGCTTTGTCTCTAGTCTGTACGTATGGGCCAGCTTAAGCAGTTGCATGGCTGTTTGGCGGTCAAAGGCCTGGGTGAAGTGGCAGGAGGCACTTTGAGACCTTTATACAGAATGGCCCTCTGCCACTGCAGCTGGAGGTAGCGCAGCCACTTGACAAAGCAGGTGAGGTCCCTCTTGGGCTGGATGTCCTGTCCTGAGGAGAGGAGGGCAACACGGATTAGTGAGGCTCAACCTCCTTGTGGAGCTGCCGTTAGGGCCTCTCAAAGATGCCGGTGCATCAGCGATCTTGGTGTTTTCAAGCGTCATCACTATCTCTCTGATAGCAAATATTCCTTCACATCATCTGCATACCTAATTTATTTTCTTATAGTTCCTCTATATTGTTTGCAAATATATTTTTTAAAGATTTTATTTATTTATTCATAGAGACAGAGAGAGAGAGGCAGAGACACAGGCAGAGGGAGAAGCAGGCATCATATAGAGAGCCCGACGTGGGACTCGATCCAGGGTCTCCAGGATCACGCCCTGGGCTGCAGGCGGCGCTAAACCGCTGCGCCACCGGGGCTGCCCTGTTTGCAAATATTTTAAAGTTAATTCACTCTCTAAAACATCTTATACATTTCATTATATTAATAGCATTGTTAAAAAACGTTATCTCCTGGGGAGCCTACTTCTCTCTCTGTCTTTGCCTTTCTCTTTGTGTTTCTTATGAATAAATAAATAAGATCTTTTTTTTAAAGAAATAAAAATTATCTCCTTACCTTCCCTAGACACACTAATTTTACTTTTTAGGTACCACTACTGAAGAATTTCTAATTTGGCTCATCATTCATTGGGAATTCAGTGCACATAAGGGGCACATATGTAATTGGCAACCTAATTTTTCTGCTTTCATCAAATGGTGCAATGCCAAATCTTCATTGAACTTGCCAGTTAAAATGCACTTGGGAACCAAATAGCAGCAAGCATAAGAGATGAAAATGAACAAATTGGAAAGAGTCATTAACTTTCTGTTTTCCTATCAAAACAAAAATTGTATCATTCAAAGTGTAGCAAAGTGGGAAATTCTACTTGAAACATTAAATCGTCTTAAAAGAGAATAATTCATTTACTTCTGAAATGTTCATTAGATTTTATAAATGCAGTTTCTAGTACGGATTTTTTTCAACAAAAAATACAAAATAGTTAGAATGAATAAACTTTTCAGTAGTGTTTTAGTTTATATATTTTCATATCTTTTTAATGTGGTGTATATGAATTCTAGACTTTATATCGGAAGTAAAATTGTTAGAAAATTAAGTGAGAAATGTTGGCTTATTTAATACCTTAATGAGTAAAAGCAATTGACAGATTGTCATGGTTCTCACTAATTATGAATGCAATTGAGAGTGTGAAAATTACAATCAGTTGTGGTTACCAAAAATGCCCTTGAAATATCTGGTCTAATGTATAATTTTGAAGTATGCACTATAGGGTCATTATTAAATTATCATTATTTATGACAATTAAATAGAGACCTGGGACCAAAAGCACCAAAAACTTGCCTAATATGATTGAGCATTGTTCTTAAAGGGGGACACTACTTCTTCTTCTTTTTTAATGTCTATTTGCAGCTTTTATAAAATCCACATATTTTCTGGCTAAGTGCAAATTTTCAGATCAGGAATATCTCTTCTACAGAATTTTCTTTTGCAGTGATAGTGGGATTCCTTTAGTAAGGACTTTGGAAAAAAAGTGTCCTAGCATTTTTCATCTATAAGTCTAAGTATTTAAGATTTTTAAATCTTTGACTAATTCTAAGAAATAAATATTTTGTAATCCCTTCTTGCGCTGGAAAATGTAGGCAGGAGATAGAAGGAAAATGCTACAGGATTGTTGATCAGCTTATTTCATAATTATCTAAAGAAACCGTAAAGACTTTCAACTAAACCAGGCGTTCTGAATGGAAGTTGGTATGGACAGTAGAGTAGGTTGAGCTCCATTGCATGAATTAACCAGCATGTGACCTACCTACCCTCCCCAAGATGACTTTCCTGGTCTGTAAAATTGAAGACATTTTAATAGCTTTTTTTCACAGGGCATGAATACATTAAATCCCAACATCCTTTGTTAAATACATCTATTTTTCAATGCTTGATCAAAGGATAAAATGTACTGTATTTATATGTTATTGATGTACTGGTCCACTGGTCCCAACCTTGCTGCCTTTTCTTGATTACATGTTTAAGCCACTTTTAATGGACTTTGACAGTCTCTAAACTCTTTGTATGAGGCATGAAGGGACTAGGGGAAAGGAAAATCAGGGTGAAAATGGTAAAACGGAAAATATGTAATGGGCAAACATTTGACAACAAACCTGGGGATATAGTAATGGCCATGAACTACTAATAAGGAGAGACTGAGTTGTCAACCTTTCCACCACCCCTCTAGCCTCTGAAATATTTTTTAACTTTCTTTAGTCGCATTTAAGAAAAAAAAAAGAATTTTCCATAACTGGCACTCCAAATCAGAATTGTATCCATGCCACAATACACATCAACCACTAATCCTCACTAAAAAAATACACCTTGCTTTTACAGTCAATCTATTCATATTTCAGCAGTAAGATTGTGGCCAGTTAGATTCCTAGAAACTGTTTCTCAACATAGTAATCCATCAGATCACAAAGTGGGCAGCAGGCTAGCTAGAGAGATGATGTCAGGTGTACAAACAACACTGGAGATGAATTATCTATATAGAAATGGTCCTAGATGGGACACCTGGGTGGCTCAGCGGTTGAACACCTGCCTTCAGCCCAGAGTCTAATCCTGGAGTCCTGGGATCAAGTCCCACATTGGGCTCCCTGCATGGGGCCTGCTTCTCTGCCTATGTCTCTGCCTCTCTGTGTCTCTCATGAATAAACAAGCAAACAAGCAAACAAACAAACAAACAAAAATGATCCTAGATGGCACCAGAATGGATTAAAAAACGTTTCCTACACACACACACACACACACACACACACACACACACACACAGTTAAATGCACTCCATCTGCTGTATTGCCTGATAGACATAAATATACTAGAGTGGAGATAAAGAAGGGGATGGATGGGAAAGACTTCAGGACCCAGTGCAAACCTGAAAGGAAACGAGGCAATACAATGGCAGAGAGAACCAGGATAAATAAATCAGGGAAGCAACAGCACCATGCATCTGAAGTCTTCCCCATCTCTAAGTTGGAAAATTTTCTCCAGGGGCCATCAGTCAGATGGTATCAAAATGGTAGCTGGTTCTGTTTGTAATCACCACGTGGTCGAGGAATTTAGGTGTAGGAACAGAAGCTCCACTCCGGGTCACAGTTCTAATGCTCCCATTTTCCTACGGAAGAACCCACTGCCGCCAATGGTTCCTGCGAAGCGTGGCTTGCTCAGAAGGCAGGCTTCTTTCCTTGCTGCCATGGAGGGAGGAGACCCGTCCATATATGACTAGGTTGGGTGAGAAGGAGAAAGGGTGACAGAACCTCACAACGAGAGGTGGAAGAGACAGAAGGTCACATTGGTGGTTTGGAGAGAAAAAGACACCGACTGCATTTTCAGCATCCTTGAGGTCCCTTCGCATTGCTTTGGACTCCGCTTCTTGTGTTTTGGACTCTCAAAGCACCTGGACTCCACACACGCACAGGGCTGGGCTAGGGGGCAAGCCGAGTGAGCGCGGTCGGAAACGGCTTCCCTCAAAGCCAAAACTCAGCCACGGGCCAGCCGCGGGTGGGTGTGCGCGCGCCAGCGCCTGAGGCTGCGAGTGCTGGGCGCCGCCCTCGCAGCCCCCCTCCCCCGCCGCGCCCCGCCCCGCCCCGCCCCGCCGCGCCCCGCCCCGCCCCGCCCCGCGCGTAACCCGCCCCCCTCCCTATAAAGGCCGAGCTCGCCGCCGCCCCCTCCGCAGTCGGGGAGCGCTCCCCGCGCAGTCACACTCCGCGCACTCACACACTTGGAAGCGCCTCCCCGCGTCCCTCCCCTGCCCCCTCCTCCTCCTCCTCCTCCTCCTGCTCCGCTCTGCTCTCTCACCGCGCACAGTCGCCGACCGGCTGCCAATCCGTGTCTCTCTCTCTCTCTCTCTCTCTCCCTCAACATGACTGCCTGGGAAGCGGTGGCTCAGGCACGGCGGCGCTGCGGGCGCAGGCTGGAGGAGAAGGAGGATTATTAAAAAACGCAGCTCGACTCTGCAACTGGGAGTGGAGAGAAGGAGCCCAACAGCCGAGAAGGGGAGGGAGGGCAGAGGAGGGGACCAGGAAAGACACCCCCGAGCCCCGAAGACACACATTTCTGAGTGCCCGGGAGAAGCCTTAACAAGCGGCGCGGAGCCCTTCAAGGTAGTGACGCCCCCGGTGCCCCCGGTGCCCCGGGCCCCAGCCGCGCCCCGGGGTTCGCGCGTTGCGTCGCCGGCGCCAGACCCGGGCGGACGCGGGGCGACTGCCCGGCGGCAGGTGACCGCGCCGCGCCCGGGCCGCCCCGGAGCAGCCCCCGCCCAGGCCCGGGGCGCGGGCGGCGGGCCCGGCTGGCGCGGCGCGGGGACCTGGCCTTGCAGGCGGGGGGGGCGCCCGCTCGCCGCCGGCCCGCGACTCCCCGCGCGCTGCGTGGCCTCTTCCTCCGCGCGCCGGGGCGCTCTGCTCCGGGGCGCTCGGCTCCGGGGGGCCGCGGCCGCCGCTCCAGGGCGATGCCGGAGTTGGCGCAGGTTGCGGGCCGCTCCGCTCCGTCGCCGCCCGCGTCCCGCAGGTAGGGACCGCCGGCCGGCGCTGGCGCCCGGGGCTGCGGGCGACGCCACGGAGGGGGGAGGGGGAGGGGGCGGGGAGCCGCAGTGCCCGAGCCGGGACCGCCTCTCGCCTCCGCCTGCTTCTGCTCGGGCGCCCGCTTCCTGGATCGGAGGCGAGACCCTCCCCGGCGGCGGCAGGAGCAGCGGCGACTTAGTGTGAACCAATTGCTTTGTGGTGGCGCGTCAGGGGCTCCAGGGAGGGGTGTGTGTGTGTGTGTGTGTGTGTGTGTGTGTGTGTGTGTGTGTGTGTGTGCACGCTCAGTCGCGTGTGTTGGCGCTCATGACTAATCAGTGCTTTGGCTCACCTGGCAAGGTAATCAGCCTGGAGGTGAAACCCTGGGCCCCTCGGCTTTTGGCTCGCGTCCCAGGGACTCGTACAGGCGGTGCCATCAAGGCGCAGGGTTGCGCGAGGGGCGACGGAGGGATTTGTGAATGGTGCTTCTCTGCGCGTGGAGGCTGAGCTTGCTGATGTAAAGGAGGAGGTATCCAGAGTGAGAAGAAAGGCTATTTATGGCAAAGAGTTGTGAAATTTCTCGGGGTTTCCTTCAGTGTATTACCGAGCTTCTCTCCTTTTCGTCCTCCCTCTTTCGTTTCCCTCTTCCTCTCTTCCATTTCGCCTCATCTTTCTCAGCATTAGAAGCAATTCTGCACATCCCCCCCCCCACTCCGGCCCCCGCCCCCGTGGGACCTGGAATAGGCAACGAAGTCAGGAATCACTTGTCTTTTTACAGGTAGAAAAAAAAATGTTTCTTAGGAGGCACGGATCTTGCCTTTAATGTGTTTATGTATTTGGTCTCCACTTCTCTTACCTCTTAAGGCCATCAATAGGACCCACAAGACACAAATTACCTACTTGGTTTCAACAGCTTTCATTTTTCATATCTTTACAGTTGAATACCTTCCCACTGAAATGGAACACATATCCCTAACCCCAAGGAAGGCTATTAAAAATAATACACACACATTTTACTGTAAAGCTGGTTTTATTAAAAGCCTTGAGGAGGAAAGAGAAGCAGACATCTAGGTGAGTGTACATGATTAGTGCTGATTAGGAACTATGAAGAGAAGAGCTGAAGTACTATTTAATCTAGGCTGCAACACAATTTCTTTCGGTTTCTTTTTCTAGTTGCTTTATAACAGGTACAAATTCCAAAGATGTAACTTGAAGCTTAGGGATGACTTGGGACAGTGTCTACCAATTACGCTTTAGAAAATTTATGTTTGTTCTTAGAAGTAGTAACCTGTGCTTTTATAGAACCTAGGTATTGGGTTACCACTGAGAGAATAGGGCATTGTCTTTATTATTTTAAATTGGAACGTCTCTAAGCGCCTGCCAAGCACAGCATTGTTAAAACATTGAAATTCCAACTGTCCCTTCATTAATTTCACGAAGAAGAAAGAGAAGTGAAGTGGTCAACCTATTGCCGGTATTCATTTGATGTTAATTAAGAAGCTCTGTATTTTGACTGTAACATGCCAACTGTTGGTAGTTGGTGTTTTCAGTGTGAAAGTAGCTTTCCTTAACAGTCTTGTTCGTTTTGAAGACCGGTAGAGTTAAGGATTTGTTATTTTGATTTTAGTTAGGTTCATACTGGATTAAAATGCATTTTCCCCGGTGCCAGCTGTGTCAGTCAGTAGTGTGTGACTTTTGATATCAGGATTGTGAGTTCCAGCCCCATGTTGGGTGTAGAGATTGCTTAAGAAAATAAAATAAATAAGATACACTTTCAACATTGGATCACATGCAGTTTTATATTTTACGTTAGGACTTAGACTGAGAGTTTCCTGAATCATTGGAATGTAGGTATAATGGGCAATTTAAAAATGTACTTGATGAGTTGTATGACTGCAGTCATTAAGAAGTTGCATCTACGAATATTTTGTTTTTTGACACTGTCAGAGAGTCGGTAACTGTTTATTTAAAATGTATCATTTATACTATGGTATATTAATTTACATCAGACTCACAAAGTAGAAAATGAAAAACTTACTATATTCTATAGTTACTAAACTGTTTATTGCATTTTATTACTTGACATAGTAGTCATAAGAAAGGGCCTGTCATGTGCATCTAATCTACTACCTAGGTAGGCATAAGACTTCCTTGCTCCTGCTCTTCAGGAGCTTACCCTCCAGTTGGGATGAATCTGATGCACGGTGGTTGAACAGGGTTAACAACCCGTCACAATAAGAGATTGCATGCCTAACAAGGACTGTAGGAATTCAGAGCATAACAATAACATTTCATTCTGATTTTTGTCTGAAAGGCTTCAGGGGTAGATAAGACTTGCTTGGTCTTGATCTTGAAGAATAAATAGGATTAATCGCTTGTGGATGAAAATATGAGGTGTAAGATGCAAGTCTCCTGGAATTATAGAAAATAATGAAAGATATAAGGGGAAATAAGTTTGTTTGAAATAGATTTAGATATTGCAAAGCAGGTGAACTTGTGTAAAGGGCAGGTTGAGTTTTTTTTTTTTTTTTTTTGAGTTGGTTTTTAATGCACAACATTTTGTACACTCTTATTTTTGAAATTGAGTTTCTGTACCTAAGAAGTCAAATCTTTGATTTCATATTACCTTTTAGTGAACAAAATGCTCAACGTGTATTTGTAGAGAATACTTACTCTAAATATTTAAAATACCACATCACACAAAAGTGTTAAACTTGGTAACAAGATGGCAGATATAACCTGTTTATAGTGAGGGGTTTGAGGTAACATCCTAAAGCAACACTCCTTAGATTTGTTCTAAAGGAAAAAAGAACGAGATATGTAAGAGAATATCTATCTATATTAGTAGCCAGCACTCATTGAATGCTTAATATTTTATTCTGTGTATAAAATGTATAATCCATTAAATAACATTTTCTGTAATATTTTTATTTTAAAGTTATTAGAATGCATCGCATTATTTTTCATGAATATGGAGCTAGGATGCAGGGTTCATGAGAAATAACAGAAATGTAGCAATTTTATTTTTTTCATTTGTTAAAATGTAGCAATTTTAAAGATTTTTTTTACTATCTTCTGGGAAATAGATGGTATTAACAATAGGAGCATGTGCTGTCTCTAAGCATTCTGATCTCAGTTATTTTTTCTTTGTATGTATATATGTTTGTTTTTGTACAAACATAAAACTGTTTAAAATGAACTTCTTCATTTTAAGAACACAAGAGGAAACATCTGAATGTCTTTGAGCCCGTCTTTTCAGTGTGACATCCTAGAAGTATGTTATAGTGACAGTAAAGAAGTAATACAAATATTAGATATGACTTTCAATAGATAACGAATAGAATTACTTTCAGATTAGGTGGATTAAAATATTTTTATATATGTATATATTTGTTGACAGTGAATAGATAAGAATTATTACAAAAGCAAAAAGCCTATTAAATCACCAGTTTCATATTCATGTAGGAATGGGATGATTTCCAACATAATAACAGTACAAACCTGGCTATCTGTTAATTGGTCTCTTTTGAGTTTGGTTTTAGACTGTATGTCACAGGTGTATCACTTTGATAATGTAATCACTCCTGTATGACTGACAGTTTCTGCATTATTTCCCTATTGGATAGTGACAAAATCTGTTTGCTTTATATTGAGGACATATACTTCTTTTTTTTTTTTTTTAAAGAGGTTTCTTTTTTTTTTTTAATTTTATTTTATTTATTTATGATGGGCACACAGTGAGAGAGAGAGAGAGGCAGAGACACAGGCAGAGGGAGAAGCAGGCTCCATGCACGGGGAGCCCGACGTGGGACTCGATCCTGGGTCTCCAGGATCGCGCCCTGGGCCAAAGGCAGGCGCCAAACCGCTGCGCCACCCAGGGATCCCGAGGACATATACTTCTATCAGAAATATTATCTTCACTTTGCAAGAGTGTCAGTTAACAATAAAACATGAAGTCTGAGTGAGGGAAGCCGTTAGAAAAGATGGGGAAATTGATACAAAACACTCTAATGAGCATTCTTTAATATGTAGCTTAAACTAAATATAATATAAAAATATAAAGCTGACTAATCTAAACTGCAGTTGATACACTACTGAGATACTGTTACCAGTTCTTATTTTTAAGGGACTGTATTGCGTTTTAAGCTGTTTTCATGTGGTCTAAATAAAATGGCCAAAAAAAGAGGGAGGGAGGAAAGAAGGAAAGAAAGTTGATTGTGGTTGAGTGTTTACTAGTGTCTGTGGTATGATACTAATTTTTTTAAGAAAGATTTCGGCTTTGATCATTGACAGACACAGTTTGACCAAATGCCTAGCCCTCTACCTAGATTAGCTTAAAATATTATTTTTGGTTTTGCATATTTACAGTGCATTAAACACTTTCTTAAAATTTTACTTAAACTGATAATAATTTTTGAACACTGTAACTATGTTCTGATATCAATATAAAATTTAAAGTCCATTTATAGGGAAGCATTTTGTTAATAACTTATGGCAAATTCTTTTTTTTAAGGTTTTATTTAAATTCCTCTTAGTTAACATACAGTGTAATATTAGTTTCAAGTGTACAATATAGTGATACAGCACTTATTACACCCAGTGCTCATTATAGTAAGTGCACAGTGTATAATGGTTATTTTTAAAAAATTATGTGCATATCTCATTTCCCAAAACTTTTCACTGAATAATTTTGGGATCTATTGATTCTGACCTGAAATAGAACATTCAGAGTTGGAAAGCAGTGATTTTATAATTCTTTTTTACATTTACTAGCTGGCATTCTTCTCTGAAGGAAAGCTTTCCTTCTCAGACCAGTATGGAGTATGAATTTTTTATTTTTTTTAATTCAGCATATTAGTATAAGTTAGATTTAAAAAATTATTTAAATTCAATTTAGTTAACATATTATTAGTTTCGGGGGTAGTAAATTTAGTGATTGATCAGTTGCATATAACAGTGCTCATTACATCAAGTACCCTCCCTAATGCCCATCACCCAATTACTCCATGCCCCCATCCACCTCCCTTCCAGCAACCCTCAATTTGTTTCCTATAGTTAAGAGTCTCTTATGGTTTGCCTCCCTGTTTTTCTTATTTTTTGTTCCTGTTCCTATGGTCGTCTGTTTTCTTAAATTACACGTATAAGTAAAATCATATTTGCATGATTTGTATTTGTCTTTCTCTGACTTATTTTCCTTAGCATAATACCCTCTATTTCCACCCATGTCATTGCAGATGGCAAGATTTCATTCTTAATGGCTGAGTAATATTCTGTTGTGTATATATAAAACATCTTCTTTATCCATTTATCTGTTGATGGACATCTGGCTCTTTCCATATTTTGGCTGTTGTGGACATTGCAGCTATAAACATTGGGGTGCAGGTACCCCATTGGATGACTATTTTTTGTTTCCTATGGATAAGTACCTAGTAGTGCAATTGCTGGGTCATAGGGCAGCTCTATTTTTAACTTCTTGAGGAACTCCACACTGTTTTCCAGAGTGGCCTCACTGGTTTGCATTCCCACCAACAGTGTAAGAGGGTTCCCCTTTCTCCACATCCTTATCTAACGGCATATTCTTAACTCAGACCAGTAGGTCTCAAAATATGGTTCTCTGAACAGCAACATCAGTGAACTACTTAAAATGCTAATCCTACCACAGACTGAATAAGGAACTCCAGGTTGGGGTCCTCTATGTGACCCTTTTGCATTCTCAAGTTTGAGAACTACTGACCTAGAGTGTTTTATAGTGAAACTTGAAGGCTGTATCTTCCACCTGTTTGGAGCTAATACTTTCTTCAGTTGTTAGAGATAACTACAGTTTAACTATTTAGATCTGGAAAGTATTATACTCTCCACCTCAGAAGATTTTCATCTTAACTGTATGTATGTATGTATTTATGAGTGTATTTAAGAAAATAATTAAATGAGTTTCTAACTCCTGTACATATATTTGCTGTTGATTGGGGAAGCAATTTAAAAAGTGTAGAATTTAACTGGATCCTAAAGACCCCAGGCTAGGCCTTATTGGTAGTCATAAAAATATGCACAATGTACAAAGCTTGACCATTTTCTGTTTAGTCTTGTTGACTCTTTTTTTTTTTTAAGATTTTATTTATTCACAAGAGACACAGAGAGAGAGGCAGAGACATAGGCAGAGGGAGAAGCAGGCTCCATGCAGGGAGCCCGATGTGGGACTCGACCCCAGAACTCCAGGATCATGCCCTGAGTCAAAGGCAGACGCTCAACCGCTGAGCCACCCAGGCATCCCATAGTCTTGTTGACTCTTCTGTGATATTTTTGGACTGGGAATGTAATAATCATTTTTTTTCTGTAAGATGACAGCTGCACAACAATAGCATCACATGTATGGAATGTTCTCAAAGTCTTAGTACTAAAATAAATTTTAGACCACATCCCTACATCTTTCAGGATTCAAGATAATGTGTTTACATTCTGTAACTCTTTTAGTATCCCCTTTTCTTCTCTCTCCCTCCCTTCCTGCTTCTCTCTTTCTGTCATCCCATTTCTCTATTTCAGTTATGGGCTGAAATAAGGAAATGTTTCTTGGCCTCCTTTGCTACATCAGTTGGCCCATTATATATTGTTTTAGTTCTGTATTCCCCCCTACCTTCTGGTACTTACTGAAATGTTAATTTAATTTTTTTTTTTTTATTTATGATAGGCACACAGTGAGAGAGAGAGAGGCAGAGACACAGGCAGAGGGAGAAGCAGGCTCCATGCACCCACCGGGAGCCTGACGTGGGACTCAATCCCGGGTCTCCAGGATCGCGCCCTGGGCCAAAGGCAGGCGCCAAACCACTGCGCCACCCAGGGATCCCTGTTAATTTAATTTTATGTGTATTTATGTGATGGGTCCAATATTATATCATCAGGGATTAATGTACGATAGGTGCCCAATAAATATTAGTTGAGTAAACTGTATGTATCATCCTAAAAATGTTTTATGTTTTTCCAAAGAAAGATACTAAAAAAAATTTAAAACACAGGGAGTCCTAGGACATATGTAAATATAGATGCTACTTTCTTTTCTATTTTGCAAATGATGAGATAGATTTCATTAACAACAATGGCTCTAATGTGTCTTACATGATAGGCACTCTATGTATTATGTCATGTATTTCTTCTAACATTATAAAGTTGTTTTTATATGTTTTAGAGATGAGGAAACTGTGGTTATGTTCTTTGGTCTGCCAAACTAAACCAATTTTTTTAAATTACATTGATGCAGAAATGATGAAACCAGTAGACAGAGAATGCGAAGGAGTGTATCTCCTCATTATTCCTGATTTAACTTGGGGCTCAGTACTATCTGTGCGTTGCCTATGCTGTTGCTACCGTCTTCAGTGATGCCGTTGTTGCTTTTTGGGTGATTGAACCAGTGATGGAGCTCTTACAAGGCTGAAACTCCCTTCTTCTTATTGTACTTTTCAATACCATTATTATGCACCCCTATTGTCTTATAGGGACCACCCCTATCTGGTCAGAATCTCCCAATTAATAAAAATTTAAGATATAAACAAGTATAATGTGAAGACTGAGTGCCTTTATACAGAGAATGTCCAAACATTAGATATCCTCTATATTTGGAGATAACAGCTTATCTTTTGAAAAGGTTGACACAGCTTTGGGTAGTTTGCTCAAATGAGGAAATATGATTACATGGATGGTAGTAGCAACTCAATTTCTTTTGCCTTTTAATCTTCGTATTATTTAATTGTGAGTTTAATCAATTATCAAATGTTTGTAGCAAAGGAAATATTTAAAGGCTGATTCTGTAGAAGTCAATGGACAATTAAAGAGTTGAATTTAGTTATTCTGAAAGTTTCTTACTATACTGACTGTACAAACTTACACAAATCAGACAATAGCATGAATAAATATAGATGCCCACCAACCAGATGAAAAAAATCAGTAGTTTAACTGAGTTTTTTACTTACAGCCTATTTTGTAGCTTTTGACAAAACTTGTTTCTGTCACTGGAATAATTTAATCATTAACTGGCACTTCATTCATGCCCTTTATTCAAGACTTATCCTTCTATGTAGGAGGAAGATTGACTAGTTTCTCACTCAATCCTTTGGAATTTAGCATCAACCACCCTTGATGTAGAGCTCTAATATAATATTTAGAGTAATGTTTCTTTCTTGTAACTGAAACTGAGTTCTCACCTAATATTTTTCTGTGCATCTTGATAAATTGCCCACTTGTCACCATTTCACCTAACATTTGAGCAAGGACTTTTTTTTTTTTTTTTTTTTTTTTGCTAGAGCCTGCTTTATTTCTTTATAAATAGGGATCCTATGTCTAAAAACACTTCATTTCCTGAGTCCTTTTATGTACTAACAGACTATCCCCAAAATATGCTTTTCTGGGTCTTTAATTATCACCAGCTCTTAGAAATATGCTTCATTTCCAGTACTCACTCTTGGACCTCCATGATGCCAACTACTTATGGCATATTGCCATGTTCCCAGATACTCAGGCTGGTTGGACTTCTTGGAAGTATATACAGCTGGGTCTCTATAGCACTTCCCAGCATTTCTAGTACAAGTCTATTACCAAGTTCTGATCATCACCAGACTACCTTATTTTGCTACTTGTAATCTTCTTTACCGAGCTGTGTCGCATGATAGAGCTACCTCATTCATCATCATTGACAAAAAAAAAAACATTTTGTAAATGCTTATTATGTGTAAGTCAGTCTATTTCGAAAAGAATACATCTCCTGGGGTTCCTAAAGCTCCCGGATAGCTTGATCCATAAAAAAAGAAATACACATTCTTCCATGTTTTATTTGATATGTGTATACAAAGATGTGATATGTGTATACAAAGTGTAGAATGTGTAGAATGTGCATATGCATTCTTTAGAGTTTCTGTTTTTCCTTTTCTAGTCAGATGTTAATTTCAATATGATCTGACTCTTCTCCATTCTTCATAAACTTATTTGAATATGATATGTTTGGAATATAGAACAGCTGAAGAAGAAGCATACTGCGGATGGTGTGATACGTTCTCTGATTTTCCTTATTTGTTAATAAAACCTAGCAGTATCTCTGTGCTCAAGAAGTGTTAGCCCAGGTGTATTACTTCTATTTAACTCTCCTTGGAGTCTTAGTGATACACTTTCTCCATCAACCAAATTCAGACTAACATGTCATGTTTCGTTTCTTCCTTAAAATATTTTATTTATTTATTCATGAGAGACACAGAGAGAGAGGGAGAGACACAGGCAGAGGGAGAAGCAGGCTCCCAATGGGGAGCCTGATGCAGGACTTGATCTCAGGTCCCTGGGATCACAGCCTGAGCCAAAGGCAGACGTTCAACCTCTGAGCCACCCAGGTGTCCCAACATGTCATGTTGCTTATCATTCGCTGAGATTGACTCTTGCCTGGAAATGGTTAAATACTGTGATTCTATTAATGAATTGTTTTTGTCGTATGTATGGCTTTGTTTGCTTTAGGCAATAGCAGCAAACGATATATCACAAATCTATATTAGGCTTACAAATAACATCAAACAAGTAAACATGAATAAAGATATGGCAGAAGCAAAGCAAATGTAGGCTTTAACATTTTAGGCAATTCTTCCTTTAGAAGCTATTTTTGTGTTTGGTTAGTTGGTTGGTTTTGTTTATTCATAGATCTACAAATTACCAAAGCATTAAGTCTGAGTATATGAAATACGTTTAGTGAGTGATGCTTTCTAACACATAGTGTTTTCCAGGATATTCAAGAACACTTGGTAGGGGAAAAGCACACAAAGTGTACAAAACTGTCAGATGAGAAAATTAGGGAAAGGGAGAAAGTAGTTCAAATTCAATATTAGAAATGTAGATAAGAGTAATTTATTTTAGGTAAAGTTTCAGGATATTTTGTGGGTAACAAAACTGATGGGTCTGTCCTTCAGGATTCCTAAATTTTCAAAGGATGTTAACTACTGGGAAGATAGGTGAAGGATAGTTAATTTGATTTTGATTATCCTATCCATATGCACCAAGACCCAGGAACACTAAAAATACTCATTAATAAATGAGTTACAGTTAGAATGTACCTCCTAAAGGAGCATTATTACAAATATAGATCACTATCTATATCTATATATAGATATATATAACTAAGTTGGACCATTAAAAAATCATTAGAAATTTGTGCCTAACAAGCATATCAACTTATAGCGACATTATTGCTAAAATTAACTTTCAGAGGTATTTTCTACATTGTAACACAAGCGGTAAATGTGGTGTTATTGAGGAGATAGCTTCTTCATCAACGGGCGTGCAGCTTCTGAAAGGATAAAGGGCTCTACAGTGGTATAGTCTAAATTGATTACAGTAACAGTATAATGTGAAGCATCCCTAAGGGAATTGTGAGTGTCCCAGGTCCAAGAGCTGCTTGGAACACTGAAAGGATAAAGGGATAAAGACACTACGTTGCTAATTCTTTAGTAAGAAAAGGAAGGTATTGCTGTGTAGGATATTTCTGAGGAGCAGTGAACCCGAGTTCGTTGGATGATGATACATAAAGCACAAAGCCCCAGAGGTTTATTTAGGACATGAATGAATGAGGTATTTTAAAAGCCAAATAATTTTAATTTGAATATAGGACAGATTGGTAATTCTGAAGTTTTGGAGGTGCTCCAGCCCAGTTCCATCCAGTATGCTCTATGTGTGGTGTGTCTCCAGTCACCTCTTTGGCAGGGGAACTATCCAGGGTACTAGACTTCTGAAACCTTCTTGCAAAATTGTGCAAAACATTTTTTTTTGTTTTTGCTAATCCTACCTAGAGCCTGTCTTTGCAGACACTACATCATTCACTTGGAGTGACCTGTCATCATTTGATTTATTCTAGTTGGCCTTTCAAAGTCCAATTCAAGTGTAAGTTCAAGTGTACCTACTGCAATCATATGCAAGAAGCCTATTCTGGATGTCAAATCTCCATTTAAAATATCATAATTCACCACTTGCTTTACTTTGTGGTTGTTAAATCGTAAGCTCAATGAGGGCGAGGCTTTTGTATTTTACTCTGTTTTCAAGCAGCTGGTCTAAATCAGTGATATGAAGATCCTCAGCAATTGATACATGAATTAATACTGCTTAAGACTGATTTGAATTTTCATCTGTGTGAACTACTCCCTTTTCTAGCCCCTATCCTAAATCACATCCAGGCTTACTTTGACTATGGCCTTTCATGAAAAGCCAAAAGATTGAAATTTGTTCTTAACTTGAAACTGAGTAACTTAAAATGGCTAAAAGTCTTGAAAAAAAAAAAATGAAAGGTCTATGAGGTATGGGTATGCATGCCACAGGTGTTGTTAGGGGATTGGCAAGGTTTAAGTAAGCAAGAAGTAGCAGCATAGGCTGATACAGAGGATAGCATCAAAGGAAACTGGTTTGTCACTTCCTTAAAATAGAACCCAGAACATCCATGCCACACTCAGTTTCTAAGGCCTTTGGAATATGGGATCTCCTCTCAAATTCCACAGCTTAGATCTTCATTTTGCTACGTCTGAAAATCTGAGGCCACATGAGGCTGACAAAAGTCTTTTATATAGTAAACAAATGTTAAGGCCCTGTGTGTATATTAGCTAATGAGACATACATAGTTCTTCTCATCCTGAAGCTTACAATTTATTTTCCAGTAGTGGTACCCATAATATCCTTGGCCCTTGCTGAGAATGGACATCGGTAGACTTCTTTTCTCTTTCTTATAGCCACACTAGTGACCTCCTGGACTGCCATAAAGAATACGTGTGCTTGTTTCCATTACTCTACCTCTACACATAGCATCGCTCTGAATGTCCAGTGTGGTAGTAAGTGAGACTACATTGTCACAGAAAGATTTTTATTTACATTAGGACATTCTGTCACTGGTTTTGTAATGACTTACTGAGCCCTGTTACATGATGTTGGTAAATTATGTGCTTGTATATATCTTCCCTTATAGGAATATTTCAAAAATGGCTTAGCTACTATTTTTTCTTTTGATCAGAAATTCCCTGTATTTCAAGGGCATGAGCTATAGGAAATGGAAATAGTTGTGTGGTCTTTTCATGGACGATATTTTCACTTTATAGTTGTACCTTTTATGTTTTTGGAGTATATATACTATCTATCCTGTACATCATGTGTTTCTCTTTCCTATTTCTTTTCTACCAATTGTCAGCAGCAATGTTTCAATTATGAAGCAGAAAAAGAAAAGCTATAGTTCTTAGTAATTACCGCCTCCTTGGGAATCTAGTTATAGTTCTAGTTATAGAACTCACAGAAATATTGTAGATTCAAAATAACTTAGATTTAAAAGAAAGAATTTAAAAATGTTAAAAAATGAATAAAGCAGAAGCTTTTGTACCTGTCCTAAATAAATTCATAATTTGAAAAACTAGTAATTTTTTTGCTGAATATTTAGAATTATGCTAAATAATAGATTATTATTAATTTAATGAATTAAAAGCCACTACAGTCAATTTTTAAAGTAATACTAGAGATGAAATATTTTTATAAAAAAGTATTTCAATCTGTTGAAAGGAAAACTATTTGAGGAGTATGATGTGTGCTCACAGTTTCAGTGTTTTATAATGAAACTGTTAGGAGACAGGGATAAATTTTAGCAATCATGCAAATCATTTGTGTTGTGTAAGCGCAACTCCAGGAATCCTCAGCACGCAGTCAAGACTAAGCTCATTAGAGACCAAAAGTGATGATTGCTTCTGATTTAGAGTGTGGACAGGGAAAGGTGCTATGATTACACTCTTCTTCAATGAAAGAAGGTAATGCAGTTCACACCCCCATCAAGTGTGAGATTTATACAGACTCTTAAACTCTATTTTAAACTCTAAGAGTCTGTATAAATATTACTGAATTAAAAAATTTTTACTAGAATATTCTTTGACATTAAGTCAAAACACTTGAACCAATCTTTAAATGTGTGTACAAATGTACACATGTATAAAGTAATGCAAGTTCTTATAATGGTATATATCTTATATAAATTTCTTTTAATTATGTAGGTGGTTTTCATCTTCTTTTGTTTTTAGCTTTTTTTTTTAAATGAAGAGATTGATCAGTCAGTGCTTTCCAAAAAAAAAAAAGAAAAAACCAGAACCTATCTATCTATCTATATCTAATCTATCATTTATCTGTAAGAAGATTTATTTTAAGGGATTGGCTCATGTGATTGTGGAGGCTGACAAATCTGAAATCTGTAGGGCAGGCTAGGCAGTCTAGAAACTCAAGCAACATTTCTGTTACAGTCTGAGGTAGAAATTTTTTCTTCTCCAAGAAAGTTCATCTGTTGCTTTTAGGCCCTTCAACTGATTGAGGCCCATGCACATCATTTTTCTTCCTTACTTTTTTTTTAATTGAAGTTCAGTTTGCCAACATATAGTATAACACCCAGTGCTCAGCCTATCAAGTGCCCTCCTCAGTGCCCATCACCTAGTTACTCCATCCCCCCACCTGCATCCCCTTCTACTACCCATTTATTCATTTCCCAGAGTTTGGAATCTCTCATGTTTTGTCAGTCTCTCTAATTTTTTCCCACTCATTTTCCCTCATTTCCCTTATAATCCTTTTTACTATTTCTTATATTCCCCATATGAGTGAAACCATATGATGATTGTCCTTCTCCAGTTGACTTACTTTACTCAGCATGATACCCTCCAGTTCCACCCATATTGAAGCAAATGGTATTTGTCATTTCTAACGGGTGAGTAATATTCCATTGTGTGTGTGTGTGTGTGTGTGTGTATCTTTGTATATATACATCTTCTTTATCCATTCATCTATCAAAGGACATTGAGGCTCCTTCCACAGTTTAGCTATTGTGGACGTTGCTGCTGTAAACATTGGGGTGCAGGTATCCTGGCATTTCACTGCATCTGCATCCTTGGGGTAAATACCTAATAGTACAGTTGTTGGGTTGTAGGGTAGCTCTATTTTTAACTCTTTGAGGAACCTCCACACAGTTTTCCAGAGTGACTGTACCAGTACTCATTCCCACCAACAGTGCAAGAGGGTTCCCCTTTCTCCACATCCTCTCTTGTTAATTTTGTCTTGTTAATTTTCACCATTTTCACTGGTGTGAGGTGGTATCTTGTTGTTTCCTGTCTTGTTAATTTTCACCATTCTCACCAGGGTGAGGTGGTATCTCATTGTGGTTTTGATTTGTATTTCTCTGATGGCAAGTGATGTGGAGCATCTTATCATGTGCTTGTTGGCCATGTGTATGTCGTCTTTGGTGACATTTCTGTTCATGACTTCTCATTTCATGATTGGATTGTTTTTTGAGTGTTGAGTTTAATACGTTCTTTTTCTTTTTAAAAGATTTTATTTATTTATTCATGAGACACACACACACACAGAGGGGGGGGGCAGAGGGAGAAGCAGGCTCCATGCAGGGAGCCCGATGTGGGACTTGATCCCGGGACTCCAGGATCAGGCCCTGGGCTGAAGGCAGGCGTTAAACTGCTGAGCCACCCAGGGATCCCTGAGTTTAATGAGTTCTGTATAAATCTTGAATACTAGCCCTTTATTTGATATGTCATTTGCAAATATCTTCTCCCAGTCTGTAGGTTGTCTTTTAGTTTTGTTGACTGTTTCTTTTGCTGTGCAGAAGATTTTTATCCTGATGAAGTCCCAATAGTTCATTTTTGCTTTTGTTTCCTTTGCCTTCATAGATGTATCTTCCAAGAAGTTACTGGCCAAGCTCAAAAAGAGTGTTGCCTGTGTTCTTCTCTAGGATTTTGATGGATTCTTGTCTCACATTTAGATCTTTTATCCATTTTGAGTTTATCTTTGGGTATGGTGTAAGAGAATGGTCTAGTTTCATTCTTCTGCATGTGGCAGAAGAATGAATTTCCCAATTTTCCCAGCACCATTTATTGAAGAGACAGTCCTTTTTCCAGTGAATAGTCTTTCGTGCTTTGTTGAATATTAGTTGACCATAGAGTTGAGGATGGATTTCTGGGTTCTCTATTCTGTTTCATTGATCTATGTGTCCGTTTTTGTGTCAGTACTGTATAGTCTTGATGATCACAGCTTTGTAGTACAGCTTGAAATCTGGCATTGTGATGCCCCAGGCTTTGGTTTTCTTTTTCAATATTCCCCTGACTATTCAGAGTCTTTTCTGATTCCATACAAATTTTAAGATGATTTGTTCCAACTCTCTGAAGAAAGTCCATGTTATTTTGTTAGGGATTGCATTGAACATGTAAATTGCCCTGGGTGGCATAGACATTTTCACAATATTTATTCTCCCAATCCATGAGCATGGAATAATTTTCCATCTCTTTGTGTCTTCCTCAGTTTCTTTCAGAAGTGTTCTGTAGTTTTTAGGGTATAGATGCTTCACCTCTTTGGTTAGGTTTATTCCTAGGTATCTTATGCTTTTGAGTGCAATTGTAAATGGGATTGACTCCTTAATTTCTCTTTCTTCAGTCTCATTGTTAGTGTATAGAAATGCCACTGATTTCTGTGCATTGATTTTGTATCCTGCCACTTTACTGAATTGCTGTATGAGTTGTAGCAATCTTGGGGTGGAGTCTTTTGGGTTTTCTACATAGAGTATCATGTCATCTGTGAAGAGGGAGAGTTTGACTTCTTTGCCAATTCGAATACCTTTTATTTCTTTATGTTGTCTCATTGCTGAGGCTAGGACTTCCAGTACTATGTTGAATCATATGTTCACTATGTTCCTGATCATAAGGGACAGGCTCTCAGTTTTTCCCCATTGAGAATGATATTTCCTATGCACATTATTGAAAGTAATCTGCTTTACTTTAAATCATTTGACTTAAATTTATTAATCACATCTAAAAATACTTTCACAGCAACATCTAGATTAGTGTTTGATGAAACAACTGGGCGCCACAGCTAAGCCAAAATGACACATACAATTTAACCATTACAGTGGGTAAGGGATATTATGTTAAAAGCCCTTGTTGATTTACATGATAAGTTGATGTACATATGTTTTTCCTTTGGCCAGAGATACCTTATTATTGATCAGTTATTGGCATTTGTAGACAGAGGTCATCATTCATTTGTTCCTTATTAATTTTGTAATTATTTATTAAGGATGTCTTATGTGCAAGACATGATATTAGGCAGTTGAATAATTTAAAGAAAATGAAAGATTGAGGCTATATATTTTCAGTGTTTTAATTCTAGTGGAAGAGCCACGTGTATATTTGATGCTTGTGTGATAAGTTAACTTGAAGTATGAAATTGTTTGCTTTTCAACCTTGTGAATTAAATGCCATTTTCTCTGTGAGCAACCAAAAAAAAAATTGTCAAGGGTAATATGCCAAGTTACTATGCTTATTAATTTAAGGATGACTCATATGTAAAATTGATTATGAAATGTATGCTTGCCCACTAGCAGGCCAATTTCATTTAGACAGTGTTGGCTATATATACAATCATTTTAGCAGATTAAAAGATTTGTATTTGTATTTGTATTCAACCTATGTAAAGGTGATTCAATATATACTGAAACAGGTGTGACAGGTGGACTCATGTGATTTGATTTATTGATAATCTTGCTCTTCATATAGCATAGAGCAACAAACATTTTCTTTACTGGCTCTAAATGAGTGTTTCTCCTCGTACTTTGTCATTTCACAACTGCATTTTGTTGTATTTCCTTATTCAGTGAATATGAACATGTCTGCCTGGCTTTTGAAGCCCTCTGTAAACTCACCACACCTTGTTAATCCAAACATAGATCTTCCACTTTGTTAAGGTCATGTAGCTTAGAGCACCCTCACACACACAGTTTATGCATTTAATCCTTTCTGTTTATGCAAATCTCAGCTGTCATTACTGGCCTAACTCCATGAAACCTTCCATGACGACTTTCACCCGCCTGGGGAGTTTCCTTTGCTGCACTCTGAGGTGTGAGCAGTACCTAGTTGGCACCAGACAATTAAGTACAAACTGTTCTGTGCCAATGCATTTTTCTATAGTATGAATTAGCTCCTACACTGGCAAATCCGGGAATTATGTTAGTAAAATGTTGAAGTTGGTTCATGCGTAATTTTTTTTTCTCCATAACATATTTGTATTTAGCTTTACCAAGTAATTATAGCTTGAATTCAAAGTATACTAGTGCAGGCACATGCAAAATACAATAGAGGGATACCCTTTTCACAAATTTACTTTCATCTTTTTTTAAAAAGGAAAAATTTATGCATTTTCTGTATTTTTTAATTAGGAATTTTACATGTCCTTTGGCATATAAGACTTTTATAAAAAAATATTATGATTTTGTTTAGAACTTCGTGTTGTAAGCTGCATAGATTTTGAGTGTTTCTGCCAAGCCCTATTTTTGGTGGTATAATTTCTGTCCAGTTTTTCAGAATGAAAGAATACCTATATTGCAATAGCAGATTGCAAAATTGCACATATATTGCAAAATTGAACAATTTTGCTTCAAATCCCTTGGTATTTATTGAGCATCCACTGTGTGCCAGACACCAGTACTAATGTTGGATGTATGAACACTGAACAGGGTTACTTTTGAGTACAAAGGAGACTAAGCACAAATCCCGTATGATGCTGTTTCTACAAATTAGCTCAGTGCATGAGGAAGAGACAATAAAAAGTAACTGACCTTTGTGCATGTTCCTCACTCTGCCTGGGATGCTCTTCCATTCCTGCTTTGTTTCTGAATTTCTTCTCGAACTTCATGTCTCAAATCAAACATCAGTTCTTTATACTATTCTAAGCTCTTAGAGAGCCATACACTTTTCTTTCATAGCACTTAAGGTAGCTGTAACTTTACAATTCTTTGTGAGGTTATTTAGATAATATTTTCTTTTTCTTAGATCATAAGTTCCGTGAGAACAGAGATCACATTTGTTTTTTCCCCATCATTGTATTCCCATATTGTGGCAAGCATGTGTACACACACACACACGCACAGAGCAGGCATTAATATATATTATAAATTTAATTTCTGTTATATATATATATATATATTTTGCAGGTAGGTTTTTAGTTTTAGTTGTATAAGTGAATGAAAGTATACATTTTCCTTTATTTTTTAGAAAGAAAGTAAACTTTGACTATTCTCAGAATGAGTCAGGTTTTTTTTCCCTATCCATCTCATGTTTGTTAGCCTCACATTTTCTGGTAGTGTGTGAATTTGTTGAAGTTTGTGGCTTATATATTTGTTTTATAATTTTAAAATAAAAATATTGTAGAAAAAGTGTATTAGGTCCCAGAATTGTGTTTATGTCTTCCAGAAATTGCAAAATTAAAAAAAAATTACGTGAAACCTGGAAGTATAGAAAAGAAAGTACAGAACAGTATTTTTGTTACCTTACCTTTGTGTAGAGAAGGATAGCTTGAATAAGCCCATAAAGGCAAAAACTTAAGTTATTGATAATTTTGGAGGAAATTATTGTTTTTCCTTCCAAAACTTAGCAGTTGGAATTTGTTTCTTGAAATTTTACTTTAGTGTAGCTCACAGCTTCCCTGAACTTGCTCCCATGCTTTGCCTGGTCAAGTGATAGGTGATGTCCACATTCTTGTTAGGGCAGTCTTATTTTGGAAGGCTGCCTTATAGTCTTCATGGGATTAATGATAATTCTAAACCTTGTGGATGACATGTTTGTTGTTTCCCATTTACTGTGATTTGTAGGTGACTAGATTATTTTAAGTGAAACATCATATGTCAGGTACATGTGGATCACAATATACCTCTTAGTACGTTCATCTCACTACTGACTATTAATAATTGCTTCCCTGTGCCTGTCTTGGATGTAAGTTAGAAGTTTTTGTGAATGCATACTCTGATTTAGTCAATGCAGATAGTGAAGCATCTGAGTCAAATCTTAAGTAGTGAGGAGAAAGAAGTGATGAAGTAGTGGAACATGATTACAGTATGCATATCTAGTCCTCATTTTGGGCATGAAATGGCAACTGGATTCTTAGGTGACCTTGGCTGTTTAGAATGCTTAGAAAATACAGTATGGTCACATTGGATTTTTATACTTTCTGTACACCAGAATTATATGGAACCAATTTCAGAAATTCAGACTATTGTAATCACTTTTAGGTAATATGCCTGTGGAAAAAATTCATTTAAAGTATTTTATTCTACGGCTTTGTTTCCCTTTGTAAATTCAAATGTTCCACTTATTCATTTCGGTCAGTTGTATACTTTTTTGTATCTTCCAATAATTAAAGTCTTATTATCTAACATAATAAAAAGTAACCAAAGGGATCAGCTCATCCAAATGAATTACTGCTTGAGTAATATTTCTATGACGTTTTGGGACCATAATTATATTTCTTTTAGTAAGTAAAATCTGTTGTCTGGCTACATACAATTTTTAAAATAAAAGTCTGATGGCCAAGAAACATCCAAATACCAGGTAATGTGATAAAAATATTTAAAAATTAATTTTGTTTTCTAGATGACATTTGAAATGCTAATCCTATTCTTTTGTTATCTTCTACCTTTAAAATATTCTGATCTCGTAGGCCCCAATTAGATTTCAAATCAAAATCTGAGAGTCGAGCACCTTTCCAATTTAACAACAAAATGCATCATTTTTTATGCATAGGGTAACTCCAACTAAGTGAATGTAGAATGCCACATAATCAAAATAGCACTTAAATAATTAAAGACTTACATTATAAAATAAAATTAGAAGGCGAAAAGAAACAATAACTGTGGTTCGGCTTGCCTTTTATGGTATATATTCTTGCCTTTATTTTATTTTTTAAAAAATATTTTATGTATTTATTCATGAGACACCGAGAGAGAGGCACAGACACAGGCAGAGGGAGAGAAGCAGGCTCTGTGCAGGGAGCCTGACCTGGGACTCGATACCGGGTCTCCAGGATCACGCCCTGGGCTGAAAGCAGTGCTAAATCCCTGAGCCACTATTTTTTGGGCTGCCCTGTTTTTGCTTTTAAAATAAAAGTTCATTGCTGTACTGTCTCCTTAGTATAGCATTATAGTATACTATATATATATAATATATATATAGTATACTATAATAGCATTATAGTATAGCATTATATTTAAATTCTCATTGTCCATAGACTTTGGGCTGACTCTCTGTATTTAGCATTTCAATATCTGTTGAACTAAATGTAATTTCATTTTTTAAATTCACAGTCTCTGCATATAGGAACTGACTACAAATGTCAGAACCTTTAGAGAAATAGATCTTTATGGAATCATTGTTCTAAAGATGATATTATAGATGTTTTGTTACTGATCTATGTTAAAATATTTTCAATCTGTGAAGTGTCACATAATCAAAACCCTTTTCCCCCTTTACTATGTCATCATCCATTGGAATTTTTTATGTCTGGAGTTCAGACTTGGTTTTAGCATCCTTGGTTAATATTTGCAATAAAAATAAAAATAAAATAACAGTCTACAGATTACAAAAGTGAAAAATATGGCTGAAGTTTTCATATTAGGATGATACATGCAATCATAAGCATTTTCTTATGATGCGGTTTTTTCTTATAACATTGACAAATGATGAAAGTAGTAAAATATTTTTGAAATAATCTGTGAAACACTATTATATAGCTTTGTATTTGGCATTTGCTGAGAGCTAACTGCTATTAGGCATCTATGAAGTAACATTCTTACCTCCTCAAGACTTAAACAGAAAATAAACTTTGAATGGGAAACATGTTTCAAGTAAAATACCCAACTAAAGTAGTGACCAAAAAGAATAATGTAGTGAACAAGTGAGATAAGTGCTATTCTTTTGATGTGTGATTCTGTAACTTCCTCATTTTTTGTATTCTTATATTTCTAGTTTTTTGAAAAGTGGAACCAAATTTATAAAGCACAGATGTAGAATTTTAACCTACAGTGTAAGAATAGAAGATCAGACAAATATTTTAATATGTAAAGTATCTTTAAATTTTTATAGAGTGTAAAATAATATTTTATAAAATAATACTTTTCCTATTTTACGCTTTTTCTCATGTCCAGATTTAATGTAAAAGATATGTTTATAGATTTTTTTTTCTTAAAATCTTTGTCCTACAGCACTTACTACCTCTAATTTCTCCTGGAATAACAGTTACTATCATTCTGATTCCTGGCAAATTTGGTTTGGCAGCTTTACTTGGTTCAAAGAATAGATCACAAGAAGACATGAATTAAGTAATAAAAGAGGGAGGTAGGGTTGGAAAATTTAGTTTAGCATTGGTGATTTGTTTTAATTGTTCTTGAAATTGGTTAAATCAGTGTGACTTTATATTACCAATTTTGATGTGACTGGATAATGTTCATGAGATATCTTCATAGTTGATGATTATCCAAAGAATAAGACATCTATTAGAACAGCATGCTTTTGAAAATATTTCACTAGAAGATGATCAGTTTTCCTTAACTTGAAGATATGGCATTGCTTTGGACAGGCTCTTATGTATTTGATTTTCATCAAATCGGCATTAATGTTACTTACCTCTAAAAACACACACAAATTACTTTCTTTTAAGACACTAAGATATCCTTATAAAAGGATAAGATTAAATATTCATTTTCATGATCTCAGTAATTTATGAAGTTAAAACAGTGTTTCTCTTGATTATCTTTAGGTTACTACCTCTATTTTGGTCATTTTATATATTTATTAACTTATTTCTATTTATACAGTGATTTATTTATTTGCTACTTCATTTTTCAACACCGTTTAAAAACTTAAAAAACTTAATAGTTACTGAGTACTTTTCACATGCAAGGCACAGGACTGAGTGCTCAATTTTCATGGTCTTATATTATTCTCAGAACAGCCTTGGTTGTTTTTAATTCCCAGATCTGTAAAAATGGAGGCACAGAAAAATTAATCAATGTATCAACTACCGCTTAGCTTGTGAGCACTGGAATAAGTTGTGATTTCATCTTATTTAACTACTTATATCAAATAAAGTGTTGCACTTCACAAGCCAGAGATTATTTCTGGTCTATTAAAATAATAATATCAATGGCATATGATACCCATTGATATAAAAGTAACATTAGTGACCTGAAATTAGTGTAATATTGTGTGTCAATTATACTTCAATTAAAAAAATAAAAGAGGGCAGCCCGGGTGGCTCAGCGGTTTAGCACCGCCTTCAGCCCAGGGCTGATCCTGGGGTCCTGGGGTCCTGGGGTCGAGTCCTGCATCAGGCTCCCTGCATGGAGCCTGCTTCTCCCTCTGCCTGTGTCTCTGCCTCTGTCTCTCTCTCTCTCTCTCTGTGTCTCTCATGAATAAATAAATACAATCTTAAAAAAATAAAAGAAAATTATTTTTTACAATATTCAGGCACGTAAGGGGCTACTATAAATTATTCTGAAAAATGATTTTATTAAATCATACCTCAAACTATTAGTATTTGAAGAATTCAGTGTAGTGGAAGCAAGAGATTTAAAATCCTAGGAAATCTCCTTGACAAAATTATTTCAGGTTTGATAGTGAGAAGAATAGTCAATAAACACAAACTTTTAAAATAATTTTTACATTTATATTGGAAAACAGAAATGCCTTTCCATTGGCTATGCTAATGTTACTTTATTAAAACAAAAAAATGGTACTGTTTAGGGGATCCCTTGATGGCTCAGCGGTTTAGTGCCTGCCTTCGACCCAGGGCATGGTCCTGGAGTCCGGGGATCGAGTCCCACATTGGGCTCCCTGCATGGAGCCTGCTTCTCCCTCTGCCTATGTCTCTGCCTCTCTCTCTCTGTGTCTCTCATGAATAAATAAATCTTTAAAAAATGGTACTGTTTAAGATTGTGGACTTATAATATTTAAGTTAGAATGGGATTCATTTTGAGCAAGATAATTTATTAGAAGATTGTTTCAAAAGGGAGCTTCAGTAATTTAACCTTTTACCTTAACAAGCAACTTTTGGGAATTGAGAAAATTAATGGTCCTTCTTTTTTCCTCAAGTAAGCATGTGTGCATAAATAAAAAACCCATTGTTTATAAGTTCCAGTAGTCTGTAGATCTCCTGGAGTGTCCACGGATTTACTTTGAAAAAGCCCAGTAATATAGTCTCTTGAAAATATTCAGTCAGAATAAAACAAAATTATTGTTACAAATCTTTTGTATGGTTAGTATACCTGGGTTGACCAAATAGTAAGAACAATGCACAAAGGAATGCTTATTCTCTAGAAAAATGTATGTTTTATAGTGCAATGTTGACACAGATGTGCTCATCACCGTAGAGTAAAGGGCTTTTTAATCAGAGAGGTAAGCGATCTATCTACCTGTAGTCAACAACCACAACCACAACCTTCTTCAGAAGATTTAGACTATAAACCACTTTTTCAAACTCTATGTCATTTGAGCCTTACTGGACAGTTATTTTGGTTTTGATTTTGGTTTCACAGTGAATGCACTTGAGGTTGGAAATGAAATGTATTTCCTGTGATCTCATTGTTAATTAGTGCTTCTGACTTTAGCTAACCTGTTCTTTCCTCTCACATTCTTTTGTGCTATTAAGCAGAACCCTTAACACAAATTCCCCTATATGTCTGCTTTCCTCCATTAGAGCATAGTAATAGAAATACTATCTTTTGATTCTTGAGGCACTTTTCTAGATGTTTTGTTTTATGCATAGATCATATCCTTAATAAACTACATAAGTAATGAAATGTATTTTAGAAGGTGAAAGGGATTTTGATTTTGTAAGAACTTAATGCTCCCTAAAGCATCTATTTCAGAAATCAAATGATATTTATAAATGCAGGTAATAACCAGTACTGATACCACTTTTAGCAGTTTGAAGAATTTTACACATCTTGACTGAGTCCTCACAATAATCTGATGTAGCAGGTGATATTTTCTGTATACTACAGATGAAGACATTGAGGGTTAGAGACTTTAATAGCCTAAGTTCATACAGGAAGTAGTAGAGCAGCACCTAATCCATGAGGTAGGATGCAGAATCCATGATCTTAACCACTTCACTATGTAGATGTGGATGCCAACAATAGTTTTTCTTCAATATCGTTTGCATATTTTCTTGTTGTTGTAAAGCCATGCCATTTGGTGCCCCTTTCAAAATATAGTGGGAGTTTGATAGTAGGGAAATTGTATACTTCAATTTCATTGATAAATAAAGAACACATTTGACCTTCGTTTTGGAAGTAGTGCTATTAATCCAGTATCAACTGGGAAATAACTTAGAGCAGGTGGATTAGTAGATAGATGTCTGGTGTTCCTTTTAGTCAAGCCTAACATGTAGTGATTCCTAAAAAATGTGTTCATCTTTGGGAAGGAAAAGTAACTATGAAATTATCAATAAACACACAGATAACTTTGTCCTCTATATGACAATTTTGAAAATACTGTTTGTAATGAACTATGAAGCTTGTTTAAATAATTTTTAAAAATCAGAAATAGTCATGTTCTTAGCTGAAATTTTTATTATAACAAACTTTGTGATCTTGAAATTATTTAAAACTTAGCTAAAATATTTAGTGATACAGGAGAAATAGAAACATCTAATAAAGTGGAAAGCAGACCAACATTTCTTAGTTAAGTTTTATCATATTTAAAATCAATCACCTTATGTTTTACAGTGTAAAAGAGAAACTTTATGAGAGTTATTTATAAATAAAGATAAACTTTATTGATGAGACAGTGCAATAAAAAAGTTTGAAATCACCAGTGTTTATGCTGACTTCCTGAGCTGTATTCAATTTTCCAAAGAAATAAAAATCAATATTAGTCTCTAAAATTTATTTTTTCTGTTCTTTGAATAGGGACCCCACTTTTAAGGTCAGTTGTAGATATGGGAAAAATGTGGGATTTCACACATTTCTGGTAAGTTTTTGCCTAGTCATTAGTGGGGATGAATGTCATCAATCCTGCCTCTTGCCGCTTTAAATAAAAGAGATGCATGATTTGTGACCAGTGTGTATGTGTAGAAAGTCACTTTTTTTTTAAAGGTCATTACTAGCATGTGAAGCATTCTGAACATAAAAACATTTATTCGTACTTGTATCCCATTTATCTTCATCACCCCGTCAATGTCCTGAATGTAATAAGCAGTATGTTGTAAAGCCCAGGCTGACTACCATGATCTTTTCATGTATACGACGCTGTAATTATTAAGAAGAAAAACTAATTATCTTACTAAGTAATCCAGCTGTAGTAGATCTAAATATCTTTATAGAAAATATATTTGATGTAGTGCCTAGGTTTAGTATTTATGTATAGATGACTTTAATAACTGGTCTATTTAAAAATCTTAATAGTTCAATGAACAAATATATTTAGCCATTTTTTTCTTGTCATGTTGGTATCCTTTTATTGTGGTTGGAGTTTATTTAAAATATCATCATTAAAATCTTATTAAATGGATTATTATATATTTTTTCTTCCACACAAAAATAAAGCATTTGAGCCAATAAAAGATGTCACAACCACACTCTGGGTTGACAAAAGACTTGCTTGGCTGATAGCATGAATGAGAATATGAAAGATTTAAAGCAAAGCTGTCAAAGCAAGTAGAACTGAAGTCCTCCTTTTGCTGAGCAATGAAAATTCGTTTCTGAAAGACTTTCGAAAATACCTAAGAAAGTTGTACCTATGTAAAATGAAATAATGAATAAAATAAATGGAATAATAGAAACCAAGAGAGATAAAATTGTTTGGGTAGCTTTTTAATACATTATCATTATTATAGCTTGGATATATCAAGAAACTTGATACAGGGTTTCTGCAAAAAGTACATATAATGTTCAATTTAGGAATTACTTAAATACAATATATTCAATGTGTAATTACTTGAAGGTGTTTAAAGTGATTTTATAGGATTTATAAAATCTACAATCTGGTACTTTTCCTTTATGATTTAAATTTAAACTAGTCATTTAGAATGGAAAATCAATATTGAAACTACAAAAGATAAGATTAACAGGCATTTAATATTTAATATATACTTTTCTTTTAATGTTTTTAAATCTTAAAATGTTAGAATACATTGTTAAAGCTTCACAATATTTTGTGTGATTCAGAATTCTCATGTTGCAAAGAACACAACTGGAGAGAAAACTAAGATATAATTTTACATTTTTTATTAAAAACAGTTGATTCTAGGAGATAACTACATAAATTAATTGTTTATGTATTCAATATTAAAGTTATCTTATTTTTACAATGTACAAAGCACTGTGAAAGATACCAAGATGAGTTAGACTTGAATATGTTATTGATTTGTGTTCTAAGGGAGTAGTAGTTATGACAAATACACCGTATATCCTAATGCACTAAATTGATAGAATGTAAATGTCATTAAAAATTCATATAAAAAGCTGTATGACTTTAAAGGAGAGCTTAACTCCAGCTGTATGTTGTATATATATTTTTAAAGATTTTATTTATTTATTCATGAGAGAGACAGAGAGAGAGAGACAGAGACACACACAGTTCATTCAGTTTCTGCTGTATTTCTCCCTGATGTTATCAGCTCTGCTCTTTTCCTTGATTGGTAGGAAGGTGGCAGGAGTGAATTCTGAGACTCATAACTGTGCATAACAATCTCAGAAGCAGTAAGACTGCCCTAGTATTTTAAGGAAGTGTTTTGAGATCTATCTTGATTGAATTGCCTGGGATATGTGTTCACAGTTAAACTGTGGCCAGGATGGAGGAATGTGCAGTGTCCTAAGTGAACTAAGGCTTATTCCTGGAGTTAGAAGTGGGACTTCTAACTAGTGGGATTTTCCTTGAGTATTCAGATGCATGGGCAGAGTTTTGGGATATTGCACTGAGATGCATGTATTGTTGGAGATGGGAAAGGGAAGATGGATTCTGAGTAGGCAGTCTGCAATGTCTGCTGGAGTGTGACTTAGACATAAGACATCAGGAAGGATTCAGGCACAGTGGGTGTATGAACATAGGAAGGAAAGAAAATGCTATGTATGTATAGTTCAGAACACAGCTGTAGTTCATTTGGCTAGGTAGAGAGTTGTAAGAAATGTCAGCAGAAGGACACATTGGGATCAGATGGTGAAAGTTAGGCTGTGAAATTTGGAATTTTTTAATAGATGATGGGAAGGACTAAATATTTTGTGCAGTAGATTAATAAACTCAGAGTTGCTATTAGGATTTAAATTTGTTAGTACCAGATTTTTGAAAGCAGTAATTCAAGTGAATTATGGTTTTGGTTTTAGCTCCTGGTTTGAGTGGTGATGTCATATTCTGATATGGGGAGGACAGGAGGCATGTCTCTAAGCTAGACAGGTGTCTAAGAAGATGGTTGTTTCTTTACTAAAAAGAGAGAAACACAGTGGGAAAAAAATTAAGGGAGGACTTGTTGAAGAGTTAATATTTGGATATGCTGAGTTAACTTCTCATAGAACCATTGAATGTTAGGGCCCTGGGAATTCAACCTTTCAATAGTTTAATGTACACAGGATGTAGGCAGTTCACATTGCTTTACATTTTAGAGCTATTTTTTTAAAAGACTTTATTTATTTATTCATAGAGACACACACACACAGAGAGACATTGTATGAAGCCATTTTTATTCCTATTAATAAAACTTATTTGATAAGAGTGATAATTAAAATCTTAGTGTCTAATGTTACTGAATACTTAAAACATGACCATTCTCTGTGTCAAGCAATTTGTATGTATTATATACTTTGCTTTTAATAACCATCTTTTGGTAGGTATTCTCATTTTACAGATTGGAAAATTTATACTTGAGCTTATGTAACATGCCTAGATTCACACAATATGAAGGAGCACAACAGGATTTGAATCCATAAAATTGTTGCACTCAAACCCGTATACATTGTCACCTTAATAGTAAATCCTTAACATGATATTGTAGCTTGTTGGAGGAGTGGGGGTAAACTGGAGACAATTACATTTGGAAATTAGAAATGTGAGACTAAAAATTTATCTAGAGGTCAGACATAATGGGGTTGATATCACAGTAATGCACATTAAGATGGCAATTGTACCTATAATTGTGGGTTGTATGTACAAAAGAGAGACTGGAGAAAGAGAAAAGTCCTTGAGTCAGAATCTATAGCCAAGGAATAAGATTGAGTAACTAAAACATTAGGAGGACCATCAGGAGAGTTCAGTGAGGAATAATGCAGTAAAGGTGAGATTTTCAAAACAAAGATGACCAAATTCTCCAGTGCTATAAGAAAAGTCTATTAGGGTAGACTAATGAGTAGGAGGTCATTGGGAGCCCCTTGGGACACCAGTTTTTATCAAGTGGCAGTTACAAAGGCACTGGAAATAGGGTGAATGAGTAGGAGGTCATTGGGAGCCCCTTGGGACACCAGTTTTTATCAAGTGGCAGTTACAAAGGCACTGGAAATAGGGTGAATGAATGAGTGTAATGGCTGCTTATAGCTGGAGAGAGATTCCATTGGAGAGGGAAATTTTGAAAAATCACAAGGAAGGTAAAACAGATAATGAAGCTTGATATTGGAAGCTATGAGAAGAAATAGGATGGAAAGCACTGGTGGGAAAACATCTCTGCAAAGGAAGACCAGAGAGAAAGGAAATTGATGAAGATTTAGATTAAAAAAAATTCTGAAGTAAAGTGAAATTGGGAACAATCTACTGATGATCTTAGGGCTCTTAGTTAACCATGTGACTAAACCATTAGTAAGCTTTGGTGTGATGTTTTAGCCAAATGCCACATATACCACAATTAATAAATTGCCTAGAAAATAAGACTTTTAAAATTCAAATTCAGCTGCCAAAAAGATAAGCCACCAAAGATATAAATCATGCAAAAATAAAACTGCCTGCCCACGAACATGCTTGATAAAAAGGCATAACTTGTGATGTTGTATCTTAAGTGAATGCAAAGGCAAAAGTGAATTTGTTCTACATAAACCTGTGAAGTCTTAAAATTTTCCTTTCATCCATTTGGTCATCCTGTGTGCTTTTTTTTCCTCACTGATCTTTGTTTTACTCTAAGTATGCAGTATCTCCCTGCTCTTTATACCCTTCCTTTGTGTAGAATAAGAGCAGATTGTGTAGTCAATTTTTATTAATAGTTAACATTTTTTAGCACTTACTATGTTCCAAGCACTGTTTTAATAGCTTAGATGTAACAAGTCATTTATTACTCCCATCAACTCTTAGTTAGGTATTACTTTTATTCAGATGTTGTGAGATGGTAACAGAAATACAGAATTTGCATACTTGTTGGGTTTACTGCATTTTACTGTAAATAATTCAAACAAAATAACTATAGTAATCAACTTTTAACTATGTCAAATTAAAGAGCTCCTTTCTGTACAACACAGTTTTTTGAGCAATTAGAGAAATTTTGGACTGGATAAAAAGAATATCAATATGAGCTCTTTTCTTCTGATTTAGAAGGTGAAAACAAACAAACAAACAAACAAAAAAACATGTTATCGTGAAAGGTGGAGTGTGGAGAAGTGGGAATGGTATAAGTTGGTGAAATTTGTGGGTGTAGAAAGTTGTAGGTCCTCTCAGGCTGACCTTTTTGATATCATGCTCAATTTGATTGTTACCCTCTCATTGGAGTATCTGTTGACAAACTGCCTCACTTATTTCTTCCTCAGTGCAAAACAGAAGGCCTTTCCTTCATTAATGTGCATTTCCCTTGTTCTGTTCCCAGTTTGGAAGAGTGGTATTTTATGTATTTATATATTTTATGTGGTTTGGCATAATAAGTTTTCATGTGCCATTAATAATTAATGGTCATAATAGCATAAGTCATATATATTCTTCCTTTATCATTTCTGAATCTGATAATGACATTTTGGACAAATAAGTAATTAAAATTAGTTTTTTTTAAAAAAATTGTTCTTGGGTCACCTGGGTGGCTCAGAGGTTGAGCATTTATCTGCCTTTGGCTCAGGGCATGGTCCTGGAGACTAGGGATCGAGTCCCACATCAGGCTCCCTGCATGGAACCTGCTTCTCCCTCTGCCTATGTCTCTGCCTCCTTCTCTGTCTCTCATGAATAAATAAATAAAATCTTAAAATAGTTCTTAATCCTTGTATTTACCCTTCTGTATGTAAAAGTTAATGCCAGTGGATTGCACAGTGCATTTGGAAAAGAACTTAAAACTTATTCTTCATTTAAATGAGAGTGCCAGTATTGGAAACAATATTCTAGTAATATGAAAAGAAAAAGTTAAGACATAAAACCCTCACAGTGGTAGGAAGTGACTTAAGGAGTGACAAGAAGAGAGTCCAGTGAGTCATAAATATGCTAAAGCTAAATTAATTCAGAAGAGCAGAGTGCTGCAAAGATGTGTTGCTACCTTTTGATTTATGACAAAAAACACTTCCTTTTGTTCTTCTGTAGTTATAAGGATAGCCTTATGAGAATTTTACCCACTGAATTTACAATAAATCAGCATTTGAATATAAAAGTAAGAAGAACCTTGTTCTTAAAAAATGGTGGATTAGAGAGTGTCAGGAACAGTGGTTTAGATAAGTATGTTAATATTTCAGGTCACTAGAGAAACTGCTTAATTGAATAATCTAAAACTGTTCATATCTTTACCCAGGGAGTAGGAAACCAAGGAAATTATTCAGATGTGTCACAATTTGAGTGACAGTTTAGTGATGATTGTTTACTCACAATCAGAATCATCTTTAAATATATTTGTGCTTTCTCATATGTCAATATTGAAGTTTTTGTTATTTTTATGAAGCAAAATTTAATCATTGCATTGGCAAAGATAAGTAAATGTGATAAGTAGTTTTTAATGTAGTAAGTATAGATAATATAAAAATATTTCTTAATAATTATATTTAGCAGTGGATCAAATAGCTATGTAGAAAGAAACGAAAATTCTTAATTGACTTAGAACTTACACATTTTTTTGTTTCCCAGGCCTTGGATTTGGTTTACTTTCTTCATCTATCTGCTATAATTATTCTTTCGATACTGATGAAAATATTGGAGAAGTTATATTTTTACTTTAAGGAATTAGATAATTCCTTCTATTTGTGCAGAGAGGAATAAAGAGAACTTCAATTTTGAGTTTATAAATCCACATTTTTTTCTACATGTTATTTGCCTGTTTTTGCTTTTTGTTTCTTTTTTTAGAGAAAGAGAACATGTGTGCATGTGGGTGGGGTGGGGGAGAGAGAATCTTAGCAGGCTCCACACCTGGTGCAGAGCCCAATACGGGGCTTGATCTCTTGATCCTGAGATCATGATCTGAACCGAAATGAAGAGTCAGATACTCAACTAAGCCATCCAGGCAACCCTACATATTATTAATTCACATTGATTAAATATTTGCTTTTTGCCTAAAGCTTTTCTAGATACTTTACATGTATTATCTAATTCACAGCGTTAAAGAGGTATTTTCTAATATCATTCTTATTTAAAAATGAGAGATCTAAGATAAAGGAAGGTTAAGTAACTTTACAAAGGTCACCTAGATGGCAAAGGAAGTAGGCCTAGAATATTATACATTCTCTAACTGTTTTTCTAGATTTGTCCTCCAGAGAAGGTTAAGACCATTAAGTTAATGGATGTTTGAGAATCTCATCATACCACTTGACTTACTGGATTTGTCAGTAATAAAGTAGGAATGAAATGAAGGTGGGGAGTACGTTCACTAGTAATGCTTTGTTGGCCTTGACATACTGAAAAGAAGAGCATCTTTTGAAATTTTGAAATTTTCTAGCCATTGCCGCTAAACATCTCTTTTGGCAAAGTGTTGAATTTGGATGCACATTTTTTGAGTTATCCTAGCTAGCTGTCTGCTGCTGCCCTGGTTCATATTTGTCAGTGACTGACATGCACCTTTAAGATGTCACATCTTGAGGTCAAACAGCAGGCTTCCTGGCACTTGTGACTGCTTCCTGAATTACTACCTTCTATTAATCTAACAGTTCTGAAGCCTCTATGGATTAGTTATATTTCAGGAGCTATGTAAAGGTATTCCATAGCACAAATTGAAAAAGGACTTTTTCTTTTTCAAATCATGAAGGGAAATAATAACTGCAATTTATTACATTTTTAAGGTTTTAAAACTTTTTCTTCAAATTTTGACTTCTCCTATTGTTTGTCAATACCAGAATCTATTCTAGTGGTTAACATTTTTATTTTAACACAAAAATTTATAGTTATTTAAGATATGGGGATCCCTGGGTGGCTCAGCGGTTTAGCGCTTGCCTTTGGCCAAGGGCATGATCCTGGAGACCCGGGATCGAGTCCCACATTGGGCTCCCTGTATGGAGCCTGCTTCTCCCTCTGCCTGTGTCTCTGCCCCTCTCTGTGTCTCTCATGAATAAATAGATAAAATCTTAAAAAAAAAAGATATAATGACAATCCCAAAAAAGTTGAAGGAATAGTTGTAATTTCTTCTTCAATGGTTTTGGCTAAAGAAGAATTTGTGCTTGTATTGCTGGTTCTTGACCTCTTCTTTTGATAATCAAGATAACAGAAAGGCTGAAGTAGCAATGATGGTAGATTGAGTTGCATAAGGAAGAACATGCAGCTAACTGGATATTTTTAGAAGTGGACTTAAAAGAAAAATAATGTCGATTAATAGGTCTAGAAATAAAAAGAAGAAAATGAGAGGTAGTCTAGAATTCTCATAAAAATGGAGAAAGAGGAGAGGAGAGAAATGGAAGCAACTGCTGTGTGGAATGTGACTTTAAAGTTTTTTTTTTTTTTTGATATTTTACTCTTTGTTGTATAGAAATCCAAATTCTCTCACCCATCACCCCTATATCCCATTCCTCACAGTTACCCTTTGCTGCCTCTTGAAAATTGGGGCATGGTTTTGGATTATCTTTTTTGAGTCTTTTGGGCTTGTATGTATATAATAACATGCAGAAATAGACCATCAGTCAGAGTGATGATGAATGAAGTATTATTTGATGGTGTTTTTGTCAAAGCTACGGATACATATAGCTGTTTCACAATTTGAACATTTTGAAAATCCCCAATTACATCTCTCTCTCTCTCTCTTCTCCTAGTTCTAATCATCAGCTTCAAGGATGAATCCACTGTCTACTTGGCACTGTTTATAAGGATCTAGAATCCAGACCTTGATAACGCTTATGTCTTAAAATTGATAGAATCGTCTCTGATAGCAACTATGCCAGATATTAAGTTTCACTACACACATTTAGCCAGTGCTATATCGACACTTGGAAGTCACTGAAGACTATTTGTTTAAAATGTGCCTAAAACTGTTCTAAGCCCTGTAAGAATTAGGGGGTGGGGGGGGGACTCCTGTTCTTTTTTTTTAATATTTTATTTATTTATGCATGGGAGACACACACACAGAGGCAGAGACAACAGGCAGAGGGGGAAGCATGCTCCCTGCTAGGAGCCGGATGCGGGACTTGATCCTGGATCCTGGGATCATGCCCTGAGTCAAAGGCAGATGCTCAACCACTGAGCCACTCAGGTGTCCCAAGACTCCTGTTCTCAAAAAGAAGTTGATTAATTGTTTTATTTTTAAGATTTTATTTATTCATGAGAAACACAGAGAGGCTGAGACACAGGCAGAGAGAGAAGCAGGCTCCCTGTGGGGAGCCCTATGCGGAACTCGATCCCAGGACCCCGGGATCATGTCCTGAGCCAAAGGCAGACACTGAAGCCACCCAGGCACCCCTTAAAAAGGATTTTAATATGGGCAGCCTGGGTGACTCAGCAGTTTAGCGCTGCCTTTAGCCCAGGGTATGATCCTGGAGACTTGGGATCGAGTCCCACGGTGGGCTCCCTGCATGGGGGGGCTGCTTCTCCCTCTGCCCGTGTCTCTGCCTGTCTCTCTCTCTCTCTGTGTCTCTCATGAATAAATAAATAAAATCTTTAAAAAAAATGGATTTTAATCTAATTGTTGGTTTGGTTATGGTTTTGCCCAAAATGTTTAATTTGGGAAAGGTGCTTGAATTGGAATTCCTGAGATTGTGCTAGTAATACCGTATTCTCGACCCACTCCTTTGAGGGTGGCCTAGAACCAAACTATCTTGGAAAGGGGAGGAAACTGCCTGCTTTCATTTATTCATTCAATTAACAACAACCTGGTTGCCATAGGGGAGGGAATCTGAACAGTGAGTGTTGATTGTGTTGAAAATTTTGTAGTGAATGGTGATGCAAGGTGAGTTCAAGAAGTAAAGATGTAATTGAGATGGTGAACTAGGAATGAGTGAAACCAGAGAGTCATTAGTTCAATATTGAAATCTCTAGGGAAAATCAGAACTAATGCTAGAGATGTTGATTTCCACAATTTAAGAATGGAGTTACAAGATGTGAGTTTACAAGTATATTGCAAAGAACAGGAAAATTAAAATAGCAACATATCAGAAAATATAAATATACAATCCTAGATTACAAAGCAGTAAAACGAAAATTCTAAAAGTATTTAGAATTGTGCCCCAACGATGTTTAGCAATGACACCTTCAAGGAATTATTTTCTTTAGGTCATTAAAAGTTTATGACATTTTTTTAATCTAATTAAAGAGAGAATATTCTCAATTTTTAACTCTTGCTAATATCAGTATAAGTGAAATTTAGATATATGTTTAAAGAATATAATTCAATTAAGCTTTCCTACTGTGATTTTAAAAATAATTTTACAGTAATAATTAATTGCAATAAAAATAGGTCTAAAGAAAAAACACCTAATTGCATTAATATAGTCAAATTATAGGTATTTTTCTTGCACACATTAAAAGAGTTCTAAATATTAGCTTTTAAAATTTATTTTAAAGGTCTCCATATGCCAACCTGATTTAAATAGCTTATAATTAACCTATATTGATAGTGTAATTAATTTACTAGTGTTTAAGCAATTTAGGATGAGGATAGTTTTGGAGAGAGACCATATAATTTTCTTGGTTAAGTTTTTTTCTTTTTGGTTATGTTTTAAATTTCTGAGATAATTGCTTGTCAAAAATATCAATTTAGTAAAGTTCTTAGACTTAAGTAAAACATAACCTTATTTTATGTATATTATTTTAATGAATAGTCATATAAACTTTCATTTTAAAACCAAGCAAGATAAAATTTAGTATAATTTTGGAGTTTATTATTTCTATGTTAAAAATACTTAAAAACTCAAAGAATTGCAAAGCTGCTAAATATTAAAACATAACAGTTAATCATTGAAAGTTTTAAGTATGTAGTTACGTAATAAATATATTTCTCAATTACAACCATTAGAATTATGTGAATTTTGAGGATATTATTACAAAGGTAAGAATACATAGTGAATTTAATGTATTTTTAGGAATATTGTCAATGGGATTGCAAATTGTCATTTTATCAATGGGTATTCATACAATGAGTAGTCATTTATTAAAAAAGATAATAAAGTGTGGGACAAGTATAATTGAATGCAAGAAAATGAGGTTACTCAGAAGGAAATGGTTATCATTTGAAAAACTGTGGAATTGCTCTAAACTATCATGTTGCTAAATGCACTAATTTTAAAGGTCTCTCTACCCTGTAACAAAAGTTTTAACGAGCATGAGAATAGCTTCTTCCATTCTCAGTATATACTCAGCATTTCTTCCTTCCTCATTAGTTACCTTTGTGTTTCTTTACTTGTTTTCTGTGGGTGTGAATCACTGGATTACTGTATATCCTTACCTAGTGCCTCTTTCATAGTTTATTCTTAGTTCTGAGCATAAACCTTTAAAACTTTTCCAGGCTGAGTCTTCTATGACAATCCACTTATCCTGCACCCCATACCATTTTCTTTTTCTCTTCTACCCTTCCTTCCTCCTCTGTCCTTATGATGTTTTTATCTCCCCTAGAAAGGTAACCCTCTACCTCAATTCTGATTTCAGATTATTCAAGATTCTCTTTGATTCATTTGTTTCCTAGTTCTAAAAGCTCCAGATTTCCTTATATTCCCAGCATTTTGGCTCTTACCTGCACATTTCACTCTATTGGAATGTGTCCATTTCTAGTCAGAGGTGGCCAAACCTTCTCCTCTGGAGATAGGCTTCATGCTAGTGTTTCTATTTCAGAAATTAGATTTCTGTAGAAATTGTACTTGGGCATCTAAAAGATTCAATACCTACTGTTATATCATGTATGAGATTTATAATGCTTTACTGTTGTTTTTACCTTACAAACTAACTTAACTGATATGTGACCATGGCTATGTGAAAAGAATCTTGAAATACCTTTCTATTCTCCAACCCCATGCATACCTGACTTACTAAAAGCTAATATTCCTTAATTATCTTTTACCATCAGCCTAGCACAAAACTCAACAATTAAAAAATATCTTTAAAAAACATTTATTTATTTATTTATTTATTTATTTATTTATTTATTTATTTAATATTTAGATTAAGAAATTCCCTAGTTAAAAAAAAAAAGAAAAGAAATTCCCTAGTTTTCTTTGAGCATTTATTAAAATCTCAAAGCATTGTTATTAAAACTTTCCTACTAAAACCTCACCTCTCAATGTGCTAATCTGCCCTTATGAGAACAGAATATTCATAATGTAACTAACCATCTACTAGTATTAAATATTTAAATATTTAACTTTCTCTTGACTAAGATATATTTTTTTCTTAAAAGGTCTTTTAATCATACCTTTATTAATTTGGGGTGTTTTTGTAATCCACCAGTGTAACTTCCAAATAATAAAGATGTTTTAAGTTAAAAGCACTTCAGAAGTTTTTCTTCACTTAGAAGGAACTTCCACTGTGTATGTCCCGTGAAGTCATTATAATTATTATAGTCTGTGGGGATTAGTATATTGTAAGGAGATTACTAGACTTCTTTACTTAGCGCAGTGTGAGAAAGTACACCCTGAGAATACAGACCAGCAAATGTTGTAGTTGTACAATTAGAAGAATTCTGGATAAACATGTTATGTACCAACACCCTCTTTAAAATACAACCTTAAATCCACTAATTTTTATCGAGTACTACATATATAGTATTTTCTATTATGGATAGAAAGTATAGAAAAAAATAAGACATGATTTCCATTATCAAGAATTCTATAAACAATTTGAGGAAAGAATGAGTTCAAATTGGTATAGGTATTTTATAGAATTGTCAATAGCATTATCTTAATAATAAAGATGGAGAAACTGAAAATCAGAGAAGTCAAATAGTTGCCAAAAGTTATACCGGTGGACAGTGACTGAGTTGGAATTCATATTAGTCTGTCTGGGTTAAAAGGTCATTTTCTTCCTTTGTGTTAAATCAACTGGATAAGAAAAGAGATAATAGCATGTGAAATTAACATTGAATTCTTATGTGTTGATGACTTCAGTTGTAAGATTGACAGTTATTCTAGAAGAATTCAGAGATGGTTAAAGTGACTTAGAAAGGTTTCATGGAGGAGATCTCTGAGAATTGAGTTGTATTTTGAAAGAAAGTAGGATAATGATACACATAGAGAAAGTTGAAATATATGAGAATGAATTGGTACAAAGCATGCAATGAAAATAGGCTGACCCAGAAAGAGAGTGTTGTCTCAGATACTGAGGGCCCCCAAACTTATAAGTTCATCAGAGATAAGAACTTCGGGGGATGAAAGGCCTAGGTAAGAAAATGTTAATCCACTTTTATTGGAAGAAACCCTGCCCTGCAATTGCCTTAAATAATACATGCCATACCCCATCCCAGTGCCTGGTAAACTCAGACAATCCTCCTCAAAAAATACTACATATTAGCCTGAGAAGTTTCAGGAAGCATAGCAGTGGTTCAGGTATAATTTAAGAAAATAAGGCAGCCATTTTCATGTTGACATTGAGTCTCCGTCCTGCCAGATTATAATTCCATAGGTTTAATCAATGGTTTTAAAGAATCTAAAACTGACCGTAGCAACCTATAATATATGACCTATGAATGGCTAAAATAACCAACATTGGAAACCACAGATGTTGACGAGGATGTGAGAAAAGGAGAATCCTCTTACACTGTTGGGAAGTAAACTGGTGCAACCACTCTGGAAAACATATGGAGCTTCCTCAAAAAGTTAAAAATAGAACTACCCTATGGACCCACAATTGCACTACTAGGTATTTACCCAAAGGATACAAAAATACAAATTCAAGATGTTAAATTCAAAGGGCTACATGTACCCTGATGTTTATAGCAGCATTCCCAACAATAGCCAAACTATGGAAAGAACTCAAATGTCCATCAACTGCTGAATAGATAAATAAGATGTTACACACACACACACACACACACACACACACACACACAGTAGAATATTAGTCAGCCATCAAAAAGAATGAAGTTTTGCCATTTGCAATGACATGGATGGCACTAAAGTATATTGTGCCAAGCAAAATAAGTCAGTCAGAGAAAGAAATATACCATATGATTTCACTCATGTGGAATTTAAGAAACAAAACAGATGAACATATAGGAAGGAAAAAAAATAGGGAGGCAAACAAGAAGAGACTCTTAACTACATTAGGGAACAAACTGAGGGTTGATGGACAGCTGGTAGGTGGGGGATGGGCTAAATGGGTGATGGGTATTAGGAAGGGCACTTGTTATGATAAGACTGGGGGTGGGGATCCCTGGGTGGCTCAACGGTTTAGCACCTGCCTTGATCCTGGAGATGTGGGATCAAGTCCCGCATCGGGCTCCCTGCATGGAGCCTGCTTCTTCCTCTGCTTCTCTCTCTCTGTGTATCTCCCATGAATGAATAGATTAAATCTTTTAAACAAATGGGGGTTATATGTAAATGATGAGTCACTAAATTAAAAAAAATAAGTGACCTATGAAAATGACCTTGGCTATTTGGTCAAGCAAGAGAAAATGATTGCTTTCTTTCCTATTCTTCACTTTTTTTTTTAATCGTTAACCTTGTGCCTAGCCTTTTTGTACTATTTTTTTTTATTTATTTATGATAGTCACAGAGAGAGAGAGAGAGAGAGAGAGAGAGAGAGAGAGAGAGAGGCAGAAACATAGGCAGAGGGAGAAGCAGGCTCCATGCACCGGGAGCCTGACGTGGGATTCGATCCCAGGTCTCCAGGATCGCGCCCTGGGCCAAAGGCAGGCGTTAAACCACTGTGCCACCCAGGGTTCCCCCTTTTTGTATTGATGATACAGTGAGATGGTTTGGATTGATTCTGGTTCCATTACAGGATTATGCCTTTTGGATTGTTCACTTTAATCACATGTTACTGAAGAGTAGTGCTCTGCCCTGGTACTTGACTGAGACTCCTACGACATTGCACTCCAGGACAAGATTAGTGATCAAGGCTCCTACTTAATCAGGAAGAGGGCATTGGAATAGACAAAAGTAAAGTGAATTCAGTTGAGCTTGATCCTGAAATGTTGGAAATTGCCTCAATCTGTCTGTGTGACCTTGATATTGACCAGTATTACAGTTGAAGAAATATAACCATCCAAAGATATGCTTCTCAAAATATTTGTTGTAAAGAACCAGTTTTTTTAACCCCAGTTACAGATCCATACTTATGTAAAATCAAATAAACGTGAATTACTCTTAATTATGACCAGTAATAGTTTGTAAACAATATGTTGCCAGAGGGGCAGTGGGCACCAAACTGAGCCTTCAGAAGTGTTCAGGTTAAGAATTCAGGAAATAGAGTTATAAGGAGAAAAAGGGATGGATGTAGAGATGCATGCAGTCATCATAATATTAAAGGGAGCAATTGGTAAAAGAACTTCAGAAATAATACAGGTTTTGAAAGTTCAGAAGAGAAGTCCTGGAGAGGAGAAAAAATGAAAAGGCCATGGCTTCATCAGTGAGAAGATGCTACTTTCTTAAATAAATACAGTGTGTGAATCTCTACCAAAACTGTCAAACATACCCCATTTTCCAGAGGTCTTCTATCAGAGCACACGGAGAAAGGAATCCGCTGTTGAGGTTGGTGATTATTGAGAGATATTCCTGAAGGGCTAATTTTGCCTGATATATTTTTCCCATGAATTTGGCTTACTTTAGGACCTTTTATGGGTATCCAGAAATTGAAGACTCCTAGAACCAAAGAACCATCCCAAGTACAATTAATACTATGATAGGCCCAAATTTATTTTGATTGATTGATCTGTCTGTCTAGCTATTTGTTTTTATTTTGATAATCTTTAAACCTCAGAATGAAGAATATTTTGGAGATCTAAAATTAGAAGAGTCCTCCTTGGGAGGGCCACAATTTCTCTTTGGGGGTTGGATGGAAACCAGGCAATTCTAAAGAGTATAATAAATCAAATGTAGCTTAGGTACCTTACTGTACTATTCTCTGGATACAAATTTGTTAGGCTGCTGTAAGTCACATTCCCTTATTTCATAATAGAACAACCTGCTGTTGATAAATGAGTTAGCATTACATTCTGAGCAAAACAGGAGAAGGGTTGCAAAGTTGTGTTGGTACGTGAAGCAAAGATACAGAGCTGAAGTGACAGACTTTACCAACAGCATATAAAAAGTGCCCTCTGGTAAAATTTACCATGATATTCTCAGATAAACTGTGCATCCAGGACACATGGATAATGACATGATTGTAAACATCATCTCTGAATATGAAAGGCATGATAGATGTATGTTCAGCTATCAAAGAGCAGTTCATTTAAAATAAGCCATATTTTCCTGTAGTTGCAGGGTTAAAGAAAATAGTTTATAAAGGGAATGAAGATGTTGATCTCTGACAGTTGATGTTTTCAATCAAAGTGAAAACATAGACCACAGCAGCAGTAGCAACAAACTTACCAATTTCCCTTTTTATTTTAAAGGTTCCTTAGACATTTAAACTGATTCTATCATAGGATAAAAGTACTAGGTTGTTGATTTCATCTTTGAATCCCTTGTTGGGTGGGTAGCCCCTTTTTGAGGAGCCAGTAATCATCATTTCAAATGTAGAGAATAGTGTTGTTTTGGGTAGATTTAGAGACTGCTCTTCTGTGAATATGTTGTCTTACCAAAAGGGTCACTGAGACTCATCCACTCTTTTATTCCTCTATTACTTCCCTTTGAGAAGGTAAAACATCATGATCTAGTGTTGGAGGGTAAATTCATCATTACATTTGTAAGCCTAGAATCAAGTGAGCTATGGCTGTTTCTCTTTACAAGTCTAGGTCTTTTTGAGCATTTTCCGTTATAAACTGCACAGAAACCATAAGGTTTCTCATAGCATGTCATAAAATATGTTTTATTTCGGGGAAGATGCACAGTTCTGGTTATTCTGACCATGTTTTATTTACGTAGCAGGACAAGCATGGCAAGTAGCATTGATTTTCTAAATGTGAGTGTAGAGATATACTACATTTTTTGGAATGCATTATTTTATTTTGCAAGTAAAAATTGTAGTGTTTTTGAATCTAAAATGCAACAATTTACTATAACCAAATGAATTTAGAATGTAAATAGGAAAGTATTTCTAGAATTTTTGCAAAACTGGCATTTCTGAGGTATCTTATTTTAAAATAAAGCTTATTAATATTATAGTAAAAATATAGTAACTGGCAGGAAAACCAGATAGCTTTAATAAATGGAAACAATTTGTCTCTGACCGGAATTTTTTTTTTTTCTATTTCTGCTACCCTCCTCCTGTTTTTAGGGCAGTATTCTAATCAGACATTTTATATTGGCTTTTTTTGAAGATCAAATATTTGATGTTAATTTTTGTTTTAAGTAGTGAAGTCTTTGCTATAGAAAACTATGAGTTCAAAATGTGACATTTGTTAAAGTATTATGTCTCCTTACTGAGGAAAATTGAATATAAATAAGTGTTAATGAGTAACCTGGGTATCCTGTAAAGAATAACTCATTCCCACTCAATAGGTGAGAAAATGTGGGAGCAAAGTGTGATAAAATATACCAGATAAACATGCTGGACTTATGAAATGACAGTAGTATGGGCATAATAATGTATCCTTGAAAGACAATTGTAATATTTTCAAAACGTACAGAATGATTATTATTTTGCTCCTAAAGTGAGAAATTTGGGTGATAAAATTATGCATATAATTTTAAGAGTGCTTGTAGTTTTCAATGAAATTCTGTATGATACATTCCCCAAATGTGAAATTTTTTTTTGATACATAGATAAAAAGTGATCTTTGGAAATGCCTAAATAAGCATTGAATGCTCACGGTGGTTTTTCCTCACCATTTATCCTGACAGACCAACTTTGACACACAAGCACACGCAGGTACACACAAAACACACATATCTTCAGGGAAATTGTTTTTTCATTTCTGTAAATTATCAGACTTCTAGTGATGCTTGTGTAAGCAGTTATGCTTGTTAGATTACGCAGCTATTGCTTTGTGTTATCAAGAAAATAGTACACGGCAGGGACAATCAGAGCAAGTCATTAGTTCTCTCTTTAAGAAAATATCTGAGTGAAAACATGGTATGTTTAAGGAAAAGAAAAAGTTTAAAATAGAATATAGCCCAGAGAAAAGCTGAGAGTAGCATCTGTAGTAAATAGGTAATTTGACAAGAGTGGAAATTTGTCTACTTGCATGTCCCCAACATGTAGAAGATACTTTCTGAGGTGTAAGTTAAAGTATTTTAACAGTTTCATAGATGTCCAGTAACTTCCTTTGAATTGTCCTTACATATTCTTTTTTTTTGTCCTTACATATTCTTAATTGCTGTTTTTATTAGAAATTATTTCCTAATGTTTAATCCCATTTTTCTTTATCTAGTTAAACTCCATTATTTCTAGCTGGTATAATTACAAGCAGGCTAACAAATCTTTCATGGTTTTGTTTATCCACTGACCTAAAACTTTTATTGTTTGGTAAGTCTGGAATTTTTTTTAAAGATTTTTATTTATCCATTCATGAGAAACAAAGAGAGAGAGGCAGAGGGAGAAGCAGGCTCCCTGTGGGGAGCCTGTCGTGGGACTTGATTTGGGGACTCCAGGATCACGTCCTGGGCCAAAGATAGATACTCAACCGCTGAGCCACCCAGGCACCCTATTTTGGAATTTTTTGTTTGGCATTTGTAAAATAAATATACAATAATCCTATCCTATTAGAAGAGTTGAAACATAATGTATGTTATGGGAAAGAAAAGATAAAAAATTTAAAAAGTAGACTACATTTCTTTATGGCTCCTGAAAAAATTTTCATTAACATATTTGATTTTCTTAAATAGGAAAATTATTGGAGATATATTAGTATTATTATATCTTATTTTTGCTTTTGTTACATTTGGTGGATAAATGTAAAGATGGTTCTTTGTCAATATTTTTAATTGTATACATATTTTTTAAAGATGGAGCAAACTTTGCATAAAACAACTCAAAATTAAAGTCAGAGTTAAGGGATCCCTGGGTGAGGTGCAGCGGTTTGGCGCCTGCCTTTGGCCCAGGGCGCGATCCTGGAGATCCGGGATCGAATCCCACGTCGGGCTCCCGGTGCATGGAGCCTGCTTTTCCCTCTGCCTGTGTCTCTGCCTCTCTCTCTCCCTCTCTCTCTCTGTGACTATCATAAATAAATAAAAATTTAAAAAAAAAAGAGTTAAGAGTGAAGAGATAATTGTTTCTAAAACTTGTCCCTCTGTTCCCTTATTATTATGGATCAGCTACCTTCTTTTATTATATTTTATTTATTTTTATTTTTAAAATATTTTATTTATTTATTAGAGAGAGAGAGTGCAAGCACGCACACATGCTAGCAGGAGCAGGGGGAGGGGCAGAGAGAGAAGCAGATTCCCCACTGTTCAATGAGCTTTCCCCCACGGAGCTTGATCCCTGCTCCCAGGAGCGTCATGACCTGACCAAAGTCAGATGCTTAACTGACTGAGCCCCCAAGGCACTTCTCTTATTTTATTTTTAAAAAATTTTATTTTGATGTGGTAGGAACAATTAACATGAGATCTTTAAAGGTACCTTTTTAAAGATACATTTTTAAGAGCATAATACAGTATTATTGTATAGTATTATACAGCAGATCTCTAGAACTTACTTGTCTTGCTTAACTGAAGCTTTGTGCCCTTTGATTAATAACTCCCCATTCACCTTTCCACCCACCAGCCTATGGAAACCATCACTAAGACGATTCTGTGAAGTTGACTGTTTTAGATACCTCATTTAAGTGGAGTCATGTACTATTTGTTTTCCTGTTACTGTGTAATTTCACTAAGTGTACTGTTTTCAGGGTTCATCTATGTGGTCATATATTGCAGAATATTCTTTTTAAAGGCAGAATAATATTTCGTTGTATGTATTTGCCATAATTTCTTGATCCATTCATCCATCCATTGATGGACATAGGATGTTTCCATCTCTTGGCTATTGTGAATAGTACTGCAACGAACATGGGAGTGCTAATGATATGTTCATGATCCTGGTATCAATACTTTTGGATAAATACTCAGTAGTGGGATTGCTAGATGATATGAGAGTTGTGTTTTTAACTTTTTGCAAAACTTGCATACTGTTTTTTCTCCCTTCACACTGTTTTTAGTAGCAGCTGGGTCATTTTGCATTTCCACTAGTAGTGTAGAAAGGTTCTTATTTTCCCATATTCTTACCAACATTTGTTGTCCTTTTTTGATGTTAGCCAATCTGGCAGATGTGAGGTGATAGATTATTGTGCTTCTGATTTGCATTTCCTTATGATTAATGACACTGAGTATTAATCCCCTCTATGGTACTTAGAAAATTTCCTGGCACAGTTACTGGCTCAGTCAGAATATGTGACTCATGATCTTGGGGTTGTAAGTTTGAGCCCCATGTTGGGTGTAGAGATTATTTAAAAATAAAATCTTTAAAAAAAAAGAAAGAAAAGAAAATTCCTGGCACAAAGTAAACAGTTAATAATAATTAACTAGTGGTAGTAGTAATAGTAACTTATGAAAAAGGTGATTAATTTTTTCATCAAGAGAAAAGATATGGACAGTGTGACATACAAAAATGAATAGAATTTGATACATGCTACAGCATGGATGAAACTCAAAAAAATTATCCTAAGGGAAATAAGCCAGACACAAAAGACATCAATATTATCTTCTTCCATCTTTGCTTTCTATTCCCCATCTGCAGTCCATCTCAGGATAAAACAATTGGAAAGAAAAAGGCAGGGAGAATATTTAAGAAAGATGCAAGAGAAAGAAACAAGAATGAAATTGAAAGAGGTACAAGAGAAGGGTTTAATCTTTTTTTTTTCCCATTGCTCCAATGAACTCTGCAGTTTTACTTCTTTGATTGAAACTTCAAAGAGCAACTTTTATTTAATTAAAAAGTTAGATTCCCCAGTTTTTTCTGTACTCATCAATATATGAATTGTCAGACTCTGTGACAGCTTCTAGATTCACTGACTGAAATTCTCAATTGATACAGCAAACAGAGCTGGTGAGTCAGTCAGCTGACTCCTTTATCTGACTCTACCTCTCCCAGTCCTCTGAGAGTAAAAGAAAAGGAACATTCCATAAATTCCAAATTCCATTTGGTGAACATTTAAGGGTTGGATTGAGAAAGAACAAAGGTTTGAATCATGGTATCTGAGATAATACATCAAAGGTCCAATACATTAGATGTTTGTAATTAGAGTCTAGGGTACAGTATGCCTTATATCTGTTAATTTGCGTAGAGGAAAATGAAAGTTGATCATTTGATGCTTACATATTTTGGAGATTAAAAAGTTTTTTTATATTGTTAGAAAATAATTTTAAAGGTAACTTTAATTACGTATTTACCAATGCATTGTTTTCAGCTTCGTATTTTTTTCTTTAAATTTGGAATGGGATGGAATTACTTTTGTCTAATTATTATAAAATATGATTTCATGTACTTTAAAAAATAGGATTATGGTTTTTTTAAATAAATTAATTTTTTATTGGTGTTCAATTTAACAACATACAGAATAACACCCAGTGCTCATCCCATCAAGTGTCCCCCTCAGTGCCCGTCACCCATTCACCCCCACCCCCGCCCTCCCCCCCTTCCACCACCCCCAGTTCGTTTCCCAGAGTTAGGAGTCTCTATGTTCTGTCTCCCTTTCTGATATTTCCCACACACTTCTTCTCCCTTCCCTTATATTCCCTTTCACTATTATTCATATTCCCCAAATGAATGAGAACATACACTGTTTGTCCTTCTCCAATTGACTTACTTCACTCAGCATAATACCCTCCAGTTCCATCCACGTTGAAGCAAATGGTGGGTATTTGTCGTTTCTAATGGCTGAGTAATATTCCATTGTATACATAGACCACATCTTCTTTATCCATTCATCTTTCGATGGGCACCGAGGCTCCTTCCACAGTTTGGCTACTGTGGACATTGCTGCTAGAAACATCGGGGTGCAGGTGTCCCGGCATTTCATTGCATCTGAATCTTTGGGGTAAATCCCTAACAGTGCAATTGCTGGGTCGTAGGGCAGGTCTATTTTTAACTCTTTGAGGAACCTCCACACAGTTTTCCAGAGTGGCTGCACCATTTCACATTCCCACCAACAGTGTAAGAGGGTTCCCTTTCTCCGCATCCTCTCCAACATTTGTGGTTTCCTGCCTTGTTAATTTTCCCCATTCTCACTGGTGTGAGATGGTATCTCATTGTGGTTTTGATTTGATTTCCCTGATGGCAAGTGATGCGGAGCATTTTCTCATGTGCGTGTTGGCCATGTCTATGTCTTCCTCTGTGAGATTTCTCTTCATGTCTTTTGCCCATTTCATGATTGGATTGTTTGTTTCTTTGGTGTTGAGTTTAATAAGTTCTTTATAGATTTTGGAAACTAGCCCTTTATCTGATATGTTATTTGCAAATATCTTCTCCCATTCTGTAGGTTGTCTTTGAGTTTTGTTGACTGTATCCTTTGCTGTGCAAAAGCTTCTTATCTTGATGAAGTCCCAATAGTTCATTTTTGCTTTTGTTTCTTTTGCTTTCGTGGATGTATCTTGCAAGAAGTTACTGTGGCCAAGTTCAAAAAGGGTGTTGCCTGTGTTCTCCTCTAGGATTTGGATGGAATCTTGTCTCACATTTAGATCTTTCATCCATTTTGAGTTTATCTTTGTGTATGGTGCAAGAGAGTGGTCTAGTTTCATTCTTCTGCATGTGGATGTCCAATTTTCCCAGCACCATTTATTGAAGAGACTGTCTTTCTTCCAGTGGATAGTCTTTCCTCCTTTATCGAATATTAGTTGACCATAAAGTTCAGGGTCCACTTCTGGGTTCTCTATTCTGTTCCATTGATCTATGTGTCTGTTTTTGTGCCAGTACCACACTGTCTTGATGACCACAGCTTTGTAGTACAACCTGAAATCTGGCATTGTGATGCCCCCAGCTATGGTTTTCTTTTTTAAAATTCCCCTGGCTGTTCGGGGTCTTTTCTGATTCCACACAAATCTTAAAATAATTTGTTCTAACTCTCTGAGGAAAGTCCATGGTATTTTGATAGGGATTGCATTAAACGTGTAAATTGCCCTGGGTAACATTGACATTTTCACAATATTAATTCTGCCAATCCATGAGCATGGAATATTTTTCCATCTCTTTGTGTCTTCCTCCATTTCTTTCAGAAGTGTTCTATAGTTTTTAGGGTATAGATCCTTTACCTCTTTGGACAGGTTTATTCCTAGGTATCTTATGCTTTTGGGTGCAATTGTAAATGGGATTGACTGCTTAATTTCTCTTTCTTCAGTCTCATTGTTAGTGTATAGAAATGCCATTGATTTCTGGGCATTGATTTTGTATCCTGCCACGCTACCAAATTGCTGTATGAGTTCTAGCAATCTTGGGGTGGAGGCTTTTGGTTTTTCTATGTAGAGTATCATGTCATCGGCGAAGAGGGAGAGTTTGACTTCTTCTTTGCCAATTTGAATGCCTTTAATGTCTTTTTGTTGTCTGATTGCTGAGGCTGGGACTTCCAATACTATGTTGAATAGCAGTGGTGAGAGTGCCATCCCTGTCTTGTTCCTGATCTTAGGGGAAAGGCTCCCAGTGCTTCCCCATTGAGAAGATATTTCTGTGGGCTTTTTGTAGATGGCTTTTAAGATGTCAAGGAAAGTTCCCTCTATCCCTACACTCTGAATAGTTTTGATCAGGAATGGATGCTGTATTTTGTCAAATGCTTTCTCTGCATCTGATGAGAGGATCATATGGTTCTTGGGTTTCTCTTGCTGATATGATGAATCATATTGATTGTTTTACAAGTGTTGAACCAGCCTTGTGTCCGGGGATAAATCCTACTTGGTCATGGTGAATAATTTTCTTAATGTGTTGTTGGATCCTATTGGCTAGTATCTTGTTGAGAATTTTTGCGTCCATGTTCATCAGGGATATTGGTCTGTAATTCTCCTTTTTGGTGGGTCTTTGTCTGGTTTTGGAATTAAGGTGATGCTGGCCTCATAGAATGAATTTGGAAGTACTCCATCTCTTTCTCTCTTTCCAAACAGCTTTAGTAGAATAGGTATGATTTCTTCTTTAAACGTTTGATAGAATTCCCCGGGAAGCCATCTGGCCCTGGAGTCTTGTGTCTTGGGAGGTTTTTGATGACTGCTTCAATTTCCTCCCTGGTTATTGGCCTGTTCAGGTTGTCTGTTTCTTCCTGTTCCAGTTTTGGTAGTTTGTGGCTTTCCAGGAATGCGTCCATTTCTTCTAGATTGCCTAATTTATTGGCATAGAGCTGTTCATAATATGTTTTTAAAATCGTTTGTATTTCCTTGGTGTTGGTAGTGATCTCTCCTTTCTCATTCATGATTTTATTAATTTGAGTCTTCTCTCTCTTCTTTTTTAAATTTTTTTTATTTTTTAATTTTTATTTATTTATGATAGTCACACAGTGAGAGAGAGAGAGAGAGGCAGAGACACAGGCAGAGGGAGAAGCAGGTTCCATGCACCGGGAGCCTGACGTGGGATTCGATCCCGGGTCTCCAGGATCGCGCCCTGGGCCAAAGGCAGGCGCCAAACCGCTGCGCCACCCAGGGATCCCATCTCTCTTCTTTTTAATAAGGTTGGCTAATGGTCTATCTATCTTATTAATTCTTTCAAAGAACCAACTCCTGGTTCTATTGGTCTGTTCCACAGTTCTTCTGGTCTCAATTTCGTTGAGTTCTGCTAGAATTTTAATTAACTCTCTTCTTCTGCTGGATGTCAGGTCCATTTGCTGTTTTTTTCTCTAGCTCCTTTATGTATAAGGTTAGCTTTTGCATTTGAGTTCTTTCCAGTTTTTGAATGGATGCTTGTATTGCGATGTATTTCCCCCTCAGGACTGCTTTTGCTGCATCCCAAAGATTTTGAACAGTTGTATCTTCATTCTCATTAGTTTCCATGAATCTTTTTAATTCTTCCTTAATTTCCTGGTTGACCCTTTCATCTTTTAGCAGGATGGTCCTTAACCTCCACGTGTTTGATGTCCTTTCCAAACTTCTTGTTGTGATTTAGTTCTATTTTCAAGGCGTTATGGTCTGAGAATATGCAGGGGACGATCCCAATCTTTTGGTATCGGTTCAGACCCGATTTGTGACCCAGTATGTGGTCTATTCTGGAGAAAGTTCCATGTGCACTTGAGAAGAATGTGTATTCAGTTTAGTTTGGATGTAAAGTTCTGTAGATATCTGTGAAATCTGTCTGGTCCAGTGTATCATTTAAAGCTCTCGTTTCTTTGGAGATGTTGTGCTTAGAAGACCTATCGAGGGTAGAAAGCACTAGATTGAAGTCACCAAGTATAAGTGTATTATTATCTAAGTATTTCTTCACTTTGGTTAATAATTGGTTTAAGTATTTGGCAGCTCCCACATTCGGGGCATATATATTGAGGATTGCTAAGTCCTCTTGTTGGATAGATTCTTTAAGTATGATATAGTGTCCCTCTTCGTCTCTCACTACAGTCTTCGGGGTAAATTTTAGTTTATCTGATATAAGGATGGCTACCCCTGCTTTCTTTTGAGAACCATTTGAATGGCAAATGGTTCTCCAACCTTTTATTTTCAGGTTGTAGGTGTCCTTCTGTCTAAAATGAGTCTCTTGTAGACAGCAAATAGATGGGTCCTGCTTTTTTATCCAGTCTGAAACCCTGCGCCTTTTGATGGGGTCATTAAGGCCATTCACGTTCAGAGTTACTATTGAAAGATAGGAGTTTAGTGTCATCATGATATCTATTTAGTCCTTGTTTTTGTGGATTGTTCCACTGAACTTCTTCTTAAAGGGGAATTTTAAGAGTTCCCCTTAACATTTCTTGCAGAGCTGGTTTGGAGGTCACATATTCTTTCAGTTCCTGCCTGTCTCGGAAGCTCTTTATCTCTCCTTCCATTTTGAATGAGAGCCTTGCTGGATAAAGTATTCTTGGTTGCATGTTCTTCTCATTTAGGACCCTGAATATATCCTGCCAGCCCTTTCTGGCCTGCCAGGTCTCTGTGGAGAGGTCTGCTGTTACCCTAATACTCCTCCCCATAAAAGTCAGGGACTTCTTGTTTCTTGCTGCTTTAAGGATCTTCTCTTTATCTTTGGAATTTGCAAGCTTCACTATTAAATGTCGAGGTGTTGAACGGTTTTTATTGATTTTAGGGGGATCTCTCTATTTCCTGGATCTGAATGACTGTTTCCCTTCCCAGATTGGGAAAGTTTTCAGCTAGGATTTGTTCAAATACATATTCTGGCCCTCTGTCCCTTTCGGCGCCCTCGGGAATCCCAATTAAACGTAGGTTTTTCTTCCTCAGGCTGTCATTTATTTCCCTTAATCTGTCTTTCATGGTCTTTTAATTGTCTGTCTCTTTTTTCCTCAGTTACCCTCTTTGCCATCAACTTGTCTTCTATGTCACTCACTCGTTCTTACACCCCGTTAACCCTCGTCGTTAGGACTTCTAGTTTGGATTGCATCTCATTCAATTGATTTTTAATTTCTGCCTGATTGGATATAAATTCTGCAGTCATGAAGTCTCTTAAGTCATTTATGCTTTTTTCTAGAGCCACCAGTAGCTGTATAATAGTGCTTCTGAATTGGCTTTCTGACATTGAATTGTAATCCAGATTTTGTAACTCTGTGGGAGAGAGGACTGTTTCTGATTCTTTCTTTTGAGGTGAAGTTTTCCTTCTAGTCATTTTGCTCAGTGCAGAGTGGCCAAAAACAAGTTGTATTGGGAAAAGGAGAAAGAAGGAAAGAAAAGAGAAAAAGAAAAAAGAAAAAGAAGAAAAAAAAGGAAAAAAGAGAAGAAGAAGAGAAAGAAAAAGAAAGAAAGGTGAAAAAAGGGGTGGGGGAAGCAATCAGAAATCAAAAAGAAAAAAAAAGAAAAAACAAAAAACACGGGGGAGTATCTTCTGATTCTGTAGACTTTAAGTTCCTTGACTTCCCCTGGAACTGGTCCGTCTAGCTGGTCTTCTGGGGAGGGGCCTGTTGTGCTGATTTTCAGGTGTTAGCACTTGGGGGAGCTGCTCTGCCCCCTGCCTGGTGCAGGGCTCAGCGGGGGTTGTTTACCCCGTGAGGCCCCAGGAGGAACAACCGCAGTGGCGGGGCCAGCTCTGCAGCCCTGGAGTCAGCTCCCGCAGTAACTCCGGAGCTTCCATCTGCAGGGCCTGGAGGCTCCGGGGCGGGGCCGCTGATCTGCTCAGCTGGCGCAAGAGCGTCCTCGCTGTCCTGGGCCCTCCCGGCCTCTGCCTGTCCCGGGGGAGGCCGGATCCTGGGCTGTGTCCCGGCGCCCTGTGCCCCGGGGCCTGCGCTGTTGGATTCGCGCTCCCGCCCCGCAGCCCCCTCCGCGGAGCCGCCGCCCGAGCCCCTCCGAGCTGCTCCGGTCGGTCCCCGCCGTGCGCGCTGCAGCCCTTAGGGAGCTCGGCGCACTCTCCCGGGCGCAGGTGTCTGTTAGTGTCCCGGGAGCCCGAGGGCATCCCCGCCCTCCTGGGTCCTGCTCCAACTCCCTGCGGGCCCCTTTCCACCCGGGAAGGTTGGTGCAGCTCCTGCTCCTCCGGGACGGGGCTCTCCTGTCCTGGGGACACTCGCCCCGGCCTCAGCCCGGCTCCTCGCGGGGCCCCTCCCCCTCGGAGGCCTTTTGTTCCTTTATTTCTTTTTCCCCGTCTTCCTACCTTGATAGAAGCGCGAACTCTTCTCACTGTAGCATTCCAGCTGGTCTCTCTTTACATCTCAGGCCGAATTCGTAGATTTTCAGGATGATTTGAAGGTTATCTAGGTAATTTGGTGGGGACAGGTGATTTGGGGACCCTGCTCTTCCGCCGTCTTGCCCTTCCTCTCCCGGATTATGGTTTTAAAATACTAAGAACATATTTGCCTGTGATTTGATTCACTTCCCTTGACCTAAAAGAACTGGAAATCAGATTATGATTCTGATGAATGAAATTTTCTAGGTAGCATAATTGGTTCAATCAGAACAATTATTGTTTTTCATTGTTGTTAGCCCAGAAGAAGTAGAACCAGTCTTTCTGCTATTCTTTACTGACATGTCTCAGATATTATAGTCAATTTGCCCTACCGAGAGGTGAAGAAGGTGGTTCAGGATAAATTGGTATACTATCAGAGAATTACATGTGGATAATGATGAGAGTCTCCAGTACAAATTGCAATGTCTGAGGTTAATTTTTCAGGAAAACAATTGACTGAGCTTTTCTTATAAATAAGCTTTTGCATATGTTTGTCATTGAATAATTTTTTGAAGGTTTTATTTATTTATTTATTTATTTATTTATTTATTTATTTATTTATTTGAGACAGAGAGAGAGAGAGAGAGAGAGAGAGGCAGAGACATAGGCAGATTGAGAAGCAGGCTCCATACAAAAGGCCTGATGTGGGACTTGATCCTGGGACCCCAGGATCATGCCCTGAGCAGAAGGCAGGTGCCAAACCGCTGAGCCACCCAGGGATCCCCATGTCATTGAATAATTCTTATACAACTTGTTCATCTCTATTTTGGAGAGAGGGATTTGAGGAAACAATCTTGGAGGAAAGATTGATTCATTAAAATTTTTAAAAAGGCTTTGTTGTTTTTTGTGGGGAGGCAGATTTAGGTTTACAATAAAATTGAGAAGAAGGTATAGATATTTCTTATACACTCTTGGCCCCTACACATGCCTACCCTCCCCTTTTATCAACACAAAACCAGAATGGTACATGTTTTACTAAGATTGAACCTACATTGACACATCATAATCACCTAAGATCCACAGTTTACTTCAATGGTAACTCTTAGTATTGTATATTCAGTGGATTTAGACAAATGTATAATGACACATAACCATTGGCATCATGTCATAAAAATCCTGTGTTCTCCCTGTTTATCCTTCACTCCTTTCCTGAAACTACTGATCTCTTTATTGTCTCTATAATTTTGCCTTTTCCAGAGTGTCATTTAGTTGGAATCCTACAGTATGTAGCCTTCTCAGATTGTCTTCTTTCACTTAGTAGTAGAACGATTGACTTTTGAAAAAGTAAATATACATCCAACACTTTGTTGAAATATATATCTAATGCTTTTACCCTGAAATGAAAATTGCGTTCCTCACTGACATATGAATGGAAGGGCAAGTTCTAAAAAAAAAAAAAAAAGGGTTTAATAACAAAGTATTAGTTTTTTTTAACTGATATTTACTTTAATAATATTATATTTAATTAGGTTATACTTGTTTTTAAATAAGCTCTTGCTGAAATGAAGGAAGCCCACTTACAATTAAACAGAAAAATGATGTTTTCCAGTACTTCTCCCCTTTCTCCAAGTTTTGTATCTTTAATTTTTTTCGATTATTATAATAGTATAAGGAAAACATAAAATTTTATTTCTTTTTCTAATAGGAAGCTTATGAAAAATCATTGATGGAATCTTGAGGAAATGTTTAAATTATGATATCTGTATGATGCTGAATCAAATATTCAGTATTCTTTATAAGAAAAATTGCAAAGCACATAGGTAGTTTGTCTTAATTTTCCTTGTTAGATTTCCTCCCCAGTGGTATGATTCCTGTGTCTTCTATGACCTCCAGACGTGCACACATGCGCACGCGCACACACAATCTGCACTGCTTTAACTATCTAGTAAGGATAATAATCTTTTACTGCAGGTATAAACTGATAATCATTAGGTGCTGTCAATGAAAAACCAGAGCTGGACAGTAATTAAAAAAGTATTCAGAACTGTTGCAGCAGAGAAGAGACCTCAGTCTAGTACAGGGCTCAATTCCACATACAGTGTGGGCAAGTGGGAATTTTTAGCCAAGGAGCAGGGTGAGAGTCAGTGGAGGTAAACAACCAAAAGGAAAAATCAATGATAAAGGAGTTATACCTGGCTACACCAACCCAACAGGATTCTTGTTGAAGGCAGGCCAGAATGATTCAACATCACTGGTTTTGGGGGATGGTGGAGGATGAGGAACCCAATTAGATACTGAGAGTGATCAGATATTCAGGGTGGGCGTGCTGGTTAAACTGATTTAGCAGAGTTGTTGTTAAAACTGGATTTTACAAGGAAATGCACAGATGGGCCTAAGGATAAGGTTCAGGAGCCTAACTAAAATTTTGGTTAATAAAGTATCTTTGTTAGGAAAGTCCATAATAATATATTTGCATGTTATAAAAGGTAAAAGTTGGGGAGGTACAAAGACAAGATTGGTGGAAAGGTAATCTCATAGTGAAGTTAGCTCTGGGTGGAGACCTGTCAAAATTACCTTTTCTACCAAGATTTATCAGTGTTGTTTTCTTTCCTACAACGCACACACAGTCACAGGAGTACGTGATCGTGCACTGGATAATGAATAAAGAACTTATAATACCTCTGAAAAGGTACTAACTTAGCTATACAGCTATTTAGACTTGGGCTTTTCAAGTCACTAAATCTTTAAGCCTCAAAGGCAGTCTGCCAAATGTTAAATGTTTTGATAAGGACAATACCAGAAATTAATGTAAATTAAATTCTCTTCTATTGTCACAGTTGGGCAGTGTCAAGGACAATTTCATTTTACTGAGAATAATGTATTTGAAGGATGTTTTCACAAAGATTTGAATGAAAACTTCCTTTTCAAGGTAATTGTTTTATTCATTTGAGAATCTTCATCGAATTTCATTTATGTGGTATCAAGTTGCCATGTAAGGGTCAGAAAATCAATAAATAATACTGTAAAATTGTAGGCATATGTTGTCTGTGCCTCCCTTTTGAAAAAGAAAACTATTTCAAAGAGGATCATAAAACACATCTGAATAGAAATATCTCTTCAGTGGCTGCTGTGTTCCTGAAATATTCAGCACTAGTCTAGAAATAGCATAGCAGGGAAGAGATTCTGTTAAATTGTGAATATATTTCCTGAAACTAGTGAGACACTTAACCATGGCTATAATGTAACATGTTTGCACATATTTGATTATTACATTTGTTGATTGCCACTTTAGAAAGTAGGCAACGGAACACTGAAGAGAAAAGACATGTGGCATTAGACTGTTCTTTGTAACAAAATACAGTACTGGCCAAGCCAAGGGCATATTGATCTACGTCACGAACCCCTGTTGGGAGTTGACAAAAGGATTTAGCAGAAAGGAACAGATTTCCAAGTGGTACCAAAATGATCTGTGAGGATGGCTCAAGATCTGACTTTGACTTCTTAAAATTTTTCTTTGGTGAGTATTGTATACTCAGATGTCTTTTCTTTCTTTCTTTCTTTTTTTTTTTAAGGTAATATTGAAGTACAGGAAGTAGAGGAACTGGCAGTAGAACCCTGTGGCAAATAATATTCTGAGGATACAGTGTAATAGACTGAAGATATAGGACCATTTTATTGAAGATTTTTAAAAATTAAATAATAAAAAAGTGCAAAAGAGCAAAAGTGAAAGTTCTATGCCTTTAACACCCAGCTCTAATTAACTGCTGGAAAAGTCAAAGCTGTTAAAATTGTTCTGAGCTTAAGCAGGTAAAATTCTTGTTCAGCTTGTCAAGGGGTTGGCACATCTGATGTAGTTTCTGGACTCCTGGGATGAGAAGTGTAAACACTGAAGAGGAATCACAGCATGATGATTTCTCTTTTTAGTGCAGTTGGGTTAGGACAATGTGAGGGGAGGAAGCAGGCACAGGCAGTAGAAATGCAACTTTAGATGCCTAAGAGAATGATGTGTTTACCCTATCGGATGGAAATAATACTTTAGTTACTGTTGTAGTTCTGGATTTTCCACATTGTTTGGGATGTGAGAAAACATCAGTTCCTATATTTGTGCCACAAAATCTCTATTCCCTAGTGTTTAATGAGAATTTGAGATTACTTGACCTAGGGAGTGGGAGTGAGGATAGTCAGCATCAGTCTGTCTTTAAACTACCTGAAGACACTACTCACATGACTGTCATTCACTGTTGGATCTCCAACATCATTCAAGGTGTGGGGCACAGGAGGTTGGCAGCAATAGTGAGTGAAAGACTGATGGGAAGAGAGTGAGAGAACACCTTCACATTTTCAGTTTGTATTAGGAATCTCCAACCTTTTGTGGGGAGAAACTGCTTTTTATTTCTCTGAAACCTTGATATGAACATGTGTTCATTGAACAAGTGTTTTCTGTGGACCTATGCATTTTTTTAATTGAGATATAATTGACTTAGAACATTGTGGAAGTTTAAGATGTACAATGTGTTAGTCTGATATATTAATATATTGCAATATGGTTACCACTGTAGCATTAACTAACTCATGTATTACCTCGCATATTTATCATTTCTTTTTATGCTGAGGAAAATTGAGATCTAGTTTCTGGCAACTTTGAAATTTATAATACAGTATTGTATTAGATATACTATGTATTATACATATAGTATTGTATTTTACTATGCTCATTAGATCTTCAGAACGTATTTATCTACTAGTTGCAAGTTTGTAGCCTTAAACAACATCTCTCTAATTTCCCCATCCCTTAGCTCCTGGTAACCACCTTTCTACTCTCAGTTTTTATGAGTTTAGTTTTTAAGATTACATATACAGATGATATACATTATTTGTCTTTTTCTAATTTATCTCACTTAACTTAATGCCCTCAAGGTTATCCATTTTGTTGCAAATTGCTTCTTTCTCATGGCTGATATTTCACTGCGTATGTATAACACATCTTCTTTATCTGTTCATTGATGGACACTTAAATTGTTTACATATCTTGGCTGCTGTGAATACTGCAATTGAACATGGGTGTGGAGCTATTGGTTTCATATAATGATTTCAGTTCCTTTGGATATATACCCATGAGTGGGATTCTTGGGTTGGGTGAGAAATCAATTTAAATTTTTGTGAGGAACCTCCATACTGTTTTCCATAATGGCTGTATTATTTTATATTCCCACCATCAGTGTTTAAGGGCTGCCTCTTTTCCATATCCCTGACATTATTTTTATCTCTTGGCTTTTTTTTGTTTGTTTGTTTTTTGACAATAGCCATCTAGCAGATATGAAGTGTGGTTTTGATTTTGATTTGCATTTCCCTATTTAGTGGTACTGAGCAGCTTTTCTTACACCTTTTGGCCATTTATATGATGTCTTCTTTGGAAAAATATCTCATGTTCTTTGCCTATTTCTTAATTGGATTATTTGCCTTTTTTTTTTTTTTGCCATTGAGTTGTATGAGTTCTTTATATATTTTAAATATATAGTTTGTGAATGTTTTCTCCTATTCTGTAGGTTGTATTTTCAATTTATTAGTTGTTTCCTTTGCTGTACAGAAGGGTTTAATTTTGAGTTAAATTTTGTGAGTGGTGTAACGTAAGTGTTCAGTTTCATTCTTTTGCATGTGGCTATACAGTTTTCTCAACATCATTTACTGAAGAGACTGTCCTTTCCCCATTGTGTACTCTTGGCACCTTTTTCAACAATTAATTGACCACGTGTGTGTGTGTGTGTGTGTGGGGGGGTGTTCTCCATTCGATTACACTAGTTTATGTGCCTGTTTTTATGTCAGTACCATACTGGTTTTGATCACCACAGCTTTGTGATATAGCTTGAAATCAGTGTGATGCCTCTAGCTTTGTTCTTTCTCAGGACTGCTTTGTCCATTTAGGGTCTTTTGTGGCTCCAAACAAATTTTGGAATAGTTTTTTTCTTTTTCTTTGGAAATGTGAAAAATGCCTTTGGGATTTTGCTTGGGATTGCTTTGTATCTGTAGATCTTAGTGGGTAATATGGACATTTTCACAATATTAATTGTTCCAATATGGGATAGATTTCCATTTATTTGTGTCTTTAACCTCTTTCATCAGTGCCTTTAGTTTTCATAGTCCAGATCTTTTATTTCCTTGGTTAAATTTATTCCTAAATACCATATTGACTTAGAGACTGTTGTATATGAGATTTCTTCTTAATTTCTGTTTGAGGAGTTCATTTTTAGTGTATAAAAATGCAGCTGATTTCTATATGTTGATTTTGTGTCCTGCTACTTTAATGAATTTATTTATTCTTTTTTTTTAGTGGGTTCTTTAGGATTCTTTACATATGTAAGATCATGTTATCTGCAAATAGAGATTTTATTTTTTCTTTTCCAAAATATATGTCTTTTATTTTATTTTTTCTGGCCTAATCTCTCAGGATAGATTTGAAGATTTGAATAGAAATGATGAGAGTGGGATCTCTGTCTTGTTTCTGATCTAAAGGAAAGGATCTTAATGCCTCACCATTAAGTTTAGTGTTAGTTATAGGTTTGTTGTATATGTCCTTCATTATGCTGACAAACATTCTTTCTATACCTAATTTGGTGAGCACTTTCATCATGAAAGGATGTATTTTGTCAATTGCTTTTTCTGTATCTATTAAGATGATCATATGATTTTAAATCTTTCATTCTATTAATGTGGTATATCACATTTATTGATTTGATGTGTTGAATCATCCTTGCATCCCTGGGATAAATCCTAGCTTATCATGGTGAATGACTCTCCTATATAATAACAAAGACTTTTCTTTTTTTTTTTTTTTGGACAACTTGCTGTCATACATAATGTCTGTGATAGCTGCTTAAGATAAAACAGTGAACATGGTCTCATCATATTTCCCCTAGGTGAGCACTGGGAAGGCAGACATAAAAAACATGATTATATAAATCATTTTTTAATGTTGATTTTGATATACACCTGGAAAAATAAGTCAGATATACAGTGTGGGTACACAAACAAAGGAATAAGTTTGCCTTGTGATAAGGGAAAGCATCTCAGAGCGTAGACATTTGAGACCTAAATAAATTGGGAGTGCTGAATATAAGGTGCTAAGGTAGAAGTGCTGACAGAAACAGAGTCCACTCTTGTTTGTACTTCCTTCCGTTCTGATACTCAGTAAAGCTCAAGAGGGAAGATGTTAAATAATGTCTCTCAGTCATCAAGCAGAATTTTAGTTTTGTTCAGTAGACTGTACCTGCATATAATATATGTCTCCCTAAAAAATATCTAAAATAAAGTGTTTTTTTGGCAAATGAATATGTAATTAAATTTAAAATATTTACGATTATATAGTTTCAAGGAAGTGAGACTTTATTGATGGAAGAAATCTGTTTTCACAAAGGATTTCTGGCTCATCTTGTGCCCTATTAAGTTCCCCACTATTAGGCATTTCTACATTGAGCTGCAGAATTATCCATTTTCAGAGAATATATGCATTCAGTACCTCTCAACTTTCTTACCTGAGAGTAGAATAGACTAATGAATCTTGGATCTTGGTCTTCAAGAAATAATCTGCTTAGGACACTATCTTTAGGCCAGTATTATTATCTGTACTTTACAGATGAGGCAACTAAAAGGTTAAGGGCCTTACTCAGAGTCCTATAGCACATTTCATATTTTTATATTGCCTTTCTATCATGAAGTAAAAATGCTAATTGTCTTCCTCAAGGGATATACCTTGGTTAGTTATACTCCTGTGTGGGGAGGTTAAGTTGTTTCTACTTGTCTTGCAGGAAGTCAGTGGCATAGCTGTATATAAAACCTATGATGTTTGACCCTGGGTGACTTTGAACTCTGCTCTTAGTATCAAAAGCAAACACTGTAACTCATTTCAGTATAAATCAGTATCCTTTGGAAGCTTTAGAGAGAGAAAGTGTGTCACTGTCACAGATCATAAAATATGAAATGGAAACTACAAGTGAGTAAACTGCTTCCTAGTTGTGAGAACAGTGGAAGCTTTTATCATTTAATAACACAGAAATCATACATATACATAGGAAATCCATATTTTGAATGTTCTTAGAAGCCTTAATAGAAATATGGTTTCTTTAGAGGTGTCTCCTCTATTCCTAAGCAGCTCAAATTTGTCTTCATATTAGGTTATAGGCAAAACTATGAAGTTTGCTTTTTTTGTTTATTTCCTATTTTTGCTTCTCTTATGACCTCTGCTTTGTATCCCCATACCTCAACTTAGTGGCACAGTATTCCCTTATTTTCCTCCTCATCTGCACAGGAGCTACTTTTGTGTAGCAGGCTAAGTTCCACAAGCTGAGCACCTACTCTTCCTATCTCTTTCTGCATCCTTTTTTCCCTCTCTTCTTTGCTCTGATAATCTGATAAATTAATATTCCTTATGGTTTTAATGACTGCTAATAGATTAATGCATCTTAATGACTGTTAATGGCTTAATCTGCTACACATCCCGGGTAAAATATTTGCATTTTAAAGGGGCTTTTTAGAATTATAACCTTATTTAAAGAGATAGCACAGTGTGAGAATCTAAAACCTGTTGACAAATCACTAGGAACAAATACCATGTTAGATTTATTTCACATTTTAACATCTCTGAGAACAAGGATACATTCTTAAAATTGGTTATAATAGAACACTGTGCCGTAGTTTGACTGAATAGCATCCTTTTCCATTCTTAGTGATGAATAAAATAATACTGTCTTAAAATCAATGACAATCTCAGATTTAGTGAAATACAATATCTATACTTTGCCACCCCTGAAATCGTGCCTTGTGGTAGTTGATAACTATCTCCTTTGTCACATTTTATTCACACACACGAAAACTCACTCCTATACCTATACATAAACTCATATCCCTGCACCATTGAGCCATTGACATTCTCCAATTGGCTGCTGTTGAAACTTCAATTAAAAAATATATATATGTTTTGCATCATGCTAAAGGAGCTCCCAAACTTGGCTTAAGAACATTTGTAAGAAATCTCCACTTGAAATTATATTTTATTTATAGCATCTATTTGCTACTAAAAAAAGTCATGAATAATACTTTGATTCTTTTTATTCTGTCTCACTTTGCTTTGAGAGAGAAGTGATAAATATGAGTAAATACCACAGATGAATATTGTGTCTTGAAGGACTAGTTCTCCTTTTAAAAATGAAAAGGCTTTGTATCTGTAATTACTGATCATGTGATACACGATTTCAAATAAAGGAGTTAGTGTCATTCTTTCTTTTTAGAAGACATTAGAAACAATTGCAGAATAAAAAGCAAGCTCATCAACAACAAAAAAATCACTCAGAAAATTGGCTAAAATTCAGCTCTTTGTGCTCTTGAGACTGAAAGCTGTAGCTGAAAAAAAGCTCTCCAGTTTCCTACCATGCAAATCCATTGCATCCTTTTAGATTGGTTTACTCTTTTGAAGCAGTTAAGTAGTAGAATTTCTTGGCAAGAAGAACATTTATTTAAATAATTCTTTGCAAAATCTGTTTATTTATTCTTCCCCCTTCCCACTCCATTCCATTGCTCATCCTGCACCACCTTCACACACCAGTTTGGGTTGCGAGGATAGTAATGTATGTTCCTCTAGACTATCTTTTTACTTCCTTGTAAATTCAAAATTGGACTTCTTAAAAAAATGCAATTCCAGTCATATTTTACTACTGACAATGAGAGTGTGTGTGTGTGTGTGTGTGTGTATATATATGTATATATATTTCATTATTCCTTTGTAAATAAGCAGGATTTAATTTAACTTCTACCACTATAGTCTTATATTTAGAAGTTTTCCAAATATAAGTAGGTTGGGTTTTACAGGACCACTGTTAGGAGTATACTTGTAGGTTGCAGAGTAAGTGGTGAAATTGGAGAAAATCAAGACCTATTTTTTTTAAATTTTTATTTATTTATGATAGTCACAGAGAGAGAGAGAGAGAGAGAGAGAGAGAGAGAGGCAGAGACACAGGCAGAGGGAGAAGCAGGCTCCATGCACCGGGAGCCCGATGTGGGATTCGATCCCGGGTCTTCAGGATCGCGCCCTGGGCCAAAGACAGGCGCTAAACCGCTGCGCCACCCAGAGATCCCAAGACCTATTTTATTATATGTTTGGCACTTAGTAAAATTATAAACTCTAGTACTTATGAATTGTTAATATTAATCCATTAGGTCCTTTTTATTTTTTATTTATTTTTATTTATATATTCATGAGAGACAGAGAGAGAGAGAGAGAGAGAGAGGCAGAAATAAATACAGGCAGAGGGAGAAGCAGACTCCATGCAGGAAGCCCCATGTGGGACTCCATCCGGATCACATTCTGGGCTGAAGGTAGATGTTCAACTGCTGAGCCACCCAGGCATCCCAATCCATTAGGTCCTTAATACCTCAGCCTGGATTAGTGTTTTTAAGAGTAACGATTTCAAAGAGAAATGACCTGAGTAAGAAATAGGACAGGAGATTGTTACTATGAGTGTAGTCAAAACCTGATGAACCTGATGCAGTATTGAGAACTAATGGTGAGAGGATATTGCTGCAAGCAAATAAAGATTTGAGAGAGTGTGAATGCGGAAATCAGATTTCACTTTTTTAATATTTTTGCCCAGGGTTAGCCCAAGGGCTTTGCGAAATGAATGGCTGGCCCATGGCTGACAACAGTAGTGCAAAAATTAACATCATTTTTGCATATACATCTTACCTTTTGAACTCGGGGACTGCAATTTTCATATGAAACTAAATTCTTTACCTGCCATGCTGTCACAATTATGAAGGAGGTGGGTATTTATAAGGTGCCCATGAAAGCCTGTTGGACCGAGGATCTGTGAAATGTGGTTTTGTCAAGAAAGCACCTGTGAGTCTATTACAAGTAAAATACAATGTGGTCTATAATGAATCTCCATCCCTAGAGAGCTCTAAAAATAGAATAGATAGCTGAGTCTTTGGATGGTTTAAGCACTAAACTGCCTAAAGGAAAGGATATCCTCAAATGACCTCTCAAAGCTCCTTCTAGCTCTGTAATTTCAAGTCTGAGATAGTTGGCTTATGAAGTGCACTCAGCATATAAATGAGTGCAAATATGTTCAGTGTATATATAAGCATGTGTATATATGTTTCTGATAGAGGCATGAGACTGTGGAGAATTAAACATTTATGCATTGTTATTTGGCATTAATGCTTAATAACTATCGTGGGTCAAGAAGCTGAATTACAAAAATGTCATGTGACTTAGCAACCACATCTGGAGCAATGAATAAAACCACCCAGCTCTGGGTCAGACACTATCTATAGGAAGGACTCCTCCCCAAAAGTAAATATGAACATTTCTAACCATATTTGTAGTCATGATGAAAAGCAGGTTGTTCCTTTATAACTCCTGTGACAGTCATTTGGGGAGAAAATTCAAAGCCTTGTTCATTGTTGTGTCATGAACCACTTCAGTAGCTTTTTGTTGATAATTGCATTATCTACAAGGAGCTGGTCATGGTCAGAATACAGAGATTTCATCAGAATGCAGGGAATTACTTACAAGTCTTTGCTATTTTTGCCTAACATTAAAGGAAAAAAGCATTTTGTTTCTTAGATATCAAGTATTCCAACTAATATTTTAACACCACAGGAGCTATTCATAGATTTGTGTACATGTGTGCTTGATATGTATGTAAATGCTTGATAACAAACAAATTCACAAATTGTAAAGAAAGGCAATTCTTGGCCACTTGCTCCCAGACAATCGTAGTAGCATTTCACTTATCCCAAACCCTGTTTGGCCTTCATTGTTACTTTGGCCAAACTGCCATCTAGTTACTCTGTTATCCCTCATCAGCTGTCTTGTGATTAGGAGAGAACACTTTTCTTAGGCAAGATGGCAGGTGCAGCTTTAGTGGAACCAAGGCTTTCTTTGGTGCTTGGGACAAAATGATTATTATCAACAGCAACTTGAAAATAGAAAATTTGAAACTCTGCTAGTATGACATATAAAAATTAACTGGGAATAAAATTTTTATGTTTATATGACTAATACAAATTGAAAAAAAGGACCAAAGCGCTCTGTTCTTAAAAAAATCAGAATAATTAGAATTGAGTATCTTCTTTAAAAATATTTTAAAACCTTTGCCTCTAATATCTGGTTTCTTTTTGAACTATGTTTATTGGTCATTTTTTTATGTTCATAACTTAGTGATTATAGGATTTATAGGAAAAGTGCAGGGCATGGCTAGGCAAGCCCTCCCAACGCAGGGTTTTCTAAGAAAATATCGCCAGATACTGATTACATCGAAAATTAGATGTGGCCTCTTTCTCCCTGTATTTCTGCCTATTTCATAACTACTTTGTTACAGTCTGAGTGTGAGTAAATCTGAAATTGGTGTAAAGCCTACCTCCTGGAATGATATAGGTGATCGGAAAGTTACTTGCCTCTAGTGCCTAATGCCAAGATGGCCTAGTCCTTTATTGGCCTGGATCATTTAATCCATGAACAAGAGAGTTGTCAAGTCCAAGAGATAGTGGGAGGACTAGAAAGGGGCAGTCAGTTTACCACACTAGCAGCATGTGTGAAGGATGGTAGAAAGGATGAGAGGGTTTACCATGAGTGGAAGTGGACCTTTAACCAATGGTGGTGGCTCCAACCACTTATGAAAAGGGTCCCAGCAATGTGTCAGGTTGATTAATTATCTCCTCTCTGGGGAAGGAACTTGTAAGGAGCTAGGGAAAGGGGCTGATAGTGTTTCCTGCAACAGTATTCTCTACTGAGAAGCAGAAATTACATATTTCTTATAAAGTAGAAACTGCCTCTAAGAAAATTATTCCTTTCATGAGCCTAGACAAATCAAAACAAAGCAATAATAAATATGTCTCAATATGGACTAAGGAGCTAAACTATGACTTTTAGAATGTGGTTATATACTACTATATATTAAAGACATTGCATTGAGTTAAGTTCTATGTAATGCATTGCCCCTCAACCCTGTATTTACCAAAATCAACAGAAAGAAAAGATTCTATACTAAAATAATAATAAAAATAATAGAATGGAGAGAATGTACAATAGAAATGAACACCTCTTTATTGAATAAACATCTATTCAGTTTTTATTTTGAGAAGCTGTACTGCAATAGAAGTTTTGTCAGCTTTGGAGCTATGAAATCTTGAGTTTGAATTCTACAATTGCCACACAGTTGTTAAATGACCTTGGAGAAGATACCTAACCTCACTAAGCCTAGTCTCTTATATGACAAATGGGCATAATGATAATGGTTCTTGGCTCATAACAGTTAATAGTGAAGATAATTTATATTGCCAGTATTGTATCAGATGGAACATAATGGATAAAAATAGAATCCCTCTTTTGAATGGGAGGTGGTTTGCAAAAGAAGGAAGTTAGTAAACAAAACAAAACAAAAAAACCACAAAGAAAAAAACCTGTTTTATTTTTATTTCTAGAGTATTAGATCTGAATAGAAAGCAATAGGAAAAATTTAATAAAGTATACCACTCATATTTTCCCTGGTGTCATGCAAGTATATAGATATAGATAATTTATAAAATGAAAACAAAAAAACAATTTTTCTTTCTAGAGAGCAGTTGTGTACCACAAATAACTAAATCTTTAAATGAATTTTATTAGGATGCCTATTATCATTTTGGCATACAAATGATTCCCCATTGAGAATCTCGAGCAATTTCTACGTATTGAGGGCAGTGACCTATCACTGTTTTCTAATGTCCAGGATTAGCTTACTTCTGAAAAAAGTAAAATCTGACATTCTTAACCTGAGTGTGAAGGAACCATGGATGCATAAGTCTGAACAATAAAACTGATTTGAAGAGTTATATAAGGAAACTAATCTGTAGCCACATTGAAGACAGGACCAGGTCTGTCTTGTTTCAGACAAACCTGAAGTGTATACCATGTTTCTGGAACATAGTTGGAGACAGTTTTCTGCTTACAAAGTTGTTTTGTAGATTAAGTAAGATAATAGAGACAATCATTTGGGAAAATGTAAGGTATGTATTCTTGAAAGTTATTACTTCATTTGATCACCTAATTATATAGTTTTACCTCCCACCTAGTTCTTTAATCTCATCTGTACTTATATTCCCATGAATGCAACTGAGAAAGCACTTAATGTTATTTATTTTTGCTCAGTAACACTAATATTCCAGTTAGTTTTAAATATAGGTCATTAAAAGCTTGGAACACTTCTAACTGCAGAAAGACATTTGTGCATTTTTAATATTACACTTACCTACTAAGAAGAATAAAAAACAAGAGAAAAAATAGATGAGGAAGATGTCTATTGATGTATTCAATAAATTCTGTAGAGTTCTAGTGCTTACAATAGAGAAGCTAGGGATGCCTGGGTTGTTCAGTGGTTTAGTATCTGCCTTTGACTCAGGTGGTGATGTTGGGATCCTGGAATCGAGTCCTGCATTGGGCTCCCCGCAGGGAGCCTACTTCTCCCGCTGCCTATGTCTCTGCCTCTCTCTGTGTCCCTCATGTGTAAATAAATACAATCTTTCTTAAAAAAAGGGAAGCTAAAGTTAAAAATATGCACTAGAAAATTTGAAATTAGGGACTTTGATTTTTTTTAATATTTTTTTTATTGGAGTTCGATTTCCCAACATATAGAATAACACCCAGTGTTCATCCTGTCAAGTGCCCCCCTTAGTGCCCATCACCCAGTCACCCTATCCCCCTGCCTGCCTTCCCTTCCACTATCCTTTTTTCTTTCCCAGAGTTAGGAGTCTCTCATGTTTTGTCGCCCTCTCTGATATTTCCCACTCATTTTCTTCTCTGTATAACATATTAAATGGTCATGATAGGCATTTAAAATATTTATACATTTAAACAAATTGTATCAACTGTAGATTTAGTAAACATTCATTCTATTAAAATTAAATTCTTTTGGAATATGTTGGTGTATTTAATGTGTTGTAGGTCCAGTGGATCAATGGTCACAATAGGATGGATGCCTTAGGAAAACAGGAACTCCCTGGCTTTTGTTCTAGGGCAGTGATATTATGGTTAGAAGATTATAGTTTGGGGACACCTGGGTGGTTCAGCGATTGGGTGTCTGCCTCTGGCTCAGGGCATGATCCCAGAGTCCTGGGATCAAGTCCCACATAAGGCTTCCTGCATGGAGCCTGCTTCTCCCTCTGCCTAGGTCTCTGCCTCTCTCTCTGTGTCTCTCATGAATCAATAAATAAAATCTTTAAAAAAATAATAAAAAAAAAGATTATAGTTTGGGAGGCACCTGGCTAGCTCAGTGGGTAGAGCATGTGACTTGATCTTCAGGTTGTAAGTTTAAGCCCCATGTTGGGTGTAGAGGTTACTTAAAGGAAAAGAAAAAAAAAAAAGATTATAGTTCAGAACAAATAGCCTAGATCAGGATTCTAGCCTTCTGACCTATCAGTAATGTGATTTTGTGCAACTTACTTGAACTAAGCCTTATTTTTTCTCATCTATATAGTGGGCATACTATTCTCTATGCCATACTACTAATATGAAAATTAAGGAAAATAAAGATTGATGGTTAGTTGGTACAGTGTCCAGCATATAAGCCATGCTCAATGGCTGGCAGTTCTTGTTATTAATGTACTTGTTAGTCTGAACTTTACTGGTGGTAGTTATCTATGTAAATACATCAGTTATGTATACCACATCTTATTTATCATACTTTAAATAATGAGAGGTTTGGACTTCATGTTGTTTTGAATATTCCTCAGCTTTAAAACCTGTGATCCATTAAAGTCTGCATTCTGATAAGCACCTTGTACTATGCGTATACAGAGTTGACCATGTAAATATGGAATTTATTGAATTGTAGAATATTTGATCTCATTTTCATAGTCTTGATTGAGCTATTACTTTGTGACCTATCAATCCCTGTGGATAACCGGAAGCCAAAGTTTAATAGATTGTTTAAATAAAAGCATACTTTGTTTTTCATAAACTGAGAATAAAATAAAGCTTGGAAGCTCTGATCTTATTAGCTAATCCAATAATAGTTTTAAGAAAAACAAATATAGTATAAGAGGTGATAATTCTTATAGTCTTAGGAGAATCTTAGTAACCTGGTTACTCTTCTGAAAAAAAAATCTAGAAATAGTTTTTGGAAATGTACTAAGTTCTTCTGTGGGTTTTAAGAACATAGGAAATGTTTCCACATAAAATACAGGAAAGAGTAATGCTTATTTGATCAATCTGACAAAGGAGGCAAGAATATAACAATATGGAAAAGACAGCCTCTTCAATAAATGTTGATGGAAAACTGGATAGATACATGCAAAAGAATGAAACCGGATCATTTTCTTACAGCATATACAAATATAAACTTATAATGGATTAAAAACCTAAATGTAAGACCTGAAATCATAAAACTCTTAAAAGAAAAAGTAGACAGTAAACTCTTGGGTGTCATCAGCCTTAGCAGTATTTTTCTGTTTCACTAGGCAAGGAAAAGAAAAACAAAAATAAGTGCTTGGAAATATATCAAAACAAAAAGCTTCCGCACAGCAAAGTAAGCTATCAACAAAATGAAAGGCAACTTACTGAATGGGAGAAGATATTTTCAAATGGTATATCTTGTAAGGGATTAGTATTCAAAATATGTAAAAAACTCAGCATCAAAAACCTCCCCACAAATGGACTGACAAATTGAATAGATATTTTTCCAAAAAAGATATGCAGATGACCAACAGACACATGGAAAGTTAATCAACATTACTAATCATCAGGGAAATGCAGATCAAAACCATAATGAGTTATCACTTCATATCAATTAAAATGTCCAGTATCAAAAACATAAAAAATGACATGCATTGCTGAGGATGTGGAGAAAAGGGAACTCTTGTGCGTTGTTGGTGGGAATGTAATTGTGGTGCAGGTACTCTGAAAAACATTGGAGGTTCCTCAAAAAAATAAAATAGAAATACCATAATATCCAGTAATTCCACTATTTGATATTTGCTCAGAGAAAACAAAAACTAATTAGAAGAGATATATGCAGCCTTTGTTTGTTGCAGTAACAGCCAAGATATGGAAACAACCAAAGTGTCCATCAATAGATGGATGATGAAGAAGATGTGGTATATATACACAATGTAGTATTATTTAGCCATAAAAAATAAGTCTTGTTATTTGTGACAATATGGATTGTTTTAGAGGGTATTACACTTTGTGAAATAAGTCAGATAGAAAGACAAATATCATATGATTTTTGTGGAATCAAAAAAAAATGAACAAACAACAAAAACCCAGAAACACAATCATAAATTGTGTTTGAATGGGCTAGTGGTTGATAGGGTGGAGGAATGGAGGGATGGGAAAAATGGATGAAGGAGATTTAGAGGGACAAACTTAGAGTTATAAAATAGGTAAGTCACCAGGATGAAAAGCACAGCATAGGGAATTATTCAGTGATACTGGAATAACTATATGGTGACAGATAGTAACTACACTTATTGTATGTCAAATATACTTCAATTTAAAAAAACACTGAAAAAAAAGTTGAAATAAAGAACTCTGCATTGTCTATGTAATTTCCTTAAAATGATCAATAAACTCCAAATCAAGTAATTTTTAGTTAGACTTTAGGTATGTCTTTTAAAATAACTTATAGCCCTGTCTGCCACAATTGAATGAGGAAAGCTTTAAATAATTAAGTAATTTTAGCTATTGTATAATACATTCAATTGTTCAAGCAATAGTATATAAAGTATTTGAATATTTGAAGTAAACTTTTTTAAAAAAATATTTTATTTATTTATTCATGAGGGAGACAGAAAGAGGCAGAGACATAGGCAGAGGGAGAAGCAGGCTCCCCGCAGGGAGCCCAATGTGCGACCTGATCCCGGGACCTGATCCCAGACTCCAGGATCACATCCTGGGCTGAAGGCAGAAGCTTAACCACTGAGCCACCCAGGCGTCCCTGAAGTAAACTTTTTTAGATGAAACAGTGAGATATGAGTTATGTAACAGATAAGTTTGATGCTATGTCATAAGTAGAAACAGATTAAAAAAAACAACTCTATACCACGATGAAATGATTTTTGACCCTTGCTATTGCAAATCGAGACGTTGTATTGAGTCTAGCATGAAATTTCAGTGAACTTTATCTTGATGAATTTCAATTCTGGAAGGATTTAGCTTTTGCAGAAAACTTCAATTCACCATCTACAGTCGTGCTAAAAGAGATGCTTACTGACCTTTAAACTTCAAATAACTCTTTCAAATCAATCATGTAAGACACCTTTTGATGGTCATGTATAAACCCATCAGTCCAGAAAGAGCTTCTCTGGAAAACAATGGTGAAGAATCAATAGATTCTTTTCAGAAATATCTGTCCACAATGCTTTGCCTGAACAGGATAGTTTTACTAGCATAAATGCCTTGAATCTTTTAGATTATTCTGATTTTTCCATTTATTGTGACTATCTTTAGGTTATCTTTAGTATGGTTACAACTTTAAACCATTTTTTTCAACAGACTTTTCTTTTACTAGCGAAAGAACAAATTGTTAATCTTTTTACATTATAATCTCTTTATCTAGCTTTAAGTTTTTCTATGAGTGTCTAGTACACAGAAATTCAGATTAGCTTTTGTAAGAAACCCATTACTGTGTCTTCTGAAATCAGTAATCTTTATGTTTACAAATACTGGTTTTGAAATATGTTTGTAATTTTGATTTTCTCTCTTCCAAGATTTCTAAACTTAAAATATTTACAAAAGAGCATTATAACAAAATTTAATCAAAATATCATGACCCAAATCAATATGTTAATATTCTATTAATATTAGATCAGAGGAATTGAGAGACTGTACTAGACTTCTACTTGTTATTTTCCTTTTTTTTTTTTTTTAAGATTTTATCTATTTATTCATGAGGCACACACAGAGAGGCAGTTTCATAGGCAGAAGGAGAAGTAGGCTCCATTCAGGGAGCCCAATATGGGACTCCATCCCCGGGCCCCAGGATCACACCCTGAACTGAAGGCAGGCACTTAACTGCTGAGCCATCCAGGGATCCCTATTTTCCTTTTTTTCAAATAAAGAACACCTAAGGGGGCACCTGGGTGGCTCAATGGTTGAGCGTCTGCCTTCCACTCAGGTCGTGGTCCCAGGGTCCTGGGATTGAGTCCTGCATCGGGCTCCCCACGGGGAGCCTGCTTCTCCCTCTGCCTGTGTCTCTGCCTCTCTCTGTGTGTGTCTCATGAATAAACAAATGTATATATATATATAAAAAACATGTATAAGCTATGGTAATATTTGCTGAAAATCCTGTTTAATCACTCAGTTATTCCTTTTGTTTTCCCCTAAAGTATTATCTAACCTGATCTGGTAAAAGTCACTATAATTGTTACCATGATAATAATTTGCTGAAATGAAACAATTTTTTCTAACTATGTAATAGAATAGATTATTTTTTAAAAGATTTTATTTATTCATGAGAGATAGGAGAGACGTAGGCAGAGGGAGAATCAGGCTCCTCAAGGGGACCCCAATGTGGGGCTTGATCCCAGGACTCCAGGATCATACCCTGAGCCAAAGGCAGATGCTCAGCCACTGAGCCAACCAGGCGTCCCTGTTTTTTTTTTTTTCTCTTTTTGAGGTGGGGAGATGCAGAGTGAGAGAGAATGTTAAGCAGGCTCCATGCCCGCGTGACTTGATCTCATGACTGTGAGATCATGACTTGAGCTGAAATCAAATGTAGGATGATTGAGCCACTCAGGGGGGCCAAATAGAACAGATTATTTTATATTTAAAAATTTACACAAAACCAACTGTATGTAACTACCTTTTCCATCCCTTTCCTTTTCCTCTGTTTGGAAGGAAAGTAAAACTGACTGCACAACAACAAATAGTGTGTGAGGGACAGTTTGGGTAATCAATGCTAAGTTCTTTTGATAACAATACTTTCTCTTAAACACTGAAATAATTTCAAATATACTAATTGATAGTAGGCAAGGCTTTGGTTTCCAAGAATCTTCTACTAGTATTTATTCTTTGTCAGACATAAAAAGATTGAATTGGTATAAGACATATTTTCCTAGTTTGAAATATCCTCTGGCTTTTGTATAAATGAAAGCCCCTTTTATGTTTTTCCATGCCCAAGTAGCTTTGCTTTTACAAACTGTTAGAATTCTTCATTCTTTTTAAAAACAGAGATAGTTTTGGAGTACTGTACCTTTTGAATTAGTATGTTTATCAGTCACAAGTAGATCACTCATAATGTTGCTACAGTTTCCTCTTTCTCATTTAATGGGATATAATTGTTTGGAGTTTTATTTTTAAGAAATTAAGAGCAATAGAAAGGCAGAGTATTTTCAGAACCATAGGGTCATCAAGTCCTATCATTTATAAAATTTGTGAACTTGGGTTGCAGTTGATTTTTGTGTTTTTCACATTTGTTTATAGCAGTCATAATAATTACCATATGTTGAAAAAATTAATGTGATACATATTATTTCTAATGCTTACAAACCTTGATGTAGACATGCTTGTCACAGGAAAACAATCCTAGGTTCACCTAAGTAATTTGCCCAATATCACAGAATAAGTCAGTCTAAGAGTTAGGGTTCAAATTCATGATGTCTGATTCCAACACAGAATTTTTTGCATTATGTTATTAACTCTGGCCCGGCACCCCCACCTCCACACACACTTGCACACACACTTCCTGACTGCTGGTTTTCATTATTCCCAGCACACAAGTCTATGCCCAAGACCATCCCACACCTAAACTATATTCTCAAAGTAAACAGAACCTCCTTACCTCAGATTTAATTCCTTCTGACACTGCCCCCTAAATTTTGTTGAGGATTATAAAATTGATAATGGCTAACAATATTATTTTTTCTAGATATCATATCACTGTTTACAAATGAACTTGTAATACTTTAGCCCAGAATAACTAGGTATACTTGGTACTTATCTGAGGTCTTTTTAAATTTTGGGATTTTTTTCAGCAACTAGAAAATCATATGAACAGCAGGGAAAGCCCACATTACTTACAAACAAGGGTACTCCAGACCTTCAACATTTTTTGCTACAAAGTTATGGTAATTCTTTAGGAAACAAGTATGAGTGCACTTTATTAGTTTAAATATTGCTAAGTGTATTAATAAAAAGTAACTTGACTTGAGAAGTTTTTTTTTTTTAATGTGGTACTATGTTATCAACAGACAATATGAAATGAATTTACTTCTCTAACATCCTTAAATACAGTCAACTTTTCTTCTTTGAGGATTATTATTTCACTATTTATGTAGCTCCTACTGCCCGGCACACATGATTGTGCTTTCTACAAATATAGAGATAAATAAGGAGTACTTTCTGTCCTTAAGAATTTCAGTCTATGGAGAAAAATCAACAATTTTTTATTTAACACTTATAGTGAAATCTATTTACTTCAAATGAGTACTCTGTGAAAAGGTTTAGAAATAAGAGTCTGTAACTCCCTCCATACTCTGGGAGTGTAAAAAGGAGATTTCACAAAAATCCCTCAATTTGTCTCAGCATGTCAGTTCTTAGGGTACATGATATGTATGAGAGTTGCAGGAACAGCTTTGGCTATGCCATTCACTTACTATTCTTAAGTAATATACCAAGTAAATTCCTATTTCAGAACTAGCTTACTAATTAAAATAAATAATTCAATATATACTTGATACAATAAATCAAACATATTTATTTGTATTCATATTAAACTTTTCCAGGTTCTGTATAGATGGTAGGCACCTGCTCCAAAGAAGCATGCTGTAGAGATAAGGAAAATAAACTAGCTGAAGTTATTATATAATTAGCACAGAATATTATATAATTGAAAGACTGGGTGGTATAGATTGAGTTGTTCAATAGAAATATAATGCAAACTACCTATGTGATTTTAAGTTTTCTAGTAGGCATATTTAAAAAGGAAAGGGTTGTGGAAGGGGAGGTGGGCAGGGGGTTGGGGTAGGTAACTGCGTGACAAGCACTGAGGCACTTGATGGGATGAGCACTGGGTCTTATACTATATAGTGGCAAATCGAACTTCAATAAAAACAATGAAAAACAAAACAAAACAAAAGAACAAAAAAACCCAAGAACCTTATTCTAAGACACCAATGGCTCCCCATTACCCTTAAAAATAAAGCCAAGCTCTAGATCATGGAAAAAAAAAAAAAGGAAACAGGTGGAATTAATTTTAATGATAAATTTATTTTAATATATCTAAAGCATTATTTCTACATGTGATCAATATAAAGATTATTAATGAGATATATAGTTTTTTTAAAACCAAATCTTTGAAATCATTGTGTGTTGACACTTACACACATCTCAGTTTCAACTAGCCACATGTAAAGTGCCAGTAGCCATACGTGGCCATTGACTACTGCATTAGACATTGCTGGAAAAGATTAGCATTCCTGTTGTTCAAAGAAAGTTTAGATTAAACAAGAATAGATGTATATAGAATATGTAAAACTTATTTTGAGTCATGAAAGTTTAGCAAAATTTATGTGGATAGAAGGAAAGAATATTGTAAAATATTGTAAGATATTACAATATTGTAATATTGTAAGATATTCTTTACAAGAAGGAATGCTAAACTTTGTAATAAGTTTATTGAAAATTATCACAGTAATTTCAGCTGTTGAGTAGGTTACTGTTTTATAATCTACTTCGTATTTACTATTCAGGGAGATCAGTATATAATTTAAGGAGTACAGTGGTAAATTTATTATTTTTACTGTATTTTCTAAGGAACATTAAGCAAAATACTTCCCCAAACAACATTCAGTTGAATAGTGACTTTTTAAAGATATCATAGAATTTTGGTGATTCACCATGAACTTGTATATGAACCTTTTTAATTTTGCTTAATTCAGTCTTCCCAAACTTGCTGGACTACATGGCACCACTGTTAATATCTATGGATCTGGTGTCCCATGGAACATATGCTTGGGAGTATTTGCTGTAATATATTTTCTATTTTCACAAGTCACTGTAAGAAGTGTATGAAGGGTGTTTTATTACTACTTCTGGAACTTAGAAATATCATAATGATATCTTTCTAATTACATAGTCAATCTGTCACATTTGGTTAGATGATGACATTTATTCATTTATTCATTGAAATTACTATCTATCTTCTCATGTATGGAAATGCATTTTTCGTGAACCATAGTACTTTATGTAATTTCTAATGACTCATGTAAATTGATAAATGATAGGCACAATACTTTCTTTGTACCTTATTAAATATTCTGCAGTTAAAAGGCCCAGGAATATTTGCAATCTGTGTTTGATTATCCACTGATTTTTAACTGATTTTGAAAAAACAGGGACTCTAAATTTTTCATTATTCATTTTCTTAGAGTGCATAATTAAACTGTCCAAGTATTTGCCTGCAATTTGTCTCCCAAAAAGCTATGGTATATATAGATATTCTTTTATAGACACAGGATAAAATTATTTGCTACATGACTCTGCTTTAAATATTTAATCATTTAGGACAAAGTAGTAGATTTTTCTTTCATATATGTTCTTTTTGTTAGGCTTTGTATTGACAATAAATGAAAATATTTGCTTAAGAAATTTCATGTCTTATTTTTTTTTGTCCTTCCAAAAGATGCCCCAATAAGAAATGGGGCCTATTACACTGACCATTTGGAACAAGTTTTCTATTCCTTATTGCCTCCTTTCACTGTATAAAGTTGTAAAAGATGATCCACTGAAACAGGTAGCTGTGTGGATACAGAATGAATACACACTACTAGGTAGCTGAAGTGAGGAACACTCAGAGCCAAACCTAGCACAAGAGAGTGGATTTGCCCTTGGAGCACCCTCTTCTCAAAGTATTGGCACAAATAGGGATCTGGGCAAAAGAAGCCAAATTTCATCAATGAGCAGCAGAGTGGAGCAGGAATCCAATACCATCCAGCTCCGAGGTTAAGGAGGAGAGACAGCAGCCTGATCACATCATCTTCTCTTACATGAAGTGAGAATCTGGCCATGCTTCTCTTTGAACTGCATATGTCCTGAATACCTAAGGGGTGCATGATGCAAAACACCCCAATCTTTAAGCATATAATTAGCATAGTATAGTATAGTATAGTATAGTATAGTATAGTATAGTATAGTGATATAGTATAGTATAGTATAATACTGGCTTTTCCATTCGTCTAAACATTGAGACTCTAGACAGTTCTTATTTTATTTAAGAATAATGGAATGTACAGTAACATGTTTTCAGTGGGTGTGATATTCCACTTCGAAGGTCACTTTTCCTTTACTTTGGGGGCAGATTGAATCCTAGGACTTCCCCTCCAAAGTTTCTCTGAATGATTAACTTCATTGTGTTTGTTTACTGTTGTTAAAAAAAAAAAACAACAAAAAAAGAAACAAAACCCTTATTTTGGTATGGTCATTGAGAATTCATCTTTTTTTCCAAAAAGATTTATTTATTTGAGAGAGAGGAAGAGAGAAAGTATGAGCAGGGGGAGGGAGAAGGGAAGCAGACTCCTCGCTGAGAGTAGAGCCCAATGTGGGGCTTGATTTTAGGACCCTGAGATCATGACCTGAGCTGAAACCAACAGTTGGATGCTTAACTGATTGAGCCACCCAGGCACCCCGAGAATTAATCTTTGTCAGTTACTGTTGGAAGTCTGCAATATATTATTTTTTCCACTCAAAGAGTGAGTAAACCATCTCTTTCTACAGTATTTCTTTTTGTTTTGTTTGTTTGTGTAGCACTTTGCTCAATTTTAATTCCTCCTAATCAGTTTGTCTAATACTAAAATTGCTACAGGCTTTCTCTCCCAGGATCTTGCTAGAGGTTTTTGCCCTTAACATAGTAAAAAAAAAAAATAGACTTCCTTTTATTACTAACATGGGAATTGCTTTTTGCCCTTCTATGCTGTTTGCACTCTGTTTTCAATAGCCTAAGAAACAATTATGTAGGTGAAAGGTCTTTTGTTAAAAATAAGGAAATTAAGCAGCCATTTTCCATTTCCTTCTTGACCTACACCTTGCGAGCAAGTGGTCTATGCTTTAGTCTTTTCTGTACTTTGTTTTAAAAGAATCAATTATTTTTAGGAGAATTTACCTTTTTGAAAAATCTACATAAAATAATGAAAAATTAATGCTTTAAAATTGTGCTTATAGCATGTAGTTTCTTGAATTGTAAAGTTTGAACAGTTGCCTTCATCTGCATTGCTTACAGCTAATTTCCGTATGTAGTTTCAGGTATTCTGCTGTCATTGCTAATAAAATTAAATAGTATATATCATAAAACTCAAAGATTGTTTTTGTAAGGCAGTAGTTTCTTTTTTTTTTTTTTTAAGATTTTATTTATACATTCATAGAGACACAGAGAGAGAGAGGGGGGCAGAGGCACAGGCAGAGGGAGAAGCAGGCTCCACACAGGGTCCCCAGGATCAAACCCCAGGCTGCAGGCGGTGCCAAACCGCTGCGCCACCGGGGCTGTGTAAGGCAGTAGTTTCAATCAATATATAGTATTTTGAATTATTATTTAAAACATTTCATTACTAATCTTTAGTTCATGGTCAGAAGGTAAAGGATGTAAAATTACTAAAGTTGCTTTTGTGGATTTCAGAGGCATACTAAGAATTAAATTTAGCAGAGAAGTAATATTCAAATCCTGGTGACACTGTGAAAGTAAGTCGTTTGATTTCATATAAACAATATTTAAATAAGCCTTCCAGAACTTTCCATGATCTTCATAAATAATGAGAAATATACACATGCAATTGTTAACAATTGTATAGCTTTTTCTTACCAATTTTCTTTTTATAAATTCAGTGGCTAAATATTATTTATTTAAATAGTATGTTCTAGAACTGAAATATTTTATTTTGGTTTTTAATTGTCATTGACTGCTGTTAAAATAATTGTTTTTCACAATCATGCTATTATATGGTTTCATTAGCATAATGATAATTGTGTTGTGAGAGAGGTGTATTTTTTTAATTTAAATAGTTTTGTGTGTATTCTCATACACTCAACACTTTACACTTCCCTTAAATGGTGACTAATTGTTAAAAAAACGGTCAGTTTCATTGACATTTTCTTTTGTATAACAATACAATAATGGGTAGGAATTTAGTAGCTTTTCTATACATCAGTGGAATAAAATAAACTTCTTTAAGAATTCATTTAAACTGCTCCTAGAAAGAATAAGAGCCTTTGAAATCTCTGTATGCTGCAAGACGAACAGATCAATTTTTCTTTCAATCTTAAAAGCCTAGAAATTTGTGAGTTTCTCAAATCCCTCTTACGCTTTTAACCATTTATGAGTCATATTTTTATTGTTGACTCTTTTTGGTTGAGCCACACCAGGTTAATCCTGCACCATTCAAATATCATTGGTTTCACTGCAATTCAAGGGAGAGAGAATGATTGCATAAATGGTACACTTACATTTTAAATGAGTAAGAATGGAGATTCTTGATTGTTGCTGTAAGAGCTAGTGTTTTTACTGTGACATCCCCATATGAATATCTTGTATTCTGTTAGATACAAGAAAATCACTAAGGCCAGGCCAGATTAAAGAGGGCAGGTTGACTATGCCTCCAGATGGAGGGAGTGGCTAAATCACATTAGAAGCAATGATGAGATGGGAGTATTCTTACAACCATCGTTGGAAAATGTAATCCACCACAATATGCTACTATGAGAATCTTGAATTTCATTCTCTAGGTGATTGAGAGTTATTGAATAATATTAGGTGGATGGAAACACAGAGTACTACCTTTTTTTCTTAAGATTATTTATTTATTTATTTATGAGAGCGAGAGAGAAGCAGAGACACAGGCAGAAGGAAAAGCAAGCTCCCCACGGGGAGCCTGTTGTGGGACTCAATCCCAGGACCTTGGGATCACCACCTGAGCCAAAGGCAGACACTCAACCACTGAGCCACCCAGGTGCCTCCACAGAGTACTTCTTTAATGAGATAGACTCTTCCAGTAGTTTACCTAATTTATCTTGATGGAACGCCACATTTAAATTCAGATACCAACCAGATGTCAGTCCTTTGGCTATTTGAATACAATTCTCATCCAATATCTGCTTTTATTAGGTAAACAAATTTCAAGATTTGTTAGCAAATTGGGTATCTTCTTGTGATACTTTGATTTGTTTATAAAACCTTAAACAAAGGATCTTATATATAGTCAAGAGATTTAAAAATTACCACAAGAGGGACACCTGGGTGGCTCAGTGGTTAGCCTCTGCCTTTGGCTCATGTCATGACCCTGGGATTGAGGGGTCCTGGGATTGAATCCTGCATCAGGATCACTGCAAAGAGCCTGCTTCTCCTTCTGCCTATGTCTCTGTCTTTCTCTCAGTGTCTCTCATGAATAAATAAATAATTAATTTAAATAATTCTTCAGAAAAATTACTACAAGATATTGTCATTTTTTTAAAAAGTAGGCTCTATACCCTGTGTGGGGCTTAAGTTCCCAACTCCCTGAGACCAAGAGTTGCATGCTTACCCCACTGAGCCAGCCAGGCACCCTGTCATTTTTGATTGCTAAATATTCACTGCAAAGTGCCCAAGTATTGAAGGTTACTCAAAAAAGCAGCTGTATTTGAGTTGTCAGATATGTCAGTATACAAACTAGTTGTGTTTATTTTCTTTTAAATTAAAGCATAGTTAATACACGGTGTTATATTAGTTTCAGGTGTACAATACAGATATTGAACAAATCTATACATTAGTCAGTGCTTATCAAGATAAATGTATTCTTGATCCTCTTTATCTACACCCCACCCCTTCCCTCTGGCAACCACCAGTTTGTTCTTTCTGTTTAAGAGTCGGTTTTCTGGGCAGCCCCGGTGGCGCAGTGGTTTAGCACCACCTGCAGCCTGGGGTGTGATCCTAGAGACCCAGGATCGAGTCCCACATCGGGCTCCCTGCATGGAGCCTGCTTCTCCCTCTGCCTGTGTCTCTGTCTCTCTCTCTTTGTGTCTATGAATGAATAAATAAAATCTTAAAAAAATAGTTTTCTGTCTGTCTCTTCTTTTTTTGTGCATTTGTTTTGTTTCTTACATTGCACATATGAATAAAATCATATGGTATTTGTGTTTCTCTGATTGACTTATTTCATTTAGCATTAGGCCTATCCACATTGTTGCAAATGGCAAGAGCTCATTCTTTTTTATGACTAATATTCTATCATATATGTGTGCATGTGTGTGCGTGTATGTGTGTATGACATATATTTTTCATCTGTTCATTTATTGAGGGACACTTGGGTTGCTTCCATACTTTGGCTATTGTAAATAGTGCCTTAATAAACATAGGGATGCACGTATCTTTCCAAATTAGTGGGTTTTTTTTTGTTGTTGTTTTGTTTTCTTTGGGTAAATACCACTAGTGCAATTACTGAATCATATGGCAATTCTATTTTTATTTTTTTGAGGAATCTCCATACTGTTTTCCATGGTAGTTACACCAATTTATATTCCCACTAACAATACCTTTTTCTACACATCCTTGCCAAAAATTGTTACTTCTTGTGTTTTTGATACTAGCTATTGTGACTGGTGTGAAGTGATGTCTCATTATGGTTTTGATTTGCATTTCTCTGACAATTAGTGAAATTGAATATCGTTTCATGTGTATGTTGAGCATCTGTATATCTTCTTTGGAAAAATTTCTGTTCAGGTCCTCTGCCCATTTTTTAATTGGAGTGTTTGTTTTTTGGTGTTGTATAAATTTTTTAAAATATATTTTGGATATTAATCCCTTGTTAGATACATCATTTACAAATATCTTCTGTTCAGTAGGTTGCTTTTTTGTTTTGTTGATGTTTTCCTGTGCTGTTAAAGCCATTTTGTAAAGATTTAATTTATTTATTCATGAGAGACACATAAAGAGAGAGGTAGAGACATAGGCAGAGGGAGAAGCAGGCTCCTTGTAGGAAGCCTGATGTGGACTTGATCATGGATCTTGGAATCACACCCTAAACCAAAGACGGATGCCCAACTACTGAGCCACCCAGACATCCCTGCTGTTAAAACTTTCTATTTTGCTTCAGTTTTCCTTGTCTCAGGATATATGGATATATATATATATATATATATATATACACACACACACACACACACACACACACACACACACAAATGTTGCTTTCTAATGCCAAAGAAATTATTGCCTAGGTTTTCTTCTAAGAGTTTAATGGTTTCAGGTCTCACTGTTAGTTTTTAATCCATTTGGAGTTTATTTTTTTGCATAGTGTAAGAAAGTGGTCCAGTTTCATTCTTTTCTATATATCTATTTAGTTTTCCCAGCACCATTGAAAGAGGATGTCTTCTCCATTATACATTCTTGCCTCCTTTGCTGTAGAGTAGTTGTCCATATAAGCATGGATTTATTTCTGGGCTACCTCTTCTGTTCTATTGATCTATGTGTCTGTTTTTGTTCTAGTACCATACTGTTTTGATTATCATAGCTTTGTAGTATATCTTGAAACCTGAGACTATGATATCTACAGCTTTCTTCTTCTTTCTCAGGCTTGCTTTGGCTATCTGGGTTCTTCTCTAATTCAAATTTTAGGATTATTTGTTCTAGTTCTGTGAAAAATCTTGATGTTTTGATATGATTGCATTAAGTCTATAGATTTCTTTGGGTTGTCATGGACATTTTAACGTTATTGATTCTTCCAATCCATGACCCTAAAATATCTTTCCATTGTTTGTGTCAGTCTTCAATTTATTTCATCATTGTTTTATAGTTTTCAAAGTACAGGTCTTTTATATATCATTGGTTAAGTTTTATTCATAGGTATTTCATTCTTTTAGTACAGTTGTAAATGGGATGTTTTCTTAATTTCTCTGCTTATTTCATTAATGTAAAGAAATACAACAGGTTTCTGTATATTAATTTTATATCCTGTGACTTTATGAATTTATTTCATTTAGTTGTGTTTATTTAGCTTTGTGATGGAAATGAATGCATTTTAGTGTCTAATACAGTATTTTTATTTGGAAATATTTTTAATACTACTGAATATTTAAAAAGTTGATAATTCCATCTTAAGGGACTTAAGGGACACTTATGTCATTTATTGTCTTTATGTTGTATCACTAAAAAAAGGTGGAGACCTTTTATAGTTAAATGCATGTGGAGGATTGACTTCTTTTTTTTTAATTTTATTTATTTGTTTGTTTATTTATTTATTTATTTATTTATTTATTTATTTATTTATTTATGATAGTCACAGAGAGAGAGAGAGGCAGAGACACAGGCAGAGGGAGAAGCAGGCTCCATGCACCGGGAGCCCGATGTGGGATTCGATCCCGGATCTCCAGGATCGCGCCCTGGGCCAAAGGCAGGCGCCAAACCGCTGCGCCACCCAGGGATCCCGAGGATTGACTTCTTAATGTTTTATAGGAACAGAAAAACAAAGTGAAAAGTAGCTTTAATCCTGAATAAAGTGTATTAAATATTTAATCTTATTAGAAAGTACAGGTATTTATCACAGAAAGTACAATATTTATCACAAATATTCCACATCTGACCTAATTTCAAATTAATGATATTGGAGTATTTTGAATTCTTAACTCCAAAAGAGTGTGAATATTTAGTATGTCTGTCAGTGACAAATGCTAAGGAGAAAATTAGAGCAGAATGAGGAGAAATGGCAGTGCAGTAGTGGTTGCATTTTTATATGAGATGTTCAGGGAAGGTCTTTCTGAGAAGATGACAGATATTTGAGTGGAGATCTTTGGGCAGCAAATTTGCGGGAAGAATATTTCAGGCAAATAATAAAGTGAAAAATCCTCTTGACAGGCAGAGACTGTCTGTAGCAGAGTGGTCTCATGATAGATGAGGCCCAATATGTGTACAGGGTAAATTATATTATGAAGGCCTTTGTAAGGACTTTGGCTTTTATTCTGTGTGATATAGGAAAGGACTTCAATATTCTTAAAAATGAGTGGGAAGATCTAACTTAGTATTTAGCAGGTGCACCCTCGCTTCAGTGTTGGAAGTAACTTTGTAGCAGGGTGATCAGAAGAATGCAGATGGTGCCTTTGATGAGAAAGGTAGCAGTGGCAGTAGAATACTGAATTGCTGAAGGATTAATGTGAGGTAGGAGAGAAAGGGACTTCAGGGATAGCTGGTTTATAGACTGGGCTGCAAAGATAGAATTGACATTTACTGAGATAGAGAACTTTGTGAGATAATCAGGTATTTGGGAGAAACCAGATGTTTACTTAGGAAAATGTTTAGGTTGAGATGTCTATTAAACGTCCAAGGGAAATATTCAGTAAGATCCATGTGAATCTGGATTTTAGAGGCTAGGTCTAGACTTCAAAAATTGATTTTAGAGTCCATGGTATATAACTGGCATTTAAGGGGTGGAACGAGGTGAGATCACCTGGCAAGGGATATGCATTGAGAGAAGGTATGTGCACATGTGGAGATTGTGGAAGTGATGAGGAAGAACTAGCAAGTACACCAGGAAGGAGAAGCCAAGGAGGGAGCAGGAGAACCAATAGTGTATTGGGCCAGAAGTGAAGTAAAGAAAGAAATTAGGAAAGAGATTAGTCAGCTTGGACAAATATTGCTGATAGAACTGAATTTAACAGTCCTCTTAATAATATAGATATCATCCATTATGTTGACAAAAGCAGTTTTGAAATGGTGGTGATAAAAAAATAAAAAAACAACTGGAATATTTTTAAGAGAAAAATGGGAGAAACAGAATTAGAGACAGTAAGTATGAACAACTCTTTTGAGAAGTTTTGTTATAAAAAGGGGAAGACAATAGGGCAATAGCTAGATAGAGGCAGTGCTTAAGGATTTTTATTAATTTGTTTTTAAGACTGAAGACATTATGCATGCTGGTAATAATTTGATGGGATGATCCAGAAAGGAGGATAAAATTTAACCATGTAGTGGAGAAAGGGCACAGTTATTTCTGGAGTGAGGCCACTGAATAGCTGAGAGGGGAGGGAGCACAGTGCAAATGTGGAAGGACTAGCCTTGAAGAGACACATAAAGTTTATGCTAGTAATGGAAAGGAAGGAAAACTATGTGGGCACAAGGGCAAATGAGTTGCAAATATGGGGCTGGAAATCAGGGAAAGTTCTTTTCAAAATATTTCTGTTTTTACTGAAAGACAAATCTAAGAGTGAGGATGTAGGAGAAAGTGTTAGAGTTTTGAGGGGGGAGGAAAAGATATGAATATATCATCTAGATAAGTTGGAGAAGGTAGACTAATGGAATTATGTGAGAGCACCAGGAACACACTAGATGGTAAAGCTGCTGAGTTTAAGATATAGTCAGCATAGTGGTCAATAAATATTTGTTCACAAAAATGAATGACTTGTGGATTTCCCAGTTCTTCTAATAGCATCTCCCCTTAAAGTTGCTGGATCATTACAATGGAAAGTGGCTGTATTTCCTAAAGAACATTACATTGGAAGATCCAGCCAAGTCAGTGGATTTGATATGTAGCAAAGACACCATCAAAATTCTTGCTAATTCAGTCTTGGATGAAGTAAACTCTTATCTTTGAACTATCATATAGACTTTTGAGATAATGGACTTTAGAGATAACCTTTAGAACATTTTCCTAATTTTATAAATGAAGAAACTGAGGTCCAGAGAGATTAAAAGAATCCCTTATCTTCTGTGAATCTTACATTATCTTTTACAGAGTATTTTGAGTATTATAGTAAGCATGCTCTCCAGGAAAGTTACATTTTATTCTAATTTTACTCTTTCTAATAGGGAATTCCTGCTTGGTTTTTCAATTTGTGTTTGATTGCACAGCTATGTAAATTACTTCTGACAGATTTATTATTATGGGAAGAAAGATGAGTTAAGAATTCCAGTTTAAAAGGTCATTAATTTTAAAGAAATGTGTCATGAATTAATGTTTTGAGTGCTGTATTTTTCCTTTTACATTATTTCTTCTGGATGAATAGGATTCTATCAAAAGAGATAGGTTACTTAAAAATGATTAAATAGGAGTTATATAAAAAGTCTTTGAAGTGGGTATATTGTTCCCCAGAAATAGATCGAATATAATACTCAGCTAGAGAAGCATTATCATTAACAATACCCTATTACATGTAGCCTTTCTTTACAAAGCTAGCTATAAAAAAAATGTTTTCTTTTTAAGAAAACATTTAAGACATTTTCAGTGTCTTCCAAGGGGGTGAGCATTTAGTAAATGAAAGTTCTCTCATTGTATATATATTTCTTAACCATACTGCCTGGGAAAAAGATGTTCTTGGCTTATGCATTTATCCAAAGTAAAACTAGTTACATTCTACTTTTAATATAGTAGCAAGTTTAATGATGGGCAAGTAAAATAACTATACAGACTTCAACTTCAGCTGACTTTCCTGAAATTCAGGAAAAGCAGTTGATATCAGTTGAAAAATATGCAATGATAACTTATGCATGCCTACTTTAAAAAATCAATGTTCTGGACTCTTGGATAGCAAATACACATTTTGGAAGTATGTTTATAGAGTAGAACATGTCAGATTTTTCTAACTACTAAATCTAAACATAGGATGTACGTTAGTATATAGATGGTTAGGGAGGCCTTAAACTCTTCGCTCTTTTCTGCTCTATTTGACAGAGGGAAATAGACACGAGATACTGGTGGTCAAATGGGAATCAAGGTATCTACTTAAATAGTAGGCTAAGCACTTTCCAATTAATTCCTAAATATAGAACTTTCTGGCAAAAGTGCAATGGAAAACATGCCTTTTTAAAAAAGTGTGCTTTTTAAAAAGATGTTATTTATTTATTCATGAGAGAACAGAAAGAGAGGCAGAGACAGGCAGAGGGAGAAGCAAGCTCCCCGGGGGGAGCTTGATGGGGGACCTGATCCCAGGACCCTAGGATCACAACCTGAGCCAAAGGCAGACGTTCAACCACTGAGCCACCCAGGTACCCCCAAAGTGTGTCTTTTTTAATTAAACAAATCCAAAAGATCTACAGTCAGGCTCAAGTTGTGCAGTTCACAAGAATGGGGGTTAAGGTGAAAGTCTATATAACTCTTGCCTCAGATCTAATCTTTGAGATCCCCCCACTATGGGAGCCCTGTTCAAGTGCTTTTACTACACATGAAGAAAGTGAGAGGGTAGGGGCAGAGATGGGAGGGAGTCTGCCCAGGATTGGGTACTGAAGGTTCAGAAGCCAGAGACTTTGCAATGTGCTTGGATATGTGTGTGTTGTATATCTATGGATAATATTTAATTAATTATATCCACTCATTTGTGAAAATTCTGATGGATAAAATTTGTTACCTTAATTCCCTGAAGAGATATGAAGAAATTGGTAGAAAGGAGAATTTTTCCATACACAGACCCTTGGTACTCAAATGTGAGGTGGACATTGGATACATAGCAGCTGTAGTACTTGGAAACTTGTTAGAAATGCAGAATCTCAAGCTCTATTTCTGACCCACTAAATCAGAATGTGCTTTTTTTTTTTTTTAGCATACCCTTCTCCATTACCAGCTGACTTGTTTATCAATTAAATTTCAGAAGCAAAAAATAATAATAAATTTCAGAAGCATTTCTCTAGATACCACATGTGTTGCTATATATTCCTTCTATGAGCTAAGGCATAATAGATGGAAAGAGTAGAAGGATTTCTACTCATGGTTGGAGTTCATACTACTTTATTATCATGTGCTTAGTGTTTTTGAAATAACCCAAGATATACTAGATAAGGAGATGTTTTGAGATTTTCAGCCACAAAACTGCAGCAATCAGATCATCTCATTTTTCAGATGTGCATGTTCGAGTTCCATTTATCATTTATAAAAGAGATTTCTGCTGCTAAATTTAAAAAAATGGGTTTAAAGATAAAGGGAAATCATATTAAACTTCTAGTGAGGATCCTCTGGCATTAATTATCTAGCTAACTAGTTATACAGTAAGGGCAAGTGATAACCTCACAGAGTCTTGATTTCTTCAGGAGTGGTGTACTATGCATATTCAATATTTTTGAATAAATAAAAACTGAGTAGTGTGTTTGGAGTGTAGGGTGTCTATAATTGTGTTTATATACTGTTAGTGATGGGAAAGGGAGTTATATTGGTGAAATGTGAGATTGGTTATCAAGGGTTTTATGTCCAAGGAAAGGTTTGGAATTTACTGAGACCAACAGAGGTTATTGAAGGATTTAGGAAAATGCATGAAGTTGGCAGTTTAGAGGACTGATTCTGGCTTTAGTGCAAAGATTGTGAGTCAACAATACCAAAGACAGAGAGACAAGCTAGAAACTATCTTAATAAATGTAGGTGAGAATGATGGTAACATGAGCTAGAGATGCTGGCATAGAGATGGGGAGAAATGAACAATTTATAAAGGAGGGAAAATCTATAGGATGTACTGACTGATTGTTGGGGGTTGATGAGAAAGAAGATGTTGTGGCTAACTCCTGTATTTTGGGCCTTAAAAACATAGTTGGAAATTAGGAAGAGTAGGTTTGGCAGGACTTGATTGATTCTTTTTTTATGAAGTTACTTTTTATTTTTATTATTATTTTTAAAGATTTATTTATTTGTTAGAGAGAGACAGAGAGACAGTGTGCATGGAGGGGTAATGGAAGAGGGAGACAGAGAGGGAGAGAAGCAGTCTCTGCTAAGTATATAGCCCCATGCAGGGCTGGATCTCCATCCTGAGATCATGACCTGAGCCAGAATCAAGAATTAAACACTTAACTGACTGGGCCACCCAGGTGCTCCTCAAGTTACTTTTCTAGATTGAACATCAGTTGCAGATGTCGAAGTTAACAGTTAAACATTTAACTGCCTTGAGATAGTCACAGTTTCTGTGTCATTTTTCTCATTATTCAAGTTATTATAAATGTGTAGATGCCTTCAAATCTACATCCTTAGTCTAGATCACTCACACAAACTACAGTCACAAATACACTTATGAGTTTAAATTATTTTCAATAAAACTTAATGTCTTGCTATTCATTGGAAATACAAATGGGGATTTTTCAGGTCCTGTTACTTGTATATGACATGTGGAATGTTACTCAAATACTTTGGATACTGAGAAACAAAATTATTTTTGGGCAAGGATTTTGATGAAACCTGTGTTAAGTGTTACTTTTGTATCTAAAACAACACCTTCAAAATACCCCATGCTCAAAAACTTACTGAATTAAACTAAACATAATAAGTAAAATGAAACTTACTAAATCTTCATATTTCTTCTGTATATTAAGAGTGAGAAAATGGATCTATGGAAAATCAGCATAATAATGATGGATAAATAAGACAAATGTTGTTAAATATTTCTTTGATTCTATTATTTCCTAGTCTGGAGATTACTTAAACCAGGTAGCTCAAGACATTTGATTTTATCCCTTTAGCACTTACATATATATATAAAAATTAAAATTTAAGACCAAGCTTCTCAGATGCTTGTTCTCCTATGATCTCTTTTCCCCTTTTTGAATTTATCACCTCTTGTCATTTCCCCCTGCACATGAATATCTGTTTATATTTTTAATTGATTTACTTTTGACTTTGGTAGAAAATATAGATAACTATTAAGGATATTTAATGTACTGTGTCTTTTTCAGGGACTTCAGCTATCATTCTTAGAAGGATTTTAATAAAAAGGATTTCTAACAACATAACAAAACAGAAATCAGGTTTGATAGACTTCAGCATGTGTGAAGTGTATATCCTTGAATGAAAAAAAAATCAAGCATGCAACACAGCTGGCACCTTTTCTGTACTTTGTATCCATCTCCACTAGCTGATCTTGTGTATTTGTGGCAGCAATGACATTGATGAATCACTTTAATTTACCAGACGATGGACAGTTTGCAGAGACTATCTGTAAGAACCAGCTAGGGCTGGTCCTGATTATTATAGATATGTTTATTGTTTTTAAAAAATATAAGTGATTAGAAGCAATTTAGATGTTCCCTTGTACTACAAATATATAACAATATATTATTTTAGTGTCCTCTTGATTTTTATTTTTCTCTCATTTTGTCCTCTCCTTTTATGGAAAAATCAATACCTGTTTATATTAATATATGCGAACTTAGTTATTTGGTAAAATTAGTTGTGATATAATTTGGCTTTTTGAAGTATTGAGGATATTTTTGAAATTAAATTTATATAATATGGAATTGATTTTTAGAAAACAGTATTATCTTTATGCCATCTTATATGCTTTAAAGTAAGAAATCATTCTTACTAGCAAAATCATGCTATTTTGACAATAGTAAGTTATGGTGTCAGTTTTTTACTTAAATAGTTTAGATTCATGTTGAGGAACAGAAAATAGAATGCATGAGCTCTCAAAGAGTTACAGAATTTTAGTGAGGATATACCCAATAGTGATATAAGAAAAGATAATCTTGGGAACATTGTGGAGAGAGAAGTTAACTCCATATAAGATGCAGAAGTGATGTTTTCTTGATGCTTAGCATGGATGGAAGTTATGTACTTTTGAAATGCATTTGAAATGCATTCAGAACTAATTTATATTGAGGTGGACTAGGTATCTTGTCCATGATTATATGATACTCTCATAGAATTTTAAAAATTTAGTGTATTTATATAGTACTTACCTTATACCAATACCGGTACCAGAAAATTTCACATGTAAGCAGTGCAATAGACAGCATATTACAATACACAGAAGTGTCTGATGTCCACCAAATGTTTTCTGTTGTCACTTTTTGATCCTTGAAATTCTGATCAAAACTCAAAACTTTATCACTATTAAGATATATATATATATAAATTTCTGGGAGTTATTCCTTACGTTTTCTTAAATGTCTGTGTTGTGTTATGAACAATTATAACCTCTTCTATAAGTAGGCTTTGATAGAGGAAGCAGAAATTATTTTAAAGGCCTTGATTATTTGAACTGAGCTAATAAAGGACAAGACATAAAAGCCAAACGACGGTTATTTATTTGTTTCTCCTACATTGCATATCAAATAGGACTGATCCTGACTGCTTTTTTACTATGGTTAATTGAATAAAAAATAACTATATCAAATCCATATCAAAAACCCTGTTATTCTTTGTTCTTTTTATTTTCTGTGTAATACTCTAAGAATGATGCCTTGTGTTTACTCTTTAATAGCAATAATGCAAGCACATGAAAACATCAAAGAGTGACTTTCTCAGGCCTAGTGTAATAAACCAAGTAAGTCTATGGGAATGATTTCAGGGCTGGGTATGTTCATGTGAAATAATTCTGAGTTAATTGAAAAAGATGTGAGTGGTTTTGTGAAACCCCCTAGATCATAGAAGTCATTCTTGCCAGTATTTTGGTGTGTTTTCACATTTTCTGCCACATTTCTCTGTGCCATGGTCGAAACTGGTTTCATTTTTGGCCAAGGAAAGGTAGCACACCTGATTTTCCTACCTAGAAAAGGAGATTGTGTGCATTCAATAGGTTTTTGACACTTCTTAAAAAGTATTTACAAAGCACATTGTAAGCATTCTCTATGAAATTTCAATCGAGACTTTTCCTATAAAGTTAAGGAAACCTCTTTCCCTAGTTTTGTGGATAGTCTCTCCAAAGGTTCTCCAAGAAAGCTTGAACATTCATCACCTTCTTTAATTATTTAGGTCTGTAGGCTTGGGAATGGGATAGATGCTAGTGCTAAAAAGTATATAAAATTTTATTTAATAACATTTTAGTTTATTTTAATAAATGAATTGGTTTACCATGTTGTCACCTTAGTCTGACTTCTTTTTACTAAGTACTTTCCCACCAAATAGGTGAATGCCAGACTTAGGTGATAGAAGCAAGCCCGAAAAAGCAGGGCCACAGGCAGAATATAAACTATATCCATAATAGATAAGGTAATTTTACAAAGTTTTGCTCAAACAGGAATACTTTTGAGACTGAAAGGGGGCATTGTTTATATAATAGTGTTGAAACAACATGTATCAACTGGGAGTGTCTCAAGTGAACGGGTACATAGGGTTAACCTACTAACAGAATTAATGTAATTATTGAGACTAATGCTACCAGATGGAGGCCTCATAGTAGAGAGTTGATGGCCAGGTGGTTGAATAGGCAGCCCTGGTTTAAAGGTAAAGGGTTAGGCAGACATGTCCTGTATTTGGACAGGTACATATTTAAGTGAGATTTTCCTAGGACCGTCTTTGTCTTAGTCTTGATTAGCATATTCAAAGAAAGACCTCCATAAAAGATTTGGAATTTAAAATATACTTTGACCCATTCCAATATTTCTGCTCCTGTAATTAATTTTCCTTACTCCTCTCTCACCTCATAATTCATGCCACTACTTTTTAACATTCCTCATTGTTGTTAATAGGAGTTATGTATATAGTTCAGGGGATAAATTGTTTCAACAGCATTGCTTCTGTTCTTAAAGACAAGTTTAGGCTTGGCTGGATTTAGGAGTTGCTTTGAAAATCTGGCTTAGGGATCCCTGGGTGGCGCAGCGGTTTGGCGCCTGCCTTTGGCTCAGGGCGCGATCCTGGAGACCCGGGATCGAATCCCACGTCGGGCTCCCGGTGCATGGAGCCTGCTTCTCCCTCTGCCTGTGTCTCTGCCTCTCTCTCTCTCTCTCTCTGTGACTATCATAAATAAATAAAAGTTAAAAAAAATTAAAAAAAAAAAAAAAAAGAAAATCTGGCTTAGCATATTGTTTCCAAATGAAAATATAGGAATTGGAACAAGAGAACAGCTCAAAAACACTATTTATATTGCTATTTACTTTCAAAATGCTCTTTATTCCTTTGTTACTACAACATTTTAAAAATACTTAATTTGCTTTTCCTTATATATTTTTAATATCTTCCATATTTACATATTTTATATTTGTATGAATACCTTTTATACTTATTTCATGTTGGTACTCTTATGAAAACATACTCTATGGTTTTTTAATTGAAAGTTTTTATTTTTATTTTTTTTATTCATAAGAGACACAGAGAGGCAGAGACATAGGCAGAGGGAGAAGCAGACTCCCTGTGGGGGGCCCAATGTGGGATTCAATCCCAGGACCCCGGGATCACTGCCTGAGCCAAAGGCAGAAGCTCAACTACTGAGCCACCCAGGTGCCCTCAGTTGAAGTTTTTATTGAGCAAATAGTAGATTCATATGCAGCTGATACAGAAATTCCGTGAATCCTTTGCCCAGTTCCCCCTAATGCTAACATCTTGTAACATTTATTGCACACAGACTATTTTCTTTTATATAATCCACCAATCTTATTCAGATTTCACCAGTTTTGTACTTATTTATGTGTTTAGTTATACATAATTTCTTCATATGTGTAGGTTGGTCAAGATACTAAACAGTTCCATTATCACAAGATATGAAAGTTGCCCTTAGAGAGCCATATCTACCTCCCTCTGTCCACCTACTCCCCCTTAATCTGGGGAAGCCACTAATACAGTCTTCATTTTTAAACTCTTGTCATTTCAAAAATGTTATATTAATAGAGTAATAACAGTGGGCAGCCTTTTTGGATCGACTTTCTTTGTGTTTAAAACAATCGGTATTTATTTTTTCACTATTTTCCATCATAAGACTTTAAGAATGTGGTAAAAGACCATGTTTATTTCAAAGTGTTTAAAAGAAATGGATTAAGTAATATTTCTCTAAATTTTAGCGTTATGTGGAAACCACTAACTCTTCATTATTTGTGTTAATGGAGGGAACCAAGAGCCAGTTATGTGGTCAAGAATACTATAGGCTACGAACAAAAAGTATACAAATGTGGGTCACAAGAATACTGATTGCATTGATTTTTAACATGAGAGATTCATATGGACATTGATTGCTGGACTGCAATATGGACCAGGTAGCCTCAGGGATGTCACAAGTAGAGAGAAAAAGGTGGATTTAGAATCAGAACACCTGTTTTATGACCTTGAAGGACTCATAGTACAGGGAGTGTGTGAAATGTGAACACAATTAATCCAATGACTTTAGTGACATCATTTTGGATCTAGAAGAAACCATATAATTAAAAAAATCTCATGGGGATCCCTGGGTGGCTCAGCAGTTTAGCACCTGCCTTTGGCCCAGGGCGCGATCCTGGAGTCCCGGTATCGAGTCCCACGTCTGGCTCCCGGCGTGGAGCCTGCTTCTCCCTCCTCCTGTGTCTCTGCCTCTCTCTATGTCTATCATAAATAAATAAATAAATCTTAAAAAAAAATCTCTATATTGCATTGAATATGACAAGGTAGAAGAAGTTTGTGCGATTGTAGGCCTCAAATTGTAGACACCTTTTATATAGTTTCTCAGCTTATTTGTCTTATGAGAAAGGAGATCATCAAAATGAACATTCCTTGGCTATTATAAAAAAGATAAGAGATAACAAACGTTGGTGAGAATATAAAGAAAAGGGAACTCCTGTGCACTGTTAGAGGGAATGTAAATTGATATAGCCACTATAGAAAGCAGTATGGAGGTTCCTCAAAAAAATTAAAAATAGAATTACGATATGATTTGGTGATCTCACTGCTGAGTTATCTGAAGGAAATGGAATCATTATGTCAAAGGGAAATTGCATCCCTATATTTATTGCAACATTAATCACAATAGCAGAGATAAACAACTGAAGTGTCCATTGATAGATGTATAGATGAAGAAGATGTGGTATATGTACATATGCAATAGAACGTTATTCGGCTATGAAAAAGAAGAAAATCCTATTTTTAATAAGATGATGAACCTTGAGGACATTGTGCCAAGTGAAATAAGTCAGAAAAAGACAAATACTGTATGGTCTCTTACGGAGACATGTGGAGATGGTAGGTCAAAGCGTACAAACTTCCACTTGTAAGATGGATAGCTTCTGGGGATATAATGCACAGCATGGTGATTATAGTTAGCAATACTGTATGAACATTGCTACGAGAGTAAATCTTAAATGTTTTATAAAAAGTGTTAATTATATGAGGTAATGGAGGTCTTAACTAATCATATGGTAATCATATTCCAATGTATATGTCTTGAGTCATCACATAATACACTTTGAACTTATACAATACTGTCAATTTTATCATAAGAAAAGCTGGAAAAGGGAAAATAACAAAATTAACCCAAAATTAACCCAAAATTAGATTTTGATGACTTCATGAAGCTAAATAATGTTTTGCTCATCTTTGTATTCTCAGTGCTTAGTTAGATAAAACATGTTCAGTAAATATGTGTTGAATAATTAGGTTGCAAAGTTGCCCTTTGTGATATTATCCTAGAACTTTTTTTTTGTTTTTAAAGATTTTATTTATTTATTCATGAGATTCACACACACACAGAGAGAGAGGTAGAGACACAGGCAGAGGGAGAAGCAGGCTCCATGCAGGGAGCCCGATGGTGGGACTCGATCCCGGGACTCCAGGATCATGCCCTGGGCCAAAGGCAGGCGCTAAACCACTGAACCACCCAGGGATCCCATCTTGGAACTTTTAAAAATCATTATTCTTATTCTCTCTGTCAAACAAACAAACAAACAAACAAACAAATAAATAATCTATTTATAGATTATTTATAGATAGGTTGAAATTTCTGGGTAGGAGCATCATTAAAATTTTACTGATACTGTATTCAGCTGTGTACCCAACCCAGCTAATCAGATTGAGTTCCTAGTCAGAGCTCTAGCATTCACCAGAAGATAGAGCAAAAAGACTGACTGTTGTGGTTGATATATTACAACAGGATCATCAGGATTTGCATTTTTTTCACTTTTCTTTTTTAATGTTTGTTTTCAGTTTACATTGCTTTGTGGGATGTCAGCATCTCCTAACAGATATCAAGTGAAATGGTGGTTGTAGTGGATTGTTCAGGATGCTACATTGTTCAGTGAGAATAGGCCTCTGGCTCCAGTGAAACTGGTCTTTGTGGGAGGAAGTTTTTAATACAGTTTCATTATCATCTGTGTTTTTTCATTTGCAATTCTAGTCTACATAACATATTTTTTAAATTTTCTAAAAATTTAATTTGTAAAAAGATGATTATAATGTACGACATATACCATGATTAATGAGTAAAATGCGTAATGTGTTTATATTTTCACAAGGAGGGGCTTTTTGTCTTTTTCACAGCTGTGTGTAATGTTTGGCAAGTAATAGCCCCTCAACACAGAAATTTGTAAATAGACAAGTGATAGTATTTGTAATTTGTATGTTTGAAAATGATACAGAGGGTTGTTGCCAGTTTTAGTCGTCAGAAGGCTCAGGGGTACAAAAGCAGGTAAAGAAATCTTAATTAGCCCAGCTCTTATTAGTATACTTACAGATGACTGAATTTTCCAAGAATACCAGGGCTTCTAGTCTCTGATTTGTATATTTAAGAAGCCTTTAATGGTTGAATATGCAGGCCCTCAAATCTCCCCTTCACACATAAATTTCCAGTCATAAGACAAAAGCCCATGGTCTCTGCCAAATTTGGTTCAATTAACCCTACTCCTACCCTTTGAATAGCTAACCTTTCCTGAGTCCAAAGTGACCTTCGACACAAACAAAAGGAAAAGAAAACCCCAACTAGAAGTCCCCACTCATGAGGATGGCAGATTTCTATAGCTCCATTACCTTATTTGATACTCATATAAACCCAAAGAAGTAGATACTGTATTCTCCTTGACAGTTGAAAAAAAAAATGAGGCTCATGAAACTAGGCCAGTGTCATGCATCTAGTAATGCTGGAACTGGTTTTTGGTTTTATTTCAGTAAAACTCTAAAGCTGTACTTACAGGTTATTGCAGGAGTAGGTTGCAACTCTAAAATAAGTTTTTCTTTTGCTCCTGTCTTTGGTATAGAACCTACTTGCTCTATCAGGGCCATCCCCACTGTTTTCTGTTTTTTCCCCTTGATTTCTGTCTCGTCTCAGTCACTGAAGATCAATGCTTCAAATGTACTACTGGCTTAATAACAGCATGGCTCCAGTGGTGGATTAAAGTTGGCTACAAATACTTTGCTGCTCCTCTCATCAAGGGATGGAATCTGTGCCTCCTCCTCTTGAATCCAGGAGATAGCTGTGTGACTTAGAAATGTGTGGTTTAAAAATACTATGCCAATTAATGGCTTGAACTTTAAGATGTCTGGCAGTTACCACTTTTACTTTCTTGGACTCCTTTACCACCATGTAATGTGGTTGACTACACTGCAGTAGCCTGTGAGGAAAGAGGGAGAATGGGAGATACCCTAGCTAGAGGGAGATACACTAGCTAGGGTTAACTAGCTAGCATTTGTTTTGGCCGTCCCACATGGAGCACTAGGCATGGCAGTGAAGCCATTTTGGACTTATCCCCATGTGAGCCTCCATAGGACTACTTCTTCATAAATGACTTAAGTGAGACCAGCCAAACAAACAAAATAGCCACTTTGGTCTATTTCTGATTGTAGAATCATAAGCAAATAAATGCTTATTGTGTTAAGTTACTTAAGTTTTGGGGTGTTTTGTTAAATAAAAATAAGTATATGCAATATTTACTGACTTCCAAATTTGTCTCCATGTACTCAAGACTGAGTATTATTTTCTGTCATCTCTATGCTTATCCCAAGATACTGAGACCTTGGTGAAGGTAAGGTTGTATTCCTCCAGGAAAGGTAGTTTAGAAATATTTATGGAATTTGGAGTGTTAAAACTGGACAAGCAGAAATTCAAGTGGAATAAGAAAATTTTTGACTCTCTGAAGACTGCTTTGCTAAAAGGAATATAGCTGGTTTTGAAAATTCAAGGAATAGAAAGAAAACATGATTGGAAAGCTACATATGAATGAATGCATTTAACTTCAAAGTGATGAAGCTTTCCTCACATTGAAATTAATATGGAACTTTCATAATGCAGTGGCCTATCAGAAATGGCACAGGGCCAATAAAGGTAATATACTCTCCATTGCTGGATAGTCAGGGTACTTTGGCTTACTACCTTGTTGGATATGTATATATCCAGGCAGTCCTGGATGCAAGCAAGCTTCTTGGCCTCCCTTCAAGAAAGTACTATTTATTTATTTATTTATTTATTTATTTATTTATTTATTTATTTATTTATGATAGTCACAGAGAGAGAGAGAGAGAGGCAGAGACACAGGCAGAGGGAGAAGCAGGCTCCATGCACCGGGGGCCTGACATGGGATTCGATCCCGGGTCTCCAGGATCACGCCCTGGGCCAAAGGCAGGCGACAAACCGCTGCGCCACCCAGGGATCCCAGAAAGTACTTGTTCTTAACTGTGAGAAGTATTGTTAGCTAATAGGTTTAGCTGCAGAAACTTTAGAATAGTCTGCAGCATTCAAGTGAAGGCCATGCTCTTGTAGGTCGTCTCCCAGCCAGTGACTGAGCATGATGGGGGGTAGTAACAGCCTGGGCATTTCTGTCAGTGCAAGACTCTTCTGATAGGCTGTCTGTTTGGGATCTCCCCATTAGATTGGTCAAGACTTTATGAGATCTACTTTGCATTCCTAATGATGTTCTCTTTGTCCATTCTTTTCTTTCATAAGTATAGGATCTCTGTGGTCTGAAGGTTTCCCCTTCATACTCCTGTTTCTTCCCTTTTTACCTTTCATGGGTGTTACTCCCCAATGAAGCTCCTAATTCTGTTTCACCATATGCTTCTTTTAGGACCTATGCAAGATGCAGCTGGTGGAATTAAACTGACAGATTGATAAATTTAGAAGAATTTTAAGCTGTCTTCTAACTCTGCCATTCTATAGTGTTATGCCCTGTAGTCTAATTGCTCCTTGGAAGAGGTGGATAATGATTTTACAACAATTCTAAGAACTCAGACATGAGATACCTTTTGTGGGGATAAAGGAGACACCTGTCTAAATTATAAACTTTGTATTTTGGAAAATCTATATTTTCTTAAATATTGGAAAGGCACACTTATTTATATTATGATCCTTAAAATTTAATTCATTTGCTAATATCTGTAATTATCTGGAGTCATTTGAATCTGCTGAAATAACCACAGAAAGGATGGAAATACGTCAGTGTCTAGTATCAGTGTCTAATAAAATATATCTATTTAAATTAAGCTTTTTGCAACACACATATTTTGTGGGCAGATAGCACTGACATTGAAGATGATTTAAATTCTTTTTTTTTTTTAATTTTTATTTATTTATGACAGTCACACAGATAGAGAGAGAGAGGCAGAGACACAGGCAGAGGGAGAAGCAGGCTCCATGCACCGGGAGCCCGATGTGGGATTCGATCCCGGGTCTCCAGGATCGCGCCCTGGGCCAAAGGCAGGCGCTAAACCGCTGCGCCACCCAGGGATCCCTGAAGATGATTTAAGAAGAAGAGTAGAAAAACTACTAGTCCTGGTGCTCTTTATTATAATTTGGAAAATAATCCTCTATGTTGCTCTTCTTAATATGTATCTTATTAGGATACAGTGCACCCATATCTTGCATAATTAGCACATAACAAAGAAATAATAACCTGTTTTGAAATATGGACACTTAAATTCTATATCTCCGAAGATATATGTGTAAATCTAGGAATTCTAGAAGAAAGCGAAATGTACTGAAATTAATTTATTACTCTTGAGTTGGAATAAAGTTCTTTAAAGTTTTTTAATTTTTAATTTTTATTTTTTTAAGTTTTTCTTTTTTTTTAATGTGAATGCAGTGCTAATGTCATGCAACTTGAAAACAAATGACTTTGAAGGTTTGGAATTATAAAAACCAGAAAATATGGTTATTAGGCCAGTCTGTGATTCTGGACCTGGAATAACACAAATTACCAAGGTGGTAAAAAACAAAAAAATAAAAAAAACAAAACTAGGGCAAAAATAACAGCCAAAAAATAACATTTCTCTGGGGGTCATGCATACCACATGAATTCTTCTATGTTCTTTTGGATAATTTTGGGAATTTCTGGGCATATTTTTGCATGAAAACAGCCCTCGTGGCACATGGAGGTTTTGAGTTGTCTTTTATTTTTATTTTTAACTTTTATTTATTTAAGTAATTTTACACCCAACATGGGGCTTGAAATCACAACCCCAAGATCAAGAGTTGCACACTCTGCCAACTGAGCCAGCCAGGCGCCCCATTGTCTTTAATTTTTAAAGTCACCATTATTGAGCTTCTGTTATCTGCCAAATGCTATGCTAAGTTCTCTATGTAAATTATCTCATTAATTACCACAGTAGTCATTTTAGCTGGGACTATCATTATTTCCATTTTACACATAAGAAATCTGAGGATTAGAAAGGTTAAATAATTTGGCCAATGTCACTGAGCTCATAAATGGTAGTGCTTGGGTTTTAGCCCAGCTATGGCTGACTGCAAGGTCCATGCTGTCAGAAGCCCTATGTTATGTAGACTTCTCTGTTCTGGTGTTGCTTACTATCAGGCACTGGAAGCCAGAAGTGTCACTGATCAGCATAGGAAGGCGCTGCTGCTGCCGTCGTTGGCCACTTCTGCTGTCATCTGGACCAGGCTGTGGGGCTCAAGGAGCAGGGAGCTGATGTGCAGGGGGCTAAAGGAACTCTTGCTGCTGCCAAATGTGCTGTTATCACTAACCACACTGCTGCTGTCAGTAGTGCTTCTGCCAACACTGCCAACTCTGCTGTTGCCGGTGCCAGTGCTGTGGATGCTTTGGGCTCTCAGTGTCCCAAGGTGATTCTGAAGACTAGCAGCTGCTTTTTAGATTCACTTGCTCATTACCTGTAGATCCTTTGCCTTAGGACTCCAGCTTAAATCCTTGGAGCCTGGAATAGAGGATGATTGGAGGTGTGTTTTATCTTCTCTAGCATCTGGGAAAACTGGCCTTGAACCAAACACATGCACTGCAATTCTCTTTTTTCTTCTTTCCTAGAAATTTATTTCCCTCAGTCTCTTTCTTCTTTCTTGCAATACCCCACTAGCCCTGGAAACATGAGTATAAACACTTTAATCTTAGAATGAACATAATTTAATCTCAATATGAAAACCTCGTTACATTAGATATTTTAGTTTGAAAAATAAAAAGCACTTACATTTTGTAATCGTGGATACACAGTTATTTGTGCAAGAATTTAATCATGCTAATTTTTAAAGACTTACTAAGTAATTATAAATAATTTTTCTATTTAGCATGGGTAGTTTCAGTGTAATTTACATTATTTTTTTTTAATTACTAGAGCTCAAAAAGTCAAAAAAAAATTTGAAGCCCTATCAATAGTTCACATGCTTCATGTCGAAAGGCTTACAGGGACAAGGTGAGTTTTTTAGTGGGAGAGATTTCTCTCTCTCTCTCTCTCTCTCTCTCTCTCTCTCTCTTTCTTTCTTCTTCTTCTTCTTGTTCTTCTTCTTGTTCTTCTTGTTCTTCTTGTTCCTCTTGTTCCTCTTGTTCTTCCTCTTCCTCTTCTTCCTCTTCTTTTGCTTCCAACACTAACACAGAGGCAATATTGTCTCAAAATGGAAAATAAGGAAATAGCATGAAAATTTACAAACCTCTACTCATTAAGGACATGCAAAATAAGGAAGTTTAGCTAGAAAAAATAATGGCATGTTGCTGAATTCTTTACTAACTTAGCTGAAAGCAAAAGCCTGCTTGATTTTTTTTTTTAATTGAAAAAAGCATATAGGGGGAAAAGACTCTCAGTTCTAAGCCAGAAGCTTAGTTTTGCTGTGCTTTTCTCCTTTTTTCCTTTCTTTTCCTTTTCCTTTCTTTCTTTCCTTTTTTCTTTCTTTTTGTTCTTTTATTGTTTACAAGTACTCTAGCAAGGGAAAAAAAGTAGTTATATTAAGATCATGATCAAGATCTTCTTTGTCAAGGATTACTTTTTTTTTCCTTTAAGGATAAAACAATTTTCTTGAGTACAATGCAAGTTTATATTTCCATCCTACCTATAATAGTAATTGAGAGTTTTGTTTTGTGTTTTATTTCTCATTAAGAAAATGAGGATTGGTAAATAATATTTAAAGACATACATTTCAGGGTAAGCTTCTTGGTTTATCAAATGTATGGATTTATAGAATCAACTTGCATCCAGGACTCATTTTTTTTTTCAGTAAATTGCTTGAGGGATATAATTTTATTTAACAAATGTAAATATGTGAATTTTGGAATGTATTTATATACTTTATATTCTGACACATGCATGTTAGGATGCTGTTTTTATATGTAAGTGTAATGTTTCTTCCTTTTAATTGTTTTTTTCTTAATTTTAAAGTTGGAGTGAAAGCAAAATATGCTGGTATATGATAAAGAACAGCTTAATAATATTACTGTGTTTAAACATCATACATAGATATAGATATGCATATTGTTACTTTCTGAGCTACATGCCAGAGTATATTGTAAAGAACTTTACCTATGGATAGAATAAAGATCATAAAACAGTGCAGAGAAATAAAATATAGTTGGTTTGCATTTCTGATCTTCATTTCTTTAGTTTGTAGTGGGAATTCATACCTCTTGGATGAAGATGCTAATGTTCTCCTAGTATAAAAATTGTAGAGGAAGAGCTTTTAAAAGTTTGTCGGATGACAAATAGCATTTATAAGTATTAGTGTTTATGAAAATTTGATATAATATGAACTTAATGTTTTAATTTCATTTTAACAGAACATATAAGAAATGTTTGTGCAATGCTTGGAGATAATTTCCTAGATAGTAGTTTTATTGTTGTTGTTGTTTTGTTTCTTTTTCTTTTGCTCTGAATCTGTTTAGGCAGATGACATTTGAAAGGAGTTAAATTCAGAGTTTGCATTTGATCAGACTGATGGGAATATTTCTCATTAACTTTATTAAATAGGTTAAAATCTTTTTTTGTCTTTACACAGCCATAGAAAACTTCAGTTCATAAGGCCTTAGAAAATTAAAACAAAGCAAAACAGTGATCTGGAAAATAATCAGTGGAAACCATAAACTATATAGGTAGTCTTCAAAAATGAAAATGCTATGGAATGGTACCACAGAGCAGATTTTTTTATGTGTGAATTTATTAACCTGTGAAAGGAGAACTTTTAGATTGAAAATAATGACAGCACCTTAATTATGGTGATTTTATTGAAAGCCTACTACTGCAATAATAAGATGCATTCTAGGCTTCCAGAGCTGAGGCAGCTGTCAAACACCAACATTTTTCCCTGAGAATAGGTTTAGTGTACTGTTTTTCAAGGACAAGTTGCTCAGCTATTGTCTCAGTGAGCGCTGCTAGTTAATATTCAACAGTTTTCTTAATCAAAATTGTGTGTCCTGCTCCCTAGAGTGTTTGTTAAAGTGATTGTGTGTTTATCAGAGCCTTCAACGGCAGAAACAGAATATTCGTGGACGAGGTGCTGGTAATGGGAACCTATATTATCCTAGGGTGCTGATAAGAAAGTTAAATGCTGTCAAAATAAATTGTTTTAAAAAAATAATTACTATAGCTCAAAAAGTCCAACCTTTCTTTGAAGCCCTTGTACTTTGTATAACTTCAATTGTTTATCTAAGATAATGGGTGGCAGGAGTGTGGTGATATCCTACTATAAACTCCAGGAATCGCATGCCAGTGATCAAATAGTCTGGGGGTTTATTAATCATTTCTTCTGTTGGAGGGCTGATTAAGGTTCTTCACAACATGTTTCCTTTAGATTACAGAAAGTTAATGAAGTAAAGCTTGGGGGGCATTAGAGAGCTCAGTCTGGCATTCTACAAATGGTATTGAAAGGTCATGTGGGGGAACACAAGCTTTGCCAAAAGGAAACTAATGCAACAGCTAACATTTTCCATGAAATACTGTGCCTAAGAGGCAGTATTTGTTATTGCTTTTGTTTTTAACCTCAGATACTTCCTGGATGCAGAGCTATATTACTGGATATAACTTTTTTTTGCGAAGGATATTCTCTCCTACTTACACACACACATTCTCTCTCTGTCTCTCTCACTCTCTCTCTTTCTCTTTCTCTCTCTCTCCACATCTCTAAGAATTAATCAAGGATACATTGTTTGAAAAATGTGGTCCCTGTAATACTAAATATTTGTATCTTATTTGTTTTGTCTTTAATGGTACTCTATGAGGAATTAAGTCTTCTGCAAACAGTTCATTTTAATTATGTTGGTAGATTTTCTTCTAGAATCAGAATATTCAATAATAAAAATATTTTTAGGAATTTTTTCACATAATAAAAGGCACACTTTGGATATTAATTAGGAAACAGTGCAGTTCTATCCCATAGGAGTTAATCTTCCTAAATAGCGATCTTTTCAAAGGCTACAGCCAGGAATATTGATCATTTAAGTAGTATCGGGACTTACTGTACTCTATACATTGATCTTTGATGTAGAAAGATGGGTACAGAAATGTAAAAAATTGATTGCTGCTACATATTTGGAACTTAAGCTGTATTACTCTCTCATATTCAAAATCTCATTTACTTGGTATTATGTGTAGTCAGTTTTAACATTACTTTTTCAACAAATTGATCAGTTTTATATTTTTATTCTTAGATGTAGCTTATAATTGTGTCAAAATGCAAATCACAGGTTGATTTGATACTGGGTTTTGGGGGAATTGTGTATCAATCAGTCTGGTCTGGAGGTAGAAATCATAGTAGGTCAACCAAGTTTAATATAAAAATTTATTAAACTATGACAACAGAGTAACTATAATAGCTAGGGAGAACTGCAAGATATCCTACAGCTGAGGGAGTGTACCAAGAAAACACAAACTTGGAAGTGGTTAAGATCTTTTGAGAGGAGGTGTAATTCATCCCATTGGATAGCAGAGAAATTTATGGGTTTGACCATGCTTCCAGAAGTGGTCCATGGTCCCTGGACAATCTGGTGGCAGGGAGAGCAAGTGGAGCACCAGCAATCAAAGCTATGATTGAATATCACAGGGCTTGAGCCACCCCACTCCCAAGCTCTGTAGTGGGACTGGAGGAGGTTCAGGCAGGCAGTATCCAAGCATATGGAGGCAATTTCTTTTCAGTGCTCTTGTGGATTTCCCTTGGAGTGGGACTCTGAAAGATTATTCTAGGCTAAGGCTGCAAGATTGGTGAGGAATTATATGGTCTGGCCTCCATGCTTGACTGAATGTCTTCACAATGTCTTCACAACTGCACCCAAACTGCTGACCCCCTTGGAGACGGAAACCATGGAATGGGCCCTTTGTTCAGTATCCCTTCAGTGTTCTCTACCAGGAAAACTCAACATCATTCTCATCGGAAAGGAGAAATGCTTAAAGGAATACCACCTATGATCACAAGCACGTATTTATTGAAGGGAGGCATTTATTGCTGGGAGGCAATTAATTCCTAACTGGCATACATTGCCTCACATTTGAATGCTAGTTATAGCTAAAGTTACAGCAAAATTGACAATTCCTATTGCCTTGAGAATAACATGTTGTTTACAGGTGCCCCTGTAACTTTTAGCCCCTTGTACTTGTCTATCTTCATTAGTTGCATTGTCCTTGCTTACAGTAGCTGAGCTTAGGACTGTGCTTATGTTTCACTGTCTTTCATACACACCACCTCTAGCTCTCTGCTGTGGGATGGGAAGCTTTTCTTTGTAAACCACAATATGCATGCCCAGATTCTTTATTTTAAGTGATTGAACAATCTCAGTGCAAGGAATTCATGGAGTGCCAATAAACTCTTTTCTAATTAAAGCCATTTGGATCTCTTTTATAAGGAAGTGAGGAAACTGTTTACCCCTAGAGTCAGCACAAGAAATAGCACACAGTTCATTTGGCAAAGCTAAAGAGCAATATTGATTTTGAGGCACTGAGGAACATGCAAGTGCATAGATCAATTTGTTATTAGTCAGTCATTTTCTTTTTGTTTGCTATTAGTACAACCATTATTGTGGTTTACATGAAAAAAGTTATTCCTAGTGACTGCTTCCTGGTGTTCTATAGATGCTGTAATTTATATTCATATTCATAATATGTAATCATGTATCATGTATCAATGAGTTGTCAACTATTATATACTGTGTATATGCAGGAGATAGATATACAAGTATAAAGGTGTCAAATACAGTGTTTGAAAAGATACATACCAATTAATAATTCCTAGGAAAAACTGGTTTATTATGAACCATTTAAAAGCTATGTGCTAAGTCACTTACAATATTTATGTCTGTTGTTGCTTTAATGTGAGAATTACCATTGGCAAGCACATTTTTCTCTAGCACCTAGGCTATAGAACAGTTTTGTTATAAATGATTTATTCTTTCTTATGTTAAAGGGGAAAAAAATCTTTGATGGAAAGACTATAATTGCTTTGGCAATTTGCTTTGGATTTATAGTCTTTCCTCAGGGTACTCCCTTCCCCTCTTTAGCTAAAAGAAAGGAGGGAAGGGTGGGCATCTTATTATACATGTTAAAAATATTCCAACATGAATAAATCCAACAGATAAGTTGCTTCCCATTACATTTTTGAAAGAGTGTTGCAGGAACATGAGTATTGAGAAACTAATACTTAAGCACAAATAGTTTATTTGTAATATGGAAAATAGGTGATGTTATAAAAACCATTATGATCCACATTTATAAAATGAGTAATGGAATGATTATGGGACAAGAAATATACCTTGGTATGGAATGCTTTTCTAATGTCTTCTAATGTTGAGGTGAAATCCAAACCTGAATTTAATGCATGATAATAAGGTCTATGAATGAATTCATCTTCATCTACCAGGAACATAACAAAGCATTATACGTTGTAGTAAAATGTAGGATTATTTAAGATATTATTCTCAACTTTAATGAACTTCAAATCTGTAGCTTTTTAATTGTAGATATTTTGTTTGCTTTGGCTGCAGTAGCAAGAAATGTACAAAATAATTGAGTCAAAATGTATAACATACCTAGAACAAAAAGATGAAAGGTTGGACAAGACATGGGACTAATAAATGATATGGTAGGTTATCAATTAACAGACATTCACAAAATGCATTATTTCCATGGCTCTATGAAAATTATTTTTTTGAAAGCAGTAAGTTTATTTTTTTTTTCAATTGGTTATAAAGAGTATCAAGTAATTCTAGATAGCATTGATTGGACTAACTACATGACTGATATGTGCAGAATTGTTTGTCTTTATCCTTTTACTTGTCCTTTAAGATACACATTTTTAAGGATTTCTTAGTTTTAAATGGAAGTTCAGACACAACAGGGGGCTTGGACATGATCACACAGCCAAAAGTAATGAACAGAAATACAAATACCAGATTACACATCCAACATAGGTTCTTTCCACTATACAGTATGACTTCTAAAAGTTAAAAATAATAAAGCGTTCGGTTCTTTAGATGTTAACTGAATAATTTTACTAACTTCTATGTTAAATTTATTTTATTTTATTAAAATTTTATTTATTCATGAGAGAGAGAGAGAGAGAGAGAGAGAGAGAGAGAGAGAGGCAGAGACACAGGCAGAGGGAGAAGCAGGCTCCATGCAGGGAGCCCGATTGGGACTCGATCCCGGGTCTCCAGCATCACACCCCAGGCTGAGGGTGGCGCTAAACTGCTGGGCCAGTGGGGCTGCCCTCTATGTTAAATTTAAAGACTGAAGTCTTAGGGCATTTGGGTAGCTCAGTTAAGGATCTGACACTTCATTTCAGCTCATATCATGACCCTGAGATCGAGTCCCACATTGAGCCCCACATCAACCCCACGTGGAGCTCCGTGCTCAGTGGGGTATCTGCTTCTCTTCCTCTCCCTCTGCTCCTCCCTTGATCATGGTCTCTCTCTCTCTCTCAAGTAAATAAATAAATCTTAAAAAAAAAAGACTGAAGACTCAGCTGGTAATTCCTACTGAGATCATTCTAATCATTCAATTTATAATTCTCTTAGATTATAAACATAGATGAAATATGAGTGAGCAATGCAAATAATTTTAAAAATTCATTTATTTCCTACATTGGAGAATCTTCTTTCTGGTATTGAGACTTTCACCAGTATTTTCATGTTTCCCTCTTGGCTCAAAGATACATTAAGTGTTTCTTTCATCTTTGTGGCTTATTTATAGAATTTTATTTCTTTAACATTACTTTTTTTCTAACATTCTTAAATATTACAGTAATGAAAATAATTATCACAATAGTGAATTATTAAGTGTCCTTTTTGTTTTCTATAATACCATTATACTGGTAAAATATTTTCAGGTTTATTCTTCACCTTTCCTATTAGAAAGTAAGCTTCTTAAAAGATTGTATCACCATTTTCTCTTAATGAGTATATTGTGATAGTTTACATATTTTACAAATTTAGAATACGCCATATTACAATCTAATTAGTAAAAGTCCTGATAAATCATCCAGCATTAGAAAAATTAATCAATTTTTTTGCAGTGAGGTGTTGTGATACCATTGGGCAGAGATCAAGCGCTTTGCCGGAAAGATCCAGAAATAAATCTGAGTACTAAAAATTGCTTTCCTAAGCAATCCTGTGAGTAGATGTATCATGACCAAGTGAATAGAGAATGAGCTTTTGAGCCACCCAACCTGGGTTGAGTTTCAGTTCTATCAGAAGCTCTATGAATGTAGCCAAGTTGAGAAATCTCACTATGCCATGTTTCTTCACCTGCAGAATAAAAGCAATAACATCCCTTGTGTAAGATTTTGTGACAATTAACTAGAATAATAAATGAAAAAATATCTGTCACAAAGGAGATGCTCAACAAATGTTGTTACTTTTATTTTTAAATACCAAAGTCTATTTGATGCAGATTATTTGGTATATTGAAGATTTTTAATATTCTCATTATTGTGGGGAGAAAATCAAGGGGAATTTAAATATCCCAAAAGGATTACTTATTCCCTTGTGTGACTCTCTATGGATAGCCGTTTTAAACTTTGCTTTAGGGTAGATACGTATACAATGACTTTATTAATGAATAAATTTAGCCTGATATTGTTTTACCTCTTCTATGATGTAGTTAATCTGCTCATCTGGAAGAGTTAAGCTGGTGGCTGACCCTTTCTCTCAACTAGAGGGTGTGCTGGGATCCTTAGTGTTTCCTTTTAGCTTCCTTCTCAAAAGTCAGAGTTCAGGAAAAAGACATTCTTGGTGGGTTGTGTTTATTATATGCTCTTAGAACAGTCCACTGTTGGTTGAGAAATAACTGTAGAGTTTTATTTCTTTGTATTGTAAAAATCAGAGCAATTGTGCAAAAATCAGCATTTTACATTAAGGTAACGTTTGTGCTACATTTCCAAGTGATTATATCCATCTATATATGAAGAATTTTTAGTTGAAATAGTTGTTTAATTGAAATATTTGTTTAGAGATACTGATTTTGACCCTATTACTGAATTCCTGCAAGCCAGTTTTAAAATATACTCCTCTTCACCTTCTGGTATTTGTTCAATAGTCAATGGCAATGATGATGTTCAGCTTTGAAATGCTGGGTTTATCTACCTAATTAAGATATCCTAGAACACATTATAAGATATTGTAATCACAAGGACTCTAGTAGCCTAGGAGAATTGGACAGAATAAATAGCTTTCCTTTTTTTCTTCTTAGGGAATAAATAGAAATGATAGAGAAGATAATTAATACTGTTTCTTAAATATTTATTCTGAAATAGTTATCCTTCTCACAAGACAGAGCATTATTATTTACTGGGATTACAAACCAATTGATCAGCTGGCATCCTGTGGCTAATTGTAGATTGGTAAGGGAATGAAAAAGAAAAAAAAACAACCTTTATTAAGCATTGACAATTTTACAGTTGCATTTCATACATAACCATTTTGATTTTTAACACTTTTTGTACTTAAAAATAATGTATATGTATCTTCATTTTGTACATGAGGAGATTAAGACTCAGAGAAGTCAAACCTTTTTTCCAAGATCATACAGTTTAAAATTGGCAAGTGGGGGCAGCCCGGGTGGCTCAGCGGGTTAGCGCCACCTTCGGCCCAGGGCCTGATCCTGGAGACCTGGGATCGAGTCCCACGTCAGGCTCCCTTCATGGAGCCTGCTTCTCCCTCTGCCTGTGTCTCTGCCTCTCTCTCTCTCTCTCTCTCTCTCTCTCTCTCTCTGTGTGTGTATCTCATGAATAAATAAAGTCTTAAAAATAAATAAAATTGGCAAATGGATTTTCAGCAGTATAGTCTGATTTCAAGTCCTAATCTTTTTTGCCATGTACTTCATGGCATAGACCTCATTCTAATTTTAAGTGCCTCGCTGACTGATAGGTGAATATGTCTGTCTCTTGTTTTCAGCAAAAATTCATTAATTCCTGGAATATTTATTAAGTTTATGCGGGTGCTTAGTATTCTAGTCACTGGAGATACAGCACAAGATGATCACAATCCTTGCTTTCATGAAGGTTGTTTTCTGTTGAGAAATACATTAATAATCAATTGGAAAAACAATCAATAAAAATATCAGGTAGTGATAAGCATTATGCAGAAAGTTAAAATGAGAAAATATGTTGAGAGGGACAAAGCAGCCTTTTTGGATTGGACATTTGGTTAGTCCATAGTCCCTATGGAGTTTATATTTAATAAGTGTTTTTTTTTTAAGATTTATTTATTCATGAGAGACAGAGAGAGAGAGAGAGAGAGAGAGGCAGGCAGAGACACAGGCAGAGGGAGAAGCAGGCCCCATGCAGGGAGCCTGAGGTGTGACTGGATCCCGGGACTCCAGGATCACAACCTGGGCTGAAGGTGGTGCTAAACTGCTGAGCCACCCGGGCTGCCCTGGAGTTTATATTTTAAACTGCAGTTTTATTGGCCAGAAAGAGTCAGTCACATGACATCTGCAAGTTGGGGAAGAGATTGTTAAACCTAGGCAAAGGACCTTCATGTTTTTAACAGTGATAGCAGAGTGGTAGGTAATTAGGTTACAATGCAAACTGGGGTCAGATTATTTAAGACATATATAATTTATGTGCAACTGGAAGCCATTATATGAGAACAGTTAGAAGGTGAACATGAAGGTAACTCTTGTAGCTCTGTGGAGTATGTACGGTAGAGGCAAGGATGGAAACAGTGATCCCAGAGAGGAGAGGTGTGTTATTGCCAAGCCAGAGGTGAAACCATGTGCCTTTCTCTGCAATGGATAAGATGCGGATGGTGAATGAAAACAGGAATCCTGGATTGCTCCTTGACTTTTGTTGAGTGTGCTAGTGGATGATGGTGCAATTTTTTGAGAAGGAGGAACAGGAGGTAGAACAGATTTGATGGTGGGAGTGAGAAATTCAGGGTCTTGTTAGAGCCAAGTTAAGTTTAAATATTAGTTTGAACTATGTGAAATTGCTTACATTCAATTTTTGACCATTAAAATGGTAATTTCATATAGTACAATGTAGTATCTATTAGACATATTACGGAAATACCAGATAAGCCATTACATGTTTAAGTCTAAAGTACTGGAAACATTCTGGGATGAATACATAGATTTGAGCGTCATCACCATGGACCCTGATGGAATTAATAAAAGGAGTGCATAGATAAGCAAAGAAAAGAATCCAGAGTAATCCAAAGTGGAGGCAAGATGGATTGTATGGTTTGGCAAGATGTGGACAGTTACTAATGAGCTCATTTTCTTAGCCTCTTCGCTATTATCTGACCCTTATTACTGGAGTGTATTTCTGTTTGAATCTGAATTTGAAACCTAACCTCTTATCTGCTTACATATTTTGCAACCTATAGGTTAAGTGAGCCTGGGGCTAGTCTGAAGTTTAAATTTTTTTTTTCAAATTTTAAAATAAGACCCATATGTGGTAGAAAGAGGCTGAGAGATAGATGGTGTAGCTAATAAATAGAACTTTCACTGCCAGTGTGGTTCTCTGTTGCTCTTTTTTTTTTTTTTTTTTGCTAAGAGTATAGCTTTTCAACTTGTTTTCAACATGCATGTACATACACACACACACGTGCACATATCACCAAAAACATGCACTTGGGATTCAATAAAACTTCTGATTTTTCCCTACCAAATAGTGTATTTTGGGGAATTTTTAAAAGTATCTATGTTATTAATCAGGATTAGAACCTAAAAGAACATATTGGATATGTATAAAATGGAAAACACTTTTATGAGCTTATTGATTGGGTTTACAGATAAATGTTTGAACTGTATAATACCAGATTTAATTATCAAAATTAGTACATACCTTAACAAACATTGGGCAAGAAAGTGCTATCAAATCCTGACATTATATAGAGTTGAGGACATATAAAGGGGAATTTGTAGTTGTGGATATGTACTGATTGCTATCTGGTTAATGGGTTCACAATAATCTCAGGAAATTCTGGATGGAAAAATGTAACTTCGGAAAAGTATTGAAGGAAAATGTGCAGTGAGAATGGAGTGTTCTGAGTACTGAAGTGACCAATACTTCTCACAATATCAGATTTTATTTTAAAGATTTTATTTTTAAGTATATCTACATCCAACATGGATCTCAAATTTATAACTTCGAGATCAAGTCACATGCTCTACCAACTGAACAAGCCACGTACCCTCATTAGATTTTACTTTCAAGTGTGTGATTTTGCATATAGTTAAACTAACTCCATTGTAGAAATTGGATTTCAGTCTGAAAACTAACTGAAAAAATATATAGTCAATTTAAAATTGGAATTACTACCACTTCAGATTTGTGGTGAATTTTGAAAACATCTATATTTATACCAAGAAGAGAATAAAAGTGACCTTAACATAGTACAAATCTAGAATAGGTAACCATGTATAAATAGGAATATATATTAAGTGTATTACATGTTTATAGGAAGATATCTGGGATGCTAAATTGACTATTTTCATATATATTTTTAATTTTCATATATATTCCTATCTATATAGAATCTTTGCTCCTTTAATTTTGAAGTCATTTGGTTTTTATTTATGGTTTTTTTTACTTGCTTTAAAGGAAAGCATATTTGATTTGATTTTTAGAATAAAGCAGTTTCTCATCATGTATTGGAGGATGTAATTTACTTTAAAATTTTTAATATTGTCAACTTTTTAGGTTAAAATAACATAGAAAACAAACTTTTAATATTATTTTGGTTGTGTACATTTGCCAAATAAAATACGGACAGGAGTTGTATATTATAACTTAGTTTGGAAAAAAATTGGACAAATGTATTTAGTTGTTTCATTGATGATTTGGTTTATAGCTGTAGGTTTTGAAAGTGAAAAATCTGGTAAATTGATAATTGGACTTTAGAAGCAGACATGTATAAAACTGGCAGAAAGACCTTATCTCTTATATACTATTATGTTCCAAAGTCTGACACATAATAGATCATTAAATGTGTATCAAATTAATTAACATATTAAATTAGAAAGGTTAAAGATGAAAATCTGGGCTTAAACAATTCTTGTAGTAGCTTTACATGCAGATTCTTCATTTCACTTGATTTACTCCTTGCTTCCTGCTTTCTGAGTTTTGCCTAGCTGGTTCTGAACTACAGATTCCACCTTAGAATCATGACACATTTTGTAATTTACTAATCAGTAAGCAGAGACCCTAAAAATCTGAGGCACATAGTGTGAAATATATTTGTATGTGTATATATACATATATATATAATGAAGTACTTATTTATATATATTTATATGTAAATATATATAATTTATATACACATATATATATTTACACTGACACGATTACATATGCTTATATAATGGAGTATTATGCATCCATAAAAAAAAGATGAGATTTTGCCATTTGCAACAACATGGATAGACCTAGAGGGTGTTATGCTCAGTAAAATAAATCTGAGAAAAACAAAAACTATATGATTTCACTCATATGCAGAATCTAAAAAAAGAAATGAATAAACAAACAGCAGAATCAGACCTACAAATATGGAGAACAAACTGATGGTTGCCAAAGGGAGTGATGGGGGGTGGGCAAAATGGATGAAAGGGAGTGAGAAACACAGGCTTCCAATAATGGAATGAACTAGTCACCAGAATAAAAGAACACAAGTGATATAGTGAATGATACTATAACAGTCTTGTATGGTGATAGATGCTGTGAGCAGGGCACAATGCATAAACTTGTTGAATCACTAGTTGTACAACTGAAACTAATGTATCATTGTATATCAACTATGCTTAAATAAAAAAAAAAACTTAGGTACTTAACACTAGTCTTCTACTCAGGTTCTTACTTACTCTTGGGTATGTGTTTCCATTAAATACCCAGTGACTCTCAAGTCCCACTCTTCTCATGCATTTTATAATCTGCATGCATCTGGCTGAGAGTAGATTCATATTAACTTTGTTTACCATTGTCTGACTTGTAGAATTTTCAAAACTCTAGTTACTTTTCCTGAGCATGTGATAGCAAATGTCTAAATAATAACTATAGGAAAATAAAAGCATTATTCTATAGCCAAAGATAGTGTACTTTTAAAATTCCTCATTATAAGATATTCTGTATTTCCTAGCTAGTCACATAACCTATCAGAGTAATTTGAGAAAAGGAGGAAAGCATACAGGGAAAGTTGATCTTTGTAACAATTTACTCTTCTTACTTGTCATGCTCAGTAAGGAAAATACACTGGGAATTGGGAATAGGGGTGTGTGTGTGTGTATTAGGATTTTCTATATGGAAGATCATGTCATCTGCAAATAGAGATAGATTTACTTCCTTTACAGTTTGGATGCTTTTTGTTGTCTTTGTTGCTTAGTTTCTTATTTTTATTTTTGCCTCCTTGTTCTAGCTAGAATCTCCAGTATAATGATAAATAAATATGGTGAAAATGGACATCCCTATTTTTTTCCTAATTTTATAGGGAAAGCATTCAGGCTTTCACCACTAAGTACAATGATAACAGTGTTTTTTTTTTTTTTTTTGTATATGTCATTTATCAGATTGAGGAAATTTCCTTCTATTTTTAGTTTGAGAGTTTTATGAAAGTATGTTGGATTTTGTCACATTTTTGGGGGGCATCTATGAGATAATAGTGTGGTTTTCTAAATTCTGTTGATAAAAGCATATTATATTGATTTTTGGATTTTAAATCTGCCTTGTTTTCATTAAAAATTTTCATTTTGTTATATATGAATTTTTAAAATTATGGCCTGTCTTTTGGCAGGATTTTGTTGAGGATTTTGCATATAAATTCACAAGAGTTATTGGTCTTTAGTTTTCTTTTTCATGCCATTATCTAGTTTTGCTATCAGATATTCTGTTTTGGCATTGGTGTTCTATTCTGTTTATCTGGAATAGGACATTCTATGAAGAAAATATGCAGGCCTTATGAATTGATCTTATAAAATGAATTGAGGAGCGTTCCTTCAATTTTTTGGAATTTTATGAAGAATTAATACCTTTTATAAATATTTGGTAGAATTCAGCAGTAAAACCATCTGGTTATAGTCTTTTCTTTGTGGGAAGTTTTATAATTACTAGGTAATTATTGTACAATTTATTGTAGCTTTATTTGGTTTTCTGTTTATTTTTGAGTCAGTTTTGGTAGTTTGTGTCTTTTAAGAATCCGTACATTTCATCTGACTTATTTAATTTGTTGGCATACAGTTGTTCATGGTATTCTGTAAGATTCTTTTTATTTTAGTAAGGTTGGTAGTGATGTTTTCTCACTTTTTATCTTAATAATTTTTTGTATTTCCTCTTTTTTTTTGGTCAGTCTTGCTGAGGGTTTACCATTATTTTGTCTGTTTTGTTGATTTTCTGTATTGTTTTCCATTTTTTTTAATTTCAGTAATCTATACACTGATCTTCATCATCATTTCCTTCAATCTGCTTCCTTTAGATTTTGTTTTCCTTTCCTTTGCGACTGTCATCAGGTGAAACGTGATGCTATTGATTTGATGTATTGCTGCTTTTTCAACATAAGCATTTATAGATATAATCATTTCTTAATTACTTACACTCTAAGTTTTTTCTCTTCATCTCACAGCATTTTCTAATTTTCCTCTTCTTTCTTTTCTTTTCTTTTCTTTTCTTTTCTTTTCTTTTCTTTTCTTTTCTTTTCTTTCTTTCTTTTCTTTCAGAATTTACTTACATTCTATCTGTGAATTTTCCAAATTTCCTTTTGTTGTTAACTCTTGAATTCATTTCTTTGTAGTTGGAGAACCTGCTCTTTATGACTTCCGTTGGTCAATTGTTCAGTGACTCTCTTTACTTCTAGTAACATTTAAAAAAATTTCAGCAGTGTATTTTGTCTGATATTAATATAAATATTTCTCCTTTCCTGCATTGCTGTTTGTATGGCATACTTTTACTTCCATCCTGTTTGTATCTTTGAATCTAAATTGTGTCTCCCATTGATGGCATATTTTGGATATTATTACTGTTTTTATCCAGTCTAACAATCTCTTTTTTTTAAAAAAAAAAGATTTTATTTATTTATTCGTGAGAGACAGAGAGAGATAGAGATAGAGCGAGAGAGAAAGAGGCAGAGAGAGAGGCAGAGACACAGGCAGAGGGAGAAGCAGAAGCAGGCTGTGTGCAGGGCGCCTGACGTGGGACTGAATCCCGGGTCTCCAGGATCAGGCCCTGGGCTGAAGGTGGCACTAAACTGCTGAGGCACCGGGCTGCCCTAACAATCTCTTTTTGATTGCATTGTTTAATACATGCATATCTAATTTTATTGTTGACATGGTTGACTTTATGGCTGACACTTAACTTTTTGTTTTATAGGACATACACTAATATATATTAGTTATTTATTCTTAGTGGTTCTTCTCAGGCTTACAGTATACATAATTTATTAGAATCTTCCTCAGATTTATGCTAACTTAATTCCAATGAGTTGTAGAAATGTTACTTCTGTGTAGCTCCACTCTCAGTTTATAATTTTGTGTGTTTGAGAGAGAGACAGGGACAGAGACAGAGAGAGGAAGGCAGAGACACATAGCGAGAGAAACATTCTCTGTTACAAACCAAATAAGACATTGTTACGGTTATTAGTTTAGATAAATTTTGTCTTTTAAGGAAGCTGTAAGAAAAAAGGAGAGCAAGTGTATGTTTATAGAGTTTTGTTATAGGTTACGTTTTTATTACCATTCTACTTCTCTTCGTTTCTTCCTGTGGATTCACTTTACCATCTGGTGTCATTTTCTTACTCCAGCAAAGCATTGCTCCCACTCACTTTCTTTGTGCTATTATAAATATGTTACATTTCTGCATGTTACAGACCCAACAATATAATTATGCATACTGCTTTATATAATTACTTTAAAATCAGTTAAGAAAAGAGAAGATACAATTATATTGTCTTTTATAATTTAATAATAATTACCTTTGCTGACACACTTTGTTTTTTGGTATGGGTTCTATGGGTTCAAATTACTATTGGGTGTCATTTGATTTTGGTCTTAAGAACTTCCTTTAGTATTTCTTGGAAGGCAGATATGTTTGCAATGAATTCTTTCAGTTTTTTTCCTTAATTTTATTTGAATTCAATTTGCCAACATATATTATAGCACCCAGTGCTGAATTCTTTCAGTTTTTATGGATCTGAGAATATATTTATTGGTCTTCATTTTTGAAACATTATTTTGCTGAGTATGATCCTTGATTGACATTTTTTTCCTTTCAACACTTTGAATATATCATCACACTGCCTTATGTTTTTTATTGTTTTTAGTGAAAAATGTACCATAACAGGTGTTACCCTTATCAGGGTTCCCTCCCTTGTATACTGACAAATTATTTTCCCCTTGCTGCTTTCAGGTTATTCTTGTGCTCATTGTCTTTGTTTGCTTGTTTGTTTAATGATTTTGCTGGACTATTTTAATAAATTCCATTTCTTCCCCAGTGGGTAGCTTCTGATGTTGTTCCTCAGAAACACAGCCTTGGGCACATGCACTGTCACTCTGATCTGTTATCCCTCAACCTCTCAGGAGATAACAGTGGCTATAGTCATTCTCATTTTCACTGTCTCTTATTCTGATTTTTCTGCTAAATTTGTAGCTGTTCTGTCTGATATCATCCCCAGCCATTGGCTCTATTAATTACCAGCTGATTTGTCTTGTCAGCAACACTCAGGGACATAGATTCTTATATAGTCAGATCAATTAAATTTGACCTCTTTTGCAAAAGAATTTTTTTTTTTTTTTGGACATCAGGCTTTGAGACTTCTACCCTAGGAGTACTCTCATCCTTACTGTTGTGGAGCTATCAGTCTGCTTTTAATTTCTTACCATAAAATCTTTATTCTTTACAACATTATTCTTAGACTTGTAATACCCATGCTCTCCCAAATAAAGTCAGTCCCCTTAAGGAGACTTTTAGAGTCTTCTATTCTTATGGCTTGCCCTTCCCCTCTGGGAAGAGATGCTTGAATCAGTGCTCCAGAATTGGGCATGAAGCTGTGGCTCACTTCTCTAGGAGGGACACTCTTGCTCTAATGAGTAGGGAACTTGATAGGGATGGTAGCCCTTCTTATCTTGATCTTGAATCTGTACCTTAGGACTTGATTATCCAGGAGTGATAAGGGCCCAGTATCGCCATCCAGCTCTGCCTAGGATAATCTTCTACTCTTGTTCTTGCTTGGAATAGAGCTTTTGAAACGCAGAGCTGGGCAGGATGAGCAATGCTGGGGAACAGCTTCTCCTGGGGAAAAACTATAGCTCTAGACTGAGATCTAGGGAAGAGAGAGTCCTGTGTTCTTGACTACATGTGTAGTAAGTAGAGCTTCCCCTGAGAGGTCAGCAAGTGGGTCATGGCTCAATGCCATAGACTCTTACTGTTTTCATGATGAGATTTATTAGGTTTAGTTGAATGTATGTTTCTCATGTTGCATGTTCTTTGGACAATTTCCTGATATTTTAAGTGATTGCTTTAGGTAATTTTTACCTGTTATGATGGTTTCACTGGGAAAGAGTCCACAGAGGTCCTTACACCCCCATTTCAGAGGTATTCTAGTATCTTAAAAATAAGGAATCCCAAAATAGGTCTTTTAAGTGGATTCTCTCTGTACTGTTTTTAATATTTATTTTAATATACAAAAATGTGTATATGTTTATAAAAAAGTGTATATTGATATATATTCCTTTTCACAAACTTGTTTTTCTACCTATATTTATTCTGCCTCGAGAGATCTTCATAGGAAGCAACATCACAATCAGAAGGTTTACTTGGTAACCATGAAATCTGAACAAGAGTTCATCTTTGATAAATGGAATGATTTATAGTATCAGTATTGTGTTTTGCTTATCTTTTTGAATCTTTACCCTCTTTTCTCTCGAGTCAGTAAATATGAATCAATTAATAGGAATATAAACTACAAAAACTTAGAGCATCTCAAACACAAGAATAGTAATTCTAAAAATTTAATGTACAAATCAACAATGGCAAACGCAAAATGTTGACATTTATAGACATATTTTGCAACCTGAGCATTTAGACTTTCTAACAATTTCAGATCTCTATATCTAGGATAAGTTTTATAAACCTACTGATTACAGACTACATATTCGAACTTTAAATGCAATATATTTTGCTGAAATTATAACTGCTGTCAATCATATAAAGAAGAGTAAAAGAGCACAATTTAAGCAAGAGAAATTTTTAGAAAATAGATCACCAATAGCCAGAGTACAAGTATGATAATAATTTAACATTTGCTTTCTGTGTTTCAGATACTGTTCATTTAACTTGTGTAATGTTATCTAGTTGTGATAACAGGTAGGAATTTGTTGTTTATTTGTTGGTTATTAAAGCAGAACCTGAAACTCCAGATGTGTATGTAGCTTATCTAAGTTTGTGCACTTATCTAAGTTGATGAAGAATCTGTGGCATTCATCCTGACAGCCTAACTCCAGAGCTCTCACTCAACTCTGCCACATTGCATCCAAAAGTTTATAAAGATTTTTTTCTTCATCTTTTGTAGTTTTTTTCCTTAAGTTCCATAGGTGTGAAAAATCTGTTTATTGATACTGTTCCAGGTCCAACTGGAGTTCTCTCTGTTCTTTTAACTTAGGGTCTATCTAGAATGCTGGAGGAGACCATTCTTGTAGTTACAGGAATTTCCACCAGGCTTTGTGACCTGGTCCATTCTGTCTATTGCAAAAATACGTAATGTACAAGATAGTTAAGATGAAGAAGGATATAGGAGTCAGAGCCAAAGCCTAGTGTGCAAGACATTATTCTAATGCCTTATGCGTGTTACCACATTTAATACATGATAAAATTCTGTAGAGTGAGCATTGTTGCCTCCAGCTTTACAGATAAAGAATGTTAGAGTCAGAGAGGCTAACCAATGTGCTTTGGGCCACAGAGTATATAAGTATCAGCTCTGAATTGGGCCTATTTGTTCTGAAGGCATTGCTCTTTTCACCAGTCCCTGTCATATCCTAAATGATAGCATAATACTTGGCATTGTAGACTTTTTGAGTAAGCTGTCATCAGAATGTTCTCTGGAGGTAGTTATTATTAACCCTATATTAATGATGAGAAACCAAGAATTAAAAAAAAAAGTAGTCATAAGAAGTAAGTTTATATAGCTCACCTTGAGATTGCTTATTATGGATTAATAAATGGTATAACCAGCCAAAATGTTGATCAGTAATGTTTTATTTTATTCATTGTTATTGAAAATGTGGTAGTGTTAATAGTAGATGCAAAACTCACTTGAAAACTAATGATTTTTGCAAATGAGAAAAATTAACATAAAATATCTGTGTTCTATATCATATAATGTAATTTATCAATAATACAGCATTGCTATTCATTATTAAGTATTAGTTACCAAAATTAGTGCTTATGATTTTAGGACAGAGATCCTGTACATTTTTTTTTAATTGAAAATATGGGCATTCAATATATGGCACATAATGGGCATTCAATATGTATTTTAGTATATTTTAAACTCAAATGAACAAAGTAGAGATTTGTGTTGGTTATGGCGGTGGAAAAGATATAGAATCTGGACTAGGTAAACTATAGCTTCTAGCAGAGAAACAGAACCAAAGGATAAATAGATTGATAGATAAATCTAAAGAGACTGTAGTTGGATTATGGAGGCCCACACCCATAGTATACTTTAAGCAAATTAAATATATAAAAATCTAGGGTAGATACATTTATGAAAATTTTATTAATTTTAAAATATTGAATCCCAAAGAGTTCCTTTAAGTAGATCATACATTATTATATAGAACTGGGTCTTGGCATTATGGAGCTGCAAAATTCCAAGATCTACAGTTGGCAAGCTGGAGACAAAGGAGAGCCAGTGGTATAAGTTCAGTCTGAATCCATGTCTGAAGGCAGGAGAAGATTGATATTCATGCTTGAAGACAGAGCAAATTCTCCCTTACACAGCCTTTTATTCTCTTCAGATCTTTATTGGGTTTGTTGAGGGCCACCAAATATCTGGGCAACCTGTGGTTCAGTCAGGCTGGCACATAAAATTAGCTATTACATTGATCAATTTCTGTTAACATTAGTCATTTGCAAAGAAGTGATCTTGAAGTTAAGGTTCCCGGTTAATGGTAAGATGATACAGAGTTTGTAGCCAGTGAATATATTTTCTTATTTATAAAATAATGACTCCTACACTTTAGTGTGTATTTGACAGCTACTGTTACATCACAGAAAAATAATTAATAAATAATTTTTTCACTTAAAAATTGTATCTAGGTGAATACTTATGAAGAATTCAGAGAATTTTTGAAAAGTATATGATTTTATTTTTAATTTTTTTTGAAAAGTGTATGATTTTAAAGAATATACAAAGTTTCTTATATTCCTCAAAGGAAAACAGTCATAATGGTTTGATACATTTCTTTCTTGTCTTTTTGTGTATGAATAAAATTAATTACATGTACTGTGTTTGTTTGGGTCCCACAAGAAGAAGACAAAGAGATAGGACTTAATGGAGGGGATCCCTGGGTGGCGCAGTGGTTTGGCGCCTGCCTTTGGCCCAGGGCGCGATCCTGGAGACCCGGGATCGAATCCCACATCGGGCTTCCGGTGCATGGAGCCTGCTTCTCCCTCTGCATGTGTCTCTGCCTCTCTCTCTCTCTGTGTGACTATCATAAATAAATAAAAATAAAAAAATTAAAAAAAAAGAGGACTTAATGGAGGATAAAGTGGAGGGTGACAAGAGTAGTCTTGTAGTCTTCAGTCTATACCAGAAAGGAGGGAGAATTGGGTAGGTAAAACTTCAGATAGAATTATGAGTAAGTCTCAACCAGTCCAATGGGTAGTCCTCAAGTGAATGTTGCCCATAATAGGAATCCCAAGTTGGTAAGGATTGGTCAAATTCTTGGAGCTCCCTGGTTGCTCAGTCATTGGTTAAGAATAGACTAGGGGAAGTGTAGCTTCAAGTGAACGCTGTAATGGATCCAAAGGTGAGGCAGCTGAAGGCTAGCAGTCATGTTCCTCACAGCTGGTTCTCTTGAGGAAAAGATTTGAATGGAGTACCTATATGGCTGCCCTACATAGCATACCATGTTTACTCAATATAGCATATATATAATGTGTTTTTGGCATTAGAAAATGTATTATGAAATACTTCCATAATCTTTCTAGATGCCAAATAGTATTCACTTATGTGTTTCCAGTGAGATTTATTAGCCAATCCAATATCTGAATTATTTGAGAAATATTTTATATCCACTGCATAAACTGGTAGGGTATTATAATATCTGGTATTTGATTCACGAAGTGCTTCTTTTTTTTTAAGATTTTATTTATTTATTCATGAGAGACATAGAGAGAGAGAGGCAGAGACACAGGCAGAGAGAGAAACAGGCTACATGCAGGGACCCTGATGTGGGACTCGATCCCAGGACTCCAGGATCACACCCTGGCCTGAAGGCAGGCTCTCAACCTCTGATCCACTGATGTGTCCCACGAGGTGCTTCTTAAGTCATGGGAAAGTAGCTATATATTTTGTCATTAAACATTCTCAGACATACATATGCAGCATATTTCTCAAATTAACAAGATACAGTGAAATCCTGACATGCCCAGGCTAATCTGTAATGCTTTAACAGAATCTTATTCCCTGAAATAGGTATTAGTAGTTGTTTAAAGAAGAATCTACTTTCATATTCTTACTATGTGATTTATATATAGATTTAATTTAACAGGATAGAAATTATTGGAGGTGGTAACTTTTTGAGCTACATGGAGATTTTCATTTTATTCTCTGCACACCTTTAGCATATTAAAGATGTCTGAATAATTTTATCTCTCGATACACATATAAAAATAGAATTATACTTGAGTATTTTCATGGAAACTTCTGGTAATTATTGAGAACTCTGAACAGATATTCAGGTAAGAAGGCTTTGCTTAAAGAAATTTTTGTAAGTTTAGTATAATTTGAGTCCCTGGGTGTTTAGTTACATGGATGGGATAAGATGAACTCTTAGGAATTTCCAAACGACAGATTCATGATTTCTTTGTTTTTGTATAAATTTCTTGCTTGGAATAAGCAAGAGTAAATACAAAGACCTTCAGATGCTAATATCTTGGTATGCCAACAAAAAGAGAAGGGGGCTAATGTAGCTGAAACAGAGCAAGCAAAGGAGATAACCTACTGTTAGATCAAAGAGGTAGGACTTTGTTGAATGTATAAAATTTATTTGGATTTAAATCTAAGTAAAATGGTAAGTCATTCAAAGACTTTAAGTGAAGGGATGGTAAACATAATTAAAAACAACTGAAACCCAAAAAAACCCTGTCCTAAATATTCAGAAGAAATTGTGGAGGGATGGAAGTAGAGTCCAGTTTTAGACTTGAGTGGCTTGGCAAGAGGTGATGGTTAGAAAGAGTTTGGCCGTAAGCTGCAACATTGTTTCATAGGAAGATAAGGTATTCTAATGCTATTAGTGATTCTTGTAAATTCACAAAAATGTATCCCCTTTAAGGAAACATTTAATATTATAACTGGTTCCAGTATAGGTGGTTGATTCAGAAAAGAAAACAAAAACAGTATAAAGACATCCAAGATAGAGACCCAGTAATTCATAGTAATAACTAGGGAGGCAAAACAAAGGTTTACAATTTATTTGAAAAAGAGTAAAATAAAATAAGTTATTTTAGGTGATAATTGCAATGAAGGCTTCCATATTAGGAATGAGTGAAGAATGATCCAGTGTTGATTTGAGGGAGAAATTTTGCAGACATAAAGATATAATAGAATTGTGAAGCAGCTTTCAATTCACACGTGACTTTTAGAGCACCATCATAAAGAGGATTTCTTATAATGATAAATTATTTGAGGGCTTCATCAGTTTCTTCTGTACTACTCAATGTTTTTTTGTTGCATGAAGTCTGTTAACTATTCAATTTGCTCTTCTTCCATAAGTCTATGTCTTATAGTTCTGATTTGTCAATATCCGTGTGTGTTTTGAGCAGTTTTTTACCTCACCTGTATCAGTTTAGTGAAATTTTTGCATGCTCTGCAATCTCATTTTGGAATTTATTCCTTTTTTTGGCATTGCATTTTTGGTTATTTACAATAAAAATCTAACTCCTGAAAATGTTGACATTTCTGGAGAGTCACTAGTATTAACTGGGATGAGAAATTTTATTGACTATTAATATTATAAAAGATTAGTTTTTTCAAAGTATTTTCATGGTAAGTTCATTTTTTTCATGTTATATGCCCCATACAACATCAACTAAAAAGATTAGAACAAGAACATCCTTAATATTGTAATATTTTCCTATTTACTTTAATACTTATATACACATTTTTTATATACACATTTTGTAATATATATAATATGTTTATAAACTTTCTTTTTCTCCATTTGGTGTTAGCTAGCAAATCTGTTGCCCTATTCAATATATTTATGGCTGCCTATCACTCTTTATTATTATTACTTTTTTCTTTGCTTCCAAGTTTTGGTAGTGTTCTGGATGATTGGATTTGCTGGAGTATTTATAAGCAATTGAACATTTCTACCTATCTAAGCATTTAATATTCCTCTGTGGAATTCTAAGGTTATTTTGGTCGTTATTAATTAAAGGTTTTTAAAAAATTTCTTCATTGCCTTTGTTGGTATATGAATTTTGAATTTATTCCTTCACAAAAAGAAGTCCTCTTAACTGATTCCAAATTACATTTTCCCACTAAACATGACTCATTTTCTTTTTCTGATATCTGTTGTTTATCCACCTATTTTAAAGAAAGGATACAAGTTTTCTTGTATTTCCATAAATTACAGTACTTTAAAAATAATATCTAGTAAAGAATATTCTGTATTTCAGATAGTTTCTGTATTATGTTTAACTTTGTGAACAAATAGACTTTTATAGGGTTTATGTTGAGGATAAACATTTGTAATCTCTGATTTGACCATTTTTAAATTCTTTAAGTAATTATGCCAAAATTGATATATAAATTATACCTGCCAATATTGCCAGGGCAATATAATTAATTTTATTTTTCAAACTTTATCCTTTTGAATGGATTTCAAGATGTAAATTGACATAAAAAGACATTGGAGGGTGGTTATTTTAACACTTAGATATTTTTATATATACATGTGAATATACATATTCATGTATATGCATGTCAAAATTAGATGATAATCATGACTAATCAAGTATTTAAAAAAAATGACCTGGTCAATTTGTGGTAAGTGTTTAAATCTCACCTGTATAAAATTAGGGTCAGTTAATAATTTTTTCTTGAATATATAATGATACAGAATTTAAAATTTTTATTAGGTGATTATGTCAATGATTTTAAAGATATTTTGTTCATATTGCTATATTTTAAAGAATATAAGTGAAAGAAAGTATCAGAAATTAAAGTCAGGTATCCCATATTCTACTATGAGGTTGTGTCTAGGGTTAGTTTAAAATCAAATGTATCCTTCTGATTGTAGTGGGAAGAGGATATTTCATTCTTAGTGCTGAATCCAGCTGTTTTACTCTATGAAATATTAATTACATGATTTTAAGGATAAGAATCTCTTTCATAGAGAAATAATTTGGTCATCATTGTATTTCATTTTCTTGATTGAATAGAATAAAATGCACTGTCATATTCTGGCAATCACATCCTGAGGCTCTGATTAAACATTTGTATTGTAATCTTACAATATTTTTAGCTGTTCAAATACAGATCTAGTTCTGCTGTAACCTTTAGATATTTTGCAGCAATGTACTTAACTTCACTGGCTGTTCAGCAGGTCTAGATATGAGTACCTGAAATTTTCACATTCAGCTTTACATTATTTCACTTAAGACCCTATCTAGAAATGTTTAAAACTGTAAGCACCTCATAAAACACAACTCTAATAAATATAGTAATTATTATAATGCAACTGACAAACACCACCATCATTCATTTTGAAGTTCCAATACTTTAGGATATGATTCAGTATAAAAATATTAAAAAAATTCTAAAATCCTTCCTCCCTCCCTTCTTTCATAATTGTTGTTAGAAAGCTTAATATTAATGATTGTCATTATAGGACTGAAATTGACTGTCATATAGCTTAGAGAATCATGAAATCATTTCCTCTGCATTGTTTGTAGATCATTGTTAATTTCAAGTATGTATAGCATCTTCATCTTATGTAATCCTGAAATGGATTTTTTAATTGGGGCTCTTAATCTTTTTTTTTTTTTTAATGCAGCCTCATGTTTATTGCAACATTATTTACAAGAGCCAAGATATGGAAGCAACCCAGTGTCCATCCATGTATAAATGGATAAAGAAGATGAGATGTGTATATACACACACACACACACACACACAATTGTAATATTACTTAGACATAAAAAGAGTGAAATCTTGCCATTTTCAACATCATGAATGGATGTAGAGGGTATAATGCTAAGTGAAATATGTCAGAGAAAGACAAATAATATTTTAATATACTGAAGTGGTGAGCATTTTGTGATGTATATGATCGTTGTGGGGCTCTTAATCTGATCAAGCATTTTCCTCTAGACATTTTATTTTTATTTTTTTATTTTTTTGAGAGAGTGAGAGAAAGAAAGAGAGAATGTGAGTGGGAGGAGGAGGGGCAGAAGGAGACGGAGAGAGAGAATCTTAAGTAAGTCATGCACTGGGCTTTGGGCTTCATCTCAGGACCCGAGTTCATGATTTGAGCCAAAACTTAAGTTGAATGCTTGAGAACTGAGCCACCCATGTGTCCCTAGAAAATTTGTTTTATAGTAATGAGTTTTTATGCCAACTCAAAAAACAAATTTATGTGGTTAATATAACATAGCAACATTATTTATCATATTGTATTATCTCGCCTCTTTATTGAAAAACACATTCTGAAGTCAAGCTCAAACATGAGGAAAATTCTCCCTATTCCACAGTTCAACCTAACAAAAGTGGTGATTTCCTCTTCTGCACTAAGTTAGAGCAGCAAAACTTTTAGGTACAAGAAACATAAAGAAGAAGGAAGGGAAGGAGGCATCTTTGCATCCTGGCATTCTTTCAGATTGTTGAGTCTTATCAACTGTGTTGTGAGGGGAGCAGATAAAATAACCCAGGGGTAAGAAAGCCCTCTCTTCATTTTTAAGTATGTAAATTAAAAACATTCATAGGTTAATACCATTCATACATGTTTTTAAGACATTGAATCCAGTGAATTGAAGGCTTCAACATCATTTTGTGTCCTAATTCTCTATTCTCCTTATTTCTTACCCTATTTGACTTTGAATGAGAAGGTTTGTCTTGAAATGGAGCTTTATCAAAACTTCAAGGAATCATATTGAGGAAGACACATGAAACTTCTGTTTAGTTTGGTAGATTTTTGTCATCAGATATGGAAGTCATGGTGGGGGAAAAAAAAAGAGAAACCACTAAGGATTTGTAAGATACTGAGCTTTAAAACAATAGTTCATTGAAGACATATTGAAAAATCATTTACATACTGTGTATATCTTTTTGTATTACTTTGTCACTGTATTTACTTGAACACTTGCTATCACATTTGTTTTGCTATTGAGGAAACTGAGTAGTGGAAGAAGGGAGGGATGAATAGGCAAAAAGCACAGAGGATTTTTAGGACAGTGAAAATACATTGTGTGACACTATAAGGGTGGGTATGTGGGGGCAGCCCAAGTGGCTCAGTGGTTTAGCACCTGCCTTCGGCCCAGGACGTGATCCTGGAGACCCAGGATCGAAACCGACATCAGGCTTCCTGCATGGAGCTTGCTTCTCCCTCTGCCTGTGTCTCTGCCTCTCTTTCTCTGTCTCTCATGAATAAATAAAATCTTAAAAAAAAATGATGGGTATGTGTCATTATGCATCAGTTTGACCTCATAGAATTATAAAGAACATTAAGAGTTTAGGACAAAAATGCGATTTGAACATCTTAAACCTAAGACCATATCTTTAATAATCCAGTAACATCTAACCTACAATATAGGATAAACTGAAACTTTTATTGCTTGTTATTAATTGATTTTTTTTTCCTGTGTCTCTTCAGTCTTTGATGTGCTAGCAGGAATTACCTTTAGAAATATTTCTAATTAAAATTGCACCAAGGAATTCTCTCATAGGCAGAACTGATAAAAAGGACAAAGAAGAATTAGTAATGGCTGTTAGTGAAAAAGAGAGATGATAGGATGTAAGTCAAGGAAGTGAAAATCTGATGTTTTTGGTGATTGACAAATCATGTATTTAATCACTTTAATGACCTTAGAGTTTTTCCATAAGAGAAAGTTTATACTCAGGAGAGTTCAGATTAAGGTGGAAAATAGCACATAGGCTGCCAATTTTCCTACCATTGTCCACATCACACATTATATTCTACTAGGGCACTTTTTTTTTTTTTTTTCTGAGCTTGGATATACCTCATGACTATTTTCAGTACTTCACTCCAACTCCCAGTGTTTAAGTTGAACTTGAGATGAATCCTGTTTCCCACTGTGAGTGTAGGGTAGTGTGGTCATTATGTATAAAATGTATACATAAATATATATGTATAAAACTTAGTATAAAAATTTAAAGATACTTACATATTGCTGGACGCCTGTATTCTGAAATTTTCTGGAATAAAAAAATAGGCTATATGCAATTAGTTTTATCAGCATGGTGTTAGAATTAGAGAAGGATATAATGAAACGAGGGGGGATCATATACCAACCAATCCATTGTAGAAACTAAAGTGTGGGAACTAAAACTAAGGGTTTATAATACTCATTATATACTGGAAGAATTAGCCTCAAAGGAAAAATACACAGTGAAGAATAGAATATTTTCTAGAAAGATATTAGATTCTCCAAGGTAAGGTAAAGCAACGGAATAGAAATTGAATACAAGAATTAGCATACTATGTTGGCATTTCCATGATGAAGACAGATCTTGCGTTAGATGCCTTTTCTGCTTCTTGCTGTATTGTTAGTCCATTACTTTTTTTCTTCATTTATGGGTAGCTGGGGGAAAAAAAAAGTAAAAGTAGCAGGGACGTATCAAGACAAACCATCTAGGGGAAATGGTTCCTTATTGAACCATCTTACACAGATAGCCACCTATCTACTGTTTCTAATGATTACTGTAATCCATAGACTGTAATAGGATAAAATGTTTTAGGAACCCACCCTCTAGATGTGACTTGGTCTTTGAAGTTATGTGGCTTGTATTAGTGTGAGCTGCGAGAATAGATAATGTTTTAAAATTTGTGTATGTGGCTTGTGAATGCTAGTCAAGTATTAAGTAAGAGCTTATTATTAGTCTTTGACATTTTCTCTGCCAAGACCGTCTGAGTCTAAAAACCTCATTCTATTAAAAAAAAAAATGAGATTTGTCCTGGAGAGGGGGACAGATACTTTCCAAAAGCCCATATTAATAAAATATAAAAAAAGGGATTGGTAAACAACGTGAAGAAAAAATCAAATTCCAAAGATTTGCTAAGAGGAAGATTACAAATGCATCAATCTTACTAAAGTCTTTTCCTATTTGATTTCAAGAATCAGGGGACTGAAGGAGTAAAGCATATCCAAATATGCTAGACAAATTGTGATAATGAATCTTTTGGCCTGCAAAATCTTGCTCTGGACAAATAGATATCATACTCTATCTCCACTACTTTCTTTCTTTCCTCTCTCAACCCCTTACCTCCTTTTCTGTTTTGTTTTTTTAGATCACAGAGGTTGAACTTTTATATAACTGCTGGCCAAATATATGGGCTTCTGTTCTAGGGATTGAAGTCTATGGACTCATGCAATATAACCAAAAAACTAGAAATCTAGCATTTACAAATCAGACCTAACCTAGGCCCTCATTTATATGTGCATATGAATTACCTCTCCTCTCCTTCAGTGAGTTACCAGCCTGTCTCCTTGCCTTGTTAGAAAATTAGAATAAGAAAGCGACTGACATATGAGAATATCTTTAACCCATTAATCTAAATATTTTATCAGATTGGTTAAAGAACCATTGGAACCCTTCCAGTAGAGATAAAGCTCTGGACTCATGTTTCAGCATTGATCATTATCTTAGCGTTTCCATTCCCAGTGCTGTGTGAATCACATGGTCACATTATACTGCCCAGTATTTGCTCATATATAAAGTTATTTGAAATTAAATAGGCTGCAGACTTATGAAATCCTGCTAATATTTACATATATCTATACTATTTTCCAATAAAAAGCATTTTAAACACAATGATCTCATTTTGTTTACTCAACCATTACAGCAATGTTGTAGTATAGATGTTAAGAATATTTTGTTTATTACTGATTTTGATTACATAGCTTCCCTCCCCCCATTCCCCTGCATAGGTTATGCTATTTTTTTGTTGTTGTTTTGTTTTTTATTCACCTCTTAAAGAATAAAAAAAATCATGCCTAGTAAAGCATTTCATAGGAATGAATCACTGACATTCTCAAGACATCTTTATCTTTGTTAGCTTTTTCTCTTCATAGTGTGGTAAAGTCTGAAAACTGTGAATAGTAACCAACTCATTCAAAATACATGTATAGATAGATAAACGCGCACCATTTATAATTACTTCATAATTCTGAAATTTGCTTAAACTTGAACATAAGCCGAATTTTGTAACTGAGACAGCATTAGTTTATTCACTGAAAAAAATCCAACTTGAGTCACTATAGGGATACCCATGATTGACATGCCTGTTTGGCTGCATTTCATTCTCACAATTTTGATGAAATAGAAACACTATATTTTCTAAAATGAATTTTCAAAAGGCACTAAGGATTACTGGGCAAAGCATTCTGTTATCAGTAGTACTGTGCTCAGAAACCAGTGTATGAAATCCACATTTATGTCTGCAATTTTGGAGAACTAAGAACCATATGGTATCTTGGTTTTATACTTCCTGAATCAGCTTAATTGCATATGCATGCTAATTAAGCTTGAATAAATATATTTGAGTGCTTTTTAGTTGTTGATATTTTTTATAAAGCTTTTACTCCAGTTTCACTGAAAGCATTTTTAACTGTACTTGGTTTATAAATGGGTTATCACTTTATATTAATATTATATCATCTGCTATGTTACTTATTTGATGCCAATAAAAACACTATTTTGTGTGTCTGTTTTTCTGAGTGGTTATTAATGTCAAAATGATACTAAAAAGTGGCTCATAATTCTATGAATAAGGTTAAATTATATATAAATACATTTATACATACATTGCAAATACATTTTTATTGTTGCTAATAGTTATAGTCTAGAATATTGGATATTTGACTTGGCATTAGTATTTTTAAAGTATTTGAGTATTTTAAAGTATTTTGGTTTTAGTGTATGTTAATGTAAGCACAAATATAAAGAACTGAAATTTGAGATTTGTACATATTGAAATAATTAATGTTCCAGATGCTCATCTCAACTTATCCAAATTACTTACCAATAAAACTCTGTTACAAATCCCTAAATATTATTGTTCAAAAAACCTGCATGTAACCTATATACTGTGTCCCCTTTAGGTTACTTCAGAGACTGCTCTCTTTATGAGCTTTTGGAGAGGAATATGTAAACAAGTTGTAAAGTTCATGGAAAACATCTCTTGGGACACTGTATCTCACAAGAGTCAGATTAAAGTCTATTACTCTGTTCAGTTCGCTTATAGATCCTATTGATGCTAAGAGTTTTCTATACAGAAAAAAAAAGAGGTAGATGAGTTCTAAGTGATCAAAATTTCATCAAGGCATTTGGTATAAGGAAGTAAAATGATTGCCATACAACATAACTATAGAGTTGCTTTCTCTGGCTTTAAAAATAAACAGCTTTGCTTTACCTGGGTATATATTTCTCATATATTTTTTCCTGGCAGTCTACTATGTAACAGTGGGAGGCCGTTATCTAGTGGTCACTTGTCATTCTATTGACATTATCTTTTAAGTAAACTCCTTAGTGAATCATCTTTGTCATAGAAACCCTAATACTTTTGTGATTGAAATTTTGTGATTGAAAAGCATCCCATTATTGGTGTTACTTGAAGTCAGACTCCATAGCATTGTTTTGAGTGATTATATTGCATTATATACTACACTAAATACTCTCTATTAGAATTTATGATTTCAAGTTAAAATTTTACTTTTGATTTGTACTTTTCTTGTATTTTGCAATTTCATTGGAAAAGGAAATGAGGCAGACTTTATGATTTCAGTTAAGTTGATAATTAAATTTCAATAAAGGAAAAACTGATTAGTTTGGTTCATTAAAAATAATTTGTAAAATTCTTTGATAAATCGTGTCACACAAATTCCTTGATAGGTGCTTTCTTTATAAATATTTTTTCTCCCACTGGCGAAGGTTAACATAGCACAAATAAAGAGAAGTCATTTGCCTACAGTTAAGGTTCTGTACTATTTTTTTAAAGATTTTTTTTTTTTTAAGATTTTATTTACTTATTCATGGGAGACACACAGAAAGAGAGAGAGAGACAGAGACATAGGCAGAGGGAGAGAAACAGGCTCCATTCAGGGAGCCCAATGTGGGAATCAATTCCAGGGACTCCGGGATCACTCCCTGAGCTGAAGGCAGATGCTCAATCGCTGAGCCACCTAGGCACCCTTGTACTATTTTTTTTTAATTAGTTCTATTTTACATGAAATTACAAAATTTTAATAAAAATAATGAAAGAAATTCTCTACATTCTTAGTTTGCTTAATTCATCACCATGTGAAAAGGGAATACATATTTTTCACAAAGTACATACCATTACAAGCATCTTTTAAATTTTCCAAGGTTCATGTTTGGAAAGGGGAAAAACAAGTTGCTGGAACCAAGAGAAAATTTGCATTTATTTTATAGTGGACTTAAATAAAATGCTTTCTTGTGAATTGAAAATCATGTTTCTAGTTCTGCTGTTAACTGGCCTCATGATAGCCTCTAAATTCTTCCTTAGTTAGCTTAGATCAATGGTATTCAATCTCTGGCATGTACCAGAATCATCCAAAGGTTTTAGCAATAGAGAGACCACTTGGTGAGACAGCACAGGTTCTGATTGAGCATTTCTGGGACTGTGGCTCACTAATATAAATTTCTGATGATTTCTTAGGCAATGCTTATATTGCTGGGCTGAGAACTATACCTTGAGAACCTCTGGCTTCAGTAATCATCAGTTAGGTGCTTTGTAGTGCTTTTAATTCCATGGCCAAATGACAGTATATTTGGAGAGAAAAGAGAAGAGCACCCTCAGTCTCCTGCCTGAAACAAAATATACTTTACAATGAGTGTTTATTGAATATAAGTGAGCTCAATTTCTTAAATCTCAAAATATTATGAAAACTGTTTAGTCTCAAATGTTCATATCTTAGTTTGCTCCTTAAGAATTTCCTTTTCTAGTCTGTATCATTTTCTCTTCTCAGAACTATAATTGCATTTGTAGTCAGTACCACAGTATCATTCACATTTAGCCTCAGTTTCCTTTTGTATTAATTTAATTAATTAGAGTACAAACCTCTTGAGGGCAGGAGGAAACAAGTCTATATTTATTTTGCATTTTCTTTTATGCCTAACATGGCTCTCCCGCTTCATAGGAGATTTAATAAAACATTCTGAATCACTTACCTGTAAACAGATTTACATTCTTTGGAAATATCCTATCTCTATGTCAATATTCTTCACTTTATTGGCTGCTTTCTTGACTTGGTTTCTCAAAGTGCTATAGAGAGGTGCTCTTATTCTGTCTACATGGCCTCAAGTGAATTAATCATTGCAGAATGGGAGAGAGACATCTTGAGGACAAATAAACATAGTGTAATTAGACATTTTTGCCTCTGGTGGCTGGAGCCGTAGTGTGTTGCTCTGGTAATTTACTAAATGGTACCCCAGTGGCCTGAAAGAATTTGTAGGCTTCAAAACAGCTTCATTTATTACCACGTGGAGATTTACATGTAGGACTTTGGTCCAGTTACACTGATAGATGCAATACTGCTATTGGGCTGGAATCTAAAACATCACTTAGGGTTCTTTCATTAATAAAAACTCCCAACACTGGTCCACCTAAAAATGGAGACATTTCATGCCATAAAATGACTATTTAGGTGAAATGGATTAGTTGCTTTTAAAATAGTATAGTCTAAGATTGCTATTTTTAACAGAAATGATTGTAACTATCTATACACAGATTTTTTTACCTTAAGTAATTTATTGTAAATTCCTGTAAGAAATATCATGGAACTGTTAAAACTTAGGAAGAGTTGATAATAGGTGAGAAATTTCTTAGAAAGATACATTATATTTTTATTTTATCTCAGTGATATAAAAATTACCAAAAATGCCAAACACAGTCCTCATTGCTTTGCATGATTTACTGTGTTAGCTGGTGCTCTAACATGAGAGTTAAGTACCACAGAATTGTGCAGATCAAGGATGCAGTTCTCTATGCACATGCTTCAGTTAACATTGTGCCACAAAAAGTACACACTCCCTGCATTTAAAAAAATTCACTGAACTCACCATTGATGGGCTTTGATTCATCTTTTATATTTTCCTATATTTTCCATATTTTTCAAGTTTTCTAACTTTGAGGTCAGAAATGAAGTTATATTTAAAAGCTATGTTGAAGGAACACATTGCTTTCGATATGAAAAATATTTATTATTTATGTGAATATTTAACCATAATTTAAGATTTTGGATGTCTGTTTTTCATTCATCTATTCCATATTGACTTTACCATTATGATGGTCATTTTGAATAGCACTTCTTCCCCCAGTTAAAACAAACTACAAAAAAACAATAACCATATTAAACAAACAAAAAATACCTAGGCATTTTTTTTTGATACCTCTCATTCTGTCACCCCTCACATCCTGTCTCTTAGCAGTTCTTGGTGCTCCCCACACCTCAAAATAACCAAGTCTATTCCCTTGTTTGTCTGTACTATATCTATCCTAAGCCAGTCACCATCATCTCTTCCTTTGGACCATTGCAATAGTTTCCTAGCTAGCTGGTTACTCCTACTATCCATCCTTTACAAAGAAGAGATCTCTTTTAACTTAGCTCTGATGGCTAACTGATGGCTTTTTCTAGCAGGTGGAATAAAATCCAAGCATATACTATAGCCTATTGAAGCCCTACAAGATCTGGCCCTCGACCTTCTTGAAGACACACATTCCCTTTACTCATACCGTTTACTTGGATAGATTAAACTGCCCCAGAGAGTTTGTACTTGATGTTTCTTCTGTTAGAAATGCTCTTCCCACTGACACTTCATTCGCCTCAAATATCCCTACCTCCACACTTGCCCCCTTCACTTGTTTATCTTATTACCATGATTATTTTTTACATGACATATACACTGTCCGAGATTATCTGTCAGGTTCATTTGATATCTTGTTTATATTTTATATCCATCACTGGATTAGATTCTCCACCAGAAAAGGAACCGAGTGTCTCTTATTCTCTTTTGCATCCTCTGTGCCTAGAAGAAGGTGTTTCTCTTGCATTTTAATTATTAGAATAAGAGAATCCACTGAGCATTTTGTATGTGCTAGAGTGGTGATATTCAGACCCAGGGTCTCAAGGACTCGCTCTGGCCTACATAGGCATGGATACTGTTAAGAAGAATCAATTTTGGGGATGCCTGCGTGGCTCAGCAGTTAAGTCTTTGCCTTCAGCTTAAGGCATGATCCTGGGGTCCACTCCCACATCGGGTTCCCTGCAAGGAACCTCCTTCTCCCTCTGCCTTTGTCTCTGTCTCTCTCTGTGTCTCTTATGAATATAAATCAAATCTTTAAAAAAAAGAATCAATTTCTGAATCCTCAACTTCATACTTTTCCTTGCTTGAAAAGCTTCTGAGGTTTGTCAGGTCATCTTCCGCGCTTTGCCTTTTACAATCTGTCTCCCACTTTACAAAAAAGAAAAGGCAACCTTCTCACCTCTTTTGAATCTTTCTAAGATGCATTGTCCAGTCTCTAAAGATCTCCAAGGTATTAGTTAAACATTTTATTCCTCAGGAGGTACTTCTTAAAGAAATGTTGGAGGGGATGGTGCCTTAATTCATAGAAGCGATATTCCAAGTTGTTATCCCCTTTCTCCCCTTTCCTCCTCCTTTCCTATTAGATTCCAAACATGACTAAGTGAGAATGTTGACTTGGGGGTATTAACAGGTTTATTTGATGATTGAAATCTTTTCTTCTGAAGAAGAATATTCATTGGCTGGTTGATTTGACAACGGGGATTGCTTTTTACAATTAGATTATAATGACGTATTTACATATATTTTTCTTAAATCAAATAAGCAAAATATACTGCTAGACAATATTAATGAAAATATATTTAAAGCACATACAGAGGGATCCCTGGGTGGCTCAGCGGTTTAACACCTGCCTTCAGCCCAGGGTGTGATCCTGAAGTTCCAGGATTGAGTCCCACATTGGGCTCCTTGCATGGAGCCTGCTTCTCCCTCTGCCTCTGCCTCTATCTCTGCCTCTATCTCTGTCTCTCTCTCTCCCTCTCTCTCTCATGAATAAATAAATAATCTTTAAAAAAATAAAGCACGGGATCCCTGGGTGGCGCAGCGGTTTGGCGCCTGCCTGCCTTTGGCCCAGGGCGCGATCCTGGAGACCCGGGATCGAATCCCACATCAGGCTCCCGGTGCATGGAGCCTGCTTCTCCCTCTGCCTGTGTCTCTGCCTCTCTCTCTCTCTCTGTATGACTATCGTAAATAAATAAAAAAATAAAAATAAAATAAAAAAAAGCACATACGGAAAATAAAACATGCCAGAAAAATACATTCTTTGCCATATTTAAGCTAACAGAAGAATTCTTAGTGATCAATATTTATTTATTTGTTTGTTTGTTTTATTTATTTATAAGATTTTATTTGTTTATTCGTGAGAGACACAGAGAGGGAGAGACACAGACACAGGCAGAGGGAGAAGCAGGCTCCATTCAGGGAGCCCGATGTGGGACTCAATCCCGGGACTCCAGGATTGTGCCCTAGGCTGGAGGCGGGTGCTAAAACTGCTGAGCCACCCAGGTGTCCCAGTGGTCAACTTTTAAAGCATACTAGTATTTTTTTTAAGATTTTATTTATTTATTCATGAGAGACACAGAGAGAGAGAGAGGCAGAGACACAAGGCAGAGGGAGAAGCAGGCTCCATGGCTCCATGCAGGGAGCCTGACGTGGGACTCGTTCCCAGCTAAAACCGCTGAGCCACCCGGGCTGCCCAGCATACTAGGGTTATATAGCTTTTCAGTTATTTTAATAAAACATGTTTGAAAATATGCTAGACAATATGAACAACATAAAATTATCCAAGGAATCAGCATAGAATATACTTGAATCAAAGAAAACTAAAGAGAATCTCTTATCTCTACCTTTCATGATTTCCAGGCTACTGTATAAATCTTTAACTTAAGGGTTTGTGGTGAATATTATCCCACTCTATCCACATTTACACTGTCTTAACTTATAGTTCACATAGAAACAAGTCTTACTAAGAGAAAATTGTCCAAAAAGTGCTGCTTCAAAAGTTTTTCCCATCTGAGGCATCAAATTCTTGAGATAGATTTCTATTTCAAATTCTTAAAATAGAAAAGCTGGATACACTTTACATAATTTGTAATGATAAAAAAATAGCTAACACTTCCTGTCGGGCACAGGTCTAAGCACTTGACATACAGTAGTTCATTTAATCCTCATAATGGTAATGATGAGAGATGCTCTTCCTACATTTCACACATAGTGAAACTGAGGCTAAGAGTGACATTAAGCAGTTTATCCAATATTAATTCGTGCACAGCCAGAATTCAAGCCCAGAAAAATGTAGATCCAGAAGTCTAACCTTTAGGTTATATATAGGAGAAAACCAGAATTGGATATTAAGATGTTCAGAAGAAAGCTAAAAAAATATATTTTGAGATGACTATGACCCTTAATCTTTAATTATTCTGAAGTATTTATATATAGCTTATACTACATACTATAACTACTGTGTAGTTTTATACTACTATAACACACACACACACACACACACACATGTATAGTGTTTTGTCCATTATGTTTTTTTTTCCACAAAGCAAGAAGGATGCCCTGCAGGTTCTTCCAGTTTCTGTTCCAGTTTCCGGTAACCTTCTGTTTGTTGTATGATATATTCTTTCTTCATTCTTTTGACAGTTGGATGCATACTTCTTTCTTTAAAGATTTCATTATGAATCACAAAATGTTCTTCAATCCTACTAATGTCCTTATTTAATATTTAGTCCTGTACATGCAACTGTTAGCTTGGTTAAGTCTGTAGGATGGAACTACTCTCTTTCTTTCTCACTGTTGAACTCAACACTCTGCACATTCTTTGCTAGTGGGTCCATTTTTTCCCCTGCAGAATTAACATTCTCTGTGATTTGTGATTGGAGAGTCATTTAAAAGTCCTCTTGATTACTTTCTAATGGATCTGTCATTGGAATACTAAGTTGAAATACTAAACCATTCCCAATTACACATTCTTAGGGCAGCAACAGCCTTATGAATATTATTATTTATTATCATATATTATTGTCCCTTTATCTATTTTATGCATTTAGGAAGATGATCTAATTTCAAAGTTTATCTTTAGCCTCAGAAATACCTGAATTCAAAGCTTGACTTTACATCCTTGTCTCCATATTTTATATATTTGGTAGGACAAATTATAGTTATCTAATAAAGTTGTTAGGAAGATTAAAATGAGATAACTTATGTATTTATTAAATATGAGGGCACTTTCTCCAGTGAATCTGTGACTAAGTTAAAAAAGAAAAAAGCCACAGAAGGTGAAAAAAAACTAATTATGGTAATGTAGCTTCTTGAAAAGTAAATTATATTTTAAAGTTATACAAAAATGGGAGCAATATTTAATTATATAGATATATCAGATGTGTATAGAACAACTTTTGTTTCAAATAGGATATATTTCTGGCAATGACAGTCTCCTGTTTGATTGGATTAGAGGTGATTACATTATCAGGAACTCTAAGCTCTATAAATGTTAGTTTAGCTACCTATTCTATCTGTATATTTTTGTTTCTTTTTTTCTATCTGTATATCTTTGAATGAGGTATTTAACCAACTGGATTTTTATTTCTTTATTCACAAAAAGAAGTTCACCTTCCAGATGAACACCAAGGTGGAACTCCTTGAATGTTCCAAGATGCAAAATCTCCATCTAGTGGCAACCCAAGTCAGGCATGTTACTCTTGCTACCAAGTACAGCTAGCACAGCCCACTTGGCATAAACATAGGCCCTTCTCTCATGAGTTCATTCTTACTAATTTTTCTATAAATTACCGATATATGACTCCATATAAATTCAAGAGCAGTCAGTCATTCCTTATAGTGGCCTTTGATGCAGGACCATAGTCTCATTAGAAGCTGAGTTATTAGTGAATTTATAATTAATATCTAAGTTATTAGTGAATTTATTTACTAAATTTAAGGTGTGTGTGCATGTTTTAACAAAGAAATGAGCTGAATTTATTATATTCCCTTTATTGTAATATGTATTATGTAGTTCCTCTTAAAAACAAATAAACTTTAAGTAAAAGAACAACACAGGTAATAAAATGTACTTTAATGTATTTGGAAAAATTTACTTTTAATTATATTTTGTGGATCTAGAATAAATCTAATAATTGGCTTATTCTACCAATTTAAAATATATATCTGACAAAATCTGAAATAATTTCAATCTGATACCATATTGGAGAATTTTATCATTAGAATATGTTAAATATTAGCCATGCCTTCCTTCCTAGATTCTAAAAACTCTGTCCACCCCTGTTATAATTCATGTGTTACAAGCTACAATTTTAAATAATAAGAAAAGTAAGAAAATAAGTATATGATTTGGTCAAATTCAATAATTTATGTAAGCAAATACAGTATAAGGGGAAGAAAGAAACTTGTTATCACATTTCTGATTTTATCATGTAACAAATAGACTGCATTTCCAAATGTACTCTTGCTCTCTTTTTGTAAAATGTATTACGTTTGTTTCTGGCAATATTCTTTAGAGCTTTAATTTCACTTAAATATGAAGCAGTACTGAATCTTGTTCATTATTAACTTTGGACTGAAAAAAATATTCAGAATGTCATTATCAGATGCATGTGTGTATGTGTGTGTGCACATGTTAGTGTGTATCCTAAATTTCACAGATGGTATGCATGCATTTTAATAAATTAGAAACTCACAGAATTCATCTATCCAGTTTTCTAATTTCATGAATGGAGAAACAGAGTCCAAGAGAAATTATATCCACAGATAAATTGTGAAACAGTGTCATTGACAAATGTGATCATTACATGTTGAGTTCGAAGACAACACTTAAAAAAACACAATAAATCCAAGATTCTGGTTTTAAAATGATTCTGACAGAATTTGTGCACCATACCAACACATAACTGAATGGAGATGAGTATATTCTATAACATGCTGCCATTCGCATTATGCAGGATACAACTACAACGGTACTAATAAAAAAAAGAAATGCATTAATAATTTGTAGATATACTCATGTCTTTTTTTCCATCTCATCAGACCAATGCTGACTTTAAATTACATTGATCTAAGTTTACATTTATATTGATCCAGTTTATGTTTAAATTGGAGCATGTATTGAAACTGTTGAATTCCATATTACTATTTATGCTGATTTGTATTGTCAGGTATCTGAATTACTGATAATATACAGACGCAGATAAAACATATTTACAAGTGTTGAGTGTAGCCATCTTTGAATTTAATCTTCTAGTGTGTATTCTAATTTGTATTTAAAAAATTCCTTCCCTCTGGTTTTGTGTCATTTTGTAGTACTTTCTGATAGTATTTTCCTTGTTTATATTTGTGACCATGAGCTGTTCAATGAATTATTGTAAATAAAAATTTAAAAGTTAAGGAATATTTACAACATATAATAAGGATAAAATATGCTATTATATTTGTAAGCTTTTTTTTTAAGATTTTATTTTTTTATTCATGAGAGACAGAGAGAGAGAGAGAGAGAGAGAGAGAGAGAGGCAGAGACAGAGGGAGAAGCAGGCTCCATGCAGGAAACCCCATGCGGGACTTGGTCCCGGGTCTCCAAAACCGCTGAGCCACCCAGGGATCCCTATTTGTAAGTTTTTTATACTAATGTTTTTACGAAGCAGTACATATATTCTGTTCTTTAGAAAAAAAGAAAGATGTTAGGAAATAAATAATAAATTTGAATTTATATATTTGAATCTGGATTTTCTTTAAAATACAAATTCTATACATAGTTTTAAGTGGATAAGTAGGCAAAAACCTTTTTACTGTAACTTCCAAGTTGAGAATTAGTCTTCCTCCAATTCCAAAGGCAATTTATAAGCTACTATTTGTTAAAAAAAAAACATGAAGATATAATTTGCAAATGTATTTGGAGATTGTCATTTTTCATTTACATGAAGGACTTGATAATTAACTGCACAATAAATATTAAATTGGTTTTGAAAGTTGTAAGAAAAAAAAGACTATTGTTTAAAAGGAAGATCTCCTGCACCCTCTGCTGATATGTAGGCGCAACTGCAGGTTATTTATTATAAAGTTGCTCCTTTACTTTTTAGTAAAGAAAGTAAAGTGTAAGGCGCAAATCCAGTCATTTTAATATTTAGTAAACAAACCATTATAAGTGTCTAAAAGAAGCATGCCTTTTGAATCTAGCAAATAGAAACCAATCTCTGGTTAGTTTGCTAGCCTTGAAAAGAAATGGTAAAATGCCCTCAATTTATTTTTAATGAGAAAAAGTCATAATGCCATATGCTTGCAAGTCATTGTATAACTCAAGTTTATTAGCCATCTAGATAAAGTAATATGTGGTGGTTTAATGTTTGTGTTATGAAAATACCAAAACATTTAAAAGATTGTGAAAAACCTGGAATGAATCACTTGTGTCTGACCTATCCTTGACAACATTTAGATAAATTATCATATGGTAAAGAAATAATGAAGGCTTTTTTAAGAGGGAAAAATAGCTTTCAGTAACTAAAGTAAAAAGAATTTGACCTGATAGAAAAGTAAATATTTGTAAACAGATGCAGTTTGGACTGACAGTCACATAAAATATTAATTTTAATGTTAAAAGTGTAGGTTCAGGAAAAACACAAAGCCTTTATACCAGTGTAAGGATTCTTAGCACTTTCACAGGTTTTGTTTATTTATTTAAATATTTGGTGTTAAAATACGAAATGTTTGAAGAGGTTATTGGTACTTGTATTTTGTCGTATTGGGCCAAATTACTATTTACTTATTTATTTTCAAATTCTTAGAAAAACATTTTCCCAAGTGTTCATTCTCCTTCTTGCAGAGGCAACTTTTTTTTTTCTTGCAGAGGCAACTTCTATTACTAATTTTGAGATACCTTCCAAGTTACTTTTAACATATTTACATACCTGTATCCTTCAATATTACATAATCTTACATATAATAAAAGGCTGTATACTACTTTAGGCTATATATTGCTATTCTACCTTATATTTATATACAGATATAGATAGATAGATATAGATAGATATGTAGATACATAGATATAGGCTATATATAGGTATATATAGATGTATAGGCTTTATATTGTTATACTACCTTATTTTGAATTTTTAAAAGTTTACTTACAAAAATAATTCACTAATCCATTCTTATTGTTAAAACTTCATCATATTTTAAAAAATATTTTATGTATTTATTCATGAAAGAGACAGAGAGAGGCACAGACACAGGTAAAGGGAGAAGCAGGCTCCATGCAGGGAGCCTGATGTGGGACTCCATCACGGCTTCTCCAGGATCATACCCTGGGCTGGATGCTAAACCACTTAGTATCTTGGGCTCCCCAAAAACTTCATCATATTACTTAGAATACTAACATCTTCATTGATGACAGCCCTCAATACAAAGTCTCTGTCCAAAGATAACCCCTATTCACACTTTGAAGTATATCATTGTGGATTTTTTCTTATGCATACACATCTATGTAAATCTGTAGAATATTTATTATTTTTATATTTTCATAATAGATTTGTAAATTATTATATAACATATCTTTTAGCTATTTGATTTTATTTTTAAAAAAGATTTTATTTACTTTTTGAGAGAGAGGGCACGAATGGTTGGGAGGGGTAGAGGGAGGGGAAGAAGAGGACTTTCTGCCGATCAGGGAGCCCAATGCAGGGCTTAATCCCAGGACCCTGAGATCATGACCTGAGCCGAAGGTAAACACTTAACCGACTGAGCCACCCAGTGCCCCTGATTTTATTAAATACCATGAAAATTGTTTTCTATCTCAGTTTAAAACTTTTAACTTATATGTTTAGCTCTTATGCCTTATGCTGTAGAACAATAACATTTTATTTTTAAAATTCTATTATTGGGCTTTTATATTACTTTCAACTTAACTAATATAAACCAACCTTGAATATCCCTATGCATGTTTCTTTGTGCATTTATGTGAGCCTTATTCTAGGGTAAATGCTGAGAAGTGAAATCACTTAACTTGATATTTTGATATATAATTTTCTAAAATAACCTTAATAATTTGGACTCTTTTATGTGTCCATAAGTAACACTTCACTCACCCAAAGTTGATATTATTTAGTTTTAAACTATTTATGGTAAGAAATTGTATCTTGCAGTTTCCTGATTAATAGTAGAGTTGGAATATTTGTTCATATATTGATTAAAGATTTGTTTCCTCTTGTGAAATTCCTGTCTGTATTCCTTGCTACCTTTTTTCCTGTTTTTTTTTTTTTTCTGTTTCTAATTGGCTTATGGGAGTTCTATATTCCATAGTTACTAATAGGCTTGAATATCTTTTCATATATTCATTGGTGATGTTTATTTCTTCTGGAAATTGCTCATTCATATTTTTCCTTTTGGATTTTTAAAAAACTGATTCAAAGGAATTCTTTATATATTCCAGATAATCCATTTCCTGCCATATGTGCTTCAAATGTGTTTTTTTTCTCATTTCTCATTCTGTAGACAAGTCTGCAAATTGTTGATTGGCATGAGAATACAAAAGATCATCCATATTATCAAGGTATCAGTCTGAAGGTAGTCTCAGACCATTGGTGACCATGTATTTGATTAGCTTTTCCCTCTGTTCTATCGGACTTCCTTTCTTCACCTTCTCCTGAGAAATTCTCCAATAAGCAGCCTGAACAAGAATCCCGTGCTAAGGCCCTGCTTCTAAAAAACCTTACTTAGGATGCTGGGCAGAATTTTTTCCAAAATTATATAGTAAAGCCAACACAGATTTCTCCAATATAAGATATAATTATAAAAAATATAATTTTTATTGACAAATATATACATTTTTAGATGTGTGCTATCCTCTTTAAAGTTGTGTATTTTTTACACTGACATTGGCATTGCTTAAAAAATTTATCAGATTAATCTTTTGAGAATCATGTTTTGAGCAGAAGACACAGTCTTTGAATATTCATAATTTTAGTTATTTGCTCCTTGAATTCTGAATTATTTTGTTAAAGATAAATAAGATTGAGTAATTGAACTCATTTACTTAATGAAAAATTGAACTAAAATTATCAGGAACGTCAGCACAGTCAATAATATTTTGAGTCAAAAGCAAGACATAGTTGAATGGAATTATTTGTAGGAGACAAGTTAAAAAACGCAACAGTGGCCCCATCACTGTTTATTCATATATATCAGTACTAATTGTAAGCCCCATTGACATGTAGGTATTGCAGCTTCTAATAATCATTCTGTCTTGTTCAGGATCGACTCAGGAAATGACAGTATTAGTCCATGAGTAGACTGAATTAGAACTTCCAGGTGAGAGTGGTTTGGAAAGTTTTAAACTGAATTAAAAAAAAATTGCAGTGAAATAGTTTGAGTATGGTTAATTGTTCTTGATAAATAGTTAAAGCATTTATCATATGATAGATCCTATACTAAATGCTTTTTGTGTTTGCTAGATCCTGATAAAAATTCTTTGGTAGGTGTAACTGTTTATCCTCATGAAGAAATTTTAGGTGCAGGGAGTTTAAATAACTTTGTAAGCCACTCTCAAGTCAACTCATGTGTCAATGCGACCTTCAAGTCCAGATATTTTTGTGTAAGAGTCTGCATTCTTAACAGTTATACGTTCATTGTGTATAAATCCCAGAACATAAATTATAATGTTCTTTAAATATAAATGTAATCTCAAATACCTAAGACTGGTCACATGTAGATACAGCTTTTGACTTCTTTCACTATTAAATTCTCTCTAATCTGTGGCCAAAATCCATCATTTTTATATTTCTTTTTACCTTCTGTTGTCTTGTCTGGAACCAAGATTATATAGGGGGCTGGGTCGCATGATGACTTGTCTTTCTAAATATGTATCACAATCCCTTGTCTTCCACAGGTCAGACAAGAAACTCCTCTGCTTCTCTAAAACCTGCTGGAACAATCTCTTTGAAATGTATTCTCCTTTCCTATTGTGTTCCTATTATCATGCTAATTTGGCATCAGTCACTCTCTTTTTTTCCCTAGGCAATTGATATGTACAGATCTAATCTAGGGCATTATAACTCTGTTTACAGATCATCCTTAGGGTCAAAATCATTCTTAGTAATTACCTGCACTTAAAAGTAGATATTTCTGATATAAGCAATTATTTGTTTGGATTATTATCTTGTTTATTTGTTGAAAAGGACTTCATGTATTCAGTGTGGCTACATTATATGCAAATATAATGATTTGCAAATTAAACATATCCAATTGATTATATGATTTCTGACTCTACCTTCAGCTGACAATCTCATTTTCTTCCCTGTGATCGATCACTCACTTGGTCCTGATCATTTTTTGAATTTATCTCATGTTGCCCTCACTGACCTGATGGCTGAAGCGGCCCTGTTCATGTTGTGATAGTGATTTATCTGTTAAAAATACTTCCGTTAGTTCCTCATTCATTTAAGGGAAAACAGTAAAACGTTTTAGAAATTCATTTAAGGATAACTTACACCATAGAGTTGAAGAATGTTAAACAGAGGTCCTTCCAGCTGAGCCCTAAACAGGTGTGAGCCTCATTTAAATCTGTGGCTAAATGACACACTTAGATAAGATTGTTTTGGAAACTTCTTCAAGCATTTATTTTATTTTTTTAAAAATTTTTTTTATTTGTTTATGATAGAGAGAGAGAGGCAGAGACACAGGCAGAGGGAGAAGCAGGCTCCATGCACCGGGAGCCCGATGTGGGATTCCATCCTGGGTCTCCAGGATCGCGCCCTGGGCCAAAGGCAGGCGCCAAACCACTGCGCCACCCAGGGATCCCCAAGCATTTATTTTATTTAATTTTGGTAAAAGTTGATCAATGCCCTTTGATATGTTACATATAATTTATTTTCTGCCATCACTTTCTTAATGTTGAAAAATTGTAACCTGGAGAATATTTGGTTTCTGTGAATTTTCTTTTTTCCATTTCATCCTGTATTGGAGATTTTCTTTTCAGCATGATTATTTGCATTCTACAAAGTTATTTTCTGAAATCTTTTATGAAAAAGAATAGAGCTGGGACCAGATTTACTTCATGCAACATTCTTCACAAACCTTTCAAATATTGATCATTGTTTTTAAATTCCAATAAAAAATGTCTACTTTTGTGAGGTTCATTATAAGGGATTGGAATACTGATTTTGATTTATATATCTTTTACCCCAATATCTTTAGGTGATTTTTAAAATGGAGTGATTGGGACAGATTTTGTTAAGTAGTTCATTTTTATAATCACTTTATGCACCACTTGCTTGAATGCATTGCATCAGAAAAGGAAGAAACTGGAAATTTACTCAGTATCAGGCAAAGTGCTAAGTTTCTTTCTGATATTGCACCTTCTCATACTTAAGATAATTATTATCTATATTCTAGCTCATGCTACTAGTAAGTGTCAGAGCTTGGATTTGAAACTATTTTGTTTTCATAATGCATGTGTGTATATTTTTTGTAAGTTGTATAAACTAAACATCACAGGTTTTGGGAGAAAGACAAATGATACTGTGAGCTATCAGGTGACTCTTCATCTTTGGCTTACGTGAAAAAAGATGAGGGGTATTCAAATTCTAGGAAAATATTTGAAAAATGTCGGCAGTGAAAAAGGTGAAGGACCTTTTTTGCAACGGGTTTGCTGCCAGAACACAGGTGTCATGAAAACCACTGCTAAACCTAAACCAAAATGGGAAAGGAAAAGACTCACATCAACATGGTAATCATTGGACATGTAGATTCAGGCAAGTCTATCACTACTGGCTATCTGATCTACAAATGTGGTGGGATCGACAAAGGAACTATCGAAACATTTGAGAAGGAGGCTGCTGAGATGGGAAAAGGCTCCTTCAAGTAGCCTGGGTCTTGGATAAACTGAAAGCTGAACGTGAACGTGGTATCACCATTGATATCTCCCTGTGGAAATTCGAGACCAGCAAGTATTATGTGACCATCATTGATGCCCCAGGACACAGAGACTTTATCAAAAACATGATTACAGGCACATCTCAGGCTGACTGTGCTGTCCTGATTGTTGCTGCTGGTATTGGTGAATTTGAAGCAGGTATCTCCAAGAATGGACAGACCCATGAGCATGCCCTTCTGGCTTACATACTGGGAGTAAAACAACTAATTGTTGGTGTTAACAAAATGGATTCCGCTGAACCACTCTACAGCCAGATAAGATATGAGGAAATCGTTAAGGAAGTCAGCACCTACATTAAGAAAATTGGCTACAACCCCGACACAGTAGCATTTGTGCCAATTTCTGGTTGGAATGGTGACAACATGCTGGAGCCAAGTGCTAACATGCCTTGGTTCAAGGGATGGAAAATCACCCGTAAAGATGGGAACGCCAGTGGAACCACACTGCTTGGCGCTCTGGATTGCGGTATGCCACCAACTCGTCCAACTGAGAAGCCCTTGCGTCTGCCTCTCCAGGATGTCTACAAAATTGGTGGTATTGGTACTGTCTCAGTGGGCCGAGTGGAGACTGGTGTTCTTAAACCTGGCATGGTGGTCACCTCTGCTCCGGTCAATGTTAAAACTGAAGTAAAGTCTGTTGAAATGCACCATGAAGCTTTGAGTGAGGCTCTTCCTGGGGACAGTGTGGGCTTCAGTGTCTAGAAGTATCTGTCAAAGATGTTCGTCATGGCAATGTGGCTGGTGACAGCAAAAATGACCCACTAATGGAAGCAGCTGGCTTCATGGCTCAGGTGATTATCCTGAACCATCCAGGCCAAATCAGTGCTGGATATGCACCTGTGCTGGGTTGTCACACAGCTCACATTGCTTGCAAGTTTGCTGAGCTGAAGGAGAAGATAGATCGTCGTTCTGGAAAAAAACTGGAAGATGGTCCCAAGTTCTTGAAATCTGGGGATGCTGCCATTGTTGATATGGTTCCTGGCAAACCTATGTGTGTTGAGAGCTTCTCTGACTATCTTCCTCAGGGCTGTTTTGCTGTTCATGACATGAGACAGACGGTTGCTGTGGGTGTCATCAAAGCAGTGGACAAGAAGGCAGCTGGAGCTGGCAAAGTCACCAAGTCTGCCCAGAAAGCTCAGAAGGCTAAATGAATATTATCCCCAATACTTGCCACCCCAGTCTTAATCAGTGGTGGAAGGAGGGTCTCAGAACTGTTTGTATTTAATTGGCCATTTAAGCTTAATAGTAAAAGGCTGGTTAATTATAGCAACACATCTTAAGCATTGTAAAACCTTCAGAAGGAAAGGAGAATGTTTTGTGGACCATTTGTTTGTTTTGTGTTTTTTTTTTTTTGTGTTGTGTGTGTGTGTGTGTGCTAGTTTTAAGTTATTAGTTTTTAAGATCAGTACTTTTTCATGGAAACAACTTGACCAAAAATCTGTTACAAAATTTTGAGACCCATTAAAACAAAAGTTTAATGAGAAAAAAAAAAAAAGAAAAAGGTGAAGGAGGTTTTTTATTTGTTTCTTTTACTTGTACAGACAGACATACTTTTTTGTGTATGTAGTATTTAGTTTCCAAGATGATTGCTTTGAACTCCTGCAGGGTCTTTTTATGCCTTCAGATAATGCCTTTAGAATCATAAAATTAAGTAAATATATATATATATATATATATATATATATATATATATTCAATATTTCTTATTTTACACTTACTCTATTTTAAATAGGTAACATTAGCAATGTATATAGCCCTTTTAACTAGAATTTATATTTTTCTGAACCATGCCAGATAAGACTCACCTCTTATTTTATTCAGAATAGATCTCCTGTATGACATTGCGCTATTAAGGGTAATGATAGTGTTTGCTTAAGTTATAGAGATCACTGAATAAAGTACTTTCTGGGAACTTTTTGTTAAATCCTGGTGTTAAAAAACAAAGGATACTGTTTCTTCAGTTGAGATCAAACTGAATTTCACACCACTTCCAGTAGAGTCAAGCACATACATCTGTGTAGTCATATTATCTACATGTGTAATTTTTTGTTTGTTTATATAGCTTTAAGGGTTTAATTAGAAGACACCTCTCTTCTATAACAAATTTGTTTTCCCAAAGAAAATAATGTGCAGAGTAGGAAACGCCCCTGAAAGATTGGAAGGTCTAGTTCAACCTGTATATTTTTTAGGATCTGTCATGATTGAGGTCATATGACTTCTGAGCCAAGAAATGCTAGAAGAGAACTTAGAAAATATGTTTATTTTATCTGACTCAGAAATTTATAAAAATATATGAAAATATATACAAGGTTTATTAAGAAATTAAAAGGTGATTGCAAAATAAAATTATAAAAATAAAATTAACATTGTCTTTCATTAATAGTTTATGTGATGATACATTGTTTTATTCAAGTTGTTCAACATTGTGCTTCTAGAAGATTTTTAGGTGTTAGCAAATTTTAGATTATTGAATGATTTTACAGTTGGAAAGTCTTTCAATTAATGTATGAATCTAAAAGTTGTAATTTAATATGATTAACCTCAAAATTGCAGCATTTGTTTATGGTAGTGAGGCAGCAAATATGTTTATTTAGATTTAAAATACTGACATATTCAAATTAAAACTTTATTTCTTGAAATCCATTTACTCTATAGGTACTAATTGAAAGCAGAGATGGCCTTTGCCACTAAGAAACTTAAGGTAAAATAGATGTTAACTAGGTATGGTAATACTTGATACATAAAGGAGTATTATTACATCCCAAATGGAAGAGGATGGGAAAGGAGTCAGAGATGACATCCTCGAAGGGACAGTGTTACAGAAATAGAAATATTTCACATCAGAGTTACAGGAAGGGCATCTCAAGCAGGTGATCCCATATCTGCAAATGCCCAGCAGATGAATGTGAACAGAAAATAGCAAGAAGTAATCAGTCCAATTAGAGAATTAAACATAAGGAGAGGGATAATGAATCTGGAGATAAAAATAGCATCTGGACATTGAAGAGTCTTTCTAAAAAGTATGGATAATTTCCATGTGTCTGTCTCTCTATATATATTATATTCTCTCTATATAATATATATAAAATCTTTCTCTTTTTTAACTGGAAAGCTCTCAGTAGGAAACGAAGACCTTAATTTAAAAGACTCTCAGTAGACAAAGTGAAATCTAAAGGATTTTTATCTCTAATAGATTTTATATCTACTTCATGTCATCTCATTTAATATACAAATATCTCTTAGTGTCTATGATGTTTTTAGTTAAATTAGGTTAAATATATTAGTAGCCTGAATGAATTATTAGTACCCAATGGAAGTCTAGTTGTTTTCATTAAGCACTTAGGAAGGAATAGTTACTCTAATTTTTTTCCTGATTATTTAAATTCTTTAAATCCTTTGAATACTTGCTAAAGAGAAATTGAGTGAGTCCTATTTTTAAATGCTGACAGAGGGGCACCTGGGTGGCACAGTCAGTTAAGTGTCTGACTTTAGCTCAGGTCATGACTTTAAGGTCCTGGGATTGGGCCCCGTGACAGGTTCCCCACTTGGTTGGAAGTCTACTTGCCTTCCATTTGTGTTCACTCTCTCTCTCTTCTCTCTCAAATAAGTAAAATCTTTAAAAAAATAAAGTAAGTGCTGACACAAAAGCAAATGTTAAAAGAAGGCTAAGTTGGGATGCCTGGGTGGCTCAGCGTTTGAGCATCTGCCTCTGGCTCAGGGTGTGTGATCCTGTGGTCCGGGATTGAGTTCCGTGTCAGGCTCCTTGTGGGGAGCCTGCTTCTCCCTCTGCCTATGTCTCTGCCTCTCTCTCTTTGTCTCTCTTGAATGAATAAATAAAAAAAAATCTTTAAAAAATAAATAAATTTAAAAAGGCTAAGAAATATTTCAGAATACACAAATACTGAAAATATCTAGTAATAATGGTAAATATCTTGACATTAATGCATTTATAACCACAGATTTACCACCAGCTTAAAATCATAATGGTTGATAATGCTCCAATTATAACAAAATTCTTCACTAGGCATTGAATGGAAACTAATCTTGCACAACCGAGAATGATGTTAACTAAAGCATCAGTAAGAGTGAAATCATGAAAAAAATTGTATTACTTTTCTGTGTCTACTTTGGAAATTGGAAACTGGAAATTGGTTAAATTAGATTTAACCTGGGAGTAAAGTTAGATATTTTTAATTTGTGAGATTTTAAGAGCTAAATTGTCTTTATCTTCTAAGCTTTCTTCTCCCAAAGGCTTACAAGAATATGCAAATATTTTGGGAGTGTTTTATACATAGTTTGATTTAAATTCAAATTTAGTGAATGCAACTAGAAATTATTTAATAAAATCATCTAATGCTAATATGTTAGATTTTATATCATTTGGGGCAAAATATGAAAATTTTTGAATGTGTATCTGAAAGGGAAAATATTTTTCATTTTTGTTACATGCTTCTTCAGGGCCATAAAATATTTCACTTGACCAATCTCATAATGTATATGTAAGAATAATAAAATGGAGGGCTGGTCATTTTATGTAGTATTTGTTATTGTTCAGGTAGGGAGTTTTGGTTGCAAGAAACAACAAAATGAAAGAGTCTGATTTACGTTGACGGGGGGGGGGTATATACATTACAGTTAAGGAATTATGTGAAATATAGAAACAAACCAAAACAGGAACCAAGTCATGGCACATTGTGAAAATTAGTGAAAAATAGCAATCATCAGAATGACAAGATTGACCATACGGGTGGAATCTCGGAATCTCTGAAGTGGAAGCATAGCTGGACCTTCAGCAGCTGGCTCTTCACTCTATTGAAGGCCATATCATGCTGATTATGAACTGATCTTGTGGTTACATAAGGATTAGTTTCTTATTCCTGCTTTCCCACTTTCTAGCTGAATGATAGAAAGTTATCTTTCTGCTATAAAATGACCATGCCATTATTATTATCTACTTCTACAGTTTGAAGCATTACAAAAGATAATCTGTGTAAGAAAAGTACTTGGTACATCACAGTTAATGAACTGTAGAGCTGTCATCTTTACCTCCTCTTCCTTTTTTTTCTTCATCAGCATCCTGACATTAATATGGTTCATAAGTTTTCTGTGCTTTTGCTTCTGTCCATATATATTCTTACTTGTCTCACCATTACCAATTGAATTAATTTGCATTCAAGTCTTTTCTTCAATGATAGTCATGGTTTCCTCATAACATTGTTTATAACCCTGCACTGTATCCTTTGTGGTTTAGTTTACTCTGCCAATGGCCTGATTATCTCCAAATGCCTCAAAATAAAACTCCAAAGAGAAGAATACTTCCTAATTTGTTTTTCTTTGACTAAAGATTTTAGTGTCCGATCATCCCTTAGTCTGGTCTGTGATTCTGTTAGGTTCAGATCAATAACTTGTTGTGTTTTATGGTATATCTGCTGCTGGCCAGTAGAGGCAGTGGTGGGGGCATTTTACCCAGAAGGCAATAATTATGGCTATCACATGCCTATTACATCTAAAAAAGTAGACATAAAAAGGATCAAACCACAAATTATAGAACTAATGAGAGTAGTAAAGCTGAGTATTGAATAGTGATCTTGTGTTTTCCAACCCAATAATCTTTTCAGTAGACTAAATATTCTTTGTGATCTTGAAATGTTTGAGCCATTATAAAATTGTTGTGCAATTATGGGATAATTTTGCTACTAAAAAATTCAGCAAATCCTTATGTATCAGAATTTTATTGTTATTTTGTCATGAACTGGCTTCTATTCCATGCCCTGAAAAACAATGTTTTGTTTTAAAATACCTTTATTATAATTTATAAATGAATTCTATTGACTTGTTCTTTTTGTTTTAACTTTTTTTAGGCTGCTAAGTTGGCTATCACAGTGCAAGCCTTGGAGTCCCAATGGGGGACTCAGGATCAAGACGATCTACCCTGGTCTCCCGGTTGCCAATATTCAGAAGAAGTATTAGCAGAAGACATGATTCTCTTCCTTCTTCACCCTCCTCCAGTAATACAGTTGGTGTCCATAGTTCCTCTCCTTCCAGCACTAACTCAAGCTCAGGTAGTACAGGTAAACGCAGAAGCATCTTCCGTACTCCTTCCATTAGTTTCCACCATAAGAAAGGGAGTGAACCTAAGCAAGACACTACCAATCAGAACCTTAGTATTTCAAATGGTGCTCAATCTGGTCATAGCAGTATGCCAAAACTAAGTTTGGAAGAACATATTAAAACCAGGGGAAGACATTCTGTTGGTTTTAGTAGTTCACGAAATAAGAAGATAACAAGATCTTTGACAGAAGATTTTGAAAGGGTAAAGGAGCACTCAACTAATAAGAATGTTTTTATAAATTGCCTAAGTTCTGGCAAAAGTGAGGGGGATGATTCTGGATTTACAGAAGAACAAACTCGCCGTTCTGTTAAGCAGTCAACAAAGAAGCTACTTACTAAATCTTTTTCATCTCACTATAAGTTTTCTAAGCCGGTTCCACAGAGTCAATCCATTTCATTGGTACAACAATCTGGATTCTCATTGGAAATTACACAGTACCAAGAGAGAGAATCTGTATTAGTAAGAGCTTCTCCATCTTGTTCTGTGGATGTAACAGAACGGGCAGGAAGTTCTTTACAATCTCCATTGCTTTCTGCTGATCTTACAACAGCTCAGACACCTTCTGAATTCTTAGCCTTGACTGAAGATTCTGTGTCTGAAGCAGATGCATTTCCTAAAAGTGGGAGCATGGCATCCCACTGTGACAACTTTGGCCACAATGATTCTACCTCTCAGATCTCTTCCAATCCTGCTGCTGTTACAAAGACAACAATAGACCTTATGGGAACTGTTCCCTGTGCAATTATGTCTCCTGGAAAATACAGGTTAGAAGGCCAATGTAGCACTGAATCTAATTCCTTACCAGAAACCTCTGCTGCTAATCAGAAGGAAGTGTTATTGCAAATCACTGAACTACCTGTTATGAATGGGAACAACTCAGAGGCTCACCTATCAGGAGACATGCAAAGAGAAGAACATATGGTAGTACTAAATGGTGAAACAATGTTGACGACAAGCTCCCCAAGGAAACTTGGATTTTATGAGCAGCATAAAGCAATAGCTGACCGTGTTAAAGGGATTCATCCTATTTCAGAGTCAAGGATAATACCCTCTTCTGCTGATCATCATATTTTTAACAAAACATCATATGGATATGAATCAAATCCTGCCAAAGGTATGCTGATTTTCTTTGTATCATAAATAAGAATTATAATTTTCATTCTAATTTATTATTATCTAATTATTTTCTTATTCCATTTCATGGATAGAAACTACCTTTTCCTTATTTTTCACTCCCTAGTATTTTTTCTTATTTATAATTTGTTTTAAATTTTTTGTCTACTTGATTTTAAATTTACTTCACTTGTATTATGCTAGAAATGTATTTCAGCAATATTACTCATATTTTGTAGTTGTGTTGTCCAGGTTCTGACCTTCAGAAGAGTGGTAAGAAATTAATTTTAGGGGATCCCTGGGTGGTGCAGCGGTTTGGCGCCTGCCTTTGTTTGGCCCAGGGCGCGATCCTGGAGACCCGGGATCGAGTCCCACGTCGGGCTCCCGGTGTATGGAGCCTGCTTCTCCCTCTGCCTGTGTCTCTGCCTCTCTCTCTCTCTCACTGTGTGCCTATCATAAATAAATAAAACAAAAAAAATTAAAAAAAAATTTAAGAAATTAATTTTATTTCGAATGTAGCTTTATCTAAAATCAAGATTTGCTTTTTTAGAGTATATGGTAGAGTATTGGTATTTCTTAGTCAATGAAATGGATATTTCCAGTCAAAATCACTTTAAAGAAATTTGTATAATTTAAATTTTATTTCCTATTTTAACAAAACTTGAATTATTAAGTAGAATCTATGTTTCAGCACAAATAATCTCTATCTTTAAATACAGTAGACTTGCAACCTTTAAAAATATTGTCATTGGAGCCTGGATACCCTGGTTTAAATCTTTCCTCTGTCATTATTTTATTTTTCTTATTCTTTTAAATACTAAAGGTTTTTTATTTAGTTATTTGGTGGGGGGGGGAGTGCAGGAGAGCACAAGCAGGGGGAAGGGCAGAAGGAGAGGGGGAAGCAGGCTCCTCACAGAGCAGGGAGCCTGATGTAGGGATGGATCCCAGGACTCTGGGATCATGACCCAAGCCTGAGCTGAAGGTAGATGCTAAAACAAGTGAGCCACCCAGGCACCCTGCCTCTGTCATTGAATACCTGTGTAACCCTGGGTACCCTCTCTTTGGTTTAAAAAAAGGGGAGAAGGGTGGTTGAATTACTCCAGTATATTATTTAACAGAAAACTTTGTTATTTAATATAATTTTCAGTTAAGAAAACTGTTGAATATATATGCCACCTTCTGGGCTATATTTGACATTATTTTAATTTTTTTTCCTCTGCTATGATTCCTACTACAATGGCTGCTGCTGTTGCTACTCCTAAAATTCCTATTACTCTCTTACTACTGCTGCCATCTTGTTCTCCCAACACTGAATGCTTATTAAGTCCCATTTCCCATTCTGTGGACTTTGGATACATGAATTTATCAAATTTTCAGATGAGTGTAATCACTTCTATTATAGTAAACCATTTTATAGACAATCATGAAGCAATTTGCATGCATTTCATTTAATCTTTTTTTAAAAATTATTTTTTTAAAAAAATAAAAAAAATATACATTCATTTGCCAACAGTACCACATGTTTATCCATTCATCTGTCAGAGGACATTGTGGCTCCTTCCAAAGTTTGGCTATTGTGGATTGCTGCTATAAACATTGGGGTGCAGGTATCCTGTAGTTTCACTACATCTGTATCTTTGGGATAAATACCTAGTAGTGCAATTGCTAGGTCATAGGGTAGCTCTACTTTTAACTTCTTGAGGAACTCCACACTGTTTCCAAAATGGCTGCACCAGCTTGCATTCTTACCAGCAGTGGAAGAGGGTCCCCTTTCTCCATATCCTCTCCAACATTTCTTGTTTCCTGTCTTGTTAATTTTTGCCATTCTCACTGGTGTAAGGTGGTATCTTGTGGTTTTGATTTGTATTCCCTGATGGTTAGTGATGTGGTGCATTTTCCTATGTGCTTGTTGGCCATGGGTAAGTCTTTGGAGAAATGTCTGTTCATGTCTTCTGTCCATTTCTTGACTGGATTGTTTGTTTCTTGTGTGTTTAGTTTGATAAGTTCTTTTTTCTTTTCTTTTTTTTTAGATTTTATTTATTCATGAGAGAGGCAGAGAGACAGGCAGAGGGAGAAGCAGATTCCATGCAGGGAGCCTGATGTGGGACTTGATCCCGGGTCTCCAGGATCACGCCCTGGGCTGAAGGCGGCGCTAAACCGCTGAGCCACCTGGGCTGCCCTTGATAAGTTCTTTACCGATCTTGGATACTAGCCCTTTATCTGTCATGTCATTTGTAAATATCTTCTCCCATTCTATAGGTGGTCTTTTAGTATTGTTGACTATTTCCTTTGCTGGGCAGAAACTTCTGATCTTCACAAAGTCCCAATAGTTCATGTTAGCTTTTGTTTCCCTTGCCTTCGTAGATGTGTCTTGTAAGAAGTTGCTGTGGCCTAGTTCAAAAGAGTTGTTGGCAGTGTTCTCCTCTAAGATTTTGATGGATTCTTGTCTCACATTCACATCTTTCAACCATTTTGAATTTATCTTTGTGGTGTAAGAGAATGGTCCAGTTTCATTTTTCTGCATGTGGCTAGTTTTCCCAGCACCATTTATTGAAGAGACTGTCTTTTTTCCAGTGGATAGTCTTTCCTGCTTTGTAGAAGATGAGTTGGCCATAGAGTTGAGGGTCCATTTCTGGATTATCTGTTCTTTTCCATTGACCTATGTGTCTGTTTTAGTGCCAGTACCATACTGTCTTGATGATCACAGCTTGAAGTCAGGCATTGTGATGACCCCAGCTTTGGTTTTCTTTTTCAACATTTCTCTGGCTATTCCGGGTCTTTTCTGGTTCCAAACAGATCTTAAGATTATTTGTTCCAGCTCTGTGAAGGAAGAAGTCCATGGTATTTTGATAAGAATTGCATTGAACGTGTAAATTGCTCTGGGTAGCACAGGCATTTTTTCAATATTTATTCTTCCAATCCATGAGCATGGAATGTTTTTCCATCTCTTTGTGTCTTCCGCAATTTCTTTCAGAAGTGTTCTATATTTTTTAGAGTATAGATCCTTTACCTCTTTGGTTAGGTTTATTCCTGGGTATCTTATGGTTTTGGGTGCAATTGTAAATGGGATTGATTCCTGAATCTCTCTTTCTTCAGTCTCATTGTTAGTGTATAGAAATGCCACTGATTTCTGGGCATTGATTTTGTATCCTGCCACATTGCCAAATTGCTATATGAGTTCTAGTAATCTTGGGATAGAGTCTTTTGGGTTTTCTGTATAGAGTATCATGTCATCTGCAAAGAGGGAGAGTTTGTCTTCTTCTTTGCCAATTTGAGTGCCTTTTATTTTTGTTGCCTGATTGCTGAGGCTAGGACTTCTAGTCCTATGTTAAATAACAGTGATGAGAGTGGACATCCCTGTTGTGTTCCTGATTTTAGAGGAAAGGCTCTCAATTTTTCCCTTTGAGAATGATATTCACTGTGGGCTTTTAATATATGGCCTTTAAAATGTTGAAGAATGTTCCCTCTATCCGTACACTGAAGAGTTTTAATCAGGAGTGGATACTGCATTTTGTTAAATGCTTTCTCTGCATCTATTGAGAGAATCATATGGTCCTTGTCTTTTCTTTTATTGATGTGATCTATCATGTTTATTGTTCTATGAGTGTTGAACTACCCTTGCATCCAGGGGATAAATCCCATTGGGTCATGGTGAATAATCTTCTTAATGTATTGTTGGACCCTGTATCTTGGTGAGAATTTTTGTATCCATGTACATCAGGAATATTGGTCTATAATTCTTCTTTTTGGTGGAGTCTTTGTATGGTTTGGGGAACAAGGTAATGCTGGCCTCATAAATGAGTTTGGAAGTATTCCCTCAATTTTATTCTTTGAAACAGCTTTAGTGTAATAGGTATTATTTCTTCTTTAAATGTTTGGTAGAATTCCCCTGGGAAGTCATCTGGCCCTGGACTTTTGTGTCTTGGGAGGTTTTTGAGGACTGCTTCAATTTATTCACTGGTTATTAGCCTGTTCAGGTTTTCTATTCTTGTTTCAGTTTTGGTGATTGGTAGGTTTTGAGAAATGCATCCATTTCTACCAGATTGCCTAATTTGTTGGCATATAGTTGCTCATAATACATTTTAAAAATCATTAGTATTTCGTTGGTATTGGTTGTTATATCTATTTCCTTTCATTGATGATTTTATTAATTTGAGTCTTTTTTCTTTTTTAATAAGTCTTGCTAGGGGTTTATCTATCTTACTAATTCTTTTGAAGAACTAGCTCCTGGTTTCAGTGATCTACAGATCTTCAGGTCTCTATTTCATTGAGTTCTGCTTGAATCTTTATTTTCTCTCTTCTGCTGCTTGGTTTAGGCTTTATTTGCTCTTCTTCCTCTAGTTCCTTAGGTGCAAGGTTAGCTGGTGTATTTGAGATTTTTTCAATTTTTTGAGAGGCTTGTATTGAGATGGACTTCCTTCTTAGGACTGCTTTTGCTGTTTCCCGAAGATTTTGAACGGTTGTACTTTCATTTTCATTAGTTTTTATAAATCTTTTTAAATTCTTCTCTAATTTCCTGGTTGACCCATTCATATTCATCTTTTAATAGGATACTCTTTAACCTCTAAGTATTTGAATTTCTTCCAGATTTCTTCTTGTGATTGAGTTCTAGTTTCAAAGTGTTGTGGTTTGAAAATATGCAGAGGATAATCCCAATTTTTTGTTATCTTTTGAGACCTGATTTGTGACCCAGTAGGTGGTCTATTCTGTAGAAAGTTCCATGTGCACTTGAGAAGAATGTGTATTCAGTTACATTAGGATGGAATATTCTGTATATATCTCTGAAATCCATTTTGTCCAGTGTATCATTCAAGGCCCTTGTTTCTTTTGCTGAGAGGGCCATGTTGAAGTCTCCTACTATTAATGTATTATTATCTATGTATCTCTTTACTTTGGTTATTAATTGATATACTTGGCTGCTCCCACATTAGGGGCATAAATATTCATAATTGTTAGGCCTTCTTGTTGAACACATCCTTTAAATATGATATAGTGTCCCTCCTCATCTCATTGCAGTCTTTGGTTTAAAATCTTATTTATCTGATATGAGGATTGCTACCCCAACTTTATTTTGAGGCTCATTTGCATGGTAAATGGTTCTCCACTCTCTCATTTTCAGTCTGGAGGTGTCCTTAGGTCTAAAATGAATCTTCTGTAGACAGCATATAGATGGGTCTTGTTTTTTTATTTATTCATAAGAGATACAGAGAGAGGCAGAGACATAGTCAGAGGGAGAAGTAGGCTCCCTGTGGAGAACATGATGTGGTACTTGATCTCAGGACCCCAGGATCAGGACCAGAGCCAAAGGCAGATGCTCTACCACTGAGCCATCCAGGCATCCTTGTAGGGTCTTCCTTTTTTTTTTTTTATCTTATCTATTCCGATACTCTGTGTCTTTTGACTGGATCATTTAGTCCATTCACATTCAGAGTAGCAATTGAAAGATATGAGTTTAATGTCATAGTATTACCTATACAGTCCCTGTTTCTGTGGGTTATTTCTTTGGGCTCCTTCCTTTGCTCATAGGGTTCCTCTTAATATTCCTTGCAGAGCTGGTTTGGTGGTCACATATTCTTTCAGTATCTGTCTGTCCTGGAAACTCTTTATCTCCTATTCTAAATGACAGCCTTGCTGGATAAAGTATTCTTGGCTGCATGTTTTTCTTGTTTAGTACTCTAAATATATTATGCCAGCCCATTCTGGCCTGCCAGGTCTCTGTGGATAGGTGTGCTGTGAATCTGTTATTTCTCCTCATATAAGTTATTGTCTCAAGCTGCTTTTAGGATTTTCTATTTATCTCTGAAATTTGCAAACCTCACTATTGTATGTCGGGGTGTTGATCAGTCTTTGTTGATTTTTTGGGGGGCACCATCTATCTTTTGGATATGTATGCCTGTTTCCTTCACCAGATTAGGGAAGTTCTCAGCTATTACTTGTTCAAATATACTGTGTTCCTCTTTCTCTCTGGGATTCCATCCTGTGGAATCCCAATAAGATGAATATTATTTCTTTTCAAACTGTCATATATTTCCTGAAGTCTCTCCTCATGGGTTCTTAATTGTTTTTCTCTTTTTTCCTCAGTTTCATTCCTTTCCATCAACATGTCTTCTATGTCACTCACTCACTCTTCTACCTCATTAACCTTAGCAGTTAGAGCATCCGGTTTAGCCTGCATCTCAGTTAAAGTATTTTTAATTTCAGCCTGATTAGATCTCAATTCTACAGTAAGAAGAATCTCTAGAGACCTTTGTGCTTTTTTCACCAGAGCCACCAGTTATTTTATAATTGTACCTCTGAATTGTATCTCTGATGTGCTACTTAAATCCCTATCAGTTATGTCTGTGGCAGGGAGTATTTCTTCCAGTTCTTTCTTTTGTGGTGAATTCTTCCTTCTAGTCATTTTGTCCAGTGCAGAATGGCTGTATGAGTGAACAGAGTCAAAAATATCAACCACAACCCCAAGTAAAATACATCCTAGAAAATTCCGAAGAGGTAGGGACCAGAAAATAAAAGAAAAAGAAAACAAAACAAAAAGACCATGAAAGTGAAAAACAAAACCAAAAAAATAGTAAAAATTAAAAAAAAAAAAAAAGGTGGGGAGGAAGACTTGGGCAAAATTAAAAATAGTCTCACAGAATGGACCTAAAAGGTGATCCCCTTGGTTCTGAGTGTATTTTGTTCTGTATGTTATGAGATGCTAAATTCCAAATTTATATAAACCAGCAAAACTTATAGAGAGACACAACAGCAACCACAAAGACAGAAACAAGATAAAAGAGTGGGGCAGAGTGGGAAGGAGAAGAGAATATAGTTTCACATAATGGACCAATACTTTGCTCCATTGGTTATGAGTGTATTTGGTCTGTATGTTGGAAAGTACTAACTTCCACATTTATAAAACAAAACAAGTCAAAAAACCCCACTATCACTTATATATCTACAAAAATTAAATTGAATTCATTGAAAGGAAACCAAAAATGAAGAATATATCTAAGACATGTAATTATAAAAATATGAATGTCAAAAAGGAAAACACTTAAAAATGAGGAGTTGATAAAATATTGTAGTTAAGGCAGGAAAAGAGAAAAAATACTGGAAATTTTTAACCTGAAAGATAAATGAATCATAAGGAAAAAACCTTGAGTTCTATGTACTATTTTCCCTCAGTCCTGGAGCTTTCCAGTGCTGCTTGGTCAGTAAACTTGCTGTTCCCTTGTTCTTCCAGATGATCTTCTGGGGGAGGGGCTTATTGCGCTGATTCTCGGGTGTCTGTGCCTGGGCAGAGATGCCTTGCCCCTTGCCAGGTGGCAGGGCTCCATGTAAAGCTGTTTTTACTGTGAGGCCTTTGTTCCATAGAGGCTGGGCCTCTTCCAAGTGAAAGGAGAAAAAGGAAAAATGACAGGGGTCAGATCTGCTGCCCTGGAGCGCAGAGCTCCCTGTGTCTACGGCACTGCAGTCTCAGTGCACACTGGCTTAGATCCTCCTGCAGGCGGATGTGAGGGCACTGATTTGTACAGATTGAAGTGCACCTAGCAGTAGGAGAGGTTTCACCGGTTTGATCGCTCCCCATTCTGCCTGTCCGTGAAGGAAGGGAGGATTGCCTGCTTCTGTCCTCTTATGGGCTCTGGGGTACAGAGAACTCAGCTGCTAGCCTGCGTATCCCACCCGCCTCTCCCAGGTGCCCCAGGAGGGGTGCTGCTTTCCACCATCCAACCACAGTTGAAAAAGAAAGAAAGTTGTGAGCTTTCTCCCCGGCACCCCTATTCTGCGCCTCCAGGAATATTGAGACTTCACTGCCCCTCCTGTGATCCTGCTCAGTTTCCCCCCTAAGCACTTTTCAGTCAGGGAAGACAATTGCAGGCACAGATTTCTAAAGTTCTGGATTGCACGGCTGTGCTGCTTTCCTGCAGTGGCTTTTCAAGGCTCCATCCCCCAAAGTGTATCTTCCAATATATCCCCTCCCTTCCTCTTCTCTGCCTTCCTACCTTGTCAGAAGCAATCACTTTTCTCTTTGTAGCATTCTCAGCTATTCTCTCTTTACATCTCAGGTTGAATTCATAGATGTTCAGGATGGTTTGAAAGTTATCCAACTAAATTTGGGGGACCAGGTGAAATGAAAATCCCTACTCTTCTGTCATCTTACCTCTCAAATCTATTTTTAAAAATTTTAATTCCAGTGTACTTAACATGCAATGTTATATTAGTTTCAGCTATACAATATAATGATTCATCAATTCCTTACCTTACTTAGTGTTCATCAAGGTAAGTGTCATTTAATCTTAACCAAAATTTTATATACAGTTATTAATATTTGAGGATTAAGTTAAATAACTTTATGAAATCATACTCAGCAAATAGTGGATCTCAAGCTGGAATTTAGGCAGTTTTTAAAAGAAATAGCACCAATAAAAGGATAGAAATGTACTTACCCTGATTATATCTAGTTCTTATTTAGAAAAAAATCATTTGCCTCAATATCAAATTGAATACGGTATATATTTATATCTATGAGAATATCTTGCTGTTAATCTGTTGACTAAAATCCTATTTGTGAGCCATTTAACACATTAAAGTCATTTTGATGAATTTCATAAGGTGTTGCCTGTTATTAGGACAATAGCTCTTTATTCATGTTATCTACAACTTGTGAAATAGAGAGGGATAGGCAAATAAGCTGATAATGTCAACAAGGAAAAGACAGTAGTGTCCTTCATTATGTGGAGAGGTTCTTATACCATTCATAAGGATTTTATAATTTGGAAATTCAGTATTTTAAAACAAGTTAAGTAAAAGTATTTTATGTGAGAGTTGCTATGTACACTAAATTCCATAACACTGGAGGATGTGTAAGCTAGTATTTAATACATGTGTCAATGCCTGAGGTGTATAGTCATATCAAAAATAATAATATGAGAGAGGTGGGGCAAGAAGACAGAGCAATAGGGATCTTCAACTTACCTGGTCCCACCAACTTAACCTAGATAACTTTCAAATCATCCTGAACACCTACGAATTCGACCTGAGATTTAAAGAGAGAACAGCTGCAACACTACAGAGAGAAGGAATTTTTGCATCTAGGAAGGTAGGTAGGCAGAAAAAAATAAAGAATCCAGTGGGGAGGGGCCCCGCGAGGAGCCAGGCTAAGGCCAGGTGGTGAGAGCCTCCGGACAGGAAAGCCCAGCCCTGGAGAAGCAGGAACCTTAAAAATCTGCACCAGATTCTTCCCGGATGGAAAGGCGCTCAGCGGGGAACTCGGAACTCGAGCAGGATCGCAGGAGGGGCAGTGGGGCCTCCGGCTCCCGGGGTCACTAACAGAGGAGGTGCGCCCAGGGGAGAGCGCCCCACACCCTGTGGCCGATCTCGGTAAAGGGCTGGAGCCCCCTGCGGGGCCTTGGGGAGAAGCCGGGGGTCAGGCGGGGGCTCCGGGTGGAGCGGGGTGTGCCCTGCTGCCTTCGGGAGCCGCGGGCCGGGAGCGCGATTCCAGCGCTGCAGGCCCCAGACCCCAGGGCGCTGGGGGACACAGCCGGGATCCTGAGCTCCTCCAGGACAGGCGGAGGCGAGGAGGGCCCAGGACAGCGAGGACTCTCCTGCTGCTGGGCGCCCCCAAGGTGTGCAGTTTAGCGCCCCCTGCCCTGGGAGCATCTAGGACAGTGCGACTGGGAGCTGCGGGTGGTTACTGGGGGAGCTGACTCCAGGGCTGGAGTCCTGGCCGCCACCAGTGTTGTTCCTCCTTGTGTCACCCTGTGTCTGTGAGGGGCGGGGCCACCAGGGAACAGGAGCCTCATGGGGTCAACAGTTCCCACTGAGCCATCCACCTGGCAGGGGGCGGGGCAGCTCCCCCAGGTGCACACACCTGAGAATCAGCACAGCAGGCCCCTTCCCCAGAAGACCAACTGGAAGAACAGGGGAAGAGCAAGTTCTTGACCTAGCAGCGCTGGAAAGCTCCAGGGGAAGTCAAGAGATTCACAGTATATAGAACCAGAGGGTTCCCCGCCCCCCCCCCCTTTTTTTCCCTTTTTCCGGTACAACTTATTTTAAATCAGACTAAAAATTTCCAATATTTTTTCTTTTTCTCCACCTTTACAATATTTTACTACTGCTTCATTTTAAAATTTCCTCCTTTTTGACTTTCATATTTCATATTTTATATTTCTACAATTACATGTCTTATATTTTCCACTTCTAGATTCCCTCCAACATACTCAATTTAATTTTTGGGAGATACATGAGATATGGGTTTTTTTGTTTTGTTTTGTTTTTTGTTTTTTTGTTTTGTTTTGTGTTTCTTGTTTTCTCTGCCTCATTTTGTTCTACAATAGTGGAAGTTAATACCTTCTAAAATGACCAGCATGCACCCAGAACCAAGTGGTATTCCATACTGGTTCATTCCATGAGATTATATTCTCTCTTCATTCTCATTCTGCCCCTCTCTTTTATCTCATTTATGTTTTGGTGGTCAATGGTGGGGCTCTTTACAAGTATTTCTGGTTTATATAAATTTGGGACTGAGCATCTTCTAACATACAAAACTTAATAGACTCAGAAGCATGAGGATTGCCCTCTAGGACCCCTCAGGTAGACTACATTCTCCCTCCACTACAACTTTTTCACCACCACCATATCCCAGTTCCACCCCTTTATTTTCTTCTTTTATCTTTACTTTTTTTCTTTTTTTACTCTTTACTTTTGCGTTTTCTTCTTTTTTTTCATTTTCCTTTTCTTCTTCTTTGGGATTCCTGGCTTTTTATTTTCTACTACTTTGTTTTAAAATTTGTTTTTCATTTTAGTGATCCTGTTGTTTTATTTTGTTCTGATCTTTGTTTTAATTTTCTGGTCTCTGACCTCATCAGAATCATCTAGGGTGAAATTTACTTAGGTCATGGTTGATATTCTTGACTCAGCCCACTCATACAGCCACTCTGCACTGAGCAAAATTACTAGAAGGAAGAACTCACCACAAAAGAAAGAATCAGAAATAGTACTCTCTGCCACAGTTACAGAATATGGATTATAATTCAATGTTAGAAAGCCAATTCATAAGAACAATTATAAAGCTACTGGTAGCTCTGGAAAAAGCATAAAGGATTCAAGGGACTTCATGACTGCAGAATTTATATCTAATCAGGCCGAAATTAAAAATCAACTAAATGAGATGCAATCCAAACTGGATGTCCTGATGACGAGGGTTAATGAGGTGGAAGAGAGTGAGTGACATAGAAGACAAGTTGATGGCAAGGAAGGAAGCTGAGGAAAAAAGGAAAACAAAAGACCATGAGGAAAGGCTTCAGGAAATAAATGATAGCCTGAGAAGGAAAAATCTATGTATAATTGGCATTCCAGAGAGCACCGAGAGGGACAGAGGGTCAGAAAGCATATTTGAACAAATCATAGTTGAGAACTTCCCTAATTTGGGGAGGGAAACAGGTGTTCAGATCCAGGAGATAGAGAGGTCCCCCCTCAAAATCAATAAAAAAGTTCAATACCTCGATGTTTAATAGTGAAACCTGCAAATTCCTAAGACAAAGAGAAAATCCTTAAAACAGTGAGAGACAAGAGATTCTTAACTTACATGGGGAAGTATTAGATTCACAGCAGACTTCTCCACAGAGACCTGGCAGGCCAGAAAGGGCAGTCATGATATATTCAGGGTACTAAATGAGAAGAATATACAGCCAAGAATACTTTATCCAGCAACACTGTCATTCAGAACAGAAGGAGAGAGAAAGACCTTGCAGGATAGGCAGAAACTGAAAGAATATGTGACCACCAAACCAGTTCTGCAAGAAATATTATGGGGGACCCTGTAAAAGAAAGAGGGAGCCCAAAGAAACAATCCACAAAAGCAGAGACTGAATACGTATTACGATGACAATAAATTCATATCTTTCCATAGTTACTCTGAATGTGAATGGGCTAAATGATCTCATCAAATGATGCAGGGTTTCAGACTGGATAAAAAGCAAGACCCATCCATATGCTGTCTCCCAGACTCATTTGAGACCGAAGGACACCTCCAGCCTGAAAATGAAAGGTTGGTAGACCATTTACCATTCAAATGGTCTTCAAAAGAAAGCTGAGGTAGCAATCCTCATATCAGATAAAGTAAAATTTATCCCATTATCCCAAAGACTGTAGTAAGAGATGAAGAGGGACACTATAGCATACTTAAAGGGTCTATCCAACAAGAAGACCTAACAATCATGAATATTTATGCCCCTAATGTGGGAGCTGCCAAGTATATCAATCCATTAATAACCAAAGTAAAGACATATTTAAATAATAATACACTAATACTGGGAGACTTCAACACTGCACTTTCTGTAAATGACAGGTTTTCTAAGCTGAGCATCACCAAAGAAACAAGGACCCTAAATGATACTCTGGACCAGATGGATTTCACAGATGCATACAGAACTTTCCATCCAAACGCAACTGAATACACATTCTTCTAAGTGCACCTGGAACTTTCTCCAGAATAGAGCTTACTATTCACAATCAGGTCTCAACCGATACCAAAATATTGGGGTTGTCCCCTACATATTTTCAGACCACAATGTTTTGAAACTAGACCTCAATCACAAGAAGAAATTTGGAAGAAACTCAAACACGTGGAGGCTAATGACCATCCTACTAAAAGATGAATGGGTCAACCAGGAAATTAGAGAAGAATTTAGAAGATTCATGGAAACTAATGAAAATGAAGATATAACTTTTCAAAATCTTTGGGATAGAGCAAAAGCGGTCCTAGGAGAGAAATGCATTGCAATACAAGCTTCCCTCAAAAAATTGGAAAAACTCAAATACACAAGCTAACCTCACACCTAAAGAAATTGGAGAAAGAACAGCAAATAAAACCTACACCAAGCAGAAAAAGAGAGATAATAAAGATTCAAGCAGAACTCAATGAAATAGAGACCAGAAGAACTGTAGAACAGATCAACAAAACCAGGAGCTGGTTCTTTGAAAGAATTAATAAGATAGATAAACACCCAGTCAGCCTTATTAAAAAGAAAACAGAAAAGACTCAAATTACTAAAATCGTGAATGAAAGAGGAGAGATCACAACCAATACAAAGGGAATAAAACAATTTTAAAAACATGAGCAGCTATCTGCCAACAAATTAGGCAATCTAGAAGAAATGGATGCATTTATGGAAAACCACAAATTACCAAAACTGGAACAGGAAGAAATAGAAAAGCTGAACAGGCCAACAACCAGGGAGAAAATTTGAAGCAGTCATCAAAAACCTCCCAAGACACAAAAGTCCAGGGCCAGATGACTTCCCAGGGGAATTCTATCAAACGTTTAAGGAAGAAATAATAGGTATTATTTCAGTTCTGAAGGGTAGAAAGGGACGAAATACTTCCAAACTCGTTTTATGAGGCCAGAATTACCTTGATTCCAAAACCAGACAAAGACCTCCTCAAGGGGGAATTATAGACCAATATCCCTGATGAACACAGATGCAAAAATTCTCAACATGATATTAGCCAATAGGATCTAAGAGTACATTAAGATTATTCATCATGACTAAGTGGTATTTATCCCCGGGATGCAAGGGTGGTTCAACACTGGTAAAACAATCAATGTGATCACATCAACAAGAGAAAAAACAAGAATGATATGATCCTCTCAATAGATGCAGAGAAAGCATTTGACAAAATAGAGCATCCATTCCTGATTAAAACTCTTCAGAGTGTAGGGATAGAGAAAACATTCCTCAGCAACCTAAAAGTCATCTATAAAAAGTCTACAGCTAATATCATTCCCAGCGGGGAAAACTGAGAGCCTTTCCCCTAGTATCAGGAAAACGACAGGGATGTCCACTCTCACCACTGTTATTCAACATAGTACTAGAAGCCCTAGCCTCAGAAATCAGGCAACAAAAAGAAAGAAAAGAAGAAGAAGCCAAACTCTCCCTCTTTGCAGATGACATGATACTCTATACAGAAAACCCAAAGGACTCTATTCCAAGATAGAGAACTCATATAGCAATTCAGCAATGTCACAGGATACAAAATCAATGCCCAGAAATTAGAAGCATTTCTATACACTAACAGACTGAAGAAAGAGAGATTAAGGAATCCATCCCATTTACAATTGCACCCAAAACCATAAGATACCCAGGAATAAACCTAACCGAAGATGTAAAGGATCTATACTGTAAAAAATATAGAACACTTTTGAAAGAAATTGAGGGAGACACAAAGAGATTGAAAAATATTCCATGCTCATTGATTGGAAGAATTAATATCGTGAAAATGTCAATGCTACCCAAGGCAGTTTATACATTAATGGAATAACTATCAAAATACCATGGACTTTCTTCAGAGAGTTAGAACAATACATATAATATATGTATATATATACTTACATACATACGTACATATATACTGTGGAATATTACTCAGCCATTATAAAGGACAAATACCCATTATTTGCTTCAACGTGGTTGGAGCTGGAGGGTATTATGCTGAGTGAAGTAAGTCAATCGGAGAAGGACAATCATTATATTATATGTACAATCATTATTATATGGTTTCACTCATACAGGGAATATGAAAAATAGTGAAAGAGATTATAGGGGAAAGGAGAGAAAATGCGTGAGACAAATCAGAGAGTGTGACAAAACTTGAGAGACTCCTAACTCTGAGAAACAAACAAGGGGTAGTGGAAGGGGTGGTGGGCAGGGGGATGGGGTGCCTGGGTGACAAGCACTGATGGAGGCACTTGACAGGATGGGCATTGAGTGGTATAATGTATGTTGGCAAATGAAACTCCAAAAAAATATACATAATAAAAAACAAAAAAGTAGATAAATTAAAACAAAAACAATAGAAAAAATAATAATATGAAGTCGAGCTCTTTATCTATTCATTATTGATGGACACTTAGATACCTTAGCTATTACGGATAATTCTGTTGTAAACATTGGGGTACAGATATCTCTTTGAGATGATGTTTTCTTTTCCTTTGGATTTATTTCCAGAAATGGAATTCCTAGATCATATGGTAACTTTATTTTTGATTTCTTGAAGAAACTGCATACTTTTTCCCATAGTGTCTGTACCAGTTTACATTCCCACTATCAGTGTATAAAGGTTTCTTTTTCTTCACAGTCTTGACAACACTTGTTATCTTTTGACTTTTTACTAATAGCCATCCCAACTGTTGTGATGTGATATCTCTTGTGGTTTTGATTTACATTTCCCTGATGATTAGTGATGTTGAACACCTTTTCATGTACTGGTTGGCTATTTTTTATCTTTTGGGGGAAAAATGTCTATTTAGGCTTTTTGTGAATTTTATATCGGTTCATTATTATTTTCTATTGAGTTGTATGAGTTCCTTATATATTTTGGATATTAACCCCTTATAAGTTATGTTATTTTAAAATATTTTCTCCTATCCCATAGTTTGCCTTTTCATTGGTGATTGTTTACTTTTTTTTTTTTACAGAAGCTTTTCACTTAGAAATAGTCGCATTTGTTTATTTTTGCTTATGTTGGTTTTGCTTTTGTTACGTAATCCAAAAAGTCAATGCCAAGACTAATGTCAAGGAGCTTATTACCCCTATTCTTTTTTCTATGATTTTTCACTTTCAGTCCTTTGAGATGGTTTTTTGTACGCTATAAGATGGGCCTATCCTTTCTGCATTGTATATGCTTGGACTCTTTGTCAAAAATTAATTGCTCACATATGATAGTTTTATTTCTGGGCCCCTTATTCTGTACCATTGATCCATGTGTCTGTGTTTATGCCAATACCATACTATTTGATTACTATAGCTTTGTACTATAGTTTGAAATCAGGAAATGTGACACTTCCAGTTTTGTTCTTTGTCAAGATCGCTTTGGCTACTTGGGGTCTTTTGTGGTTCTTTTGTGGAATTGTTTGTTGTATTTCTGTGAAAAACGCCATATAATTTTGATAGGGATTATATTGTTAGTATGGACATTTTAACAATATTAATTCTTCCAATCTATCAACACATTTATTTATGCCTTCTTCAACTCCCTTAATCAGTGTCTTATAGTTTTCAGTGTAGTAATCTTTCACTTCCTTGGTTAAATTTATTTCTAAGTATTTTATCCTTTTTGATGATATTATAAGTGGGATTGTTTTCTTCATTTCACTTTTTGATAGTTCATTGTAGTTTGGCCTCGGGTCTCATAAAGACCTTTTAAGCATGATGACCAGAGTATTAATCAAGGTAACATAGTAGCAAAGAGTTGAAGGTGATTAGGGAGCAAGATATATGAATATTTAAGAGAAGTATAACTACAAAGACTGTGGGGTAAAGGCCCTGGGACTGCAGTGTGCCTGCACGTATATTAGCAATGGCAAGAGATCCATTGTAGAATCAGCCGAGTGAAGGAGAAGAATTCAGCACAAGGTGAAGTTAGGTGGACAGGTGAACATAGGGAGGCCCTTAATGAGGGAACAGAGTAAGGTCATATCATAAGGAAACTGATGAGCTATTGGGAAAATATCAACTTTATGACTAGAAGAATGATCATGACCAATGCCACTTATGTCTTCAGTGTATCATTATCATTCTGGTTACCATGTGGAAAGTAGCTGTGGGTTCTTGTTTATTTTGTTTTTGTTTGATTTTTTTTTTTTTTGAGAGAAGCAGGTAAGAATAGGCAAAAGCAGGAGACTGTTAAGTATTAGAGTAACTCAAGTTACGGTTGATGCAATTTGCAGTTTGTTCCAGGGTATTAGTAGGGAAGATAGTAGGAAGTGATCAGATTCTGTATACAATTTGAAGGTAATAAGGACAGAATTTGCTTATGTAATTTATGTGAGGTATGGAGAAGCTAAGGATGACTATCAAGGTTTTGAGCTTCAAAGTGATTACATGATTAAGTTACCTAAATTTAACACTATTAATTAAAATTTATTTTCTATGGTAGAGAATTTTTGAATGACATTAAGAGTTTCTCATTTTCTTTAAATGGAAAATTTATAAAAACTACATTTAAGCATTTGTATTAATTTTTATTTATCTATTTTAATAGTTCTTGCCAGTAGCTTCAGTCCATATCGTGAAGGAAGATTTATAGAAAGGCGACTGCGATCCTCATCTGAAGGAACTGCAGGGAGTAGCAGAATGGTTTTGAAACCAAAAGATGGAAATGTAGAAGAAGTAAATAGTCTAAGAAAGCAAAGAGCAGGTTCATCATCTTCAAAAATGAACAGCATGGTAAGTATACATAAATACTTGCATTAATAAAATAATTATGTACGTGAACTGAGATATTGATGCCTCTTGCAATATGAAAACAGATTGACAAAAAAAAAAACAGACTAAAGAATAGATATTTCATATTTGAAGGGAAAATCGGTCTCCTTAGTTGATGTCCCAAGTTAGGCTACGTTTTCACTTGAGACTCTTTTTTTTTTTTTTTTTTAAGATTTTATTTATTTATTCATGAGAGTCACAGAGAGAGAGGCACAGACACAGGCAGGGGGAGAAGCAGGCTCCATGCAGGGAGCCTGATGTGGGACTCGATCCCAGGTCTCCAGGATCACACACCCTGGGCTGAAGGTGGCGCTAAATCGCTGAGCCACTGGGGCTGCCCTCCCTTGAGACTCTTATGTGTCATGACAAATACTATCACACCATGACGGTTGCCCTTAATTCCTATTAGCCTTGCTTCCATAGAAAGTTTAATATTTTCTCTTTAGAAAAAGACCCTGAAATGCACAAGCTAAGAAAAAAAGCTGATCATGAGGATATCCTTCCATAACCATTATTTTACACCATCTCTCTCTATCCTCTAGCAACTCTAAAAAATGTTCATTTATAAACCACACTTAGGCTAGTGCCGTCCATTCATCCCTTGGTGGAACCTGCTCTGCCTGTCCTTTTATAGTTGCCTATCTACACAGGATGAGGAGCCTTTGGGGTCAAGAAAAAATACCCATCCAAAGCTTGACACATTCTAGGTAAACAAGATTCTGGATTCCTGGTCCAAACTGCAGGAGCCTTCAGATAAGGCTGAAGGTAGTGTGTGTATAGAGGAGTCAGGTCTGAGCTTGCACTTGGGGGCTTTGGTGTCTTAGAGGCATGTGCATGATGCTCTTTCACAGTGAGAGATAAAGCCAGGTTGGGAAGAGGTGAGGAGTGGACTGCAGCCCAGGAGGTCCAGAAAGCCTCAGGTCTCACAAATATTGGGGTGGGCTTGACTTTTGGAGTTCTCTTTGCTCACTTTCTCACAGATGTTTACTTTTTCAGCAATATTTTTGCTTCTTGGTACTTAAGTGTTTCCTAAAAATGATCTATCTACCTGTCTACCTGTCTACCTACCTACCTATCTACCTTCCTATTCATGGATGTGTGAAAAATGCTCAAAACTAAATTAACTTGTATATTTTATCTCTATATGTTTTAGATGATTTGATTTCAAATGAAAATAGGTCATCCAATTTTGACAATTGTATCGTGAAGAAGTATTAAATTACTGAGGCAGCACTGAGTAATAGCAGAACCATTGTGCTTGAAGTACTAGCAGTTAGGTCAGGTTTTGACAAATCTTAATCTTGGGCAAATCTGTAACTACAAAACAATAAATGATAGTGGGCTTTTTGTTTCCATTATACTAAAAACTGATTGTGTTTATATTTGTACCTAGAGAAAAGTCCTGTTGCGTTTTTGTTTTTTGTTTTGTTTTGTTTTGTTTGAGAGAGAAAGAGAGAGTACTGGTGCATGGGTGAGGTTAGGGGGGAGGTGGAGGGAGGGGCAGAGGGAGAGAAACTTCTGCAGGCCCCATGCCCTGTGTGGAGGGCTCAATCTCATGACCCTGAGATATGACTTGAGCCGAAATCAAGAGTCAGATGATCAACAAACTGAGCCACCCAGCTGCCCCATACTTGCTATTTTTAAGTGCAAGAATATGTTAAAAAAGATTTCCAGTTAGTGCAGCATTGAAAGTTATGGCTAATGACTTGTATGAAACATTTGTCTTCAAATTTTCATTTTTCCTTCATAGAGATGTATTTATATTAATTGTACACTAGGCATTAGGTTTCCCCAAAGTTGGGCCTTTAACATATTCTTAATCATGTTTTTTATAATATATTTAAATAATTCTCACTGTAAATTACAAATTACTCTTCTTCCCAGATCCACTTTCAAGATTTAAAATAAAAGTGTCAGAACAGAAAAAAGCAACTTTGTTCTTTTATTTGAGGCTTTTTGTACAATTTTCAGAGTCCCTGTACCTGTGGTGCTATAGATCTTCCACTAGATGGCAGGGATACATCATTGCCATGGTTGAAGAAGGGCTATCATTCTAAGAGCAGAAAGTTGGTTAAAATATTGTATGTGTTTATTGGATTTACAGGTCACACTTTTGAAATAAATACTGACACTTGCATTTCCATATGAAAACTACCAAACATTATTTTATGACTTCACTGTTTTCTTTTGGATTTCACAATGAATATCCTTTTAATTCACAGTGTAATCATGAATTCAACATGCATAAAATACATTCTTTAATTCATAGCAATATAAGGAACAAATGTTAGTACTCTTCAGTAATTTTAGTTACATGTGAAAAAATGACAAATACTTAAGAAATTATAGCTTTATGAGTGAACAGTGACACACATTTTCTATATTCTTCTAAAATAATTCAAGCAAATGTATTTAAAAAAATTCATGTTCAGTTATTCTTTCCTTTTAGTGCAATAATAATAGTAATATGTATTTTTAATACTTATTTGGACCAAGGGACTGCTCTTAATGCTTCATATGTATTATAATATGCAGTCCTAAACTATTATACTATGAACCAAGTGATGCTGTTATTAATCCCATTTGTAAAAGAGGACAATAAAGCATTGAGAGGATAAGCATCTTGCCTCAAAATACAGATAGTAGGTGGCAGAGATAGGATTTATTTTATTTTATTTTTAAAAAAGATTTTATTTATTCATGAGAGACACAGAGAGAGAAGGCAGAGACACACAGGCAGAGGGAGAAGCAGGCTCCATGCAGGGAGCCCGATGTGGGACTTGGTCCCTGGTCTCCAAGATCATGCCCTGGGCCAAAGGCAGGTGCTAAACTGCTGAGTCACCCAGGGATCCCCCAGAGAAAGGATTTAGATTTGGATTCTACATTTGTTGTTGTTGGTGGTTTTTTTTTCTGTCTAACTTTAAACCCTAGATGATTTGTGGGAAATGTAATAGATATAAAATTATTCTTATTTTCTTTGCATTATTTCTGTGTTATGAAGTTAACACAGTTAATGCAGCCAATACTTGCTGCAGGTGGAAGCTGCAACCTTCTGTAAGGGATACTTTTAAAAAAGAAACAAAATAAAAAAAAAAAGAAAATTTAGTGCTGGACTGAAAATGTGGTAGTATTTATTGATATGCTAATGAATGGTATCCACATCTTAACTGAAAGATATCTCATCTAGAAAGGAACTTTGATATGCAAAAAAAGATATTCATATTTAGAAGGAACCAGAGTATTTTGTCTAGTTCCTGGGGATTTAAGTTTACCTATAGAATATGGCTTTATTTATTAAGATGCTAAGGGTTTCTGAGTGACCAAAGGTATACTCTAATAAGTTAGATTCCAGTGTTTTCTGTATATTTGAATGGGGATATTTCAATTTGAAGGGAGAGGGGAGGATATATTAATAACTCTTGGCTTCAGTGGCTCAGAAGAAATTGGAGTTGGCTTAAATTATTACAGGAAACCAAAATATATCTGGAAAAAAATTGTTAAGCATTCACATTTATTATATATATTCAAGCTGCTTTAAAATGTTCCATCATTTTCCTCTATTGAGTTATTTTCTTGATAAAATAACACAGTCCAAATCCTTTAAAAAAGATTTTCTTGAAATAGGCTTTCTTTTTAGAAACTTTCCCTTCAGAATGTGGTATATAAATGAATAAATTTAGGATTTGTCATGATTTCTCCAGCTGTTTACACAATGACATTTAACTCCATATATATTTGTAAGATCACCCTGCTCTAAAAAAAATTATTAATGTGAGGATATATTCATATGTAATGGACATTCATATGTAATGGACAATAAAATGGCTCTGGCATTATTACAGAAAGGAAAGTGGCTTAGTGTATGAATAAAGATAAGCTAGGATATGTGATAACAAATAACCTGCAAATCTTAGTGACTTTTTTTTAAAGATTTTATTTATTTATTCACGAGAGACGCATTGAGAGAGAGAGAGGCAGACATAGGCAGAGGGAAAAGCAGGCTCCATGCAGGAAGCCCGATGTAGGACTCGATCCTGGGACTCCAGGATCACGCCCTGAGCCAAAGGCTCAACTGCTGAGCCACCCAGGCATCCCTTAGTGACTTTTATTTTTTATTTTATTTTATTTTATTTTATTTTATTTTATTTATTTATTTGTTTGTTTGTTTTTAAAGATTTATTTATTTATTTATGATAGAGAGAGAGAGAGAGAGAGAGAGAGAGAGAGAGAGAGAGAGAGAGAGGCAGAGACACAGGAGGAGGGAGAAGCAGGCTCCATGCCGGGAGCCCGACATGGGACTCGATCCCGGGACTCCAGGATCGCGCCCTGGGCCAAAGGCAGGCGCTAAACCGCTGAGCCACCCAGGGATCCCCCCCTTAGTGACTTTTATAATATGGATTTATTTCTCACTCAGGTTATATGTTTGTTGTGGAAGATTCTGGGAGTTCCCTTTAATGTCTCATTCTGTGTCCAGGCTGTTCAGCCAGCTAACATTGCAAATATTGCCCTTTATCATGGCAAGAAAGAGATCTCTGGAGGTTCTCATCGCAGTAGTAAATGCTTTGACTTGTGGGAGACACATTTCACTTTCTTTCATAATTTATTGACTAGATCTAATCACTTGGCCCAAATTTGGTACAAAAGGCTCTAGGAAGTACAGTCTCTACCTTGTGTCTGGAAGGTTTAGACTCAGACACTAATGACTATCATATTCTCAAAAAACTTAGTGTATCTCAGTTCTTTTAATTAACTGAGATTTCCTACTTGTCTTCTCCCTTCCTTTTAATGGACTGTTTTTTATGCCTCACATTGAGCTGGTTGTGGTGGTTGAGAAAGATTAAGACATTCTTGAAATTTCTCTTATTTTCAGTTTGGCATCCTGCTGCCTTTTTGTAGGAACTGTGAATGGGGTAGTAAAAACAAAAAACAAACAAAATAACCTCTAGTACTTCTTTGATGGAAGAATGGACCATATGTATTTTGAGGAAAAAAAAAAGTTACTTGCAGATTATTAGCTTCTCATGTCATATTTTAATTCTTGGCATGTTGAAATCCAGAATTTAGGTATTACTGACAATAGTTAAGTAGTCTAAGACTAATTAAGTCCTATGTTAAGTAGCCAAGCACTTTGCTATGTATTCACTTTCCTTTTGGGGCCTACTGTTCTCTCCTTTATTAGCTTATTCTTTATTGATTCACTTATTTATCTAATTATTCACGGTTTCTTTAAATAAATATTTCTTGAGAACCTACTCTGAAGATACAAAGATGAAAAACACAGGCCTGGAAGATATTAGAGTTCTAGGTTGGGAGACATTAACATGATCTTGTCAATGTAACAGATTTAACAATTCTGACTATTTTAAAATTCACAACGGGGGTGGTGTTTGATCCTGAATCATATTCAGGATGTGTGAATTCCTGTACACCTATTTTATTTTATTTTATTTTATTTTATTTTATTTTATTTTATTTTATTTTATTTTTTTGTATACCTGATTCATATGGAGTCTAGCTTGCATATTTAATTGACATTATTAAATGTATAAACAACTTAAATATTTTTCTAATTTCTACCACTGAGGCCTAGCTGAAGGAACTCTAAGAGGCAGTGGGAAAAAAAAGTACATTCATGTTCAAAGAATCCATTCAAAACACCCCACTTTTACCGTCTACCAGGCAAATGAACTCACTGGCCTGTTGGTATATGTACTTTCACACTTATATTCTGTGGCATGGAGGTTGTTGGAGCTCAAAATTAAGAGCAAAGGAAGGATCATAATTAGAAGATCTAGTTCAATGAATGTTTCCTCCCAATTCTGAAATCCTAAATGAAACTTTCAAGTATGTAAAAAATGTTACTGGCTTTTGAGGGTTAAAATAATGCTCTCAGCTTTTAGTTTAACTCATTGTCAATGGAATTAAAGATAATGGCAAACTACAAGGACATTTACTGAGAAAAGGGAGCCATTAATATTTGTAAGGAAATGGAGACACACAAATCATTCTTCTTAATCCTCATGCATTTTAAGAAGGAAAATCACAAGTATAACGCATTAAACATTGAATTACATTTGTTGATAACTAGTATATTAATTATAGATTAATACCCTAATCCATAATGCCTTTATTGATTTTTCTAGTTACTAATGATACCTATCAATGTCTATTTTGTATCGCATATATGGTACCCACTATTTAGTTAATTGAATGAATAGGTTTCATTTTGCCTATTAAACCTCATTCATTTAAATGGAAGAAGTTTTGTACATAATAGCATTTCTTAGAGCATTTACTATACTGCCTGGTATATAATAAATATGGGTGAATTAAAGATATAATTATTGGGATCCCTGGGTGGCGCAGCGGTTTGGCGCCTGCCTTTGGCCCAGGGCGTGGTCCTGGAGACCCGGGATCGAATCCCACATCGGGCTCCCGGTGCATGGAGCCTGCTTCTCCCTCTGCCTGTGTCTTTGCCTCTCTCTCTCTCTGTGTGACTATCATAAATAAATAAAAATTAAAAAAAAAGAAAAAAAAGATATAATTATTGATTAGGTTGTGACATATGCTCATATAGATATGAATTAAAGCCTTTAGTACAATCATTGTATGTGGTGTGTTCATACACGTTTTTGATATTTTAATTTATTTTACAAATGTTCACCTGTTTTTATGATCACTGTTTGATACAGCTCTGATTTTTGATGCTAAGTCCCTAATCAAGATCATACCAATTATGACATTTTCCCTGTAGAAACGTAATTCATTTTAGGATTGTCAGCCTATGGAATAGTTTAATAGTTTCCAGGATCATATCAGTACCATAGTTATGGACAGGCCATATAGGGAGGAAAATAAAGAGTCAATTATTAGAAATAGTTTTTGGAGAACCTATTAAAAATACAAGTTCTTGGTCAAATATGTCCAAAGTGATATTTTAAAAACTCCCTTGCATATTTTATCAAGCCTGATTCATTTCATTTTTTGTAAACTTGCAGATTCAGAATTGCCTTTAAGAAAGCATAATTGGATAAAATATTCCATTCATTTTTTTTTCTAGTTTTGAGGATGAGTCATTTTCATTTAGACGCTGTCACAGTTTGTATGTTTGGTGCGCAGAATTATGAATAGCTTATTCATTGAGTTAACTCACTTAGTGACTTGAAGACCACTTTGAGTAAATAAAGTTGCAGTACCGTAATTATTACCACTGGTCTTCATGCAGTACACATGAGATGTGCCTAGCACTTAAGTTTTCCTTTGTGATTTTTTTCCTGAATGTGTCTTGATCCATAAGGACCATTTTAACAAAATATCCCAAACTCAGTAGCTTATAAATGACAGAAGTTTATATCTCACAGGTCTGGAGGCTTGGAAATTCAAGATAAAGTTGCCAGTGTTATTTCTGGTTTATAACCAGCACCCTTTTAATGTGTCTCCCATGACAGAAGGGGCTAGGGAGCTGTCTGGAATCTCTTTTATACAGTCGATAATCCCATTTAGGAGGGCTCCACCCTTATTAAGCACCTCCCAGAGGCTCCCTGTCCTAATACATGTCCTAATACCATCATTTCAGTATTTCAACTTATGAGTTTTAGGAGAACCCAGACATTCAGAACACAACAATAAGCAATAATGTTGTTAGAAATATTGAATTATATATGTTTAAAACCTTTATTAAGAATAGTACATATTTCATTCTATTCCTATTTATCAAGAAAATGAGAAGAACAGTAGTAGAAGGCAATTAAAGATTTTTTTCAGGGCAGCCCTGGTGGTGTAGCGGTTTAGCGCCGCCTGCAGCCCAGGGTGTGATCCTGGAGACTGGGGATCGAGTCCCACATCAGGCTCCTTGCATGGAGCCTGCTTCTCCCTCTGCCTGTGTCTCTGCCTCTCTGTGTGTGTTTCTCATGAATAAATAAAAAAAATCTTTATGAAAAAAATAAAGATTTTTTTCATTAACCATATAACATCTAGGATAACCATAAGATGGTTTTTATCCCTTCTAAAAATAAAAAAAATTGGAAAATAAAGTTAGTTTACCTTTTTATTCTTGAGGTTAGAATGCAAAAATGACAATTTTTTTTAAATTTTTATTTATTTATGATAGTCACACAGAGAGAGAGAGAGAGAGAGGCAGAGACATTGGCAGAGGGAGAAGCAGGCTCCATGCACTGGGAGCCCGACGTGGGATTCGATCCCGGGTCTCCAGGATCGCACCCTGGGCCAAAGGCAGGCACTAAACCGCTGCGCCACCCAGGGATCCCAACAATTTTGTTTTTAATTGAATCAAATTATCTTAATTTTCTGTGAAATGAAAACTGTTTTATGCCTTAATTAGGTAACCCCCTGGGCTGGTATAGTTTTCATAGCCTGAGAGAGAATATTTATTGATTCGGAATCCATGACAAATCTGTGACCATCTGAACAGCTGCACAATCAATCTGTAACACAGAATTGACCTTGAGTAAAATAACTCCTTTTTTCTGAGGAGATAGTCATTGGAATTTGAAGCTTTTACATTATTCCAGTTAAACAATAAAGAAAAATTTATTTTTCCTAAGGTTATTATGTCATTTTGAAACATAACTTTAAACACATATTAATTTAAAAAAATAAATAAATTTTGACTTCCAAGTTCAAGAAATATACAATTATAGTAGACTTATGCCTAATATTAGGCTCTATGGCCAGTTTATATAAAAAATATAAATATTTTAACATTGATACTTTTTTAAAGATAATTTAAAAATTGAGACAAACTTGTATAATTATCTCAAGCCATTATATTTGCAATGTTAGGATTAAAAAGGTGTGAATTTCAAATGAGTTGTGCGTGCATACTTCACACTTTTGCTATGTGATGATGTCTTTGTTTAAATTTATCATTCCTAAATTAGAGTAGCTATCATTATTATCACTTTTATAATTTAATACAGTGATCATTTCACTTCATTGCTAAAAGTTTGCTCTAAAATGTCTTTTTTTGTTTGTCTTTTATTGTTCTTAGCTTGTTATATGCAACCTGAAACAATGTTTTTTTGGCTTTGTCTCTTAGGCTCTTTATTATATATATTTGTAATTACCTTATAAAGTTATGATTTTAATATCTAACTAGTTGTCTTTAGCACTACTCAGTGCTTTGTGTGTGTGTGCCAGTGAGAAACACAAAGAAATATTTGGTCAAGAGCGACTCACATGAATCAGAGCTTTAATTAGACATCAAGAGGCACAAATGTAGCAGGTAGAGATGTGAAATACCTTCCCAGCTCCCTATGTCCTTTCTTTACTTGATGCACCCTGACTCAGATTGTTGGATGAGATTTGAACTGGTTAATGTGTTCAATCACCTTATTTACATATTGGTACAAAACATCTCCATTTTTTTTCTGACTATAGTTACTAAGCTGTACATTATATCTCCAGAACTTTTTTCTTATAACCTGAACTTTTAACATTTGGCCACATGAAATACCTCCATTTCGTCTTCAGTAGTGTAGCATACATGAACATTTTCCCTGGGCCATATCCCAGAAGTTTCTGTATTACAGTTTTATTTTTCTTAAGCAACCCTAGATATTTAGATACATTATGTTAAAAGCAGTACATAGATGAGCTCTCTTACTAGTGAAAACCAATTAGTCTGCCAGTTGTTTGTTTTCTAGGAGGTATTTCGTTAGTATGTTTACAATGAGATTGCACCAGGTCACCTGCCTTCTTACTTTCCAGAAAGTATACTCCATTTCCATCATAACAGGGAAAGTAGATCACAGACCAGCTGCTTAACTCAGGCACGGACTATAAACTTTAAATGCTCTCCTCAAATTATCCATCCTGTCCTTGACAGTCACTCCCAAAACGTTTGTGTTTTTACTCATCAGTCCTTTCATTTCCTCTGGTCTTAGATAACTTTTTGTGTGTGCATTCTTTCAAAGCAATCTTTTCTACTAGTCCTCTTGATTTCTACCTCTGACCTGCTATGTAACAGCATTTGATCAGTATGGTTCTTTTGTTTTATCTCCGGTTTCCTCTCCATCTCTTCATTACCGTCAGCTTACAGTACCACCAAGCTTCCATCGTTGAGAAAAACAAATAAAAAATATTTTTTTTCTATGCCCTGCTTGATACTAAAGTTCTCCATCCTGTTCCTTTTTTTCCCTACAAGGCAACAAGTTCTGAAAGAATAGCCTTTTCTTGCCATACTAATTTTCTCACTGTTCATAAACTCCTCAATTTCATAATTTCAGCTCCTGTAATATACAAGATGTTTTTCAACATCGCCACTGTTGACAAATTGTCCTTTAGTTCTTTGGTGATGGTAGGTGTCTTGTGCATTGTATGTTTAATATTATCCTTGACCCTACCTATTACATGCCAGTAGAACCCTCAAGTTTTGACAACTGAAGATATCTCCAGGCATTGCCAAATATGCCATTGCAGGCAAAAATTGCCCTTGGTTGAGTACTGCTCTGAAGTCATCAGTGACTTTACCAATTTTCATATTCCTTTTTTTTTTTTTGATCTTCACCTTTTGTAACTTCTCTTCAGTTTCTAACACTGTTGATGACTTCATTTGTATACTTATCACTTCTCCTTTTCACAGGGTTAACTCTCCTCTCATTCTTATTCTCCTCCTTTTCTCCTTACAGAATCCTTAATGGGTATCTTCTTATATACATTGTAAACACAGCTATTTACTTGCATTTGGTCCATGTCACTCTTGCCTTTATTTTTCAACTGTCCTATCTGAAAACTTAAGAGATAGATGAAGTCATTTGTGGATTCCACATAAAAGGCTGGGAATCTCTATTATATCAGAAATATGACAAAATCAATAAACATTGAAGAACATAATATATTGGAGTTATGGAAATAGAGTGAGGGCTTATGAAAGATCTATTTGCATAAGGGGAATAGCAAAAACTTCAAGGACTGAAGCTTTAGAGTGGAAATAGGGAAATATGCAGTGACTTGATATTTGCCCTAACAGTTAATGGCTCCTCTTTCTTTGTTTTCTGCCATTTATATTGCTATCCTGTTTTTATGCACATATATTCAGCCTCCTTTTAATATTTTAATAATTCTCAATCTCCTTTTTTGGAGAAGCAGCAATTACATCACTTAAGATAGGACCTCCTCATTAGTCAGTGTAATATACTGCAATAATAAATTTTACCTTCATGGCTACTACCCAACATTATACTTTTTTGTTTTTCATATTTTTGAAAAGTTTTTATTTTAATTCCAGTTAGTTAACATACAATGTTATATTCTTTTCAGGTTTACAATATAGAAGTTCAGCAATTCCATACATCCAGTGCTCGTCTTGACAAGTGCAGTCCTTAATCTCTATCACCCCTTTAACCTAGTCTCCTACCTCCTTTCCCTCTGGTAACCATCAGTTCTATATAATTAAGGACCTGTTTCTTGATTTCTCTCCCTCTCTCTTTTTTTCCATTTGTTCATTTGTTTTGTTTCTTAAATTCCACATATGAGTGAAATCATATGATATTTGTGTTTGACTTATTTCGCTTAGCATTACTAAGCATTAGTCTCTAGCTCTATCCATGTTGTTGCAAATGGCAATATTTCATTCTTTTTAATGGCTGAATAATATTCCTCTGTGTGTATGTATGTGTATCTCACATCTTCTTTACCCATCCATTGATCAATGGACATTTGAGCTGTTTCCATATTTTGGCTATTAAATAATGTTGCTATAAATATTGAGATGCATTTATCTCTTTGAGTTAATGTTTTTGTATATTTGGGGTAAGGTATTTACTCCAGTAGTACAATTGCTGGATCATAGGGTAGTTCTATTTTAACTTTTTGAGGAACCTCAAAAAAGTGCACAAAGGTTCCTTTTTTCCCCACATCCTCATCAACACCTCTTGTATTCTGTGTTGTTGATTTTAGCCATTCTGACAAGTGTGAAGTGATATTTTATTGTAGTTTTGATTTACATTTCCTTGATAGTAAGTGATAATGTCACTGTTCATGTGTCTATTGGCCACATGCATGTTTTCATTGGACAAATGTCTGTTCGTGTCTACTGACCATTTTTTACTTGGATTACTTGTTGGGCATTGAGTTTTATATGTTCTTTGTATATATTGGATACTAATCCTTTGTTGGATATATAATTTGCAGATACCTTCTCTCATTCCATTGGTTGCCTTTTAGTTTTGTTGATTGTTTCCTTCACTGTACAGAATTTTTTTTTTATTTTGATGTGGTCCTAATAGTTTGCTTTTGCCTTTGTTTTCCTTGCCTCAAGAGACATACCTAGAAAAATGTTGCTACAACTGGTATCAAAGAGGTTTCTATCTGTGTTCTTTTCTAGGACATTTTTTTAAACAATAAATTTATTTTTTATTGGTGTTCAATTTGCCGACATACAGAATAACACCGAGTGCTCACCCCGTCAAGTGCCCCCCTCAGTGCCCGTCACCCATTCACCCCCACCCTCTGCCCTCCTCCCCTTCCACCACCCCTAGTTCGTTTCCCAAAGTTAGGAGTCTTCATGTTCTGTCTCCCTTTCTGATATTTCCTACTCATTTTGTCTCCCTTCCCTTCTATTCCCTTTCACTATTCTTTATATTCCCCCAAATGAATGAGACCATATGTTTGTCCTTCTCCGATTGACTTAGTCACTCAGCATAATACCCTCCAGTTCCACCCACGTTGAAGCAAATGGTGGGTATTTGTCGTTTCTAATGGCTGAGTAATATTCCATTGTATACATAAACCACATCTTCTTTATCCATTCATCTTTCGATGGACACCGAGGCTCCTTCCACAGTTTGGCTATTGTGGACATTGCTGCTAGAAACATCGGGGTGCAGGTGTCCCGGCGTTTCATTGCATCTGCATTTTTGGGGTAAATCCTCAGCAGTGCAATTGCTGGGTCGTAGGGCAGGTCTATTTTTACCTCTTTGAGGAACCTCCACACAGTTTTCCAGAGTGGCTGCACCAGTTCACATTCCCACCAACAGTGTAAGAGGGTTCCCTTTTCTCCGCATCCTCTCCAACATTTGTGGTTCCTGCCTTGTTAATTTTCCCCATTCTCACTGGTGTGAGGTGGGATCTCATTGTGGTTTTGATTTGTATTTCCCTGATGGCAAGTGATGCAGAGCATTTTCTCATGTGCATGTTGGCCATGTCTATGTCTTCCTCTGTGAGATTTCTGTTCATGTCTTTTGCCCATTTCATGATTGGATTGTATGTTTCTTTGATGTTGAGTTTAATAAGTTTTTTATAGATCTTGGAAACTAGCCCTTTATCTGATACATTTGCAAATATCTTCTCCCATTCTGTAGGTTGTCTTTTAGTTTTGTTGACTGTGTCCTTTGCTGTGCAAAAGCTTCTTATCTTGATGAAATCCCAATAGTTCATTTTTGCTTTTGTTTCTTTTGCCTTCGTGGATGTATATTGCAAGAAGTTACTGTGTCTGAGTTCAAAAAGGGTGTTGCCTGGGTTCTCCTCTAGGATTTTGATGGAATCTTGTCTCACATTTAGATCTTTCATCCATTTTGAGTTTATCTTTGTGTATGGTGCAAGAGAGTGGTCCAGTTTCATTCTTCTGCATGTGGATGTCCAATTTTCCCAGCACCATTTATTGAAGAGACTGTCTTTCTTCCAGTGGATCGTCTTTCCTCCTTTATCGTATATTAGTTGACCATAAAGTTCAGGGTCCACTTCTGGGTTCTCTATTCTGTTCCATTGATCTATGTGTCTGTTTTTGTGCCAGTACCACACTGTCTTGATGACCACAGCTTTGTAGTACAACCTGAAATCTGGTATTGTGATGCCCCCAGCTATGGTTTTCTTTTTTAAAATTCCCCTGGCTATTCGGGGTCTTTTCTGATTCCAAACAAATCTTAAAATAATTTGTTCTAACTCTCTGAAGAAAGTCCATGGTATTTTGATAGAGATCGCATTAAACGTGTAATTGCCCTGGGTAACATTGACATTTTCACAATATTAATTCTGCCAATCCATGAGCATGGAATATTTTTCCATCTCTTTGTGTCTTCCTCAATTTCTTTCAGAAGTGTTCTGTAGTTTTTTGGTATACATCCTTACCTCTTTGGTTAGTTTTTTTCCTAGGTATCTTATGCTTTTGGGTGCAATTGTAAGGGGAATTGACTCCTTAATTTCTCTTTCTTCAGTCTCATTGTTAGTGTATAGAAATGCCACTGACTTCTGGGCATTGATTTTGTATCCTGCCACGCTGCCAAATTGCTGTATGACTTCTACCAATCTTGGGGTGGAGGCTTTTGGGTTTTCTATGTAGAGTATCATGTCATCGACAAAGAGGGAGAGTTTGACTTCTTCTTTGCCAATTTGAATGCCTTTAATGTCTTTTTGTTGTCTGATTGCTGAGGTTAGGACTTCCAGTACTATGCTGAATAGCAGTGGTGAGAGTGGACATCCCTGTTTTGTTCCTGATCTTAGGGGAAAGGCTCCCAGTGCTTCCCCTTGAGAATGATATTTGCTGTGTGCTTTTCGTAGATGGCTTTTAAGATGTCGAGGAATGTTCCCTCTATCCCTACACTCTGAATAGTTTTGATCAGGAATGGATGCTGTATTTTGTCAAATGCTTTCTCTGCATCTAATGAGAGGATCATATGGTTCTTGGGTTTCTCTTGCTGATATGATGAATCACATTGATTGTTTTACGAGTGTTGAACCAGCCTTGTGTCCTTGGAATAAATCCTACTTGGTCATGGTGAATAATTTTCTTAATGTATTATTGTATCCTATTGGCTAATATCTTGTTAAGAATTTGCATCCAAAAAAAAAAAGAATTTTTGCATCCATGTTCATCAGGGATATTGGTCTATAATTCTCCTTTTTGGTGGGGTCTTTGTCTGGTTTTGGAATTAAGGTGATGCTGGCCCCATAGAATGAATTTGGAAGTACTACATCTCTTTCTGTCTTTCCAAACAGCTTTAGTAGAATAGGTATGGTTTCTTCTTTAAACGTTTTATAGAATTCCCCAGGGAAGCCATCTGGCCCTGGACTTTTGTGTCTTGGGAGGTTTTTGATGACTGCTTCAATTTCCTCCCTGGTTATTGGCCTGTTCAGGTTTTCTGTTTCTTCTTGATCCAGTTTTGGTAATTTGTGGCTTTCCAGAAATGCGTCTGTTTCTTCTAGATTGCCTGATTTATTGGCGTAGAGCTGTTCATAATATGTTTTTAAAATCATTTGTATTTCCTTGGTGTTGGTAGTGATCTCTCCTTTCTCATTCATAATTTTATTAATTTGAGTCTTCTCCCTCTTTTTAATAAGGCTGGCTAATGGTTTATCTATCTTATTAATTCTTTCAAAGAACCATCTCCTGGTTTTATTGATATGTTCCACAGTTCTTCTGGTCTTGATTTCGTTGATTTCTGCTCGAATCTTTATTAACTCTCTTCCTCTGCTGGGTGTAGGATCTATTTGCTGTTTTTTCTCTAGCTCCTTTAGGTGTAAGGTTAGCTTTTATATTTGAGTTCTTTCCAGTTTTTGGATGGATGCTTGTATTGCGATGTATTTCCCCCTTAGGACTGCTTTCGTTGTATCCCAAAGATTTTGAACGGTTATGTCTTCATTCTCATTAGTTTCCATGAATCTTTTTAATTCTTCCTTAATTTCCTGGTTGACCCTTTCATCTTTTATCAAGATGGTCCTTAACCTCCTCGTGTTTGAAGTCCTTCCAAACTTCTTGTTGTGATTTAGTTCTAATTTCAAGGCATTATGGTCTGAGAATATGCAAGGGACAATCCCAATTTAGATATCGGTTCAGACCTGATTTGTGACCCAGTATGTGGTCTATTCTGGAGAAGGTTCCATGTGTACTTAAGAAGATTGTGTATTCAGTTGAGTTTGGATGTAAATTTCTGTAGATATCTGTGAAATCCATCTGGTCCAGTGTATCATTTAAAGTTCTCGTTTCTTTGGAGATGTTGTGTTTAGAAGACCTATCGAGTGTAGAAAGTGCTAGATTGAAGTTACCAAGTATAAGTGTATTATTATCTAAGTATGTCTTAACTTTGGTTATTAATTGATTGATATATTTGGCAGCTCCCACATTTGGGGCATATATATTGATGATTGTTAAGTCCTCTTGTTGGATAAATCGTTTAAGTATGATATAGTGTTAGTGTCCCTCTTCATCTCTCACTACAGTCTTTGGGGTAAATTTTAGTTTATCTGATATAAGGATGGCTACCCCCTCCTTTCTTTTGAGGACCATATGAATGGTCATTGGTTCTCCATCCTTCTATTTTCAGGCTGTAGGTGTCCTTCTGTCTAAAATGAGTCTCTTGTAGACAGCAAATAGATGGGCCCGGCTTTTTTATTCATTCTGACACCTTGCGCCTTTTGATGGGGTCATTAATCCCGTTCACGTTCAGAGTGACTATTGAAAGATGTTGAGTTTAGTGTCATCATGATATCTATTTAGTCCTTGTTTTTGTGGATTGTTCCATTGGACTTCTTCTTAAAGGGGAATTTTGAGAGTCCCCCTTAAAATGTCTTGGAGAGCTGGTTTTGGAGGTCACATGTTCTTTCAGTTCCTGCCTGTCTTGGAAGCTCTTTATCTCTCCTTCCATTCTGAATGAGAGCCTTGCTGGATAAAGTATTCTTGGTTGCATGTTTTTCTCATTTAGGACCCTGAATATATCCTGCCAGCCCTTTCTGGCCTTCCAGGTCTCTGTGGAGAGGTCTGCTGTTAATCTGATATTCCTCCCCATATAAGTTAGGGATCTCTTGTCTTTCTGCTTTAAGGATCTTCTCTTTATCTTTGGAATTTGCAAGTTTCACTATTAAATGTCGAGGTGTTGAATGGTTTTTATTGATTTTGGGGCGGGGATCTCTCTATTTCCTGGATCTGAATGCCTGTTTCCCTTCCCAGATTAGGAAAGTTTTCAGCTATGATTTATTCAAATACATATTCTGGACCTCTGTCCCTTTCGGCGCCCTCAGGAACCCCAATTAAACGTAGGTTTTTCTTCCTTAGGCTGTCATTTATTTCCCTTAATCTATCCTAATGTTCTTTTAATTATTTGTCCATTTTTTCCTCAGTTTATCTCTTTGACATCAACTTGTCTTTTTTGTCACTCACTCGTTCCTCCACCTTGTTAACCTCATCGTTAGGACTTCTAGTTTGGATTGCATCTCATTCAATTGATTTTTAATTTCTGCCTGATTAGCTTTATAGTAGTGCTTCTGAATTGGCTTTCTGATATTGAATTGTAATCCAGATTTTGTAAGTCTGTGGGAGAGAGGACTGTTTCTGCTTCTTTCTTTTGAGGTGAGGTTTTCCTTCTAGTCATTTTGCTCAGTGCAGAGTGGCTAAAAGCAAGTTGTATTGGGCAAAGGAGAAAATGAGAGGAGAGAAAGAAGGAAAGAAAAGAGAAAAAGAAAAAAGGAACAGGGAAGAAAAAAAAGAAGAAAAAGAGAAAAAGAAAGGAAAAAAAGGGGTGGGGGAAGCAAACAGAAATCAAAAAGTAAAAAAAAAAAAAAAAAGACACGTGGGAGTATCCTCTGATTCTGTATATTGTAAGTCCCTTGACTTCTGCTGGAACTTTCCAGCTTCTTGGTCAATAATTTGTTTTTTCCCCTGTCTGTCTAGCTGGTCTTCTGCGGGAGGGGTCTGTTGTGCTGATTTTCAGGTGTTAGCACTTGGGGGAGCTGCTCTGCCCCTGCCTGGTGCAGGGCTCAGTGGGGGTTGTTTACCCCGTGAGGCCCCAGGAAACAACCACAGTGGCGGAGGCCAGCTCTGGAGCCCTGGAGTCAGCTCCCGCAGTAACTAGGGAGCTCTCAGTCTGCAGGGGCCTGGATGCTTCGGGGACAGGGCCGCCAATCTGCTCAGCTTGGGGCAAGAGTGTCCTTGCTGTCCTGTGCCCTCGGGTCTCTGCCTGTCCCCGGGGGGCGGGGGGGCGGTTTGGATCATGGGCTGTGTCCCTGGCGCCCTGTGCTCCGGGACCTGCGCTGTTGGATTTGCGCTCCCGGCCGCTCAGCCCCCTCTGCGGAGCTGCCGCCCGAGCCCCTACAAGCTGCTCCGGGTCCAGCCGTGCATGCTGCAGCACTTTAGGGAGCTCGGCGCACTCTCCCTGGGGCGCAGGTGTCTGTTAGTGTCCCAGGGAGCCCGAGGGCATCCCCGTTCTCCTGGGGTCCTGCTCCAACTCCCTGCGAGGCCTTTCCGCCCGGGAAGTTTGGTGCAGCTCCTGCTTCTCCGGGATGGGGCTCTCCTGTCCTGGGGACACTCGCCCCGTCCTTAGCCTGGCTCCTCGCGGGGCCCCTCCTCCTTGGAGGCCTTTTGTTTCTTTCTTTTTTCCCGTCTTCCTACCTTGATAGAAGCGTGAACTCTTCTCACTGTAGCATTCCAACTGATCTCTCTTTAAATCTCAGGCCGAATTCGTAGATTTTCAGGATGATTTGAAGGTTATCTTGGTAATTTCATGGGGACAGGTGACTTGGGGACCCTACTCTTCCACCATCTTGCCCCTTCTCTCCCCTCTTTTCTAGGATTGATGGTTTCCTGTCTCACACTTTGGTCTTTCATCCATTTTGAATTTATTTTTGTGTATGGTGTAAGACAATGGTCCAGTTTCATTCCTTTGTATCTTGCTGTCCAGTTTTCCTAACACCATTTGTTGAAGAGACTATCCTTTTCCTATTAGATACTCTTTCCTGCTTTGTCAAAGTTTAACTGACCATATATTTGTGGGTTTATATCTGTTTTTTTTTTCTTTTGTTCTTGTTTTTCCATTGAGTTACGTGCCCATTTTTGTGCCAGTATAATGCTGTTTTGATTACTACTAAGCACTTATTATTATTATTACTTATTATTATTACTAAGATAAAGTTATCTTTATAATATAACTTGAATCTGGGATTGAGATGCTTTCAACTTTGCTTTTCTTTTTCAAAGTTGCTTTGGCTATTTGGGGTCTTTTGTGGATCTATACAAATTTTAGGATTATTTGTCTTAGTTCTTTGATAAAAAATGCTGTTGGTTTTTTTTTTTTAAGGACTTTTTTTTAAAATTTCTATTTATTTATGATAGTCACACAGGGAGAGAGAGAGAGAGGCAGAGACAAAGGCAGAGGGAGAAGCAGGCTCCATTCACCGGGAGCCTGACGTGGGATTCGATCCCGGGTCTCCAGGATCACGCGATGGGCCAAAGGCAGGCGCCCAACCGCTGCGCCACCCAGGGATCCCTGCTGTTGGTATTTTGATATAGATTGCTTTAAATGTATAGATGGCTTTGGGTAGAAATTTTGACAATATTTGTTTTCCCAATCTATGAGCATGGAATGCGTTTCCATTTCTTTATGTTGTCTTCATTTTCTTTCACCAGTGTATTATCGTTTTCAGTACAGGTCTTTTACCTCTTTTGTTAGGTTTATTCCTAGGTATCTGATTATATTTGGTACAATTGTAAATGAGAATGTTTTCTAATTTCTTCTCTTTCATTATTGATGTTTAGAAATGCAAGAGGTTTCTAAACATTGATTTTGTATCTTGTCCCTTTACTGAGTTTATCAGTTCTAGCGGCTTTTTGGTGGATTCTTTTGGGTTTTCTACATAATAGTATCATGTTTTCCATATGACAGCAGCTTAAATTGAGCAAAAGACAGACAGTGACAAAAGTTGTGGGCATTATGCCAGCAGCATGAATTTGATCCTCAAGAAACTTGGCAACCATCAGAGAATCACACATTGCCCACCTCTGTCCTACTCTGTGGCCTCTGCAACTGCTCCTTCTGTTTTGTATCTTTCAGAGCTTCCTGTGGATTGTGCCTCAGGCTAGTTCTGGTCCAAGAGAAATTTATGGTGTCACAGTGTATGTGTGCCAGGGAGAGTGAGGAATATTAAGCACTTTAGAAGGGAAGAAAATCTATAAAATATCTTTATAGATTTACTAAAAATATAAAAAGGTAATAATTCTTAAATATGTAGTAAATTAATAAACAACTTTATATTTTCACACTTCTTTTTCCCCCAAACATGTTTAGTGCCTTCTAATCTTTAATACAAGAATATGCATTTTTTTGTTTGTGAACTTTGTCTAGAATAAAATACATTGCTTAAAAATCAAAGTCAAACTATTTCTCCTAACATACAAATATGATCAAAATAAACAAATTTACAAAATATGACTTCTTTTATGTCATACATGATTTTAACTTTTTAAGCAAATAGGATGTGATGAAAAGAATAGTGTGATTTGGAAAAAGATACCAAATTATAGTCATTTCCTTCTCTTGATAGTAATACTTTCTACCTCATAGAGTTAAAAGATCAGATAATATATGTGAATAGTTTCTGTAAATTTCAAAATGCTGTATCAGTGTGAATGATGCTGAATTTTTATTAATAACAAGGATCAAGCCAGAAACTAAGATAAAAATAATATTGCATTTTAAAGTGGTCATTTAGAAAGAAAATATATTTTATTTATTTTTTATTTATTTGTTTTTCTAGAAAAAAATATTTTAAAAGCCAAACTCACATTTAAAATATATCTTACCATGATAGTAGGTTGAGTTGGCTCTTGTAAGCCACAACAAAAACAGCCCTTAAGAAGTTTTTTATGTGTTAATGCTTTATTAGAATATTTTATTTACCTGGTTTCTCATTTGGTAGTTTATGAAATGAATACATTTTTCAAAATCAATTTATATTGCTTAGAAAAAATAATAGGGAAGTACATTTAAGATTTGCATATTTTACTATATTTATGTTACACTTTAATTAGAAAGTTTACTTGACCTAGTTATTTCTTGATTATGAAGTTAAGAAAAAAGCATCTGCCCCTAAGATGCTTTCTTGACTATTTACAAATAAATTTTATTTTGCATCCTTTGTTTTCATCAAAAAACAAGTTTAACTACTGTGGACATCGTATATAATTTAGGACGCTTATATAACTAATCATCATAATCTGATAAATTAGTACTTTAAAAGTATCTTCTGTGAAATTGCAAGATTTTATTCAAAATGGTAATAGGCAATGACATCAAAGACAAAATTATGTTAAAAAATATAGAGTACCTTTAAATAAGGTACTTTAAAACAAATTTTGAACTATAGTGTATTTAGTAATAGTACTTGCTGTCCTAATTTAAGATTTCTAAACTTTCGTGAGAGAAAACTTTGTAATGCACTGAAGTTTTTGCTCGTCTTTCTTATTTCTTTCTTCATTCTTTTGAAAGAATACACCCACCAGTAGGGTTTTTAGCTTGAATATTTAGACTATATGGATTTGAATGGTAGGCAAGCAGCTGTCAGATAATTCATATCATGCATGTATTAGGAACTAGTTGGGGTGAGACAGTATATCTCAGCATGCTGTTCCCTTCAGTAGATTTATGTTCCAAAGAAATGCAGATACATTAATATAAATAGTGATTTTCAATGAAAAGAAGATCAACCACCTAGCTATGGTTCATGAATCACAGTGATTCTCTTTCTTTTGTTTTTTAATAATAATAACAGCATATAGAAACTATCACTGAGCCAAGTGGGTACAAGAGTACACTGATCTTAAAGATTTAACTTGACCCAGCAGTCCACTGGAAGTTGCTATAGCTGAGAAAAAAGAACTGAAGCGAGATGCTGGGTTTACATTTAGAAAAAGAGAAAGGAACTACTAATGCATGCTTTTTTCCAATAGCATTCATCTCTCTAGGAAGTCCTGCATAACAAAAGGAAGTTGGGACACCATTAACTTTTATGAAGTGATACTATGATTTCTTGAAGGGAACTTACTGTTACACAGTTGGAAGCCTGTAAGGTCTGTTAACTTAAGAAGTTCAAAGATAAACCTCTGTTGTTCAGTATATAGTTTTGTTTTCTGTGTTTTGATTCAGTGCAGTGGGGTTGAACATAAAAGTGCTAAAATATCCAGCTTTTCATGATTTTCTCCCAATTGTTGGAAGTAGACCACTAGGTAATTTTAAAGAAATCAGAACACTTGATCCATACAAATGATTTTTAAAGAAATTGGTTTTTGTTCTTATAAAAGAACAACATAGAATAAAGTGACTTGCCAATTTTGACCCCGTGGCTTTTCTAAAAATTCCTATATTTATGTAAAATAATAATTTTTTCAAGATAAAATAGCAAATTATTCTGGTTCAATAAGCAAGTCTTGTTTCAGTAAAGCAGTTGGCAAAATCTGCATTAAGAATATTTTTTTTTTTTATAAAGATAATAATCTTTTTTTTTTTTTTTTTTATTTATGACAGGCACACAGTGAGAGAGAGAGAGGCAGAGACACAGGCAGACGGAGAAGCAGGCTCCATGCACCGGGAGCCCGACGTGGGATTCGATCCCGGGTCTCCAGGATCGCGCCCCGGGCCAAAGGCAGGCGCCAAACCGCTGCGCCACCCAGGGATCCCTGCATTAAGAATATTTAAAAAAAATACTTTAGCAAAAAAACCAAAGTAGGAATGCATAATAAAATCACAGAATTGCTTGGCATATAGCAGCCAAAACTGAAGAAAAAAATCAGAAGATAATTCTGTTAAATGGACTTAATTGTCCAGCAATATGAATTCTCACTTGAGCTCAGTGTTATCTAGGTGTCGAGGACAAGTGTTAGGTACTGTTTGAAAGGGATGAGGATGTCGTGATAAGCAGAAAGAGGAGGTCTCTTTATTTACGGTGGCTGAATTATATGATATTTTAAAAAAAGAAAGTATTGCTTTTAAAAAAATCTAGATTTTCTATAAGGGTCATGGAATTCTTACATTTTAAAAATATGGGTCCCTTTTTTGCAAGGACAGCTAACTAGAATAGAAAAGAAATTACTGATTGTGGAATCTATTACAGATCTAAGTAATGTATCAATGAACAGTCTACTAACAACTCTGAAAAATAGAAATGAAGTTGTATAATTGTCTTCTAATTATTGGTGAGATAGCACAAAGATTCAAGTAAAATGAAACCAAATTATTTTGCAATGAAGAAATAAATAAAATTCAGCTTTAAATATATTAATATATTCCTTCATTCATGTATTTAATAATTAATGTTTATGTAATTGATTTTGTAAACTCTGGAGATTCTGTTAAAATATCAGGGTCTAGGTCCCTAGAGCTCTTAGATAAAACAAAACGAAATAGACAAAAAAATAAATTAGTAGATTAGGATAGTGGCACAAATGAGACAGATAAGTTCTTGAGTGTTCAAAAAATGTTTCATAGGGTAGATAGTGGCTTTAAAAATTAGTTGGTATAAAAGTATAATTTTTAAAAAATTAAAAATATTACTTTAAACAGATGTCACAGATTTATTCAAATTAAATTGTGAAGTAACCAGTGAAAATTAGAGCTGTCCAAACAGTATTTGAGCAACAGGTTATTTATAGGAAGTTTAATAAAGAAATACTAGAATAAGATAGTGTGATTATAAATCTGATTAATATCTTGCAGTGTGATAGACTTATATTTGAGATTATCTTTTTTACAAAAACATATCTCTTTTGGGCACAAACTGTTCATATTAGATATAACTTCACAGAGTCTATGCCCATGATTAACAGCAAGTAACAAAAATCAAAAGCAGGATAGTCCCCTCGAGAATTATTTAATCCTCCAATATGACATTGACAAGACATGCAGTCATGTGCTTTGCCTTATTCCTAATATTTGGATATTTTTTTCTTTGTTCCCTTAAATCTCAAATATTTTCCAAAGAGTATTGTAACATTAATATTTTATGGTATCATATTACAAACATATTACTATATATATACTATATATCAGTATAGTATATGTATCAATATAGTATATATATACAGTACTGTAACATTACTATTGTATGCTATCATATTACAAACATATTACTATATGTTTATAATTACAGTATGTTTATGTATATAGGTTATTGACCTCAGAAAAAAGACTGTTCCTGTTTTTTATTATGGACTTATTATTTACATTTTTACAGTAGGAGATGTTAATTAGTTGTGTGTGCCTTCTTGAGCTTACAGTACAGAGTAACTGCTATCTAGAAATGTAGGACTAGATCTTTTAAAGCTGTAGTGCTTGCTCCAATCCTGCCTCTCCATTATTTTATTTTATTTTTAAATTTTTTTCTTTTTTTTTCTGCCTCTCCATTAGATTTCACTTGTGGTAACTATAAATTTGGTGAATTCCTTTCTTCTGAGGTTTCCACAATTTGTTAAGGTCCCTGTCTTTCCAGAAGGTAATTATATTTAAGAGTATAGTTCTTTCCATAAGACTGAGACTAAACAACTGAAGCAGAGATGGTGGGTTTACATTTAGAAATGTAAATGAGAGTATAGTTTTTGAGAACCTGACTTTTTGGCTTACCCATATATAGATCTCAAAGAGTTGCTCCCCTTCTCAGTGGGCACACAATTTTAATTAATTTGAGCTCCCAACTAGATATGCAACAATGATAAAACCCCTAATAAATCAGATTCTCTGTTGTCTTTTACCCAGCAGAGACTAGATCTCCATCATCAACCCAAAGGAGATAGTTAAATGATCAGACCATTAAATTAGATATCTCACAAATAAGGATTTATTGACCATATAAAACTATACTCACGTGCACACATGTGCTTCCTTGACCATGTGTTTGAAACTGGCTTAGGTCCATTGCTTAATAGTTCCTCATTAGTTACACTGGCTGTGGAAAGGAACAGAGCTGATGCCATGACATACATAGGTTGCTTTCTCAACTTAGAGGCTTAGTGGTTTGAGACCAGGCAGACTCAATACTTTTGAAGTTTGATTATGAAAAGGAACACAGACCTAACCAGGAGTTAGATAAGAAAGACAGAATAACAGAATTTGTTAGAAGCAAAAACAAGCAAAAGGAACCAAACCAACCAAAACAAAAATGAAACCAACCAAACAAAACAAATCCACAGGAAAGACAAAAACATAGAAAAACAGAGCCAGCAAAGGTGAAATACTGTTGTCATTTGTGAGTCACTTTGGTACCCAAGACGGAACATACTTGGCCTTCAATAGACTGTGAAAAGACTTCTCTGGCAATGCAGTATAATCGATTCTGGCATGTGAGTCATCTTGGATCTCAGTGGGCTGTCTAAAGGTATAATTTTCAAAAGCTTAAAACATGACTTTATACAAATATTGATTGGACAAGAATCAAAGATTTACTCAACTAGTTAACAAGAGCAACTGCACAATGATAAATTGGTTTAAAGAGCATTAGAAACTGGGTATTTAGAGAAATTTAATAAAATAATGTTAGAATAATTTTTAAAAATTGAATATAAAACCAGTTAAGGTTCTACAGGGTAAAATTATCCATTACCAGACAAAAGAATTTGTGTCTTTATTCAATGCTAGTTACTTGGTCACAGCCTTTTATTAATAGTAATAGTAAATAGCAAAATCAAATAATGGTATAATGTTCTACAGAATTCAGTAATTCTTGGGAGAGCATTTTTTTTTTTTTGGGAGAGCATTTTAAATAATGATTCAGTGTGTAGTCATCTTTTTGGCCTTATTTTTTGTTTTGGATAATGGTACTTAACACATCCATTAAGTGAGCTCAAAAGAACAACAGTTTAGACTTAGAGCTCTAATTCATAAGTAATTGCATCAATGCATAAAACTTACCTGTAAGGCTACGAGTTTTGGAATGAAGGTGGAATCTTACACTAGATGGGGGAGAGACGTAAAGGCAGAGGTAGGTCAGAGAGAGTTCTGCATTTTATAATAAGAATTTTGAAGGAAGTTTTAAGCAGCATAGTGCAGTGAAAATGTATGCTTTTTAATAGTATTATTCACCTAATTTTATTTTATTTTTTTATCCACCTAATTTTAAATGGATTAATTGAATTCAGTAAATGGCTGTAGGTTATAGTGATAAATACCTTTATGAAAAATGGCAGTTTTTGAAATTATTGTGTGAATTCAAAACAGAAAATTGCTTTGTATTGATATTTCAGATAAACTTTTTATATTCCAATTTGGTCAAGAGACTTTGATGCTAAATTAAACTATTCTCAGCAGTTTGTCAACATTTCATTTTATTCATTCAATTATGCATTTTTACTTCTGCTTCTTAAAATTGTGAAATTGGTAATTAAAATATTTCCAGTAGTGAATAATTATTGAATAATTACTAACTTACCAATTAAACCTTTTATGGAGAATAACAAGATATTCCCAGGAGAAAGAAAAGCACTGAGTTATGCCAATTTTAGCTATTTTTCTTTACTCGGCAATTTGCTTACCTTTCTCACATTATAGAGTAAATAATTATACTCAGTTATAAAGTACAACAATTTATTAGCTTGAAGTCACACAGCCTAATATATAAAAAATCTATTTCCTAAGCAAGCCAATTTCTTCATAATCACTATCCAAACTCTAAACTTGTAAAATGTCCTTATAACTTTATGTACAAGGTAGTATGAAAGGTGATACAAGATAATAGGAGCAGTTTATAGGAACAGAAAATCTTACTTGTAGGAAGTGGTGGTTGTGAATGTAGAGATTGATAGTCTTATTGCATTGAAATTAAGAGTGTTGTTTTCTCTGTGTGCTCATTCTGGAATTTGCTACCTTCTTCAGCGTGCATTTTTTATTTTAATAAATGTGGTGGACATGAAGGAACAAGGGACCAGAGATGCAATCCATTTGAGCTGATTGCATGATTCTTCTTTAATCAAAATGCTGTGCCATCATTAAGAAAGAAAAATTACTGTCACGTAAGCTTCTTAATTGATAAAAAAGGAAGTGCCACACTATTTCTAAATTATTTTCTAACTCAGTTCAGGGAGTGAACTTAAAGACACCAGACTAAGTAATTAATGATGGGTGGATTAGAAATGAGAAATACAAACAAACATGTCTGAAAATAATGAAGATGTAATGATTATATAATATAAGTTTGCAAGTCATTATTATTTTCAAATTTATTATTAGGGGATGTTCATATTTTTTCCTGGTGCCTAAAAACCTGCTTTTTATGACTATGTTACCTGTAATTTTCATAATTAAACATTTTATAACGTTTCCCCTCTCTCTTTTTTTAATGTAATCCTATCAAAGCAAATATTCCATAGATTATTTCATATTCAGGGTTAGGGAAACTGGGAAGTTTATATTTATTGGAAGTTTTGTTATGTATCATGGTTACATCATTACTTTTGGGAAATATTTTTTCATGTTTATAACTCTCTAAGAAGAAAACTCTTAAGAGCTCTCTGCACTTTTATTGAATGATGAATGGATTTTTTCTTCCAAGTTTTAAATTTAAATTCCAGTTAGTTAGCATATAGTGTAATGTTAGTTTCAAGTATAGGATTTAGTGATTCATCATTATATACATCCAATGCTCATCACAAGTGTCCTTCTTAATACCCATTTCCTATTTAACTCATGGTCCCACCCACCTCCCTCCAGCTCCCTTCCCCTTTGTTTGTTCTTTATAGCTAACAGTCTATTTATGGTTTGCCTCTCCTCTCTGTTTTAAATTCCACATATGAGTGAAATCATATGGTGTTTGTCTTTCTCTGACTTACTTCATTTAGCATAATACAATCTCAGCTCCATCCAAGTTGTTGCAAATGGCAAGATTTCATTCTTTTTTATGGTTGAGTGATATTCCATTGATAAATATTCACCATATAGTCTTTATCCATTCATCAGTCAGTTGACATTTGGGCTATTTCCATAATTTGGCTCTTATTGATAATGCTACTATAAACATCAGGGAGCATGTATCCCTTTGAATCAGTATTTTTGTGTAGGTAAATACCTAGTAGTGCAATTGCTAGATCATAGGGTAGTTTTATTTTTAAAATTTGAGGAACCTCTGTGTTGTTTTCCAGAATGCCTTTGCCCTTTATTAAATGATTGTTGTCTTTAAAATTCCCTTTTCCTTATTGAACTAAATTCTGCCTTCTTTTATCTTTTTTTTTTTTTTATTCATGAGAGACAGAGAGAGAGAGAGAGAAAGAGAGGTAGAGGTAGAGACATAGGCAGAGGGAGAAGCAGGCTCCATGCAGGGAGCCTGATGTGGGACTCGATCCTGGTACCCCAGGATCATGCCCCAGGCCAAAGGCAGGCGCTAAACCGCTGAGCCACCCAGGGATCCCCTGCCTTCTTTTATCTTGTATCTGGTTCTCTGTATTCTACACACAATTCTAGTCCTTCAGATATTTAAAGTATTTAGAAATATCTATGGTATTTAAAAAAATAATGACATATAAAATCTGTATATTCTTTTAGCATTCAGAAACCTCACTATTTTCTCTATCCTGCTTATAGTCTTTTTTAGGGAAAAAATCTTCAAGAAACATGTAATATCCACTGACAAATGGCATAAATCACATATAATCTGAGTGAAAATTAATATATTTTTTGGATATTAGACTCTGAAATTACTTTAAGTTGAAAATTACTTATTTCCTTCTAAGAGATTTTGGCTCTAACCATAGATGTTTCACTAACTGATTATTTTGTCTATTGGCTTGATTAATTTAAGTGACAATTAGGTGTTACTGAGTAAGAGGGCCAAAGAGCCAAAAGTAAATTATTTATTTTAGTTGTGTAGATTTGGTTAAAGACTTCTCCTTAGAATAACTGATATGTGGAATGATATTTCAGAATACAGACTTAGGATTCCATATGTGTCATAAGAAAATATAAAATGAGTTAAAAATCCTTGTGACTGGGGATCCCTGGGTGGCTCAGTGGTTTGGCGCCTGCCTTTGTCCCAGGGCATGATTCTGGGGTCCCAGGATCGAGTTCCGCGTTGGGCTCCTGGCATGGAGCGTGCTTCTGCCTCTGCCTGTGTCTCTGCCTCTCTGCCTCTCTGTCTCTCTGTCTCTCTGTCTCTCTCTCTCTCTCTCATGAATAAATAAATAAAACTTAAAAAAAAAAAAACCTTGTGACCAAACTGAACTAACAATTTTGCTTTCATTGATAGAATATGGCTTAATCTGAACCAGTTTTTATCTCTGTTATTAGAGTTAATTTGAAATGCTTGGTTTTAAGTAAGAATTGGAACAGCCTGTTACAGGGTTAAAAAAAAAAAACTGTAAATTTCGTATTGCCCTTATCATTATGCAAGAATGACATCATTCTGGTTCCTATCCTTGAGGATATGTGCCCTAGATTCGTGTCTTTGAGCAGAGATATTGAGTAAAGGAGTTTGCTTTTGCTCCTATTGTCAGGAAAGTAATGATTTCTGATCATATGTGTGAGTGCACTTTGCTAAGGTAAATCCAATGTGTAGGAATATACTTTGCTAAAGCAAGTGAATTTGGAGGTCATTTTTTCTGTATAAGATTTTTTGTAAATATCCTCAATAATTAATCCTACTTTTGCATTCATCATCAGCAGCTATAACTGATACTGTGTCTTCAAGTCTAAAATCAAAAGTAAATGCATAATAGATTGTTTATTGATATAATGTTGTAAAATGCTAGACATGTAATGCTTGGCCCAGAAAATGAGCTGATAAAGTAGAAAAGAAAATAGAACTTGGAATCAGAACATATGGATTTAGGAGCTACTCACTCTTTTATATTTTGGTATCTCTAAGCTGAAAACCTATGCTTTTGGTGCCTGTTTCACAGAGTGATTGTAAAAATTAAAATGGAGTTTAAATTAAGATTGGGGTATTTTTCAAGAAAAAGATTGCAGCCAAGTGAAGTTCCTGTTTGTGTGTGAGAGGAAGACCTTTACAGTGCAGGCTGCCTTTAAGATCTCAAAGCACCACTTCAAATCAGCACTGTTAGCAGCAAGATTCAGCCATGGTAGCCAGCAGCCTTGAGCAGCAGCAATGGGCCTCCTAGGGGCCAACCAAGCAGGCAAGGTTGTGAGCCAGGGTTTTCTAGTGTAGTAGTAAAATCACTCCCTCGGTTGTACAATTTTAAACTGAAAGATGTGAAGTTAAAATACTAAAGACAAGGAGGTCTTTGATTCTTGACCAGAAGACCCTCTACCTGGAAAATGTGGTGGTCTTTCAATTCCAACTGATGTTGAGATGATAATATTGTCTGGCTTTCGCAAGAAACCCAACTCTATGACTGATTTTTAAGGTATTGTTCTACCTATTCCGGTTACCATGGCCCTCTCATGGATTATGCCCATGAGGGGTGTTCTGAAGAAAAGGGTTATGGCAGCCATACTCTCAGTTTCGAAGGGGAAAAAAACCCACTTCATCGCTATTATACAAATGTAATAGAAACAGAAAGAAGAAAAGGGAAATATGTGCATGGATGAAGGGAATGATAAGCAGTGAAGGAGAAAAAGACAAAAGTCACATTGAATTGGGTGCTTACAATATCCAGCCTCATTAGCTGGAGAAGCCCCATAGAGACAGCAAGTTTGGAGTCCTTATTGATAGGGCTGGGTGGAGTGTCCTCCCATCAGGTGAGACTGTCAACTATTCATCTCTGTAAGGGCCATATTTATAGGGCAAATGATGGGGTCTGTCTGAAGTTAAACATCTGCCTATGTGCAGTTTGGAGTAAGCTGCATTATGTTAGCATGTCTTAACATATTCAAGGAGCCTGGACTAGATGTACTTGCTTCCCCTCCAAGATTGCATTCTGGGGGTGATCCCAGCCTGGAGCTGGAGGGCGGATATAGGGCAAGATTTATAGTTCTTGTTGTCCAGGCCAAAAGGGCCAGTTCTGATGTGGAGGCCAGCTAATATCAACTAAACAGGTTCCCAAGGTCACTTATGCAACACGAGTCTCACAAACAACATTCTTTAGCTTCTCTCTCTGTGTGTTGGTTGGGGTTGTCAGTTATGCAGGACAGATCACAGAAACTTCCATCCTAACCACAAGGGGTGCAGAATGAAGGAAGCAGGATTGGGTAGAAGGATAAGTTGCACTGTGATGCAGTACAGCACAGCCTCAACTGATCCCATAGTGAGCTCTCTGTCTGAGATGGTTCTTCATATTTGTCTGAAATTGTTGCATGTGGAAGCATTCTTTATACTATCACATTAACCAAGTGATGCAGGCTGCCCTAAGGAGTTACAACCCACTTTGGCAAAGCAGCAAGGCCTAAGAATTGAGGCCAATCCCTGAAGATGAATTCAGTTGAGAGCTGTCTGTTGCCCAAACACAGAAACTGGGGAAATTTTTAAAAATTATTAAGGATCTGAAAGAGTTTTTGTTTTTGTGCATTATATCAATTATCGTATTAGTAATTGAAATAGATATCTGAAAAAAAAACAAATAACAGTAATAAAGCTATTATGTGTTAAATAAGATAATTTTATGAAAAATAACTGTATTTTCCCAAATTAAAAAGAAATAGCAAGGACAGTGGCAAGTTCTTATATTTTTGCATATCTCCTCATTGTCTGGCTTAATAGAAGACCACTGGGCTCTTAGATCTATTTCTACATTCAATCTATTACAATATTCTGTTTTGTAAGAACAGTACATCTTCCACAGATATGTAGCTAGAAAAGGTATTTCCTTTAAGTTTACTTAGGTGTGGTATTTGAAATAATCTCAGTGAACTTTTCATATTCCAAATAAATGATGCTGCTGATATATATACTATACTTTTGTGAAGCTCTTCTCCTCTCATCATTCTTCAAACATGTCAAGTTCACTTCCGGTTCTGGAATTTGGCCCATCTTGTTATCTTTCCTTACAAGTATCTGACACCTTCCTCTTTACTTAACCCTTCTTACGTATTACTAAATGTCTAATTTAAGTCTTTTACCCTTTGTAAAGCTCTCTTTGAATATTCCAGCCTTTACTGATTTAAACTTCTGTCTTGATTTTCTATTACACTGGTAGTTTATAGTGTATCCCTCATTTATTCGTATCCAGTGAGATTTGGTAATAATACTGTTCACATTTTTACAGATATAGAAACTGAAGCAAAGAAGCATTAACAAGTCATAAAAATAGGAAGTGTAAAGATGAATGAGTCTGGAAAACCTGACTCCAGAGTCCATGCTATTTATCTCTCTTTCTTTCTTTAAAGATTTATTTATTTATTTATATTTTTTAAAGATTATTTTTAAAACTTATTTGACACAGCGAGGCAGAGAGCACTCACAAGCAGGGGGAGTGGCAGACAGAGGGAGAAGCAGGCACATTGCTGAGCAGGACCTGAGATCATGACCAGAGCCTAAGGCAGCTGCTTAGCTGACTGGGCCACCCAGGCACCCTTATTTATTTATTTTAGAAAGAGACAGAGTGCTCATGAGCAAGCATGGAGAGGGGGAAAGGGAGAGGGACAAGTGTTGCAGGATTTCTTTTCCTTTGGTGCCTGTGGTTCTTGGTCAAGCTGCTTTCTAAGAATTAAGAGGTAGATTAAAGAGTAATGGGCAGCAAAGCGAAGTTTACTGAGCGATAGTTCAAACCCCCAAAGAGGAAGGGGATGGGAAAGGGTTGGCACTGGAATTTCTAAGTCTAGGGGTTTTTATTGGCTTGTTGAACTGTTTTAATATGATAACCCTCCTTGCACTGTCACCCAATCAGGTTTTTGTCACCTATCATGTGGAAAATGGTGGAGAGTTTCTTTTGAGGGTGGTAGAGAATCCTTTTAAGTGTGCATTCCTCTTAGGGCAGCTTGTCCCTGCCTGCCTGTCTTCTGATATCCTTTATTAGAGGAAGAAAGAAAATCCCAAGCCTACTCCCCACTGAGCATGGAGCCTGGTGTAGGAACTCGATCTCACAACTCTGAGATCATGATCTGAGCCAAAATCAAGAGTCACCTGCTTATCTGAATGAGCCACCCAGGCACTTCCGGAGTCCAAGCTTTTACTCCTAACTTTAAAGGAAGAGGAAATGAATGCTCTTAATTTTAGAGCTTGAGTTTTTGGTAGTTGAATTATTTTTACCTGACACTGTGAGTTTTAGAAAGCACCGATTATCTATTGATACTATATATATATATACATTAGCTGATGAGCCATTATTTAGAATTCTTCAGGTATTTTAAGTATTAAAACTCTGAAGTTCACTATGAATAGGATACTCTTTTCATGATAATCAATTATACAAGAAAACTGTACATTAGGTTTTAGCTACAGGCTGTGTCATCTTATTATGTAATTACTATCTTATAGACTATTATAGAACTTTGTTCCTTTCCTTTAGTTCCCTTATCTCAGTTTGTGATTATACATTTATTAGTGTTATTATTTGATTGACAACATTCTCCAACACTGGACTGTAGACCTGGTGAAAACAATGATATCCTTTCATAATCACCACTATAAATCTCAGCAAGAACAGTGCACAGCAATTATGTTATACTCAATAAGTATGTAATAATTGAATAGCTTAGCCCAAATAGAACTCTTTTTCTTTATAATATCAAGAGATTAGATTATCTCAAAATAGGTGTATACTTTATTTTTAGATGAAATTTACTTATTTTTTATAAGATTTTATTTACTTGAGAGACTGAGATAAAGCATGAGCGGGGAGAAGAAGGAGAAGCAGACAGGCTCTCCTGTCTGCTTGACAGGGAGTTTGACGGGGGGGTGGCTCCCAGGACCCTGAGATAATGACCTGCATTGAAGGCAGATGCTTAACTGACTGAGCCAACCAGGCACTCCTAAATGCTATTTACTTCTTAATAGAGATGCTGCTGCACTCTATTTTTTAGAAAAGCTTTTGGCACTAACTCTTATTTATGATGCATTAAGTTTTCTCTTTTTACAATGTCATACAAGGTTCTTAACAATAATGAACATAGCAAAAGCTAAATATTGAAATTTGGTCTCATTATGCTTCTAGTTATCAGGAATGTAGCTAATCAATTTAAGAAAATTTTAACTATGCTTTTCAATTTATTTTCTGATTGCTTTCTCTTTTTTATTGCTTTTTATCTACCTTATATTTTTTTCTTTCTGCTTTTTAAAAAATGTCTGCAATTTTATTAGTGTTTTTTTAAATAGCACCTTTCTAGCTATTTTTATTCTGTTATACCTTAACACAGGAATAGCAAGCAAAACACAAAAATATGCCATCTTGTGTAAGGAAATAATAATACTTCATCCTGGTTACTTTTTGAGAGCTGAGGCTTGTTCGTTGTTTTATCTTTAAGCATAGTATTGCGGGGAATGTTTGCTGAATTTTTGTAGACAAATAATGTTTGTAGTCAACTTAATTGACTGCTCTCTGTTTCTGTACTCTCATTTACACAAGAAATATTGAGAGTATGTTATTTAAATCAGGCATATTATTTATACGGTTCAGTCAATTACTATTCTTTCTGTAGTGAACGGTGACAGTGACAAAGGCTATCTCCTGTTATATCTATGTTCTTTGGGCTAAACAGATATTCTACATGAGGTATAAATCTTGTTGTTGTATTCACATCATAACATAATTTAGGTCCAACCACATAAAATAAGTTAGTATAGTGATTTTCAATTTGTACACTATATATTCCTGGTAGGTAGCAAAGTTTCTGTGGGAGTCCTGAGTAAAAGCAGTGTCTGTTGAATAAATAACATGATGTGCGTACATATGCTTCTCTAGATTTAAAATGTTTGTTGGGGGGGATCCCTGGATAGCGCAGCGGTTTAGCGCCTGCCTTTGGCCCGGGGCACGATCCTGGAGACCCGGGATCGAATCCCACGTCGGGCTCCCGGTGCATGGAGCCTGTTTCTCCCTCTGCCTATGTCTCTGCCTCTCTCTCTCTCGGACTATCATAAATAAATAAAAAATTAAAAAAATGCTTTAAAAAAAATAAAATGTTTGTTGGGGCACCTGGGTGACACAGTCAGTTGAGCTCTTGGTTTCAGCTCAGGTCTTGATCTCAGATTTGTGGGATTAAGCCCTATGTCAGGCTCCATAGTCTGCATGGAGTCTGCTTGAAATTGTTTCTCTTCCATCTGCCCCTATCCCTAGCATGCTCTCTCTCTAAATAACTCTTTAAAAAATGTCTGTTATAATTTTTCATAATACATGATTTATACTTTTACATAGTTTATAATATAATCCTTTGGGAAGGAAGGATCTTTTTCCTTTTATAGAGCTCCAGACTAGTAAAGCCTACTGCCTATGTTCTCCTATTACTCATGACAAAAATTTTGAAATCATCCTTGTCCATATTCCACTTCTAAGAAATTTCATTCACAAATTCATTATTTCTTATAAGACATCCAGAATCTGGTCAATTTTCATCATTCACATGTTTGGAAACAGTACCATGTTTCTGGCTCACCTTCTTGCCTGGATTATTGGTGTCTCCCAACTGTTTTCCCCTCTGTTTTTGCTCACCTACAGTCCATTTTCTTCAGGTTGCTAGAATGATCCTATATAGCTAAATTAAATTGTGTTCTATGTATTCTTAACAATTTCCACTGATTTCCCACTTACTCAAAGAAAAAGGAAAGGGCTTACAATGGTCTAAATTACCCTAAATGACTTTGTTCCTTGCTTTTACTTTATAATTATTTTCTACTTCTATATCTTTTGCTTACTCCCCTAGCCACCCTAACCTCCCTGTTTTTTCTCTGGATTTTCAAGCAATTTCTCATTTCAGTGTTTTGTGCTTGTAATTACTGCTGCCTGGAACACTTTTACTCCAGATTTTTGCCTGCCTTTCTCCTTAATTTCTTCTGGATTTCTACTCAAATATCACCTTGTCTTGGGTCATCCCTGACTGTTCTCTGTAAAACACTTTTTCTTATTCCTCTGGATCCTCTTTACCTTGCTTTATGTTTTCCTCCCTATCACTTATCACCATTTTACATATTATGTATTTACTTATTTATTGTTGGCCTCGCTCCATACTTAAATAAAACGTCCTTGAGGGCATGGACTTTTTTTTTTTTTTTAATGAAACATCTTTAAGGGCTAGTGTAGGGTCTTACACCAAGAAGTCTTAGAATACATATTAAATGAATGGAAGAAAGAAGAAATGAATAATTGAGGAGATGAAGATTTGCCACTTTGCAGCAACTACCCTCCCTTTTTATTTTTTTATTTTTTTAATTAATTTTTAATGGTTGTATCAATTTACCAACATACAGAATAACCACCCAGTGCTCATCCCGTCAAGTGTCCCCCTCAGTGCCCGTCACCCATTCAACTCCCCGCCCCACCCCCCCGCCCTCCTCCCCCTCCACCACCCCTAGTTCATTTCCAGAGTTAGAATTCTTTATGATCTGACTAAACTCCCCTTTCTGATATTTTCTCACACATTTCTTCTCCCTTCCCTTAATTCCCTTTCACTATTATTCATATTCCCCAAATGAATGAGACATACACTGTTTTTGTCTTTCCTCCGTTACTGTGGCCAATTCAAAAAGGGTGTTGCCTGAGTTCTCCTCTGGGATTTTGAATGGTATCTTGTCCTCAATTTAGATCTTTCATCAATTTTGAGTTTATCTTGTGTATGTGCAAGAGAGTGTCCAGTTTCATTTCTTCCGCATGGGATGTCCAATTTTCTCCAGCACCATTTATTGAAGAGACTGTCTTTCATTCCAGTGGATCGCTTTCCTCCTTTAATCGAATATAGTTGACCAATAAAGTTCAGGGTCCACTTCTGGTTCTCTGTTCTGTCCATTGTTCTAGGTGTCTGTTTTTGTGCCAGTACCACACTGTCTTGATGACCACAGCTTTGTAGTACAACCTGAAATCTGCATTGTGATGCCCCCAGATATGGTTTTTCTTTTTTAAAATTCCCCTGTCTGTTCGGGTCTTTTCTGATTCCCACACAAATCTTAAAATAATTTGTTCTAAGACCTAAAGAAAGTCCATGATATTTTGATAGGGATTGCATTATACGTCTAAAATGCCTGGTAACATGACATTTCACAATATTAATACCTGCCAATCCCTGACATGGAATTTTTCCATCTCTTTGTGTCTTCCTCAATTTCTTCAGAAGTGTTCTTATAGTTTTTTAGGGTAAATTTTGAAACCCATTTGAAAGGCAAAGGTTCACCAACCTTTTAATTTTCAGGTTGTAGGTGTCCTTCTGTCTAAAACGAGTCCTCTGTGAGCAGCAAATAGATGTGGTCCTGCTTTTTTATCCAGTCTGAAACCCTGCGCATTTTTGATGGGGTCATTAAGCCCATTCACGTTCAGAGTTACTAATTACAGATATGAGTTTAGTTTCCTCAATGATCTCTATTAAGTCCCTTGTTTTTGTGGATTGTTACACTGAACTCTTCTTAAAGGGAGTTTTAGAATTCCCATGAAAATTTCTTGCATGAGCTGGTTTGGAGGTCACATATTCTTTTCCGTTTTCCTGCTGTCTTGGAAGCTCTTTATCTCTCCTTCCATTTGTATGAAGCCTTGCTGATAAAGTATTTCTTGTTTGGCATGTTCTCTCCATTTATGACCCGATATATCCGCCAGCCCTTTCTGGCCTGCAGGTCCTCTTGGAGGGTCTGCTGTTACCCTAATATCCTCCCCATAGAAAGTCAGGACTCCTTGTCTCTTCGCTTTAAGGATCTCTCTTATCTTTGATTTGCAGCTTCATATTAAATGTCGAGGTGTTTGACGGTTTTTTAAATTGATTTTAGGGGGGGATCTCTCTATTTCCACGGATCTGAATGCCTGTTTCCCTTCCAATTGGAAAGTTTTCAGCTAGATTTGTTCAAATACATATTCTGGCCTCTGTCCCTTCGGCGCCTCGGGAACCCCAATTAAGCTTTAGGTTTTTCTCCTTAGGCTGTCATTAATCTCCCTTAATCTGTCTTCCAGGTCCCTTAATTGATTTCTCTTTTTCCTCAGTTCCCTCTTTGCCATTAACTTGTCTTCTATGTCACTCACTCGTTCTTCCACCTCTTTAACCCTGGTCCGTTAGGACTCTAGTTTGGATTCCATCTCAATCAATTAGATTTTTAATTTCCTGCCTGATTGACTAAATTCTGCATTCATGAAGTCTCGTGAGGCCATAATGCTTTTTTCTAAGCCACCAGTAGCTGTAGATGGGTTGCTACAGAATTGGCTTTTCTGACATTGAAGTGTAATCCAGATTTGTAACTCGTGGGAGAGATGGGCTGTTTATGATCTTTCTTTGAGGTGAGTTTTCCCTTTCTAGTACATTTTGCTCAGTGCAGATGGCCAAAAACAAGATGTATGGAACACGGGGGGGAGTATCACCTGGTCCGTCCAGCGGTCTTCTGGGGGAGGGGCCTGCTGTGCTGTTCTCAGTGTCAGCACCTTGGGGGAGCTTGTCTGCCCCTGCCTGCTGCCCGGCTCAGCGGGTTGTTTACCCCGTGGGGGCCCCAGGAGGAAACAGCAGCAGCAGTTGCTATGGCAACTCTGAAGCTGGATTAGCCTCCGCAGGAACTACGGGGCTCGGGCTCTCGTTCTCCATCCAGCCAGGTCCTTGGAGGCTCCGGGAATCACATAGGGCCGCTGATCTGCTCAGCTCGGGCAGGAGCGTCCCGCTGTCCTGGCCCTCCCGGCCTCTGCCTTCCCTGGGAGGCCGGATCCTGGGCTGTGTCCCCGCGCCCTGTGCTCCGGTCCTGCGCTGGTGATTCGCGCTCCCGCCCGCAGCCCCACCCTCCGCGGAGGCCGCCGCCCGAGCCCCTCCGAGCTGCTCCGGCCCGCCGAGCGCTCTGCAGCCCTTAGGGAGCACGGCGCACTCTCCCGGGGCGCAGGTGTCTGTTAGTGTCCCTTAGCCCGAGGCATCCCCCCCTCCCTGTTCCTGCTCCACTCCCTGCGGGCCCCCATTCCCGCCCTGCCGGGAAGGTTGGTGCAGCTTCCTGCTCCTCCGTGACGGGGCTCTCACTGTCCTGGGGACACTCTCCCCGGCCTCATCCCGGCTCCTCGCGTGGGCCCCTCCCCCTCGGAGGCCTTTGTCTCTTTATTTCTCTTTCCCCGTCTTCCACCTTGAAAGAAGCGCGAACATCCTCTCACTGTAGCAGTTCCAGCCTGCGGTCTCTCTTTACATCTCAGGCCGAATTCCGTAGATTCAGATGGTTTTGAAGTTTCGTAAGTTGGTGGGGACAGTCGATTGGGGACCCTGCTCTTCGCCGTCTTGCCCTCCCCCTCACTCCTCCCTTATTTAAATTGTTTTATGCATCAGAATAAGAATTTGCTAAAATAGATTTTTTCTAAATCAGCAAATTATATATTAATTTCTCTGGTGGCCACACAGGAGGAGAATTACTGTAAGTGGTTCAAGGACTTTTTTATGTTAAAATATACATCCTAATACATGATTGTAAGGCTCCAACTGTATGTGTTTATTCTAAAACATTGATTTCGTCCTCAAGCACTCAAAGCAAGCACTCCTTATTCTTTCCTAGTAAATTTCCTATGTAACAAAGGAAGCTTTTGTTTTAAAAAACGGGAAATCCTCAGAGAAAGCTGTGCTATTACTCAAATTGTTTCTGTCAAATTGAATTTCATTCGTAAATTTGTGGTAGTTTAAAACATTTAGAAATCAGACATTTTGGCATAGTTTACAGATTCAGAGGAAATTATAATTACAGCAGTTATAAAGCAATGAAAAAATTTAAAAGCTGTCAAATCAGCTCTGGTGCATATTGCATAATTTGTAATTTTGGACTCTCAGTAATTCAACTAATTTAACATGCCAACTTTTTTGTACTTTACAACTTGGCAATTTCAAGCACTTTAATAGGTTTCTTCTTTTTTTATTTCTAACCATTCCCGTAAGATTCATGGATGTCTCTGAAATACTATCATTTAGAGTATACTTTCCATTAATTTGAAATTTCATTATGAACTTTAGTATTCATCCATTACAGCCCAATGACATTTCTCAAAATGAACATTCTATTTATCTTGGAACATTGAAAATGTAACCAAATGATTGGACATGTTTAATAATAATGAAGTTTTGAACAAATTTACAATATATGTTTAATATACATTTTAACATATGACTTAAAATGCTCAAGACTTGAATATCAGTAATGGGTTTTCATTGTAAAGAGAGTTATGATGTAACATATGAGAAATTGTATATGTTTCCTAATAGAATATAATTTTGAGAACTACTGCTGACATATAGGATTGACAATTTTATGCCTTTTTTGGGGGGGAGGAGGAGATCACTGATTTTAAAGATCATCTGAAATACCTATTTCTTCACATGTAAACTTTCAGCATTTAATGGCCTTGGTAAAAAAGTTTTTCTCTTTTATCATGACTGTCAGGATGTTTAGACACTGAATTGAGTTTCTTTTTTCCTAGGTTGAAACTGACTTATTACACTAAATAAGGTTAACAAATATTGTTTCATTTGAAAATAAATTTGACCCAAATCTGCTTTAATCATGGAGATTAAATAAGACTGAGAAATAATGGATATGAAAGAAACATAGAGTATCTTATAGTATATTTTGTTATAGAATACCTAACTTACATGCATAGATAAACCTTAAAGTGTTTTATAGCTTTAAACACTTCTACATCAATTATCTAGCTATAATTTTAAAACCTAAGTTTTTGGTAGGATTGTAATTAGCTGGCACTAATCTGTTCTTCTCACAATCACCACCCCTTGAAATACAAAAAAAAAGTCTGGTTCATCTTTAGTTCCAAGATGAATTATTGACTAGCAAAATAAGACAGCAAATTATTTTCTTTTAAATGCAGATAGAGTAAGATCTGAGTTAAAGATGACAGATGAGTGAAAGGGGAGGTTAGCCAAAAGGACATTTTGTTTTCTTTTTTTCTAGACTCAGAAAGGTTGACTTTGAACCGAGAACAGGTTACGACAATTTAATTGATTCAGGAATCTAGTACTTTTGTGAAAACAGAGTGACTTGATATTATGGCACATATGAGGCCTCCACACTTGTCCTGTTCTTGTTGCTATCTGGCTGCTTTTCACCTCTCCTACCACTGTGCTCTCCATACCTCACTGTAAATTTCCAACATCTACTGATGTCACCTTTACCCCATCCTCTCTTGCCACAGGGTAATCTTGCCTATCTGTCTTCCCACAAAAGAATGGGGACTCTGGGAGTACAGCTAACTCAATTTGCCACACTACTTCTCACATATAAATCTATATCTGATTACATTCAGCATCATTCCACTACTGAAGGAAAGTTCCTAAGTTAAGAATGTTGTTCACAACTGAAAGAAGAACAGCATTGAATATCCCTCTATCACGCTACGTCTCCTTTTCCCTTCATAGCCTATCACTTTGAAATCTTTCACTTTGTTGTCACCTAATAAGTTTTCAACAGACTCCAGCACTTTGTGGAAACTGCTATTGCTAAGGATGCCCAAAATTTCCACATTGTCATACTCTGTGGACTTCATCATCCTTCTCTTTTTATTATTTTATATTGTTATTTCCTTATTCTTAAAACATGCTTTTTGGGTTCCAGACCATTATATTCTTTCTTTTTTTTTCTTATTCTCTTGTTCATTTTTTCATAAATTTGTTAATGCCTTTTCCTAAGTATTGATGTTCTTGGGGTATTTATTCTGGGCATTTATCTTCTTTCAATGCATTTTCCTCTGAATGATGTAATCTATTTAACTCTTAGTTGATGACAATAAAATCTTCAGGTTAACCATGATATCTGGATGACTCCCAGACATGTCATTTTTAATATGTTCAAAATGGACCATCTTCCTTGTATTGCAAACTTTCTGTTCTCCCATATTCTTGAGGCCCTTATAAGCTCACTTATCCAAGTCATTTTCCATGCCCTATAAATATCAGGTTTTATTAATACAGCTTCTTAATTAGCACTTGAAACTGTCTTCTCTCCATTCTCACTATTACCTGGATTCAGATAATTGAATGAGTAGCTATTACCAATTATTTATCACCTAAGTAACTGTAGTAGCCTTTAAACTAGACTATTCTTTAGTTTTGATCTACCCTAATATATTCTCACATTGTTGTCATAACAAATTTTTATTTTTAACAAAAAGTGAGCCAATTACTTTTTCATAATTTAGAGGCATTCAAGATAAAATCCAAATTGTTTATTGGACCCTTTAGGGCCTAATGATTACCTTTATCTCTATCCTTACCTCTAAATATTTCCCCTTTACAACATGTATGAAAATCATACCGTGCCAAGTTATTTGAGGCCATTTTGCTGTGCATTTGTTTATCCTTTTGCCTAAAATATTCTTGACATAAAAGCAATTTGTCCATTTCATATCATATTTCAAGATTTAACTCATGGGCCTTCTCCCAAGGTACTATGTTTTGTACATGTTCCTTTCATGATTCTTTTGATGCTTATTTGCATTTCTTTGTATAATATTCTTTTTTTATGAGTTCCCTCTACAGCATATATGTGGACACTATTTTTTATTTTTCCATCTGCCCTCATACAAAACCCAGTAACTTGTGCTTCATAATACTCAAAACATGTAAATATATAAATGGATGTATAAACTTTCTAATGGATATAACCAAGTAAGAACAAAATAAAAGAGAACTTGTGTATATTAGATGTGATTTATTTTTGAAGAATTTATATTCAGTGAGACACTTTTTGTGTATATAAAATATTGAATACTTATAAATTTGGTCTCCTCATAATACTCATTTGACAAATTCCAGTCAGAGAATCCATGATTCCTACCTCCTATAGTCTGTATATTTGCCAAAAATGCAGAGATGGGGGAAAGAGAAGAAAGAACAAAACCATGTTGTCTGCATTTAAAATCTTTGGCACTAAAAAAAAAAGTCTTAGGCACTGTCAGTTTATTGTCAGAACCAAATTTGATTTTACTAATAATTACCAATGATAGATTTATTTATTTGTTTATTTATAGATTTTATTTATTTCTTCATGAAAGACACACAGAGAGAGGCAGAGACATAGGCAGAGGGAGAAGCATGCTCCATGCAAGGATCCTGATGTGGGACTGGATCCTGGGATTTTGGGATCACGTCCTAAGCCAAAGATAGACGCTCAACTGCTAAGCCTCCCAGGTGTTTCAAACCAGTGATAGATTTAAAACATTGAGTTTATATGTAAGCTGACTTTTAAAAATGGTTAATAGAAATATATGTTTAAAGATGTAATGGCAGGACCACAAAGGTTGGTCATTGATTGCCATGTTACTGACGAAGTATTTGTGGAGAAGAAACAAAAATAAATCAAGTTGTCTCTTAAACTGTATGGGTATTATATGTATTTTTTTAGTTTTAATATTTTGAGATTTAAAAAATTAAGAAAAAATCTATTTGTGGTAGCAAATGCTAAACAAAGATTAGATTGACTTTTTTTTTTTGTTTGGAATGCTGATGCTAATCCTTCCAAATGTAATGCTTTATAAAACAAGTTTTAGTTTCCTTTTTAGTTATTCTCAGGATGAGAAGGTGGTAATTTTTTGTTGACTGTTTGAAAATATGTAGTATGGGGGCACCTGGGTGGCCCAGTAGTTGAGCATCTGCCTTCAGCTCAGGTTGTGATCCTGGGGTCTGGGATCAAGTCTCTCATTGGGCTCCCCGCACAGGGCCTGCATCGCCCTCTGTCTATGTCTCTGCCTCCCTCTCTGTGTCTCTCATGAATAAAAATATGAAAATTTTAAAAAGATATTCTTCAATAAATTTTAGTACGAAAGATAAAATTAATTCTTGGTAGAGTAATTTTAATCATGTAATAAAAAAAGAAATAAAAACATTTACTGAACTTTGCTAAAGACACTAACAGTGCAACCAAGACATGGCCCTTTATCTTTCTAAACCAAACAGTGTCATTCCTTTCTTGGATTTCTTTAATAGTTTCCCATAGGATCTCTTTATTTTTTTCTTACCATCTTCCAAACCATATTTCAGACAACATACTCACTATAAAAATTTATCAAATCTTCGTGATTAAACTATGTCATAATCATTGTTCTTAGAATCAAGAGCTAAAAAACATATTTTTTTTCTTTGTAAGCTATTATTGTCTGAGCCCTATGGTTTCTTTCCATACTACTCTCCATCTTTCTTCCTGTTGTCTCACCACATTTTCCTTCCTTAATTTCTTTGAATACTCTGCTATCTTCTGCTATAAGACTTTGCACATGCTGCTCTTTCTGTATGGAATGCTCATAATGAGGTTGAAAAACAATCCAAAGAACAAACACAACTAAGACCAATCATGACAGAATTCTTTGTAAGATTTATCGAAATGTTATGCCTTAACAGAGGAATTTTATGCATAAATATAAATTAGCACAATGCAATCATAAAGTATGTTTAAAACTATATACATGTACCTAAAATTTAATCCAGATTTTATATAGTCAGTTATATCTTTCATATCACCATGCAGATGTCTCCTCTTTATCCACAATGATGAAATTATGAAAATTTATATTCATTTTGTTTTGATGCATTTTATATAATTATGTGGTATATAGCAATAGTAGTTAGGTTAAGTGTCAGTAAAAGCTTAGATTACACTCAACATAATTCCACTTAAAATCAAAATTTAATTTGAATACTAAACCTGAAAGCTTTTTAACATCAAATGCCTGCCATTATCAAGTAATGTTTCATTTTTAATTTGTCTAAATTTGAAAAGAGCTTTGAAGTGCTTGATGAAATATTGTTTGAAAGCATTGATATGGTCATGATTTAGTGTTACTCAAAAGTGTGTGTGAGTGTCTATGTGGCTTACTTCAAAAATAATGCATTATCATGCTTCTGTGTATCTAAATACAAGTTATGTTAGAAAACATACTGATCTTCTATCTTGACCTGGTAATGAAAATACAAAGAATTAGTGTAATTTTCATATTTATTATTTATAGCATTGCATCTTATTAGTAAAACACAATAATGTCAATGATTAGCAACCCTGAAACAAATTGCATAAATTCTTCCCAAGTAGTCTTTAATTCAGGCTATAGTATGCAATGTGATTACTTAAAAAAAAAAAAAAAAACCATAAAAGTTTTAACATTGATCAGATTTTATCGGAATGTTTGTACGCCTTATAAAAGTGAATATCATGCTGCTTTGTTCTCTAGGTAGTTGAAAAAAATATTTTCTTCCCAGAATACTATAGCTCTGATTGTTTTGAAAGATCCTGTTTTGGGGTGCCTGGGTAGCTTCGTCAGTTAAGCGTACAACTCCTGATTTCAGCTTAGGTCATGATCTCAGGGTCATGAGATCAAGTCCCACATCCAGCTCTGCTCTGGGTGTGGAGTCTGCTTAAGGTTCTCTCTCTCTCTCTCTCTCTCCTCCCACCCCAATCCGCTTCCTCTTAAAAAAAAAAAATCTTGTTTTAAGGTAAAGAAGATTTAGGGGTTTTTTGTGTGTTTATCACTTAATTTTGTATTTCTTCAGGTTTTTAAATTTAAGATTAAATATATTATAGAAACAGTAAAAAGATATTCAGAATAAGCAAAAGCATTAATAATAGAGCATATTTATCTAGAACTTTTTTTGTTTATCAGGCTACAAACATGATAATTTCTTTTTGTGAGACTGAATACTATATAGTTTTTAAAATAGTCAATGATAATTATTAATACCTTTTTCTAAATATATCTTCATGGCTAGAAGAGAGTGAGCTTTTTAATGTCCCTTATAGGGGCACTAAGATTATTGCATTAGTTTCCTAGCTTGTCACTTTGTCTTTTTCTCCACAAACTACTGTGCATATCACTGTCATACCAATCTTCCTAAACCACTGTGTACTCATCATAGTACTCAGCTACATTTTCACTACCTTGAATATGACTTTATATGTTTTTTTTTTAAATATCTTTTTTCCCCCTAATAATCTCTAAGCTTATAGAAAGTAGAAAACATTTTTTTTTCATTTTTTTTGGTATGGCCAGTACTCTATCTGAAGTTTAGTAAATGTGAAGTAATGGCTTTTAAAGGATACACTGCAGCTTGCATAAAATCATCAGGATTTCACTCTTATGTGCCTAAGAGTGAGAAAACTAGTCTGCGTGAATTAGGGGGAGGGAGTGGAAGGTGAAATTTAAATTATGAAAGTATATTGACTTTCTAGTTTTTATTTATTTATTTGTTTATTTAAAGATTGTAATTTACTTAGTCATGAGAGACACAGGTAGAGGGAGAAACAGGCTTCATGCAGGGAGCCCAATGCGGGACTCCATCCTGGGTCTCCAGGATCACTCCCTAGGCTGAAGGCACTGCTAAACCACTGAGCCACCCGGGTTTCCCAAGTTTCTAGTTTTAGATGATCACTTGTCTAGTAGGCATAAAATTATTCTTTTGGATACTATATGTTCATTTATTTACTCAATAAATATTAATATATACAAAGCATTAACGTAGATATTTGGCAAAGTAAATGTAGAATATAGAAAATCAACTTTTTAGATATCTAGTCCTATAATCTTAGCAACCAAAAGGTATTAGAAATAATGAAATACTTAAATAATTATACAAAAGCATATGTGATTGCTTAAGTAAAGAACAGAAACCATAGCATATTATTCCAGAATCTCTTTTCCCAGCATGTCTCCTGAATTTTACTGAAACACCTTTTGTTTCTCAGCATGCCATCTTCTTATTTATCCCTAATCACCTTGTATATACTTTTTCTTCCTCTATAATACTTCTTCCCTTAAAATTCTACCCTTCCTGTCAGATAATCTCATTTTCTTTTTAGACCATTTCTTTGTGCTTTCTAAAAGACTTCTTGTGTCCTGTGACACATTGTGTGAACCTCTAATAGCTTTTGAGTCTGTTAATTGCAACAGTAATTATAGTTATCACAATCACTAACATTCATTGAGCTCTGTGTTCTGGTCCTGTGCTCAGAACTGTTCAAGCATCATCATGTATAACCATAAAAACCTTTATGAGACATATTCAATTTTCACATGAGGTAAATGAGGCTTAGTGAGGTTAAATAATTTGTCAAGGTATTATAGATGGTAAGGACTAAAAGCTCTAAGCTATCTCAATGCAAAATCCACAGTCATAAACACTATTCCATATTGTATCTAAAGAATCACAAATAACAAGCAAGCAGTTCTGCTCTATCATTGTACTTTTAGCCCCTCAAAGATAGACACTGTGCTATTTTAAGTTTTAAAAGAAAGCTACCTCATTCAGGACCCTTCATATAGAAGATGATCAATCAGTATTGAATTAATGAATACATAGATAAGTAACACATCAAATAATACATGCTAGAGGGATCACTACAGGGTGAACTTGCAGGATGGAGGGACTGAAGAAAATGCTAGAGGGAATATGAGAAGAAACTGAGCGTTAAAATATGTGTATGGAAAAAGAAGGAGCAGCAGATTATCTGGGATGGTAATAATTGGTAATAATTGAATCAGGGGCAAATTCTTAGAACCCTGAGAAAGCTTCCCCATTACAATGAGGAGCAATGCAAATATAATCTTGATCATGATTATTATGTAACATTGTTCTAAAGATAGGTGCTAATGTAATTCAATAAGATAAATAAAATTTTAAAAGGAAGAGGTAAAATTATCATTATTTGCTAGTGATAAAATTGTTTACATAGAAAATTGAAGATAGTTGTTTGAAAAATTAACAAATAAAAAGCAAAAGAGAGGGACATTTGAGTGGCTCAGTTGGTTAATCATCTGACTCATGATTTTGGCTCAGGCTATGATATCAGGGTCCTGGGATTGAGCCTGGCGTGGGGCTCCACACTCAGTGGGGAGTCTGCTGGAGATTCTTTCCCTCTGGCCCTCTCCCCACTCACAGTTTCTCTAAAATCAATAAATCTTAAAAAAAGAGAATTTGCTAAATACAGTAATATAAAATATTAGTATACAGAAATAACTTAATTGCCTTCTTATAGTCCAATAAAAACTATTTGGAAGTTAACAATGGACATAAATATTCCATTTAAAATAGCATCAATAATAATAAAATCCTTAAACTCAACATGAAATATACAAGATGATTTTGGGGGCTACTGGGTGGCTCAGATGGTTAAGCATCCGCCTTTGGCTCAGGTCATGATCTCAGGATCCTGGGATCAAGTCCCACATTGGGCTCCCTGCTCAGCAGGGAGTCCGCTTCTCCCTCTACCTCTGCTCCTCCCTGCAGCTTGTGCTTTCTCTCTTTCTCTTGCTATCTCAAATAAATGAATAAAATCTTTTTTTAAAAAAAAGGTGATTTCAAAGACAAATTTGCAATATTTTGTGGTATGCAAAAAAAAATCTTGGAGAAATGGAATGGTTGTTGGTAGTCCTAGGTAAGAAGAATCAGTTTTATAAAACTGTTCTTTTCCCAAGTTAATCTATAAATTAATTAAATTTTAATAAATATCAGTGGATTTTTAAAATAATTAAATATCAGTGGATTTTTAAAATGATTATATATAGTACTTAAGAGAAAAATGAACAAATAAAATAAGTTAGATGATTTTTGTGAAAAGAAAGAACAATATGAGAGTACTAGTCCTACCAGATATTAATACAGTGATTAAAAGGGATCAATGCTACTCTGACTGATATTAATATATATTGTAAAGCTATAGAAGTAAAAGTTTGCTACTGGTGCAAATACAGACAGATCAATAGAACACAGTAAAAATCAAGTCATAGATCCAAACATATAGAAAAATGCAATATATAATAAAGGTTGACCCTGGAGGAAAAAAAAATTTGTTGTTTAGAGGCAAGAGTAGGAATGAAGCATACTCTTTTCTTTCTCTGTATCTATATCCTTTTGTACATTCTGAGTTGGGTGCTGTGTCTGTATTTTATCTTCACATAAGAAATAATGCGTAGAAACTACTTTTTAATACATGAAAATGTTAGTGTGTATCCTTGTGAGAGATCTAATTGGTGGACAGTTTTCATTTATACTTTGTGCTTTTATTTGGGTCTTTTTAGATAGAAAGAGTCCACTTACTTTGTTTTTTAAGAATAACTTCAATATATCCATCAAGATATCCATCTCCCCAATATTTTAGTTAGTAAGTGGTGACTTATATTTATAAATCTAGTTTTTAATTAAATAATATGGCCAAATAGTAGTCAATATGATTTAAGGGCTATTGAATCACTTTCTTCATCTGTAAAGTGAAGTGTAATATCATATACCTTGAGAATTAGGGAAAGCAATATTGGTAAGACACATAATAAAGTATACAATTTTGAACATCTATGCATTTCTTTAATAATATTTCTTTTCAACTTACCATTCCGGCAGAGTAATTTTTGATGCTTAACTAATGCCATCTATGATTGTTTAACAGTTACTGATAGTCTGCAGTATGCATACATATTCTAGGAACTGAAGCAATATTAACTGTCATCAGACATCCTTGTAGGTGATACCAGGAAGGATGTTGAGAAAGTAAAGAGCAGGGACATAGAATTGGGTGCCTGATTTAGTTATAGGAAGTCAGGAGGTACTTACTTCACTGAGGACTGGACTGCTGAAGCTATATCTTACGGCTGGAACATAACTTAAAGATAATGAGGAATGGGACTTGCACTAATAATTTCAAGTAGCACAGCACCTAGCTGGAGTGATACATGCATACAGAAATGTGGTGAGCATTGAGGATTAAAAATTATGGATCACACATACTGTTGTATCCCATGCTAAAGAGATCGAGTTTAATCTCTGAAGGCTTAAAAAAGAACTACATTGTTAGATTTGAACATTAAAAGTCATTCAGAGAGATGGTCATTTTGGACAAGATGACATGAACCTATTTCTCTCTGCTCCTCTCTGCTATACAATTATAAAACCTGGAAATCATGTAGGAGGCAACCAAAGAAAAATTCTGAAAGATAACAAGAGAAAGAAAATTGATTGGAGATGCCAGCACTGGAGGGGCAACAAGAAGAATGGCATCTTACTTCCCTTTACCCAATAGAAAGATGTGATCCAGACCTGAATTTCCCTTGACCTCAACCTAACAGCAGAAGGCAACCCTGTCAGGAGCATGCCTCCTCTGGATCAAGGAGGAGTCCCTCTGAAGACACCTGGCAAGCTCTGCATCACTGCAGGGGAAGCATTCTTCTCTGTAGCACTTGAGCCTCTCTTTCATAAATGGAGATGGGGCAGCCGGATGGCACCTATTAGAAGTATTGCACCCCATCAAGTAGCCCAAGTCTAGAAGGTTTTTTGCCCCCTCAGACTTAAGACTTCCTTCTTCCAGCAGCAGGTGTCACTTGCAAGAGACCCCACCATGGACCTGCTGAGACTTCCTGCCCCAACTCAAACACCTCATGGACACCTGAGGCATCTATATCAGGGATTCTGGGAAGTGCTTTCTGCCCTGAACAGTCAGGAAGATTCTGCTACAAGTGTTTGGCCAGATAAGCTTATTCATGCCTGCTGGCCTGAAACCTGTCAACCACCAAGATGTGCCTAATGACTGGGCCTAGGAAATTTTTTTTTTTTTTCCTTCTCAGGCACCATCAGCAAGGATTAGCAGCACCAAATAAACCAAGAAGACCAGATAACCCTGAAAAGGCTCAGAAAAGTAAACTGTCACTGGTGCTACAGCTCCAAAACACAGGCAAGGTCTGCATAGTCAACCTAGAGAGGACAAGTTCATGGTGAAGTAGAAGGTTTGTATCAATCACAAAGTCCTTTAGCATAGTATGGATATGTAATTTTTCTATTTTAAAAAAATGGGCAAAAACCCGAACAGATACCACCTCAAATAAAATATACAGTGGCAAGTAAACACATCATCTTCATCATCAGAGAGTGAAAATTTAAAACATTAGTGATATACAGTATGAATCCATTAGGTCAGCTAAAATCCACAACACTGACAGCATTAAATGCTGATGAGAATGTGGAGCAGCAGGAATTCTCATTCATTGCTGGTGGAATACAAAATGGGATGGCTCCTTTGGCAGGCTGTTTGACAATTTCTTAGAAAACCAAACATACTCTCACCTAAACATACTCTTACCATAAGATCCAGCCATCATGCTCCTTAGTATTTTTTCAAAGGAATTGATAACATGTCCACGTAAAAACCTGTGCATAGATGCTTGTAGCAGCTTTGTCCATAATTGCCAAAACTTGGAAGTGGACAAGAAATCTTTTAGTAGGTTAATAGATAAATATAGTGTGGTACATACAGACAATGGAATATTATTCAGCACACACACACACACACACACACACACACACACAAACACAAACACATACACCAAAGAAGTATCAAGCCATGAAAAGATGTTGGGGAAACTTAAGTGCATGCTACTAAGTGAAAGAGGCTAATTTGAAAGGGCTCCATATTGTGCTTCCAACTATATGATATTCTAGAAAAGGCAAAACTATGGAGACAGTAAAAAGATTAATGGTTGCCAGGAGTTTCACAGAAAGGGATGAGTAGACAAAGCACAAAGGATCTTTATAGCAGTAAAATTACTTTACATGATCTAATAGTGAGGGATACTTTATATATTTGTCCAAACCCATAAAATGCACAATACCAACAGTGAACCCTCATGTAAGCTATAGACTTTGAGTGATAATGATGTGTCCATGTGGGTTGTTCAGTTTCAGTAGGTGTACTGCTTTCCTGGGGCGGGGGGAATTAATAATTGAAGAGGCTGTGCATGTGCTATGGTTGATGGGAAAGGGAAAATATCTGTATCTTCCTCTTAGTTTTGCTGTGAACTTAAAACTGCTCTAAAAAATAAAGCCTAAAAATGTAATGCAATGGGAATAAAAATATCAATAGATTATTAAAGACTTAGTTTGCCAAAGTCTCAGCTCTTTGCCATTTGCTTTTTTAGGGCTTTGACATTTTTATTGTATAGTAAATATAATTCAACAAATGTGGAATTACTTACATAAAACAGGATAAAAGGATGACTGAGGGTAGGAATTTAACATAAATAAAATTATTTTATGAGGAAATCAGGGCAATAAGTCTCAAATTACAGATGTTAACTAAGAAATTTTCCCCATTGTTTGAATTCATAACAAAGTTATAATATAATACATATTTTGGATGTATCAATGAAATTAAATCAGAAATTTAGTACATTGTTAAATGTGACTTAATTATCATTCCTCTTCAATTATTCACTGAAAGATAATTCAAATATATCCTAGTATATTCTATTGATCATAATGACTACAAAGTAGTTTTATTAGATAAACTTTCTTTTTTTTTAAGATTTTATTTATTTATTCATGACAGATACACAGAGAGAGAGAGAGAGGCAGAGACACAGGCAGAGGGAGAAGCAGGCTCCATGCAGGGAGCCCGACGTGGGACTTGATCACAGGTCTCCAGGATCACACCCCGGGCCGAAGGCAGTGCTAAACCGCTGAGTCACTGGGGCTGCCCTATTAGATAAAGTTTCAAAGCTCTCTTTTTCTAGTAATTTTCTTGCCTTCTTGGTATTTCTGAATTACCTTAAGCATAGACCAACTTATCTTCTATATGTCTTCAGATTCATATCCAATTAAAAGCTTTAATGCCTTCTATTTGACAGTTCTTATGCTGTGCATTTTCATAGACTTTCCCTTACTTTTAAATACCATAATGACAAAGTAGTATCTGTTCCCAAAATTTTTCAAATAAAATGTAGATAACTTCTGGGGTGCCTGGGTGGCTCGGTTCGGTTAAGCATCTGCCTTTGGCTCAGGTCATGATCCCAGGAGGCTCAGGTCATGATTCCGAGGTTCTGGGATCAGCAGGGAGCCTCTCTCTCTCTCTCTCTCTCTCTCTCTCTCTCTCTCTCTCTCTTTCTCTGTCAAATAAATAAATAAAATAGTTTAAAAATGTAGATAGCTTCTGAACTTTTTCATAGTTCATTTTGTTGTTGCTGTTGCTTAATCTATTTCCATGAATTTCTCTCTAAATATACAAAGCATCTTCCCCCCTGAGCACCCTATATTACTCACTTTGGTTCCACCGTTTCATTCTATCTAGTCTATCTCAGTAACTGGTAAAAGAAGGAGAATAATGAGCCTCAAAAATTATTTTTCAAGACCACACACCTAGTTAAGGAACATATAGCCTGAATATTTTTGACAAGAGACAATTTTCTATTATATTAAGCTGTGTCTATTAAAAAAAACGTACTCTTTAAAAAGAATCCATATGCCTATAAAATTGGTTTTTTTTGAACAATGGAACACCTCATTCCCGTTTATTAAATAGATGCATTTCCCTGAAAGAGAAAGATGAATTATAGAGAAAGAAAGAGATCACTGGGTAATGGTCTAATTTAACTTACCTTATTTAATTTCTTACCATATAGCTGGCATAGATTTTTTATTTATTTTTTCAGGTCTCCTACTTTACATGCAATCCATTATAGTTTTTTAAATTTTTTTTCCATTATAGTTTTTAAATTTAATTTTCATTATCTTATAAATAAAGGATATTAATATCTACATGTAACCATTATATATAATAAAAAAGAGTTATATTTCCTGTTTTCAGATACAGAAAGCCAGATTTCAGAGAAGATAAATAATTTGTTGAATTTCTCATGCACATTAGTAACTGAGAAAGTTGATATAGGGAGGTATATGTTAGGGCTCTAATGTCTGTCTTTTTTTTACTACTTCATGGTAAAGTAGTAGATAATATGCACAGATATAATAGCCTTTGTAACCTGCAGTTATGTATTTTGCAACATTATTGAAAGAAAAAATCACCTTGGTTCTTAGCATCTCTGTTCAGATGCTGGTTTAATGGCACTTATGGAATTTAATTCTGCACTTGTTGAACTAATTGGTAAGAAAGGGAGTATGGTGAGTTATTTTATTTTTATTTTTTAATTCTTAATTATCCTAAATATAAAGTATACCCTTGCTTGTACAGAGATTATTTTCATGTTAGAGATAGTCAAATGTAAATTGGCTCATTTGGTAGGCCTTGGTGACAAGTCCATTGTTTTAGTTGGCCAACTCTAAATCATTGTTTTTTGAAGTTTCAGCTACATCATTTGATTCATATGACATCATCTGTCTTTATTAAAAGTACATAATTTATGAGAACACTTTCATAATTATACTGACAAATGTCCTAGTTTCTTTCATAAAATAAAGTTTGCATGACTTAACATGTACAAAAGACAGCATATACATCCATCTGTATTTGGACTTTTTAGTATTTTTGTAGCTATATTATTTCATAACTAATAGTATTTTCAGATTTACAATATTTTTTCCACCCCACAATTTATACATAGGAATGAATTTTCCTTTTAAGACCTATTTATTCATTTACCAATTTGGTATTAAGAACTAATGATCTTAATATAATTGCATTGTTTGCAGTTATTTTAAAATGCAAACACTGATTTGCATTTATAAAATTTGTATTTATAAAATTTTTATTTGTGCTTGTATTTATAAAATTTTCTGAAATGATAACTACATATGGTTTATGTAAAAAATTCATCTAAGCTCTATAGTTTACAGTGTAGTGATTAACAACTAGTGTTTTGGAATCAGATTGCTTTGCCATAAACATGTGTTAGGTATATGACTTTGGAATAAAATATCTGAGCTTCAGTTTCTGTATATCTTCAAAATGAAAAGGATAATACCAACATCATGGATCTGACTGAAGTGGGGATTGATTGATATAATCAATTTAATACCCAGGGAGAAAAAAAAAATAAAACCCATAGAGAGACAATAAATTTTAGCTATTATCTTTGTTTTTGTTGGATATAAGTATTATTAAGTCATCTATATTTATCAGTATTTCTGATTTTTAAATATAAATCCCCATGGATTTATATGGGTATACCACATAAACCCATGCATTTAATCTATGTTTTTCATTTGTTTAATATTTTCTGGTACTATTTTATTTATTTTATTTTTAAAAAAGATTGTATTTATTTATTCATGAGAGACACAGAGAGGCAGAGTCATAGGCAGAGGGAAAAACATGTTCTCTGCAGGGAGCCCGATGCGGGACTTGATCCCAGGATCCAGGATCATGACCTGAGCTGATGGCAGACGCTCAACCACTGAACCACTAGGTGCCCCTTCTGATATTATTTTATTTTATTATTTTTTAATTTCTTAGTATTATTTTAGAAGAGAAATTAAATAATATCTAATATGCCAGACAGAAAAATGAATCTATGATATTTTCACTATAACTGTCAGAACTTTTCTATATTTTATTGCTTTAAAAATTCAGGGAATTTAAGGCAGAAATAAAGTGGGCTTGTCTAATTAAGTTCATGCAGAAATAGGCCTACAGAATACATTCTGCTTATTTGTTATATTTGGAAGATTCAAGTAGGTTATGAAATTACTTCTTGAGAGTCTAGTAAAACTGGTGAGGTCTGCCCTTTTTAAGTCAATAGTGAATGACTGGAAGACTCATTTTTTTTTTTAATCATCCAAACTTCATTCATTTGCTGAATAAATTTATTCAGTTACAGAATTTTAATGCTATGTTGAAAAAATATGTAAAGTATAACTTTATAATCATCTCTGGGATGTTTAGTTTTTAGAGTTGTTTTATGTATTCTTATAGTTCTCAATGTCAGTTATAGGACACCAATTGAAGAAATTTGGCTTCAGTATTCTCTACAGTTAATCTTATTGTGATCCACTTGATGGCAGTATTACACTTGGTAAAGTCACAGTCTTGGTGATTTTTATATTTGGTTTCTTGTTAATAGTGTAAAGTAAGCCTTTCAATTAAAATATAAATTATGAGAGACTTATTTTCTGCTAATACCTGAGTGGTTACAATTCAGAAATGTTTTGTGGAGGAACTAAACTGGAACATAGCTAAACTGTTGTATGTCAGAAGAGAGATACTCCTGAGAAAAGAGGAAACTGAGTTTTTCCAGGATTCAAAATCAGTGGCTCTGAAAAATTGTTAGTGTTCATCACTCTTAATAGTATTTTCACTTATAGAAAAAGATAACCAGGGATGCACTTAAAACAAAGAACATCTATTTATTGGTTAAGAGGTCAGCCAGCAAGCTTAAAATTTGAGAAATTCATGGCATATTTCACCACTAATGGCAGGATAAAATGTTTCTGCTTTTGCCTTAGTGATGATATGATTTAGCAGGTCAATGAAAGCTATCCGGTCAGCTCCTTCATTAGTAATAAATAGTAAAAAGATATTTCCTACTTATCAACTTTTAAAATTTATTGAAAGTAAGTACTGCATAATGATGCTTAACAGATATAGAAGAAAAATAATCAGAAACAGAAAAAATTACCCCATCTTTACCATTAAAAATAAAATGCTACCCTAACAATTAATCAACCTTCTGTAAAGTGATTAAAAAAATGGAGCCTTTCAGAATCATCTGATTTTAAAACCTAATCTATAGAACTTTGTTATGATACCTCAATTCTTAGTTGAATCTTACTTATAAGACAAAACACTTTTTTGTAAAATGAGAACATTTTGACAACATGTTTGGAAATCAGCTAAAATAATACAATATGTCAAATAGTCACCTGAATATGGTGATGTTTTTCCCCCTGAACATTTTTTTTGAACATTTTATTTTTGTCTAGGACACATTTGTATTATCTCAACTTGATTTTAGTACTTCTGATTAGAAAAAAGTGAAGGTACATATTCTGTGTGCTCAAAGTATCTGTCTAGAGGCAGGCCACCCTCTACCACCACTAACCAGCTGTATGGCTTTAGCCAGATTATTCAATCTCATTTCAACTGCTGATGTTATTGGATACATGGAAAGTTCTTACATTCCAGTACCTGGTACCAAATAGTTTTCAATAAATGCTAGTTATCTTTTCTTTTCTAATAATAATTTGAATATAATGAACAGTGTCCAATACTTAATAATTATTTGTGGACTGGTGCATTTAAAATATATCTCAAATTCCTGTAGAAAAGAAATCAAATTGATATTTTATGTTGATTTTTATTGCCTATTTCATCATATTTATACTGTATGAATTATATTATTAAAATATAGAACCTTTTATGCAGAAAATTACTTTGGAAGAAAAATGAATTAAAGGTTTTTTTAAAGATTTTTTTTATTTATTCATGAGAGACACAGAGAGAGAAAAGTAGGGACATAGACAGAGGGAGAAGCAGGCTCCTTACAGAGAGCTTGATGTGGCACTGGATCCCGGATCATTCCCAGGGACCAAGGTAGACAGATGCTCAATCACTGAGCCACCGAGGCGTCCCGAATTAAAGATTTTATAACAGTAAAAATAAAACTTTAGGAAAGCATCTATAATTTCAGTTAATGAATTGCAAACTGGTAATAGAGGCATTATCATATTATTTGTTATTGGTTGGGATGCAGGTTATGAGTGCTTAATCAAAAATGATAACCAACAAATATTTATTGATTACTTCACAAGGCAGTTAGATCATCCTAGCACATGCCAGGAATTATAAATGATCACTTTATCCATAAGATACTCAAAAAAGAATTGGGAGGTATATTCTCTAAAATTCATGAAAAGAAAGTTAAATAAAATGTGATGACAGTAATTTGGTGTCGCATGGCATCATGTGTTCAGTTGTCAAATGAGCATCATAAAGCAAGATATATTATGAATTGAGAGGAGAAATAGCATGCCTGAATACTGCTGAAAATAATTAATAGAAGGTATTATATTTTAATTTAACCTTGAATAATGAGTAAGATTTGAATAGGAATAACAGAAAGAAAAGACCATCTTTGGTGAAGAAATGGCATATAGAATCATTAGTTTACAGTGCTCAAAGGAGGGAATAATGCTAGTAAAGCAATTATGAATAAAAATATAATGTCTGAAAATCTTTTAAAATTATAAACCACTATAAAAACTAGTTATCACTGTGTACTTTCAAAAAGCATCATTAAATTGTGCAGAAGGTGTTTATTTATTTATTTGCTAGAACCAGTAGTTTATTAAGCACATAACATGTAGAGAACTTGGGAATATGATGGTTTATAGGGTAAGATTAGCCTCCAGCTATAGTTTTGTGATAGATAAATTGTGTAATAAATAATCTGTACTTACATGAATCAAAAAGGACCCACACAGGCAGGATGTGTTTGTTCTATAAAGTGAGGATCTTAAAAATGTACAAAGTTCATCATTCTTTTTTGGTCTTTTGACTAGTGTAGTCCATGAATTCATTCAGCAAAAAGGAGCTCTTCCTGGCTGTGTTCTGTCAGTATCCCCTTACCTACCTGATAATGGTCAATGTAATGCATATGAATTGCTGTGCAAGGAAAATTGTATTCCTTCAGATACAAATTATGTGCATTTTCAATGCAGTACTCAACATTAAGACTTGATTAAGTTTGGTTACAGGGCTTTCCTTTCATCACAATTATTTTCATTTACTCTGAGATCATAATCAAGAGAAACAAAATAGAATATTTTTTACTATATTAATTTAAGTAACTTTTACATGTTGTTATATCCATACTTCATTTTGTGCAGGTAAGGTATTTGAAGAACATACAGATGACTATATCTCAACATATTTGGAATCTAAGTTTCTCAAAATGAGTCAAATGAAGTTTCCCTAAAACATGAAAATCTGTAGTTTTAATTTCCAAAGAAAGCACTCTACAAATATGTTCAATGTTTTCTATAATACTAGGGAACTATTTTATAAAAATAAAATGTAAAGTATTAAAAATACTGGTTTTAAATTCTGGTTTTGCCAGTGTGTGATATATCCCACAGTGTCAATTTCTTCATCTATAAAGCAGAAATAACATGTATGTGTATATGAAAAAAATGTGTATATACTTGTAAGGATTAAATAATAATTCTTAATACTTCTAATATTACTTCAGGTTTCAGTAGACAATATGTGTAATACTCTGTGATTATTAACAGCAATAGTGAGTGGTATGGGTTCTATTATTCTCCATGATTTCCTTCTGCTTCATCTTTCCCTCTCCTTCTCCATTTGCTCATGTCATATCTACCTTAAATAAACTTATACTTCTTTCTTCTATTTGTCTTCTTTGGTTGTTTCTCTGGGGACTTTCATTACCTCCAAATGGGAGAAGATAGCCTATACTTCATAATAAATTTAGAGTAAATTCTTTTTTTTTTTAAGATTTTATTTATTTATTCATGAGAGACAGAGAGAGGCAGAGACATAGGAAGAGGGAGAAGCAGACTCCTCGCAGGGAGCCCGACATGGAACTTGACCCCTGGGACCATGCCCTGACCTGAAGACAGATGCTTAACCACTGAGCCACCCAGGCATCCCTAGAGTAAATTCTTAATCAGTATCATTATAAGCCCAGAGGATGTTGGGGAGCATTTCTCCATGGCTCACTCATGTTTCTTGTGGGTAGAGGCTCTGACTCCCTTTGATTTCAGAGCCTTTTCAAGGATATTTGTATACCGAATAGTCTGTCTTGGAAGATTATAACATCTTTCTCTTGAACAAAACAGATTTCCTTACTGTCCACTATAATAATGTCTCCCTCTGGAGCAAGGCTTAGGCAAGCTGGCTTCTTTAAAAGATTCAGGTTCTCTAAATTCAGAGTTCCTTCCTGGTGCTATATACCCCATTGCATGCACAAGTATGATCTGGCTCTGTTTTGACATCCTATGAGAATTTATGTTCACATGCAAATGCTGAAACTATAGTTGCTACTATTGCCATAAGTAATAAAGTCTGATAAAGGCATTTTGTGTCTTATGTCAGCATTAATGAAACTAAATTTTGGCCAGATAATGCCAGCACATATAATAGTCTCAAATCTTTTACAGCTTTTGACAGGGATTGGGGGAATTGAGTGAGTTTTGATGAAAAATAATTCAGAATGCCAAAATGGCACACAAAAGATATTTAACGTAAACTTACCTGGTTAAAATTATGTGTACAGTTTAAGAAAACATTTAGTGTTTTTCAGATATCACCAAAAATATGAAAATGATGATAAAAATGGTTTACAAGCATCAATCAGTACATGAATTGCTTCATTTTTAAAAAAGATTTTATTTATTTATTCATGAGAGACACAGAGAGAGAGCGAGAGAGAGAGAGAGAGAGAGAAGCAGAGACACAGGCAGAGTGGAAAGCAGGCTCCATGAGTCTGCCTGATGTCCCTCCATGAGGGAGCCTGATGTGGGACTCGATCCTGGGACTCCAGGATCATGCCCTGGGCCAAAGACAGGCACTAAACCACTGAGCCACCCAGGGATCCTTGAATTGCTTGATTTGGAGAGACCAAAGGCTATCAGTTATTGAAAATGATCACATATTACTCTCTAGTTTTTAAATAAAATCTCTTTCTTCAGAGTGTTAGAATGAGACCAAGTCAGTTAGAAAAGAATCCCAGGTACAAGCTTTTCTGCCTTGACTCTGTAAGGAGGTCACCACAACCACAGGCATCCTTCTATGTATTGGTCCTCTATCAACTCATTTTTAACTTGCCAGGGGCTTTCATAAAGCAGAGAGTATCACTCTATGGGCTGTAGCCTGATTACAATGAACCAGTCTTTCTTCCTTTGCAGTAAACACAATGTGTCATCAATAGTTTTACACAGGGAATGCCTTCTGAGTTGTGTAAGTTAATTTTGTCAGTCTGTGGATTTGTAGATTTGGCCTAGCAAAATTGCAAATTTTTAAATAAAAACTATCATTTAAAGGGAATGTGACGGTGTCTGGGTGTCTCAGTAGGTTAAGTGTCTGCCTTCAGCTCAGGTCATGATTCCAGGGTCCTGGGATTGAGCCCCACATCAGGCTGTCTGCTCTGCAGGGAACCTGCATCTCCCTCTCCCTCTGCCTGCTGCTGCTCCCTCTGCTTGTACACACACTGTCTCTCTCTGTCAAATAAATAAATAAAATCTTTTTTTTAAAGGAATGTGGATTTCAAATATTTATTTATTTAACAATTAATATTACACCCAGTTTACAAGTATTGGTTCATTAATCCACCTGGTAATTCTGTTATCCCTGTTTTACATCTGAGACAACAGAGGCAGTAAGAGTCTACGTAACATGGTTCAAGTTGCACAACTAAATTATAGCAAAGCTGGGACTCAATATGAGTAAAGCAATATAAACTTGAAATGGGGATCCCTGGGTGGCGCAGCGGTTTGGCGCCTGCCTTTGGCCCAGGGCACGATCCTGGAGACCCGGGATCGAATCCCACGTCGGGCTCCCGGTGCATGGAGCCTGCTTCTCCCTCTGCCTGTGTCTCTGCCTCTCTCTCTCTCTCTCTCTGTGACTATCATAAATAAATAAAAGTTAAAAAAAATTAAAAAAAAAAAGAATTACTTTAAAAAAAAAAAACTTGAAATGGCCCCTGTCCTTGTTTTTGTTTAGATTGACAAATTTTAGATTACTTTTCTTCTTGCCAATTTCTGATCAAGCATTGCCACAATACTTTGTAATCATTTGATTTTATTATCTCTCTCACTAGACAGTAAGCATCCAGAGAGTGGGAATATCTTTTATTTGTATATTAAATTGTGTGTGTTTCATTTTTGTATTGCAAATCCTGAATGGGTATTGATCGAATTTTTGGCACATAATAGGTGCTCCAGAAGTTCTTGTTAGTCAGTATCACTTTGGTCCCTATAGCACACCAGATTTTTAGGGGATTTCTCCTTGCTTTATGTTTCCTGACTTGCAGTATATTCATGTATTTGAGAGTTTTATTTTAAAAAATAAAACAAAACAAGACAACTGCTTACTCAACTGCTTGGCTTGCCTATTGTGATTTGGCAAATGTAACTTTTTAAGTGAAGGAGAAAAAAGTCAAGATTATTCAATACAGAATGTGCCTTCCAAAGAAACCAAAGAAAATTGTCAAATAAAAAAATGAAATTATTATATTATTATAGAACCTCCAATTTCAAACTAAAATTATATTATAATTTGATTTTTTGGTAATTGGCTCTAGTCCATTTTACCAATCAGCGTTGTAGTATAGCTTTTTTATGGGGATCAAATGTTGCCAACTACCATGTGGAAGACTTCTCTTTTGAAAACATGTTTTCTACAATAAGATAGGATAAGTTGTATACATGTATACATTTCTAACTATTTTCCTTCCATTTACCTTTCACTTTCTACTTGAATTAGTCAAGAATGTACAGACTTCAAGATCATAGTTTAAAAAATTGTGACTATTTTTAATTGTTTAAATGCATATTTAAGTATTCCTCTTAGATAATTATAATTGATAAGTAAACACTTGCCTGCCATGTACAAGGGCCTTGATGTAATCTATTTTACCTGTGAGGTTATCTTATATTCGTTGTCTTTTAAGCATATTATTATGAAACTGATAGTATGTAGGTGAGAGTTTCTTGCATGCTACAGCATTATTATTTAGTTTATTTCTTAGTAGTCTTAGCTAAAAATTAAATTTCAAAGTGAAAAATCATAAAGCTCAATTTTTCTGTAACAGGCAAAAATCAAAGATGATTTAAACCTTGGTTACCAGTAAAGCTATTCTGTATTCATACTCATGGTAACAGATTTAAAATAATGGCAATAGTATATCTATCATGACATTATACTCACAGTATTATTGTTATATGTTATTGGCCATTTCTTTTATAAAATTTAATTCTATTTCCAAATTAAAAAAAAAAACTACTTTGTATTCAGTTTCCTTTATACAACTGAAAGTAAAGATGCCATCATTTTAATCACTTTGGAATCAATTATTGTGGAATTTAAACTGCATTTGAGATAAGGTCTTAATTAGTTAGGTTTTTAGTTTGCCTAGTGCAAAGTAAATTTAAGTGACATGATCCAGGCTATTTTGTACAGTGTATATGTAAAAATTTTACTGACTGAACAACAAAAACGGATATTCTTAGAAACACTTATAGATAATTAGGATTCTTCTGTGATGACTGAATCTAAGATGACTGAATGAAGAGAGATCACAGAATTCTTTTACTCGTAAGTTTGAAGAAGGTGTGTACTAGTCAGCAAGATCAAAACAAAACATTTTTTTTAACGTATAAGCCTACAAAACTGTGTCTTTAAAATGAAGCTCTTAAGGAAAAGTGAGCAATCATTAGGAAAAGCCAATGAAAACTCATGTACACTATATTGTAACAATCATATAATATTGATATAACTGTCAACATTAAAAAAAAAGAGTGTAATGAAAAGTAAATGAGAATAATGGTAATTACGACTGCCAAAGCAAAAAGAGGAAGGGAATGGACAAGAGTGGAATGAAATAAACATCCAAAAATGCATTCTGGAATAATGATAAGTATTTCATTCTGGAAAATAACAGCAACACTAACAAATGGAAGAAAGTTACAGGCAAGAAGTACTATGCATTTAAGTGTAGTGAATAAGTACCCAGGCTTCATAAGTCAGATTGATGGTGTTGGATGCCAAGTCTAGTGTGATCTTAGGCAAATAACCTAATATTTCTGTTTTGTAGTTTTCTCATATCTAATATGAGGGTGATAATTTTCCTCTAGAATTTTTATAGTAAAATGGAACATGATATAAATTGCCTGGAAGATTGTCAGTGCTTATTAAGTTTTAGTTAATCATATTTTGTCTTTAGACAAGCTTAGAAAAGAAAGAACTAAAAGAGAAATGCAGTAAATTAATTAAAAAATAAGGCATTGGGCAGCCTGGGTGGCTTAGTGGTTTAGCGCCGCCTTCGGCCCAGGGCCTGATCCTGGAGACCCGAGATCGAGTCCCACGTCCGGCTCCCTGCATGGAGCCTGTTTCTCCCTCTGCCTGTGTCTCTGCCTCTCTCTCTCCTATCCGTGTTTCTTATGAATAAATAAATCTTAAAAAAATAAGGCATCAAAGATATAATATCAACAGGAAAAAATAGATTTTGTGGAGCTAAGAATATGAAATGAGCAAAAAAAAAAAAAAAACCCTAAGCCAAAACAAAACAGCAATACCTCTGCAAGATTAATTGATTAAACATATAACAATGAATATGGAAGTTATGTGGTAAAAACTCAGTTGGTGACAGAGATGAAGCTTCCAGAAAATAATCCAGCTGAACACAGAGAAATATCAGACATTAAAATACCTGGAAAGGACAAGCTCAATCGATAACATTTAAGATGAACATCATGGGGTCTCTGAAGTAAAGAAGTTAACAAATAAATTAAAAAATTCCTCAAATACTAATAAAATTACTGAAATTAAAAAGAAAAGCAATATCATGAATTTAAAAGGATTACCTGGTATCTCAGAAAATTTGATTGGAACTGATTAACAGGGATTGTAAAATTTCTGAAGTTTAGGAATAAAAAAAGAATTCTGTAAGTTTTTTGACATTAAGCTCACGTCCCTTTCAAAGGAGAACCATTTCTCAGAATTCTACAGGAGAATATCTAATGCTGTAAGATAATGAATTAATAGATACAAAGTTCTGAGGGACAAAATGTATAATCTGAGAGTTTATATATCTAATTTTCACTCATCTAGAGGCAATGTGTTCAGAAAATTAGAAGCTCAGTCAAGATGACACCCACAGTCACTTGGAGAGAAACCAAAAACAAATGAAATCCTAACTGCCAGATATGAATGAATAAGATTCTGTAAAAAGGGGGGAATGAATTTTATATATATATAAAAGGGTGTGTGTGTGTGTGTGTTTATAGCTAATCTATTTTTTTTTTAGCAAAACCTTATCCCTTCATATTTGATTGACAGGACTTCATCAGAAGGTAAAACAGAGGGCAAATTTTATAAGCCTGGAGAATGTAACAATAACAGATAATAATAATATAATAATAATCACATATTCAAAATTATGACTTAGAGCAGAGAAACCAAAAGGGAGATAAATATACAACTTTTTCATCTTTTGTAGTTTGAAGTCATTACATACTACTTAAATTTGATAAAATTTCAAAAATAACTGATATGTAAATTTCTAAAAACCAGAAAAATTTAAAAAATACATTATCAAAATTTGATATATGTATGTGTTATTATGTCAGTGCCATACTGTTTTGATTACTATTGCTTTGTAACATAGCTTGAAATCAGGAAGTATGATGCCACCAACTATGTTCTTTCTCACGTTTGCTTTAGCTATTCAGAGTCCTTTGTTCTACAAATTTTAGGACTGATTATTTCTTTTTTTTTTTTTTGTAAGACACATTTATTTAGTGTCATGATCAGACTATTATATTTAGCAATCAACAGCATGGGTGCAAAAAAAAATCTACATTAAAACCCTTTGTTGGAATGCTTTACACTTTCCACAGAACAGAAACTAAAATAACCTGTTATACAATTAGTCACAAATACAGTCCTCGAGTTTTTTGCCCATACATATGAGTATTGTTTAAAACATGTCTTCTTTGTAGCAGCTAGGCCCTGCTACCACTGTGCTTGGCTGAGTTCACAAATCTGTTGTAACCTGTAGCTTCCCTGTCTCCCCATAAGATTCTCAAAGACCCGGTGCCCACTTAACTGTGAAAAAAGATTTTTGTTGAGGACTAATTATTTCTGTAAAAAATGCAATTGGGATTTTGATAGGAGTTGTATTGAATCTGTAGGTCACTTTGAGTAGTGTGGACATTTTAACAATATTATTTCTTCCAGTCCATAAACACATCTTTCCATTTATTTGTGTCTTCTTCGGTTTCTTTCATTATGACTTACAGTTTTCAGTGTAGAGATCTCTCACTTCCTTGGTTAAATTTATTCCTAAGTATTTTTGTTTTTGATGCTAATGTAAATGGAATTGTTGTCTCTCTTTTTCAGTTTGCTGTTAATGTATAGAAATCCAACTGATTTTTGTATGTTGATTTTGTATCTTGCAACTTTACTGAATTATTTGATTAGTTTTACCAGTTCTTTTTGGTATTGTTGCTGGAATTTTCTATGTATAAGATCATGTTTCAGCAAAAAGAACATTTTGGTTGTTTTCCAACTTTGATGCTTTTTATTTCTTTTTCTTATTTAGTTACTGTAACTAGGACTTCCTGTACTGTTAAGCAGAATGGTGAGAATGGGTACCTTTATTTTATTCCTGATCTTAGGTGAAAAGCTTTCAGCTTTTCATTGTTGTGTATAATATTAGTTGGGGGCTTGTTATATATGGACTTTATTATATTGAGATATATTTCTTAATTACATGATCATTTTAAGGAAGAAGACTGAGGATCTAGTGAGCTAACCTTATTGCTGTTTAATTTGAGTTTTTAACTTTGTTCTGTAATCCCTTCACCTAAATATTGAATTAAAAAATACCCTTTATAATTTTCTCTCCTAAGACAATGATTTAAAAGATTTGAAGGTGATTTTAGGTAACAATACTGTACTATAAATTTGAAATTTGCTACAAGAGTAGATTTCAAGTGTTCTTATCATGTACATACAAAAGGTAATGATGTGATATGTTACTTAGCTTGAGAATGATAGTATTTCACAATGTATACATATGTTAAAACATCATGTGCACCTTAAATGTGTACAAATCTTATTTTCAATTATACCTCAATAAACCCGGAAAATAATAAAAATTAAAAAAAAGGACTTGAGGAATTATATTTCAATGAACAAGAAACTACTAAAGTATTTTTCTACGTAGAAGAAATCATACTATTTTTATAGCCATAGGCCAAAAAAAATACCAGTTGTATTGTACTGTATTGTATTCTTAAATATTTATTTATTCATGAGAGGCACAGAAAGAGAGGCAGAGATATTAGCAGAGGGAGAAGCAGGCTCCCTGTGGTGAACCAGATGCGGCACTCGATCCCAGGACTGTGGGATCACAACCCAAGCCAAAAGCAGATGCTCAACCACTAAGCCACCCAGGTGCCCCCAAATACCAGTTTTTTTTTACGTTCTTTTTTTTAATTTTTTATTTATTTATGATTGTCACAGAGAAAGAGAGAGAGAGGCAGAGACACAGGCAGAGGGAGAAGCAGGCTCCATGCACCGAGAGCCCGACATGGGATTCGATCCCGGGTCTCCAGGATCAGGCCCTGGGCCAAAGGCAGGCGCTAAACCACTGTACCACCCAGGGATCCCCCAAATACCAGTTTTAAACAGAACTCTAAAGTTGGCAAAGTCCATCTCCATTCTTTAAGCCTTCCCTTTCTGAAAACAATAACTTTGAAAGTCTTAGCTTTCTTCTTGCATGTGACAGGGAAATAATTCTCTAATGCTGTAATTTCAGGCTCTTTGTGCTTATGGAAGGTTTATTTTTTGAGCAAAGGGGCAGATCTCATTGGCTATCACTTGCTTGGCCTTCAGATATTGTTCTGAAGCTGCCACTTTCCAACTATAAATATATGATAGATGAATTTAATCCATAATTTATTAGGATGAATTATTTTACTACATAACCATAAATTTTCCTCTTAATACACTGATGATAAATTTGAATAATTTGTGCATCATTATTATTCAGTTAAGAGAAAGAGTAGTTTTAGAATAAGGGAATTTCAATGAAGGCTAGACTCCTGAGTGTCTTTGAAAGGACTCAGTCTGGGATCATGGCGGGGCAGAGCCATTTAAAATGTTACAGAAGATAACAGAAAAGTAATGGTTGAACAACTAATATATTTTAGAATTCCACTCTGACTGTAGTTACTAACCCTTTATGTTGCAGAAAAAAATTTGTATATGTGAGGATGTGTAAATTCATTACTATTAAAAATATTTAGTTGTAAAAAAATATTTAGTTGTTATTTCTTTGAGATTTTGGGAAGAGAGAAATATATGTTTATTTTCTTAGCAGCCTGTTTAAATAAACATAATATGACCATAGTGTTTTAAAAACTGAAGGTAATCTGGTATCATAAGACCTTTTCTAGTTTATTTGATAGAAATAAAATACAACAGCATCATTTATTTTTTTATTTATTTTTAAAATTAGTTTTAGGAATTTTAACTCAGCATTATTTATAAAACCTTAATCAAAGAAACACAAATATTTGTGTTCTTGTTTAGTTTTTGTTTATTTTTCAAAAAAAGTAATTGAAACAGTATGCAAAGAAACATGTTGCTTATTAGAGTCACCTGGCAGAGACATCTGCTACCACATGGACCTCAGGATTGTCTTGGCACCTTTGCCTGGCATGGCAGGTGTCTTTCTTCACAACTTCAAGTTAATCTTTCCACATCTGCAGTTTCTGGGAAAGATGTCACTCTTCCCACATAGAGGGAGATGTTTCTAAATTAAGGTTATGGGAATAAGAAGGTAGATTTTTAGAGCTTCTGGAGCCAAATCTCAAAGCCCTCCCCCCCCAAAAAAAAGTATGTTGATTTTCATTTATTTCTAGAAAATTACCTGTCAGGGGTAGGTAGTTTTCACTTTGACAAAACATAACAAAAGCATCAAGAAGAGGGTATAATGATCTTGGATTAAAAATAAATGCATTCACATATTTCTTATGCTTTTGGCCATCCAAATGTCTCAATTTTCAGAGTAAACTTGGACATTATTCAAAATTAAATATGTTTTGTTTGTCTTCTGTTGGAAATTTGCTTATAAAAAGCCCATAGTTTACATTTTATTTTCTAACTTATTACACATTCCTTAAAAAAGCCCATTTTAAACAATCCTTTTTAAAGGATAAAAGCTTTTCAGATTTTTTTCTTGTATGAAAGATACTCAAAAGTTTTACCTTATGCACATAGCATTTTAATCATGGTTGCAAATGATTCTGCAAATTTAAAGCTCCTGCTGTTTTTTTTTAACTGTTATTTTTATTATATATTTTCTCTTCCCTTTGAAGCATGTGAAATTGCAGGAGGTGGAATATTTAATTTTGACCATGAATTATTCAGATTTGTTTTTTTAAATTAACGTTAGCTTAAATGGTTTAACATTTTCCGTTAGTGGTTCTTAGATTTTCTAATGTAACTCATAAAGCTACATTTCTCAGCTGGTACAAAGCTTGATGAATTAGCAGCTATAAGCTATTGCAGGAAATAAACCCAGACCTTGCCTATAAATAACTGTCTAATTTTAATCTGATTTTCTAGCATCATATAAGGTATGGCTGCATATAGTTTTATAGGGTATGTGATCATCTTGTCTATATTTTGGGGAGATGGTAGGAGCAAATGAATTCAATTGCTCTTCTTAAAACATCTCTGCTCTAAGAAATCCATTCTTCTCCCAGAAAATAATCACTATATATTTTTTTAAATGCAAAATTGAATTGTGAAGTATAGAGAGTATATGCCCTTCAGTAATTAACCCTTTTGGTTTTATATTTCTCCATTATATAAATCTATAATTGAACATGTAAATAAAGTTTGTTTATAAATAATTGCTGTGCCTTAGCACTACACATGATGTTTTACACATTTAACTTAACTTTAGTGAGGTAACTTCGTTATTCAAAATATGAATGGGAATCTATACATATTAAAAACAAATAATGAGTAGTAATCAATCAAAAGAGAAAACATTTTATGAAAGTGGTTCATGTAAAAGCACCGTAACAGCAAAAATACTGTTGTCTTTTTTCTCATTATTATGTTTGAGAATGATTTGGAGTTACAAGAGGTCTTAAAGATCATTGAGTTCAGTCTGTTTTTATTATGGATTAACAGACTGAGTTAATAGTATCATAAACTAAAACCAGTGTTAGGATCAGGGTTACATCACAGGTCAAATGATACCAAGAATTATTTGCTGGTAATAATTTGATGAGAACTATGTGAAAAACCATCCTTAGATGATTGCATGTGTTAACTAACTGCAAACTAATGTTGTTGACCCAGGAAAAAATGAACATGACTGGAATTAATTTAGAACACTAATGAATGAACTATTCACCTTAAAGCATATATCTGAAAAAAAAAAACCGCAAAACTAAACTACAAAAATCAATCTAAGAATACTTATACATATAAACTTGTCCATAGGGGTCTCTGAAACTTGACATCTCATTCAACTACTAGTCCATCATTTTTGAACTCTTTGAATATACCTGCCTTCTTTAATTGCCATTCATTTTCTTGGGGTACAAAGGACTAAAGGACCTAGTTTCTGCCATCAGGGAGTTAAAATCTTCCTGAAAAAAAAAAAAAGAATGTTTAAATCTAAAATAAAAACTCACAACCTAAGGCTTATATGACCACATAATTCTATATCCGAGTCCATTTAGTATGTTCAATAAAAATTTGAAAATGGTGTAACTTGCTTTGAATGGAGCAATAAGAAAAGGTTTAAAATTTGAGTAGCAGTGAAATACATAATGGGAGAAGAAAGCTATCATGTGAGACGGATGATATATAAGTGGGGATACAGAAGGGAAATGTCTAAGTGATATTAGAGCATGGTATAGTATGTTTAATAGGTCATTTTTAAAAAGCTATTTTAGATTACATTGTATAGCATTGTGAATAGTGTATCAATAGTGTTAGAATTCTCAATTAGAAGTTATTACAATTTTTTATTATTACAATTTTTTTGAATTGAGACATGATATGCATCTGATGTTTAAGATAGTAATCTACAAAAAGGACATTAATCTGATCTTTAAAAGGTATTAATCTGCTAATAGTTTGTGGAGCTCACTAAGGAAATAGAATACCTCCTGTCTCTGAATTTGACTACCCTAAGCACCTCATATTAGTGCAATCAGATAGTATTTGTCTTTTTGTGACTGGCTTATTTCATTTAGCATAATGTTTTCAACGTTTCTTTATGTGAATTGAATTAATATTTCATTGTGCACATATACCATTTTTTGTTTATCCGTTCATCTGTGGGTGGACCCTAAATTGCTTCTACCTTTGGGTTTTGACAATAATGCTACTATGAAGATAGGCTAGGGATAGGGGCAAATGAGGAGTTCTTTAATGCCAAGGGTTTTAGTTTTGCAAGATGAAAAGGCTTCTGGAAATGGATGATGGTGATTACTGTGCAACAGTGAGAATGTACTTAATACCACTGAAACTATATACCTAAAAATGGTGAAGATGGTAAATTTTATGACATGTGTACTACAATTAAGAGTAAATCAAACAAATGTATACATTTTTTAAAAAAATAAAAGTGAAAGAATAGAGAAAATATAAACTATGGCATTAGCCAAAACATGAGATAGTAAAGACCCAAGCTTTATTAAAACATATCACTATTTATGCATCTAATTGTCTATTTTTCCAATACATAATCTGTTGAGAATTGAGAATCTACTGATTTTTAAATAGTATGTCAGATCAAACAGTACTCATTGGTGTAGTGAAAGGAGGACAGACATTTAAGATGATGATTATCATATATTATTCAAAGTTACATAATAGTTACATGTTTAAGTATAAAGACCTGTAGCCCACTGTCATTAGGAATGATTTTCTAGAAATGATGCTTGATGGACAAAAAAAAAAATCACCCTGGTAGACAGAAGTATTGGAAGCCGCAGGATTAGTATGTACAAAATACAGTACTGGAGAGTACTGCACATTTGGAGAACTACATATGATATGATGTGGTTGGAATAAAGTCCACATTCAATAAAATAGTAATTCATAACATTGGAACTGTGTATTCCTTAAAAGTATAACCAACAAATATATTGCTCCACACACTGTTCTATCAGAAATATAACTCTTGTTACTTTTCTTTTTAATTAGATCATTTATTTTGTGACTGATGAGCTTAAGAAATGTAATCAGGTCTGTATTTTTTTAAATGTGAAATAATAGTATAAATAAAGCATATTTTATTAAGAACACTCATTCTAGAACTTTGATGGGAGATAGTTCTCCATGAGTTTCTAGTGTTTTTCCATGTCCTGTGAACAAAGTTACTGTCTTTGTTACAAGACTATCTTTTCAAGAATATTTGTATGGAGAGACAGTGTCTCAGAAGAGATAGTGTCTCCCTTTGGAACTAATAGAAGGTGTAGTTACTATCCATTGTGAAATATTAGAGTTTTTAAGTTATAGTTCCTTTCCTATAATGCAACCCATTATATGTACAGTCACCTGTCTCCCTTTTGCATCTTGCTGTGGGAATTTAGGATCAGAAATGGCATTAGGAAATGCTGATACTCTAGACATGGCAATGGCTATGATAAAGTCCTTTGTTTCTTACCCAGGGGTCTTATGGCTTCTTTGAGCATCCATGAAACTGGCTGGGAAGTAATGTAAAACCTTAGACTCTTCATAGTTCTTGAGAGTTTTGACTATGAGAGTGAGATGCTGACAGAGATTATATTTCTGGAAGAGGATGGATAGGGATAGATTGACAGGCTATGAGAAGAATCTACGGGATTTGGTAGGAAACATGTTGACCAAAATCTGTGGTCAGTCAGGCAGTCAGTAGTTCTTGACTTCACTGCCTTTTACTAAGGAGGTATTGGAATGGTAGTTGCAGATAGAGAACTAGGAAGTAGGTCCAAGAGATCTTGGCAGTCCACGGGTTATTGCAAACCCTCCTCTTCATAGGGGAGGGGAGGAAGATTTACTTACCATTCTGGTTGTCCAGTTAAACAACTAGAACCAAGATTTTTTTCTGGAAGGACAGAATTCCACCTCCTTTCCATAATACTTATTACAGAATAATGGCAAACTTGGTTGCTTTATGGCTCAATCCCACTTGTAGTCTACCAACTTTAGATATATTCAGATATGACAGTAAAGGGTCTCAGTAATTTTTTTAGTGGGTTCTAGGGGCAATAGGGTGCTTTGACTCAGTGAGATTTCTTTTTTTTTAATAATAAATTTATTTTTTTATTGGTGTTCAATTTACCAAAATACAGAATAACACCCAGTGCTCATCCTGTCAAGTGCCCCCCTCAGTGCCCGCCACCCAGTCACCCCCACCCCCCGCCCTCCTCCCCTTCCACCACCCCTAGTTCGTTTCCCAGAGTTAGGACTCCGTGAGATTTCTGAGAAAGATTCCCATTGTAAACTGTAGATGAGTATTGACTAGTATTAAGGCTCATACTGCCTTATTATTAAGGGATTCATTATTAATGTACACTCTATGTGCAGTTATCCCTATAATGGGAGTCACCAGCTCAAAAACGTAGTACAATATTTCTCCCTGCCTTTTACTGCAGTGATCAACGGTATATGACTTAGGCTCTGGAAAGCATTCAGGTTAGCCTCAACTCATTGACCAGGGTAATCACGGGTAATAGATTTGCCCTAGACTTTATCTTTGCCTGCTAATGCTGAGTCTGTGCAATGTCTAATGCTTCCTGTTTTAGCTGGGTTAATATCTTGGGTCAAGTGGAAAGGTCAACACAAAGCCACTCTTTTTTTTTTTTTTTAATAATCCCTGATGAATTATAGAATTCATTCAGCCATCTGGATCCAGGACCCGGGGAGACATGGTTGAATCCAAGTCAACTTCACATTGTCGTTCAGAGTCTTACTGTTAGTAGCCTTAATTAAATGTTCTAAACAGTGAATTGGATGGATTTAGTTCCAGCCTTTGCCACCCAAATTAATCAGAGCAGTCAAAAGTGTGCCTTAGTGATGAGAAAATTCTCAGAAGTTAAGATGCTTGAGAAAAGAGATATTGTTAAAAAACAATATTGTCTGTGTATCTCTCATACTTTGCTATCTCTTGTAAGCAGAAGCACTGACTACCTTTATGCCAGAATATTTTTCAAGAATGTTGAATGGTGGACAGACTTGGAAGATAGAGTGTCTTATTCTGAAACAAATGGCAGGTATGCTTACTGCCCATTATCAAAGATTTGCGTATTACTGGCACCCCTCAAACCAGCTTCATCTGTAATATAACCAAGTGCATGTACATATATGACATGGCTTTTTTTGTTGACTTGTGGGAATTGGTACTTAGGAATTTGTCACCCATGTACAAAATGCTGACACTAGCTATTGTTAATTGGTGTGAGTTATAAAGTTCTTTGTATCTGACCCAAAGGCTGTGTCTTCTTCTAGCAAACAAAACTGTGGTAGGCTAAAGGTTAGCTTGCAGATAGGGTAAAATAGACACATCATACACACTCCTTCATAGACATACTGTATGTGAAGCTGTAAGATAATATTAATGTGTTGTTGAAACTAATTTTTAGAGAGAGGATTATATCCCACCAACGTTTATGACTAGGTAATAAAATTTAACTTTTACTGAAATTAGCTCCATTAGGATGCTTATGCTATCCAAAATCTGAACATGTGCCAAACAATCAGTTAATACTGTACAGCACTGTTACTATTAGGTGAAAATGTGAGATAAATTATATGTAATCTGAGTAGCAGAATCTTAAATCATTCTAGTAAAAACTAGATTGTATCAGCAATGTATAAATAGTAAAGAGGCATGCTGTCCAAGGAAAGTATCAAGGACACATCAAAAGCTGTTAATTTGTTGAAAAAAGTAACATCTGAGAGATGGAAGTAAACCAAATAACTAGAAAATACATAAATAAGTATTGCTAAAAAATTAACAATAGGACTTTCATTAAACATTTTGTGAAAATTGTGTTCTATGTAGGTGTAGGAAACCCATGGAACTCAATGTAACATTCCTTTAGAAATGATAGCAACTGAAATGAGTGTTTTTATTGATTAAATGTGACTTGAAGTAAACAATAATTAAGGCAATTAACTATGGATGGAGAGTTTCATAGAAAATATTTGTAATTAAATGTTTTAAAACTCTAAATTTTAAAATGGAAGCAGGATAAATAATAGAAATAACATCATTATCTTTTTTCTTTGTCAGTTTTTTTGATTCATCTCACTATACTCTGTACTTTTGGAAGATGACAGAGTGGGTTAAAATAATTCTAATTGCAATATGAGATTATTCTTTACCTACGTAGTGGCTTTTGAAAATACAAGTTGAGACTGGACCCGATTAAATAAAGCATGATTGAGGATGTAAGCTCATTTAATTCTCAAGTCTGCCATATACCGATTATGCTTAAGATAATGTACCTTGACTCTACAGCTTAGAATTGCAAGGTGAATTAATATTTTAGTATGGTTTGGATACTGCTTTCAGGCAGTTGTCTAAGTTTTTGTTATTATCAAAATAGTACATCATAAACTTGTAGAACATGTTGGATTGCAATGTAATTGAGACATAAATTCTTGTGCCAATGAATTTATATTCTTAAAGTCTCTCTATGTGGAAGAGTAACATAGTACATAATTTAAACATATAGGAACTCATTTCTTGCCACATGTCACAGTGTTTATGGACATCATGTAAAATGTACAAATTTAAAAAAAGTTGAATCCATAAAATTTGAAATACATTATAAAATTCCCTTAGGGAAGTGGTACACAAAATATATTGCCAGTATGAGAGTCTGTAATGCCTATGATAAAAGGAAATAGAGACCTGCTAAAGGATAGGAACATAAGACTAATGTCTATGGTAGAGGGACAATTAGGAAATTACAGAGTTTAAAGACAAAATTAGAAGGATAAGGAGTATATGAAGTAAGAGTAAACACAGAATGAGAAATAGACTGGGCTAGGTGGTGCTAAAAAGTAAACCAAGAAAGCTCTTAATTGCTTAAATACAACACAAATTTGTTTCTTGCTCACATAAAATCCATTGTGGATCTGGCAATCTCCAGGACAGCTCTCCATATTGTGACTCAGAAGCTTTCTACATTTTGTATTGGCATCCTAATGGATGGATTTCTGGATCATGTGGACAGGGGGAAATAATGTTGAAGGTTTATGCAAGATGATTTTAAGGTCTAAAGCCAGTTACATGGCTCTAAAATAACTCCAAGGGACTTTTTAATATATAGATTAATGTCCATCTAAAAAAGAAAAAAAGTTAAAGATCTGGGATTAAGAAACAAGATTCTTTCCTCAATGTGAGATAACCTTGTGAAGAACACTGAGGAATTTTTCAAGTCTCTTGGGTGTCTTGTTTTCCCACTTGATTAGGGTCATGAAGTATATAAAATAAGAGGGAAATGGTTTATCAGAGGATCAGTATGCTTAATATGATGAGGACTGGTGATAATAGAGTTAAGATGGTGTGATGCAAACCTTTGAAATAAATGGCAATTTAACTTTCTATGGAAATTGGGATGTATATGGCATGGTTCACCAAGAATGAGAGATATTCTCAGAATTATATTACAGTACCAGTAATTGTAATAAGCATTCTGAATGTCTCAGAAAGTGGTTAACAAAAAAGAAATGATATTTCATAGTGTGGATGGATGATGAAGCTAAAGTGAGAAAATGATAAAAATGGATTCTTCTCTTATAAAAATAAGTATAGATTAAATATATCTTCTAGTACTAATTTTGATAAATTTTAGTAGTACTGTTGTATTACATACAATTGTATTGAGTTACTAATGATTTTTATATTCAAGACATTTGATATTACTTAATTCTTTGTGTCTTTACCTTAGATTTATATAAATTTTTGAATGTTTGCCTATTATATGTGGAAAGATGAGACATTTAACTTGAATTGAAATTGTGTATCTCAGAGTACATTTATATTCTTTGATTTTCATAGCTATTCAAATTCATTATTCCACTTTTATTTTTATAATTGCATTTTAAATGTGTTTCTATATTTTATGAAAATGTTTCAAAATTCCAAGTTTCTGTTTTCTGAATCAGTCACGTGAGAAGTTGTTAATGTCCCCATCTTTAAAGCTTTTAATTGAAAACCATTTTCAATCTCCATTTCATTTATATGTATATATATATATTATTGAATATATATATATATTATTGAAGTTAAATTTGCCAGCATATAGTATAACACTCAGTGCTCATCCCATAAAGTGCCCTCCTCAGTGCCCATCACACAGTCACCTATCCCCCCACCCCCCACTGCTTCCACTTAACCTTGATCATTTTCCAGAGTTAGGAGTCTCTCATGTTTTGTCAGCCTCTTTAATTTCTCCCACTAATTTTCCCTCCTTTCTCTTCTAATTCCTTTCACAATTTCTTTATATTCCCTATATGAGTGAAACCATATAATGATTGTCCTTCTTCAATTGATTTACAAAACTCAACATAATACCCTCCAGTTCCATCCACATTGAAGCAAATGGTGGGTATTTGTCCTTTCTAATGGATGAGTAATATTCGTATTTACATATATATACATATACATACACACCACATCTTTATCCATCCGTCAATGGAAATTGAGATGTGTGTGGCTTTCCAGTGTGGCTATTGTGGACATTACTGCTATAAACATTGGAGTGCAGGTGTCCCAGCATTTCATGCATCTGTATCTTTGGGGTAAATCCCCAGTAGTGCAATTGCTGGGTCATAGGGTAGCTCTATTTTTAACTTTTTAAGGAATCTCCACACAATTTTGCAGAGTGGCTGTACCAGTTCACATTCCCACCAACAGTGCAAGAGGGCTCCCCTTTCTCCACATCCTCTCCAACATTTGTGGTTTCCTGTCTTGTTAATTTTCACCATTCTGACTGGTGTGAGGTGGTAACTCATTGTGATTTTGATTTGTATTTCTCTGATGGCAAGTGATGCAGAGCATATTGTCTTGTGCTCGTTGGCCACGTGTATGTCTTTAGCAAAATTCCTGTTCATGTATTTTGCCCATTTCATGAGTAGATTGTTTGTTTCTTGGGTGTTGAGTTTAATAAGTTCTTTATAGATCTTGGATACTAGCCCTTTATCTGATCTGTCATTTGCAAATATCTGTAGGTTGTTTTTAGTTTTGTTGACTGTTTCTTTTGCTGTGCAGAAGATTTTTATCCCGATTAAGTCCCCAATAGTTCATTTTTGCTTTTATTTCCCTTGCCTTTATAGATGTATCTTGAAAGAAGTTGCTGTGGCCAAGTTCAGAACGGGTGTTGCCTATGTTCTCCTCTAGGATTTTGATGGGTTTCTGTCCCACATTTAGATCTTTCATGCATTTTGAGTTTATCTTTGTGTATGGTGTAAGAGAATGGTCTAGTTTCATTCTTCTGCATGTGGCTGTCCAATTTTCCCAGCACCATTTAATGAAGAGACTTTTTTCCAGGGGATAGTCTTTCCTGCTTTGTCAAATATTAGTTGAACCTTGAGTTTAGGGTCCACTTCTGGGTTCTCTATTCTGTTCCATTGACCTATGTGTCTGTTTTTGTGCCAGTACCACTCTGTCTTGATGATCACAGCTTTGTAGTACAATCTGAAATCTGGCATTGTGATCCCCCCGACTTTGATTTTCTTTTTTAATATCCACTTGGGTATTCAGGGTCTCTTCTGATTCCACACAAATTTTAAGATGATTTGTTCCAACTCTGTGAAGAAAGTCAATGGTATTTTGATAGGGATTGCATTAAATGTGTAAATTGCCCTGGGTAGCATTGAAATTTTCACAATATTAATTCTTCCAATCCATGAGCATGGAGTATTTTTCCATCTATTTGTGTCTTCCTCAATTTCTTTCAGAAGTGTTCTGTAGTTTTTCGGTATACATCCTTACCTCTTTGGTTAGGTTTTTTCCTAGGTATATTATGCTTTTGGGTGCAATTGTAAGTGGAATTGACTCCTTAATTTCTCTTTCTTCAGTCTCATTGTTAGTGTATAGAAATGCAACTGATTTCTGGGCGCTGATTTTGTATCCTGCCATGCTGCCGAATTGCCGTATGACTTCTAGCAATCTTGGGGTGGAGTCTTTTGGGTTTTCTATGTACAGTATCATGTCATCTGCGAAGAGGGAGAGTTTGACTTCTTCTTTGCCAATTTGAGTGCCTTTAATGTCTTTTTGTTGTCTGACTGCTGAGGCTAGGACTTCTAGTACTATGTTGAATAACAGTGGCAAGAGTGGACATCCCTGTCATGTGCCTGACCTTAGGGGAAAGGCTCTCAGTTTTTCCCCACTGAGAATGATATTGCTGTGGGCTTTTCATAGATGGCTTTTAAGATGCTGAGGAATGTTCTCTCTATCCCTACACTCTGAAGAGTTTTGATCAGGAATGGATGCTGTATTTTGTCAAATGCTTTCTCTGCATCTATTGGGAGGATCATTTGTTCTTGTTTTTTCTCTTGTCGATGTGATCTATCCCATTGATTGCTTTACAAGTGTTGAGCCAGCTTTGCATCCCAGGGAGAAATCCCACTTGGTCATGGTGAATAATCTTCTTAATGTACTGTTGGATCCTATTGGCTAGCATCTTGGAGAGAATTTTTGCATCTGTGTTCATCAGGGATATTGGTCTATAATTCTTCTTTTTGGTGGGTTCTGTGTCTGGTTTTGGAATTAATGTGATGGTGGCCTCATAGAATGATTTGGAAGCATTACATCTCTTTCTATCTTTCAGAACAGCTTTAGTAGAATAGGTATTGTTTCTTCTTTAAACATTTGTAGAATTCCCCTGGGAACCCATCTGGTTCTGGACTTTTGTGTCTTGGGATGTTTTTGATGACTTCTTCAATTTCTTCTCTGGTTATCAGCCTGTTCAGGTTTTCTATTTCTTCCTGTTTCAGTTTTGCTAGTTTGTGATTTTCTAGAAATGCATCTATTTCTTCTAGATTGCCTAATATATTGGCATATAGCTGCTCTTAATATGTTTTTAAAATCATTTGTATTTCCTTGGTATTGGTGGTGATCTCTCCTTTTTCATTAGTGATTTTATTAGAGCCTTTTCTGTTTTCTTTTTAATAAGGCTGGCTAATGGTTTATGTATCTTATTATTTCAAAGAACCAGCTCCTGGTTTTGTTGATCTGTTCTACAGTTCTTCTTGTCTCTATTTCATTGAGTTGTGCTCGAATCTTTATTAACTCTCTTCTTCTGCTGTGTGTAGGTTTTATTTGCTGTTCTTTGTCCAGTTCCTTTAGGTGCAAGGTTAACTTTTGTATTTGAGCTCTTTCTAATTTTTTGAGGGGTGCTTGTATTGTGATATATTTCCCTCTCAGGACTGCTCTTGATGTATCCCAAAGATTTTGAATGGTTGTATCTTCATTCTCATTAGCTTCCATGAATCATTTTAATTCTTCTCTAATTTCCTGGTTGACCTTTTCTTTCATCTTTTAGCTGGATGGTCTTTAACCTCTATGTGTTTGAATTTCTTCCAAATTTCTTCTTGTGATTTAGTTCTAGTTTCACAATATTATGGTCTGAAAATATGCAGGGGACAATCCCAGTGTTTTGGTATCAGTTAAGACTTGATTTGTGACCCAGTATGTGGTCTATTCTGGAGAAAGTCCATGTGCACTTTAGAAGAATGTGTATTCCGTTGCATTTGGATGTAAAGTTCTGTAAATATCTGTGAAATCCATCTGGTCCAGTATATCATTTAAATTTTGTTTCTTTGGAGATGTTGTGCTTATTAGAATATCTGCCATTTACAGAAAGCGCTGTGTTGAAGTCTCCCAGTATTAGTATATTATTATCTAAGTATTTCTTAACTTTGGTTATTAATTGATATACTGGACAGCTCCCATATTAGGGGCATAAATATTCATGATTGTTAGGTCCTCTTGTTGGACAGATCCTTTAAGTATGATATAGTGTCCCTCTTCATCTCTTACTACAGTCTTTGGGATAAACTTTAATTTATCTCATAGGAGGATTGCTACCCCTGCTTTCTTTTGAGGACGATTTGAATGGTAAATGGTTCCCCACCCTTTTATTTTCAGGCTGTAGGTGTCCTTAGGTCTAAAATGAGTCTCTTGTATACAGCAAATAGATGAGTCTAGCTTTTTTTCCAGACTGAAACCCTGCGCCTTTTGATGGGATTATTAAGCCCATTTATGTTCATAGTTACTATTGAAATATATGAATTTAGTGTCCTCTTAATACCTATTCAGTCCCTGTTTTTGTGGATTGTTTCTTTTGACTTCCTCTTTCTTTTACAGAGTCCCCTTAATATTTCTTGAAGAGCTGGTTTGGTGGTCACATATTCTTTCAGTTTCTGCCTATCTTGGAAGCTCTTTATCTCTCCTTCTATTCTGAATGAGAGCCTTGCTGGATAGAGTATTCTTGACTGCATGTTCTTCTCAATTAGAACCCTGAATATATCCTGCCAGCCGTTTCTGGCCTGCCGGGTCCCTGTGGGGAGGTCTGATGTTAACGTAATACTTCTCCCCATATAGGTTAGGAATCTCTTGTCTCTTGCTGCTTTAAGAATCTTCTCTTTATCTTTGGAATTTGCAAGTTTCACTATTAAATGTTGGGGTTTTAACGGTTTTTATTGATTTTAGGGGGGGAGTCTATCTCCTTGATCTGAATACCTGTTTCCCGCCCCAAGTTAGGGAAGTGTTCTCAGCTATGATTTGTTCAAATACACTTTCTGGTCCTCTGTCCCTTTTGGCGTCCTCTGGAACCCCGATTAAATGTAGATTTTTCCTTCTGAGGCTGTCATTTATTTCCCTTAACCTTTCCTCATGATCTTCTAATTGTATTTCTCTTTTTTCTTCAGCTTCCTTCCTTGCCATCAACTTGTCTTCTATTTCACTCACTCTTCTACCTCATTAATCCTTGTCGTTAGGACCTCCAGTTTGGATTGCATCTCATTTAATCGATTTTTAATTTCAGCCTGATTAGATCTAAATTTTGCAGTCATGAAGTCTCTTGAATCCTTTATGCTTTTCTCCAGAGCCACCAGTAGCTTTATAATTGTTCTTCTGAATTGGCTTTCTGACATCGATTGTAATCCAAATTCTGTAACTCTGTGGGAGAGAAGACTATTTCTCATTCTTTCTTTTGTGGTGTATTCTTTCTAATCATTTAACTCAGTGCAGAGTGGAAAAACAAGTTGTACTGTAAAAAGGAAGAAAAAAAAAGGAGAAAAAAGGGGAAAACAAAGAACAAAAACAAAGAGGGGTATCCTCTGATTCTATATACTGTAAGTCCCTAGACTTCCCCTGGAGCTTTTCAGCGCTGCTGGGTCAAGAACTTGCTCTTCCCCTGTCCTTCCAGCTGGTCTTCTGAGGGAAGGGTCTGCTGTGCTGATTCTCAGGTGTGTGCACCTGGCTAGCTGCCCCGCCCTCTGCCAGGTGCTCAGTGGGAGCTGTTTTTCCTGTGAGGCCCCTTTTCCCTGGCGGCCCTGCTCCATCCCAGGCGCAGGGTGACACAGGGAAGAACAAGAAGACTGGCAGCGGCCAGCTCTCTAGCCTGGAGTCAGCTCCCGCAGTAACCACCGCAGCTCCCAGTCTGCACTGGCCTGGATGCTCCGGGGTCGGGGGCTGCTGACCTGCACAGCTTGGGGCACCCGGCAGCATGAATGTCTTTGCTGTCCTGGCCCCTCCCCACCTCCGCCTGTCCCAGGGGCAGCGCAGGATCCTGGCTGTGTCCCCTGGCATCCTGGGCTCCGGGGCCTGCGCTGCTCGAATCGTGCTCCCGGGGCCGCGCAGCCCCCTCTGCGCGGAGCTGCTGCCTGAGTCACAGCCTGAGCTGCTCCCCAGGCCCCCCTGTGCGCTTCAGCCCTTCACCGAGATCAGCCGCGGGGTGTGGGGCGCACTTCCTCTGTTAGTGAACCCGGGGACCGGGGGCTCCACTGCCCCTCCTGGGATCCTGCCCGAGTTCCCTGCAGGCAGCTTTCCGCCCGGGAAGATTGGTAAAGTTCCTGCTTCTCCGGGACTGGGCTCTCCTGTCCTGGAGGCTCTCACCCCCGGCCTTAGCCCGGCTCCTCGCAGGGGCCCCTCCCCCATTGGATTCCTTTTTATTTATTTATTTATTTTTCAATCTTCCTACCTTGTTAGAAGCACGAACTCTTCTCACTGTAGCATTCCAGCTGTTCTCTCTTTAAATCTCAGGCCAAATTTGTAGGTTTTTAGGGTGATTTGAAAGTTATCTAGGTAAGTTGGTGGGACCAGGTGAGTAGGAGCAGGACCCTACTCCTCTGCTGCCCTGCCCCACCCACATTAGGACATTAGGACATTAGGTTTTCTGTGGCAAATTCTAATTCAGTATATATTGGAGTAGTAGAGTGATGAGAATCTCATACAGTTTTCAGAACAATATATACTAATAATGTTGAAAAATAAGTATTTCTTGTGAAACTAAAATGACAGCTTAAAAATAAAAGCACACCTTAGAGACTCTAAAACACTAACCTAATGTAGGCCTAGTAATTAAGAGTCCTTAAACATTCCTCTGTATTATACATGGATGCTTTTCCTGGGTAATCTATTTCCCTTAAAATACCTTTAAAAAGTGTTCTTAAAAGGACACTATTGTTCTACATCAAAATGGCAAAGACATACACCAAACTGGCAGTAAGACACCTCATTTTCAGTTAATTAAAACACTATTAGAATATAGTAAGTAAGATATTATTAAGTAAATGAGTCCTTATTTTCCATGCCCTCTAATGGTACAACACTAAAGATTCTGAGAGTACAAGCACTTTCTGTTCAGAGGTAAAACAAAGAATGAGGCAGTCACACATATTTTCCTCTAGGAAGATGTACAATGAGTAGTTCATTTTATTTCCTAGGCACATGCACTCTGCATAGTGTGGGTACAGTTGGTGGTCTTATGTTTCATTAGAACCAGTACATATTGGGGATCCCTGGGTGGTGCTGCGGTTTGGCGCCTGCCTTTGGCCCAGGGCGCGATTCTGGAGACCCGGGATCGAATCCCACGTCGGGCTCCCGGTGCATGGAGCCTGTTTCTGCCTATGTCTCTGCCTCTCTCTCTCTATCTGTGTGACTACCATAAGAAAAAAAAAAAAAAAAGAACCAGTACATATTGCACATAAAGGGAGTTTTTTAGAGAAAAGTTTTTAAGCTTTCCTATTATTAAATATTCCTATCAGGAATCATTTTTTTAGGGCAGCCCTGGGTGCTCAGCGGTTTAGCACCACCTTTGGCCCAGGGCATGATCCTGGAGACCTGGGATTGAGTCCCACGTCAGGCTCCCTGCATGGAGCCTGCTTCTCCCTCTGCCTGTGTCTCTGAGTCTGTCTCTCTCTGTGTCTCTTGTGAATAAATAAATAAAATCTTTAAAAAAATAGAATAATTTTTTAGCACTATTAGAAGTAGTGTTGTAAAAAATGCTTATGATTTGAGAAAGTATAAATATGCTATCTTGTATATGTTTTTTAGGTATTTGGGGCCAAGGGTTATACTCAATGCAATGAAAGAAATGCAGATGGCATTTTAGTCTGACAGATGTTTGGTTAATTAGTTTGCAGTAATCAATTTTGGAGAGGTAGATGGAGATCATATTATGTGATTTTGAATGACAGTAATTACTATTTATTTTGTAAACCCATACTATTGATATCTTTTTGTATGTTGGATAATGAGGGAATATATACAAATTAATACTTTCATGAGGATAATGCTGGAGAAGTGTGTAGTGAAAATTGAAGGATTGTTATGATTCTTGGCAAAAAGTTGAAAGGGACACCAATTAATAGATGATAGAATATATGTCATGACTTTGGAATGCTCAATTGTGTACCCTTGTACATAAATAAGAATGAAGACTAGAAATAATGATCTCTCTCTGTAAGCAGTATTTTTAAATATTAGGATTTCAAATACTCTAATTGTTCTATCATTCTTTTTCACATTGCCATGTTCATCACCAGCCAGTTACTCATTTTATAAACAGTCAGGTTTAGAATCAAGGAGATGGCATCTGTGACGTTTGGTTCTACTTTGTCATGAAAATAGATACCATTTTTTATATTAAATGATGCTAAGAAAAAATATGCTTTGTACATTTTTTAATTTTTAATTTTTCAATTGAGTGTAGCTGACACACAATATTATGTTAGTTTCAGGTGTAAAACATAGTGATTCAAATTCTCTATGCTTTATGCTGCTCTCACCACAAGCGTCACCACTATCCATCAGCATACAAAGCTATTACAATACCATTGACTATATTCCCTATGCTATGCCTTTTATTCCTGTGACTTATCCACTCTGTAACTGGAAATCTATCTCCCACTCCGCTTCACCCATTTTGCCCATCCTCCTACCCCTGTTCCTCGGACAACCATCAGCTTACTGTTTGTGAAAATATGCATTTTTAAACTAACAGCAATTGTTACATTTTAATTTTTACTTATTAAATTTGTTAATTATGCAATATTTCACACTTCCTAGTTTCCTATTTTCATTACTTAATAATAAAATTAACTATATTTCCTTGTGCAGATTAAAATTAAAATGTTCCGAGTTTAAATATTACGTGAATTCAGATATTGGTTTCAGATCCATAAAATTTGTGGTTAGTTGAATTCATATAAATGTTAACTTTCCTAAAAAATAATGAAATATGAAATATTATAGTGTGATATTTGTTTCCTTGTTTTAATACTTGCAGAATTTTTTACCTTTTATTAGTATCAAGGGATAAATTAGCATCTCTGGGCATGGCTGTAGGAATCTTATTTTGCTGAGTATTTCATATTTAAATATAAAGAGACACATGATAATTTTTTAAATTTAAATTCAATTAATTAACATATAGTGTATTATTAGCTTCAGAGTTAGAGTTTAGTGATTCATCAGTCTTATATAATATTCATTGCTCATTATATCACATGCCTTCCTTAACATCTATCACCCAGTTACCTCATCCCTCTGCCCTCTTCTCTTCCAACAACCCTTAGTTTGTTTCCTATGATTAAGAGTCTTTTAATTTGTCTCCTTCTCTGATTTCATCTTGTTTTATTTTTCTCTCCTTTCCACTATGATCCTGTTTTGTTTCTTAAATTCAACATATGAGTGAGATCATATGATAATTGTCTTTCTCTGACTGGCTTGTTTCACTTAGCATAATACCCTCTAGTTCCATCCACAATATTGCAAATGGCAAGATTTCATTTTTTTGGACAGCTGAGTAGTATTCCATTGTATGCATGTAGCACCTCATCTTTACCCATTCATCTGTTGATGGACATCTCAGTTCTTTCCACAGTTTGGCTATTTTGCACTTTACTTCTATGAACATTTGGGTCTAGGTCCTCCTTTGGATCACTACATTTGTATCTTTGGGGTAAATAATTAGGAGTGTAGTTGCCAGGTTGTAGGGTAGCTCTACTTCCAACTTTTAAAGGAACCTCCATACTGTTTTCGAAACTGGCTGCACCAGTTTGCAGTCCCACCATCAGGAGACACATGATAATTAAAACACAATATTCTCTTTTGTACATATTTATAATTATAATGTAATATTTTAGTGAATAACATAAGATCACCATTCATATTTGCAAAATGTGTGTTTTTGTACTTGTGGGAAGTCTTATCAATAAAGGGTAATAGAATTGAGAAATATTTTTGAAAATATTTATTAAAAGTATATTTTGAGCTACCTAAATCAGTACAGTAAATCAGTACCTAGCAAAGAGTAAGCGGTGTTTGGAAATATTTCATACCTGCCATGTGAAGGGTGAAGGTAATTCTATTACAATGATTATGCTTCTTTACAAATCAGAAAATCAAAATCAAATAACTATTCTCAGAGAAGTAGTTATAAAATATCATTGTGCTAATTTCTCTTTCTAAAAAATAACAGTAAAATCATATTAAAATATACTCATGTATTGGTGCATTTTCTTTTCACATTGAATATATAGGTGTGCATATACAGATGCTCTACTTTTTTTTAAAGATTTTATTTATTTATTCATGAGAGATGCAGAGAGGCAGAGATATAGGCAGAAGGAGAAGCAGGTTCCCTCCAAGGAGCCTGATGTGGGATGTGATCCCAGGACCCCTGGATCACAACCTGAGCTGAAGGCTGATGCACAACCACTGAGCCACCCAGGTGTCTCTAGATGCTCAACTCTTATTCAATTATATGTACCCAGCCTATTCTGATACCTGTTTTTGATGATATGTGTACCTTGCCACTTTCACACTTCTCATTTTTATAATTTGTGATTTATCTTTTTGGGATAATATGACTTTTTAAAAGACATTTGTCAAAGTAGTTGACCTAATCAGTTTTACTAATAAAGGCAAATATAATTAATTGTAAGGCAAATCTCAGAATACACTTTTGTGTTCACACAGGAAAGTTTGAGGGTCTTCTATAATAGCTACATCATACATTTTTGATAATAAAATAATATTTTCAAGAAATTATTTGGGGTTATTCTGTGGAAACTCCTATGGTTAGAATATTGGAGAATGATATGTGTATCCTAGCAGCTCCTGATTATAATGTAGAATGACTAAAAGAAGAATTCAGACTAGATTGACTACCCCTTATTAATTTGAATAGTTATCTCTTCACTTTTAGATCAAGTAATGATCAGAGGATTTCTAGTATGTCAATGACATATCTCATAAACAACTATGTAAGTCCATACCACGATGCCATATGTTGCCCTTTAGATAAGGATAATCCTTTGACTAAAATATAGCAGTATAAATATGCAATTAATAACATCTTTATGATGTTACATTTAAAAAATGTTTTATAATTTAATAATCTCCTTTGATGGAATTCTTTCTTTTTTCAGCAGTGCTTCTTTATATCGTGACATGTCTCAGCTTCCTTTATTTTTAGCAGGATCATAATTATTATCTTTAATGCTAAAGGGATATTTTAGAATGGGTTTTGTGGAATGGTTACATATTAAGGGAGTGATCAGACCTTGGTTTTTCAACTTAGTAGCTTCAGAAATTCAATTTTATTATTTCAGCTAGTAGCAAGAAGGCTTTGTAGAATTGCTTCCAGTAACCAGTTACAGGAGAATGATTTATTAAAAAACATAAAAAAATGGTACTTCTTTACTAGAATACAGTTATCTATAAGGTCTATGAAGAAAGAAAACATGGTCTGTTAGGTTCATTGTTAAATCCCTAGGGTTTAGAATATTAATTTTTTAATTACTACATTAATAACTTTTTAGTTTACTTTTAATGAATCCAAGTCATTTGGGAGATTACATGAGTAATCAGTGTTACTGTTAGTTTAAATGTCTATTTAGAGAATACTTAGTGGTAATTGTGTTTGATTTAATATCCAATTTATTAATACTATGAATTTGGTAAATAGTTCATTATAATTAAACAATCAGCTCTTTTCAATATCCACATAAATGTTACGTACCAATAAATTAGAATATGGATTAAATTAAATTTTCCATGACCCTTAAACATTGGTTCCAATTTTATATAATCAAATTCTTCCTAAAGTACTATTAAAATACCAAATCTAACATGACAACTTATCTTAAATGCTTTTAAAGAAAAATATACATATTACAATAATCCCAAAACCTATCATATGTTTATTGCTACTAGGAATTTACATTTCTTTTCATCTTTTTTATTCTTATACTTTGCTGACATGGAAATTTTCATATTTCCCTAGGATTTCAAAACAGACTATTTCAAAGATATCTGAGACTTTCCCAAGATTTAGTAACCATGCTAACATTAAAAGAAGAACTCATCTCTTAAACTTGCACAACCCAGGTTTTAATTAGAAATTTCTTTGTCGGGATCCCTGGGTGGCGCAGCGGTTTGGCGCCTGCCTTTGGCTCAGGGCGCGATCCTGGAGACCCGGGATCGAATCCCACGTCAGGCTCCCGGTGCATGGAGCCTGCTTCTCCCTCTGCCTGTGTCTCTGCCTCTCTCGCTCTCTCTCTCTGTGACTATCGTAAATAAATAATAATAAAAAAAAATAAAAAAATAAAAAAAAATAAAAGAAAAGAAATTTCTTTGTCTAGTTATTGGAATTTGCTATACATTCATAGATAATTCAAACTGGGGATACTGGCCATCAGGTTAGACTTTGTTTTTGCAATTAAAATCTACTTATTATATGCCCTTATGCCTATACTTATTTATTTAAGTTCAAGCCTAGCTTTTAATTTTGTGCAGTACTGGTGTTTCCTCACAAAATAATTATTTTTTTCTAAGTCCAAATTTCTTGTGTTACAAAACAGTTTCCCTGTTATTATGATATATAGGTCTGGTGTATGAATGTTATTAAAAACTCTTGAACTTTCATTATTATATCTTTATTATGTAGAGCTATCTAACTTTTTTATCTTCTAGGGGATGAGAGACTATTTCTGCTTAGTTACCACTTCTAGATATTCCACTAATTTATCAAATGTTTGAAACACACAGTTGTGCCCTGTTAGATATGGGATATGATCATTAGTGTTAATTAACTGCTGAACTCCTTTTCCTTTTTTTTTTTAATATGTTTTTTTTTTAATTTTATTTATTTATGATAGTCACAGAGAGGGAGAGAGAGGCAGAGACACAGGCAGAGGGAGAAGCAGGCTCCATGCACCGGGAGCCCGACGTGGGATTCGATCCCGGGTCTCCAGGATCGCGCCCTGGGCCAAAGGCAGGCGCCAAACCGCTGTGCCACCCAGGGATCCCCTGAACTCCTTTTCCACTTGGTTATTATGTGCAACCATCAGTGCTGATCAATATTTTCTGTTCATGGTACAGAATTACTTTCAGTGCTGCTACTTTGATATTTACAGCTATCTCCTTACACAGATGGAAATACATATCATCTTACTATAAACATACATATAATTAGAAAAACAAAATGCTCCTATAAACTATTTATTGAAAACAATAGAAATTAAAGAAATTTAACCCTATGTGTGTTTTTTTAAATATGAGTACCTTTTTTATTTCTTTGTTTCAAATTTTTATTTAAATTACAGTTAGTTAAAATATAGAGATATTAGTTTCAATAGAATTTAGTGATTCATCACTTACATATAACACCTAGTTATGAAAGCCTCTTTATATCCTTCATGTCACCATTTCTATTTGAGTATTATGAACTCTTAGCCTTCAACAGACTCAGGCTGTTTAATCTAGCCATACTTTTTCTTTTTCTTGTTCAAATGTCAGAGATTAGCCAGGAAAAGCCATTTAGGCTTCCTTAGTCTTCCAAAACTGCCTCTGATTTTTTTTTTTTTGATGAAACTTGTTTTCTGGCAACAAAAGAATGACACAAACTTTTTTTTTTTTTAAACCCTTTCCTTAATTACTGAGGAGCCCTGGGTTTCTTTGTTGGTGAATATTGGGCAGCAGGTATCTGAATTGCCCATCAGCGCTGGCTGAGGCCAAAAGTAGTTACTGCTGTTGGTCTCTTTTAAGGAGAGATGTGGAAAAGATATCATTTTTAGGTTTATGAGTTCACATTGATTTTTTTCTGTAACATATTATGTTGCTACATCTTCTCTCCCTTTATTATGAGGTTTTACTAGATTCAGAGATTACACTACACTAAGGGAAAATGCTTTGTGAGCAAGATATGGAAATAATTAGAATTAGTAGATATAAGAGCAGTTCATCTAGATTGGTGTTAAATGGACCCCTCCCCCCAATTCAAATGCCAAGGGTCACTTGCAAATGATAAGGAAACATCAGTAAGTTTTTTAAATTTAATTTAATTTTCCTTGTGTTACTTCCTTAAATTAAGTGTAGGAGTATTAGTGGCAATGTTTTTCAATATTTCCTTGTTAGAAAAATAAAATTTTTTTTTAAAAAAGTATTTTTCAAGCTTTTGTTGGATGTATTAGTGGAAAAATTCAAAATTCATCCTTGAAAGATCATGTATGCCTTTGGACCTCTGGAATTGTTAGAATTAGGAACTAGAAGACCTGCTACTATGACATTTTTTATTTTTCAAATAGACTTAGTCTTAACTATATAATGAAATCCAAGGCCTCTGTGATGATGTCATTTTGCATCTTGTAATATCTGTCACCAAGAAGAAATGTTTCTCATTTGGGTTGTGATCAGCAAATTTTGTAAAAATGCCCATCTTAGCTCATCTACCAAAGACAGGGGGTTTGGCTTATATAAGAACCTGGTACCTTCTTCTGGTACCATAGCTAGGTAGATTGCACAGAGTGGTTTCAAGTAGAAGAAGGAAATGCTGTGCGACAAACCATAGAATCCTACAATGAAAAATATGTCCTTAGTGGGCATAGCAAAAAAAAAAAAAAAAAGGTGACAGTCATCTTTCAGGCACTAATTTATTTGCTTTCTTCCTTTGTTCCAATCTTCATTGCTTTCTAAATGTTGTTGACTGTATTAGTTTGGTGGTTCTGCCATAACAAAATAACACAGAGTTGGTGGCTTAAGCAATAGAAATTTATTTTCTTATAGTTCTGGAAGCTGAGTGTCCAAAATCAGAGTTTAGACAGATTTGATTTTTCCTGAGTCCTCTCTCTTTGCCTTACAAATGGCTGCCTGCTTGCTGTGTCCTCATATCATTGTCTGTGTTGCCAGTGTCCTAGAATCCTCTTCTTATAACTCTAGTCTTACTGCAATATTCATGCAACTTCTTTTTAAAGATTGACATAGAGATGGAGAGCACAAGCAGGGGGAGCAGCAGGCAGAGGGAGAGGGAGAAGCATCCTCCCCACTGAGCAGGGAGCCTGATGTGGGGCTCAATCCCAGGACCCTGGGATCATGACCTGAGATGAAGGCAGCCACTTAACCGACTGAGCCACCCAGGCACTCCTACTCATGCAACTTTACATAAACATGATTTATTTCTTAAGGGACTTCTTTCCAGATGTGTCATATTCTAAGGGACTGGGGTTTGGGACTTCAACATATGAATCTTGGATGGAAAAAATATAATATTAGTCAATGAAATGTTAAATATAAGACTAAAATTGGTAGAGTAATTTTAAGTTGGATACAATGTTAACATTTTCACTGTAAAACATTCTTTTTTTAACCAACATATTCTTGACTTTCAGATTAAGGTTCTCTCATTTGAATAGCACTTAATAGACACTAATAATAGTGTCTTTACCAAATCTCCCTTTTCTAAATTCTGTCTTTTCCAGATTCATTCAATTATCCTTTTTTTTTCTTGCTTGATACTCTATTTTGCACTTTTGAGGAGGGCAGCTTCTCTTTTGTTGCCTATATTTTATAACATTTTTGATGCTATATAAGTACACAACTTGTTCTCAATAGGCAATTCCTGCCACAGTATATCATAAAACTGCCAGTAAACATTGATTTTTTTTTATAGTTTAAATTACTAGTTACCTTGTGATGAATACAGATACTACAATATAATACAATGAGATAATGATTACTTGTAACTTTCATTGGTAGAGAAAATCTCTTAGATTTGGTGATATTTTTTACCTTTGAAACTATTGTGCTCTATTCACAGATATCACATGATTCTAAAGTTTAATGACATTTGATTCTATTTTTTATATTTTATCTAAATTCAACTTGCCAACATATAGTATACCACTCAGTCCTCATCTCATCGTGTGCCCTCCTTAATGCCCGTCACCCAGTTACCCTATCCCCCCACATTCTCTCCTTCTGCAAACCTTTATTTCCCAGGGTTAGGAGTCTATCATGGTTTGTCTTCCTCTGTAATTTTTTCCCACTCAATTTTCCTCCTTTCCTTATAATCCCTTTCACTATTTCTTATATTCTCTACATATGAGTAAAACTATATGATAATTGTCCTTTGCCAATTGACTTATTTCACTTGGCAAAATACCATTCAGTTCCATCCACATCTAAGTAAATGGTAGGTATTTATCCTTTTTGATGGATAAGTAATATTCCATGGTATATGTGTATCAAATCTTCTTTATCCATTCATCTGTTGAAGGATATTGTGGTTCCTTTCACAGTTTGCCTATTGTGGACATTGCTGCTATAAACATTGGGCGGGGGGGCAGGCACCCTGTCGTTTCACTTCATCTGTTTCTTTGGGGTAAAGATGCAGATGTGCAATTGCTGGGTCATAGGGCAGCTCTATTTTTAACTCCTTGAGGAATTTTGGAACTGTTTTCCAGAGTGCCTGCCCCAGCTTGCAATCCCACCAACAGTGCAAGAGGGTCCTCTTTCTCCATATGTTTGCCAACATTTCTTGTTTCCTGTCTTGTTAATTTTCTCCATTCTCACTGGTGTGAGGTGGTATCTCATTGTGGTTTTGATTTGTATTTCTCTGATGGCAAGTGATGTGGAGCATTTTTTTCATGTGCTTGTTAGCTCTGGGTAAGTCTTCTTTGGTGAAGTTTCTGTTCATGTCCTCTGTCCATTCCTTGACTTGATTGTTTCTTGGGTGTTGAGTTTGATAAATTCTTTATAGGTCTTGGATACTAGCCCTTTATCTGATAAGTCAGTTGTAAATATCTTCTCCCATTCTGTAGATTGTCTTTTAGTATTGTTGATTATCTCCTCTGCTGGGCAGAAACTTCTTATCTTCACAAAGTTCCAATAGTTCATTTTTGCTTTTGTTTCCCTTGCCTTCATAGATGTGTCTTGTAAGAAGTTGCTGTGGCCTAGTTCAAAAGAGTTGTTGGCAGTGTTCTCCTCTAAGATTTTGATGGATTCTTGTCTCACATTCACACCTTTCAACCATTTTGAGTTTATCTTTGTGTGTGGTGTAAGAGAATGGTCCAGTTTCATTTTTCTGCATGTCCCAGCACCAGTTATTGAAGAGACTGTCATTTTTCCAGTGGATATTCTTTCCTGCTTTGTAGAAGATGAGTTGACCATATTGTTGAGGATCCATTTCTGGATTATCTGTTCTTTTCCATTGACCTATGTGTCTGTTTTAGTGCCAGTACCACACTGTCTTGATGATCACAACTTTGTAATACAGCTTGAATCCAGCATTGTGATGCCCGCAGCTTTGGTTTTCTTTTTCAGCATTCCTCTGGCTATTCGGGATCTTTGCTGGTTCCATACAAATCATAAGGATATTTGTTCCAGCTCTTTGAAGGAAGTCCACGGTATTTTGATCTGGATTGCACTGAAAGTGTAAATTGCCCTGAGTGGCAAAGACATTTTCACAATATTAATTCTTCCAATCCATGACCATGGAATATTTTTCCATCTCTTTGTGTCTTCCTCAATTTGTCATAATTGTTCTGTAGTTTTTAGAGTATAAATCCTTTACCTCTTGCTTAGGTTTATTCCTAGGTATCTTATGCTTTTGGGTGCAGTTATAAATGGGATTGATTCCTGAATCTCTCTTCAGTCTCATTGTTAGTGTATAGAAATGCCACTGGTTTCTGGGCATTGATTTTGTATCATGCCCCATTGCTGCATGATAGATAGAGGGGATAGAGTCTTTTGGGTTTTCTAAATACTACAGTATCATGTCATCTGCAAAGATGGAGAGTTTGACTTCTTCTTTGCCAATTTGAACGCCTTTTATTTCTTTTTTGTTGTCCAATTGCTGAGGCTAGGACTTCTGCTACTTTGTTGGCTAACAGGGTGAGAGTGGGCATTCTTGTCACGTTCCTGACCTTAGGGGAAAAGGTCTCAGTTTTTCCCCATTGAGAATGATATTTGCGAAAAAAAAAAAAAAAGAATGATATTTGCTGTAGGCTTTTCATAGGTGGCTTTTATGATACTGAGATATGTTTCCTCTATCCCTACACATTGAAGAGTTTTAATCAGGAGTGGATGCTACATATTCTCAGATACTCTCTCTCTATCAGTTGATTTGATCATATGGTTCCTGTCTTTTCTTTTGTTTATGTAATCTATGACATTGATTGTTTTATGAATGTTGAACCATCTTTTCATACCAGGGAACAATCCCACTTGGTTGTAGTAAATAATCCACTTAATGTACTGTTGAATCCTATTGGCTAGTATCTTAGTGAGAATTTTTGCATCCATGTTCATCAGGGATATTGGTATGTAATTTTCCTTTTTGGTTAGGTCTTTGGTTTGGAGATCAAGGTGATGCTGGCCTCATAGAATAAGTTTGGAAATATTCCTTCCATTTTTATTCTTTGAAACAGCTTAGTAGAAGAGGTATTATTTTTTCTTTAAATGTTTGGTAGAGGGATGCCTGGGTGGCTCAGCAGTTGAGCATCTGCCTTCAGCCCAGGGTGTGATCTTGGAGACCACAGATCGAGTCCCACATCAGGCTCCCTGCTGGAGCCTTCTTCTCCCTCTGCCTACATCTCTGCCTCTCTCTGTGTGTCTCATCAATCAATAAATAAAATCTTTTAAAAAAATAAATGTTTGGTAGAAGCCATCTAGTGCTAGACTTTTGTTTCTTGGGATGATTTTGGTAACTGCTTCAGTTACTTCACTGGTTATTGGTCTGTTCAGGTTTTCTATTTCTTCCTGTTTTAGTTTTGGTAATTTGTAGGTTTTGAGGAATGCATCTATTTTTTCCAGATTGCCTAATTTGTTGGCGTATAGTTGCTCATAATACATTTTTTTTCATAATACATTTTTAAAATAGTTGTATTTCCTTGGTATATGGATGTGATCTCTCCTCTTTCATTCATGATTTTATTATTTTAGTCCTTTTTTCTTTTTACTAATCTGGTTAGGGGCTTGTGCATCTTATTAATTCTTTCAAAGAAACAGCTGTTGGTTTCATTGATCTGTTATACAGTTTTTCTGGTCTTCACTGAGTTCTTCTCTAATCTTTATTATTTCTCTTATCCTGCTTGGTTTAGGCTTTATTTGCTGTTCTATCTCCAGTTCCTTTATGTGTAAGTTTAGCTTGTGCATCTGAGGTTTTTCCAATTTTTTGAGGGAGGCTTGTATTGTGATATATTTCCCTCTTAGTACTGCTTTACAGTATCTAAAAGATTTTGAGGAATTGTGCTTTGATTTCATTAGTTTGAATGAATCTTTTTAATACTTCTCTAATTTCCTGGTTGAACTATTTATCTTTTCGTAGGATGCTCTTTAACCGCCAAGTGTTTGAGTTCCTTCAAATTTCTTGTGATTGAGTTTTAGTTTCAAATATTGTTGTCTGAAAATATGCAAGGAATAATCCCAGTCTTTTGGTATCAGTAGAGACCTGATTTGTGACCCAGTATGTGATCTATTCTAGAGAAAGTTCCATGTACACTTGAGAAGAATGTGTATTCTGTTGCATTGGGATGGAATGTTCTGTATATATCTCTGAAATCCATTTGTTCCAGTGTATCATTCAAAGCCCTTGTTCCTTTGGTGATTTTCTTCCTTAAAGATCTGTCCTTGGGGTGCGGGGCAAGATGGTAGAGGAGTAGGGTCCCCAAGTCACCTGTCCCCTCCAACTTACCTAGGTAACTTTCAAATCATTCTGAAAACCTATGAATTTGACCTGAGATTTAAAGAGAGAACAGCTGGAATGCTCCAGAGAGAAGAGTTTGCGCTTCTAACAAGGTAGGAAGGCAGAATATCTGTCCTTTGCCAATAGTGGAGTGTTGAAGTCTCCTACTATCAGTGTATTATTATCTATGTGTCTCTTTGCTTTGGTTATTAATTGGTGGATATAACTGGCTGCTCCCACATTAGGGGCATAAATATTCATAATTGTTAGATCTTCTTTTTGGATAAACACTTTAAGTATGTTAGTGTCCCTCCTCATCTCTTGTAACAGTCTTTGGTTTAAAATCTAATTATCTGACATGAGGATTTCTACGCCAGATTTCTTTTGAGGACTGTTTGCATGGTACATGGTTCTCCATCCCCTCATTTTCAGTCTGAAGGTGTCCTTAGGTCTAAAATGAGTCTTTTGTACACATGATATCACATCAACCTGCGGCTCTTCCTGTTCCGGATACAGAATTAGGCGGTGCCGCTGGGCTGCCCTTGCCGGCCCGGCAGTGGCTTCACAGTGCTATCTGACTATTTTAGCCAAGGAGAACAAATGCGAACATTGGGAAAATCTGCATGCGTGTGCGAAGGTGTGAGCGCTCACACCTCGCCCTCCACCCCTCCACCCCTCCTCCCCTGTCCTGGGCACCGGAGGCTGGGCCACCTGCAGAGGAGACGGTGGCTCAGGGACACAGCAGGGATAAGCCCAGAGGCCGTGCCCTGGCCCCCACGCGCGGTGAGGCACACCGTCTGCTCTGGGCCATGCGCGGCCCCTGGGCCGGGCTCGGGGAGCACGCTGACTTCAGATGGCATATTTGATTGCAATTAAAAAGGCACCCTTGTTTCCTAAAAAAAATTCTTCCTTCTAGTCATTTTGTGCAGTGCCGAAAGGCTGTATGAGTGAATAGTAAAAAATATCCACCATGACCCAAGTAAAATACACCCTAGACAATTCTGAGTAGATCAGTGACCAGAAAATAAAAGTAAAAAGAGAAAGAGACCATGAATGTGAAAGTCAAATTAAAAAAAATAGTAAAAATTTTAAAAAGGTGGGAAGGGAGTGTTGTGGGTGCGGCGAGAATATAGTCTCATAGAATGAACCAAGACAGTGATCCTCTTGCTTCTGAGGGTATTTTGGTCTGTGTGTTGGAAGGTACTAAATTCTAAATTTATATAAAAAAGCAAAACATATAGGGAAGCAGCAACAACAACAAAATCAAGAAGACAGAAGAGGGGGTGGAATGGTAAGAAGAGATAATATAATCTCATGGAGTGGATCAACACTTTGTGCTACTTGGCTCTGAGTGTAGTTTGGTCTATATGTTAGAAGGTACTAAATTCAAAAATTATAAAACAAAACATACACACCAAACTTTTATATCTATAAAAATTAAAATGAATACATTGGAAGGAAGCCAAAAATGCCAAATATATCTATGACATATAATTGTAAAAATATGAAAGTCCAAAAGGAAAAAAAAAACTGAAAAATGAAGATATGATAAAATATTGTATATTAGTCAGGAAGAAAGAGAGGATATTGGAAATTTTTAACCTGAAAGATAAATGAATCATAAGGAAAAAGCCTCATGTTCTGTATACTATTTTCCCTTTATCCTGGAGCTTCCCAGTTTTGCTTGGTCAGTAAACTTGCTGTTCTTATGTTCTAACAGCTGATCTTCTGGGGGAGGGGCCTGCTGTGCTGATTCTCAAGTGTTTGTGCCTGAGTAGAGATGCCTCACCCCTTGCTAGTTTGCTGGGCTCAGTGTAAGCTCTTTCCCTTGAGGCCACACCTCTCCAGAGTGAAAGGAGAAAGAAAAAAAAAATGGCAATGGCCAGATTCCAGTGCAGGAGCCAAGACCTCCCAGTGTATACTAAACTGCAGTCTCTTAGCGCGCACTGGTTCCAATCCTCCTGATGGCAGGCAGGGGGACACTGATTCATTCAATTTGAAGGGCACTGGGTGGAGGGAGAGCTTTCATTTCTCTCTGATGCTGGATCTCCTGGCACTGGGTGGAGGGAGAGCTTTCATTTCTCTCTGATGCTGGATCTCCTGCATTCACCCGCTGGAGTGTGCACCCACTCTGCCTCTGCCAGATGCTTTGGGAGGGTTGCTGCATTCCTGTCATTTACCAGGACCTAGGATGGCATTGGTCTACTGATCTGAGGACATTTTATGGTATATGGAATAAGTTGAGTTTTCTCTTGGCACCCATGCTTTTTCAGTGTCTCTGGGAATATTGATATTACACTCTTCTCCTGCAATTTTGCTCTATTTCACCTCTGACCACTTTCCAGGCAGGGAAGACTCTGAGGAGCAGGTTTCCAAAGGATCCAATTGTATTGCCCCTAGTGCTGTAACTGCCCTGCTGCAGATGGCTTACTAAGGCTCCCTCTGCAGTTTATCTTCTGATATGTCCCCTCTATTTCTCTTCTCCACACTCCTACCTTGTAAGAAACAATCACAGCTGTTCTGTTTTACATCCCAAGTTGAATTCGTAGGTATTCAGGATGGTTTGAAAGTTACCTAGCTAAATTTGGGAGACCAGATGAAATGAGGACCCCTACTCTCCTGCCATCTTGCCTCAAGGGGTAATTCTTTTTTACAGTGAGAATAATGTATTTAAAAGTCATAGTGTCCTTACTTTCAATCTCTAGAACTAAGCTGTTCATTTTCTATTTGACAATATCATTGGGCTTCCCTTAATGAATAGTTAATTCTTTAAACATAAATTATGATAACATTCACATCAGTGGGAAAAATGGTCTACAGTATAGTGTCATTTACTACATGTAGCATTATGTACATGTAGCAATATGTACATCTGTACAAAATATGTACTTCTGTTATTTCAATCTAGTCTCTGTTAAGTTCATACTTTTTAAAAACATATAGTCCCCATTATCTATAAACACAAATACACAAATTAGGACCTTATTCCTCCCTCAATAATTCCTACCTCTGCATTTTATTGTTTTTCCTTAAGACTTCTCAATATATCCTTCTGGTTTATTTTCCTATTTGCTCTGTGAAAGAAAGGAAGAGAAGGGAAGGGAAGAGAATAATGTAATCTACCTCTGATGTGTATAGCATTATGAAAGTCAATAATTAATTTTTAATCTAATTAATATTCTTCTGTTCATCCTTCCTATTAAGCAGTCGATTGGGAAATGGTAACTGGATTTTCATTTTCAAGTATGGTCTAAATGAATATCTCACAGTTGGCACTGTATACAAAATTTATTTGGGAATTCTATAAATGTATCAGAAGAATGTTGTCCAGGTCTGAAAGGTAAATATAAAAAAAAATGAAGTTTTAGTTCACAGACTTCTGTACATTTGGAAAAAAAAAAAACTTTGTATCCTTTTTAGCCGTTTTAGTGAGAGTTAAGATTTTTATAATAATTCTTGGAATTTTTTATTGGGCAGATAATGTTAAAGCCCATGGGAGAGTCAAGTGATTCAAAACTTTTCATTTATAATTTTGAGTTCTTTTTTTGCTTCATGGTCTCTGTATGTGGATATTTCCTCAATTTCTCAGTGGTTTCTCACCTCTAACTATTGATTTTACTTTTTCTTCAGGATGTTTTGAATAATTTGGGATCTTGTGAACTGGATGAAGACGATCTAATGCTTGATCTAGAATTTTTAGAGGAACAGAATCTTCATCCTTCGGGTATGTGTTAAATGCATGCGCCAGGTCATAAAACTCTGATCCTGGTCACTAAGCTTTCATTGATAAACTTCATATTGTATAGGATACATTCAGTCTTTTCCATCTCTAGTTTGTGTATAACATGCTAGGTACCTTTGAAATATGATTCTGGTGATCTTAAAATCTATTATGGAAATATAAATCCATTTGCTAGAGAATTGTAAAATAGGAAAAAAAACTATAAAGAAACTTCAAGGAAGGAATTTGCAATTTAATACTTAATGGAAAAGTTAATATTTTCTCCTTTTGAGGGAGAAAACAATTACAATCCCATTTTTCATTTATGTTATTTAACTGAATGGAGTTTTTGTAGATCAAGGTTTACTCTTCAAAATCTTAGCTGCTTCAATGAAAACACATAGATTAATTTTATGCAATAAGGTTGTCCTCAAAATTAATAATTGCCAATAATAACCACAAATACAAACCCATAAACACATAGTTACAGCATGAGATAAATAAATTCTTGTTAAATGAATTATGAAGGGAGCCCATTATATTTGTAATAGCTTAATTATATTAAAGCATGAATCTGTCATATCTTTAAATGCCAAAATTACTCCTATTAAAGTAGATTATAGGGATTAATTATTTATTCTTATTTAGATATTTGGGTACAAAGAGAAGCTGTTACTTACCTTTTGTTTTTTCTTTTGCTTATAACACCTTTAGTATAGTCATTTTCAAATTAAACTGGAAACAATATTAGGGTGTCTGGGTGGCTCAGTTGGTTAAGTGTCTGACTCTTGATTTTGGCTCTGGTCATGATCTCAGGATTGTGGGTCAAGGCCTGCATCAGGCTCCACTGTAGGTGTCGTGTCTGGTTAAGATTCTCTTCTTCTCACTCTGCCTTCCCCCTTGCCACTCTCTTTCTCTGTTTTTCAAAAAAATATTAAACTGGAACTTTAAAATCTTGGTCGTAGAGCATATATTTGAGAAAATCAATCTGTTGGATTTTAGTGTCTATATTTTTAACTTTTAAGAATTAGACATAATCTCTAAAGTTATTTCCAGTTCTAATATTTTATAGTGATTTTTTGTTTAGGCAGCATTTTTATATTATAGATAATATCACATTACAAATTGTCAAAAGAAGATAATGTTTATGTTTTACATTTTACAACGTTTATATTTTATTACTTTGTATTGTGGGCTAATATCAAAAGAAGCTATGTTAAATTTTTTTCTGGTTGAAAACAAATTTAGGATAATCATTTCTTAAAGCATTCTTCATGCATTTGATTTGATAGTCTTTTAAAAATGGAAGATTTTTCTCACTTTTATACAGATGGATACATTATACCATTTTGTCGTTCATGTGTATTTATCTTAGAAGAATTTGATGTAGTAGAATGTACATCCTTGTGGAGGTAAATTTGTCAGTACTTAGCAAAACTATACATCCATTTACTTTTATATTCAACTATCCAGCTTCTAGAAGGTTAATCATAAAACACTGGAAATATACAAAATAAGGTGCACAAATAACTTCTTTGCAAAATATTTATAATAACAAAATATTGGAAACACCTGGAATCTTCTTCAATAGGATATTTATTAAATATGCAATGGTATATATACTAAGCAATCATTAAAAGGATAATGAAGATGTCTTTATATGCATGGCGTGGTTGTAAGGGTATGTTGTTGATGGAGAACTTTGTAATTTTGGATTAGAATGACAATACCTAAATCCACTGGTCACTAACATAACTAAAATTGTAACAACTAGACGTTTTTCTCTCTTAATACAATGCCTAGAGAAGTGCATAGCACCACCACTTCTGCCCACAAGTACTTAAATCTATTCAATTATATTTTTTTCTGTTCAATTATCTTGATTAGATTTTGATTTTATAGGAAATAATGGGTTGAGCAGAGAGGGAATCCAGCAACCAAATATAGAATGTGAAGAATTTTAGAGGATAATGGTTTGGTTTCTTAAACAAATAAATGGCATGATAAAAAGGGGGAAGGGCTGTTGTAGATTAAAAGAAGCAAATGTAGTGTGACATCTTTGTTGTCATACTTATTGAAAAACTTAGAACACTGTAAAAATATATTTCTGGTTCAAGCAGAAATTTGAGAAATGACTAAATTATTGCAGAATTATTTATTTTGTTGGGTATTGAATATTTTTTTTAAAGAATACTTTAGAGAGAGTCATGTGGTTGAAGCAATATGATATATGAGGTTTACTTTACCAGCAAGTATGGAAGAGGGAATAGTTGAAACAAAATTGGAAAATTATTGGAAATTATCAAAGCTGGGTAATAGGTATTTGGGGTGAAAGGTTCATGCATTAATTGTAATATTTTCTCTGTTTTTTTGCATTTTAAAATACTTTCACAATAAAAATAAAACCAAATATTAATTAAAAGAATGATAAGTAATGTAGCAATCTCAGTTAATGTTTGGTAGGAGATCATGATGAAAAGCAAAGAGTGACTTAAAAATTTAAAGACTTGGCTCAAATATGCCTGGGAACAAAAACAAATGTTTTTAAACATTAACTTCATTTTTTTATAAAATAACGGGTGCTGTGTACTTCATTAGTTTATTCTAAAGGAAAAGAAGATATACTAAAAACTGTTAATCTCCTGAGTCTACTTCAGGAAGTACATAGATTGGTTTGAAGCCAAAACTGGAATACTTTTTGAATCAACTGAGTTAACCAAATTCTTCATGATGTAAATGATATCACTTTGCATACTTGAAGTACAATTTTGATAAATGAAATAGTCCTTAGAGTGATTTAGGGTTTGTATAATGATACTTAATAAAATGTCTTTGAAAACCTGTTTCACTTTGGTTGACACATTATAGGGTTTGAAAAAAGCCACAACTATCTGTTTATGCATATTAGCTCAAAAAGAAAAATTTTTGGTTGAATAGGTTTTATGTAATTTATATTTTTATTAAGCAACATAATTAAAGGTCTTTTCAGAATATAAGAAGCTCATTATTAATAATTGATATTGATAAAAAGCTCATTAATGCTAATCATTTTAAAATGATGATTTAAATAAAAGTGATTTTCAAGAGTCTGAAAACTAAAATAATGATATTATTAAATTCTATTACTTACATTACCAAAAATCATTGGGGGTTTAAAAAAATTTGTTAGGGTAAAACATTTCGTTTTTTGGTTCTAGAGTCTTATTTTTTTTTTTTTTTGGTTCTAGAGTCTTATAAGGCAAAGATTTATAGCAATTTATACTAAGGCTTAATACAATGGCCAATGTGATTTTTGTAAAAGAGAAGTATTTTTACTTTGAAAATATTTAGTCAGGTATTTCTAGGAATTGTCATGTGTGACATGTATAAATTTTGTTCTGTTTAAGATATAATTATTAATGGTTAAATTTGCAAAGACTGGAAAAAAAACATGTAAAGGAAATGTAGAATTTCTGCTGTCCTTTTTACTGTGCTAATTTGCATAAAGTAGATACTCAGTTGCTCTATATTAATGTGATTTTATTTAAAGCATAGCTAGAAATGTTAAGCCATGTATAAATGGAATAAAATGGATTTAAAAGTAAAACAAGAAATAATAAAGTCTAATCATTTTGGTTTTTTTCTATAGGAAAATTAAAGAATTAGGAGATACATTTTACTATACAGAGTTTGAAACTATGAATTTAAATATATTTCCTCACATTTTTTGCAACATGTGTGCATTGAACAGTGTTCACATTGAGTGATTTAACATACAAAGAGACATTCTAATGGAAATAGAATGCATAGGAAGTGATAGAGTTAATATTTATATGATGCGAATCATAGTTAGTTGATATGCTACTTGCAGTATAAGGAATATGAGCTAAAGTATATCAACCAGGCAATTAAAATATCAGAATAGTGCAAACACAACAGAAAAAACAATTTGAATTCTGTGGCTCAAGGTCTTTGTTATAGAAATGCCCACATACTTGCACATTTGGATGTATGTCTAGGTATTTCATCATTTGTTGAAAATTTTGCGCTTATGACTATACCTAACTTGGTAAAGATGCAGTTCATTATCTTGGTTATAATTCTTTTGGACATCATTTAATTTTTTTTTTCATTCTTTGCTATCTGTATTTTCACTTAAAAACGATTTGTAAGTTTTCAGTTAGGTTTTAAAAAGTTTGTTTTTGACCAGTGCAGTGGACAATTTAAGTAAAGTTCCACAAATCCTTTTAATATATAAATTTATCCTGTGAAGTTCTAAATTAACACATTCTCTTTCTAGAGAGAGGTAGCACAAATAATAGTACAAATGAAATATTTGTTTTATAGTGCATTAAGTGGATATTAGTATTATCATTAATACTGAAAGAAAGGATAATTTCAATGAGGGGAAGGCATATGAACTGAGTTCTCAAAAGGAGATTTGTCTGGGGGAGAAAAAAATAAAAGCAACTATTCTGAATAATTTACTTTGATCTTAGAATTATATAATTTTATCTTTGCAAATTCTGTGTATCACAGAAATTTTATCTTTCCAAATCCTATGGATAAGCCTTCCAGATGTCTTTAATCATATTTTTCTTGAATTAATGCTTAAATTAGTTTTATGAATAATATTTTCATTATATAATTGAATGTATCATGTTTTAAATACAGGATTGGTATAGAAAAAGCTAGGAATTTTATGAGGATCTTGCTTAATCCAAAAATAAAATTCAGTTTCTTATATATATTAACATTCCTCAGGTAATTTTAACATTGAAAATATTTGAAGTAGATGTTGTCAATCATTTTCCTCACCTTCCTTTAAGGTAATTGCCATAAAGCCCAATAGAATGTCTAATGTTAAGCAATGTTACTTCCTGACGAGTCCTCCAAAATGAACTGTTTTGCAAACTGTTACCCTTATGTGACTAAATAAGATAAATCTACAAATAGTTGTTATCATAATGCCAGTTAAATATTGGACAGTGCGTAGTGTTTATTAAAAAAAAAGAAGAAGAGGGATCCCTGGGTGGTGCAGAGGTTTGGCGCCTGCCTTTGGCCCAGGGCGCGATCCTGGAGACCCGGGATCGAGTCCCACGTCGGGCTCCCGGTGCATGGAGCCTGCTTCTCCCTCTGCCTGTGTCTCTGCCTCTCTCTCTCTCTCTCTCACTGTGTGCCTATCATAAATAAATAAAAATTAAAAAAAAAAAGAAGAAGAATTTGAGTTTTGGTTTCAGAACATTTAATCTTTAGCTGTTCTTTTCCACAGTAGAGTAGAACCAAGTCACATTTCTATTTAGACTGTAGTATTCAAATAATGTTGGGAAATATGCACGTGACTAATTTGACAGTGAAGCATCATAAATAAATAAAATTAAAACACATTTTGGTGTTATCTGTTTGGAACATATTCATTAAAATGCCATTGTTCCAGTTCTTTTCTTGTCTACTAGGAGTTGGTGGTGCATCAGTTTTAGCAAGCAGTAGCTGGATATCTAAGTTGATGGAAAGGAAAACTAAATGCCTGTAATGAGCTACGCTTTTTTCCTAAGCTGTCTCAAGTTAATGCTCACAATAACTCTTGGAGAGGAAATTGCATCTTAAAAATCCATTCTAAGTAAAGAAATGGCAAATTAATAACAAAAGAGAATAGGCACTTTGGAGACAGACATATCCAAGTTAGCATTCCAGCTCTACCACAGTGACCTTGGGCAGGTGATCCAATTTTTTTATGTAATTTTTTTTCATTTGTAAAATGATAATAAAACTATCTCAGAATATCATCCTATCTAAATAGGTGACATATTTATGTATAAAGTGCCTTTCACAGTTGCCTAAAATAAAATAGGAGCCCAGGACAAGTTGACTATCTTGACATCTTAAATTCCTTGTCATAGAGTTTGTCCAACCATTGGTATTTTGTATAGTCCTTAATTTCTTACTGCTTCATCATGATTATATATTGTTTTAAAACATGCTTTATAATTTTACTTTTTATAATCTAAATTCTATGTATCAGTTTAGGTGATGTTTTGTTAGGGGGACCTGGGTGGGCTCAGTTGGTTAAGCATCGGACTCTTGATTTCTGCTCAGGTCATGATTTCAGGGTCTTGAGACTGAGCCCCCCCTTCAGCTTCAAACTTAGCAGGAGTCTGCTGAAGATCATCTTTCCCTCTCACTCTCCCTCTGCTCCTTCTCCACTTGCTCATGTTCTCTCTCTCTAAAATAAATCTTTAAAAAAAATAAGTGATGTTTTGTGAGTAGTAATTATTCAAAAATTAATTAAGACACTTTGCTTATAACAGGTGGTACATTTCTTTGTGTTAAAACCAATGCATTTAAATGCATGGAAACATTTTTTCCCAGATATTAGTCATGTGTCTAAAATACATTTTTAAAATAGTAATTCTAAGAGAAATAATAAATTTCCCATTTTAAATACTTTAAAACTTATTAATACAAATCATTAATGTTTAGAGAGAAAACCAGATTGTTACTTTGTATTAAATTTGACCTTTGTAATTTGCAGATGAGTTACTCAATTGAAAATATAATTTCCTTATTTATCACTGTTAAAAATAATGCAGTGGTCATTTTGATGATTGAGTGAAAAAATTTTATGTTGTTTTGTTAGTTATTTTGGATGTTACATATAAAAACACCTAGGGCAGTATCTCTTGGTATATGTCCAGATGCAAATGGAGAAGAAATGGCTCAATGATATCAATTAGGAATTAATTAGATAGTTGCTAAATTATTTTGAGTTTGATGAACAAGCAATATAAAATTCTGCAGTGAATTAGGAACTCCTCCTGTGCCTATTAATTAAGGAGGTAATTTTTGTTATTAATTTTTAATGGATAATAGCACAGCAGAGCTGAGATGAAACCCTAGTGGCTTTGTTAATATGAATGGTAATGTACAAATTGCAACAACATTCACACAGGCAAAATTATAAAAATTAACTATAAGTTTTTACAAGCTTTGATATGTCTGGGTCAGAAAAAATATGTGTAAGCTATCTTCAATGTGATTGTATATAGCTGTGTGACAATTTTGGAAGTATAACATAATAGCTACAAATCTGGACTCTGGAGTAGGACAAATCTCAGGTACCAACAAGCTGTGTAAACTTGAGCAAATTATTTAGTCTCAGTTTTCCTTTTTTCATCTGAAAACAGGAGCAATAAATGTATCTACTGCATAAGTTTGTTGTGAAGAATAATAACCTAAAGTGTAGTAGAATGTCTATATCATGTCTGGCATACAATATTTTTAATAACTGTAGCTAATACTATTTTTTTACAATATATATGAAAAATATGATGTTCCTGAGGATTAATAGGAACCCAATCTTGCTGATATGGGTGATTTTTTTTTCCCAGTCTCTATTAGTGGAAGATCTCAACCACATTTTCAAGTAAAGTATTTCTCAAATTTTAAGTGTAGAATACTACAAGACATGCAATTAATTTTGTGGTTATCATGAATTTCCAAACTTATACAATTATAGCATTAAATAAAATAATTAAATAATAATAAATAACATTTATTGAGTCTGTGTGCCAATTCAATGCGGTAAATAATTCTTCCACATTTGAGAAAATTGAAACTTTGAGTCATAAAAGACTACAAGCAGTAGATGTCTTATCTGGGCCCAGTGTTTTTCTAATTCTGAAGACTGTGTTAATAATTTTGATTCTTTGGCTAATAATTAATATATAGTTTTAAAAACACAAGTACACAGAAGCTTTTTTCTTTTTTACAAAAAAAAGTGGCTCTTTTTATCTGAACATTCCCCCAAAGTATTTAATTTGATTTGATATATTTTTTTCATTTCCTTTGTAGCTTCCTACTTTTTTTTTTGAAATAAAAATATTGAGAATATAAGTCATGTACCATATAATTCACATATTTAAGTTATACAACTCAGTGGTTATTAATATATTTGCAGGATTGTGTCTGTATCATCACAATATAAGGTTAGAACATTTTTGTCATGCCAAAAAGAAGCTGTACCCATTAGCAGGGACTCGTCATTCACCACACTGCCAACCTGAGGCAATCACAAAGCCACTTTCAATCTGTAAAGGTTTGCCTCTTCTGGCATTTTATATCAACAGAATCATACTATATTGGTCGTTTGTAGTGGGCTTCCTTTGCTCAGCATAATGATGTTTTCAAGACTTATTCATGTAGCATAAATAGAAGTACTTCATTCTTTCTTTATGATCTTATTAATATTCATCTTATGGATATATCACATTTTTCTATAATGTAAATATTAAGTACTTAACATGTAAATATTAATGCACTGCTACACAAGCAATGGGACAAATAAAAAAAATCAAAATATGTATCAAAACAAAAAAAGAAAACACAATATTCTAAAACCTATGAGATGCAGCAAAAGTAGATGTTAGAGTGAAATTTATGCTATAAGTGCTTGTATTAAGAAACAAAAGTTAAAATAAACATTACCCCACAGGAAATAGAAAAAGCAATTTTTCTATCTGAAATTCCTTATCTGAAATTTAGTAGAGAAAGGAAATTAAAAAAAAATAGAAATAAATAAAATAGAGACCAGAATAAATAATAACATAACACTGAAAGCTATGACCAGTTTAAAAAAAAAATAGCAATGCTTTAATTACATTAATTAAGAAAAGAAAGCAAGAAAACTCAAAAACCAAAATAATAGATGGAAAAGAATACAGTACAACAGATACCATAGAAAAACATAGTGTGATAACAGATTACTATGAACAATTATATATAACAAATCCGGTAACTTAGATTTAAAAAAAAAAAAACATAATTCAAAAAAATGCACAAGTTACCAAGATTCAATCATGTATCTTGATTTCAAGAAACAGGAAATCTTCTTAGGCCAATAACAAGAATGCAAGTTGAATTAGTAATTAAAATTCTCCCAGCACAGAAAAGCCCAAGACTGTATGGTTTTATTGGTGAATTTTACCAAACATTTAAAAAATAATGACAATCTGTTATCACAACTATACAAATAATGGAATAGAGGAAATGTATTAAAAATCATTCTATGAGGCCATTATTACCCTAGTACCAAAGTAGGATAAAAAACAATATAAGAACAAAAAAGTCTAGTTTGTCCAATATAAGTGTTGCCACTCTGGCTTTTTTTTTTTTTTTTTTTTTTGACATCCATTTGCTTCATGTTTCTCTACCCTCTCACTTTCAAACTGTAGAGGTCTTAGTTCTGAAATGAGTCTCTTGTAGATGGTATATAGAGTGGTCTTGTGTTTGTTTGTTTTTTTTTTTTAATCCATTCTGACCCCTGGTATCTTTTGATTGGAGCATTTAGTCCATTTACATTCAAAGTAAGAATTGATAGATGCATACTTATTGCCTTTCCTTACTTGTTTTGTTATTGTTTCTGAAGATTTTCTCTGATCCTTTCTTGTTTTTGTCACTTTTGGTCTCTCTTTTGCACTCAAAAAGTCTCCTTTAATACTTATTGCAGGGCTGGTTTAGTGGTCATATAAACTCCTTTAATTTTTGTTTGTCTGGAAACTATTTGTCCCTCTATTCTGATTGGTAACCTTTCTGGACACGATATTCTTGGATGTCGATTTTTACCATTTAGCACTTTGAATGTACCATGGCATTTCCTTCTTGTTTGCCAAGTTTCTGTTGAGAAATCTCCAGCTGACCTTGTGGGTTTTTCCTTGTAAGTTAAGGATTTCTTTTGTTATGTTGCTTTTAAGGTTTTTCTTTATCACTATAATTTGCAAATTAAATTACAGTGTGTCTTGGTCCTGGTTTTGTATATTTTGATGGAGGACAAAACAGGTGTTGGCCTGCTTTTGTTGATTTTGATGAAGGGTGCCGATATCTGCTTCCTTCCCCAGATTAGGGAGGCTTTCAGCCATTACTTCTCCAAATGATTTTTCTGGCATCTTTTCTCTTGCTTCTTTTTCTAGGACTTCTATAATATGAATGTTATTATATTTGATTAAGTCACTGAATTCCCTAAGTCTATTCTCATGTTGCATAGTTCTTTCTCTCTTTTCTTTAGCTTCAGTGTTTTCCATTTTTTTTGTCTGGTAACTAATTTGTTCCTCTGCTGCTTCTAGCCTTGTGTTCATTGAACTCAAGCCTGTTTCCAATCTCATATATTGCATTATTCATCTCTGATTTATTCTTTTTTTAACTCTTTTATTTCTGTGATAAGGGTCTCTATGATGTCTTCTTTTCTCAAGCCCAGTGAGTATCCCCCTTTTAAAAGATATTTATTATTTATTTATTTATTTATTTATTTATTTATTTATTTATTTATAAGACACATAGAGAGAGGCAGAGACATAGGCAAAGGGAGAAGCAGGCTCCTTGCAGGCAACCCAATGTGGGACTCAATACTTGGACTGGGATCATGTCCTGAGCCAGAGGCAGACGCTCAACCGCTGAGCCACCCAGATGTTCCTAGTGAGTATCATAATTGTTGCTTTAAAATTTCCATCAGGCATTCTACTTATATTTGTTTTTCTTACATCTCTGTCCATGAGCTTATCTTGTTCTTTCACTGAGGACAGATTCCTCCATCTTGGCATTTTGTCTAAGTCTCAGCCTTCTTTTTTTTTTTTTTTCCTCAGCCTTGTTTCTATATTAGAAAAGCAAGTTATGTCTCCTGCTCCTGAAAAAATGTGAAGAAGAGGTCATGTAGTGCCCAGTGCTTGGTGTTTCAAGGACTATCTCCAGTGCGTGCTGCCAGCCTTCTGCTGTTGTGTTTTGGCTCCTCTGTTCTTCAGAGGCTGTCGTTAGAGGCTCTCCTTGCCTACCATGGGCCGTGCTTGGTCCCTGGCCTGAATGTGATGAGTTTTAACTAGGTGTGTTCCAGTCTGCTTGTGAAATGAGAGCTGATACCAATTCCACCAGAACTGAGGTCTTGTAGAACTCTCCAGTCAGGGTGATGGTGTGGGCAGGGGTTTGTGCTGCTCTTCTGGAGAAGAAAACCACCATGCTGGGACTGAGGCAAGTTTGACTGAGAAGGGCCATCCCTTGGGACTACAGGGAGCTGAGGCTTGGTATAAGCAAGTTAGGCAGCCAGTGCTGGTGCTGCACTGCTTCCCTCAGGTGGTTCTGTTTATGCTGTGAAGGCTGGGGGAGGAAAATAGTGCTGGCCAGCTCCTTTGTTCCCAAAGAGGCATCTCTGTGAATGCTGCTTCTCATGGACACCCACTGCGAAGAGTGAATAATCTCCCACCTGTGTGTTCCAGGTATTCTTCACTGTCTGCCCTGGGTTTTTTGCCTGCCTTCTCTCCAGAAGCAGGGCGGTTCCCCCTGAGGCTCTCTTCCAGCCAAGCCTGCTGACCTTTAAAACTCCAGGCTTTAAGTCTTGCTGTTTGCAAGAACTCAAGAAATTTAGCCCCTCTCGTTTTCCAAACCAATGGCTTTTGGGAAATATTCTCCTTGTGCCTACACCCTGTGTGTTGCTTCTTATCTCACCCTTCTATATGGCCACAGCTCCCTCCTCTCTGCAGCACCCACAATCTGTTTCTCACCTAAACCACATCTCCATGCTTCCTACCTTCTTCCCTATGGCTTCTTTTCTCTCTTTAGTTGTGGAATTTGTTCTTTCAGTCTTCAGATTGATTTCTGGGGTATTTAGGATGATTTCATAGTTATCTAATTGTGGTCCTGGGACTAGATGAGTCTTGAGTCCTCCTACCCTGCCCCCATCTTATAAAAAAAACAAACAAACTGACTTTCTTTATTAACTTTTCTAGTTATAGGTATCACTTATATAGATTTGCCTTTCACTCCATGAAAGAAGCTGAAATGAACTTATATGCAGTTACTGAAGTAGCAGTGTTGTATCAAGCATTGGTTTAGGCACTTAGCTGTTTCTTGTTTTGCTCTGGTATTTTAAGCTATAATTTCTAAACACTTTGGATCATCACTTTCAATCATAACAATTCTAGAGAATATTATTTATTACTATTTTCACTTCATAGATGAAGGAATAGAGACCCAGAAGAGGATTGTTTTTGTAGTGAGGATGCAATTTTGACATTAGCCGTCCTTTCATGCATGAGTTTCATCTGCTAGTGCTATTCTTTTTTTTTTTTTCACATTTTCTTATTACTTTTGTTTTTATTCATGTAATTTAGAAAGATTTTACAGATTAATTTGGAGAACTGGTAGGAAGCAAGAATACCATTTATGCATTTTTAATGTTTTTTTTTTAATATTAAAATTGCTGGTGCTATTCTTTTCATTTCTGCTTTAGAGGTTAGAGGACCTGTTATCTGCTTGGTGTCCATAAGATGGCAATCTTGTTTTGATAATGATGATAGTAACCCTGTCATACATTTGTATTCAGCTTTAGAGTTTACAAGGGATTTCCAATATGTTATCTCATCAAATTATCACAATAACACTCTGAAATAGGTGTTAATATATCCCAAGTACAGTGAAAGAAGCAAATATTTTGGTGGCTAAAAACTTACTGAAGTTCACAAAGCCAATATTAATCCAGATCTTAATGTTAATTGACAGGTTCTTTTCACTGTCCTTCTAGACTTCTGCTAATTTTAATTAGACTGCTTCTAATTTTACATACAATTTTAGTATATTCAGTTACATATTTTCCAAAGCCGCCAAAAATCATAGTAGTGTCTTAAAAGAGGAGAAAAAGTGTTGCTTCAACCAAACATGCTGAATGTGGTGAAAAATAAGAACTATTAGCCAAAAAGCAAGAGGAAAGGCAAAGAGCTTCCAAAGTAGATAGGCATAAAACATAACAGTATGGGTTCATTTAATGTAGGAACAGACATCTCCATCTCTTTCAGTAGGTCATAAGGCATTACTGTATTGCAATCTATTACTTCATTGCATTTTTAAAAAGTAACATTATATCCCTGAATCATCAAGAAAATAATTTTGTATTCTTCATACTCTGGTAAGATGGACAACTATATAATCACTTTGGAACAATATCTATCTGAATTGTTTCTTTTTATCCTTTAAAATGTTAAAACGAAAAATTCCTCTGTTCTTCATAAACCATTTACTATCCCCAAAGTATCATTTCATAAGGATTCCATAGTCTAAAAATTTGAATATATTTTATAATATTTTTAATGTAATTTTTATATTTTTTCTGTATTCCTTCCCCAAGTTCTTGCAAATGACTAACTAGATATAAGGAGAGTTGTGTGAAAAGGTTTGCTAATCATCATCATCCAAAAAGTAATTATTTATTTATGGTCTATTGATAAGGTGTAGGGATCATGATATTACATAAATACAGCCTATACAATCAGCAATCCTTATTTTCAGGATAGATATTTCAATATTTTAGTAGCTTTTGTTTACTTGTTTTTGGTTGATCAGTTCATTAATCAACCAACTAATTAATTCATTAATTGGATAGTTTTAATTCCCATTTTTGATATATCAACTTATTGTTCAAAATATGACATCTACGTGGGTGTGTGATTTTCCATATTCAGTTCACTGTGTTAAATGGGGTACTTAAATAACAGAAGACTGGCCTCAACTGAAAGAACACATCAGATATTACGCAGTAGAGCCCCTCTTGCTTCTACTTTCTGTGAATATTCAGAGTTTTATAGGTCTTGTTCAAGGTCATTAAGTTAGAAACAGGCCTGTTGATAAGAAGTTGACTAGCTCTATAGGCATAATTGCAATTAATTATTTTATTTTTATTATAGCTGCCAACAGAGTAAATTATTTGTACTTGTGGATTTAAAAGTGCCTCTGGCTGTTTTGCCCGTCACACTTTCCTACACTTTGGAGAACTGCTTTGGCTACAAAGAGGCTTTTAGATGGAACAGTTTTCAAAATCTAATTAACTGTAGCTGAAAAATGTTTACACATTCTGACCTAATTTAATATTAAATGACAACAATTTTGATGAAGTCATAGAATTTACTTGTAGCCTGCTATTGTAGCATTTCATACTGTTATAAACTGTCTTCTCTGGTGCAAAAGGGCATTCAATGGTCCAAGTTCATTAGAGGATACAGTCAAAGGAAAATATTTCTTTCATCCAGCATGGTTTTCCTGTAGCAATTAGAAAGAAAATATGTGTCTCAATATAAAATTTCATGGCCTCTTACAATTATGTGGTGACATCTTCATACAATTGCTTGAATAATGCCAACAACATCAGTTGTCACTGTCAAAACCAACAAGTAATTAAGAAAGCAACTGCTGGTCTTTCTTCTGAAGAAGTAGAATATTTATGTATTTAAAATTGTATACCAACAAGAAAAATAACCACTGACATGAAACATAATTTTCTCCAATGCTTGAGGCAGAAAAGAGAGAAATAATAATGAACGTTCACACTCTTGCAACAAATTAAATTGTGATTGTACACACTAAAAATAATAACAGAGTTTCTATTTGTTGGCTACAAAATTTTAATAGCGTCATTTTATTAAGTATTCTATAGCATCATACCCCTTTTATTTATATACTGATTCCCATCTTATTAATCAAAATTTCCAAAAGTTTACAGTGGAATTGGAGATTTCTTATTCTTACGAAGACCACCTTTTCTACAACCAGACATCTTAGTATGCTTGGATAGGTTAAATAAGACCAAAATTTGTCTAAATAATTAGTGGATTTGAGTGATACTGTGAAATTAGTTTCATATTCTGCCTCTGCAATCATTTGACAAAACATTACTCAATTTATTCCTCACTGAGGTGAGGGAAACATTCCACCTCTACTGAACATTGATTGCTTTTATGGAAAGGGAAGAAAAAATTAGGATTTATTGAAGTTTTTTTTAATTTGGTTTAAGGCAAATTTTTCAATTTAGGGGTTTGATTGAGATTGGGTAAAAATCATGATACAGTAGTTTGGGAGTATAGCATGACGAGGATTTTAAGGTGAAAGGTTTAATGATTCTTTTTTTTTTTTTAAGATTTTATTTATTTATTCACGAGAGACAGAGAGAGAGAGAGGCAGAGACACAGGCAGAGGGAGAAGCAGGCTCCATGCAGGGAGCCTGATGCCAGACTCGATCCCAGGACTCCAGGATCACGCCCTGGGCGGAAGGCAGGTGCTAAGCCACTAAGCCACCCAGGGATCCCCAGGTTTAATGATTCTTAGGGCATGATCTGCCTGTTGATGCTCTCTATTGAAGAATGGATGTACCTTTTGGGAAATTTCTATAATGAACGGTAAAGCTATTTTGAATAGTTAAGTTATTCTAATAAAGACAATGAAATAGTATAGTGATGTTCACATAGGCAGTCATCTGTTTGGGGTCTCAATCTCTGCACTGAGAGAAATAAAAGGATAGAACATTTTTAACTGGAGGCATGATCAATCCAGATTTTCATGATTGTTTTGAGATGTCACAATCACATATCAAGTCATCATTGTCTCATCATCCATGGAAGTTAGATTTTCTTGTTCTTTTCCTCCTGGGTGACCTTTTATTGCTGGATCATTTAATGGAGCAGCAGTGTGTAACATCACTTAAGATTCTAGAGATGACACACCTGAACTCTGTGACACAAATACTAAAAGAAAGATTCTGGATTTGTTGTCCACACTGTTAGTAGTCAGGAGTGCCCAGATTAAACAAGAAAATAGATTCCATCCCCATTCCAAACAGCCCACCGAACCAGATATGGGATTGTTAACCAAACTACCTAAATTTCTGATATCTTTGTTTTCAGGCAGGATATTTTGGGTAAGAAGACACAAAGGCTGTCTTCAGCCTAAGGCTCAACTGAATAGAAAGGGGTACTCTTTCCCAAACTAAAATATTTTAAAACTATTTTACAAGTACAACTTGCTCTTAATATCCTTAAAACGGTAGGATATATAAGAACATTATCTGAGTGATGAATTACACCAGTTTATCACTATAATTTGTCCATATTTAAAGATGACTAAGAGACCTGTACAGACTGTTTTACTGTCTTCTTATGAAATTGTGCATGCTAATTAAACATTGCTCATAAAACCTGAGAGATCTGGCCTTTTTGAGGGGATATTTTGGCATTAATATTAACTTGGGTCTGCTCCCTCAATTACAGTATTCATAGATCATAAAATTATTCAAATACATATTATTGGGGGAAAATAATGGAAAAATGATCTAAGGAAAATGGAAATGGATGTTATCACCAATTTTATCAAGTGCTTCTTTTTAGTAACATATTTCATTGACTTGAAAATTCATATTATTACCATCTTATTATCTCTGATGATATGTTCATAATGAAGGTATTTTTACCATTACATCTTAGATTGATAGAAATTTTGCTTTTCTTTTAAAGGGTACATAAAATGTGTCTTGCCATCAATGATGTCTTAGATTCAAAAAATTAAAGAAGTAGATAAGAGAAATAGGAATCTAACAGACCCATGAAGTAAAATATTAACCTATGTATCTATGACTTCAGACAGATCTCCTCTATTTAAAGGACCCGGAATAACCCCCAATTCTGATTGGATTACTTAACAGAATCATGTTTGCTTTTATATTGTTGTCTTATTTGCAGAGAAGAAAAAAACATTTATTATCTTTATTATAGTGCTACCTATAGTACTTACACTTATCTACTTGTTTACATGAAATATATAGCATATTTTATTGCTTTGTGCTTATTCATGCATTTATATGTTCATATTTTTCCTTACTCCTACTTACTATGATCTCCATTATTCTTCTATATAAGGTATGCTACCTGTGAAAAAGAAATTTTTTACTACTAAGGATTACACTTTCATATCATATTCTACATTTTTACCACACTGTGAAACTGAGAGGTCAACTTCAACCATCACTTAAAAATACTGACTCCAAAGTCTATCTACAGCTTAAGCCTCTCTGATGATGTAGATATGTGTATTTAACAGCCTGCTAGCAATGTCATCTGATGTCACTTATTTGCTTTATATTTAATAGATTCAAGATTAACCTTATTCTTCCTGCCTCTTGATTTGTTCTTGTCTATTTTTTTTTTTTCTTGGTGGATGACACTAACCGTGCAGACTACAAAATTTGAAACCTGGTGTTGTCACTAACTTTAATTGATTGTTACTTTTCAGCTATTTTAAATTCTATACCTTTCTCTCCACAGTGCCTTGTTTTAGCCTTTATTCAGGCCAGCATTATTTATCCCCACCCTATGTGACACAGTTAATTTTTGAATTCCCCTTTTTTTTTTTTGAATTCCTTTCTCTATCTCCAGTGTACATTAGTGCCATGTTTGTTTTTTCTCCCAGTGCCAACTTTGATTCAGAACTCAGGGTCTCTTTCAGTTTTGCACTTATTCCATAAAAATATTCCATCAAATGAAAACTTTCATGATTAAGGCTGACTTCATATCAGATTTTGAAGTCACATGGAATAATCCTCTACTGCAGGTAAGAGCACAGCAGTTGAAAATGCACTGGTCAAGAGAGAATGTAGAGAATTCAAGAGTCTTTTGCTCTCTCTTCTGGACTATCTTCCATTTCTTTCCTACAGCCACATTCTTCTCCAAATTCTGGCCCATTTGTTTTCTTCCTTTCTTTAATTCATGCAAAGCAGATCATCAGGCTACTCTTAGGGCTAGGTATCATTTGGCTCACAGGCCTAAAGGCCCTCAAAAATGGTTTAGCAGAGCGTTTCCCTAAATAAAGCAGGATTCTCCCAACAAGATTCTCAGAACTGCTGCTAGAGGATTAATCTAGTCTGTCTCCTTGTAAATGCTTGCCTCCTATGTAATCTCTTAAATGTTACTTCTTCTAATCCATTCTTCATATTGCCCACAAGGTGTATTAGCACATCAACCTAATCTTGGTCACTGACAGATTTAAAAATCTTTTGATATTCTCCACCACCTTCATGGTAAATTCCAATTTCTTTAGTATGGTTTATAGCTTCCCAAGCTTCAACTCTCACTCCCTGCCTTTTTTTTTTTTTAAACATACTAAGATTGACTTCCAGCAAATATTTGTTGAAGGCATACTCTCTACTGTAGGATTATGTTAGCAAATAGGGGCCATGTAGCCTATGGTCTAATGGAAAATTCTTTTGAACTGTTGTTAAGATCGAGAAGGGCAGTGTGCATGGAAGGATATAACAATTTTAATGGTGAGTGGCAATTTCCTGAGTTGGTTACATTTAAGATTTCACGTGAAGGATAAGTAGGTGTTAGATGTAGTAAGTAGGGGGAAATGGTTTAGCAAATTACTGTTCCTAGAGGAAAACGTGGCACATTGGAGAACATCAGGGAAGCAGAGCATGCATTGACAGAAGAGGAAATAATGATGCTAGGAGAGTGATTTGAATGCACCACAGTCTTACTCACCCATGTAATGTTTCATTGCTGTTTTCTTATCTTGAAATATTCTTTCTTATTAACTATCAAAGTTCAACTGCTAAAAGAAAGTCTGAAAATCCCTGATTTATTTGAAGAGTCAATATGTGCTCATGATTAAAAAAAGGGGGAAATACTAGGCAATGATGATAGGACTAAATAAATATAAGATATTATATTCAAGAGGAAGGGATATTTATGCAGGCTGCAGTAGGTGGGATAAGCTTTAGGAGAGGTTGTACTTGAACTGTACTTAAATAAAATTTAATAAAGGCTGGGGTGGGGAGGCATTCCATAAGCAGGAATCAATATAAAGAGATTAACAAAATAAATATTTAAGTATACCTAAAAAAATAAGGTTAAACAAGTTTTTCAAAAGCAAAGATTACTTAGGTATTATATGTGGAATTTTAAAACCTGTTATTATTTTTTTCTCATGTGTTTTTAAGTGATCTAAAACAAAATAAGGCTTTGTTTTTGATTTGCTATAAAATACTAAGTGTATAAATATTTGAATAAAAAGATAACTTGTTATTTTTAAATATATGACTGGTGATATATATCAATAAAAATTGTCATAAAGCATTAACCAGCAATGATAGTTCTGTGAATTGGGAATTAGCAATATGGTTTTCTAAATACTGCTGTACTTCTATTTCTAGCAGAATTGCTTTCAAATTATTCTGAATAACCTTCTCCATGAAATGTCTTAAAAAACTTTTAAAATGTGTTTATGGGACATGGAAGTAATCTATTTACAGAGAACAAAAATAATCTTTAAGTGGAAATCTTTAAAAATGATTATCAAAGCAGCTTTCTTTTTAATCAGACAAGTATTTGGCTTGTTAATGTGAAAAACCATTTCGGGGGAGTAGTAGCCAAATCTGTATTCATATTTTTTCCCCTGGTAGGAACTAATAACATTTTCCGTAGTTCAGTCACTTAATTTACTGAGGATTCTTTCTCTAACACTGGAAATTAAGACAAAAATTGTTAAAGATTTTTTTAAAAGATCTTATTTTAAGAAAGGAAGAGAGCTTATATATGTTCTAACCCAGTAATCTTTGTAAATGAAATTCAAACCATGAATACCATGGCTTCATATTATCTAACTTGCAAAAAATAGGGATATAGGACAGAAGGATTTCAATTAATTTTTGGATAGGTATTTTAATAAAGTTAATGAATATATTGAGATAAGTGAAATCTTTGTTAAGTGATATGAGTCTAGATAATGTACTACGAGGCCCTTTTATGACACCTTTTAAAAATTGTGGTCGACTTTAGAGGTGTCTGGTGACTCAGTTGGTTAAACTGAGTCTGGTGACTCAGTTGGTTAAATGTCCAACTCTTGATTTCAGTTCAGGTTATGATCTAAGGGTCATGAGATTGAGCCCCACTCCATGCTGAGTGTTGAGGCTGCTTTTTTTTTTTTTTAAGAGATATTTTATTTATTTTTTCATGAGAGAGAGGCAGAGAGATAGGCAGAGAGAGAAGTAGGCTCTCCATAGGAAGCCTGATGCGGGGCTTGATCCCAGAGCTGTGGAATCACACCCTGAACCAAAGGCAGATGCTCAACCACTAAGCCACCCAGATGTCCCTGGAGCCTTCTTAAGAGTCTCTCTCTCTCTCTTTGCCCTTCCCCACCTCGTGCCCTCTCACATTTTCTCTCTTTCTTTCTCTCTATAAAAATAAATAAATCTTAAAAAATATTGTGGTTGACTTTATCTGACAGCTGTAGTTCAAAGCTATAGTGATTATTTTTATGAAACATCATCAAACACTCAGTGAAAAGAAGATTACAATTAAAACAAAAATTTAAGCAGGGGTATTTCTTTAGCAACTCTATAATCTTGAGTTCACACAACCAAATGTAGATCTAATTTTTTTTTTTATTTATTTATGATAGTCACACACAGAGAGAGAGAGGCAGAGACACAGGCAGAGGGAGAAGCAGGCTCCATGCACCGGAAGCCCGACGTGGGATTCGATCCCGGATCTCCAGGATCGCGCCCTGGGCCAAAGGCAGGCGCTAAACCACTGCGCCACCCATAGATCTAAAATTCCAAGTGTATTTTAAATTTGATTTTAATTATATTCAGTAATATATATTTATGTGTGCTAATTTTGAGCTTGGAGGCATGATGAGATTTTTGTTATTCTAGAATAAAGCAGGCTATACTCTTAATGATTAGATTGCAGTGTTAATCGGCCCCATTTTGCAATCTAGCTTTTATTATAGCCACCAGGAACAGAAACTCATTTCTGTAAGAGGCATACCTGTGGTTTTGTTTTATTAGCTAGATCTTTTACTACTGACTTGTCCTTCCTGACACAGTTTGCAGATTTGATGTCCATAGGTTCTAAATCAAACAAGTGTTATGGATGGATTTGCTAATCTAACTTTAATTTTTTTTCTTTTCTGTCTTTATATTTACAATGCTTCTCAGGAGATGAATATACTTTCCAAGAATACAAAAGCTTTGGCCTATAATGTGAAATGCAGTTGTTTTATTAGACAGAATTTTACAGTTGAATTTGTATTGTTGTTTTTTTTCTCCATCTACATTACCATTCTTTCTCCATCTACATTACGTATCTTTCTCTCTTTCCAACAACAACAGGATTCTTTAATACATTTAGTAACAGAATTTTGTAGAAAAAATATATTTATTCTTCATATAGTAAAAAATTAAGTGAAAAAAAATGTGAAAACCAGTATGGCAAAGTGATGTCTTAAATGAAGCACACTGGTAGTGGTGAACCAAGCTTGCAGCCAAGAATGCATTCTTCTAGAAGTATTTTATAACACATATCTTATATGTATTTACTTTAGGAGATGCTTCTTGTTTACCTTATTTATCCGTTACACACTTAGATGATCTTTCCTTAGACCATCAAAGGTCCTTCCTTTGAATTTATTCTCACATATTTGATTGCTTAATAATAAGTGTAGGCTTGGATGTCTGCATGAGAATGCTGCTTATAGAGGCTGTTTAGCTTAATATTTGCAAAATTAGCAGATGCTAAATATGACTTAAAGTGTTCTCCTAATACTAAAGCTGTCAGAAAACTGCTTATTTCATGAAAAATTGAGAATTAATAACAAAAATTATACATTAAAAATTCTGTGGTTATGGAGGATTTTAAAAAACTGGATAAATATCTTTTAGAAACATTTACAGAGAAGTTAATTTTTGGATAACTAAATCAAATCAAATTGAACTCTGATTTCTATTGTAAGTCAATATTTTATTTTGTACATTGAGTTCAATGAATAGTTTAAAAATCTACTTAAAGATTAAGAAAGAAAGTAGATTAAGAAAGAAATCTACTTGTAGTAAAGGAAAGAAAGGCATATACCCTATTCCCATAGACATGCTCTGTGCTTTTTTGTTTACAATAGAAAGAGTGGAGTAAGTGTGTGTGTGTGTGTGTGTGTGTGTGTGTGTGTGTGTGTGTATGTCCTGGAGAAGGAGAGAGAAGATTAAACAATGAATGTGTAAACTTATTATGAAAATATAATGCTAAAAAAGATTTATCCTTAAAAAATACTATCCTTATAAAAAGATGAAGATACAATTTAATGACCCATAAGAATGTTGATTGGAAGTCTCTGAGAATAGTGATAGATCCTGAGGCATTTCAAATATATTTTATGAGGAAAACACGTTTTATATGCTTCTCTTTAACCATACATGGTTTTTACAAAACAAATTTCATTTATCAGTGATTTCCTAAAGAATTATCACTTTGTCAAAGTGCTTTTAAATGAAGAAAAATAATGCACTTGTGTTCATTTGCCCAATTGCTTTAGAGAAATAAAAGTCACATTGAAAATATAGTAGGTAGTATAGAATAAATCAATGTTCAGGATTAAATTGATTGTAAATTCTTGTTTTCTTTTATTGAAAGTGTCTTTCTTAAAAATTACCATTTGCTCCAAATAAATTATATAGATACTCTTATGTATCTGTGTATATAAGGATGTATATAGATATATGTATGTACATACATACAAAGAAGGGGAGTATAACTTTCTTCCCCTTAAGTATAGACTATGATTAATGCCTTCCTTCCAAAAAGCACAGTATGCTAAGTGTGGGGAAAAAAAACAAACAACACTCTACAATTGATATGAGGTCATGAAAATGGTACTTTACCCCCATAATCTTCCCTGAAAAGCCATAATCTCAGAGTACTCCTGAGGAAAAATTTCAGAGAAATTCCAGTCTAGAATTCTACAATACACCTGATCAGTAATCTTCAAAGTCAGCAAAACCATCAAAACATGGAGTTCTGCAATATTGCCACAGCCCAGAAAAGCTAAGTGAAACATAACAACTAAATGTAATGTGATATATTGGAACAGAAAAAGGACGTTAGGTAAAAACTAAGGGACTCTGCATAAACTGTATTATTTAGTTGATAATGTAACCATATTATTTCATTAATTGTAACAAATGTACTATAATAGGATGTTAGAAATAAGGTAGATTTTTTTATGGGGGGATATAGGAACTCAGTACTATCTGCTTATTTTTCTGTAAGTTTAAAACTATTTTAAAAAATAAGATCTATTAACAAAAACAAATAATATTATTTTAACACTGTTTAGTGTTCACTTTCAGAGGATTTATGGGTAGAAATAAAGTCTTGATGAAGAAAGATGTAACCACATCGCCATTATGGAATACCTATGTTATTTTAAGGACCTAAGATCATTGGTTTACATGAAGAGCTGTTTTAGTGGCATAGGTCTGTGGACAGTTCATCAGAAAATAAGCATTTGAATTAGTAAACTCTCTGTAAGCATAAAATGTGAGTTTTCTCTTGTAATCTTTATATATTTATACTTAAATATATACTATATATAATATGTAATAGTATATAATATGAAATTTAAGGGAATAACAGTATGTATATTTACAATTCAGGAAAATATGATGCTATTACAGCTTATTTTATTCCCAAGAGTAGTAAAACACTGTTTATGAAGCAGAGTTTGAAATAACAACTGGGTTTTGGAAAATATGTCAGAAAACTGTGTAAATTGGGTCAAACTGTTCTTGGTAACTTGATGTTAGAGAAAGGAATTATGTCAGATTATATTTTGAATGACGTAAGCAGACGGCTTACAGTTCAAACAACTGTATGGTGAAAACTATTCCTACAATAAAAATGACATCAACACATCTATATTCATAGAGATTATGTGACTTGTCAAAATTTAAGTGACATGATTATGTGTGTGTTGGATCACTTGTAAATCAGTTTTCAATTTTTAATTCTTTAGTCAGAATGAAGGTAGTAGGAGTCAGAGAAAATAAACTTTATCATCTTAGAATTATTGCTTTATATTTCACATCATTTCAGCAGACAGTATATGTTTAGCAAGTATCTGTACTCTCATATATAATTCTTAAAATTATCCAACAGGTAAGACAGGAGAATGAATCATTCATTAAATGAACCAAACAGCATTCTCAGAAAGCATAAAGAAGGAATAATCAATTCTAATGTCCAGTGATAGGAAATACTAAGGAAATCTCCAGTCTTTATGGACCATGTTTTTTTAAGATAGATAGATAGATAGTTTGTTTGTTTGTTTATTTATTTATTTATTTATTTATTTATTTATTTATTTATGAAAGAGAGAGAGAGGCAGGCAGCGACACAGGCAGAGGAAGAAGTAGGCTCCATGCCGAAAGCCTGATGTGGGAGTTGATCCCAGGATCTAGGGATCATGCCCTGAGCCAAAGGCAGATGCTTAACCACTGAGCCACCCAGGCATCCCTGGACCATATCTTGAAAATCAAATAAGATATCCATGAGGCAAGAAGGTAGAGGCAATATTTGTGCCAAATGTCTTCCAAACAGTACCAGTCCTCAACAAATTTTAGGGAAAATATAAATACTCGTGGTAGTTATCATTTAATTAGACTTTCTACTTGGTATACTTCTAAAGAGGGTTTCAATTTATACTTTCTTATTTGTAAAAATTAATGAGATTGCAGTTATAGTGTGGACTCTTTTTATACTTTGAATGAATTTCTGATAAATTGTGAAAATGAGTATTTACACAGTAGATTATATCTAGCATTTGAATTTCTATTTCTGATGTATTTTCACTAGGGGAAAAATGATCCTAACCATACAAAAAAGATGAAAAGTATAAGAAGGAGCTAAAAAATCACTTGTGACAATGTCAGAAATCATTTTCAAGATTTCTTCCTTTGTGAGTGCAGTCTGTATGCATTCAAACCTCCAGTACAAACTCTGAGTGAAATTCATCAAAAAGGAAATCAATCCACATTATCTCACTACTCTTAAAAGCATATGTAAATTAAAATACATCACATAGCTAATTCCAATTTTATTGACAGTTCTTACTGCTTCATCGGGATTTGAATATTTAAATATTTTAGCAGCCTTACCACACTTTTGGAATGTCATTGCTTCAGAAGTAAAGCAAAATTCACTAGGTGTGAAAGCCATACAGCAAACTTTTTTTCAAGTTTTTTTTTTTTTTACAATAGATATGTGTTTCGTATGTTTCTGTATTCACACTCTATCTTTTTCCCTCAGAGGATTTAATTATCCTTATAATAAATGTGTGTGTATAATTACTGAATAATGAATAGCAAGGTGATCTTTTGTACCTGACACATTGGTTTTAGAGAAATTTATTATGAAAACATTTGCAGTATTGCCTGAACTAGTAAATTATTTGAAGATACTTTCTATACTTCTGTGATAATGAAAACAAGTTTCACCAGTAGCGGAAATCCAAGTGAACATTATAAGACATTAGAAATGGAAATAATATTTTTCATGTATTATTACATGCATAAATCTAAATTTATGTTAAATAAAATTGTTCAAGGAAATGATTATCTCCTGTAGAAGAAAAAGGAGAAGAAAAATTTGAAAGCAGATTATAAGTGGAAATAAAAAATAGAACTCATGGAATTTGTTTTAATTTTAAGGAATTACATTTATGGACTTTGAACTTTATCTCTGTAATGCTAGCTTAAGGAAAGGAGGATTTCCTAAGTGCTCACCTTTTAATAGCTTAAATTTTGTAGGAAAGAGTAATGGATGCAGGATTGGCATTAAAAAAGAGTGAAATTGAAAGAAAGTACCTTTGGAGCTGATTTTTCTCAGGTTAAACACTGAATTTTTTAAAAGATAAAGCTGATGGCTTGTTTTTAATTTCACAGGAGTTTCAGTTTACAGAGATGAATGATTTGTTTCTTTTTAGAACTTTTCATAGCCCAAAGGAAATAATGATTTCCTAGAATGTGCACACTTTGTTATCTGAATTCACTCAAATATCAAGTCTACTCTCCAGTGAAGTAAATATACAAACAGGAAGAAATGAAATGCAATCATAAGAATCTGATAGATGTCTGAGTAGATATAACTAGCTGGAGAGCATAAGAAAGTTACGAGCAAAGCATTATTGCCTAAGAAAGTAAGATAGCAAGTCTCTACACTGCAACTCTGAAGTAAATGTATAAATTGATGGTAGTGACTTATTTGATGAAGTTTATAAAAAACAACAACAAACTAAAACCCTCCCTTTAAGCAACCTTTCAAGTTAACTACCTATGCATTCACATGGAAAAATCTGATGACAGGACCCAAAACTCAGTGGTGATGAGTTCTGTCACTACAACATAAAAACAGATGTTTATATTAAAAACTTATGTTTTTCCGCTACTGGTTTCTACTAACAGCTCAGTTTGGGAAGAAAATTAGTCCTCCACTTGAAATTTCAGCTGTTATCTAAGTTAAAGTTATTGTACTGACTAATTCTGTAAAGGAATTAATAACGGTTAGAAAGGATTCATAAAACAAAGCCACAAGACTCACCTTTAGAATGCATTCTATCCATCTCTAGAAAAACTCCACAAGTGCCTGGCTTTTATAGGAATGGCTACATTGGAGAGTCTTAGTGTGAGAGAAAGTCTCCTGTTATGGATAGCTTAGGAAATAATAACGTAATTTGGGGTGCCTGAGTGGCTCGGTAAGTTAAGCATCCCAACTCTTGATTTTGGCTCAGGTCATGATCTCAGGGTTGTAAGCTCCAGTCCCCTGATGGTTTCTGTGTTGGGCATGGAGTCTCCTCAAGATTCTTTCTCTGCTCCTTCCTCCCCCACCCCCGTGAAAAAAGAGAAAAAGAAAGAAAGAAAGAAAGAAAGAAAGAAAGAAAGAAAGAAAGAAGGAAGAAAGGAGAAAGAAAGAAAGAGGTAATGAAATTGATGTCAGTTTCCTATTCACTCTCATGGTGTTTGAGGGTTTTATTTTTTTAAGATTTATTTATTTACTTACTTTAGAAAGAGAGTATGTGCGAACAGGGATGGGGGCAGGGGGAGAGAGAGCCAACTCAAGCCAACTCAAGCCAACTCCACACTGAGAATGGAGCTAGACCTGGGGCTTATCCTACCATTCTGAGCTCATAATGTGAGCGGAAACCAAGAGTCAGATAGATGCTTAACCCCTGAGCCATGCTGGTGCCCCTGTTGGAGGTTTTTAAATCCCCCAGCAGGTTAGTGGTGATTAGATGAAGATGCAAATGTAGAAATATTCTTTCTGTACCCAGAGAGTGTGCTGGAAATAAAATGGTAGTGGTTTGTTGCTTTTTGTTAGGCGAACACTCATGTTTGCTCAATATTTAACCATTTTCCATGTTAAAACTAACCTGACAGTGGGTGCCCTGTCTCAGGGGTTATGACCTAATTGAAATAGTGTTTGCCTTTACCTCAAGAAAAGCTTTCATAAATCCCTTCTTCTCCCCTCTAAAATCTGAATTTGTTGTGAATTCTTCAATTAACTTTGGGTAGCTGAGTATACGTGGTTTCCCATTTGACCCTCTGCAGCCCTGGAACATGCAGGTGGACACTAGTGCCGAAACCCCTGGCATCCTTGGGATGCATTACTGGCTGTTGATGATTCTTCTGCATGCCGGTTTACCTTTCCTATTCTGAAGAGCTCAGATCTCCCTGTGAGTCTAACAATTGTGGATATTACTAGAAAATAAATTTGTTCTGGCACATAAAATGGCATTTTAAGGAAATGAATGAATACTATGTGACTTATTACATGGTAGAGTAATTATATAATGTTTGGGGCATTAAACTTTTAAAAAAATGATGTAATATTTATGGTAGGGATCTTTTTAATTAAATATAACAATGTTTTAATCAGAGATTCTTATAAAGAAAATTTATGCTTTTGGTTTCAATAAATGAGAGAAGGCTTAACTTTTGTTTGACATAGTCTCCCATTGTGTTTTCTATTTAGGATTGATTGCTCAGATTCTGAAATCAGTCACCTCTTTTTGAAATCCACTTCTGACACAAACTCAGTGAACTTAACTACTTACTTGACCACAGTGCAATTTTCTATTATTAGTAAAATGAGTATAATATATGTCTAAATCATATTTCTAATGACAAATAATATTAATATTAACATATTAAGCATTCAGTAAATATGAGTTATTGCTTCTATTTTCTTGAATTTTTCATTTGATTTTCAGGGAAGTAGTTTCCTTTATCTGTTTTTCTGTCTACCTTGAAGTCTTCTCTGCTGGGTACTTCTCATTTCCATATTATTTAAATATTTGGCACGTCTTTAGGCTCCATTCCCAGCCTTGTAAAAAATTCTGCTTATACCTGTACCTTTGGTTAATTTCATCCAGTCACCTAGCTTTATACAGCCCCCAAATTTCTACCTCTAGCACATAAATCTGTTCTATACTTTAAACACGTATGTTAACTATTTACTTGAGATCTTCACTTGGATATTTATTAGGCTGCTGAAATATGTCCTAAACAAATCTGATTGTTTTACACCTTAGCCTCCCCAAATCTGCTCTTACTCTTATTCATCTCAGCAACTACTAAGTCCATTCTTTCAGTTGCCAAGGGTTAATAACTTGGGCGCCCTTTTCTCTTCTATCTGTAAATATGTGACCCTTGATAAATTCTATAGGGTCTGGCAGTAGGGATGAAATTGCTCATCACTGGCCCAAGGAGATGGCATGACCATTTTCTCCTTCTCCTCCTTCTCCTCCTCCTCTTCTTCTTTCTTCTTTCTTCTTTCTTTTCTTTTCTTTTTTCTTCTTCTTCTTTCTTCTTCTTCCTGATTTATTTATTTATGTTAGAGAGAGTGCAGGTGAAGGGGCAGGAGAGGGAGTCCTCATGCAGATTCTCTGTTGAATGCAGAGGCCAACCAACATAGTGCTTGATATCACGACCCTGAGATCATGACATGAGCTGAAACCAAGAGTCAGATACTTAACCGATTGAGGCCCGCAAGAGCACCCATTATTACCTTTTTAGACAAATAGTTCTTGAACTCAATAGACTCTGGAATATACCCCCTTAGTAATACCAAAACATTAAACATTTTAGCATTTTCTTATCTATGGAAAGATAAAAACAACCATAGTACCAAACCTTAGCATTGTGTCTCACACACAGAATACACAATTAATGTTGTTAAATGATTTATTAAAATATTACTGAATATGTTAAAGCTAATGAAGAAAATTAGTGGACTACATAGCAAGTTAGGTGCCCTGATATTCAAAACCAGGCTCATAGTCTCAAAAACAATTTTCTGGGACATTTTCTTAATGCTGGGCTTTTGACAGTTTTCTAGAATTCCTTTTTATAATATCTTCATTTGTACTGTTTTGCATAAAGTTGCACTCTAATTTCATGAGAAAAGGCAGATGATGGAATTTGGAAATGAAAGAGTATTCATAATTTTGATTCTTTTCATATATGATGGCAAATTGAATGTCAGGAGAATTAGTTAAAATTATAGGCCAACAGTCATGTATGAGAAACTATTTTACCTTTTCTTCTTTAGGATTGTAACTATTCCCAGTTTTTTGTACTTTGATAATTAAAAAAGATTTATATTATTTGAATTTACAACTTTCATTCACAACTATGCTTGAATCAGCTTCTTAGTTTCTATTTGTCGCATGTTTTCTCTTCTGAGTTTTGTTTATTTTTTATATCTATCAGATTATTTTTCCTAGAATCTTGTTCTCTAGTGATGTCAGATCATGTATGAGCTTTCCCATGCCTTTCTCTTCATTTATATTTTGCTTTTAGAAATTAAGCAAAAATAAGTTTGACATTTGATTTTTATATAAAAACAGTATTGTAGATGGTTAAACAAGACAATGGTAAAACTATTTACTACTAGCTTCTAGTAGTTAAATAATTCTATGCTTCTCTATGTTTACCTGCAAGCTGGATTTGTAAGCATTTCCTATATCTAGATATTCTTAGACTGGGAAATGGGGACACAATATTCACCAGGCCCATAGCCTCATTATAATATAAACTCTTCAAGTCTTTAAAATGTGCTGTGACTCCATTATGAACCATGGCAGCTACTAAAACCCACCAAAACAGAATAATTTAAATAAGGTAATATTTAACTTCAGTTTTAATGGATAAGGAGGAGTTTGTTGGGGTAAGAAGGAGAGGAAAAGAAGTACCACATTAAAGTCAAGAGAATAGTTTGGGAGAAGGAGCAGATACTTGAAAGAGAAGAAAGGTATTCGGGGTGCAGCAAGTGGTCTGCTGTGATGAGTAAGGAAGATGGGAGATGAACTAGTGGCACATGATTTGAGAAAGCTTGTATTCCAGACTAGGGAGTTTAGACTTTATTTTGTGTGTACTTAGGGATTTGGTAAAGATTTTTCTGGACAGGGGAACACTATGATCAAAGTTGTGGTTTAAAGGAGTCCATATAATTTTAGCAGCCCACTAGTTTATCTTTTTCACTGAATCTTCCCAACTCCTGCCTCTCTCTTTATTTATTTTTTTAATCTTTAATTTTCTTTTACCTACCCATGTGGTTAACATTGACCTCTGTGTGATTGTGACTAGTGCTCTAGTAGTCTCAGTCTGGATCATGAGTTTTCTCATTTCTTCTTCTTCTTTGATTTAATTTTGTTCTTTCAGTATAAGCAAAGGTAATTTTTGACATTTGAATCTAACATAAAGCAGCATTAAAAATGTCTAAGCAAGTAAATAGTACTGCAGCTTACTCAGCTTCACTAACTGAGGTTTATTATTGTAAAGAGGCAAGGAAAGTAGTGAATTCATATTTATGAAGAACAGGAAGAAATCCAAACTTACTAAAATTTTTGTCAGACAATTTTCTGCCAGCTTTTGTAGGCCTCTGTTCATTTAATGATAAGTGGAGACTTTAAAATGTAAATTAATATTAATATTAAGACACTGAGTTCTAAATTAGTTTACTTCTTAGAGAAATGAAAATATAAGAAGAAGGGACCATAAGTTGCATTTCTCCTAGAAAAGCTTTTGTGGAAGGATCTCATCTCTTAAAATTTATATTCTGTGACTATTATTCATTGAGGAAGAAATTAAACAAATTAATACCGATAGTGCTCCTTCTGTTGATAAATTGTGTGGAATATTTATCTCTTGAATAAAAGTGTAATGGAACAATAGGATTGCAGTATTTTTCTAACTTAGCACTAGGGTAGTAAAAACTATTCCTTTGGCTTGTAATTATGTCTGAATCTTTGTGAAAGGGTGGAGACATTGAATGACGGCAAATTAACTGTTTTATTTGTATTGATTTATGTATATTATTGATATAGCAATATTTTAACTTGTTAACTTTTTCACCTCAACTGTGTAATATATGGCTGCCTCAGGTAATGGCTACTTAAAATTTCATTCAACATTAAATATTACTCCTGGAGAGTAAATGATAGAGACTCATTTTATATATAAAATATTCCTGCTTTATAGCTTCTTTTAAAAAGCATAGATTTTAGAACGCCTAGGTTGCCCAATGGTTACCTCCTGCCTTCAGCCCAGGGTGTGATCCTAGAGTCCCAGGATCCAGTCCTACATTGGGCTCCCTGCATGGAGTCTGCTTCTCCCTCTGCCTATGTCTCTGCCTCTCTCTCTGCATCTCTCATGAATAAATAAAAATCTTAAAAAAGTTTAGATTTTTATTTTTAATCTATGCATACTGCATTAAGATATTAAGTTGTGTAGGAGCTATAAGACTAATCAAATACAAGAGCTATGTTATTTTTTGTAGGTCTATTTAATTTGAAATGTTTTGTTCAATTTCAAATGAAGTATAATGTTTCCAGCTTAAGTCAAAATACAAAACCAAACAGAAAACTTCAATATCTCTGATCTCATAGATTAATAGAAAATCATATTTTCACTTACATTTAAGATACTCTTGACAGAGATCAAGACTAACTCAGATGAAACTCATAACAAATATTTATAGCAGTCCTTATAAACAAGATTATGTTTTTACTTGTGTATACTAGCACTATCAGTTATATAAAAAGAGATGCCATGCCTTGATTAATGGCATTATTGATTGTAAATAAACAAAAATGTCCTTTTTTATAAAACTTAGTTTGGGTTTCCTTTTAAGAAAATTCTAATCTAACAACATTCCAAATAAAATACAGGTACTAATAAATGTGTTGGTGTGAATCTCTAGCAGGAAACTAAGTATGGTTCAAACTAGAAAATAAAATTACACTGAGCTTACTAATGATGTGACTATTGTGAATGCAAGGCACATTTTTAAATACCGGTCGTATTTTGAAACAAAACTAAGCCGAAATACAAGGTTACAGCTAGAAGTAAATTAGAAATCATCCAAGTTTTAGTCTTCAGTGCATTTCATGAAGAAATTGAGACCTAAGGTCATATAAACAATTAGAATCAGATCTATTTATAATAATCAGATTTTCTGACTCTAACCTAGTATGTTTATACCATAAAAATTTGATTCATTTGACACTTACAGTACCATACATATTTATAAAATTATGTAACAATAAATAGGTTTTATATATAATAATATATATAGCCATACCTTTTATATTAGCAATATATATACTAGCATATATAATATAATGGCCTTTATAATTAAAGAAAATGTTACTTTATATGATAAAAACACTCAAAATTAGAAACAGAGAAGTTCTCATTTTTATATTCTGTTAGATTTGGAAATATAGTTTATATTCAGCACACATACACATTTATGTGAAGATGTCTATATTTATATGTGTATTTGTGTTTATACACACATATATATATATATGTTCATTTCTTGAGTGGTAATTATTCATAATGGACAGAGATAATATGAGGAGACAGGAATACAGAGATGGGAAGCAGGACATTTAAATTAAAATTTCTCTTTTTACTTACTAGCTGGCTGTCCTTGGAAAATTGGTTTATATCCCTGAATCCATTTTGCTTTCTTTTCTGTAAAATGGGGATAATGAAACCAAATTTACTGGTTGTAGGGAAGGTTAGAGATAATGCGTGTAATGTGGTCACCAGTATCATTTCATGTTGTTCAATTTGTACCGTGACACACTTCAGAATTTTGAGGCCAGTGAACTCTTTGTTTATGTCTTAGTATAGTATTTCAAATATGCTAACATGATTTAAATCCAAAAAATATGATACTGCTGATCACTTGGGTACATAATTATCAGAAGTGGAATTATTATGTTAGCATGCATGAAATGATCCTTGAGAATCAAATAGCTAGTTGTGACTTAATGTCCATTAATCTTTATTCTACTTGCCTGATTGTGATTTGAATTTTTATCAACAAAAGATAAAAGCATGGACCTTGCAATCAGAGAGACTTGGGTAAAGCCCTGAATTAGCCTCTTAGTAACTGTATGAACAATCTATTTACATCTACACGTTTGTGTAAGAAAAATATAATAAAATTTTACCAGGAAAGTTATTGTGAGAGTTAAAGGAAATCGCACATTTAAAAAGTTTATTACAATATTTTATGCAGAAAATTCAATAAATGTTAGCTACTATATTATTATAGTCATTAATTTCCATTGTTATTACTTATGTAGTGGTTATCTTTATCTCTCGTTAGAAGCCAAACTTAATCTCTGCAGAATTTCAGAAGTGTAAAAGTTATGGTAACAGGATAGATAGCAATACTTTTGGGGAAAGCTATATAACCAGTGACGCATTTGTATTAAGATGGGGAGACAATACATGGAATCATTTATTTTAAGGGTCATCACATTTTAACTAGTTAGGATCCTTTTAAAGTCTAAGCCATCCATTATTTTATAGCTTCTTTTTTGTTCTTATGCTGCCAAACATTAATTCTAGGCACTGATATTGTTAAAGTAATTCACTGAAAAAACTGAGAAGTTGGGGATCCCTGGGTGGCTCAGCGGTTTAGCACCTGCCTTTGGCCCAGGGCACGATCCTGGAGTCCCAGAATTGAGTCCCGCGTCGGGCTCTCAGTGTGAAGCCTGCTTCTCCCTCTGCCTGTGTCTCTGCCTCTCTTTCTCTCTCTGTGTCTATCAGGAACAAATAAATAAATAAATCTTAAAAAAAGAAACTGATAAGTACTATAATAGAGCAATAATGAAAGCTGTGATCATTAGAAAAGAAAAGGAAGGGGCAGCCTGCAGGCTGGGGTGTGATCCTGGAGAACTGGGATCGAGTCCCACATCGGGCTCCCTGCATGGAGCCTGCTTCTCCCTCTCCCTCTGCCTGTGTCTCTGCCTCTCTCTCTGTGTCAATAAATAAATAAAATCTTAAAAAAATAAAAAGGAAGGACTAATTCATGCACCTGGATAATATACTTGTGAAACTAATTTATTTTACTGGCCAAGTCATAAAGTATAATGTAAAAAATTATGAAAATAGCTCAATAAATAGATGCACAAAGATTTATTGAAGGGAAACATGAAATCTCATGATAGATCAACATCCTTGACATTAATGAAGATTGCTATTATTAAAGAAGACAGTTACAGATTCCTAATATCCATTTATTATATATCTGTCTACTTATCTACCTTCTAACTATCATTTATCATCTATCTACTGTACTGTCAGAGAACTTGGTCATTGCCGTCTGGTCCTAAATCATTATGAAGGTAATATATTTTTATTTGACACAATATAGATAATGAAATAATTAATTGATCAATATAAGCATATTTGAAATAAGAAAAATATATTATTGCGATTTTTAACATGATAATAGTATGTTAAAACTTTTTTAAAAAGACCTGATGGTAAACATGTGGTTCTGATTTCATTTCCATATCATTTTGAGAATCATCATTATATTATAATTGAACTTGAAAGAAGAATATACTTGGAAATACCTTCTTAAATAATTAAATGTATTGTCACATTCTTTTAACTTATTTGCAAAAGATTGTGCTTCTCATATATCCCTCCCTGATACTTATTGATTGGTGTTGAATGAGACATCTGTTGATTTTGAGTCTTACACTGCTCTGTTTCAAGGCCCTTTGAAAATGTCCCTTTAGAGACTATTCTTCTGTATCTCCTAATGCTTTTAAGGCCATTTACTTAAAAAAGTGTAGGGTGACTTCAGCTTCAGGATCTCCTTATGAATACTCTATAAAATAATGTCCCTCCCTAAAGCCTCAAAGTTGTCCTTTCTTTGTTTACTGAGCTAGATTTGGATGAATCAATAGGAGAATAGTTTCCAAAATGTCTTGTTCCACAGTACAAATTTTCTAAATCTTCCTTCCTTCCTTCCTTCCTCCTTCCTTCCTTCCTTCCTTCCTTCCTTCCTTCCTTCCTTCCTCTTTCTCCTTTCTTCCTTTTCTTTTCTTTCTTCCTTTTCTTTCTTCCTTTTCTTTCTTTCTTTCTTTCTTTCTTTCTTTCTTTCTTTCTTTCTTTCTTTCCTCTTTCTTCTTTTTCTTTCTTTCTTTCTCTCTCTCTCTCTCTCTCTTCTTTCCTTTCTTTCAATTTGAGGTGACTTATGACAATTTCAATCTTTTCTATTGGTTATTCCCATTCTTCTTTATTTTCTTGAGATAATTGTTAACCTATGCACTAATTGATAGGGACCCAAGAGTACGGATTTATGTCCTTAGAACTATTTTAAATTTCTCTGTGAATATTTTTGTCTTCTGTCTAGGCTTTGAAATATTTACACATTTAAATATTTAAATATTTATAGACCTACCTCTGAGATATCGTGGTTTGGTTACATACCACCACAATGAAGCAAATATTGCAGTAAAACAAGTAAAATTATTTTTTTTTAGTTTCCCAGTACATATAAAAGTTTATACTATACTGTAGTCAATAGTATTATGTCCATGAGAATGTACATACCTTAATTTAAAAAATGCTTTATTGCTAAAAAATGCTAATCACCATCTGAACTTTCAGTGAGATGTAATCTTTTTGCCAGTGGACGGTCTTGCCTCAATGTTGCTGGCTGGCCAGGGTGGTGGTTGAGGTGACTGTGGCAATTCCTTAAAATAAGACAACAATGGAGTTTGTCATACTAAGTCTTCCTGTCATGAGTGACTTTTCTGTAGCATGTGATGCTGTTTAAGAGTTGAGCTTCACAAAACTTTTTTCAAGATTGGATTCTCTCAAATCTGATGCTACTTTATCAACCAAATTTATGCAGAATCCTAAATCCCTTGTTGTGATTTTAACAATCTTCACAGCATCTTCACAAGCAGCAAGTTCCATCTCAAACCCCCACCCCTTAATTATTTTTCTAATCCTTAAGAAGCGACTCCTTATCCATTCAAGTTTTATCATGAGGTCCCAGTAATCCAGTCCCATCTTCAGGCTCCACTCTGAATCTAGTTCTCTTGCTATTTCTGATTCTAGCTCTCTTGCTATCTGATGGTACTTCCTCCACTGAATTCTTGAACTTCTCAAAGTCATCCAGGAGTATTGAAATTACCTTCTTCTAAACTCCTATCCGTGTTAATATTTTCACCTTGTGCCATGAGCCATGAAAGCTCTTTTTTAATTTTTTTTTTTTTTTTTTACTGGAGTTCAATTTGCCAGCATTTAGCATAATACCCAGTGCTCATCCTGCTGTGAATGCTCTTAAAAGCACCTAGAGTGGTGAATCCTTTCCAGAGGTTTTCCATTTTCTTTGCCCAGAGCGATTAGAGAAATCACTATCTATGGCAGCTATAGCCTTGTTAAATGTATTTCTTAAATAATGACACTTGAAAGTTGAAATAACTGATACATAGGCTGGGGAATAGATGTTATGTTAGCAGGCATGAAAACAACATGATTCTCATTGTACATCTCTATCAGAGTTCTTGGGTAACTAGGTGCATTGTCAAGAAGCAGTCATATTTTGAAAGGAATCTTTTTTTCTGAGCATTAGTTTTCAATGGTGGACTTAAAATATTCAGGAAACCATGTTGTAACATGTGCTTTCATCTTTGTTGTTTCATTTACGGGGTATACGCAGAGTAGATTTAGCATAATTATTGAGGGCCCTAGGATTTTGAGAATAGTAAATGAGCATTGGTTTTACCTTAAGTCACATTAGCCCCTAACAAAAGAGTCCCCCTATCATTTGGAGCTTTGAAGCCAATCATTGACTTCTCTCTAGCTATGAAGGTAGTAGATGGCATCTTCTTCTAGTAGAAGGTCGTTTCATGTACATTGGAAATCTGTTGTTTAGGGGCACCTGGGAGGCTCAGCGGTTGAGCATCTGCCTTTGGCTCAGAGCATGATCCCGGAGTCCCGGGATGAAGTCCCACATCGGGCTCCCTACATGGAGCCTGCTTCTCCCTCTGCCTGTGTCTCTGCCTCTGGCTATGTCTCTCATGAATAAACAAATAAAATCTTTAAAAAAAGGAAATGTGTTGTTTAGTGCAGCCAGCTTCATTAATTATCTTAGCTAAATCTTCTGGATAACTTGCTACAGATTCTGTGTCAACACTTGCTGGTTCACCTTGCAATCTTCTATTATGGAGATGGCTTCTTCTCTTAAATCTCATGAACCAACCTCTGATAGCTTCCAACTTATCTTCCATAGCTTCTTGACCATTCTCAGTCTTCACAGGATTGATAGAATTAGGTTTTTGCTCCAGATTAGACATTGGCTTAAGGGAATGTTGTATCTGGTTTGATCTTCTATCCAGACCAATAAAAGTTTCTCTGTAACAGCAATAAAATTGTTTTGCTTGCTTATCTTTCATCTCTTCACTAGAGTAGAACTTTTCCTTTGCATTCAAAACTTGGCTAACTGTTTGGCACAATATGCCTACCTTTTAGCCTATCTTGGCTTTCAGCATGTCTTTCTCACTAAACTTAATCATTTGTAGCTTTTGATTTAAAGTGAGAGACACATGACTTTCTTTCATGGAATACTTAGAGGTCGATGTAGGATTATTAGTTGACCTAATTTCAATATTGATGTGTCTCGAGTAATAGGGAGGCCCAAGAAGAAGGACAGAGAGAGGGGAATAGCCAGTTGTTGGAACAGCCAGAGCACACACAACATTTATCGGTTAAATTTACTTTTTTATATTGGGTATGGTTTGTGGTGCCCCAACTGATTATAATAACATCAAAGATCACTGATCACAGATCTCCATGACAAATAAAGTAATAATGAAAAAGTTAAAAATACTTGAGACAATTTAATTTGGAGGGTTTTCTTCTGGCCAGAAGAAAAGAGAGGTAAATTAGGAAAAATAACAAAAGATAATAATGGAACATAGGAAGAAGGAAGAATAGGATAAAGGCAGTTATGTTTAGGTTACGTTTTGAAGGATCTAAAAGAGTTTGAAATTTTTCACTTTAGCCAGGGAATTCATTAAAAGGGTGATTTTGGAATCTGAGTTTCTTTTGGATGCTTCCTCAAACCAGAAAAAACAAAACACAAACAAACAATACCCCCAGCCAATTGAATATTTGGGATTTTACTCTTTTTTGCTTTAAGCCTGTTTTATATAAGCAATTTTATTTATAATGCAGATTCCCCAAATTCACCTTTATTATTGCCTTAGCTCTGGCAGCCATAGCAAACTACTGTAGATTGGGTGGTTTAAGCAACAGAAATTTATATTTTCAGTGGAGGCTAGAATTACAAGATCAGGGTGCCAGCATGGTCAGTTGTTCGTGAGAACCCTCTTCCTGACATATAGACAACTGTGTTCTGTGAGAGAGGAAGAAAGGGAGAAAGAGGAGGGAAGGAGAGAGAGAGAAGGACAGGAAGAGGGAGCTGGAGAGAGAGAGATCTGGTGTCTCTTCTTATAAGGGTACTGATTGCTTCTACGCGGGCATTAATCCCACACTCATGACCTCATCTGAACTTAATTACCTCTCCAAGATTCCATCTCCAAATGTAATCACATTGGTGATTAGAGCTTCAACTTACGAATTGGGGAGAGGTGGCACAATTATTCAATCCATAGCAATGATCTGTGTCAAAATTATTCCATTTAGAAAGATAACACTCAAATTAGACTTATTTCGAGAATGCATTTAAGAGATCTGTGAGGATCTGGCAATAGTTGGTCTAGGTATTTTTTTGTATCTTGTATCTATACTCTTGAACATAATATTTGGCTGTGTCTAATAGCAAACACAAGAAATATTTACTCTCTAAGGGATGAACATTTGGAGATTAGACATATCTGGAACTAAACTGTCATGCAGAAAACAAGACAAGTCAGGGAAAGTTCTCATATGTTTCTGAGAGGTGCCAAAGCAAATCCTATCCTATTCAGCTGTTGATTAAACAAGATATTTCATTTGTTAGTTCTCTGGGCTGGTTCAAATGTCAGTACTGTTGAACTTATGTCTGTTCTCTGCTTTATGTATTAACCTTTATATAGTCACAAAAGAAAAAGATGAGAGCAGTCAGGAGGACCAGCAATATTTTTAGTAACAAGACATATTTCCACCAAGTATAAATTTTTAAATCTGATCAGATAATCAAAAGATCCCTAAAAGCCAGAATCAATCTCTGACAAAATTTAGTACTATGGTCAGAGAGAGCATTCTTCATGCTTTAATAATGTCTAGCTGCCATTTGTTCTTTTTCAGCATGACAAAGAAAAGAGAAGATAAGTGAGGGTGAAGCTAAAGTGTAGCCATTTGAAACATTGACCCTGGGCTACCTCTGTAAGAATTCTACAAAGCTGGCATTTTTTTTCCTCATAGCTATTTTAGGTTTTTGCCAACTTATCAAAAAAGTCACATCTATCAAATTCCTTTAATATCTTTATCATCCATTATTTAATAAGGACACTAATTTTTGCTTCTGTTTGCTAATATTTGTACTCCCCATAGTAAATGACAAAGCTGCCCTTACTGTGATGTCATGATCCATAATAGCAGATTGAGTCAGTATTATTAATGGTATTTCCTGATACTGACATATTCATACTTTATGTTACCACAAATGTAGTGTTGATAATCTAAGAAAGAAATATATATTAAGAATATAAATTTGAATATTAAAAATTTTATTTAAACATAATATTTGAAAAATACCTTATCAAAAGGATGAAAAATTATTCATGCATCTGTACAAATTATTTCTCACTTCAAAATATTTGACTATTAACTAGTCATACTAAAGAGCTTCTCAAAGTGTGATACTTTCTCTAAGCAGAGATCAGCAGCCTTTCAGAAATGATATTTTAATGAATACATAAAGGAAAGTTTGTGATAGCAGTGGTTATCTGAAGATCTTGTGGACTGGGAATTTTTGTTTCACCCTGGAATCTGCTTGGTCTTATTTAGATGTGTACATAGTGATGTAAAATGTAGAAATGACTTCCATTCATCCAGTAAGGCTATTGGGCTTGAGGTTAATGTTGTAACAAAGAAAGTGATTCTTCAGAACTAAGAGATTTCATAGTGAACTAGGAAAAATTAGATCCTTTCACCTAACTAATCACTTAGGGAGAGACCCAGAGGAAATTAAGAGAACTTTCAAATTGCTGTTATTGTTTCCTTCCTTTTCCCTATTAGAATGCCTGGTGATCTTATGGGAATATTGGGCCATAACAGTAACTTGTCACATTTGGTTGAAAGCATAGAATGCTGCTATATATCTTGATTTATTTATGTGTTTCTAGAGCCTTTTGTTTTACTCATTGGACTAGCAGTATACAGTTGATCCTTGAACAACAGAGGGGTTAGTGCCACTGAAGTTGAAAAACTGAGTATGACTTTTAACTCCTCCAAAACTTAACTACTGATAGCATTCAGTTGACTGAGAGCCTTACTGATAACATAAACTGAAGTTGGACTATCTCTACCTCCTTTCCCTCAAACTAAATCATACTCAAACTAGTTGAAAAGGTCACTGTCTCTTCTAAGTGGAAATTTAGATATAGAATAAACAGATTCCTAAAATTAAACAATTACTTCATATGAAGAAGGCAAAGGGAAGACTTTTCTTTTTCTCTGGGCAATAATGATAGCAAGAGGTGAGCAGCCTAAAATCATTAACTGCAGTATATTCTTTGTGTTATTTAAATCATCCATTGAAATTATGTACCTTACACATTTTGATTTGTAATTCATATGTACAATTCTGAAGAGTGGGATTTTTTAAAGGGGATAATTGAATAATTTATTTAATTTCTTAAAAGTGAGGATGAACATTTTGTAGATTATATTACTCCTAATACTTTTGCAAAGTGAAGCCCATTAAGGAACCAGAGTACTACTTAACTAAAGACTAAATCAATTATGTCTCCTAACCTGGGAGAAAGTCTTCATATATCTAATGTAATTTTTTCAACAAAGATTAATAATTCATATAATACTTATTCTTTTATTCTGGTCACCCAAAAAGGTATTGCGAAAGAAGAGCAGAGAAATGGGAGAGGAGAGAGGAAGGGGAGTGGAGGAGGGGCTGGAGAAGGACATAGAAGGGTGTGAATGAGAGAAGGAGATTTATTTGTTATATGATAACATTGAATATATTATGCTTGAAGTAAAAAGAGACATTTAGAGAAAAGATAGAATGATATAGCTATTAGATGAAGAGCCTACTTATTCAATAACTAGTTGATATTATGTGTGTAATAATTGATGATATTCAACCTAGTTCAAAAATTAAGAACCAAAAGATGTGAGAGAGATTTACAGAGCTCTTTCTGGAAAGGGAATGGAAGGAAAGGGAAAGTAAAGGAGAAGGGAGGGGGAAAAAAGAAAAGAAAAAAAAAAGAAGACAAGAAGAAAAGAAAAAGAAATTACCTAGAATATTTCCTCTTACTAGAACCTAAGTAGTCCAACCATTACTCTTCTGACAGAGTTTAAATCAAATGGCAATAATCCCTTGAAGGGACAGGTTTTTTTCTGTTTTGCTCTCTATTACATCTTCAGAGCTTAGAATATGGCTGGCCCAAGTATGGAGTTAATAAGTTGTTTTTATTTTAATAAATTGCATTGTATATTTAGGTAAATTACATGGTATAAATATACAAAATGACTAGTTATTCAATAGCTATTTTAATTTGTATTAGATTATAATTCCATGCAGATTAAAATTAAAACTTGAACTATTGCTGTGGTTTGCATTGTGTTATATGCAATAATCACCGGTATTAAAAACAAACAACCAAACCCCTGACAAAGTACCGAAGGCAAAGCATCTCCTTTGATAGGATAAGAAATGTGAGATGATCATAAAAGCTGACACACATGTAAGTTATATATTTTTTTGTCTAATAAATGTCAACATCTATAAGAAAATTATATTCAAAATACATAATTAATGGAATAATTCTTATGCCACAAGTTTTAAAATGTTTCTTTTAAAAGATGTTGATGTTAATTTATCAGTGGTGTTTTTCTTGCTTCATTGACAAATCCAAGTGGAATTTGTTTCTTAACAGTGCATTAATGTTATCTAGAAAGAATAACAATAAAATGCATTTTAACTACCCTTACCCTAAGGACATTGCCTATTGCCCAGATGGAATGCTTTGTAAATTCTCTATATTCTACTGTATCATTTCTCCTCCCTTTAAGATTTCTTTTCCGGGTTTTAGGGTCTAAGATACCAGATTACATAAGTTTTAGGTTAGACTTTATTTAAATAATACAGGTCTTGTGCATATTTTCATAGAAAGGATAACAACTATGATTTCATCTTACTCTTGGAAATTTCATAAGGTGTTGTTTTGAGTGGCAGAGGAGTTACTTATTTGTCTGTTCTTGCTGTGGCAAACTTGCTCCAAGGATAGCTTCAGGGCTCTTTCCAAGCTTAAAATGTGAACCCTAAGTGGGAAAGTCAGCATATTTACCAGACTTTTTTTTCTCTAGTTGAGTTGAATACATAAGTGTATGTATATGTATATGTTTACACTTTGCTGTGTATATATTATTTTTTACGTCCATAGTATTGAGCTGAATGAGAATTTTAAATATCAGTTAACTGCAATTGTCACTCAAATTACTCACACATGTAAGATGTAAGCAAATTTTTGTGGCACTTAATGTCAAGAATTTTTTTTTTTGTATCATTTAGGTAACAATTTTAATGAAAACCTGCCCAAGAGGCATCAAAATCTATTTTTCTAATTAGTTACAAATGCTCTTTACGAGTGTTTTGTTTATTTATTTCTGTGTAACAAATTTTCCTAAAGCATAATGGCTTAAAATGGCAAATGTCATTCGTCTTGCATGATTTTTGTGGGTCAGAAGTTCAGCCAGGGTGTAGCAAACAAGTTTTCCTTTGTTTTGTGATGTTTATGCCTTCTCTAGAATACAAAATCCTTTTACTCATATTGAGTGGTTGTTAATGGCTGTCAAGTGAAGGACTTGATGGGATTGTCAGCCAGGATATTTGTGTAGACTTGGCTTCCTCACAACACAGTGGCTGGGTTCCAGCAGAAAGTGTCCCAAGAGAGCCAGACGAAAGGCATAGTGCCTCTATGACCTAGTCTTAAAAATTATATTGCATTGATTCTACCACATTCTTTTAGGCAAGGCAGTCACAAAAGTCATACAGTTTCAGAGGAAGAGAATTAAGATCTCACCACTCAACCAGAATATCAAAAACCAGCAGGATGAAATATATATTTATGTGACCATCTTTGGAAAATACAGTCTGCCACAATGGGTATTAACAATTCTGCAAATTTTAACATGGAAAGTTTAATGAACAAAATACGTACCTTCTACTTGAATTACTACTCACAAGCAGTAGGCCACAATGATTATGTCATTCTAATATTATGTCTGGAATATATGCCATTGATGATAGACTTTATAAACCTAGAGTGCTACTATTCTATGGAAGCCTTCTATGGAAGCCTAGAAAACATGTAACTAGGGTCCTATATGCTGAATGGTGGCTGTGCACATGAAAAAGTGCTGATCATGTTTTTATTACATAAGTTGGTAGAAAGGAATAGTAGTTATGACTCTATTCCTCCTGATGTTCTCTCTATATTCTTGTGTCTGTGTATAATATATATATATATATATATATGTAGTATATATATTACATATGTATGTAATATATAATATATGTATTATACATTCTAGACACAAGTGGAAGAAGGCAACCAGAATGACAAGGTATGATAAACTTCCCATAACTAGAATTATTGAAGTGTGAGCTGAATAGCCTAAGTGGACATCTGTCAGAGATTTTGAAATGGAAGAGTATATTAGTAGCAATATAGACTCATTGTTTAGGTTGAAGTTCAAACTGAAACTCTATGATCCTTTTGTTTAATTATCTATATTTTTATTTAATTATTAACATTGTGAAAGTAATTCTTTGGCCCTTTTCCTAAAGTAGCCATTGTATTACTTTGCTCAGGCTGCCATAACAAAGTGCCACAAACCGAATGGCTTAAACAACAAAAATTTATATTTCATAGTCTGGAGGCTAGAAGTTTAGGTTCAAGGTATCTGCAGGGTTGACTTCTTCTGAATTTGAAGACATTCCTCTATGTTTACACAAGATCTTCTCTCGGTTTGTGTCTGTCTTCCAATATTTTCTTCTTCTTCTTTTTTTTTAAGATTTATTTATTTATGATAGACATAGAGAGAGAGAGAGGCAGAGACACAGGAGGAGGGAGAAGCAGGCTCCATGCCAGGAGCCTGACGTGGGACTCGATCCCGGGACTCCAGGATCGCGCCCTGGGCCAAAGGCAGGCGCCAAACCTCTGAGCCACCCAGGGACCCCCCAATATTTTCTTCTTATAAGACACCAGTCATATTGGATTAGGGCTCACCATGATGACTTTATTTTTAAATTAGTTACTCCCTTAAAAAGTTTATCTACAAATGTAATCACATTTTAAAGTAGTAGGGTTAGGTGTTCAATATACGAATTGGGGGGTGGAGGCACACATTATCAGATAATATTTTTCTATTTATTAAAATAAAATAACACTTTGCCCATAAATTTCTTACTCTGTGGTCTGGAGGTATTTATAAATGCTTGTTTCCTGTTCAAATTTCAAGAAAACCATTGGCTATTTCAGCTTAAATTTGATGTACCACGGGTACATTGTTGCCTGCTGCAAACATTCCAGTGTTTGCATTATAATAAATAGGCAACCTTGAAAACTGAATTCACATAGTTTTATTTTTCCCTATGATAGGTCAAGTTTCAGTTTTGTTCTAGAAAATATTTGTGTAATATAAATACTTGTGAAAAGAACTGTTCAAAAACTGAGGCAAGAAATGGTATTAAATTGGCTAAAAACACAAATTCAAGGAACAGAATTTTATAATAAACTTAATAACTGTCCAAACATGTGTCAAAAGGTGAAAGGTTACTATTGGTACACAGAAGTACCAGAATTTGGATTATGTGAGACAAGCCTGCCTAAATTTAATATTGTTCTTTACATTATATAGTTTTGTCTGCCGTTTCCAGGATTATAATTATTGTCAGGTTTATTTCCTTCTTTTTTTTTAAAGATTTTATTTATTCGTAGAGATTCAGAGAGAGAGAGAGGCAGAGACACAGGCAGAGGGAGAAGCAGGCTCCATGCAGAGAGCCTGACGTGGGACTTGATCCAGGGTCTCCAGGATCACGCCCTGGGCTGCAGGCGGCGTTAAACCGCTGTGCTATCGGGGCTCCCCCTGTCAGGTTTATTTCTATATTTTTACTCTAATTAGCTTTAACTTAAGGGTATTAACTATTTCTATGCAATTCTTTCACATCTTTAAAAAAAGAGATACTGAAGGGGCACATGGGTGCCTCAGTCAGTTAAGCATCTGCCTTCAACTCAGGTCATGATCTCAGGGTCCTGGGATCTGGCCGCACATAGGGCTCCCTGCTCAGTGGGGAGCCTGCTTCTCCTATCTCTGTGCCCCTCTCTCTGCTCATGCTCTCCCTCTGTTTCTCTGTCTCCTTCTCAAGTAAATAAAGTCTTAACAAATAAAAATAAATTTAAAAAAGATACCGAAGATGATATTATGCTTATGTAATATGGTTGCATATCTTTTTTTAAAATTTAACTTATTATTTAAATTGCTTCTAATTAATTTAAGGTCTTTGCTTCATGCATTTGCCAGTTCTTTCTCATCTATAGATACTTTTACTCTATTTACTGTTACTGTAATCTACCAAGAATTGTGTTTCATTTTAATAAAGGAGGCAAGTAACTATAGACTGTATGTGTTTGAAATAGAAGTGTTCATATTTCTGAATGATCTGCACTCTTACTCTGTTCCTTCCTTTCCCTGTCCCGCTACTCACACTGACAGGAAGTCCTCGCCATTTCTCACTTCATGTATCTCAGCAGTATTGCCAGTGATCTTGCCGGATCTCGCTCCTGTACTTATATGTTGCCAGGCTATGTGCATAAAATATAAAGCTGATCATGTTGCTTCTTTATTAAATGACTGATAGCAGATCTTCATTAACTTCAAAATTAAATACTAGTGTTTTAGCATTGCTTAGAAGGTACTTAAGGTGTTAGTAAAACCTGTATCTCCTTTCTTCAACTCCTTGTGTTTCCTCTAGGCCCAGCCACACTGAATTATTTGCATTTCTCAAGATGTATGGCATTTTCTTATATCTCATTGCCTCTTAGCATACTGTTTCGCACGCTTGGCTAGTGTCTTTTCTTTTCCTTAGTGCCTCAATTCACTTTTCTTCAATCTCTCATTCATTAGGCAATGATTTATTGAGTTCCTCCCTTGTGCCCAGCACTGTGCTAAGAAACGGAGTGAACAAGAGAGTGATGGTTCTGCTCTTCCAGTTGTGTTGATTACTTTACCTTCCTGGCTTCTTCGATAGTACTTTTTATATGGTATTATTTCCTTACTGCACTAAGTTACATTCATGGCAAATACTTTGTCTTTTCTTTTCATCAGTCTAGTACATATCACAGTGCCTGGACATGGTATGGTTTAGTGAATGCTACTAATGGAATCCCTATGTGTGCCTCCTGTGCTCAATGTGTGTTTATTTGTAGTCATGATGCAATGACATGTATTTTATCTGCTTCCTTTCAGTTCCTTATTCAATTCTGGACTAATATTATTTCATCAGAAAAGCCTTTTATAAGCACTGGATTAAGGATGCTAGTTTAAAAAAAAAGTATTTAGAGATTCGCTAAAACTAGTATGTAATACCTAAATTTCATTGTTGACTTGTGTGTGTATGTATTATTTTCAAGTGTTTTTTTTTTTTTAAGATTTTGTTTATTAATAATGAGAGACACAGGGAGGCAGAGCCACAGGCAGAGGGAAAAGCAGGCTGCAGGGAGCCCGATGTGGGATTTGATGCCAGGACCCTGGGATCATGCCCTGAGCCAAAGGCAGAAACTCAACCGCTGAGCCACCCAGGCATCCCTACTTTCAAGTTTTTCTATGTAACTAACTTCCATTTAATTAATATGCAGCATATATTAGTTCCAGGAGTAGAATTATTGATTCATCACTTATGTACAACACTCAGCGCTCATCACAACAAGTGCACTCCTTAGTATCCATCACTTATTCAGCCCATCCCCCTGCTCACCTCTCCTCCAGCAACTCTCAGATTGTTCTCTACAATTAAGAGTCTGTTTTATGGTTTGTCTCTCTCTTTTTTTCCCCCTTATGTTCATCTGTTTTTTTTTTTCTTAAATTCCACATATGAGTGAAATTATATGGTATTTGGTATATGTTATCTGTCTTTCTTTGACTTATTTTGCTTAACATTATACCCTCTAGGTCCATCCATGTGGTTGCAAATGACAAGATTCCATTCTACACATTTAGGCTCTTTCCATAATTTGGCTACTGTTGATAATGCTACTATAAACATTGGGGTGCATATGTCCTTTCAAATCAGCAGTTTTGTATCCTTTGGGTAAATATCTAGCAGTGAAGTTACTGCTATTCTATTTTTAACGTTTTGAGGAACCTCTCTACTGTTCTCCACAGTGGCTGCACCAATTTGCATTCCCAACAGTGTAAGAGAGTTCCCCTTTCTCTCCATCCTCACCAACAGACTGGTATATTTATCAACCAGGGAGACTTTATGTTATTGTGAGGACTGACTAGGAAGGAAAGGCAGGCTGGGACTTTGACATGGGCAGCCTTTTGTCTTCATTAAGAAGCCTCAACTACTTTTAAGGCTTTCAACTGATTGAATCAGGCCCAACCAGATGATATACAACAGTCTCCCTTACTTAAAGTCAACTGTAATAGAATGTAATCATATCTACAAAGTATGTTCACAGCACATTCAGATTAGTGTTTGATTGAATAACTGGAATTGGATGTATCAAAAATATAAAAAATGGTTATAAATAATATTAGCTAACATTTTAAAACTTCTTACCTTTATTCCAGGGTTATCATTAACATTTTACATGCAATAATTCATTTAATCCTCATAACAGCCCAAGAAGATATTATTATTATTCATATTTTAGTGATGAGAAAAACTATGAAGAAAAGTAAAGTTGGTTTGAGAATCTATTCCGTTGGAATGTATACATTCCACAAAAATATGTATTTTTGTCATTTATATTCATTGATATATCTCAAGGACCTGTAACAGTGCTGGGCAAGAAATATCAACAGCAATTGATTCCAAATAAATTTGAAAAAATAATATTTTCCTAAATTATATATCTTCTTTTGCCAGAGATAAATGTGTGAATGTATGGGTTTCATTCTGACACTTGACACTCATTCTGAGGAGTCATCAGAAAGTAGTCTTAGTAAATTTTGAGGTACAGAGCGTGCAACTCCAAACATTGTATGAGTCAAAGCTGTGCTATGTTCTGAGGCAAATTGCCTAATGATTACACAGTTTTCTTAGGATAAAGAATTTTTATATTAGGAATATTATTGAAGAGAAGTATAATTGAAAAAGATAAACTCTTGCTCTTCAGAACACTTGATACATTATATTTAAGTAAGGGTCAACAAGATGTATTGTCAGTAGCGTGGGTACAGGCAAATTGATTAAATTCTAGCTTTGCTACTCCAAGCTGCCTGACCTTGAACCCTGTAAAATAGGGATAATAATAGTACTTACCCTATAGAATTTTTCTGAGAAGTAAGGATGATACTGTCACTATAAGTGCATAGTTAGGACAGAAAATTATGCCTACTACGTAATTATATTTAAACATTTGTTAAGTAAATATTACTCTTTTATGAGGTTAAGCTTTATCATTGAGTTGTTCTGTGGTAAATACATGGATGCTGGCTGTCCTGACAGGAAAGGGGAAAGTGAAAAACAAATTCTTTCTTTTACACTTACAATTTGCTCATTGGTAGTAAATTATTCTGGTGAATTGGAGCAGTGACTTCAAACATAGTTATGCGTGATGCTTACAAGTTAATTATGCTGTAGACATATTCAGTAATTTTTATGTTCTAATTTTGTTTTTTTTTTAATTTTTATTTATTTATGATAGTCACAGAGAGAGAGAGAGAGAGAGGCAGAGACACAGGCAGAGGGAGAAGCAGGCTCCATGCACCGGGAGCCCGACGTGGGATTCGATCCCGGGTCTCCAGGACCGCGCCCTGGGCCAAAGGCAGGCGCCAAACCGCTGCGCCATCCAGGGATCCCTATGTTCTAATTTTGAACAAAACTGTCTCTCTTAACAAATCTTTGGTGTTTTGGGAAACATTTAAAAATGTGTTGCTTTCCTAGTGTTTTAAAATTGATTTTTTAAAATTAAAAAAACCAAACAAAGATAGAAGTTCAGTAATTAAATGGAATAATTTTGATATATCAAACCAGGGAAAAAGTAACACAAATTCAATATTTAGGTCTTGCACCTCAGTTTATTAGAAGTCTGAAAGAAACATTTTGTAAAATACAGTTAATAATGGAGATCATTTCATATAATAGCTTATTTTCTGTGGTATAGTAAAAAGTTACATGACCAAGTGAGACTACCCAATTTTAAACCTAGAAATGATTTCCACTCTGCCACAAGATTTGCAGATGCCTGATGCAGAGGTCCCAGTAATTTTGATCCTTTTGGGTGTCCATGTACTTGTAACTACCTGGGAATAAATGAGAGTAGTGTTTAGAACCAAATCTAAGCTTAAGTAGTTCTTGTGACTTTCAAACACCTTCCCTTATTCTAAAACTACTTCTATGTGTATAACCCATAATCAAACGTCAGCTTCTTATGTCCGAGTCATTTATTATTTATTTATTTATTTATTTATTTATTTATTTATGTATGTATGTATGTATGTATTTATTTATTTAGATTTTACTTATTTATTCAGGAGACACACACACACACACACACACACACACACACGAGAGAGACACAGGCAGAGAGAGGGAGAAGCAGGCTCTATGCAGGGAGCCTGATGCAGGATTCGATCCCAGGTCTCCAGGATCACGCCCTGGGCTGAAGGCGGCGCTAAACCGCTGAGCCACTGGGGCTGCACCCGAGTCAATGTTTTTATTAACTGATGGTTGTGACAACTGACTGTTTCTACATGCAGTTCCAACAGTTTTCTGTGAAACCCTTTCAGAATGTCCCTATTAGTGACCCTAATCTTGACAAAAAGAGCCCATCTGTCTAGAAAGAAATGGGACTTAAATTTTCAGTCAGGCTGGCTGACAGTTCCAAGTAACAGAAGCTAATGATGGAATTCTCTGCGGTTCATGCAATACAATTAAACAAAGATTCTTTTCACAGAAGAACAAATTTTGCATATGAATTTATAGGTTGGTGGCTCAAATTATTATCTGCATCGTTGGTTGGAAGTTAGAGTGGCAAATACATGGATTTTTGAACTCATGGATGCTGGAAACTTACTTGAATATGTGATGCCTTGACATAGCTCATATTTTTAAAGTTGTATTATTATTAAATATTTTATACACAGAGAGAGAGGCAGAGACATAGGCAAAAGCAGGATCTATGTGGGGAGCCTGATGAGGAACTAGATCCCAGGTCCCCAGGATCACAAGCCAATGGCAGATGCTCAATCATTGAACCATCCAGGTGCCTCTTTTAAGTTGTATTATGAAATAATTATCTGTTCCATAAATTTAACTTTTTTTAAAATTTAGAAGTGAATAATTTTTCCATACATGATTAAAACTCTATGAGTACAGTTACATAATGTGAGCAATCAAAACTGGAGCTTTGTTTCACTCTCTGCTTTCTTGTAAAGCCAGTTATTCCTGTCATGAGAGTTCAGTCTGAATAGTGAACCATTTGCTTTTGATGCAATTTGGAAAGTACAGAAATCATTCTTACCTCAAACCAGGATTCCTACAATTTTATAGTATCTAAACTTGCCTTGGTAGTTTAATCACTTAGATTAAAAATTAAAAGCCCCTAGTAGTATGAAAATGCGTTAATTTGAAGGGAATCCATGAAATGAGAATGATCCGTTTAAAAATTTGAGAACAATTTACTGAATCAGTCACTTACAATACCTTCTGAAAAAGTGATTTTTGTTTTTCCTTTAGGGAAAAGAGAAGCATTCAGAAAATATAATTTAATTTAATCTGATTAAATCATAAATATTGTTTGCCTGAAGGAATTACAAAAAATCCCATTGTTTTGACCACACATCTGTTTATCTACTCTGTTTTTATGACTATGTTTTATTTTTTCTCTTTATAAAAGTAAGAAAAGTAACACTGTAGAAAGTTTAGTAAATACTTTATTGGATAAAGAAGAAGGTGGAATTGTCTGTTGTCATATAACCCAAATTTTAATTTTTTATATTCGCCTTTAGTATGGTGTAGTATATAAGCAATCTGCGTTGATAATGAGAAGAGGTTGCATTTTTATTTCACAAAGTTCAATATAATTACCAAACCATATTAAATGATCTAACTTTTTAAAAATTTTTCTAATTAATCTTTCAAATGTGAACAAACAAGAACGATACTGTCCTATGAAAAGTGTGCATTGTGTTTTTGTTTTTCTAACATGTTTAAAAAGGTATTTGTTGCCTTATTAATGAAGAAGTATGGTAAAAACTTACATTGGCAAACAATTATGATTCTCACTTTATTTCCATTAATCTTATAGTGTAATTTGCTTTCAAAATCTACCAATAATGTAACATTTGTGTCAGAAATATTTGAAGTTTTTGTGAACTAACTAGGAATTTGTAAAGTGTTTTGTCAGGGCTATTAAATAAATGTCATTTTAAAGTATAGATTTCCTCATTTCCCCTGACATCCATATTCTTTTGTAAAATGTTCTAGGGCAACAAAAAATTATAATTTTTCCTTGAAAGACAAATGTTTAAACCCCACTAACTTTGGAGAATTTTTTTTAAACTTGAAATTTCCTTTTAATCTATATCATTAGGTTTATTTTAATGGCAAATATAATGTTTTCTCCTTTGGTCAGTTATAATCATATCATTCTTCAAAATTAATTTATGCATTTGTGACATGGTAAAATATGGAAATAATATCCAACAACTTACATACTAACTCATTATACAGAGTAGTTCACCTCATGATCATGACCATTGTGATATGTTTCTGATTTACTTTTTAGTATGGACTTTAGTATGGAAGAATATATTTTGTTTTGTAATGATCACATAAATATCCATTACATATTGATTCCCAGAAATTCTCTTCTCAGTGACTTGTTGCTAAGGTTTATTTCTTTTCTTTCTACCTCAGAATGAAGGATAGCCAAGGTGTATTCATTGTTTTGAAAAATCTGTACTTCCCTTTTATTATTCCATTCACTTTTTTTAGACCTTAGCTGATTTTAAAAATATTGAAAAATAATTGACATACAATATTATATTAGTTTCAGGCATGTAACATAATGATTCTTCAATTCTATACATTACTCAGTGATCACCACACATTATCCATACGATGTATTTCACCATATAACTTTATCATATTATTAACCATATTCCCTCTGCTGTACTTTTCATCCCCACCACTTATTTATTTTATAATTGGAAGTTTGTACTTCTTCATCTTTTTTACCTATTTTGCCCATCTCCCACCCACTTACCCTTTGGCAACCACCAGTTCTCTGTATTTTTGAGTCTGTTTTACTTCTTGTTTGTTCTTTTTGTTTTTGCTTGTTTGTTTGGTTAGATTCCAGATATAAGTGAAATCATATGTTTTTTATCTTTAACTTATTTCGTTTAGCATAATAATCTGATTAAATCATAATTCCATCTATGTTGTCCCACATGGCAAAATCTCATCATTTTATAGCTGAGAAGCATACCACTGTATGTGCAAGTGTGTGTGTATGTGTGTATATGTGTGCATATTTCACATCTTTTTTTCTCCATTTATCTAATGATTGATACTTGTGTTGATTCAATATCTTGGCTACCATAAATAATGCTGCAGGGCAATTAGGTGGCTCAGTCAGTTAAGTGTCCAACTCTTCATTTTGACTCAGGTCATGATCTCTGGGTCATGAGGTCCAGTCCCATGTCAGGCTCCCTGCTCAGCTGGGAGTCTGCTTAGGATTCTTTTTGTCCTTCTCCTATTGCTGCCCCTACTTGTGCACTCTCTGTCTCTAAAATAAGTAAATGTTTAAAAATAAATTTTGCTGCAATAGGTGTGCATATATCTTTTTGGATTATTTCTTTTGCTTTGATTACCCAGTAGTAGAATTGTTGGATCATATAGTATTTTAGTTTTGATATTTTTTTTGGGAATCGCTATACTGTTTTCCACAGTGGTTGTACCAATTTATGTTTCCACCAACAGTGCATGAGGGTTCCCTTTTCTCCACATCCTCACTAACACTTGTTATTTCTTGTCTTTTTGATAGTAGTGATTCTGATTGGTTTGGGTGATATCCCTGATAATTAGTGATGTTGAACATCTTTTCATATGTCTTTTGGTCATCTGGTATGTCTTCTATGGAAAAATGTCTTTTCAGTTCCTCTGCTCATTTGCGAGTCCCGGGATAGAGTCCCACATCAGGCTCCCTGCATGGAACCTGCTTCTCACTCTGCCTGTGACTCTGCCTCTCTCTCTCTCTCTGTGTGTGTGTGTGTCTCTCTCATGAATAAATAAATAAACTGGATTGCTTTTTTGGCATTGAGTTGTATAAATTCTTTACATATTTTGGATACTAACCCCTTACTGGATATATCATTTACAAATATTTTCTCCATTCACTTCTTTTGAAGTTAAAATTTCTCTACTTATTTGCCTAACTTGCACTTATTACACTAATTATTGTATTTTGTGGTAAATAAAATTTAAAGTATTAAAACTTGAGTGTAATTTAATGGCAGCTAAATGTAAGAGTTCTGTCATTTACATGGAGCTCCTTACCATGTATCTTTAGATCGGTGTATTGATTATTACTTTCATTATGTAAAAATTAATGAAGCTTATTTTGTATTGAGTTAGTTATCCTTTGTTTTTTAACATTAGTATCTTTGAGAGCAATGCCACTTGTTCTATCCTTTAGATAATAAAAATTAAGCATTGATACTAATATTACCCTCAGTAAACAAATGCTCCCTATTTTTGAAATTGTTTTCTTGTTCACCTACAGCTTTTTTCCTGCTCACTTCTCTCTTTCCCTTTTTAAAAATAACCTTAGGGATCCCTGGGTGGCGCAGCGGTTTGGCGCCTGCCTTTGGCCCAGGGTGCAATCCTGGAGACCCGGGATCGAATCGCATGTTGGGCTCCCGGTGCATGGAGCCTGCTTCTCCCTCTGCCTATGTCTCTGCCTCTCTCTCTCTCTCTCTCTCTCTCTGACTATCATAAATAAATAAAAATTTAAAAAAATAAACCTATAAAAAATAAAGATAACCTTATTTCTCCTCATAGAGATCTAGATAAATGCTTTTACTTAATCTGGTAGGAAGCTTACAGCTCTATCACTTGAGAAATATTTCTAAAAGAAGAAATTGAAGCTTTACTAAAAACTGGAGAGGAGGGGGCTATTTCTTTCTTGCCCACAGTAGAATACTACTGTTAAACATATTTCTTGGAACATATCAGTTAGTTTACTAAATATTTGTTGAATATATGAGTGGTATCCCAGAGGAATGAAATAATAATATAATTCTTAGTCTGTTTCTTCACTAGCAGCACTTAAGGCAACAGTAGAAATTTAAAATATAATAGAGTTTTTTCCTCCCAACTATGATGGATTTGTTTGATAGAGACTCAAACAAAGTTCATGCCAAGAATAAGTAGATAAAATTAAATAAAACAAAAAGAAGAAGAAACAAAAATCTGTTTGATGGCATTGGAGAGACAAAGAAGAAACCAGATCCCTCCCTCCCTTTGACACATACTAGACACTAATGTTTGTCTCTTGAGTGCCACATGATTGCTTTAAATTCAGCTCTGCTTCTAGTGGTCATCTGTTTTATATCTCAGACTGCAGCCTTGAGCAGATTAGTAATTTAGCAAATATTTTTAGGGAAAACATGAAGAACCATGAGGTCTTTTCTTATGCTTCTTTCCCTTTGATATCACAGTCCCATGCTTCTTGGATGACTTGCATGACCTTAATTGTATTTTTGCCTTCTCTTTCATTAATATGGCTATCACCTTTAGTGTTTTCTTTTTCTGTATTGGGGAGGGGGTTAATTTATTGTTCACCTCCTAGTTCTTGAAATGAGCACTTAGGTAGCAATTACTGACCTTTCATTTATAATCAAACCAAATATCACTTACATTGCTAGCAGTGTTCATTTATTTGCTAATTTTCATTTTCACTGTCAAATTCCTTCCATAGAGATTCCATTTTTGTAAGTGTCATATGAGTTTATCACTGAGAAACAAGGGAGCAATGTAACTATATACTTTGAGGTCTTTGCTTAATCTGAGTAGCAGATGCATGGTGATCGGTCACTGATAGACTTTGAAAGAAGCAATGTGTGTGAGTCACTAATAATCATGATCCACATTTCTTATTTTGTGTAGTGATTTGTGGATTGAAGGGCTACTAGAGAAGTTTGTAATTTATACAGTTACACATGGTAGATGTGCTATGCAGACTGAAATATGAATCATATTTTGGGGAGTTCCTGGTGTTATTTAACTGAACCTTGTAACTAAAATCTGTGCTTATCAGAATCATGTAAATTAACAATTTACAATTATTTTATTAGTTATCAGTAAATCAAATTAAAGCTCCAGTGTGATGCCACTGTATGCTTATAGGAATAGCTGTGGTAGGCAGAATTCTAAGCTGACACATGAATCTAAACCTTGTATAATTTTTTCCACTGGGGAGATGGAACATCACTACTGTAATTATGTTATGTTTCATGGCAAAAGGGACTTTGTAGATGTAGTTAAGATTACTAATCAGTTGACTTTGAGCTGATCAAAAAGGAGATCATCTGTATGGGCCTAACCTAATTTCATGAATCCTTTAAAAGCAGAGATTTTTTGTTTCCCCCAGTTATTAGCAGCCAAAGATATCAGAGTGTGAGAAAAAAATTTGAAGCATGAGAGGGTTTCACTGTGAAGGATGTTCTTCATTGCTGGGATAAACAGGCCCTTGGCCACCAACCTGTGAGGAACTTCTAGTAGCTCAGAGTAGTCACTGACCAATAGCCAGCAAGGAAAAGGAGAAATGATTACTACTACTCCAAGAAAGTAAATTTTGCTAACAACCTCAATAAAATCAAAAGTGGATTCTTCCCCCAGATACTGTAGGTAAAAGCATGGCCTGGCTGCGAACCTGGCCTTGTGTGATCCTAATCAGAGAACTCAACTGAGCTCGTAGACTTATTACGTACAGAACTATGAAGTGACAAATGGGGTGCTGTTTAAACTGTTAAATTTGTGTTAAAATTTGTATACAGCAATAAAGAATTGGTGCAATATTAGAAATTTAAAACCAGCCAAACATGAGTGTTGATATAGATGTGCAGCACTGAAACTCTTGTTTTGGGGAATGAAAACTAATGCAATAAGTTGAGAAAACTGTTTAGCAGTATCTACTCCAGCTGAAGGTGAAACATTTGGACACATCTTAATAGCAATTCCTAGATATTTTTCAATGCAAATTTATTGGTGCACCAAAGGAAAAAAAGAAGTGCATGTATATTTATAGACACTTCAAAATAGCCTCAGACCAGAGCAGTCTAAATGTCCATTACCAATAAAACGTATAAATATATTGTAGCATATTCATTCAGTGGCCTGCCGCACAGCTCTGTGAGTGAACAAAGTGCTTTTGCACATGAGTGAGTCTTACAAATGTATATTGAATGAAATAAGCCATACATAAAAACAGTGCACATACATAAGAGTGTGATTTCCTTCATACAAAAGTCAGAGATAGGCCAACCTAATCTATGGTTATTCCAGTAATAGGCTACAGCAGTGATTGAGAAGAGGAACTGCAGGGAATTTTAGGGTGCTCGTAATGCTTATTGATGATGCTGCTGCTTAAACAGGTGTGTTCATTTTGCCAGGGTTCATTTAATTATATATGATTCATGCACTTATTCTTTAATGAAAAGCTTTTTTTAAATGATGGACTATTAGCATTGGCAATACCTTTTCCACTGTGCAGCTTGAAAAAAAAAAGAAAAATTGCCTAGGGTCATTCAGCTAGCTAGGGGAAAGACAAGAGTGGAAAATGATAATTCAGGATAATTTGGTGATAATTATGATAATTAATGTTTTAGTTGAATTATCTCTTTCATTTGACTGAAAATTTTTAAAAAAGAGGAAAAGGGAAAGTGAGAATAGTCAATAAATAATTTTGACATTTACAATTAATTTTTTTAATAAAACAGTTTGCCGGGAGGATTCATACCACTCTGTAGTATCGTGTGCTGCTGTGGTTCTCACTCCTATGGAACCAACAATAGAAAAGAAGAAAAGAGAAGAACTAAAATTTCCTGAATCTTCTAAACAGTAAGTTATTTGTTTATTTTTTCAGAGCTTTGTAAAACTAATTAGATAACTGATGAGACTTGGATTGCTCAGATATTATGATTTATAATACATATATTAATACTAGTATATTGAAAGGTCAGAAATAACTTTGTACAATATTTTAAAAATCAGTCTACCCTTTCCTGTCTCAATGAATAGCTTCTGCATCCTCTACCTTCATGTGTTTGAACTATAAACCCTTCAAGTTTCATTCTATTACCTTATCTTAGGGACATGAAGCACTTTATTTAACACTGTGATTGTGGGTACACTGTTCTTAGATGGCTTTTTTGTAGTCATTGGCTTTAATTGTCTAAAATATGACCAGTTTTTAATATAAGCTTCTTAACTTAAAGTTGGTTTGTATCTTATAAGAAATGAAAGTTGTTATTTTAACTATTTTAAGTAAATTACTTGAAATTAGAACTTTACATTAGTCACTGTTTCTATATATTTTGCTATTTAAACAGATCAAGTTTCACTTAAATTTAGATTTGATCTTATGTCGAATAAATGATATATATTTTTTTCTTACAAAGAATTAAATTCCTGGTAACAAATGTAAGCTACATGAACCTGAAATATCAGATGAATTAGGATATTTCTAGATATGCATTACATAAATGAAAAGGGAAAGTTTACTGTTATTTTCCAGTGAAACTCATGCCATTCTCACTCTGAAGTCTCAGATTGGAGACTATGTGATGTATGGTGTTGCCATGGATTTCTTGCTGACCACCGTATGAGACAGGTAGTACCTACCTTGAAGCACCTACTATTTTTTCCCCATTGGTTTACACTGTTTCATACTTGTTTGATCCTGAGGTATTTCTCCTGGATAAGCTCCTGAGGATAGTTTCCTGGAACTCTGGATAGTATCTGATACTCTTTGTGAAATCAATTAGAAAATCCCTTAATGTTACAATCAATAATGTTGAATTAAAATGAAGCCATATATGTATTTGATAGCATGAAGATTGCAAGTATTAATATTCTCATTATAGAGAAAAGAGATATTAACTAATTTAGAAAGTAATGATTGTAATTCAGTTTTAATACAATTTAAAAGTGAAAACAATTTAGCTGCTCTTAATATAGTCTAATTTTTAGGTTCCAAGTTTTTTGTCTAATAGGAAAATTACATCTTGTATATGTCAGTTGAATTACATTAGAAAACTCAGTGCATTTTCTGTAACCTATATGAGGTTACATAAGTTACCTATATATTTATAAATAGGATCTTAAATTCTTTTAATTATCTTTTAGTGTTTCTGCTTAAAACTGGGAATAGTATTATTTTCTTCCACAAAAATACCATTTTTCAGTCTTTAGCTACTTCATAAATATTCATTCTTCTGTATTCTGAGATGTATATTATTTATTTTTTTTTCTGAGATGTATATTAAAGCAAACTATTACCTGGCTCCCCCTCTTTTTTTTCTGTTACCCTACATCCACTCTGATATTCCTCTGTATTGAATCTACTTTCTTATCAAACATTCTCCCTTAACAATATCATTCATTTATTCATATAGGTTTTATTATTATTATTATTATTATTATTATTATTATTATTATTATATTTCAGTCAGAGAGATCTTGGTTAGAATCTTAATTCTGCTACTATATGTCTCTCTGTGTGTGTGTGTGTGTGTGTGTGTGTGTATGGAAATTGGAGACCTTTTACTTAAACACTTAGTGCTTTCTTTTTTTCATCTGCTAATTGAGGTGATATCACCATCCTTTTATAGTCATTGTATTAAGTGAAGTGATACTGGTAAAGGACCCAAAATCTAAAAATCCACAGAAGTATTAGTTATGTTGTGCCTCCCATAGCTTCAATTATCAATATTACCAATGACTTACAGATATATATATATATATATATATATATATATATATATATATATACTTATATATTAAAGAAAAAGAAGAATATATATTCTTTTTAATCTTTTTAAGGCTTTTCTGAGTGCAAGTCTAATATTTTAGAGTTGCTGACCTGACTTGTCTAAGTATCCTACTGGAATCTTAGGTTAAGTATGCCTAAAACCAAATTAATGATTCCTGTAGCCTCCTTAAACATTGATTCTTCTGACATCTATGTTTATGTAAAGCTACCATTGTTTTTCTCTTCTTTTAAAAAAAAATATTTATTTATTTGAGAGAGAGAGAGAGTGAGCAAGAGAGATAGCATGAGGAGGGAGACAGGCAGAAGGAGAGACAAAAGCAGGCTCACTACTGAACAGGGAGCCTGATGTGGGGGTTGATCCCTGGACTGCAGGATTATGACCTAAGCCAAAGGCAGACACTTAACTGACTGATCCACCCAGGTGCCCCTGTTTTTCTTTTCTTTAAAATCTCCTGAGAGGAGGGGCAAGATGGCAGAAGAGTAGGGACCCCAAGTCACCTGTCCCCACCAAATTACCTAGATAACCCTCAAATCATCCTGAAAATCTACGAATTCAGCCTGAGATTTAAAGAGAGAACAGCTGGAATGCTACAGTCAGAAGAGTTCACGCTTCTATCAAGGTAGGAAGGTGGGGGGTGAGAAATAAAGAAAAGGCCTCCAAGGGGGTGCCCCCAGGACAGGAGAGCCCCGTCCCGGAGAAGCAGGAGCTTCACCAATCTCCACGGGCGGAAAGGCCTCGCAGGGAGTTAGAGCAGGATCCCAGGAGGGCGGGGATGCCCTCGGGCTCCCTGGGACACTAACAGACACCTGCGCCCCGGGAGAGTGCGCCGAGCTCCCTAAGGGCTGCAGCGCACACGGCCAGGCCCAGAGCAGCTCGGAGGGGCTCGGGCTGCGGCTCCGCGGAGGGGGCTGCGGGGCGGGAGCACGAATCCAACAGCACAGGCCCTGGAGCACAGGGCGCCGGGACACAGCCCAGGATCCGGCCTCCCCCGGGACAGGCAGAGGCCGGGAGTGCCCAGGACAGCAAGGGCGCTCCTGCCCCGAGCTGAGCAGATTGGAGACCCTGTCCCCGGAGCATCCAGGCCCCTGCAGACTGAGAGCTCCCTAGTTACTGCGGGAGCTGACTCCAGGGCTCCAGAGCTGGCCGCCGCCACTGCAATTGTTCCTCCTGGGGCCTCACCGGGTAAACAACCCCCACTGAGCCCTGCACCAGGCAGGGGGCAGAGCAGCTCCCCCATGTGCTAACACCTGAAAATCAGCACAACAGGCCCCTCCCCCAGAAGACCAGCTAGACGGACCAGTTCCAGGGGAAGTCAAGGGACTTACAGTATACAGAATCAGAAGACGTTGTTGTTGTTGTTGTTGTTGTTTTTTCTTTTTGATTTCTGTTTGCTTCCCCCACCCTTTTTTCCCCTTTCTTTCTCTTTCTCTTTCTCTTTCTCTTTCTCTTTCTCTTTCTCTTTCTCTTTCTCTTTCTCTTTCTCTTTTTTTCTTTTCTTTTTTCTCCCTTTTTTCTTCCCTTTTTCTTTTCTCTTTTCTTTCCTTCTTTCTCTCCTCTCTTTTTCTCCTTTTCCCAATACAACTTATTTTTGGCCACTCTGCACTGAGCAAAATGACTAGAAGGAAATCCTCACCTCAAAAGAAAGAATCAGAAACAGTCCTCTCTCCCACAGACTTACAAAATCTGGATTACAATTCAATGTCAGAAAGCCAATTCAGAAGCACTATTATAAAGCTACTGTTGGCTCTAGAAAAAAGCATAAAGGACTCAAGAGACTTCATAACTGCAGAATTTAGATCTAACAAGGCAGAAATTAAAAATCAATTGAATGAGATGCAATCCAAACTAGAAGTCCTAACGATGAGGGTTAATGAGGTGGAAGAACGAGTGAGAGGCATAGAAGACAAGTTGATGGCAAAGAGGGATACTGAGTAAAAAACAGACAAACAATTAGAAGACCATGAGGATAGATTAAGGGAAATAAATGACAGCCTGAGGAAGAAAAATGTACGTTTAATTGCTGTTCCCGAGGGTGCCGAAAAGGCCAGAGGGCCACAATATGTATTTGAACAAATCATAGCTGAAAACTTTCCTAATCTGGGAAGGGAAAAAGGCATTCAGATCCAGGAGATAGAGAGATCCCCCCTAAAATCAATAAAAACCGTTCAACACCTCGACATTTAATAATCAAGCTTGGAAACTCCAAAGATAAAGAGAATATCCTGAAAGCAACAAGAGACAAGAAATCCCTGACTTTTATGGGGAGGAGTATTAGGGTAACAGCAGACCTCTCCACAGAGACCTGGCAGGCCAGAAAGGGCTGGCAGGATATATTCAGGGTCCTAAATGAGAAAAACATTCAACCAAGAATACTTTATCCAGCAAGGCTCTCATTCAGAATGGAAGGAGAGATAAAGAGCTTCCAAGACAGGCAGAAACTGAAAGAATATGTGACCTCCAAACCAGCTCTCCAAGACATTTTAAGGAGGACTCTTAAAAATTCTCCTTTAAGAAGGAGTCCAATGGATCAATCCACAAAAAACAAGGACTGAATAGATATCATGATGACACTAAACTCATATCTTTCAATAGTAACTCTGAACGTGAACAGACTTAATGACCCCATCAAAAGGCGCAGGGCCTCAGACTGGATAAAAAGGCAGGACCCATCTATTTGCTGTCTACAAGAGACTCATTTTAGACAGAAGGACACCTACAGCCTGAAAATAAAAGGTTGGAGAACCATTGACCATTCAAATGGTCCTCAAAAGAAAGCAGGGGTAGCCATCCTTATATCAGATAAACTAAAATTTACCCCGAAGACTGTAGTGAGAGATGAAGAGGGACACTATTTCATACTTAAAGGATCTATCCAACAGGAGGACTTGACAATCCTCAATATATATGCCCTGAATGTGGGAGCTGCCAAATATATCAATTAATAACCAAAGTTAAGGTATACTTAGATAATAATACACTTATACTTGGTGACTTCAATCTAGCGTTTTCTACACTCGATAGGTCTTTTAAGCACAACATCTCCAAAGAAACGAGAGCTTTAAATGATACACTGGACCAGATGGATTTCACAGGTATCTACAGAACTTTACATCCAAACTCAACTGAATACACATTCTTCTCAAGTGTACATGGAACTTTCTCCAGAATAGACCACATACTGGGTCACAAATCGGGTCTGAACCGATACCAAAAGATTGGGATCGTCCCCTGGATATTCTCAGACCATAATGCTTTGAAATTAGAACTAAATCACAACAAGATCTTTGGAAGGACGTCAAACACGTGGAGGTTAAGGACCATCCTGCTAAAAGATGAAAGAGTCAACTAGGAAATTAAGGAAGAATTAAAAAGATTCATGGAAACTAATGAGAATGAAGATACAACTGTTCAAATTCTTTGGAATGCAGCAAAAGCAGTCCTGAGGGGGAAATACTTCGCAATACCAGCATCCAACCAAAAACTGGAAAGAATTCAAATACAAAAGCTAACCTTACACATAAAGGAGCTAGAGATAAAACAGCAAATAGATCCTACACCCAGCAGAAGAAGAGAGTTAATAAAGATTCGAGCAGAACTCAATGAAATCGAGACCAGAAGAACTGTGGAACAGATCAACAAAACCAGGACTTGGTTCTTTGAAAGAATAATAAGATAGATAAACCATTAGCCAGCCTTATTAAAAAGAAGAGAGAGAAGACTCAAATTAATAAAATCATGAATGAGAAAGGAGAGATCACTACCAACACCAAAAAAATACAAACGATTTTAAAAACATATTATGAACAGCTCTATGCCAATAAATTAGGCAATCTAGAAGAAATGGACGCATTCCTGGAAAACCACAAACAACTAAACTGGAACAGGAAGAAATAAAAAACCTGAACAGGCCAATAACCAGGGAGGAAATTGAAGCAGTCATCAAAAACCTTCCAAGACACAAAAGTCCAGGGCCAGATGGCTTCCCAGGGGAATTCTATCAAACGTTTAAAGAAGAAACCATACCTATTCTACTAAAGCTGTTTGGAAAGATAGAAAGAGATGGAGTACTTCCAAATTCATTCTATGAGGCCAGCATCAGCTTAATTCCAAAACCAGACAAAGACCCCACCAAAAAGGAGAATTATAGACGAATATCCCTGATGAACATGGATGCAAAAATTCTCAACAAGATATTAGCCAATAGGATACAATAGTACATTAAGAAAATTATTCACCATGACCAAGTAGGATTTATTCCAAGGACACAAGGCTGGTTCAACACTCATAAAACAATCATTGTGATTCATCATATCAGCAAGAGAAAAACCAAGAACCATATGATCCTCTCATTAGATGCAGAGAAAGCATTTGACAAAATACAGCATCCATTCCTGATCAAAACTCTTCAGAGTGGAGGGATAGAGGGAACATTCCTCTATGTCTTAAAAGCCATCTATGAACAGCCCACAGCAAATATGCTTCTCAATGGGGAAGCACTGGGAGCCTTTCCCCTAAGATCAGGAACAAGACAGGGATGTCCACTCTCACCACTGCTATTCAACATAGTACTGGAAGTCCTAGCCTCAGCAATCAGACAACAAAAAGACATTAAAGGCATTTGAATTGGCAAAGAAGAAGTCAAACTCTCCCTCTTCACCGATGACATGATACTCTACATAGAAAACCCAAAAGCCTCCACCCCAAGATTGCTAGAACTCATACAGCAGTTTGGCAGCGTGGCAGGATACAAAATCAATGCCCAGTAGTCAGTGGCATTTCTATACACTAACAATGAGACCGAAGAAAGAGAAATTAAGGAGTCAATCCCATTTACAATTGCACCCAAAAGCATAAGATACCTAGGAATAAACCTAACCAAAGAGGTAAAGGATCTATACCCTAAAAACTATAGAACACTTCTGAAATAAATTGAGGAAGACACAAAGAGATGGAAAAATATTCCATGCTCATGGATTGGCAGAATTAATATTGTGAAAATGTCAATGTTACCCAGGGCAATTTACACGTTTAATGCAATCCCTATCAACATACCATGGACTTTCTTCACAGAGTTAGAACAAATTATTTTAAAATTTGTGTGGAATCAGGAAAGACCCCGAATAGCCAGGGGGAATTTTAAAAAAGAAAACCATATCTGGGGGCATCACAATGCCAGATTTCAGGTTGTACTACAAAGCTGTGGTCATCAAGACAGTGTGGTACTGGCACAAAAACAGACACATAGACCAATGGAACAGAATAGAGAATCCAGAAATGGACCCTGAACTTTATGGTCAACTAATATTCGACAAAGGAGGAAAGACGATCCACTGGAAGAAAGACAGTCTCTTCAATAAATGGTGCTGGGAAAATTGGACATCCACATGCAGAAGAATGAAACTAGACCACTCTCTTGCACCATACCCAAAGATAAACTCAAAATGGATGAAAGATCTAAATGTGAGACAAGATTCCATCAAAATCCTAGAGTAGAACCCAGGCAACACCCTTTTTGAACTCGGCTTCAGTAACTTCTTGCAAGATACATCCACGAAGGCAAAAGAAACCAAAGCAAAAATGAACTATTGGGACACCATCAAGATAAGAAGCTTTTGCACAGCCAAGGGTACAGTCAACAAAACTAAAAGACAACCTACAGAATGGGAGAAGATATTTGCAAATGACGTATCAGCTAAAGGGCTAGTTTCCAAGATCTATAAAGAAATTATTAAACTCAACAGCAAAGAAGCATACAATCCAATCATGAAATGGGCAAGGGACATGAAGAGAAATCTCACAGAGGAAGACATAGACATGGCCAACAAGCACATGAGAAAATGCTCTGCATCACTTGCCATCAGGGAAATCCAAATCAAAACCACAATGAGATACCACCTCTCACACCAGTGAGAATGGGGAAAATTAACAAGGCAGGAAACCACAAATGTTGGAGAGGATGCGGAGAAAAGGGAACCCTCTTACACTGTTGGTGGGAATGTGAACTGGTGCAGCCACTCTGGAAAACTGTGTGGAGGTTCCTCAAAGAGTTAAAAATAGACCTGCCCTACGACCCAGCAATTGCACTGCTGAGGATTTACCCCAAAGATTCAGATGCAATGAAATGCCGGGACACCTGCACCCCGATGTTTCTAGCAGCCATGTCCACAATAGCCAAACTGTGGAAGGAGCCTCGGTGCCCATCGAAAGATGAATGGATAAAGAAGATGTGGTCTATGTATACAATGGAATATTACTCAGCCATTAGAAATGACAAATACCCACTATTTGCTTCAACGTGGATGAAACTGGAGGGTATTATGCTGAGTGCAATGAGTCAATCGGAGAAGGACAAACATTATATGTTCGCATTCATTTGGGGAATATAAATAATAGTGAAAGGGAATAGAAGGGAAGGGAGAAGAAATGGCTAGGAAATGTCAGAAAGGGAGACAGAACATAAAGACTCCTAACTCTGGGAAATGAACTAGGGGTGGTGAAAGGGGAGGAGGGCGGGGGGATGTGTGAATCGGTGACGGGCACTGAAAGGGGCACTTGACAGGATGAGCACTGGGTGTTATTCTGTATGTTGGCAAATTGAACACCAATAAAAAATAAATTCATTATTTAAAAAAAAAGAAAAAAAATAAAATCTCCTATGTTTTCTCTTTCACATCTCACATTCAATAACTTATGGATTACTTAATTAATGTCTCTATTATATTATTACCATTTCAGTTGACTACGAAGGCAAATACATCGAATATTTTAGATTTTTTATAATGTTAATTGTGATGTTAATGAGCTATTCAAAGAGTGGCCATTGTATCAAATGGAAGCTACAATGCCCTTCATACCTCACACTGCTATTTTGATAATTAATTGGTAGATATCAATATATGGCAAGAGAACAAGATAAATGTAGAGGCATAGTGATTAATTCAAAACTCTTGTTTGCTAATGAGAGAAGCTACAAGGTAAATTGTTTTCAGAAAAATTAAGGGTAGTGGTTCTTATTGGTTCATGTAATTAAAAAGTATAGAGATAGAAGTTTCCTTGGGCATAGTTTGGTCTGGTATTCAAATGGTATTATAAGGGCTCATTCTTTCCATCTGTGTCTCTTTGCTCTTCTTTCCTCTCTGTAAGTTTTCGTTTTCAAGAAGGGTCCTCTAAAGGGAACATTACTTCCTTCTGCAGCTCTTGGGACAGATTTTTACTTTTTCAGTAAATTCAATGAAGTTAATCAAAATCAAAATAACAAAAAGTGATATCTTAATGTCACTGGCTTTGACTAGTGTAGCTCATTTGACATGTCTAATGCTGAAGCAATTGCTGTGTGTCCAGGAGTATTTGATGATAGGATCGACTAGAACCAGATTATAGGACAAACACTGGGGCAGAATGTGAAGGTGAGAGGGGAAGAGTGATTCTGTACTTAAAATATGGCTGACGGGGATCCCTGGGTGGCGCAGCGGTTTGGCGCCTGCCTTTGGCCCAGGGCGTGATCCTGGAGACCCGAGATCGAATCCCACGTCGGGCTCCCGGTGCGTGGAGCCTGCTTCTCCCTCTGCCTGTGTCTCTGCCTCTCTTTCTCTCTCTGTGTGTGACTATCATAAATAAATAAAAATTAAAAAAAAATATGGCTGACGTTGGTAAAAGAAGTTAGGGGTAGATGCTACGAAGTCAAAACAAGAGATGGTTAGCATACATAGTAATATCACCATTAATTTTAAAAGTCAGAATTCTTTATTATATTCAAACCATAGACATTGAAATACCATATTAAAGTACAATTATGCATATCTTTTTCTTCTTGTTTCAAATGTTTTTCACTTAATTTTATTTCATATTATCTGATTTAGCTATGCTGTTGAGAGGTCCTATAACTTGGTTGTTAGGAATTCAGGCCTTGGGCGGGTTTTGTTTTTGAAACTTTCTTAACCACTCTTTCTTTTCGATGCAGACGTTACCATATGTACCATATAGTGAAATGCCTGAAACACAATAAAAAGGAAATAATATTTAAAAATTATACTTTTTATAACCAATATATTAGGGAAATAACCATATAACATTTTTATAGATGAAATTACCAAAACTCACAAACCAAATGGTATTGGTTTTGTGTTTTTGGATTTCCCATTAGGAAATAGAATAATCTGCCAATATAATCCTGAGATATTAGAATGTTGTAAGTTGAGATAGTATCTTTACATACCTGGTATTTTATTTAAATTCACGATGGGATTGTTTCTCTAAGTAAAATTTGCCCTTTAATTATACATGCTTCACATGATAAATTCATAAACCAGTGTGTCTTTGAAACATAGGACTCGTTAGAGTCATGTAATTCAGGACTCAGCAATTCTCTTGCTAAGAACTGTAATAAATCATCAGTATATGGGCTTCAGAATACATAAGATTGTACAGGAGACAGAATATATATGACAATATTTTTGAGAATGTTATTATCCAGATGAAGAGGGAAAACACACACCTGAAAAAATAAAACTCAGTATAAAAGCAGCAGATGCTATTTATCAATATAAGATCTGGATTTTGGTTAGACATATGATTGTCTAAAGTTAGGTCAGCCTTATTTATATATCTGGCCCCTATGGTGGTAGAGGCCAATACTTTGCCAAACCACGAAACTCAGATGGCTGTGGTGGTTCCAGCAGCGGCAGCCGCTATGGCAATGGCAGAGGGTTTTAATTACTACCAGGAAACAGAGCTTAACAGGAGAGGAGAGCCAGAGAAGTGACAGGGAAGCTACAGGTTACAATAGATTTGTGAACTCAGTCAAACACAGTGGTGGCAGGGCCCAGCTGCTATAAAGAAATGTTTTATTTTTTATTTTTTAATGAATTTATTTTTTTATTGGTGTTCAATTTGTCAACATACAGAATAACACCCAGTGTTCATCCCCTCAAGTGCCCACCTCAGTACCCGCCACCCAGTCACCCCCATCCCCCACCCACCTCCCCTTCCACCACCCCTAGTTCGTTTCCCAGAGTTAGGAGTCTTTCATGTTCTGTCTCCCTTTCTGATATTTACCATTTATTTTTCTCCTTTCCCCTTTATTCCCTTTCACTATTTTTTATATTCCCCAAATGAACGAGACCATATAATGTTTGTCCTTCTCCGATTGACTTATTTCACTCAGCATAATATCCTCTAGTTCGTCCACGTCGAAGCAATGGTTGGTATTTTTCGTTTCTAATGGCTGAAGTAATATTCCATTGTATACATAAACCACATCTTTAATGAAATGTTTTAGACAATACTCATGTGTATGGGCAAAAAACTCTAGGACTGTATTTGTGACTAATTATATAACAGATAATTTTAGTTTCTGTTCTGTGGAAAATGTAAAGCATTCCAAAAAAGGGTTTCAACGTAGATTTTTTTTTGTACCCATGCTGTTGATTGCTCATGATGCTGAATAAATGTGTCTTTAAAAAAATTAAAAAAAAAACACTCAAGATCCCAGCTTACAAAAACTTATAAAATACAATCTTATGAAACTTATGAAAATATAAATTTATGAAAATAAAGCTAGTATACTGGCCATAATAATGCCATTGTATTGATATATCACTTTAGAATGTAGGAAACATTTTATGATTGAAATATTTGTATTTTAAAAATTGTCATGTATTCACCAGTTTTTATTTTATTTTTTTAAAGAAGGACTCTACTTCTCTTTTTTTAAAATTTTTTTTAAATTTTTATTTATTTATGATAGTCACACAGAGAGAGAGAGAGAGAGAGAGAGAGAGAGAGAGAGGCAGAGACACAGGCAGAGGGAGAAGCAGGCTCCATGCACCGGGAGCCCGACGTGGGATTCGATCCCGGGTCTCCAGGACCACGCCCTGGGCCAAAGGCAGGCGCCAAACCGCTGCGCCACCCAGGGATCCCTATTCACCAGTTTTTAGACACCATTCAACAAGGAAAAAAATAAGAATGAGGAATTCCTATTAGGGATAAAGTATAAATTTGTCAGAATAGCAAATAATAGGGAGAAAATAGCTAGTTTCTTAGGAAGAAAAGCTACATTCTGAGCTCTGCAGTGGAAAAAAATCAGAACTTTTCTCTTGTTGATATATATCAAGTTCATACTATCTTGGAAAATAAAGGCATGGGTTTTACTTTGTTTTTTAGCCTGATAGGTAGCTAACTACCATGGAAAGAATAACTCCTTGAAAAATAGAAAAATCTATATGATCCAAAAAGGGCCCATACAATTTTCAAATAATTTGATGATAAACATAGAATGTTGAGATCAAAGCTTTGAGTATGAAGCCTTATAAATAAAATGGCAATATTAAAAATACGTCTGTATATCTAGCCACTCAGCATGTTACTCAAACCTATACATTTCTCAAATCACAGTTATGAGAAAATGAGTGCTTCATGAGCTTTATATAAAATTCAAACTCTGAAGAGATTAAAAGAGTAGTGCTTCCTTAATAGGTTATGCATTTTATTTTGTTTTTTCATTAGAAATGTATTTGTTGAAATTCATGTACTTTGTGCATACTATGGCTTGGTATCTGAAGTAAAGGGATTTTATGGCCATTATCAACTTATAAATAAAGAGGTAAAAGGAAGAGAGATATAATTCTATTTTTTTGTTTCATTTCCATGTAATTATTTTATAGAGAGAACTAAACTTACGTAAACATGTTGTCATTCATGCAAAGTTTCAAGGCCTCCTTGTAACAATGCTTGTAATAATGTCATTGACCTGAAAAAGGTTCTTTGAGCTACTTCTCAAAGGGCACAGATGCTATCATTTAGTACCAAATGTCTTAATCTTTTAAGAATGGTAAAACCTATTTTATTTTTTGAGAATCCTTGACACAAATTTAAAGTTCTATTATCTCTTTTTATTTAGTTTTATCTGAATGAATAAATGTAAGTATATTAAATTTGGAAAAGTTGAAGTCCTCTCTAATATTACCTATAAAGTTGTTACAGAAGCTGTCTTAAAAAAAAAAAACTCAGAGTGTAGTCAGGGAGACACATGCTATTTGATTAATTACAAGAAGAAATGCAAGATTTTGGATGTGACAATGGCTATAGTGTTAGAGGTATGTCATGTCCTTTATAGTAAAGGAGCTTTAACTTAGCCAAGAATGTCAGGGAAAACTTCCCTGAGGAGGTGATACAAGGTAAGATCTGAAGGATATTTCATTGACTGAAAAAGCAAAGGGGAACTTTGCCAGCACAAAGAAAAGCTTGTTCAAATGCTCTGTGATGGCTAGGAGCAGGGAAAAATGGATAGAAGCCTGGTGGGAATAAAAGCAAGCCCAAAACATATTTTTTTTAAGCAGAGCGCAGGTGACACATGGGAGCAGTGGTGTGATAGAGCCAGCTTGGGAGAGCGAGTGTCTTACTCTTTCTTTCCATCTCCAGACTCCGTGATCTCACATTGGAAGGTTGCAATCAGCTGAAGTATTATTTACACCCTAGTAATTGGCAAAACCTACAGTTCAGGGCTTTTCTCTTCCCCAGACAACTGGCTAACTATTTACTAGCAGACCACTAATCAAGGACAGGTTGAGTGTCTGTTAGTGAGGCGATTTGCGATAGCTGACAGTAGCTTGGACTACAATGCTGGGATTGGGATGATGAAATGTGAAAAGAGAACTGAGTCAGTATAAACCTTGGAACCTCAGCAAATTCCATAAAGTTATTAAACTAAAACTTACAGTATACTATCAAGCATTCACAGTAAGGATAAAGAAGAAATACCTATATTGCTAATTGTGATTATGATATAGTAATGGAATATTGTGACAATTGTACCATGTTATTTTGAATTCATAATAGTTTAGTCAAGGAGTTTTGATATTCTTTTAAATTCTATTGAGTGTTATTAATAGCACTACATAAATGAGAAACATGTATATATAAATGTGCTTTGCAAAAAATTTTCTGAATCATTTTCACTGATTCTCACTGAAAATGCACATAAATATAAGTAAATGCTACTTAGGTCCTTATGTAAATATTATAATTCTTTAGTAATAATTTTCCTACCATACTTGGTCTCTATCTTTCATCTACCATCTTGGTTCCTTAAATCTCTCTCATTAAAAAAATCAGAACCTGAGGCATGTTATAAATAGAATCACATATTTTGTGATTTTTTGTGTAAGGCCTCTTATTCAGAATGTTTTTGAGATTCATTCACATCATTGTGTGTGCCATGATCATGCCCTTTTATTAGGGAGCTGTGTTGGCATGGGATGGGTGTATCACAGTTTGGATATTCATTTAGCTCTATTCTCTCTCTCTCTCTCTCTCTCTCTCTCTCTCTCTCCAGATTTATTTATTTATTTATTTATTTATTTATTTATTTATTTATTTATTTAAGAAAGAGGAGGAGAGGAGCAGAGGGAGAGAGAGACTTAAACAGGCTTCACCTGTTTAAGTACAGAGGTTGGGCAGCCCCGGTGGCTCAGCGGTTTGGTGCCGCCTTCAGCCCAGGGTGTGATCCTGGAGACCGAGGATCGAGTCCCACATCGGGCTCCCTGCATGGAGCCTGCTTCTCCCTCTGCTTGTGTCTCTGCTTCTCTCTCCTCTCTGTGTATTCTCATGAATAAATAAATAAAATCTTTAAAAAAAAAAAGTACAGAGGCCACATGGGGCTTGATCTCACCACCCTGAGATCATGACCTGAGCTGAAATCAAGAGTCCGATGCTTAACTGACTATACCACCCAAGCACTCACAGCTCTGTTCTCTTTTAACCATACTTTATAAATTCACTGAATCACAAAACCACAGAATCTCTAATTGTGTACAGGGCGATAATAATGGCGATCTGTATGCAGCTTCACCCTTATACTACTCATACCCAGTGCTTGATTTACTGCCCATGCAGAAGTTGCCCAACTCCTATTTGCACACCTTCAACGACAGGTATTTCATTCCCTTGGAGGGCAGTTTTTTTTCTGTCAGTCGCCAGCCTAGACTGGTAGAAAACTCTTCTCCATAAAATCTACCTCTCTGGATCATTCCCACAGAAGTCCTAGTTCTCATCCTGGGACCATTTAGAGTACGTGTCTCTTCTCCCCAACATGGGCCTTATGGAACCAGAAGGCAAAATCTCTACCCAGCAGTGTGGTGATAATGTTTAGCTTATAGGGCTAGTTTAGTTATTTTTGTTGGTGTATAATATTCCATTATAGAAATATATCAAAATGTATCCAGTCTTTTGTTAAAGAATGTATACATGACTTGCAATGTTTGCTTTATAAATAGTTTTGCTATGAACATTCACGGGCTCTTGGAGTGGGTATGAAGTTAGGATGGCAGAGCTGCAAGGCACATACATCTTTCACTTTAACAGACAGTGCTAAATCATCCTTTAAGAGGGTCCTCATTATGTACACTTTTGCCCACACTTAGGCAAAAGTATAATACAAGACTTATGAGTGTGAACTGGCATCTCATGTGGTTTTCATTTACATTGACTTATTTCTTATGATACTGAGCAACTTTTGCAAGTGTCTCTTGGGTATTTGTGTCTCCTGCTCCATAAATTGCCTGTCTTTTGTACTTTTTTTTTTTTTTTTTTTTTACTGGGGGATTTGTATTTCTCTTATATTTATTTAGCAAACTTTGTATAGTGTGATTTCCAAAGTTGAATTGTTTTATGCACTGCAAATTTTTGTTTCAGTTTGTGGGATCTCTTTTAATAAATTGTGACTTTTTAAAAAAAAATTATTTATTTATTTATGAGAGACACACAGAGAGAGGCAGAGACACAGGCAGAGGGAGAAGCAGGGTCCCTGCCAGGGCCTGATGTGGGACTTGATCCCAGATCTCAGGATCACACCCTGAGCCAAAGGCAGATGCTCAACCATTGAGCTACCCAGGCATCCCAATTGTGACTTTTAATAAATAACTTTTATTTATTAAAAAAGAACTGAAACTGAGGCTTGATAAATACCAAGATATTAATATGAATATAAAATACTCCTCTTCCTATGGAGTTTTCAAAAGAAATGGCACCAGTTTTGTGTTTTTGGCCAGCTCCAGGATGGAAACAGCTGTTAGAAGAGATAAATGAAGAGATTTCTGATGGAGAGACCTGTTGCCTGAATGTGAATCTCCTCCATAGATTTTAGGGGATTTGGAGTTGGGAGGAGTAACCGTCTAATCACAAGCCTAATGAAGGGTCTTCAGAAAAATTGTTCAGAGTTTCACCTATGTTCCCTACAATTGGGAACACAAAGGCTGATTTATGCCTGAGGAAAATGAAGCAGACCAGAATCTGGCATGTGACCAGAATCTGGAGGGTGAACATAGGCTGTCCCACTGGGAAAGCAACACCTTCCTGAAACCCTACAGTTGGTCAGGGAGCTCGAGTTTTTACGACTTATCTGGAGGGTCAGGAAATCTAGGAAGTGGAGACAGAGAGCACCCATCCATCCTTGAGAGTGGCCCAGAAGGAGACATCTGAAGAGACCACTTTTTGCCTACTGCTAGGTCCTGAAAACAAGCAAAATCTCCTTAAAACTCTTCGGGCCTACTGACTATACCCTTCTCCACCTTTTACTTGGTGACAGGGGCACACAGGCTGTGCAGCTAAGCAAGCATATGTTTTAGAGCCTTCCCTTGCACTAGGGCCCTTCACAAGGCTCTAGAAGGGATCCTGGGATTTTTTTTTTTCCCTTTTTCTTCTTACTTATGTATTACTTTTCAAATAGACTCCTGCAGATTTTGTAAACTCCAGGCCTCACAAAACTTGGATCTGTCTCTTAGTACTCTTCAATCTAGGCAGTCAAGATACTTGCCTTGGGCTCTGAACTTGCGAGAATTAAGTTAAGTCCTTTCTCTGGCTCTCCTCTTTCTGCAAGGCACACATTCCAAAGAACCAAGAGTTCTCATTCAATAGCACCTGTGCCTCCACTACCCACCATGCTTGGAATTCCTTCTCAAATAGCCCTGAGTTCTCCCCGCTAAGGTATAATACCTATGGCCTGCAAGGCTGCAGATGAGCAGTTGATCACTGGCAGAAATGGACAGAGCTTTGAGGGGTGACTGGGAGCATTCTCTCTCTGGCTGGTGAGACCCTGAATACACAGGAAGAAGCCCAGGGTGAGGGGCATCCGGATGGCTCAGTGATTGAGTATCTGCCTTTGGCTCAGATGATGATCCCTGGGATCCTGGGATTGAGTCTCACATCAGGATCCCCACAGGAGGTCTGCTTCTCCTTCTGCCTATGTCTCTGCCCCTCTCTCTCTGTCTCTCATGAATAAAATCTTAAAAAAAAAAAAAAAGCCCAGGGTGAGCAGGAAAGGGGGACTGGCTAGGTGTTTGATGAATTAAGCTATTATCGATTGATACTACTTGTGAAACGATCCTTCTGTGTTTCATAGTATCTGTTCACCTTATTGGAAGATGTGGTCACATCAGTAACCGTTTATTAAATAAATTTAAAAAAAAAGACTCAGGAAAGTTGATTGTTTTCAGACTTTATGTGTTAGTCCAGATCAGGTGGATTTTAATACCAAATAAAAAAATAAAAATCCCCAGAGAAACCACTCACTTTGAGTATTGTTATTTCAGTTTTTAGCTGTTTATTGCCCCTTAGTGAGTCATAATATCTGGTCTCTTGTGCAGACAATTTGTCAAATCAAGAAATCGTATTATAATATTTGCATCTGGTTTGACAATCCTTCTTTATACATTGAACACACGATTGCTATTATTCAGATAAATTGGGGCAGCCTGATGAGATGACTGAAGTGTTTCAGTTCACCAGTGCAGGACAGTACCATTGTACTCTTTACAGTGCATTGTAAATATAATTTATCAGATCACTGAGAAAGACTCTGGGCTCATCACCATTGTTGTGAAAGTAGCTCTTATGCACAGGTAAAAGGCATGGTGCCAATTTCCGACTGTACCTGCTAACATTATCCCATGGAAAAATTCTGTTTTCAGAAAAATGAAATACTTCATTTGAATTTATTACATAATGTAGATAATAAGAAAGATTACTTAACAACCTTTTAAGTAAATGCTAAAAGTTCAATATTAATTTACCATTTTTTACCTTCCAGGGGAGATTAGACTGGTGGAAAAATGAAAAGCTTTGAAATTTAACACATTTCTACTTAGTAGCCAGGTAACACAGTACAACTTACTAATTTTATTGAAGTCAAGTATTCTCACAGGAAACATAAGCACAGTAGCACCTGCTTTGTACGGTTTTCAGTATTCAGTATTCCAGTGTAATAATTGTGGGCACAAGGAAGAAAAACAATAATAAGCACTGAATTTAGTGTATCCTGTATGAAAAAGTTGGCGATGAGAATAGGGCAGGGGGACTATAAAATACATGATGTTGTATGGAATTTATGATTTTAGAGATTTCCTAAAGTTTACCTAATCTTAATGTGATTATCAGCTTATTTTTATTTTCATTTTTTAAATGATTTTATTTATTTGTGAGATACACAGAGAGAGCCAGAGACATAGGTAGAAGGAAAAAGTAGGCTCCCTGTGGGGGCCCAATGTGGGACTCAATCCCAGGACCCTGAGATCACGACCTAAGCCAAAGGCAGACACTCAACCACTGAGCCACCCAGGTGCCCCTTAGCACAAATTTTTATACGTGGTAGGCACTGGAATATTATTTGTTAAATTTATAAGTACACTGTTTAAAATAATGTATTTGTTAAATCAATAGCACTTGTATAATTCAAACTAAGAGTCATGTACTGTTCTTAGCTTTACAAAGATTAACTCATTTAATTATTCCCTTATGTGCTATTATGTCTATGTTACAACTGAGGAAATGAAGGCACAGAAAGTTTAATAAGTAACATATCCTAGATGATCCTTTAAAAAAGAAAAGTATAATTTCCTTTCAAGTGCTTTCATTACTAACATTGAACCTGACACAATAGGCAGTCATTCCTCTTTTTTTCCCATACTCAATTCTTTGTATAGACTATTACAACCTAAAAAAAAAAGAAAAAAAAGGAAAAAAAAAGGATGTCACTATATACCAATAATGCAAAAGATGATTAGCATTTGCAAATCTACAGAATAAGCAGAAGAACTCAAGTAATAAAACTTTTCACTGTTACCCAGGGCAATTTACACGTATAATGCAATCCTTATCAAAATACCATGGACTTTCTTCAGAGACTTAGAACAAATTATTTTAAGATTTGTGTGGAATCAGAAAAGACCCCAAACAGCCAGGGGAATTTTAAAAAAAGAAAACCATATCTGGGGGCATCACAATGCCAGATTTCAGGTTGTACTACAAAGCTGTGTTCATCAAGACAGTGTGGTACTGGCACAAAAACAGACATATAGATCAATGGAACAGAACAGAGAACCCAGAAGTGGACCCTGAACTTTATGGTCAACTAATATACGATAAAGGAGGAAAGACGATCCACTGGAAGAAAGACAGTCTCTTCAATAAATGGTGCTGGGAAAATTGGACATCCACATGCAGAAGAATGAAACTGGACCACTCTCTTGCACCATACACAAAGATAAACTCAAAATAGATGAAAGATCTAAATGTGAGACAAGATTCCATCAAAATCCCAGAGAAGAACTCAGGCAACACCCTTTTTTAACTTGGCCACAGTAACCGGAGAAGGACAAACAGTGTATGTTCTCATTCATTTGGGGAATATGAATAATAGCGAAAGGGAATATAAGGGAAGGGAGAAGAAATGTGTGAGAAATATCAGAAAGGGAGACAGAACATAAAGACTCCTAACTCTGGGAAATGAACTAGGGGTGGTGGAGGGGGAGGAGGGTGGGGGGTGGGGGTGAATGGGTGACGGGCACTGAGGGGTACACTTGACGGGATGAGCACTGGGTGTTATTCTGTATGTTGGTAAATTGAACACCAATAAAAATTAATTTATAAAAAAAAAAAACAAAAAAAAAAACTTTTCACTGCTGATTATCACAGTCAGTTCATCTTTCTTCATCCATGTATTTCTCCACAAATGAACCAAAAAGAAAAGAAAACTGTTCTTTAATGCTTCTGCCCTACTTAGTGTCATTAATTTTATTGGCTATTGGTTAACACTTTTTTTTTGTTAGCTGCTGCTTTATTTTAACATTTCTTTGGGAAATACCTTTTTAAAGTTCATATCAATCAGGTTAAATTACATGTTTTGTCAAAGAATGAAGAGTAACATGGATTTAGAAAGATAGTTTAAGGAGGAGAAACAAACAAACAAACAAACAAACAAAAAAAAAAAAAAACAAGGCGTTTTTCCCAACCAGTGTATCCGTTTAAAATATCACATGCTTTAAGAAATCTCATAATATAGCACATCAAAATATTATTAAAAGAATTTACATACTTCGATACTCTTAAATATTTAGTTATTGAGTGATTTTTACTTTTTTTTTTTTTATAGAAGTTGGCTTAGTATTTTCTTTGTAATTTGGACCAGAAGTAAAGTCATGTTAATGATTCTGCTTGGATCTAAAAGGCATAATAAAGACCCTATAAGGAAGATATATAAAGATAGATTATGATATAAGGATAGGTTCTATAACAGTCCATGAATGTTGCAGACTTATCACTGAAATTTTTCTATAACTAACTGGTAAGAATGATGTAGTAGATTTACATGTTATAATATAATGGGACCCAGTGATATTTAAAATTTCTTCCAGCCTAGAGAATCTCTTCCAAACAAGATCAACTGCATTTTGCTATTATTATTAATTATTAAAGTCAAAGTATTTTAAAGGTCTTTGATTTTAAAATGTTATGTTTAGCTTAAAAGAATTAAGACATGACATAACTTGGTCAATTACATGATTGTGATTTTTTTTTAAACAAAACTAAGGTGTAAGATTTTTAAAGGGTGCTGTGTTTATACATTTGCTCTTTTTATTTATATTTGCATGTGTTTCATTAGTCTGTAGCAGTTATAATTTCACTGTAGGGCTGTTTGCTTTGTTTGTCCCTACTTTAGTTGAAGGAGTTTTTGCATTTCATTCGTGTTTTTTGTTTTGTTTTGTTTTAAAGATTTTATTTATTTATTTATTCATGAGAGATACACACACACACACACAGAGAGAGAGAGAGAGAGAGAGAGAGAGAGAGCGAGAGCTGCAGAGAGATAGGTAGAGGGAGAAGCAGGTTCCTCACAGGGAGCCTGATGCATGGGATTCCATCCCTGGACTGGGGCCATGCTCTGAGCTGAAGGCAGAAGCTTTAACCACTGAGGCACCCAGGCATCTCCATTTGGTTTTGTTTTTAATTTGTTCTGAGATGGTTGAAAATTCATGTTGTACGTTTTGGATTTCTGCACAATTAGAATTGTGGCAAATTTTTAGATACATGCTCTGAAAAATGCCAAGTTGTACTTTTTGGTAGTAGTAGTTCATTACACTTTATCGAAATGAATGTAGTTGTAATCCCTTTTTATGTGGGTTCTTAGAAAAATTCTAAAGTGTCAAGGATTTGATATCTTAAAGTTTAAAGAAACAGCCACACAATAGAATAGAAAGAAAATAAGCTAAAATATACAAAGTGGGATTATGACCCTAGGTCTTTCATAACCTAAATGTCTTATCTTAAGTAAATAATGTGATTTCTGTATTCCTATCTCTTTTTGAAAATGATGCATTTAAACTAAATATTTTATAAAGTCCCGTAATCTTTTTTTTTGACATTCTAGGTTACCATTTTAGCATTTCTTTGTGCTATGTAATTTCAAAAATTTGATAAAATAAGCAGTAAGAACTAAATATTAGTGAATTTATAATTCTATATTTAAACATTTTTGTCATTTGGAAACTAGTCTATTATGTTAACATCAAGCTGTAAACTCTGGTGTCTTCTAACTTAAAACCTATAACTTTCCAGATGTAACGTAAACATCTTTCCTGTTTTAGTAAAGCATCAATGTGTATTCTAATATTCTTGTTTTATCCCATCATAAGCTGATTGACTGAATAATGTCAAGGAGTAAGTTAAGTGTGTAAGTGCCAAAAGTCAATATTAGACTAATGAAATTCACAGAATGATATGTTTATATACTTTTTATCCTAAGTGTATTATTTCTGTGTCATTATGAATAACTATGAAAATAATGACATGCTTAATCATTCACTCAGAACAGCGTAATAGGAAAGCTAGAGAAAAGATCTCTTTTTTCTTCCTATATATTTCCATTTGAAATTCTCATATTTCAAGAGAAATATACCTGTCAGTTAAAACAAAAATCCTGAACATTACTGCATTAAATTGAAGTGAGCACACATGCTTTATCATTTAATTGAAATAAGAAATTAGAAAGCATTTTTTAAACTGAATGAAAGTTTACTTTCAGAACATTGATAATATCAAAAAATATAATGGTAAGTAGCTGGCTATTAAAGAGAGCAATTTTATGATTTAAATTTAATGTACTTTCCATATCTTTCATATCAGTAATTACTGGGCAGTTTATTTATTTTTTTAATATATAGAGTTCACCCCATATATATATTAGAGGTGGCTACCATTTAAATTTGAAACTAAATACTTGGTTCAGTTTCATGGTTATAAGATGAATAGGGCCACAAAGAAATATTTCACTCCTTATTTCAGGAAGAAAAAATAACAACATAGACTGACATGCTAAATAGTATTATCCTAATTATTCACATTTTCTACTATACCAATAGGTAACCTGGAGGGGAAAGTAAATTATTAGAGGCTACATAGAGCCCAGAAAGATATGGGAAATGATTTTATTTCACCCATCACTTGGATGGGGAATATTATAACAGAATATTAGAACATCTTTTATAGATTTTATCTTCTTAACAAGGCTAACATGTCAAGCCTAATGTTGCCTTTGACAACCCACAGGCCTTGGAAGATAACCTGTAACTACTTTTTGGTGTACCATACAAACTGAACTGAGACAAAATGGAAGTTAAAAAAGCAAGCTAAATTAATGCCAGGGGATATTGAACACACTGCTCTCTTAACCATTTGTTTTCAGACGTTTTCTTGGGTTGCAGGACCAGTTCACTAAAGTTTGTTTGTACCAGTCAAGACAAAGTTTGGTGCTAGTTCTACTGATCCTCCATTCCACTATTTACACAGTAGATGATCTCTAATACCAGAAATTACTTATGTTTCAAGAGGGCAGAGGCGCTTAATGTGTGGATATATATATATATATATATATATATATATATATATATATAAAATCTTTCAGATTATAAATGAGAGTTACTCGACTTAAAAGATCTTAAAGACAAAAACAAAAAAAATTGCAGTCTCATAGACATTTGTAATATAAGTTTCTTCAGGGGATTTATTTCGTATTTTCCTCCTGTGTGTATTTTATGTCCGTGATCATTTTGTGCTCCTAGGAAGAATGCTGTTGTCAAAATAGCTGTTGTGTATATTTTGTAAATTTAATATTAATTTGGCTCAAAAGTAACTCATTGTTTCAATTTCAAGGTTCAGAGATATTACTGAGCTTGTTAAATGTGTAGATGTTAAGCACTGATCATTCTTCCTGTCCCCAAATAAAAATATCAATATCACTAAAATTTTCAATTAAAATTTCATGCTAAAGTCCCATAATTCTATGTCAATAATGATAAATTATAAAAATATTTCAGAATAATTTTACAGTAATATGCAAATATTTATAAAAATAAATTTATAAATGTTATTGTGTTTTATGTTACAAATAAATATTCCTATTTATGTGCAGCACTTGTACCTTACAGTAATAGCATGATTTTTCAAAATCAATATCAAGACCACCCCATGAAATAGATAAGTTAATCTGAAAACACAAATTTATTAAGTGAAAATATTACTTCTGTGCCATTAAATTGAAAGAATGGTAACAAATGTACACTAATTGTTCATGTGAAACTAAATAACCATTCCTATGTTTTATAGATAAAAATTTGTGGAATAGGTTAGGGTTTTGCTGTCTTTAAAAGAAAGGCTCATGAGAGCCATAAGGAAAAGTGGATCTGTTCTGTATGTTCTGTTTTCATGAGAGTCATAAGGAAAAGTGGATCTGTTCTGTATGTTCTGTTTTCTGCCCTGCTCATACCCTTACTTTATAGGGAGGCATGTTGATGAGCTGTGAAACTGCCCCACTTGATGCCAAAATCCATCAATGTTTTATTATGTGTGCAATGATATCTGAAACTCTTTTTAGTAAGTATGGGAAAGTAATGCAGCTGGTGTAGAAAACAGTATGTTTTCCTTCAAAAAATTAAACGTAGAATAAACCATATGATCTGACAATTCCACTTCTGTGTGTACACCCAAAATAATGGAAAAAAAGGAATTCTAATAAGTATTTGTATGCTGTGTTCATAGCAACAGTGCTCACAACAGCCAATAGGTTGAAGCAACCTAGATGTCTACTGATAGATGAGTGGATAAACAAAATGTGGTATATACTTACAATGGAATATTATTTATCCTTAAAAAGGAAGCAGACGCTGACACATAATATGGGTGAGCCTTGAAGATATTATGTTAAATGACATAAGCCAGTCACCAAAGGACAAATGCTATAAGCTTTTACTTACATGAGATGCTTTGAGTAGTCAAAATCACTGAGACAGAGAGTGGAAAGATGGGTTCCAGGGACTAAGGAAGACAGAATGGGGAATTACTGTTTTATGGGTATGCCACTTCAGCTTGGAGGATGAGAAAGTTCTGGAGATGGAAAGTGTGAGTCCAGTCAACATGGAGACAAAATTTTAAAGGAAATAGCAAGAAAAGATTTAAGTGGCTGTAAACTGAAACAACAAGAAAATAATGCGTTTAAAAAAAATAATGCGTTTACCTTATATTTTACAACATTTAGGTTATAATTACAACTTTGGAGAAGGTAATGTCTTTTGAACAAAACAGAATGATACCCCCCTCATGCTGTGACATCACTTACTTCAATTGTAAAAAGAATATGTTTTAAAGTCTCATTTTCATGAGAATACACCAGGATTTTATTGACCTTCCCAAAGCCTGTTAAAATTCTCAATTAATGCAAAAATCATCATTTAAGTACATTGTATTGAGAATGGGGTTAGGAATGGAAGAGAGTATTGAGAAAGGTTTAATTTTATAAGTAGTTCACTTGTGAATATTTTGTTGTATGGCAGATTTTACTTCACTATACAGAATCATAAATATGAAGACTTGGACAATAAATACTAGGATAATGAGAATGCCTTGTACTTTATGGATTCTGGGATTAATAATTAATGATGTGGCGAGATAATTTTCCAAATCCATGATTAAGTTTTCTCTGATTACTAAAACCATTTTTCAACTTTTATTTCTTTCAAAGAACGTACTTTCTTGATTCATGTTTCAGTATATCATACAGAGTCATTAACACCAGTGTACTGAGGAAAAATGGAGAGAAAATATTTCCACATGGAGAAATGGAATATGATCTCAAGTGTTAAAAATGAATTTCAGGATCTTATATTTCAATCTTATAAGCGAAAATCCTCTTATTTTGACCTGCAAGGTAGAGAGAACTGGTATGCTATTTTAAGATTTGTACTTTTTAAGAATTATTTAGAAAATACACAGGGCAGTGGTAAAGAGCTCTTAGAGGTCAACATCCTTGTAGTATCGATTGAGATTTCACTAATCTTGGGCAAAGTGAGAAATTGTGAATTTGGACTTTACTTCTAAATTCTTGTTTTGTGTCTTAAAAGTTAGGTGACCTTGAGCAAGATAGATACCTCTCTGAATCTTACCTGCTTTTCTCAAATAACAATTAAAATAAAATTCTGGCATTTAATCAACTCATCCCTATTCCTGAACCATTCCTGTTATAGACAAGAAATGGGTCTTCTGGGTTAGATAGTTACTTATTTAAAATAATATTATTTTCCAGCTTCTAGTACAGTGTTGTTGCTGCCTGTATACCTTACCTTGATTTCTGGCCCTGGTTCTCCTTGTCTGGGTACCTGATTTCTGTAGATTATCTTTGGTCTCATTTGTCACTTTTTTCAACTGCCACCATAATTTCTAGTTCCTGATATTAATCTGGTTTCAACATTACTCTGCCTACAGATTTTCTAAATTTTTAAATGACTTGGTTCTTGGTCCAATTGTAATTTGAAGTAACTATTTATAGGAACACTAATGTAGTATACCAGCCCCACTCAATTTTAGATAATTGGATTCTACATTGGAAAAGTCAGTTACAGTTTTGACACCTTGTCACCTCTTGTTGAAATGGTTAATACCCAGGAATCTAACCAAAGGGTGTATAATTAAATAACAGTGCTTTAAAAGTTATAAGGAATAATTCAAAGGCTTTATGAATTTGACTTAGACTGACAACACCACTGTTAACGCCAGCTTGATTCTGATCTCCCAAATTGGTTAGCTCATTAAGGCTTGCTACTTTTGCCTACTTACTTTAGAAATGGATATATATCAATCTACTGGGTAACTGCAGCTCAGCTGCATTGACACTTACCTTACTTCATTCTTATGGGCAGCGGAGGGCCTGAAATAGCAGATGACAATATTATTTCATGCCAGCAAAATATATAAATCATCTCTCCAAATAAATAATACTCTACTGTAGAATTTATTATATTTGAGCTAAAAGATGCCCAATAATTTTTATATGGGTACTTTAAAAAGTAAACAGAAATAGCATTAATTATAATAATAACACAAATGAACAACAATTTATAACTTATGCCATATTATCATTTATTTTTAATGATGGCACTAATTAAAAGGGAGAGATCATCATTTTACAGATATAGAGGTTGAGGATCCCAGACATGGTACTTCAAGGCTCACAGTTACTCAGTTTGTGGTTCTAGGTTATAAGTAGATATTTCTATAGTTATCAGGTCCCTGCAGTGGAATAGTGGAGAGAGGGGGAAATTCAAACCATTTTTCCTGACATTAAAATTAATTAAGATTTATGTTTTTATTTTCCTCAGGAAAAGAGTTCATTTAAGTAATATATTTTGTAAAAATGTCTTAATGTCGTTATCTGCTCAGATTTTAAGAATAAACAGAAACCTCTCAAAGATTAAGTGGGATCTATTTCATGATGTAACTTTAGCAATATTGCTGGAACATAATTTAGATAACATTGATCCAGAATGACTCAATGAAAGCATGATATATTCCACTTGAAGACACAACAATTAAAACAGCTTTATAAGAATGATCACAGTTTCTATGGTGATGGTTATAGGGCTATTGAGGGACAGTTTGAAAAGAATCAAAGAATCAATGTGTTCTGTTCAGAAAAGAACTTCTGACAGATTTATTAAAAAGTAGAAAATAGAAAATTTGGGACGCCTGGGTGGCTTAGCGGTTGAGCGCCTGCCTTTGGCTCAGGTGATCCTGGAGTCCCGGGATTGAGTCCCACATCGGGCTTCCTGCATGGAGCCTACTTCTCCCTCTGCCTGTGTCTCTGCCTCTCTCTTTCTGTGTCTCTCATGAATAAATAAATAAAATCTTTTTTTTTTTAAACGGAAAGTAGAAAATTCATTCTTAAATTATTTCATTCAATAATATTTGTATGGATGAGTTTGTAATACATTTAAGTCAAATGTATTACATATGGAGGACTGACCCACAGATTAAAATAGAATTGAAAGCAATACATTTATCAATGTGTTTCCTATATTTTTCTATTTATAAAAGGCAAGTAGATTCTATTTCTTGTAACTGATTTATACTCATAAACTGAGGTGTGACTAATTTCCATTCTTCCAAATTCTTATGAGATCCTCTGGTTAACTTTTGATTTGAATGTGTTGGTCATTTAATCAAACATTAGTAAGTTTAATCAACCATGATTAATTCAACCAATTTTTTTCCTTGAAGTAAATTGAAATTACAGAAATCCTGAAGAAAGTAAAAGTAATCAAATACACAGAATGGGAGAAAGAACAAGATGAATCTTTTATTATAATTTCTAAGGCAAAAATATTAAATGCTATAAATAAAAGTAATTTTGTAGTCATTTTTTAATAACTGAAAAATGTTCAACAATGCCAGCAGTCCTCATTTTGTGTGGTACCGTGTTACCTGAAACCTGTGCATATTGGAACCATGCCCTTGCTTTGAGCAAACTTCAGTTACCACAGAACCATGCAGAAGTGAGGCCATGGTTCTGATATGTAAGAATTTCAATTAACATGGTGCCATACAAAGACAGGACTGTTTTTATTTAACTGTGGCATAGTTCTTATATTACACTATAAACACAAAGCAAACAAGCATCATCTATCTATATATCTATATCTATAGGATACATGAAAAGTTGTTTATTACATTCTCCTCATAACTGAGAATAAAAACATACTACTAACCGACTCTAAAGACAGGCTTTTCTTCTAATGTTATCTTAAACAATTTTCTTTTGCAAACTATTTTGGAGAACTTTTTGTAGCATTTTTGTGACACTGGGTTGTTGAATCATGAAAATTACTCAATGCTTACTTAATTTAAAATTTTTTGAACTTTGTTGCACCCCACAACAAATTAAAAGCAGTACACCATAAACATGTGTAATGTTGTAATAACTTAGAAAGAGAATAAAGTCAGTATAAAGCTAGAGAAAAATAAAATGACTATGTTAGATTTGCTGCACTACTGTTGCAGAACAAACAACTGCACTGTGCATCTCAAAGCTCATTTGTTTTAGGATTGACTGTGGTTCTACTTTGTTTTCTGAAATCATCTAAAGCAACTTAACTTGCTTTGGCTAAGGGTTGAATTCAGGTATAGTGTACACATCTCTGCATTCTGGCATCAGCAGCTTCTTAGGGTGGAGTGTAGTCAGTTAAGAGGAGGAGTTGGAATCATGAAATGTCAGTTAAAGGATGAATTGAGAATTAGCATTCTGGCACTTCTGCCCTCATTCCCCTGGTTACTACATGTCTCATGGATAAGCACAAACTGTATGGTGTCAGAAAATATACTCTATTCATGGGAAAGCTATAGAGAGAGAAGGTGAGGAGGAAGAAAAAAAAAAGAGATAGTGTCTGTGAACAATAGATACTATCTAGCACATATACCAGCCAAGGGTTTTAACATACTTGCTATAATTTAGTCCTAATGTGTATTTTGATTATATTAAAAGCAAAAACAAAAGCGAGGGTGGAAATACCACCATTTACAAAGGTCTTATATTCAGAATATTAATATTTTTATGAAGTTTATTTTAAGAAGATACTCATAAAACCTGATACATAACATAGGCATGAAGTAAAAATTATGAAGCCTACTGCCTTCATTTCAAATCAGTGGCTTGATATGATTATTCCAAGAAAATGTTATATGATTTAATATTATTTCAATGTTGATAAGTTCAATAAATTTAAATGATAAAAATTCCTAGTCTTGTCTATTCTATGGACAATTCTATATTAAATAGACAATTCTATATTAAAAGATTAATGTTTTCCACAAAACAATGATGTCATACATCATATTCCTGAAATCTTCATATTCACATAACAAAAATAATTACATAGACAAAAATTGTTTATATGTATAGTTTTAAATATTTTACTAGTCTTATTTTGTTTTCCAGTCACATGTAATAGTGATGTCATTTCAGCTCATTAAAGGTACAAAGCAAGACAAGCATTGAAAATAGGCATCGTTTTTCTCCTAAAATTTATTTATTTATTTATTTATTTATTTATTTATTTATTTATTTATTTATCTATCTATTTATCTATTTATTTATTTATTTATTTTTAAGGATTTTATTTATTTATTCATGACAGACACACACACACAGAGAGAGAGAGAGAGAGAGGCAGAGACACAGGCAGAGGGAGAAGCAGGGAACCCGACGTGGGACTCGATCCTGGATCTTCAGGATCACACCCTGGGCTGAAGGCGGCACTAAACCGTTGAGCCATCGGGGCTGCCCTAAAATTTTATTTTTAAAATATTGTTTACATTTTACATTTTGTATGACTCTAAGTTTTCAAGAGGCTTTTAAAAAATGAGCCTTTCAGCAAGTGATGAATTAATGATTCTATAACTGAGAACTAATTTATTATTAGGAAATCCTTCATCAATACATAGGCCCTTGTTTCTAAAGATAAAGTTAGCTATGAAATACATGTGTTAGTGTCACATTTTAAGACCTTATTAAGTGTGAATGTGTGCTCTTGTTACAGGATATTAATTTGGCACTGTGTTTTTTTGTTCTTTTTTCTTTTTTTGGTACTGTATTTAAAGTGCCTACTATATTCAAAGTACACACACTAAATGTACACAAATAAAATCTTTAAAAACTAAAAAGTAAATAAAATCAGACTAATCATAGCAAATTAACGACAGTTCTGCATTATTTCAGAGCTTTTGAATTTATAAGTTTAATATGTATAATGGCAATAACGGGGAAACGGGTAAAGGATATCAACATCTTCCTAAGGGCAGACAAACAAAAAATAAAATCATGACAGTAGTGGAATATGGCAAATAGCAAGGGATATATATGTAACTATGTGTGGTGATACATGATGACTTATATTTATTATGGTGATCATTCCACAATATGTATAAATATCAAATCATTATGCAATATACTAATATATGTCAATTATAGCTCAGTTAAGAAAATAATATATGGAGCAAACAAGTATAGTGTGTAACTTATGAAGTGTTTTCAGTTTTAAAATTTTGATAACTAAAATAATTGTTTCCTCACAGACAGTAACATAAAAAAATAAATTGAGAAATTTATTTTTTTGTATCTTTTCTGATCCTCATTAAAAGTTCAATTCTAAAACATTTTATTCTTAATGATGATAGGTGCATTCGATATTCATGGAAATTTCACTTGGAAAGAGAAAAGATTCATAATAATATAAGGTTGGCTAAATAGCTATTTATTGAATATTTAAATTTTTGGTCTTTAAAATGACATAAAAATCCTAGATCTTGGTAATTAATAATATTAATATCTTTTGATATAAAATGAGATGTTAATTCAGGGGTACTGCCACATTTAGAGGATTGTTTCAGCAAGCAAATTGCATCCTTTGACTTAAGAATAACTGCCTGTCATTTGTCTTCACTCTTTCCTTTTTGCTTTAAACTATTCATAACTACCAGGTTGCCCTGTAGATAATTTTAATAGTTTTTATGACAGTTGAACTACTGTTCTCTATGTTTATAAAGGGTAAATGCCAACGGAAGATACTGCTCCAAATAGGACTTTGGAAGATGCAAATATTTCAGAAAATCAAGATATACACCTGCTTGGCATAAGTTTCTAAGCAGTAGTGTGTTCTTTGGGAAAGCTCCAAATATCTATCTATCTATCTATCTATCTATCTATCTATCTATCTAGCAAACAGAGGAAAGATAATTAAGAGTAATTTTTTCCAAATATATTATTGGTCCTTTTATTTTATTTTAATATTTTTTTTATTATTGGTCCTTTTAAATGAGATATGGGTGGCCCTCTGTTCTATATTTTTGTCTATGTTTACAAAATAATACTTAACTAATTTATCCAAACTTTAAAAATAGACTGATTTAAAATATTTTTATTTATATTTATTTACTTATTAATTTTAATTTTTTCCTATATAATCTTTATGTCCAACATGTGGCTCAGACTTATGACCCTGAGATCCAGAGTTGCACGCTCTACCTATTACACCAGCTAGGTGCCCTCCAAACTTAAAAAATAAAGTTAAATAGCTTTAAGAGAAGTAAACTTAAATATTTATCAAATGTTATCAACTTTCTATTGAATAATATAATTGCTACTAGAAGCCAATGAAAGGACATCATATTTATCATAAAAAAGTTCTTATTCTGAACAGTCTCAGACACAAGAGTCTAGCATATATTTTAAGCAGAATACTTCACAACATATAAAAATATAACATAACATAAAATAAACTATTTAAGAAACTAAAGATTAATAATTTTAGAGTTTTTAAAAGTCTGTATTCTCTAAGTAGCATAGCATTTTACACATAGGGAAAGCTGAATGAATATTCTGCTAAAGCTATTTGAATTATTTACTTCTCAGAAGAAGTATGCAACAATAGTTCTCATCAAATTTTATTCTTAAACCCTGCACAATATGATCTAATAGTTTATTAAAAATTATAATTTTCATCCCTCAAATTTCTTTTTGTAAAATAATTTTTAGATTAAAATGTAATTGCCTATAGGAAACAAAAGCTGTACATAGCTTTCCAAATTTTTTTTAAGTTTTTTTTTAATTTTTAATTTATTTATGATAGTCACAGAGAGAGAGAGAGAGAGAAAGAGAGAGAGAGAAAGAGAGAGAGGCAGAGACATAGAGGGAGAAGCAGGCTCCATGCACCAGGAGCCTGACGTGGGACTCGATCCCGGGTCTCCAGGATCACGCCCTGGGCCAAAGGCAGGCGCCAAACCGCTGCGCCACCCAGGGATTCCCTAGCTTTCCAAATTTAAGATTTTGTTGTTTTATACAATTATTCTCTTCCATTGTTGGGTCAGTACTCTAAAATTGTAGTATGAAGCCTAACATTTTTAGAAGAAATATTGACAAGAAATGTTACTTTGTGCTCACATAGAGCTATATTTTAATGTCTTTATTCAATATGAGATTAGTGTTTTGAAAATATCAGTCTATTCTTTTTTCCCCATGACTTCTATATCTTGGAGCTTCAATTATAAGGGAGAAAAAATTCTCACACACCTCTGGAAATTTGTATTTATATCTTCCAAGATTTCATAAATTTGTTTTCTAAATTGTATCAATTCTCAATTCAATAAATGGTAAAATTAAATAATTATATAGAATTTTTATACTTCACTATGAATTTTTTGTCATATTCAAATGATATTTGTCCCTGTTATTTTTTAATTTTTTTTAATTTTTTTTAATTTTTTATTTATTTATGATAGTCACAGAGAGAGAGAGAGAGAGAGAGAGGCAGAGACACAGGCAGAGGGAGAAGCAGGCTCCATGCACTGGGAGCCCGACGTGGGATTCGATCCTGGGTCTCCAGGATCGCGCCCTGGGCCAAAGGCAGGCGCCAAACTGCTGCGCCACCCAGGGATCCCTATTTGTCCCTGTTAATGTGAATATATTTCAGTTTATTTTGAAGGAGACCTCCCATAATCTCATATATTCTTATAATAGTCATGGAGCTCTGTGTAGATGACTAGAAAATATTTCAAGAATCTTTTTGAAATTTTTGAATTTGTACTAATGCCATAATTTAATAAGTCTTTGGTTTTCTATGCATTAAGTTTTGCAATTTTAATGAGCATTCTCCTATATGCCATGAGATTTTTCAGAGACTTTTCTAGTTTTAAAGAAGGCATCCTTAATTTGTAGTAATTTGTCCCTTCTTGTACTCATTATCCTTTAAAATTTGTATTCTTCTTTATCTATTGCAAAATTATGTCATTTATATCAGATAAAGTGTCCCTGACAACTATTATCCTTATCTATCTCACTTGCTTCAAGCTTTCACTTTGAAAATTTTTAATTGAATTGTGAATGGAGGAGCCCAGTGGTGATTTGGAATAGTTTATGTAGATTTATAGATAGAGGCTGTATATATGTGTGTGCGTGTGTGTGTGTGTGTGTGTATAACAATGATAGATATATATATGGGTGTATAGCTCTTAATTATGGAGGTGGAAAAAGGACAAAAATATAAGACGCATTCCATGGTTTTGATAGTCTAGTATCATCAATTTAAACTGAGCTGCAGGTGTCCAATGTTGAATATAATGAATAATTAAGATACAGAGATGGTAATTAATGTTTACTGAATGTCATTTTAATTAATTAATTAATGTTTGTTTGTTTGCATTAGGAGCAGTGATAGGCCTTTTAAAAATCCTCATGGTAAGGGCGCCTGGGTGGCTCAGTCAGTTAAGTGTCTGCCTGTGGCTCAGGTCATAATCCCAGGGTCCTGGGATCCAGCCCCATGTGTGGCTCCTTGTTCAGCTGGGAGCCTGCTCCTCCCTCTGCCTCTGCCCCTTTGCCCCTCTGCCCCTCTGCCCTGCTTGTGCTCTCTCTCTCTCTCTCTTTCTCTCCTCTCTCAAATAAATAAATAAAATCTTAAAAAAAATCCTTCCAGTAACAACTCCAAAGGTATATGCTGTTTTCATCACCATGAAATAATGAAGTAAAATTGAAATCTTCAAAAATTCTTTAATTTCTCTGAGTTTTAGTTCTCTAAAATGGTGACAGAGTTTCATGCAAGTTCTAGACTTTCAAAATTTTTTGTTGAGACTCTATAATTAGTGTTTTTTAGTCTTCCTTAACCCTCTGGGTAAGATTGCTTTACTTTTGTGTTTCCACAGCACTTTGATCTTATCTCCATAATAACACTTAAAACTTTGCTGTGTAATTTTCCTTGCATGTGTCTTTAGGAACAAAGGGCTGTTTTATTCAAGTTCTGCGTTCTGTACTTTGCTCAGACCTAGCACATGCAGTTGTTTAGTACATGTTTATTACATTAGTGTATGAATACATAAATCAAAGTCCTAAACTTTCTAGTGTTCTTTATGAATCTTCAGGTTATCCATATACAGAAAGTGATCATTCCTAAAAAGACAACATTGATCTAAAGGAAGCCAGTGAGCACTAGAAACATCATTTATTAGAGTATTATTCTAGTTAGTTGTTTTGTGGTTAGAGGAAAGAGAGTTTAGACAATATTCTTTTCATGTCATAAAATACCAGTGAAAGAACGTAAGTAAAATGAAAACTATTTATATTTTTCTTATTTGTGTTTTTAGAGCTTTATTAAGCACTCTTATGCTTGCCTTACATACATCTCATTTTTTTCTTTAATTCAGGTAAATTAAATATTTCTCAGTATTTAAATTAAAACATTGAAAAAAGTGGGGTGGGAGGATGGGGTAACTAGGTGATGGACATTAAGGGGGGCACGTGGTGTAATCAACATTGGGCACTATATAAGACTGATGAGTCATAGAACTCTACCTCTGAAACCAATAGTATTATATGTTAATTAATTGAATTTAAATAAAGTTTTAAAATAATTTTAAATATTGAAAAATAATGACCATTGTTTTATACCCTTTATATTCTGTATTGTGTATTTCACTCAAGTAGTCTCCTTTTGGACATTAGATACTCTTCTGTAGCTTGTATATTAACCATTTGAGTTTGTTCATAACAAATAGATGTATATGCTTAATTGATATGCACTCTTTTCAGGTTTTTTTTTTTTAATTTGGTCTCTTAAATAAAATCTCAGTAGTTTCATGATTGAATGCCTACATTTTATGTACAATTTTGACATTTAACAAGGAAAATTGAAGAATTAAATGGAGCATGAAGCGATGTGGATTTGTACATAGAAATAAGATCTAAAAAAAAAAAAAAAAGAAAAAGAAATACAACCTAGACATGAAAGGACAAACTAGCTTTGTTCTTTACACTGTTTGCTGTCGCTAAAACAGTAGTGATTATCTCTCTCCTATATCCCAGAGCAATAAAAACATAATGGCTTAGAACAAAGCTGAAAAAAAAAAAGACATAAATTGTACTGTTACTCCTTTAACTCCTTCGTTTGTCCCTTGAAAATAGAAAAGTAAAGAAAGAATAAAAGACATAAAAGAAAGACACGGGCAAATAAGAATGATAGAGGACTTTGCATTACACAAACATTGTTTGAAGAAAAATATTTATCTAATTTCCACCTGTGATTGTTGATCTCTGAAAGTTTTAGTTTATTTTTCCTGAATGAGAATCACAACATATTTCTGTTCCCCAAAAACAGAAAGGAAAAAGGGATAAAAAAGATCTATCTATTACCATCTTTCCATAATTAAGGTATGACTCCTCCTCCCCATTTGTCTTCAGGGTCTCTAACTGTGGAAGCCAGGAGCTAATGTAAAGACTAAGTTTAATGATTAATTAGGATTATCTTTAGTTATTCCCACTTTGCTTCCACAGAAAACCTACTTTTAAAATGTGCTTTCCCTTTAAAAAATATTGGACAACTTTTTGAGGAAAAGAAAAACAAGTGGTCAGTTTTATAAAGATAGAAAATAACTTTCATAGGCAAAAACAAAAGAACCTTCAAAATAAATAATAGGATAAATGGAATAGTCAATAGAATGTGACTGTATAGAAACAAATTAGGGTTTATATGTTAATTCATGTGTAAATTTAGTTGCATTTTGTATTGTTAGTGTTTAATATCATTAATAGATTTTTGGATTGGGTGGCTAAGAAAGTAGTGGATGAAAAGAAATTTTAAAATTTAAGGAAAATTTATTATAGGGGAAGACAGTGAAATTGCTTCTCAATAGAGCCGTCATACTGAGACATGGAAGGAACAAGCTGTGAGTAGAAGAATGTAGTTATACAAGAGTTGACTGATAATGTTTAATGTAGGAAGGACAAGATTTGGTCTGTGTATCTACCTCTATCTATCTATCTATCTATCTATCTATCTATCTATCTATCATCATCTATCTATCATTCTATCTGCCTTTTCTCATCTATGTCTTATAGGTCTATATAAATGTTATTCAGCAATCTTATTTATTAAAATTGAAGTTATTCTTTTTCTGAATTTCTTTTTCTTTAGATCTCACACAATTCTTTTTATAACAATTTTTTTCATCCTCGATGAAACTCACCATGATATCTTGCTCAGTTTAGCTTCCTTTCCCTTACATTCAGAATTATTTAGATCTTTTCTTTACATAGGAAACATCTCAACTTATTGTAATATATTCTTTGGGCCTGCCCTCCTTCAAGAAAGGAGCATATGCTAAATGTTTCCTTATATTTTCCTTTCGAAAATTATTTATTTTGAGCTTCAGCGTACTGAGGAGACATCTAGGGAATGGTGATTGGATACTGTTGTCAATTATTTCTTGATTGCTTCCCTCATGAATTAATTCACTATAGTATCTGAAGTAATGGAGATAATTTTGCACTTTTGTTACTGATAGCTGGATGATTTAGCTTGATTATAATTAATATTGTCATTTTTAAAATATAGAGTTGATTTTAACATACTTTAACACATATTTATTGACTGTAGAAATAACTTTTAACAGTTGATAGTCTTCTGTCAAATTCCATAACTAATTTAAAGTGTATGATTTCATGATATTTACTAAACAATGTTAATACAAGATTATTAGTATATATTTTAATGTATTGCATTTTAAAGAAAGTCTCATTTTAAAATATTTTGCTATGTATATGTGTGTATACATATGTGTGGGCATATACATATATACACAAATATGTGTGTGTGTGTGTATATGTGTTTAATAAAGTCAAAGGATTAAACTTCTGCTAGGAATCCCAATAGTAGGTGAATTTAGCAGTTACACAGCTTTGCCATTGCATGTTTGCATATATGTATGTGGAAGAGTGTATGGGTGTGCATGTGTTTATGAAAAGAGGTATAATAATGATATATCTTGTCAGCTAATTGTTTCCTCTAACTTCTATTTTTTTTTTGTTTGTTTCCTCTAACTTCTAAACAAAAAGTCAAATGTTAGTCCATATTATCTTTCTGGAGGATTTAGATATATGAAATGCAGAGATTCTTCTGTTAATTAATATTATTCCAGGAGAATTTAAGTCTCTATAGAGGCTTAGTGGAGGGATAAACATCAAATTATAATGAGAATACTGCATTATTATGTATAATAGCTTAAATTATATATAATAACTTAAAAATAACTGAAGTTTGCCAAGTCATTCAGCTACATAAGCCAGACGTGAGAGAACTCCACTGAGTAAAATGATGGGCTGAATTATTTTTTTCCCTAATTACAATTGTAAACTTTTAAAAATTTATTATTTTAATAACTATGTATAACTTGATTTGCCTCAAGTCAAGTACCATTGTTAAACATAGAGTTAAGCCTTTGATTAAGAAAAACTTTAGAGATTACCCTTTTTATTTTGCCTTCTTCCTGGCAACTGATTTCTTACCACAGTAATCTCTTGATTTTTTTTTCTCCTTCATTTATTCCTTCTACTTCTATCCTAAATTATAGCAAAATAGTGACTCGAGATGGAATGGGGGCAGTTATAATACCTGCATTACTGATAGCTGCTGGGAAAGCCTAACGTTGATTAACATACTTACATATTTAAAATGTATGTTTTGTAGAAGTAAGTATTAATTTTATGACTATTGATATGTACATTGAGTATAGAAACAATTTTGTCTTACCAATTGTCTTACCATCTCAAAAATCATAACTAAATTTTTATGAGACATAAAAATTAAATCTGTATCTAAAGGCAATTAGTGCCCTGCATCTGTAGTAACAAAAGATTTTCATGGTTTATTAATCTCACAGTATGCTAGAGTTTGAACATTTCTCCTTTAGATATGCACACTCACATTGGAACATAATATGTGATATTGAAGGATTCTTAAAGGACAAATGCAGGCAAAAATACATGAAATGTAATACATATATCCTAGGATATGCAGCAAAATATTCCATTACCAATAATGTCATACATTAAATATCTTATAGTTTCCCATTCTCTTAGGTATTTATTGCTATTTAGCCTTCCCTGAAATGAGATTGAGATCAGTAAAAATAATAAATGGTCTTTAAAGAGGCAAAATATATTAAAGTTCTAGGGTAAAATTATTTTAATCATTTATGTAATATAAAATACAAAGTTCATCCATGTCCCTGCATTCCCCACCTCTGACAACTATGAATCTATTCTATGAGCTTATTCATTGGTTTATTTATGTTTTAGATTCTACATGTAAGTGAGATAACATGTTGTTTGTCTATATCTGTATGGGTTATTTCACTTACCATACCACCCTCCATATAGTCTCAAATGTCAAGATTTCAATTCTTCTTATGGCTGAATTATATAAACATATATATATATATATATATATATATATATATATATATATAAGAATTTCTTTTTCCATTCATCCATTGATGGACACTTAGGTTGTTTGCATATCTTGGCTACTGAAAATAATGTTACAGTGACTATAGGGGTGCATATATCTTTTCAAGTTAGTGATTTTGTTTTCTTTGAATAAATACCCCGAAGTAGAATTCCTGGATTATATAGTGGTTCTATTTTAAAATTTTTAAAAGATTTTATTTATTTATTCATGAGAGACACAGAAAGAGAGAGGCAGAGACACAGGCAGAGGGAGAAGCAGGCTCCATGCCGGGAGACCAACGTGGGACTCGATCCCGGGACTTCAGGATCACACCCTGGGCCAAAGGCAGGCGCCAAACCGCTGAGGCACCCAGGGATCCCTGGTTCTATTTTAATTGTTTGAAGAACCTCCATACTGTTTTCTATCTATAGTGGCTGCACCAATTTGCATTCTCATCAGTCGTGCACAAAGGGCTCCCTTTTCTGGACATCCTTGCCAGCATTTGTTATTTCTTGTCTTTTGATAATAGCCATTCTAACAGTTGGGAGGTGATCCTCATTTTGGTTTGACTTGCATTTCCCTGATAAGTAGTAGTATTTAGCATCTTTTCACACACCTGTTGGTCATGGGTATGTCCTGATGGTGCTGGTGGAGAATAGACAATGAATCATGGCCCCCTCTGCAGCAGGATGCTCTCTCAGACCAGCAGTGACCTAACAGACAGGATGAGTTGATGCAGGGGAGGGAGGCTGGGAGTCAATGGAGTTGAAGACCAAATCCTAAAGCATTCAGCCATGAAGAGTTCAAAGAGATGAGGATTAGCCAGCAAAGAGACTGGGAAGGAGTAGCCAATGAAAAAGAAGAAAAATCAGGAGAGTGACACTCTGGGAGTGAAGCAGGAAGGTGTTTCTAGCAAAAGAGAGGAATCAGTTGTGTCAAATATTGCTGAGAAGTAGAGTAAGATGAACATGACGTCCTTATTCACTTGAAAAACAGCAGTTTTGGTGGTATGGTGATGATGAAAGTGGTATTAGAATGAGTTCTCAGAGAATGGGCCAGAGAAATGGGAGTTTCTGAGTATAGGAAACTTTATGAGTTTTCCTTTGTTCTTTGGTAAAGTAAAATAGAAAAATATGGCAGTAACTTGAGGGAGAATTGGGGTAAAAGAAGTAGTTTAGATGAGAAATACAGTAGCATGTTTGGTTGCTGCTTCAAATAATAAAATGAAAGGAGGAAAAGTGATGATATGGAAGAAGGAAAGGAAATACCTTGCGAGATAAGAATCCTTTGAATAGATGAGAGGGGAAGGAATCTGGTTTGCCATTAGAGGAGATGCTCTAACATGGAAGAGCCTACAATTTGTTATTAGGACAAAGACAAAACAGCTATCTGAGGGATGTCTGGGTGCTGAGTCGGTTAAGTGCTTGCTTTCAGTTCAAGTCGTGATCCCAAAATCCTGGAATTGAGCCCCATATCAGGCTCCCTGTTCAGTGGGGAGTCAGCTTCTCCTTCTCCCTCTGCCTCTCATCCTGCTTGTACTCGCTCTCTCTCTTTCAAATAAATAAATGAAATCCTTAAAGAACAAAACAAAATGAAAACTTACCAGCTATCTGGGAATGTATGCTTCGTAAGTGTAAATGTGTGGTTTGGGGGTTGGCAGAAGTGTTTTGATGTTGTTTGCTTGGTCTGCTTTTTCAGTGAAATGGGAACCAAGATTGTCGCTGAGGGTGAGGATGAGCAAGGAAGGAATGGAGAAGAAAGAAAAAAACAATGTAGTGATTTAGGACAGGGTTTGCAAACTGAGGCATATGTAAAGTTTCCAGTTATGTGGTTGCAGATCATTTTTATTTTTTATTATTGATTTTTATTTTTATTTTTTTGCAAATCATTTTTTATTTTTTATTTTTTAAATAATAAATTTATTTTTTATTGGTGTTCAATTTGCCAACATACAGAACAACACCTAGTGCTCATCCCGTCAAGTGCCCCCCTCAGTGCCCACAAATCATTTTTTAAAAATCACTTTCAAAATCCTTTTATGTCATTTTACTCCAAAATTGATCTGCCCAGAGGTGTTCCTTCTCACCTCTCCTTTCACTGCCTGTACCATGTACCTCTATCCCTTTTGGATCAACTATACTGCATGGTTTCCAGGTGAAGAAGCCTTGGATACAAACCAAAATAGTAAATTGAAAATATTATCATTTGAGTTAAGAAAGTGAAGAATTATGAGATCTAAGTAATAAGCCCTTTTGCAAATCAGGTAATTTCCAGATTTTTTTTTTTGCTTTTATCAAAATTGAAGAAAGAACTAATCAATTTAACAGCTGTTAATTAGTAATTGCATTTTGTGATATATCATTATGTGATTTTTTGGCATTACCAGGGATTCAACAAACTGATAGACATTCCTCTAACAAATCTCTTTTCATTCTTATTTACTTATTTATTCTTAAAACTTATAAGAAGGGGGTCCCTGGGTGGCGCAGCGGTTTGGCGCCTGCCTTTGGCCCAGGGCGCGATCCTGGAGACCCGGGATCGAGTCCCACGTCGGGCTTCCGGTGCATGGAGCCTGCTTCTCCCTCTGCCTGTGTCTCTGCCTCTCTCTCTCTCTGTGACTATCATAAATAAATAAAAATTAAAAAAAATTAAAAAAAACTTATAAGAAGGTAATGAAGAATAGGAATGATATTTAACTCCTGCTATTTTTAGCAATAATACCAATCTATTGATACACATACAAATCAGAAAACAAAATCAGAAAAAAACCTTAAAATTGCCTTTATATATTATTCTTTATAGAATTCAATAAAATTATATATTTCTATTTGATAATTACTAATTATATTTTTTATATTTTGATAAATGATAAAATACTAATGTCAAGTCAATGTAACAGAAAAAATAATACTTAAAGCTTAGTGGTCACAAAAACAATGTATATACATAAGCCATAATCTGCTTCAGACAAATAACATATATTTATTTTTACCAGAAATTATTTGATTTGTAGCTATTTTCAGTTACAAAATAGATTTTAAAATTCATCTTAGAAAAATGGTAGGGCTACAGAACTGTTTAGAAACTAATTTTAGAAAAGTTTAAAAGCAAAACAGCTTGTGGAGATTTGCAGAGAGTAGGTACTAGAGAAATAAAGTTGCCAGGCAGAACTAAAAACTTACTTGGGATCAGAGAGCATGAATTTTAAAAAGGTTTATTCAGCATGGTTTTGTGTGTGTGTGTGTTTTCCCATTATATTCAGCTGCATAAGAACCAAGATAGAGTAGAACTATCACTTTACCAGTGTTTGGCCAAGGAATTGAGGATGTGTGCAATAAAGTTATATAATAATGAACTATGGAATTTATGAAGAGAATAGAAGTGGGTGGGGAATACTGAAAAAAAAAAAGATTTTCTCAAAGGATGGTAGGGTCTCTTCAGGGTGGAAAAATTGTTGCAATTGGGGCTCATGCATAATGAGTGTTTGAAGATTGGAATGTCTGAAATTGCAGTACTGGGTGGATTGCAGTTATTATCCAAGATGAGGTTATGATTTTATATTATTTTTTTCACCACTAGAATTCAAGCTCCATTAGGGCATGGATTTTTCTTTTCTTTTCTTTCCTTGTTTTGGGGGAGTCCTCTCCCCACTTGCTATACTCCTAGTACCTATAACATTACCTGATGGATTTGGATAAGCTGAATAATAAATCTTGGTTGGATGGAGGAATGTAAAGTGCATAACCACAGAAATGTATGACTGAGATTGAGTGGATAAAAAGATCATTCAAGGCTACTGGGTTTAAGAACCAGAGAGGCATAGAAGAGCATTTGAATAAATCAGGAAACAGAATCTTCAAAATATACCCCAAAATCTTTAGAAAACACTTTCAAACTTATGTAATGTGTATGTGTATATATACTTATATATATACATTATATTAATATATAATTCATGGTTAATTTATCCAGTCATCAATACATCCATACAAGAAAATAGACAAAAAGTATAATGTTTTTAAAATTGAGGTTGATGCAATGATATTTATATATACAAGAAAAAGGCAGAGTGTAATTTTTTAAAATTGAGGTTTATGTAGTTATATTTAGAAATCCTTGTTGATTATATTATTTGATGATACCATAGTTAGATTTTCTATCTTCTAAATATTGCCTGGCCTGATTTGTGATGCCCCATTATTTTTATGTGTTGAATACAATGAGTCATTGTGATTTAAAGCATTGGAATATTTTTGGGAGTTCTCTATGCCTTTAATTTTTATGTGTTATCAGACCACGACTTGGCTAGTGGTGATCTAGTTATTAAAATTATTTTTACATATACCTTTCTTCTCTCACTCAACTGAGAACTCTTAGAGTTTTTATTGTGTCTCTTTTATCTTCTGTACTGTTTATACAAAATAGTAATAATAATTGCAATAATACTTATACCACAGTTTACAATTTTAGACCATAAACCTAAGCACTTTACAGATGCTAACTTATTCTAGTCTCACAAGTGTATGTTATAGGTTCTGTTTTGTTTTTGTTTTTTTTAATAAGGGGGGCAAGGCATAAAAGTGAATAACTTGGTTAAGGTAAAAAAAAAAATATATATATATATATATATATATATATATATATATATATATATGGCAGAATTAGAATTCTAACCAGAGGGTCAGGATTCAGAAACTATACTTTTATTTATTTTTATTTTTTTAAGATCTTATTTATGTATTCGTGAGACACACACACACACACACACACACACACACACACACACACACGGAGCAGGCTCCATGCAGGGAGCAAGATGTGGGACTTGATCCCCGGTCTCCAGGATCACACCCTGGCTTGAAGGGGGTGCTAAACCGCTGAGCCACCCAGGCTGCCCGAAACTATACTTTTAATAACATAACATACTGCCTCTATAAAGTGCAGACCTGATAAATAGTTTGTAATCAACAGTGGTAACAGAACAATTACTGAATTAATTTTTTTCTTTCAGTAAATATTTAATAGGTGCCTATAGTGCTAAGCACTCTGGTTTCCAGTTAATAAAACTTAAATAGTTCCTTCCTTCATAGAGCCTAGAATCCAGTGATAAAAATACAAATATAATTTTCTCATACAGTTGCAAAATTGTAAGTGCCAAAAATAAAAAGGAAGATGTTATGAGATACTATAATGGACTGTAGATAGGGTCAAGCTGAGACTTGAATCCCAATGAGGAGCCATCTAGGTGATTAGTGAGGAAAGAGTTCCAGGTAGATGAAACAGTGCATGAGAAAGCCAGGATTCCTGGAATTAAGAAAGAACGTACTTTTGTGTATCACTTAGTTCTAAACAGGAAAGAGCACACTAAACCTTAGGTTATTTCGATGGCAGATTATTTCTAAAGAGACTAACTGCAAAAGTGTAGGCTGGATATAGAGGTCACTTAAGGAATGATGCAATAACTTGAGGTAAGCATTAGTGGAGCTGTTACTACCCCATGATCAAAAAGGGAAACAGAGGTTGCTGGAATTGGGAAGGAGAGAATCATGTAGGGTGGACCTCCTTATGAAAGCAGTGAGCTTCAATCAAGGGATACAGCCAGACAAAGCAATCCCAAAGGGGGAAAAAAAAAAGAAAATAAATGTTAGATAACACTTTATCACCTGCTTTTCAAACTACTAATGGGGCTGGCTCTCCATTGCCTGAATACTTTCAAAGGAAAGGATATGGGAGTCCACGGATTATTCCTATTCAGTTAGGCCTCTGGGAGCAGAAAGCATAGTGAAAAAGCAGGAGAGAGTATGGATATCTACTACATTTATTAGGAACTACATGAACAAGCCATGTATTTAGTTCATGTCATGGAATTTGTCTCTTATTTCAGGAAAAATGGTGAGCCTTTGAAATGAGGACCTTTTGCTTTGAAATGGGAAACTGTTAAAGGTTCTGGCACCAGTTTCTAACATAGGGAGTGGGGGATTTCTATACACCAGTCAGCAAATCTGATGCCAGTTGGACTTCCTACAATTCAATTCTAACACTATTTACCTGTAGATTGCATCATATTCTACACGTTAAGGGCTCAATCCTACAAGACTGCCCCTGCCCCCATGTCAGATACCTGTTACAAGCCCAGGATGTCATCTGTGCTTCTTACCAACCAGCTATAAATCAAAGATTCCAGTAAACCTGTCTTTGGGTTCAATTAATTTGCTAAAGCTGCTCACAGAACTTAGAGAAACTTTTTACTTATTAGATCACCAGTTTATTATTAGAATATACATCAGGAAGAGCCAAATGGAAGAGTTGCTTAGGGAGAGGTATAGGGAAAGGGGATAGAGCCTCTGTGCCCTCTCTGAATGCAGCACTTTCCTGAAATCTCCATGTGTTCACTGATCTGGAAGCACTCAGCCCAATCCTTTTGGGTTTTTATGGAGGCATACTACATAGGCACAGTTGACTCAATTATTGGTCATTGGTCATTGAACTCAATCTTCAGCCTCTTTCCTCCCTGGGGGTCTGGTGGTAAGACCAAAGGTTCCAATCTTCTAATCACATACTTGGCTCCATTGGCAAATTTAGGTTACTAGTTCTCATCCTTAGGTTACCTACGGACTTTCCAAGGGTCACCTCAAAAGACGCCGTTGCCACTCTTGTCTCTTAAAAAATCCCTAGAGTTTTAGGAGCTCTGTTCTAGAAATGGGGGCAAAGACCAAATATATATATTTCTTCCTATAAATCACAATATTACAGTTGTGATCAGATCTGTATTTGAAAAAAGAATCATTCTGGCTGCTTAAGTGGATTGTTGGAGGACTGTGGATGGGAGAATACATACATAGGCAAGATGGGGGCTTTGGAGGGGCAAAAGCAGAAATAGGGGTAGGAGAAACAGAGTTATTTGGTAATACACATAGTAGTTCCAATTAGTGTGGTTGCAGATATTTTTTGAAGGTATAAGTAACAGGAGTTGATGATAGTTTGGGTGAATAGGTTGAATTAAATTGTCCCAGTGCCTGATGTATTGTGTATCTGAATTGCGTGACTGGGCAGATGCTGGTGTCATGAACTGCCATAAGAAAAATTATTTTATTAATAGAATGGGAAAATAATAAAATTATTTTATTAATAGGGAGATTAACCATTTAGTTTTAGACACGAAATATTCACGTAGAAGTGTCAAGTTGAAAATACAAGATTAAACCAATCTGGCCATTCCCGAAACTTTGGGGGTCCTCTGCAAATAGACTTAAAGCTATGTAATGATGATATAACTTAAAGGAAGAGTATATTAAGGGACAGAACTAAGTTGTAAAATCTGAACATTTAGAATAGGCATGCTAGAGAGGACATAAGCAAAGGAATCCATATTCTAGCACTAAGCTATTACATAAAGGTAATTATCTAAGTTGTCCCATTTAGATTACAATAATTTTATGAATAAGTATTATAATACTATGAATGGGGACCTGATGATCAGATTAGTCAACTTGGCTATATTTTTTCCTCCCTCCAAAACTGATGCAAAGGGTTGTTGATCATAAGTGTTAAATGTTTATTAAAATGAAATTAGCATCTTCATAGAAGTGATAGAAAAATGGGGGGAAATTGAATGAGGGAAGTAATTTTAAACCCCTCTTAATTCATACATCACCTCTGTTATAATTAACTGGCCTTGTTTTCCCTGATGGTATGGTTTTCCATCTTTTAAATGGGGTTAACCAATGCAACTAAAACATACTTTAAAATAGATTTTGTCATGCAGTTACCACAAATTTAGTTTTATTACCTAATGGGAAGAAAATTAATTTAATCCCCAAGCTACATTTATGAAGAGTTTCGGTGCTTATTTCCAACAACTCTAATAACTGAACATGTAATTTATTAACAGATACTAGAGAGTGGGTATTTGAAATGTACAGTTGAAAACAAGTCTTGACATTTGAATCTCATCATATAAAAATATGAAATCTGTTATTTTCTATTAGGATGTTAACAAAAGCACTTTAAACTTCTTTGGTAATGACTGTACTTCCATGATCAGTCCATTAACCACAAGATAACTGTTATGAACTCAAATATATGTCCATAATGATCTGTAAGTGCTTCCACTGAAGCATCCATCTATACTTGGGAGGAGGAAATAACTTTCAATTTGTAAGAACACAGTGACTGTAGTAAGTCCTGAAAAGAAAATATTAATGAACACATGATTTTGTCTTGATTTGAAGTGTTAGGATAGAAAACTTCTTCATAATCTCAATATTCCAAAATCTGCAGGAAGTTCTAGATACTGCACTCTTGTCATGTGAAAATCATTTATACCTTCTTAAATAGGATATCTTTCTATTTGCACATTTTATGATACTAGGCCAGACACGTTTACATAGACAATATTTGAACCATTTGTTACTATTAAATACCACATATTTGTATTAAGGCAGGGTAAGCAGCAGAATTATATTTTGAAATATTTGCCCAGAGGTAAGGTTAGAGTTTATATTTTTGATTTGTGGTTAAAGCATTTTTATCATTAAAAATCATTTATTATTTTTAAGTTTATGGTAGATTTTCATTTCTTTCTTCCTTTTTGTCTCTTTTTTGATTGAGGTTACTCTTTGAAATAACTTTTACATTTTCTATACATTCATTTTACTTTCTATGTGCCAGCCGCTCTTCTAGATGTTGATGATAATAGCTAAAAAAATAAAAAAAAGGTCTTCACTTTCATGATGCTTATTACAGCAAATCAAGGATGGAAAATGATACATGCACATTGATTTGTTTTAATGTATGTGTTGCAGTGGTTATGACATAAACTTTGAAATTATACTCTTTTTGGTATGAATTTCTGTGCACATTTGAGCATCTCAAAGATCCATTTTTCTCTTATGTCAGCTGAGATATTAATACTGATTATGTCATATGTTAAGCTAATATTATATGAGACAACCTATGTTTACCTGTGATAACAGTGCTAGGTACAAAATTAGCCTTTAATAAATGCTATTACTTTTAAATTGTTTTTTATTATCCAAGATAATTAATTAATTAATATTAATATTTAGTTGTTTCCTCTTACATATGAATAAATTAATAAGAAATTCCTCAAATTTATTTGAACATAAAAAGAAAGCCTTTCTCCTTAATGGTGGATCAGATTTGTCATATTTTTTTATGAGTGGTACTTATATACTATATATTAACACTTGGTAACAAAAGAAATAAGACACAACTGGTCTAAAGGCAATATTTATTAAAATAGATGAGTAAAAATGTATGATTTTTACTTTATGGGGAGGAGGGATATGAAACATTAAAGCTAGTTTTAGCACAGTAATTTATAATCATTGTCATCATTTAAAAATCTGAAAAGCAACCTAGAAATTGAATTCCTTTCACTTAATAGACTTAGGTGAAAAATAAAAGTTCAGTTTCTTCTCTGATTCTCTTTTAACAGAAAAAAAAATATGTTCTATAGTTGCCAATCTTTTGCTATCAATATCTAACATATAAATATATACCTATACCAATAACAGACTTAAGAAACATCTTTAATAAAAAAAATCAAGACCTAATATACTACTAATGAAAAGGGAAAGACTGACAAAAGGACAGGTGGGAAGAATATGGTTATGATAATGCTTGTCTTTGCTAGTAGGAGCACTCAGGAATATTAAGAGTTTATAAAATATGTCTAGTGAAAAGGGGAATTTAGCACAATTCGTGTGATGGAGAAATACCTATTTACCTTAATTTTTGCTCTTGTTTTCATGACCTATAAGGTTTCTGCCTTCAAGAAAAGGATGAGCTCTCTGAAACATAACTGTCTACTGGAGAGTACAATGTATGAATTGCTTATTGCAGCAAAGGAAATGAAATGGTAACTATAAAACTAAATTGTAGTCATGAAAAGCAAGTAAATAGAAACTCATTCCTCTCTGCAGGTTAGAGATAGAAGCACTGCAGGATTCATTTTTTAGACCAGACAGTCTTTTCTTTTTTTGAGTACATTGGAGGGGGGGGGAGGGGGACCAACATAGACTTATTTTTTTATGTTCTCTTTTGCAAGTATTATTTTTCTTTTCACATATGAGTTTTGGGCCTTTCTGAAATGGGAGTCATTAATTTAAGTCTAAGAGAATGTTGGCCAAGATAGCATTTGAAGAGAAATCATTTCCTATTTCTTGAAATTTTCTTCTATTCAGAACATCAGGCCAACCTGATTGGTTACTACTTTTCAGTCTTCTTCATTGACTCCCTTTCCCATTTCCTTCCTTAAATGTTAATTGTCTAAAATGGACTGCTTTGTGTGTGTGTGTGTGTGCGTGCGTGCGTGTGTATGGTTTTTGTTTTGTGTGTGTGTGTGTGTGTGTGTGTGTGTGTGTGTTTTGTCAGCTTTCTAAATATTCTTCCTTTTGCTTCATCAATTATTTTGGCTTAAATTCTCTAGTGAAAACTCCAAAATCTGGTTCCATTTTCAATCAATGAGGTACAGAATTTTAATTCCAGTTTCCTACATCTAAAAACCTGCACTGATTTTTGCTTACTTCCCTCCACTTCTTGCTTCTTTATTCCCAATTGTGGTAAATAACATCATCATCTAACCAATCTCCCAAACTAAAAAAGTCTTGTTATCATACAGGCCTCTTTCTTATTCCCACATCTTATTCCCACATCTTAAATTACCAACTCCTATAGATTCTAACACAGAATTTCTCTTCTAATCAGAGCTTTTATGTATCACAGCTTCAGATCATGCATTCATCATTTTCCTCCCATGTTATTTATCAGTCTCTTAATTGAGCTTCCTGCCACTTTCCTCAACCAGTACAGATAATGAAGGTATCATTTATCTACTGAAATCCAGTTTGGCTCTGCTATTCTTTGATATACTGTCTCCACATGGTTCTACTAACCATACTCTCAAGCCTAAAACCCACCATACTTCTAAATCTAGACTTGAACTTTCTCTCCAGCCTCAATTATGATTGTTCCCCTCCAAGTATGCCCTACTATATAGAAATATCTCCCCATTTTCTGAGCTTGCCATCTCAGAGTCTTTCCCTATACTTTTTCGTCTGTATGAAAGACTTCTTTCTTAAATGCCAGCTAAACTCCTATACATTCTTCAAGACCCCAAATAAATATCACCCCTTTGTGAAGACTTTCCTCACACCCATTTTATGCTCCATTATAGAATGTAATGCATATGTTATAATTTCTTTTTGTAATATTCGCTTATAAGAAAATAGCTTTTCTGATTATGGGAATTCTATTTTTTATGTTTTCTGTATGTGATATAACAGCATAATATAATTTAAAGTAGATATCACTTAAATATGAATTGAATGATTATGTTCTATTACTGCCTTAAATAAAGTCTATTAGTTGGAGTGGGTTTACAGTCTCTATGATATCATTGGCTGCCTGTTTTAACATATTCTAATTTTAAATCCTGTAATCAGCCCTCATCATTAGCTTTATCCCTGCTCCAAGATAGTAGCCAACCGGTCATTAGAATAAGGACATTATAAAGATCTCTAGGTCAAAATATATTGGTTTGGAGTTGAGAATGGCAGAATTTAATTATCATTACTGCCATCATAAGCCAGGTACTTTATTAAATATTTTAATTATTCAATAATTTATAATTACTCCTATAATTAATAATTTACTCAACAATAGTACTATGAAATAACTCGTAGTCATTTTATACTCATTTTATTAATTAAGAAAACGAGAATTGAATAAAGGATATAAGTTTATGTATTAGTAACTGACAGCTGAGAACCAGACTCAATTTGGTAACAAGGGTGCCAATATTGTAGACAATTCAGCACCAATACTGGTTCTATTGTGACTCAATACTTAAAATTAACTGGGTTCATGCTTTCTTTCTGTTGAACAGCTTTTAGTATACTTTTAGTCCCCTCTTATAGTTGGAATTAACTTGTTGACAAATACAGGATGGTATTTCAACATCTCTGACATATAATCAATGTTACAACATACATATGGATATTTATTACACAACTGTATTAATTTAACAGAAATAGCATAGGACTTGAGAGTGTTTTTATTGCTTTTATCTTTCTTGGTGGCATTTAGAGGTAAAATAGAAAGATTACCGAGTTCTGGGATTTAGGAACTTTAAGTTCCAGGTTTAGTTCTACTTCCAGTAGCAGTTTAACATTGGGCAACTCAGTTACATTATCTGGATGAAATGAGACAATTTTTATGATTCCCAAATCCTAAACTATAATGGATCTCGAAAGTCTAAAAAGCCTTTCCAAATGTTTGTAGGACAATTAGGAAAAAAGTAAGAACTGAAAAATCACTATAAAATGCCAGGAATAATCATTACATACCTATAATCACAAATACATAATGTATCCAGTGTTAAGCTAAAGATGCCAATATCCAAATATCAGGGTCCGTGTTCATGAAGTTGAAAATCTAGCTGGAGGTATGGGAAAGATTTTTAAGATATATTTAGCAATTTGAAACATATATAATGTTCCAAATGATAAGAGCTCAACAGGACTAGGTTAAAAAAACAAACAAACATTAATTTATGAAAATAGAGGAAGAACATTTTAGTCTGAGCCAAAACTAGGAAAAATTATGGGTATAAACCAATTTTTATCCTTTTGCCTGAAGTCTTTAGAAGTGGGACTCTTTCTTTATAAAGTAAAGATATTTTAAGAAATTGATTAGAATTAAGCTTCATTGAGGGAAACAACAAATCTTTCAACTGATAAGGAAAACTTCAGACCTGTTTTCCAGGGAGATAAGGCTTAATTCTCACCACAGCAAGCTGCTATATTAGTGTTCAGTGGTTAGCCAAGGGGAAGACAGCTGGAGCAGAGCTAGCTGATAAAGAGTGGGATGTAGCTTCCAGAATACAAACACTTTGTGTCTAATTCTTGTATTTTTTGGTGTGAAGCTTAAATTTTTTACTACTATGAAAATCACCCCAATGAAATTCAGCTTCCTTTTTTGTCCTCACATGCTCTTATTGTTCCCATAATTCTTTTAATTCTTTAATTTTGTTACTCTTCTTTTTAAAGATTTCATTTGTTTTTCTGTTTTTTATTATTATTATTATTATTTTATTTATTTATGATAGGCACACAGTGAGAGAGAGAGAGGCAGAGACACAGGCAGAGGGAGAAGCAGGCTCCATGCACCGGGAGTCCGACGTGGGATTCGATCCCGGGTCTCCAGGATCGCGCCCTGGACCAAAGGCAGGCGCCAAACCACTGCACCACCCAGGGATCCCCATGTTTTTCTGTTTTTTTTTTTTTTTTTTTTTTTTTGAGAGAGAAGCAAACAGAAATCAAAAAGAAAAAAAAGAAAAGAAAAGAAAAAACCACGGGGGAGTATCTTCTGATTCTCTATACTTTAATTCCCTTGACTTCCCCTGGAACTGGTCCGTCCAGCTGGTCTTCTGGGGGAGGGGCCTGCTGTGCTGATTTTCAGGTGTCAGCACTTGGGGGAGCTGCTCTCCCCCCTGCCTGGTGCAGGGCTCAGTGGGGGTTGTTTACCCGGTGAGGCCCCAGGAGGAACAACCGCAGTGGCGGGGCCAGCTCTGGAGCCCTGGAGTCAGCTCCCGCAGTAACTCCGGAGCTCTCCGTCTGCAGGGCCTGGAGGCTCCGGGGCGGGGCCACTGATCTGCTCAGCTCGGGGCAGGAGTGTCCTTGCGGTCCTGGGCCCTCAGCCTCTGCCTGTCCCGGGGGAGGCCGGATCCTGGGCTGTGTCCTGGCGCCCTGTGCTCCGGGGCCTGCGCTGTTGGATTCGCGCTCCCGCCCCGCAGCCCCCTCCGCGGAGCCGCCGCCCGAGCCCCTCCGAGCTGCTCCAGGTCCCGCCGTGCGCGCTGCAGCCCTTAGGGAGCTCGGCGCACTCTCCCGGGGCGCAGGTGTCTGTTAGTGTCCCCGGGAGCCCGAGGGCATCCCCGCCCTCCTGGGTCCTGCCCCAACTCCCTGCGAGGCCTTTCCGCCCGGGAAGGTTGGTGCAGCTCCTGCTTCTCTTGGACGGGGCTCTCCTGTCCTGGGGACACTCGCCCCGGCCTCAGTCCGGCTCCTCGCAGGGCCCCTCCCCCTCGGAGGCCTTTTGTTCCTTTATTTCTTTTTCCCCGTCTTCCTACCTTGATAGAAGCGCGAACTCTTCTCACTGTAGCATTCCAGCTGGTCTCTCTTTAAATCTCAGGCCGAATTCGTAGATTTTCAGGATGATTTGAAGGTTGTCTAGGTAATTTGGTGGGGACAGATGACTTGGGGACCTTACTCTTCCACCATCTCGCCCCTTCCTCGTTTATTTGTGAGAGAGAGACAGAATGCATGAGCAGGAAGAGGGGCAGGAGAGGAGGGGGAGGAGAGAGTCTCAAGTGGACTCTGCACCAAGTGAGGAGCCTGACAGGGGCCTGGATCTCATGCCCCTAAAATCATGACCTGAGCTGAAATCAGTAGTTGGATGCTTAAACGATTGAGCCACCCAGGTGCCCCTTGTTATTCATTTTTAAATCTACAAATCATAACTGCCAATATTAGAGTATCTGGTTGTAGTGACAGAAAGGAAAGTTTAAAGCAAAAAAAAAAAATAGATATGAAGTTGTGCAAATGACTGAACAGTTCTATGGTAATATTCCTATTTAAAATGCTAGAATGAGGGGCACCTGGTGACTCAGTTGGTTAAGCATCTGCTTTTGGCTCAGGTCATGATTCCATGGAGCCCCACATGGAGCTCAGCAGGGAACCTGCTTCTCTCTATCCCTCCACCTACTACTTCCCCTGCTTTGCTTGTGCTCTCTCTCTCTCTCTGTCAAATAAATAAATAAAATCTTTAAAAAAATTCTAGACAGTTAAAATAAAAAAAAACTTTTTTTAATGTTCTAATTTAATCAAAAGAATTAAAAATTTTAGTATGTTGACACATGGTTTCATTAGTTTCACGTGTACAACATAAAGATTCAACAGCTTTATATGTTATGCTGTGCTACTCACTACAAGTGTAGCTACCATCTGTTACTATACGGTGCTATTGCAGTTTCATTGACTATATTCCCTATGCTGTGTCTTTTATTCCTCTGACTTAGTTAAGCCAGACTGAGAAGGACAAATACCATATGATTTCACTCATATGTGGAATCTAAAAAACAAAACAAACAAAAAAAGAAAACAAAATGCAGAATCGGATATATAAATATAGAGAATAAACTGATGGTTGCTGGAGGGAAGGAAGGTAGGGGGATGGGCAAGATGAGTGAAGGAGAGTGGGAGATACAGGCCTCCAGTTATGGAATGAATAAGTTATGGGGATGAAAGGCACAGCATAAGAATGAAAGACACAGTTATGGGAATGAAAGGCACAGCATCAATAATATTGTAACAGCAATGTATGGGAAAGATGGTAGCTACACTTGTGGTGAACATAGCATAATGTATAAACTTGTTAAATCACTAAGTGGTACACCTGAAAGTAATGCAATGTTGTGTGTCAGCTATACAAAGCAAAACAAAAAAAAACCACACACACACACACCCAAAAAAATAAAAAACAAAACTGTAAAAATAAAAGGTAAAGCATGAATTTGGGAAGCAGCATACACATCATTTTCTCCTTGTTTTAATGGGGATTATATTATGTGCACTTTTTCTTTATATAAAGGGATATCATGCTTTTAATTAAAGACAGCTATCAGATAACTTTAAAGAAGTGAGAAAACTATAGCTATTTTCTTTAAACTGTCAAATGAATGTTTTCAAATATTAAGTAGACATCCTAACTGAAAGTGTTAAACTGTATCTAATTATATTTAGCTATGCAATAATATAGGTGCCATGAACATGAAAAGTAAATATCATTTAATGATGATTTGATCATTAAGAGACGGAATGAAAAATCTGAAAATGGTAGGCATGTAAAATTTGGAATGAATACACAATTTAGGTTGTTGTAAGAAGATTGTGCAGAAGACTTTAAAGACAGAAGTGCAGCAAGATTATATATACTTTTTCTTTATTGACAGACATTTAAGTTTCTTCTGTATCTTGCCTATTATAAATAATGCTACAATAAACATAGGAGTTACACATCTTTTTGAATTAGTGTTTTCATTTTCCTTGAAAATACTCAGTGGTGAAATTACTGGTACATATGGCATTAAAATTTTAACTTTTTAAGGAGCCTCCATACTGTTTTCCACAGTGGTTGTAACCATTTACCTTCTCACCAGCAATGCATAAGGGTTCCTTTTCCTCCTTATCCTCACCAACACATGTTATTTCTTGTCATTTTGATTTAGCCATTCTAACTGGTATAAGGTGATATCTTGTGCTTGTGATTTTCATTTCTCTGATGACTAATGATATCGAATGTTTTTTCATGTGTCTATAGGCCTTCTGCGTCTCTTCTTTGGAAAAATGTCAATTCACAGCCTCCTCCCATTTTTTACAAAATATTTTATTTATTTATTCATGAGAGATACAGAGAGAGAGAGAGAGACAGAGAGAGAGAGACAGAGACAGGCAGAGGGAGAAGCAGGCTCTATGCAGGGAGCTCAAGGTGGAACTCCATCCTGGGCCTTCAGGATCACGCCCTGGGCTTAAAGGAGGCGCTAAACCATTGAGCCACCCAGGCTGCCCTCTGCCCATTTTTTAATTGGATTTTTTTTTCCTGGTGTTGAGTTGTAGAAGTTCTTTATATACTTTTGATATTAACCCCTTATTGGCTATATTATTTATAAATATCTTCTCCCATTCAGTAGATTTCTTTCTGTTTTGTTGATGGTTTCCTTTGCTATGCAAAAGCTTTTTATTTGATGTAATTCCAGTAGTTTTTTGCATATGGTGTTAGAAAGTGGTCGAATTTCATACTTTTACACATAGGTGCCCAGTTTTCCCAATACCATTTATTTAAGAGATTGTCTTTTCCCCATTGTATGTTCTTGCCTCATTTATTATGGATTGGTTAATCATGTAATCTCCTTGGTGAATGTACATGCAAAAATCCTCAATAAAATATTATCAAACTGCATACAACAATACATTTCAAAGATTATTCACCATGATCAGGTGGCATTTACTCCAGGGATGCAAGGATGGTTCAATATTTGTAAATCAGTCAACACCATATGCCATATTGACAAAACGAAGGATAAAAATCATATGATTATCTCAACAGATGCAGAAAAAGCATTTGACAAGATTCAACATCCATTCATGGTAAAGATTCTCAGCATCTCATGGTAGAGTTAGAGGGAATATACCTCAACATAATAAGGGCCATCTGTGAAAAACCTCAAAGCTAACATTGTATCAGTGGTGAAAACTGAGAAAACTCCCTCTAAGGACAGGATAAGACAAGGATGTCCACTCTCGTCAATTTTATTCAACATAGTACTGAAAGCCCTAGTCACTGCCATCAGACAAGAAAAAGAAATAAGCCGTCCATATTGATAAAGAAGAAGTTAAATTGTCATTATTTGTAGACAACATGAAACTATACATACATAAAAAATTCTTTCTTTTAAGTTACTTTCTGATCTAATTGTTTTGGATTTGGTTAGCTAGGCAAAATAGTTGACTTAACTCATCTTGGTGTATCATTTAGGATAAAAACAACAGCAATAAAGAAACCACATGGGTTTTGAAGTCAACTGAGTTTGACTCACAACTCTCACATAATAGCTCGAGGCCTAAAGTAATTTTTCAACTGCCATATATATGCCTCAGTTACTCCAACCATAATTTGTAAGTAACATTTAAGGCTCTTTGTGAATTAAATTGGACAATTAATACAGAAATATTATACCAGGCCAGCCCTGGTGGCTCAGCGGTTTAGCGCCACCTTCAGCCCAGGGTGTGATCTTGGAGACCCAGGATCGAGTACCATGTCAGGTTCCCTGCATGGAGCCTGCTTCTCCCTCTGCCTGTGTCTCTCTGCCTCTCTCTCTCTCTCTCTCTCTCTCTCTCTCTCTCTCTCCCCCCCCCTCTGTCTCTCATGAATAAATAAATAACATCTTAAAAAAAGAAATATCATACCAGTATACTTTATATATATATAATTCTTATTAAATGTTAGTTGTTTTTAATTACAATAATATTTGCCAATTTTTTTTCATAAGTGGACAATTTCTTACCAGCAGTTTCTTCCCCCATAGAAATAAAGGCTGTTTGGACTTTTAGTATTAATGGAACTTATATTAACTAAAATTAAACCATAGCTAGACTGATAAAAATGGTTTCCAAAAAGTATATAATTTGTTACAAACATAAAATATTTGTTTGATAAAATTGGTTTCTATTTATATATCCTTGATATCTTATATATCCTAAATTCTAGTTTTCATAAAGTTCTGAATTTTAAATTTTGTTTGGTGATTACATATCTTCATAAATTGATGGTATTGTTTAAGTACAAATAGAGAAAGTCTATTACAGTTTTTAAAGCATTACATAAATTATACAAGTCTTGGAAGGAACGTGTACTATTCTCCATTTATATCTTTATCACCATATTAAATCTCTTTGCTGACAGCATGGGGAAAATTATAATGATTTAAAGAGTGAATCTTTATCAGTCTTTGGCAGAGAAGGAAAATAATGAAACTTATAAACAGTTAGTTATAACAAAACTTAACCTGAAAGTGACAGTTCTCAGGATTTGATTCATACATTCTTTCCAGGCAGTAGAGAAGAATTCCACAGTCCAATTGATATCCTTTTAAGCTGGCTTTTGATATGTGAAAATATACATTTTGGGTGTACAAGGACTATAGAAATGCTGATGAGGAAATACTTATATGACCTGTTTTTAATTCTCTCTTCCTTCTACCCTCACTTACTTAAAAGGTAGTTCATGATTTTTAGTATTAACTTATTAAATTATAATTTGACCTTTTTGTATTCAGTAATTGACACTAACCAGTTTCTCTTTGCTGCTCTATGGCCTACCAAAAGAAAAAAAAAAAGCCTACACTATCTAAAATCTAAATAAAACACAAACAAGTATGATCCAGTTACTCATGTGACAAAAAGAATTCTTCACTTTTTGTAGCCATGCTTTGATGGAGCCCATTTGTTTTACAACTTTGTCTTTAGCAGTAAAGTTTTAGAAATATTATTTTTTTCAGTTACTCATGGCTATTTCCAGGATTGGAATTAATTTTTTTCAATGAAACTTAAAACAACTCATAATTTTATTTATGTTGAATAAATTTACTTGAAGAGGTGCCATTAGTACTGCTACGTGCTATCCAATCTAAAAGTAAATATGTCTACTGAGCAAACCATTATATTCTGTTGTTTACTGATTTTTTTTTGTCAGTCACCTAAGAAAGTAAATTTGCTTGAAATTTCATCCATGCATCTAGATGTTGTGAGATGAAATTCATTAATTCTAAATATAGAGTAGAGGAATTTTAAAGGTATATTGGGTAACCTTGTCTCTGCAATTTTTGTTGTTGTATTTCTGATTGCTTTGTTAAATGACTGTTGAGATGGGATTTTAAACATATTGAGGAAGTACTTCAGGAAGTGCGAGGTATAGTGACTATTATTCTGTTTTTAAGAATAAAATCAAATGTCCATCTTTTGAAATTTAAACAATCACATCTAGTTATTCTCAGAGAGCTTACTACTGAAAAAAAATTTCATTTTGCATTTTCCTATCATCCAAATTTTTGAATGCATTTTAGCTACCTCTCCTTTTCTACATACTGAGGCAGTATTTTAAAATGTCAAATTTGCATTTCTTATACATATTTTTTCAATATTTAGGCAAGGTTTTACTTACATTACAGTCAGCAATGGAAACTGGTGTCTGTATCATGCCTGATCTCATATTAGCTAATGGTTGAGAAGGGATTTTTATAGTCTTGTACTTCTGTTCTCAACATAGTGATTTGTATACTGGGCAGCTAGACATTGTAGCAGACATCTGCTGTTTGATTCTAAAATTTGTGATAAATTATTCACGTAGATTAATATGTGGTAAATGCCTCATATAAGTCATTCTCAGGCATGATGAAAAACAGACATAATACATATAAACCTCTTTCTTTTAATTATTTTATAGCCTAGCAAGTGCCAGATCTTAGGCTGTCATATAGCTACAGTTTGTGTTTCTGGGGCAATTTGACTTTGTAATCACTATGTTTTAATGTATTAGTGACCCACTTTTGATGTTCTCTAGAAACAACTAGAACTCCCTTATTTCTCTAACAACTTGATGATTTAATTAAGAATACAAAATCCAGCAGTTTTCACAGACAAGAATATGAACACACTGCTTATTTTTGCTACAACATTTAGCAAAATATGGATGTTGTTAAAATATTTCCAATTTTGTAAGATGACATAGATCTCAGTTACTCTTCTGCTCTTCTATTGAGAGATATGGTCTCATAATATTCATGCTAGGTGTATTTTATGTTATCAAACTTCCCCAAAACTCGGTAGAAATAAGACAGCTCTTTAGATGTATGCAAAATATTAAAAAACTACCACCTGATAATCCACTTTTCTTTTAGGAAACATTGCTCTGTGAAGAACAGGGAGAAGGTATTTTTCCTTAAGCCATTCAAGAGTTTTTATCTGCAGGGAACATTCAGAGCCATACTTACAGTATGAAAAGTTAAAATCTCTTATATCTATATATTTGTAACAGTAGGGACATGCAGAAGGGGGTTTAATCAAGAAGCTATCTACTCATGGTCTTTTCTGTAATCCTGCTAAGATTAACAAATTTGTTAGTGTTCCTTGCTATCAGTGAAATGGCCCAATATGTGCTCCTACCCATAAGTAAAATTAAAATGCTTCAAAAGCAAACATTTTACTGAAATCAGATGATTACCCTTAAACACAGAGGTATATAATTTACCTTAATTAGTAATTGGCTGAAAATTGTCCCACTTTAGTTCATGGTTGTTTATTAGTCATGTGAATCTAATCATCTGTGAATTAGTTTTATATGAATTGTAATCTTACCAAAAATGTAGTCTTTTCTTTGTTTTATATTTTATTATTTTTATTTTTTCCAAAGAGTTGTAGTAGAAAAGTAGAAAAACACAGATCTATTAAGGAAGTGACAGTTTCTAAATATTCTTTTCTTCCCGCATAAACACATTCATTGTTAATTTGTTAAATTGCTTTGCTTTATAGAGACTTTTAAAAAATCTTAAAAAAAAATGTTTGTTTCCCTGGAGATTTCTTCGTTGAACTTAATAAAATCCTTTGTGAGTTTCATATGCTGCAAATTGCAGGTTTCCTTCTTCCTTTTTTTTTTTTTAAACTTTTGTAATTTTGAGATTAGAGACTCATATTGACCAGATTTCTTTTTTCATTTGTGTGGTTCTGAATAGAAATATTTATTTTATAAGTACATTCAACAAACTATTGAGCTTTTTTAATCAGTAAGAGAGGAGATACCTTCATTGTACCTTTGAATGTCAATTATTTAACGGATAATTAGATGCTTGATTTATTTAGTTAGTATAGTGCAGATGCACTTGCAGATATGGAGCCAAGAATGTTACTTAAAAATAGAGAGCTACTTTATACCCAGATGTATGATGTACTTGAATAGTATCAGTGAAAATTCTGAGAAAAACCAGTCTGAACTCTGTTCATATACAAACATACAAAGGTATGTATATTTTTCTAGTTGAGACTTTCACAAATCAGCTACCTTGTTTTTTTTTATATTATCAAATTTTACTCAAATAAGTAAAGACTCTGTCCGCATGCCCAGTATAAATACATGCTTTCGACAGTGTATATCATATGAATCAGAAAACATTACATTGAAATCATGGTTACAATAAGACTATAAAAATTTTTAATAAGACAATAAAAAACTGACTACTTAGAATCTGACTTTTAAAATCTGAATCAGGCAATAAAAAACTGACTACTTAGAATCTGATTCTTATAAGAAACATATATACATAGAGAGAACATATATATATGTGTGTATATATATATATATATATATATACGTTTCTTATAAGAATATGCAAGACATATTCCTGTGAGACTTTTTTGGGGGAAACCCTATAATTAAGAGTAATTATGCAGATTTTGTAGCTACCAGTGGTTTCACTAATTGAAATTAGTGTTTTGGAGTTCATAGAATGGTTTATAACTGGAATTTGTAGTAAATGTCCAGAGGTTTTTGGTTTTGCCATCCTGTTTTGTGGGAGGATTTGGGAAGGTTCAAAAACTGTTTCATTTCTGTGTTTCCCAATAATCTCATAGAAGTCATTTGATGTATTTATTTTTCAAATTAGGTTCTGGATTCTTGTATTTGAGGATATTGTTGTCTATCAGTTTTTACATTGATTATTTTATTTATTCAAAAATGACATTCATTTATTGAATACTATATTTCAGGAACTTAGCTAAATGTTTATAATTCAGGAAACAGAATGTTCTAGATATCTATTGGATGCTTTAAGAAAGAATAGTCCATTTACCCTTTAGAACAACCTAATTTTTATTTTCTGTATAAGAGGCTGGGAGCATTTATGTTGCTAAAAGGTCATAGATAGCTTCAGTACTGGATCTTTGAGTTTATTGTACAATTGGATGAAATATACAGTTTAAAAAATAATTTGCTGCTCACAATAGCCACTCCACTGGGCATTGAAGCTAGGGTAATGTGCCAGCTTTTATCACCATATTTGCTTATTCTTTAGATTAAAAAAAATCACTATTGAAGGGTCTCATTGTTACTTTTAATAAGAATTTAAGCAAGTAGAGGGAGGGTTAAAATGAAAAATGATTAACTTTTGTATACTCATATAGACAGACATACAAAAAAAAAGTGATATAATGCTGTTTTAACATTAGTCCTTACTTTTAAGCCAGTTAGGATAGGGATTCAAATCAGGTTTCACTGTAAGGAAAAAATGTTAACTGTTCTGTAATGCAGACATCATTATTGTAGAATTTTATGCTTAGCTGCTCATCTGAGATATAATTTTCTTTTGTGTCTAGGCCAGATTAACTAGATGGAAATATCATGGGCTCTTCTTTAGGCATCTCTACATGTGTGCTTATATAAAAAATATAAGTTTAAAAAATATGGCATTTATAAAATCAACTATCAATTTTTTGTAGAGTACTTTTATCATATTTGATACCTACTAAAATTGCCATTTAACATGCTTAGATTTCTTCTCATTGATATAGTGTCTGTATTAAGTGTTCCCTAATGCCTTGCTACTCAAATGTAGTCTTGGGGCCAGCAACATCCTCATCACTTGGAGGATGAAAATGGGGAAGGCTCTACTGTATCAAAATCTGCATTTTGGGGGGATCCCTGGTTGGCTCAGCGGATTAGTGCCTGCCTTTGGCCCAGGGTGCAATCCTGGAGTCCCAGGATCGAGTCCCATGACGGGCTCCCGGAGGACTTCTCCCTCCTCCTGTGTCTCTGCCTCTCTCTCTCTATGTCTATCATAAATAAATAAACAAACAAACAAATAAATAAGTAAATCTTTAAAAAAAGAATCTGCATTTTATCAAGATCTTCAAGTTATTCTTATGCATTTTAAATATTGAGAAGCACTTTTCTAATGTTCTTAGACTTACTAAGGATGTGAAGGAAATAAAGAATGTTAACTATTAAATTCTGAGTAACTTAGTAAGGGGTAATTTTAATATTATAAATAATATTTGTGTTTTTTTATGAATAATATTTGAACAGATGATATATATGGAATTTTTACTTAACAATCTAAAAAGCCTTTGTGATAATTTATGCCTAGTTCATTTTTTGGTAGGTGTGTGAACATTAGAGATCATTTTTAAAACTTTAATGGTAGCAAAGATCATTTGTTTTCATGAGAATTTTTAAAAATGATGTTGATTATGAATTAGCACAGAAATACAAAATAAGGTCATGTAGTGCTCAACCAAGGGTGCTATGTACAGCTTTGCCACACCTGTGTTTACAGTGGTTCATAGCTAGAACATAAGTAGCATAAGGGGGGACATCTCTTTTCTATTTATACATTGACATATGGAACATCCAAGCAAATGGCAGGACTTCAATAAATATTGAAAACTTAGCTTCAGTGAATGTGAAGAGTCACAGATAACAGTATAGGTTGATACAGGAAGACAGCACGCTTTTTCAAAAATTAATCAGTGGGAAAAATACTTCTGGTAAATTATATGGTTAATATTCAGACACTTTGCTTCACTTGAGAATTTAATTTCTTTTTCATAAGAGTCCTTTTAGGTGGCATCAATCACATTTTCACAGATGAAAAAATGAAGGCTCCAGTGAAATGCTTTGACTATATTTGCCTTGACTATAATATAATTCTAGCATAATATACCACAACATGTGAGCTATATGTTGACATTAATATTTCATTTTTTAAGAAATGCTTTAGAATTCCCATCTTATAGTAATGAGAGTTGATAATTATGAATCTGTGCCTATTTGCAACAGGAGTGGTAGGATTAAGTATATATCCTGTAACTTGGCCTTCATTATCATTGTTTCCTCTCTGATTACTACACTCTGGAGGCAACTGGGTATTTGTGTAGCAATTGCTGACTTCAATGTGTATCAAGAGTCTCTAGCTTGACCTTGATTAATCTAGAATGAGGAGAAAGCTGTGACTTAACTGAAAGCACACTGACCTGATAATTGAAGAAGTAGGTTAATTTCCAGTTCTGTTACTGATGCTTCTTTGAATTTAGTCTTCTCTTTTAATCTCTCTTACCACTGTTTCCCTTTGCATTAGAGTGAGGAAAATTCTAACTACCTTATATATGGTTACTATCATCAGATTTGTGTCAAATTCATTTGTAGTGGATCCTTTAAGGAGGACCAACGAGAGTAGAATTCCCCATTTCTATTGGTTGAAAACTATTTTTCTCTATCCTTAATATTCATTGAGTTTTTTGGTTGGTTTGTTGCCTTGCTTTATATAATGGTTTTGAAAAGTCTGGTGTTTGTCTAATTATTTTGCTTTTTAAATTATTTGCCGCTTTTGCCTTGGAGACATTGAGGATTTTGTCTTTATATTCAAATTATTCTGGGTCAATTTTTCCTGGTGAGTTTTTCCAATGCACTGATTCAGGTCTTTTTCTTTCTCTGGAAATCTTTCTTGGTTTATAGTTTTAATTATTCTGTTCCATTGATTTCTTTTGTTTTTTTTTTCCTATCAAATTTTTCTTTCATATTAGATTTAGTTCAAATAAATTAATATTGGTAATTCAAATATTAATTATTTTTTGCCTATGTTCAATTTTCACTACCTTTTTTCCGACCCTTTTTTATGGCCTTTTCATTCTTTTAGTTATTTTCCTGTCTGTTTTTATGAACCTTAGTGAATTTTCATTTGTTTGTTTTTCCCCCTCCTTTAGGCATCTTGTAATGTATTCTCTATTTCAGAGATAGATTAGTCTTTTACTTCTCTTTCTTTCTGGAGATGAATCAACTTTTTTCCCCATTTATCTATTTATTTTTCCACTTTGTTTTTAAATTCTGAGTTTCTGACTAAAGATGTATTTTTTTAATACACTTAATTAGACTCCTGTTTGAGTGTATTTAATACTTCATGAGGGAATGCTCTTCAGTCAATATGTGTGGAACTTTGCTAAATTTATGCAGTGGCTCTGTAAAGACTTCAGTTTCCTTTTATTCATCTTTGTGCTATACAGATTTTATACAATATCCCTCGTTTAATAGCTGTCTCCTCTTAGTACAGCAAATCCAGGTGCTTTATAGGATTTGTGTTTGTTTGTTTTGGTGGAGGTAGGTTTTGAATCCTCCTATTTTTTCACTTTTTCCTGCATGGCCCTAAATTTCTTTCCCTCTCTTTTTTTTGGAGATTTTATTTATTTATTTGACAGAGCTAACACAAGTGGGGCTACTGAGAGAGGGAGAAACAGGCTTTCCACTGAGCAGGGAGCTCAATGCAGGACTCGATTGATAGTAGGACCCTGGGATCATGACCTGAGCTGAAGGCAGATACTTAACCCACTGAGCCACCAAACACTCTTTTCCTTTTCTTTTTAATCATCAAATTACCAGAGTATTTTTTATCTTTTTTCTTTCCAATAGGTTTTGCTTTCCAAAGAGTTCCTATTTAAATTACATCTGTGTCTTTAAATCATGTCCATCTTTTAAATTACACCTGTCCTTTAAAAGGCATCTGACCTTTTGAATTGTACCTACTTTGATAACATTTCCTATTGTCCTGCTCTGATTTGCACAGACATTTTTAGATATAGGATGCAGTTTGTTGTTTAGGTAATTATTGAAAATCATGCTATATTTTGTCTTCCCCACAGTTTTTATCAGTCTACATTTGCTTGCTTATGAGCAGGAAGTGGGTTGTAGCATAAGAAATGTGCAGTTTTGCCATTCCCTATCTTCAAGTCATGCCTGAAAAATTTACATAGAACTTAATTCTCTTACTGATTTTTTGAACATAAAATTTAATTTTCCTCTTCCTTTTTCCTTCTTTGAGAGGAATACTGTGGAAGATGAGTGGCTACATTGCCATCATAGTCCTCAGCTACTCTGCAAGTCTTTTAAAATAGTTCATATTTATAAAACTAGAGTTATATGATTTTACTGCTTGAATGTTTTGATTTGCTTCTGCTCAAATTTGTTTCTTTCATAAATTTTAGCTGGAGAACATTGTCTACTTTAGCATTAAGATCATGTTTTGCAGCATGATATACTGTATTTTGAAACAGCTTAACTACTGGCTCATTTAAAATCATATTTTAACCTGCTTATGAAACAAATTCATTCATTGATGGATTATTCACTTGTTCTCCAATTGGAATATTTGAAATATTTATCTTACAAAGTCTCTAGAGTATCTCTGTAGAGTAGCTAAATTTTCATTAGAAATATTGAAATGATATAATAATTTTAATGTGAAATATAATGATGAGGACCTTGTGGAATGAATCACTCAGGTATAAAATATTTTTAGTTTCTAAACTTTTTCCATTTATATATTATATCAATTATTTGACTTCTGATATTTTTGTAAATATTAACAAAACAGAACAAATTGTTCTGTCCACAAAGTTGCCAAATATTTTATTTGTATGGATATTTCTATCACGGACAAAGACTGTAAGGAATACAAAGTGCAGCATAATTTCTCTAGTAGCTTTATTTTTTCACTTAATTTCATAAACTTAAATAATTTTAGAAAAGTATAGAGCTCCAATTGTCGTATTTGGATATTGATGCTTACGTTTTTACAATTTTTCTGAATTAAATATTGTAATTAGTAAGTCAGCTTGCTACATAATGCAGACTTTGATTTAATATCTCTTGCTACTACACCAGTAGATTAGAGGAAATTTGACATCTCAAAGACACAGAAATGAGATTACAAAAGAATAAGTTTAAAGATATCGTACATAATATTTATAAGGATGTGAGATTAAGTAACTGGAAGAAAAATACAGTGTTGTGATTTTTTTTTTTTCAGGGAAGGGTAAATGGGTAAAAGAATTACAATAAATTATTGACTGGCTTTTGAGATTTTATTTGAGTTAAAGACTCAGAAATATTAGATTATTTTTATATTCTGGAGCAGTGTTTTAATCAGTTTGCTTCCAGCTGTCATTGTTTCATTTTGGTTTAGTGTGAGTCACCCTTGGAACGTATTATCTCAGTAGAATACACTGTGGATTGGATACGTAAATTGGCTTAAAATGTCAAGTTCATCCTTCCATCCTAGAATTCACTTCTTCCTATTTTCATTTTCACCAGGCTTGTCTCATCATCTCTCCTAAGAGTCTCCTTTCTTGGATAGCAGCATCCACTCTTGCCTGCTGTCAGTTTTTTCCCTATACAACAACTATGGTGATCTTCATGGAATGAAATGCAAGATGCAATACAGTCATACCATCGTTTTCTCATTTACAACCTACTCCCTACCCATTGAAGACACATCGGTATCTTCCAATAGCTCACTGTTGTACAGAGATCAGAATCCTAAACTGTCTTGTCAGGCTCCCTATGATCTTTCCTCTACTTTGCACTGCAGCTAGACTTTGTAGGGTGCTCACACTCATAATGTGTGATACAGTCACATGGGTTTTGTTTCCTCAAATGTGCCATGCATTTTCTGGCCACAAAGTCTTTCCTCACCTTGCTTTTGCTGTCTGAAAGTTCCTCTTCCCACTTGGGATATATGTGGAGGGGAGTTTAATTTGTATTCCTTCAGATCTCTAACATGTTTATTGTCTACTCTCTGCCTCTTCAGGGTGCCAGAAGTGCCATACTTTTGGGGACTCACAGATCAAATCAGACCTTCTTTGAGCCCAGGGAAAAAAAGAAAATTCATTCACATTCTCATTAACTTGTAGCTAAAACTTATCATTCCTTAAATGTAGCCAACAAACTTTAGCAGTATCCATGATGCCTCTGGCTTTGTCATAAGTACCTATAACATATGTTTATATAACATATTAGACTTGTGAAAGATATTTCAAAATGTCATTTAAGCTCATCAATGGATTAAATTTTAGTAACTAGTAGATCTGCTACTAGATCTTGTAACTTAATTTGTTAATAAAGAAACATTATTATATCACAAATCAAAAACTATTTTAGATGATATATATTTAGATAATATAATGGCTACCTTTATAATCCTGGATATTTCATTTTGTATATTTAAAAACATAAATGTAAAAAGGGGCCCATGAACTTTACAAAATAAAAGGATGAGGGGCATGAAACTATGTAAGCAACCCTTTTCTACACTATAACCCTAAGGAAGCATAAATTTAGCTTAAGGACCTAGAACATTGTCTAGAACATAGTAGGCTCTCAATACATATGGCTTAATCAAGTAATAGCAATTCAACTCAGACTTCCAGAGCAACATCTTTTGTGACTTCATGACATGATATAATGCCCTATTTGGGACTCTCATAAAACCAGGTACTGCTCATCTATAGCTCTTGATACAACTTTTAGAATACCTTTATTTTTACTGTAACTCAATTGTCATCCTTACTAGAATACATACCCTAAGTGGGTAGAGACCATATCTCCATTGCACACATTTCCTGCACCCACACAGAACCTGACAAATAAGTGTTTGTTGAATGAACTAGGTATTATAGATACAAAATAAGTTATACTTCTTTCTTACCCAACGTTTTGTAGAAACTATGAGACTTGTAAAAGAGCACAAGGAAATACCCCTAACAATCATTCAACCAACTAAATAAATATATAAAACACGCAAGAAGGTACAAACACATCTTTTGGGAATCAAAGGTGATGGTATAGAGGTCCATATATGGTTTATGTAAGCAGTGGTAATTTACCTGAATTTTGGAATATAGGTAGACTATCCAAGGCATTTATAGATAGAGACTCTTGTATTCTAGGAAAAGGGAAAGACAGAAAAAAAGCATGGGAATGGTGAAAAACAGGGCAATTTCAGCTCTTGGTGATAGGTTATATATAGGGATGGGATGAATTAATCTATATAGATAGCTTTGGACAATGTTCAGAAAAAGGTTTTGGATTTAGTTGATTTGGGTAGGCAGGGTTACAACATTGACAGTTTTTGAAAAGTGAAATATTCAAAGGTAAGCAATGGAAAGATCCAACATAATGTAGAAAAATAATATCTTGAAGTAGTTTTCTTCATAAGTATAAAACACATTTTGCAGATTCATAAGATTGGTTGATCTTAACCCACAACAATTGGATTCATAAGATTTCCTCAATTTATCAATTATTTTTCATATTTATCAAAATACCTCAAATCTTGTAATGATGTAGGAACATGAAATAGATGAGACCAATTTTTCTTTTTTTCTTTCCTGTTTTTTTGTTTGTTTTTGTTTTTAACCTTCTAAAAGAACCTCATTGTTCTTCATACGGAGTGGATAATGAGATTAATGTTCAGTTTATCTCCAAAGAAAGGTCAGTGTACCCATTCAATAGCATTATTTCAAGGGGTATAATACACAACAGAAGCCATGCTTGCAAATTATTTCATTTTTATGTAGTTAAAATCATGATAACAGAAGCATGGTGAGAAAACCAAAGGAAGACATTTTCATAGGCTACAGTTATTCTATTCTAATAATATTCTATTATTTTTCATTCATTCTATGGGAATGCACCTACAATATTGTAAAACTAAGGAGATTAATATTTAAATATTCCTTAAAACTCTTTGAAAAGTAATGGTTTACATAAAAATGCAATACAATATAATTATATAAGCATCAATATTTTTTCATTCCAAATATGGCAATGTGGTTATAATCCCCTTTATGCCAACCCCAAATATTTTTAATTGCTATATTTGCATTAATTATTGCCTCTAGCTATAAATGTAGATGAGATAGCACAACATATACCAGAGAGTTTAGGAGCTTTCAGAGCTTATGGGCTTTTGGACAGTCCCAGATCCCAACACCTACTCTACTGCTTCCCAGTTCTTGAACCTCACACAAGTTACATAATTATCTGGAGCCATTGTTTCCATAATATAAAACAAAAACAACAATAATGGGATTGTTGTAAGAATTACTTGACATAATGTATGCATAACAATGAGGCTGACATTTTACTTAGCACTCAATAATTGTGTTGTATCATGATTAAGGTATTATGATTATGCATGATAGAGATTGCAGGTATGAAACACTCTCCCCCTGCACCCTCCACCACCACCCTGGACTTCAACTTTTCACCAAACCTATTACTTGAAATTCCACTACTTATTGATTCTTTGGGTCAGAAAAATCTCTGTCGCTATCACCATGGCAGGTTATAGATATTGGCCTTTCACTTCTCTTGTGAAAGTGTGGTTTAGGAAAGTGAGGAGGGAAATGGAAAGGGTGAAACAAAATTAACTTGAAAAAACGGGACTTTAGAATTGCTGAGTGTGAAAGAAGGAAGCTGGAGAACAGCATAAACAGAACAAGGAAATCAAGGACATCTGAGAATGAGAGTGGAAGTGAAGAGTGCCCTCTCTGCTGTGTACTAAAATATAACTTTGGTTGAGTCAGCTTTCTTGTCCTTAAAGTCAGCTTTTCTCTGTGTTTTTCATTGGATACTGAGACATTCTAGAGAACATTAGGTCAAAATTCAGATTGGTTAGTTTAAAATCCTATCTCAAATCCTATAAATTGATCTGGAGCAAATTACTGAAAAGCTACAAACATAAGTTTATCAACCTGTAACATGGTGATAGTTAGTAGTATCCCTAACTCCAAGGGATTTTATATATTTGGTTTATAAATGGTATCATGTTAAAAAATGAAAATTATTTTCAGAATTGGCCCTGCCTTTTTTTGGTTTAAGTGAATGTTTTAGTGCTTTCCTAGTACCATAAATGTTTTTCATAGGAATGGTTTATTATGTATTCAGTTAGTAACATTATTTATCTAATATGCATATTCTGAAACTTATAGTTAAGTTTTTCATCCAATACCATTTATTTAAAGCAAACATGGGTATCAGATATTTCTCAATGTACTTTTTGGTTTGTATGATTTTGTTAGGTTGCAAAATCTACAAGTAATAGTATGGGAATAGTACTTCATTATTGATATTCTTCTATGGCTCAGTATCTCACTAGCCATATTTTGCAAGCATTTACTTAAAATGCTGATTAATAATGAAAGAACTACCTGGACAGAAACCCAAATTAAAAAGCACAAAATTGAAGAAAGCCTTTTGATGGGGAGTTCTAGTTATTTGTTCAAATTGAAAGAAAAAGAAAACAGTCATCAAAATGACCAAGGGTTATACAGCTTCAGATTTCTCTTTGGTACCTAATGACACTATTTAAGATAGACTGTCAAATCCCATTAGGTTCACTGATATATTCTGTAGTTTAGATGAAAACAGAGTTTTCACTCAGCAGGAGTAGAGTGAGAAGTGCACTTATTCTACTTTGTCTCAGAGATGTTATTCTTTTTCTGTTGTTGCTATGGAATAACAATTGCATCAATAATGAGAAAGCCATCAAGCTAAACTGCATGTACCATAATAAAGTTGTTTTGATGCAAATAAGTCTTAGTCGCTTAGGGTTCTCAGTTGTTGCAAACTGTGGTAAAAACTCTATAAATCAGATCTGAATTGCAAGTGTATATGCTAGATATAAGAGGCTCAATGGTTATTCCTAAATCTAAAAAAGACTGTTAAAGTATTTACTGTAAAACAAAAGCATAGATGTTGTTGCCAATATTTTTTTAAAGTCAGTTTTAAATATCACAGAAGTATAAATGAAGTGTTTTTCTGAAGTATTTATTTATTTGAGAGAGAGAGCACAAGCAGGGGGTATGGAAGAGGGAGAAGCAGGCTCCCTGATAAGCAGGGAACCTGATGCAGGGCTTATCCCAGGACCCTGAGATCATGATCTGAGCTAAAGGCAGACACTTAACCTCCTGACATATCCAGGCGCCCCACAAATGAAATTTTTATTAAACTATATTATGAAGCCAGTAAACCTATCATATTTGGGATAATATGTTTTTCTAGCAAGTCTGAATCCCTGAAGATAGCCCCCCCTTTGTTTTTAGCATTGACATTGGTCCAAAGAGTAGAAAAACAAATTTACTAAAATCGTTTGCTATTGAAAAAAATAATATGCTCATACCTTGTACATATTCACATTTACCTCAAAAATGCTTATGTTTTAAAATTTCATGGATATATTTGCATTTGGGACCCTTATGTTTACCTGGTTGACATTTGCTGATAATACATCTCTGTCAACCTGAAGAATTAGGAACTGAATAGATTTCATACTAGGGGATCAAAAGCGATTGCTAGTGTTTCTTTTCTTTTTTTTTTTAAAGATTTTATTTATTTATTCATGAGAAACAGAGAGAGAGAAAGAGAGAGAGAGAGGCAGAGACACAGGCACAGGGAGAAGCAGGCTCCATACAGGGAGCCTGATGTGGGACCCGATTCCAGGATCACGCGCTGGGCTGAAGGCAGCACTAAATCGCTGTGCCACCCAAGCTGTCCTCAGTGTTTTGTATTTTGTTCGTTTCTTCACATTCCCCTCAGTGGTTGTTGAATAGAAATTGCAATGACTATATATAGAGCGATCTTCCAGGTACCTGTAAGAATAGAAACCAGCCTCAAACATACTGGGTTACTATAAAAATATTACCTATGTGTATCTAAGTTTTTACTCTTCACTGTTAGGTGCAATTTAAGAATGAATCTTTCCTGTACAGGAAGAGATTGTAAATATGTAGATGGGCACTAAAGCCTGAATTTATAAAGCAGTCCTACTGTGCTAGATTGTAGTCATAAGTGTTTCTAGATGGAAATTAGGTTTGGAAAATTTAGCAACCAATGGAAATAAACATTTCTAAACTTTGTGGTGATTGGTTTTTTTATTCTTTAATTAAGTCTGAAGAGAGTGCACATGATGTCACACAGCAACTAGGTGCTGTGACCTTAAATTACCAGAAACCCCATGACAGTCTGTGGCGAAAGTGCTCTAGAACTTCATACTACAAAATGAATTTCTTTATCAGCCATAGAATGAAATGATTCTGTGTCTCACAAGACTGTCTAATATACACTTCTTTAACCCCAGCTGTAGGATTACCCACTGCATTTTAAAGATAATATCTCCTATAACTGAAACTATTTCCAAACTGGCCAATACCACACTCAGAATGTTTTTGTTTGTTTGTTTGTTTGTCTGTCTGTTAATAAATCTTTCTGAAGGTGTGTGATGAATAATCAGACGTGGTTAGGACTAGTGCCCAACTATCAAGTCTGAAGCTGTGAAAATGTTTGAGATTTCATCCTGAGCTTAGGCTAACTCATTAGCCTGTCATGACTTAATAGATCTTGGCAGAAGGATATGAGACATCTGGGTCAGAGACAAAATAATGTATTATTTTGCATCCAGAGTAACGCTGTAGTGTTGTTCCCTAAGTGCCATTCTCACATGACAGCATAAGGGCCAGGCCATGCCTGTACATGTAGTAAGGATATATTTCATAGGATGAACCCTGTGTTTAGAAGATTCTGTCTCTTGTGGAAGCTTTTGGTAAAAGTGCCCATCCTCTGTCCTGAAGAAATCATTTTCTTAGTTATACTCTGCAAAGTTAGGGAGCAATCCACAAGACTATCCTTACTTCTAACATCAATTACAAGTCTGGGTACCACCAAAAGAGCCTTTGGTTTTGAAAACACACTACATGGACTCGTAGAATTCACTGAAAGCTGTTATATTCTAGGCTGTTGTTTATTGTGATGAAGAAATACAGAATAATATCAGCTAAGGGAAGGGATGCATATGGCAGAGTCCAAGAAAATTCCAAGCAGGGGGCTTTTAGTTGTCCTCTTGCATTGGAGTCATAGACATTGTTGTTTCCCAGCAACTCTGTATGACAATATGGGCAGAGGATTGCCAAACTAGGGAGACATGCAGGAGCCTTGGTGTTCATAGTTTTACTGAGGCTCAGTTACTTAAGCGTAATTGACTTACTTAAGGATAATTGATTGCCCAAGTGGCCAGGCTTTGTACCCAGCCTTTCTAGAGGGCAAGTTGATATTCTGTGACCCAGTACTTCTGCTCTAAATCACATCTGCTGTGGCCAGCTCCTACCCAGATTCCCATTGTTAGACTATCCAGTGTGACCAGAGAACCTTAGGCAAACAAAAACATTTCTATCACCTTGTGGAAACCAAAGGAAATTTAAACTTAGGCAATGTTGAATTCCATACTATGTACCTTGGAAATGAAGCACATCTCAATTAGGAGATGAGGAAGGTATCTCTATCTGCATCTTTCCAGAGCTGTCTGCTTATACACATATTTCTGACAAATTAGTCCTGGAGTAAATTGGCTGCATGGATGTGTGGACTAGTCTCCCAGACTCCAATGGTCATGGAGGACAATCTGCCAATGCCACATGTTGCTTTCTGTTTGCTAAAACTCACCTTTTCAGATTCCCATTCCCTGATTTCTTGCCCTTCAGATGCACTTACAGTCCTTTTCTCCTTGTTATATTCCTTACATCTGCAGAAAATGGCCAACTGACTACTTCTGTTAGAGTAACTTCTACTTTAGCTTTAACTTCTGTGGTTGTAATAAAGGAAGTCTTTCATTGGGAGGGCCTTTTACATCTCTTAGACATAGACATGGCTTGAGCAAATTTTTTGAGGCTTTCAGTGAGAAAATAAATCACAGATTAGCTAAAGGTTATAACTTTGGTCTCTTCAAGAGATGGTATTATTGAGATTTGTTTCTTTTTTTCTTCATAAAAACAATGCTATTCATCAATGGATATAGAATTAGCAAAACATAATTAGGATTTAAATTTAAGGAGCTAATTTCATGTGTTCCTTAAAATGCAATCCTGTCTTTGACAGTGACATTCTCCTCTGTGCTTCCAACGTCCAATATTTAGAAAGGAGAGGATAGGTCCTCCTCTGCCTTCAGATGTCTCTGTCACCCAGTACCTTCCATTTCTATGAATGCACATATATTTTCAGCTACATCTTCTCCCACAAAATTCATTTTCCCTTTGGATACTCCCAGTGATCCAAGAGGGAGAAGCATCTCATGCTCCTTTCTATGTATTTGGCTCAAGCATACGTACCTTTCTTTAATAGCCCATTAAAGAATAGCCCAGTAAAGACTGGAACATTTAAGGTTTTCTAAAAGCTATGGCAGCTTTTCTAAACAATTTTTTACTAAAACATGACTCCCTTAAAAAAAGAATTTCATTGTCAAATACATTTGGAAAGTGTTGTAAACAGTATTTTCCTCTAGGGAAATTCAAAATACACATTATGCATAAAAGGCTGTAACAAAATCCTGCAGCAAAATCTAGACAGGAGAATAACAATAGGTAAATAAATACAGAGTACAGCATGCAACCAACATGTTTTCTTATAAGATATGATTTGCACCCTGTGACATCGGTTCTGAGTTTCAAGGGCTGCCTTTCATGTGGAAGACTTCTATCTTAGTTTTAATGCCCATGGGCACTGGCTGAACTAGTTTGCCTTCTTAAGATCCAGATGTAAAAAAGTGAAGGCACAGAGATTATTTTCTCTCCTGCTTAATACTTCCCTTCTAAATTTGTGTTCCTTTCTATGGGGTATGATTGGGCTTATAAAGGAAGAGCAAAACTGGGGTTTTGCTCACTGACTCCAAAAGGATGCCAAATTCAATGTAACACAGTGCTTTTATAATTCTTATATAAAATGCAGTAACTAGAGCAGGGATGAGATGGGGAAGATGTCAACATTCTAATTTCATTATTATTTCTTCGATATGGCTTCTAATTATAACTCAAGGATCAGGGATCTACCCTGAATAATGTCTGGATCAATTGTTTCCTTTTTAGATATGCCTTAGTATTCCTAGATTGCCTTAGTATATTGTTGTATGTATATTAATGTTGTATATAAAAAACAACTAATGTTGAAACAAGAAAATTTAATGGAACATCATTTTAGTTCTTTATTTTTTACAAAATTTGTTACATATTTTTACTTAGTAAATAAATGACATTAAATATGTATATAAGTATATATTTTTCTATAAAGAATAAAGTTTGGTTTTAGTGGAAACAATACTTTTCAGTATTTTGTCCTTTCTCTGGCATCACCGAACTATGAGAATCATCTATTTGAGGCACTTGAAATTTCTGAGACTTATAGGGTGTTTGTAAATATACTACTTTATGTCAACTTAGTCATTCTTGTTCAGATTTACTTTGTTTTTTGATTAATTTTTGAAGCTACTTTTTATTTTTACCCTTTTAGCTGGAAGCACACTGGATTTAATTTTCAAAAGGCTTTATGAAGCCTAATTCATAAACCTCATTTTTATATGTATATTGCCTAATTAAGGCTCTCAGAAATGAGCATGAGCTTTAATAGATTTGTAGGAAGAATTATTAAAACATTTGATCTACATTTCATACTTGAAAGGTCAGAAATATAAAACATACATTTGCAAATAAATTCATATGAGATAAGTTTTAGAGAAATTAGTTTCATGATATTTATGGCTTATTTGGGTGACATTTGTCTGTTCCTATTGTTCAGCAATGCCAGTAGAGGTCTACATTATGACACCATTTTATTAACAAAAGATAGATGTTATGTATTTAATAATTTAATTGTTGGTATGCTATTTGAAATTGTTCCTAATAAGATAATGTATTCTGTATTTTAGGATAAAATGCCAATTTCTTCATGATTTATATCAAAGAAAACAGCACTCTCTTTTGCCATTGCCAAAGAATAATAATGTTGCTTGACCATGTTTCTGCCTTTTCTCTTTCATTTTCTTATGGATATTTTTTCTAGTCTCATAGTCCAATTTCTTCTACCTGAGTTATCCTATGAACTAATTAAACTCAAACATATATCCTTTATGAGAAATAGGACAACAATGAAAACAGGCTTGTGTTTATACCTTCAGAAACTTTGAAACTTGGATTCTGAATAGAAAAACCATCCAGAAAATAAACTCATTGCAAGGAAAATATCCTAGTTCTCTCCCTATGGTACATATCTGATAAACATTATCTTAACTTAGAGAATGATTCCAAATTAAAGGTGACTTTTTGGTAAAAAATGATTTGATTCTAAATTCCATGTGACTTTACAAATTGATATTAATTCAGAAGAAAAAGATTTGTGAAGGGTCCACTCTATGCCATTTGATTTATAAGCAGTGGCAAAGATGTACCTCACTAGCCTATTATTTTAAAAAAAAAATATGTTAAGTTCTTCTTTGTTAAATGAATCCTCAAATAAACAAGGCCATTTCCTAGAAAACTTATAATTGATGTTTTATCTAAAAAAATGACTTCAAATGAACTAATGAACAAGGCTCAATTTAGCATGTAATGGGCATTCCCATATTTCTGCAAATAAGGAAAAGAGAAGGACATTCACTCAAGGGTGTAATTTGCAGGATAGAAAGCATCTCAGAATGGATGTGAAGAGAACTTTGAAGAGGCCTAGATCTGGATCTCTTATAGGACAGACTCTGGTAGTGATTCTCATGCAGCTAAAGGCAAAGCAAGGTGCACTGTGCTATTAGCAGCCATGTGCTCCATTCCATGCTCTAAAGTCTATCTCCATCAACTATTTAAAGTACCTCTTATCTATGCACCACCCATTTTTCAGGGCCTACATGTCTGTCACTTGTGAACCTATACAACAACAGCACAAACACACAAGTCTCCCACCTGGTAAAAACACATAGAACTGCTATTTCCACTCATAATTTCAAAGTACGACAAAGAATGGAACTTGGCATCTGCTCGAAGGCCCTGGGACTGATAACTGCGAGTAGCTAGCAAGCAGAATGCCAAACACTGTAAATGGTTCTCAGAAGTTCTTAGACTCTAGGTTCTTGGATTTTAGGGTAACACCTTAATGTGACTTGACTTCTCATAATAGTGGCTACTGGGAAGTTCCCATTAGTATTTCGTCATGGTAAACAGAATAGATTTAGAAAAGACATATAGTCATAGTAATATTTTTCAACAACTTTTAAAATAATTTAAAGGTATATACTGGTATATTTTCCTTGAATAAGTGTTCCCTTTGTAGTGTTCAGGAGAATCCTTGGGAGAGGGAAGTAAGCCAGAATCTTTAATATGCAGTTTTCTGAGGCTACTGATTCAAATTTGAAGCCTTGGCAGTGTTCTTGGTTTTTGAATCAAAATGAATTTATCTGGTGTAAAACCCAAAATTTGTTTGTCAAATAAATACCCACACTGGATCCAAATCCAGCAGTCTTTGCAGCACACTTTATGAAACATAGCCCCTATCAACATCTATTGTATAGTGTGTATTATGTGTTTCATACTATGGGCATTGTTCACAGATCACACACTGTTGTTACCTTCACTGCATCTTTGCCTGTAATGATTCATTCAATAAGTATTAATTGGACGATGATTTAGCAAGACATGGTTTCTACTGACCAATTACCTGCATCTTAATATAACATTTCATTCTCTAAATGTTTACTAAATGTCTGTAATATCAGAAAATATAACTGGAAATTCTCCTTCCACTAACTTTGTCTGTTGGGAGAATTGTCACATACAGGAGGAATCATAATACAATACAGAAATAAGTGTCATAAAAGAAGTTGAAATAAAATAGTTTTCCAGGAAAGAGATTGCTTTCAGCTTGAGGTAGACATAAAACTGGGATGTTTCAGGAAAGTATTCATCGAACTGTTTGAATTTGAGTTAGGCCATGAAACACACGGAGATTTAATACACCGAGGCCATGAAAGAAAGTATTGGCAGATGATGGGAGTGTGTAGGGTATGCACATAGGATTCTGTACTGGATGTGTATATAGAGTAATTTTGGAAACCATATACCAATATGGCTGAAAGATAAGTAAGAGACTAGGTAGAGCAGCCTAGATAAAAGACCCTTTTGAATGATAATAATGAATATATTCATGGTAGTGGTAAAGAAATCCCACTAAGGGTTAGGGGTGGAGGCAATACTTCATGATGATGTTCCAGGTAAGCGTTTAAAGATTGAAAAGGAAATTGGTGTTTGGAGACCATTGAGACAAGGATTGACCATTGAGACAAAAGTACCTGAATTGAAATAAAGAATAAAAGAAAAATAGCATGAAGAGGCTTTACACAGGTAGAATCAATAAATCTTGGCAACTACTGGAAATGGGGGAGGGGGAGGACTAAAAGCTCTCCCCAGAATTTCAAAGCTACTGAGGAAGAATAGTAGTGACACTTAACAAAAACAAAAGTTGCTACATCATTCTCAAAACCATCCATTAGATTCCTTTGTGCATATTTATATTTTACTTTTTTTAAAGGCTTAATCATTCCATTTTTTTTAATCATTCCATTTTTTAATTTGAAAAATGTACATTGGATGCCAGGGGAGGGGTAGCCAGTGAGGGGTTGAAGAGAGGAAGGGGTATTTATTTATCTGGAAGAAATACTTGTTTTCTTGTGTGCTTTTTTTTTTTTTTTGAGGGGGGAGAAGCTATAAAGCATACTCAAAATTACTTAATCTTTATCCTTAAAGTATGTTATTTAATACTGATATACTTACTGAAGATTAAAATTTTCTAAGAGGAGAATAATGACTTAAGAGGTACTTGGTCCTTCTTAAAATTTTTTCTTTTTTGTTCTGTATTATTCTGTCTCAATCAAATATTTTGAAGTAACTTTTTAGCAAATAAGCTTTTCATTCATATTATTTTTTTCCAAAATTACATCTTCCAATTCCTTAAAGCTACCACAAATTGTCTAGAACACTATATTTTTCTGACAAAAAAGTTTTGTAAAACTAGTTTAAATTGAAAAGGATGAAGAATATCAAGTGACATTAAAGAGCAGTTATCGTTCAATGTATCTGTATCAAAATTGAAAAAGTAGCAAGGGAGAGAGAGAACTTACATCCAAACACTTGAAAAGAAGTATGTTTGTTTATATCTCATCATAAGGGTTTGGGGGACAGGGTGATGGTGGCTGTGGTAGTAGTTGAAAACCACTTCATAGTGATAACATCCTCCAAGTTGGAAATATTATTTGAATATTGTTTAAAACACATATGATGATCTTGTTTGTCAGTAAATTTTTCAGATTTATTCCTTAATGTGCTTTGTGCCTGTACTTTAATTTGGGGAAATGGCTAGTTAGGTACCGTCCTATAATATGCATTCAAGGAGTATATTCATTCACCCTTTGAGAATTTAGAAAAAGGGCAACTAAGAGTAAGCTGATATTTTAGAGTTGTAGTGACTTACTTTCCTCCCTCCCTCCCTTCCTTCCTTCCTTCCTTCCTTCCTTCCTTCCTTCCTTCCTTCCTTCCTTCCTTCCTATAGAGTTTTATTATAAGTACTTTTCCAAAGTACCACATAGCCGGTGGCTCAAAACAACAGAATTTAATTTTTGTACAGTTCTGCAGACTAGAGTCCAAAAGCAAGATGTCAACAGATTTGGTTCCTTCTGAGAGCCTGAGGTGGAATATGTTCCACACCTCTCTTAGCTTCTGCTGATGGCTAGCAATTCTTGGCATTCCTTAGGTTCTAGATGTATCACTGCAGTCTAGCCTCCATCTCCACATGGCATTTTCCTTGTTTCTCTGTGCCTTTTCATGGTCATCTTCTTATAAGGACAACAGTCATATTGGATTAGGAGCCCACTCTATCCAGTATGGCCTCATCTTGACTAAGTACAACTGCAACAACTGTTGTTTCTCACTAAGTTCCCATTCTTAGATTTCAGGACCTTGAACATCAACATTTCTGAGGGGTAGAAATACAAATCCACCCATAACAGTGTATCTCTGTCAGGCAGGGTTCTCTAGAGCAAAGGAACCAATAGGAAATATATCTATATCTATCTAACTATACTTAACTCTCTGCTTATTAAATTAAATACTATACATAATTTTGTTTATTTCTTTATTCATCTATTTTAAGGATTTGGCTCACATAGTGCTGGGGGCTGGCAAAATTCATAGGGCGTTGCTGGCAGGCTAACAACTCAAGCAGGGATCTCTGTGTTACAGTCTTGAAGCAGAATTCCTCCTTTCCTCGGAAACTTCTGTTTTGCCCTTACGGGTGTAGTACACATCTTTTATAGAGAGTGGTCAGACTATTACACTTTCCCATGTTCCATCTAGAATTATTTGTCTAGGAAGTATATGCAGTATTTTAGTAATTTTACATTATTTGGTTACTAAGTAAGTGAAATTTTTATCATAATCAAAATATAATATGTAATATATACAAATATATTTAATAAATATTTAATAGCATAGAACTTTAACTACCTGCTATATTTTTTTTCTGCAATTCTGGCAATGTAATTTCTCACAAAGAGGTGTGATGATAGAATGCATGGTATTTATCAGTGTCTTGCCATTATTCTTAATCCAAAGTCCAAATCAATTTACATGGCTGGCAAGAGCCAGGAAGATTTAGTCCTTGCTTTCCACTTAAGCATCATTTTTCACTTCTATTAATATTTTGTACTCCAGCATTACTGACCTGTTTGTTCCCTGAGGATGAGTTTTTCCTTCCTTCCACTTTTCCTTCAGCCACAATACTTTCTTCTCTAGCCAGCCTCTCTCCCCTACCCTTTTATTTGGTACCTAAGAATTTTTTTTTTTTTTTTTTTACATCTCAACAAGTCTCATATGCATCCTTTAGGTATCACTTCCTCTTGGAGAGCCTTCCTCACCTGTACACCCAAAGTATATTAGATATCCATCCTCACCTCTACGCAAGGAATACAAGGAGTATACTTCCTTCATATACTTCCTTTCATTGTCTACTTTCTGATATATAAATTGATATATAATTCCCTATATCTATCATCTCTAGACTTTAAGCGTTACACAGATAGAGACTATGTCTATCTTATTCACTTGCCTCCTCAGCATTAAGCACAGTGCAGGTACATGTGAATTGCTGAGTGTTAAATGAATTAATTGATGTGGGGACACCTGGGTGGCTCAGTGGTCGAGAATATGCCTTCAGCTCAGGATGTGATCCTGAGGTCTGGGATCAAGTCCCACATTGGGCTCCTTGTGGGGAGCCTGCTTCTCCCCCCTGTCTATGTCTCTGCTCTCTCTCTTGCTCTCTCTCTCTCTCTGTGTCTCTCATGAATAAAAAAAAATAAAATCTTAAATTAATTGGTGTGTTACTTTATTATAGTAAACTACTATAGCAAATAGGAGACTTGTATCCCAACACAAACATTTCATAAAAATTAAAATATAAAAGTAATAAGCATAAAATTAGGATACTAATTCAAATATTAACTTTTAAACATTTTTAGCAAGAAGTGTGCTTTATACTGTGCTATATGACTAGCCTTTTTATACTTTACATGCTAGCTATGTAGAAATTATTTGACACCTGATTTATTGATAATATTAAAATATACCATGAGCTTATACCTCACTTGTAATATTGAGATAATTGACATGAGCTCTTTGTATTTAATTTAAAGTGTAATAATCTCTGAGGCATAGTGTCAACTCTCAATGATACCTGAGTGGTCCTTATATTAACTTTTTTTTTTCAAATATAGCTTTGACCAAATATTGTAGTATTTGTGTGCTGACGTTCTTTTTCCGAGGGGCACCTGGGTGTCACAGTCAGTTAAGCACCCCACTCTTGGTTTCAGCTCAGGTTGTGATCTCAGTATCGTGAGATGAAACCCCACCTTAGGCTCTGCGCTCAGAGTAAAGTCTGCTTATGGCTCTCTCTGCCTCTCCAACCCCCATGCCCACACACTCTCTCTGTCTCTTTCTCTCAAACAAATTAATCTTTAAAAAAAAAGTTCTTTTTACGAAATATTGTGTTTCTAATCACAAAACTTTGTACCTTTCAAACATTCTTACAATACAAAAAGAAGCTAATAAGTACTAACTTTAAGAAGAAAAGCATACATGCAAAGATAACTGAAATACTTATGGTTTTCTGTTATGTATATTTTCTGGTTCTCCTTTTAATAGTTAAATATGTATTATGGCTATCTGGCATTAGAACTATTGACAAAGTACCATGAGGCGACAGAGACTGTGTCTTGCTAATCATCCAGTGCCCACAAGTGCTCAGTTACATTTGTTAGGAAGGAAGAGCAATTTAATTATAAATTTGGGAAATAGTTACCTCATTCATTCAAACAGGTTAAAATATAATCCTATATCACTGTGTGTTACTTCAATATCTTTACTTTATGCCTACTTGCATATCTGTTAATGGAGTATCTAATCAAGGAAAAGTTACTCTATAGTGCAAAGGATTGGGTTCCCAGATAGAAACTTAACTACTACTTAATTCATTTACTCTCTGAAGGGCATTTTCTCATTTGTAAGATAACAAAACTACTGCCTCAAAGAGATGTCCACACACCAACTCATCAAATAAAATAACATAATCTAAAACATTTTATTTTATGTTTTTAAAAGATTTTATTAATGAGAGACACAGACACACAGAGGCAGAGACATAGGCAGAGGGAGAAGCAGGCTCCCTACAAGGAACCTGATGTGGGATTCGATCCTCGAACCTGGGATCACACCCTGAGCTGGAAGCAGACACTGAACAACTAAGCCACTCAGGCATCCCAATTTAAAACATTTTAAAACCAAAGTGCTCAATGTGCGCTATATATTATTACCAAATGTGTTTCTTCTCTTCTGCATACATAGTAGTTCAACATAGCATTTTAGGTAAAAGCAGAAAATTGGAGAGAACAAATATCAATAATAAATAATTGTTCAAATAAATTATGACATATTTGTGTCAAAATGTGTGATAATGTGTTTCCATTAAAACAAATAAGGAAGATTTATATTTACTACCATAGAAAGATGTCCATGATATATTGTGAAATTAAAAGTAAACTTTTAAGCTTGGAAACAAAGATTAAAGATTAAGTCAAATTATACCACTTATCTCTTCTTGAGAGTTAGGGTGGAGTGTTCCAGGGGGAGTTTCAATTTTTTCCATGTATGCACTGTTTAAATTTTTAAAATAATAAAATTGGATTACTTTGTCAAAGTCTCACTTCACTCTTAAATAGTAAAAATATTTAAGGAATTTAAAAACACTATAATGATTTGGGGAATGTTAGTGATATATGGGCACATCCAGAACCTGCATTTTTTGCTGGTTTCTACATGGAAGCAGCTTACATACGGAATTATATAGCTATCACATTGCTATGTATCAGCCAGCTAAAAGCTCTCCTAAAAGTACAGGAGCCAAAATATTATGGAGAATTTCCAAATGGTAGTTCTTGAAAGCGTGCCAGTGTTTGGGGAGAACTTTTTTTTCTGTAACTGAATGCAGATTTAACTTTTCTTATCCCAAAGCTAAAGAATTTTACTTATCATCCTATCTAGTTACTAATGGAGGTATTTGGGAAGTAGAATATGATGTTATGTATGCTACTGAACTCTTCAGCACCCAGGAGGGTAAAAAGGACAGCACCTTTGAGTTGGTGAAGATGAGAAGAGAGCCAATTCCTAATTAAATATTTCCTTGGATCTGGCAAGAACAGGAGTGTTCTAAAAACTGATAAACACTTGGGTTACATCAAGGACTTTTACATTCCCGTCTTTATTATGCCAGATGTGTGCTGCCAACTTAAGTAATTACTGTTTTCCCAGTAGGAAGTTTGCTGAAATATATTTTTTGCTCAAAAATATGCTAACCAAAAAAATCCATTTTTACCTTCTTGAGTTTTTCACTTTTACAAACGTGAAAAATGTATGAAGTGTTTTTTAAAGCTTCACATACTATAATTTATATGGGAAGGCATTTTGACATAATACAGATATAGAACCCAGAGACTTGCCATGAGAAGATTTATTCTGATGGTTTTCATCTTAGATAATGCAGTAGGTGAAACATCAAAAATATGTACGCATATTATAGATTAATTTAAAATTATCCAGATACTTGCTTTTACAGCCAATGACTTCTATTTATCTGTTAAACTATTTAGTTACTTTTATTTGTATTTAATATTTCTAGAGTATTAAAATATACAGGGATCCACTTTCCTCATTGTCTACAAGTAAGTATTTAAAGCTCATTATTTTTACCAGCAATTTTGGTATTTGTGATTAACTTCCCATGAGAATGTGCTTGTTGTGAGATTGTAGTCTTCCTAGTTCCAAATAACAGTTCAGTTTTAATTTCATCTTTGTAAATGTCAGAATGATTTGAATACAAGAAAATATATAACAAGCATACTCAGAAAAAAATAAATATTTTTACAAATATAAATACTAACTATTGCCTAAAGAAATTTGTAGTCAAAATAAATAAATAAATAAAATAAATAAAAAAAAGAAATTTGTAGTCATTAAATTCACTAGTGTCCCATTTCACTTCAGTTGATAATAATAATCACTGCCTTAAGCAAGATACTGTTTTAAAAGTATACTGATATAGATCAATAAAAAGGAAATGATTTATGTTCAAGGCCATGAATATCACACATATTAGATTTCACAATGGAAACCATAGCTTACCAGCATTTAATTTAAGGCAACAAATTATAATAAAAATTAGACATCTAAACTTATTTTTTAGTATGCTACCAATCGACATTTATAATATGCACAGTAGCCAGTACTCAGGTTCTTTTCAGTATCACCTATGCAATTAAATGTAAACAGGAAAACTATAACAAACAGCATCTAATATGCCAGCATGTTAAGCAATTCCTAGGGATGAAATTTAAAACAAAACAAAACAAAACAATGGTACTTTGCTAAATTTAACAAAGTACTCATCTAAAGATCAGAGGAAAATACACATACTGTGAAAACTTCCCCAAATAACCTAGTTTAACTAAATGGTAGAAAACTAGCCTTTTCACCCTCCATGCCTATCATGCCATGCATTTTTAGGGAATAGTTTCCAGCTGCTCAGGTTCCTTTCTTTTGGTTCTCACAAAATGTAATTAACTGGGTGGAGCAGGTTGGTATTTCTGTTGATCCCAAGTACCTTTCTCTTGGCTTCCTTCTTTTTTTGATCAGTTTCCTTCACAGGCTTCAGGAAACTATCTCTGATCTTAGAGTGCTTAATTTGCTCAATATGTACATTAATTCTCTTGGCAAGAATCTTGCTCTTAACTCATTTGTTTACAACAATGCTAGTAGCATGCTGAGTAAAGTAAACTCTGCTGGTTTTGCCATGGTAACATTTGGGGGGGGGCATTTCTTGTTGTTTTTTTGTTTTTTTTTTGTTATTTTGGATTTCTTTTTGAATAGAGTCTATTCCCTGATGTCTACAGAATCATCTTTCTTGTATATTTGCATATATGTGACCAAAAGAATGACTCCATGTTTCCTAAAAGCCTAGAGAATATACAGCAGGTGCTTCTCTCCCTTTGTGGTAGTAATTCTGGCCAATTACTGGAAGATGGCAGTTCCAGCCAAAGGGCAGCTTTCACTTTTTAAGAAAAGTTGAAAGCATGATGAGAATTTATACTTTGACACATTTTTTTGGCCCATATATGATGGATAAAATATTTATTAAATATATACATAGAAGAACAAGAACAATGAAAATATAAATTGTAGAAATCAGATGTTATAAACTGAAGGTATATACTTAGAAAAAAAAACGAGTTTATCAAGTGGAAAGTTATACACCTGTGTGTGTGTGTGTGTGTATACATATATAAGTGTATATACATTTAAGAATTTCAATGAACTAGTTATAGGTCAAAACAAAAGACCATATTATTCAGGGCAAGGAAAACAAACCTGTCATCATGAGAGGAATTTGTGTAATGCCTACTGTGTGTTGTTTTAGGCTATGTGCTGGAGGTATAAATATGAATAGAATATAATGAACTGTGGTTGAGAAAAATATATATAAATAACATAGCACTCTGGTATACAATTTAAATTAGAAAATCACACATGTAAAAGCTACATTTTTTAAAACATGAGTTTACATAAATAAAACTTATTTCCTTTATTGTGAAATTCTTATTTTATACCAAGGAATTCTGGAGTTTACTGGAGGCATCAGACTGTCAGTTATACTTAATATTTTCAGTCTGCTAATGAAATATATTCCATTTTACAAAATTATTATTTATTATGATATTATTACTGTGATTTGAATTACAGTAGCAAATTGAAATTTGAATTGAAACAATTCTTTAAAAAATCTCAAGCTTTACCACTTTTACTTCAACTTCTGTATTATATGACTAATCAGATTTACCCCATATTTATCAGCCAATGTAAACAAAAGCATATACTGACATTCAATAACAACTTGTTTTAGACATATGGTGCATTTCCACTAACTTAGAAGTATGGGCTATATATGCTTTGTATTATTTTTCTTCTCGTTATACTTACGGCATCTTGCTCCCACACAATAATATAGATTTATCAATTTCAGGATTTCAAGGAGATATATAAAAAATTCTATGAGATTATTCTAGAGCCGTTGTCTATGATTTTTAAAAGAATAATTACTAAGCTAAAAGTACTCAGTAAATAAATACTTATTTTAGATTTGGTATTCATCCATTGCTGATAATTGCTTATTATTATCTAACAACCACAGTAACTGAGGAATATAGCAAAGATTTTGTAGTTATCAGGAAGTTTTAGAGAATGGAGAGTTAGAAAATTTTGATATTTTAAACATATTGTATTAACTGATGATTATGTTCCTACTAATAATCGTATTAGTAGAACAAATTGGTCATATTTACCTTTATTTTTCCTAGTTGTCTAAGAATATTAGACTGATAGATGCATTTTGACATCACTAGTACTCATTAGCCTCCCAAAAGAATGTTTTTAAGCATTTAATTTTAAATAAATATTATAGTTGAATGTAGGGTCAGACACAACTACTCCGTAGCAAATAGCACTATCTATTTTATAGACATTTTCTGAAGACATTGAACCTCAATTTCAACAATATAATTAGATTTAATATAAATTATAAGGTGCTGCTTAGCTATAGTGATTGTTTTTATGTATTCATGGGAGCTAGGCATTACTCAGTTTTTGGTTTTTAAAGAGAATCTGGATATGTGATTTTTTATCTGAAGTATTCCTATCTTGATGCTGGCAATTGAATTATGTGTTTAACTGTGATGTGGGTGAAACAAAACCAAATTTAGCCCAAGGATAGCCAGTTTGCAAGGTCTGCTCTGAGAGATTTTATAGACTACTTGAAACCTAGCTATTAAGTGGCAAAGCAGGATTTCAGCCCGGGTCTGCCTGGGCCCACTGCCTACCTTTCCTCTAATTCATACTGTCTTCTGGGCTCTGGGCTTGTGCAAATACCAGTGATTTCTACATTCCTATTTGTAGGCAGCTAAGCATTTCTAGATACCATTATTTCTAAATAAAATCAAATTGAATGCTATACAAAGTTAGCTGTCAGCCTTTGATTCATCACTTCTTACCTTAACAATATTTTCATGGGTTCTAATCCCTAAGATGGTGAATAACACAGAAGATATGTATTAGGGAGTGATTTGGGGATCACCATCTATGGAATGAGGGGAAAGAAGACAGGAGTAGGCAGAGGGAGAAGTTGAGTTACAATGCAGTGTCATTTAGCAAACGTTTAAGCTAACCCTTTGGGGTGCTTTGAAGCTAGGATGGCCCAAGTTGGGGTGGGGGCTTTGGGCCTTTATATACTTACCTTGACCAATGAGTGAGTGGATCTAGCTGCTCTGGGGATCTCCCATCAGCTGGTTCTGTAAAGGGCTGATGGCTGAAAGCTTTCTGCTGGTAGCAGCACTTTTGCTGCTAAAGGCACACTCTATACTCTAGCGTAAGGAGATTTTGGATACAGTATAATTGGTGATTTGTTTGACCTCCATTCTCAAACAGAGATTGGCTATGTTTTGCATATTCTGTGGGAAAGAGAGGGGGGAAGTGCAAAAGTGAAAACGGTGCAAGATCACAACAGCACAAAGTGATAATCTACCCTTGATCAAGAAGCCAGAAAACCAAGGGTGTATTCCTGAACCTAAATATTCTCTAGATTCAAAGCTCTAAACAGCCTCAATCAGGTTGGACATGGATAATGAAAAATCACAGATTTCTGGAATCACTGTACTGGAATTGCCATCCAGACACAGGACTGAGAATTACCCAATGAGTACTCAAGCTGGATGCTACGACTTGACCAAGTGGCTTTCAGTTGTCCAGTCTAGACGGGAATGAAACCTGATGGGTTAGGTGCACAATTTATTAACATTTAAATTCTCTGTTACAGGAATTGTTCTCCTTGTTATTGTTAACTCAGTGTCCATTATAAAGAAGATGTGCTGGATCTGTATGAATGGGCCGCTAAAGATACTTTATAGGGATTTTAAACTCTAAATGTATGATTTATTAGAAATTATCTATCATATATTCACCTTATTATGTGAACTGCTTTTCTTTTATAGTTTTAAATTATTTAATACCTTATCTTGAACAATAATATTGATACTATTTGAAATTTCCAGCTACTTTATAAAAATAGTTATATTACTGAGGCACCTGGGTGGCTTAGTCTGTTAAGCATCTGACTCTTGATTTTGGCCCAGGTCATGATCCCCAGGTCCTGGGATTCAAGCACCACATTTGACTCGGCGTTTAGGGGGGAGTCTGCTTGAGGATTTTCTCCCTCTAACCCCTCCCTCTGATCACTAGGGTGTGTAAACTCTCTCTCTCTCTCAAATAAATAAATAAATCTTTAAAAAATACATTGATATTCTTTTTATAGGGTGATTCTTTAATGGTATAGCTTATTTAATGACTGAAAATGTTGTGAATCTAATTTGTCTTTGGATGTTTAAAAATTTTTTCTGGTTGTTTAAAAAGCCTTAAGAAAAGTGAAATTAGGCCTATCTTAAATCATTGGTAGGTAACTTAGCATGTAATCAGGAATTGTTTGTTAATTTTATCATAACATCTTAATTGAGTTAGTGTTAATCTGTTCGAGTGTTCTCATTTATATTTTTATCAGACTGTTATAAAAATAGCAGAAAATCTATTTTAGAAATCCATGGCAATGGATTTTGACAAGATAATATACAACAAATATGTAATAACTCACCTTTTGTAGATCCGTTCAGAAGGAAGACAGGACAATTCTCATTATCTTCTGAACCATTCTGTCCCCTACCTCACCTCTGCCAGGTAATTTCTATGTCACACAACTCTAAGTCGCCTTCTGAAATTATTATTTTAAAAGACATTCACCAAGACAAAGTCCAAGAATGAAACAGCTTATTTACAGATGCTTCTGTTGGTTTATGGCTACATGTTGCCCTAGAGAGTATCACAAATCTTCATGATGTCTTAAGTGTTAACTTTAATGTTTGTGTCTTTAATTTAGCTGAAAGATGTGTAAAGTATTATAAAGTCAAATAGCTCCCTCTTGGCTGAACATATAACGTTGAGATTAAAGCATGTTATTCTAGTGGATATCAATCATAATTTATGCCCAGTAATTTAGTTTTGAATTATATTTCCAGATTATACAATATGAAAGAGCAATTGATTTTTCCCTCTAGGCTTTTTTGAGCCAAGTCCTGGTCTTACAAAGGTTCCCTTAGATATCTAGACTTCCTCTGAGTTATTTGGCTATTTTCAGTGGTGTAGCCATTAAAGTAAATTCATCAAGTAATCTTCTATGACCATAGGAGCGCAGTTATAAGTATACATGTCTGCCTTTATAAATAATATTTACCTATTTATCCAACTCATTACAGGATTTTATTTTTACTTTATTATTACAAGATTGGAACCTGGCATTAATAATAATGATCACCATGCATGTGGGTCGGGGATTGCTGTGAATAATTCAAAAATCACAATATGTTTCACAAGTGGTATACTCTTCCTTGGTTTTTCCTGAAGCTACTATTTTGCATTACTAATGAATGACATGTTCCATATTTGGCTGCCACTTATTAGATCGGTTTAATATTTGCCTACTTTAACAAAAGTCATTCTGAAATTCTTTATATTAAACAGAATTAAAAATCAAAAGGAAAACAAATGGTAAAACATTTTAATGTTATACATTCCATTAAAAATCATCTGCCTTCTCACTTTCAAAATAAAATGAAAGTTAAAATAAGACAAATACATTATTTAAAGAAATAAACATAAAGGTAATATTTAAAGTTGGAAAGAAAATTGATAAATTTACTACAAAATGCAAGGCTAAGAAAAATTTTTATAATATTTAAACTATAGTCATATTTGATTTAACACTATAAAAACAAATGTTAAATTTCATGCCCTTTCTTAACTTTCTCTGAAATGTTAACATTTGTAAAACATATTGATCTGCTTTGGTATATTGTAGTGTTAAAAGATATCCTGTTAATACTTATTTTGATATTACTTATATTGGTTAAAATTATTAATTTACCCATAATAAGCAAGCAACAAATAAAGCAGCTGCTTTTATTTTTTTAGGCACCAAAATACAGTTTATACCCCATCAATTCATAGTTCATAAAGACACCAAATTTTGTTCCATGTTTGCTTGTCTTCATGCATCTCTTGGAAATTACCCCCATTATAAAGCTTCTTAATAAGCATCTTCTTTTTGCTGACACATGTAAGACTATGGACTAAATGAAGTATAATTTTTTGTTTGTTTTAACAAGGCAAAAATGAAATATTACCTGAGCAGAGTTTGATAGAACCTGGTATTTTCACTCCTGTATCAGTACTGATATATCCTAAAGCAAAATGGCTAGTTATTTTGATAAATCAATATTTCTTGTTCATTCAAAATGAATGCTTCAGCTATTTAGCTTGTTGATGATGATTTCTTAATAGACTTAGTGTTAGATACTTAATATGAAATATTATCTCTATGAATTTCAATAATACTATAGTAAATCTACAAAATTACAAGCCAGGAAATAGATTAAATGTACTTTTAAACAGTAAACTATAAATATTGTTTAATATAATGTCATATAAACCAGAGAAATACATTAAAGTTTTCCTAAATTTGTAAGGAGTTATAAGCATTATGAGGATAGGAATAATGTCTATTTCTTACTATGTACTAGAATTTAGCAGAATTCCTGTTGCATAAAAGATTCTCAATAAATATATGAATTATAAACACCTAAATATATTAAAAATGGTATGATGGTAAAGCATCTTTGAACAAAATAGAATACAATATTGGGGCGCCTGAATGGCTCAGTTGCTTAAGCTCCCAACTCCTGATTTCTGCCTCAGTTATTATCTCAGGGTCTTGAAATCCAGCCATGCATAAGGCTCCAAGCTCAGTTTAGGACTCTCTCTCTCTCTCTCCCTCTGCCTCCTCCCCAGAGCACCCACCCCTCCCCACCCCAGCTTGTGCTTGCTTTCTTTCATTCTCTTAAAAAAACAAAAAATAATACCATCTTTAGTGTTTTCGAGGATATAATTTAAACAAATTATTTTGCCAAAACTGCAACTATAAAGTAAAATATGATATAGTAATTTCTCTCTCCCAATATCATAAACTTGCAATGTTTACAAATGTTTTGCTACTTTCTCAAGCAGGAATATGGAGAGAGAAGCTGAAAATATCCTATGTAACCTTTTGAGATATTTTTATATCGAAAATTTAAAATCCTTGATTGCACCATTTTCTCCCAAACTGTTACCTATCTTCCTTCTTTAACTTTTTCTCTGTCTATTGCTCCATGGTTCATCAATTTCTCCTTATTTCTTTTACTTTTTACCTGCTCTCTTATTAAATTCTGTGATTCAATTTAGCCACCAGTTGTCAGCAATAGCCCATTCTGTTAACATATGCAGTTACATCATTGCAATAAATAACCTGATCTGAACTTCAAATGTACCCTCAATGCTACATCAGACTTTTTTTTTAATCTAATTACTTTTCTCTCTTTCACCTTAAAGAATAATACAAGTATTTTCTCTTCTTGAATTCACTACTATATTCCTTCTCATTTTAACCCGTATATGTTTACAGATGTTTTCATCTACTGTGTCATTAATGAATAGCTTAGCACGATATGTAATTTTTATTTTTCTGGAGAGATTTGTCCAGTCTCTTTCCTGGAAGTAGGCAGGCTGATTTGGCTCCCTTCTTAATGTTAATTCTGTTCTGCATGACGTTAGATTTATAACTTCTCCACTATGCTATCAGTTCCCACTCCTGTATCAGCTTTTCCTTTTTCCTTTTTTTCTTATTTTGTTTCTTTCTTTTTATCCTTTTAGGCTAGCATCTTTTTAATTATTTTTTGCAATCACTTCAGCATTTTATCTATTCTCCATATTTAATAAAAAAAGCCTAGTTTTTTAAAATTATGCTTTATTATAGTAACTCTTTTCTATGTCACTTAAATATCATTAGATGGATTTGAGCAAAGTTTGGAGAAAATAATATCCTCTAGTCATTGATAATCTTATCTATGCCTTTTAATGTAAGAGAATCTTTTTTTTTTAAGGCTTTATTTATTTATTCATAAGAGGCACACAGAGAGAGGCAAAGACGTAGGCAGACGGAGAAGCAGGCTCCCTGTAGAACCCTGATGCAGGACTCGATCCCAGGACCCCAGGATCATAACCTGAGCCAAAGGCAGATGCTCAACCACTGAGCTACCCAGGTGCTCCTAAGAGAACTCTTTATATATAATATCATTTCATTGTCCCAATAAAACTTTAATTGATCATATTTTCATTGAGAAGACAACAAAACTGAAACTCTGAAAGATGTTACTTATCCATTTTCACAAAATGAAAACAAAAAGACAAATGTCCTATCTGCCAGGACTACTTGATTAAAAGTTGAAGAGTTTTGTTTTTCTAAAATATTCTACTTGTTTTAGGAAAATTTGATGGAGATTTCTTCATGCTATTATGAGAAATAGTAACTAACAAATAATTTATTTCATTTTACTATGTACATCTGAAATTTCATGACTTACACTTTCAATTAGCAATAATTGCGCCTCGGATAAACCTCATTGGCTACAATACTGCCACTGCGCAAAGCTACACTTTAATGTTATGTAATGAGCTATCAGTTTCTCTAATAATATTACTGCTGTCAATAACAATGTTACTATTTATTAACATTGAAGCTGTGTATTATCAAAACCCTTAATATTTACACAACAAGGAAGTACAGTGATATGTAGATGGAGAATTGACTTTGAGTTTGGCAAAATATAGGTTAGACTTGTTAGTTTTATAAATAACATAATATCTGAGACTAGATACTCTCTTTTACAACTTGTGAAAAAATATTTTGAAGACTTAAGAGGTAATATAGGTAGATTGTTGTGTTAGTTTTTTTTTTTTATTGCTTCTGTAATAAATTAGCACAAAGTTAGTGGTTTAACTAGGTTAAACCTAGTTAGGTTAGGTTAGGTTGACTAGGATTAAGATGTCGTCAGCAAGTTTGTTCTCTTTTCTGGAAGTTTTAGGAAAAAATCCATTCCTTGCCATTTCTGGCCTCTAGAGGCCACTTCCATTTTTTGGTTTATGGCCTTCTCCCTCTATCTTAAAAGCCATCAAAGGCAGATTGAGTCCTTGTCATGTTACATGACCCTGGCCCTTTCTTTGCCCTTCTCCACATTTGAGAACTCATGGGATTACATTGGATCCACATGGATAATCCAGGATTAATCTCCCATCTCAAGGTCAGGTGATTACAACTTTAACTGCATCCACAATCTTAACTTGATTTTGTCATGTTGCATAATATATTCACAAGTCCAAGTATTGGGATATGGACATCTTTGGGGAGGGGGGGGGCATTGTTTGCTGACTACAAGTATCAGAAAATTCCTGACATAGACTATCAATAAATGGAACCTATTACTATTTATTGAACAACAATTTATTAAATCCTAATTTCATATCTGCTATCTAGATTTCCATTAATTGTCTAATTCACAGGAACCCTGGAGGTAGGCAAGACAGGTATTACTCTAGCTTTACAACATTGGTTGTAAATTGATTTAAAACATTGTACTAGTGATATGGGAATGCAAGCCATCATCTCTTGTATTTACTTTAAGTGCTTATGAAAGTTATAAATATTATGTTGTCTATAGGTATTTGTTTAATAAATGGAAAGTTAATTGACTAAGGTCATCTTGACTACTAAAAATGATTTATATTCTTAAAATCTAAAACTAAAGAAAAATTCGGTAATTATTATTTTCAGTGTTAAGTAACAGAAAATTAAATTTTATGCATGTAAAGTTTTTCAGACTGTCATTTTTAATAATGAAATTTAGGTACTCAGTATTTTCAAAGGCTTAGTTTCCCTGTGTTTAATGCAGGCCCAACAGGTCTGCTAATATTCTCTCAATGAACATAGTCATTTTAAGCAATGCAGGGGTAACAACTCTACTGTTTTCTGATCTAACAATTTTACTTTTTCCTATGGGAGCAATTCTACAAATTGACAGAGTGGCAAGGACAAAAATCTACTTACCAATGGCATACGATCACTTCTTTGTTTCAGAGTTGGGTTTCTTGATCTCATTAATAGCCCAAAATTGCATGACGGGCTTTTCCATTTAGACAATTAACATATTAATATACTTCATGTGGTATCCATCTGCTCATATATAATTTTTCAGAAAGATTATCCATACCTCCTTGCATTCATGTCCCATAGCTATTTTTAAAAGCAACACATAATTACTAAATGTTATAAAATATTAATATATAGCACCTGGGGAAGTTATTGGCTTTCAGAAATGAAAAATTACACGCAGATCTTTTTGTAAATCTCTAAAACTTAGATATTAAAGGATAGTATTAGAGTAATTCATTTCCCAACTCACTTCCTCCCATACTTGAACTTTTTGTGCAATTTGGAAAATCAAGAGTTTTTGTGGGTACTGGAGGGTAACTTCATTCATAAGAATGGAGGATTTAAAAAGAAAAAGATGAGTTAAATCTTATGTTTCTGTAAATTGAATTATTATACAAGTCTTTTGTCTTCTTCCTCTTTTGTCAGTTCACAGCAAAAATGCACACTTAGTAATAAAAAATAAAAACAAAGAAAAAAGTCACAGCCATTTTTAAAAGATAATTTTATATAGAAATAAAATCAGGTTTCTTTGTGCTTCACATTTCTCGTTTATTAGAATGCAGAGGATGTGGAAGTATATGTTTTTCATAATATATAAGTAAATATAAATACACAAGCATAATTGTGCCACTGAATATTGTAAATGATACCACCTATGTAGTTAATGGACTCTATCTGGAGCTGACCTAGTTCATATCAATTTCAGTTTTTCTTGCTTACCATGTGACCAGAGGGACATTATTTAACCTTTCTGTACATTGATTTCCTGAAGTATAAAATTTGAAGTGTTGTCAACCAGAGAAATTCACCTAAGCCTCATGTCCAGAGTTTTTATTGCAGGTCAGTTACTTAGCTATGCAGGCCTGTGTGACTGACTTCATACACTCAGACTCCACCACCACCTCCCTGACCCCCCACCCCCACTTCAAGAGCACAAAACAAGTATTTGCTATGAATCATGTTAGTTTAAATATCTGACCAACCTGGTATTATGCAGCCCCAGGCTTCAGGCAGACAAAAATACTCTTATCAGACAGAATATTTTAAGGGCTCAGAATTCACTTCCCAGGATCTGGCCAGGTTCCAGTCTTAAAGATATGCCTTCTTGTGGGGAATGTGCAGGGTTTGAACAACACAGACCTGCTGAGTTAACACTTTCCTTCACAACCCCCCTGAGTAAACTTCTCAACTCTTTACGCTGAATTTTTTTTCAAAAATAGTCAAGAACAAAGGCACAGATCTTTTCTTTTCTTCTTTTTTTTCCTTTCCTTTCCTTTCCTTTCCTTTCCTTTCCTTTCCTTTCCTTTCCTTTCCTTTCCTTTCCTTTCCTTTTCTTTTCTTTCTTTTCTTTCTTTCTTTCTTTCTTTCTTTCTTTCTTTCTTTCTTTCTTTCTGAGTGATGAGATCGACACAGATATTTTCTAAAAAAACTAAATTGCTGTTACTGCATATAATACATTTTAGCCTCTATTAGTGAAAACTGTTCAAGTATGTTTCTTTCACTTAAAACATGCATTTGATTTTAAAAATAAGATTTAGAACAGGATGCTTTACTGAAGCTAATATTACACTGAATGTTAACTAACTGGAATTTAAATAAAAACTTGAAAATAAATACATACATACATTCATACTTGAAAAAAAACTAAAAAATGAATGAATAAAATGAAGGGCACACGTGGTTCAGTCAGTTAAGTGTTCAACTCTTGATTTTGGCTTAGGTTATGACCTCAGGGTCATGAGATTGAGCCCCACCTCAGGCTCCAAACTGGGTGTGGGGCCTGCCTACTGAAGATTCTCTCCTTCTCCTTCTATCCCTCCCTACCCACTCACACTTTCTCTCTCTCTCTCTCTCTCTCTCTCTCTCTCTCTCTCAAAACAACAAAATAAAACCCCCCAAAAAACAAAAACAAAACCCAAGATAATTTGCTTAACAAAATCCTTGAAATCCAGAATTCAAAAGTCAGTTCTTATTAATTATTTACTTCATTCACAAAGAGTTAACTAGAGAGTCCTTTTCATTTATGCCTTTTTACCAAAAAGATCTCTAAAATCTTTTAGAATTATTTTTACCTGCAAAAATCTGCTTTAATACCATATACAATAAATTACATTATATTTTCTATCCATAAAGATTATTCAAAGAGTTGAAAAATACGAAACAAAAATGGGTTAATGAATACATAGTAGTATATATAATTTAATCTAAAAATCTATATTATAGATTTGTAGCACCTCAAAATTACTATCTATTAATTCTATCATTAGAATATATGGATGAATTGGTACTAACCTACAAAGAAAATGTTTAAAGGAAACTCTTGAAACACTTTAGTATGAGCACATGTGGAAGATAAATTCTAATCTTTCATTCAAGGAAAAATTGAATTTTAGAAGTCCAGTTCGTGCTTCATTTTTGTTGGGGACATTCGTTGGGAAATTGAAAGATGGGTATCATTGTGAGACAGTAGTTGAAGATCTGGTTCAGATGTGTTTGGTATGGTTCCAGTTGATTCAAGTTCATTAAGGAAAGATATTGTTAAGAACAACAACAAATATTCAGTAGGTGTGTGTGAAGTACATATATTATGTGGTTCCATATAATTAGTACCTAAAGAATTGTCAAGAGGCAACAGGGTGGCTCAGTTGGATAAGCAACTGCCTTTAGCTAGATCGTGATCTGAATCCTGATGTTCTCACATTCTCTTTCTCTCTCTCTCAAGTAAATAAATAAAATCTTAAAAATTATCAAATTATTTTTGGGAAAGTTCCTTTAGGGAAAAAACTTAGGTTTTGATAACAGAAAATATGTGTCCCATGTCTGCCTCCTGCTCTCAGTGTGATATTGATCAAAGTATTTATTTACTCTTCTTGACCAAAGTTTTTTACACCTTAGTTTTCTCATCTGTTATTTGAGTTGAGTTTTGGTAAGGAAGCTTAAGGGTTTTTTTTTGTTGTTGTTGTTGTTATTGTTGTTGTTTGTTTAATTAGGCTCCACATCCATCAAAGCAGGACCCAAACTCAGGTCCTTGAGATGAAGACCTGAGCTGACATCACGAGTCAGACACCTGACCAACTGAGCCACCCAGGCACCCCTATGAGGCTTAGTTTAGGTAGAGAAAGTCATGCCTTGGTTTGGATCTAAACTATCAGTCCTGAAAAAAAATAAAATAATAAAATGAACAAACAAACAAACAGTCAGTCCTGGAACTTACAAATGCCTTGGCATGTTTGCCTTGCCTGACAATTGGTCAGGGCACGCCTGCATAAAGTACATTTGCATGGAGACTAATTGATCTTCTATGTGAGAACTCCTTGTTCATTAAAAAGGCAAAAAAGCTTCATCTTACTGTGAAGTCTTGGTGTTTGGGGGAATTAGTGATTCTTTGGGAAATTTTGGTAGAAGTGGCAGTGATTTTTCACGTGTATAGTCATGCTTTGGCAGCATCTGAAGGGTGGATATTACCATATAGAGGATGGTTGATAAATTGCCTGAGCCGAGCAGTTTTTCGCAGTTTTATGTTTTGTTTTGTTTTTCTGTATATAGGAATCCCAAAGATTATCTTAAAAATGTGGGAGAAGAGGAATTTGTTGAATATAGGTTTCTATATTAGTTGATGGCATAGTAGTTGGTAAAGTATGAGAATACAATTACTAGTCCTCATGATTAGTATAAAATTGAAATTACAATATGACTCTAAAAGCAATTTATAAACCATCAAATGCTAAATAATGTTGAAATTACCATTATTTACAAGTTGATTAATATGAACATACAATCGAACACAGGTTCTACAGAAGAGCCTTTCCATCAGATGTCAGGGAAACTCTCAATGACAGGATTTTTCCTCATTCTGTTCCCTTTGCTATGAACCACCTGATCTGATAACTGTAACTCAACTTTGGCAATAGTTCCTAGGAGACATACATATTTAAAGCTATTCTTTCAAGTATTATTATGTTGATGATAATGTTCACACTTTAAGACATCAAGAGCGAAGTGGAAAATTGATCCAATTATTTGGTTAATTCATGCTTGAGACAAAGTACAACTTTCTGCATAGTCTATGAAAAATTGACTGATATTACAAATTCACTACTTTTAACTCTTAAATTTCCTAGATTCATATGCTGATAAGTAATCTTCTAAACAATCCTCATTAATTCATTAATTGCCTTTTTTATTTCTTAAATAGATTATTTTGTCTGTAGTGAATTTATTTTTCACTGTGATTAGTAGATTTTATTTTTCTTTCTTGTACCTCACACTAATCTACTACTACACCTCCTCTACTTGATGTTTTTTATTCAGTTTGTTATATTCTTTCACATTTTTATGATTCACAAATATGTTATTTGGACAAAATACTTTTTTATAGATATATAAAGGAAAATATACTTTCTATCACATGTGGTAAAATGTTAACCCATGTTTTACTGATAGGTTGAACCATTAAATATTTTTTTTTATTTTTTATTTTTTATTTTTTTTTTAATTTTTATTTATTTACGATAGTCACAGAGAGAGAGAGAGAGAGGCAGAGACACAGGCAGAGGGAGAAGCAGGCTCCATGCCGGGAACCCGACGTGGGATTCGATCCCGGGTCTCCAGGATCGCGCCCTGGGCCAAAGGCAGGCGCCAAACCGCTGCGCCACCCAGGGATCCCAATATTTTTTTTTATTGTTGAGAAATATCCTGAGTATTGATTTTCAACTAAGCTTGTCTCTATCTCAAAGGTCACAATTATCTACTGAGAACACTTTGTTTTTTTTTGTTTTGTTTTGTTTTTTTTTTTAATTTTTTATTTATTTATGATAGTCACAGAGAGAGAAAGAGAGGCAGAGACACAGGCAGAGGGAGAAGCAGGCTCCATGCACCGGGAGCCCGACATGGGATTCGATCCCGGGTCTCCAGGATCGCGCCCTGGGCCAAAGGCAGGCGCCAAACCGCTGCGCCACCCAGGGATCCCTACTGAGAACACTTTGTGTGTGTGTATTTGCGTGTGCGTGCACCCACATGCACATGCATATGCTTTTCTAGCACATCTGTTTCTAGTTTCAGCTAAATATAAGAGGTTAAAAGCAAACCACGGACAAAAGTATTCAAGGTGAACATTTGAAAATTAATATCATAGCAGACTCTTATAAGTGTTAAATAAAAACATCTTAGGAATAAAATGTAACTCATGTTCTCTTAGAAATATGTAACCATTTACTTTTAATTAGAACATATTCTTTTCATCATCAGTGCCCAATAATATAAACATACAATTTGAGGAAAAAATGTTTCAATATTATATTTATTCCAATTAAGCCAATTTTTTTAAAGATTTTATTTATTTATTCATGAGAGACAGAGAGAAGGCAGAGACATAGGCAGAGGGAGAAGTAGACTCCCAATAGGGAGCCTGATGTGGGATTCAATCCCGATCCCAGAACTTGAGGATCAGGCCCTGAGCCAATGGCAGAAGCTCAACCGTTGAGCCACCCAGGTATCCCCAATTAAGCCAAATGTTACTGGTATGCAGAATTCTAAGATGGTCTCCAAGATTCCTACCTCCTGTCTATATACATTATAATCCCTAGGACTGTGTATGATTAGGCTAATTCATAAGGAAAAGGCATTTTGTAATTAATATTCTAAGTCATTGACTTTTTTAAGTTTTTATTTAAATTCCAGTTAGTTAACATAGAGTACAACATTAATTTCAGGTGTGCAATATAGTGATTCAGCATTTCCATACAGCATCCAGTGCTCATCACAATAAGTACACTCCTAATCCCCATCACCCATTTTACCCATCCTCCACACACCTCCCTTCTGGTAATCTTCAATTTGTTCTCTATAATTAAGAGACTATTTCTTGATTGTCTCTCATTTTTTCCCTTTGCTTGTTTCTTTTGTTTCTTAAATTTCACATATGAGTAAAATCATAAGATATTTGTCTTTCCTGACTTATTTTCTTAGCATAATACTCCCTAGCACTACCCCTGTCCTTGCAAATGGCAAGATTTATTCTTTTTATAGCTAATATTCCAGTATGTGTGTGTGTGTGTGTGTGTGCACATTTGTGTATACACAGTACATATTCCTCATCCATTCATTTATCATTTGATAGACACTTGGCTGTTTCCATAATTTGGCTATTGTAGATAACGCTGACATAAACATTAGGGTGCATGTATTCCTTTGAGTTAGTATTTTTGTATTCTTTGGGCAAATACCTAGTAGTGCAATTGCTAGATCATGGAGTAGTTCTATTTTTAACTTCTTGAGGGACCTTCATACTGCTTCCCACAGTGTCTGCTCCTGTTTGCATTTCCAACAGCAGTGTAAAAGCAGACTCCCCAGCAGAGCACAGAGTCTTAACTTGGGGCTTGATCTCACAACTCCAAAGTCATGACTTGAGTTGAAACCAAAAGTCAGACACTCAACTGACTGAGCCATCCAGGCTCCCCTTCTGCACATTTTTTAATTGGATTTTTTTGGTTTTGGGTGTTGAGTTTTAGAAGTTCTTTATGTATTTTGGATACGAACCCTTTATTATATGTGTACCTTGCAAATATTCTTTCCCATTCCATAGGTTGCTTTTTAGTTTTGTTGATTGTTTCTTCCACTGTGCTGGAGCATTTTACTTTGATGAAATCTCAATTGTTTATTTTTACTTTTGTTCCCCTTGCCTCAGGAGACATATCTAGAATGAAGTTCCTATAGCCAGTATCAAAGAAGTTACTGTCTGTGCTCTCTACTAAGATTTTAATGGTTTCAGGTCTCACATTTAGGTCTTTGATTCATTTCAAATTTATTTTTGTGTATGGTGTAAGAAAGTGGTCCAGTTTCATTCTTTTGCATGTTCCTGTCCTGTTTTCCCAACACCATTAGTTGTATAGACTGTTGTTTTTCCATAGGGTATTCTTTCCTGCTTTGTTGAAGATTGGCTATATAGTTATGGGTTTGTTTCTGGGTTTTCTATCCTTTTCCCTTGATCTCTGTGTCTGTTTTTGTGCCAGTATGACACAGTTTCCATTACTACAGCTTTGTAATATAACTTGAAGTCCAGAATTATGATGCCTCCAGCTTTGCTTTGCATTTCCATGATGGCTTTGGCTATTTGGGGTCTTTTGTCATTCCATACAAATTTTAGGGTTGTTCTAGTTTTGTGAAGAATAGTGTTGGTCTCTTGATAGAGATTGCATTAAATGTGTAGATTGTTTGGGGTATTATAGGCATTTTTAACAATATTTGGTCTTCCAAACCATGAACATGGAAAGTCTTTACACTTTTCTGTGTCATCTTTGGTTTCTTTCATCAGCATTTTATAGTTTTCAAAGTATAAGTCTTTAACCTTTTTTGATAGGTTTACTCCTAGGTATCTTTAAAAAAAAAAAGATTTTATTCACTTACTTATGCATGACACACAGGGTGGGGAGAGACATAGGCAGAGGGAGAAGCAGGCTCCCTGTGGGACGCCTGATGCAGGACTCAATCCCAGAATCTTGGGATCATGACCTCAGCGAAAGGCAGATGCTCAACCATTGAGCCACTCAGGCATCCTGTATGAGTACTATTTTGAACCACCCTTGCAACCCAGGAATACAATTCCACTTGATTGCAGTAAATGATTTTTTTTTATTGTGCTGATGAATTCAGTTTGTTGATATTCTATTGTTTGCATCTATATTCATCAGGATATTGACTTATACTTCTGTTATTAAGTGGTATCTTTATCTGGTTTGGTGTCAGGGTAATTAATGCTGGCCTCATAGAATGACTTTGGAAATTCTCCTTCCTCCTCTATGTTTTAGAATAGTTTGAGAAGATGGGATCCCTGGGTGGCGCAGCGGTTTGGCGCCTGCCTTTGGCCCAGGGCGCAATCCTGGAGACCTGGGATCGAATCCCATGTCAGGCTCCCGGTGCATGGAGCCTGCTTCTCCCTCTGCCTGTGTCTCTGCCTCTCTCTCTCTCTCTCTCTCTCTCTCTCTCTCTCTCTTTCTCTTTCTCTCTCTCTCTGTGACTATCATAAATAAATAAAAAAATTTAAAAAATAAAATAAAACAGGGCAGGTGGCCTGTTAAAAAAAAAAAGAATAGTTTGAGAAGAATATGTATTAACTCTTCTTTAAATATTTTGTAGAATTTGTCTATAAAGCCATCTAGTGTTGGACTTTTGTTGGTTTAGAGTTTTATGATTAGTGACTCAATTTCATATGGGTTATCAGTCTGTTCAAGTTTTCTGTTTTGTCTTGGCAGTTTATATTTTTCTAGGAATTTATCCGTTTCTTCCCAGCTGTCTGATTTGTTGGCATATATTTTTCCATAATATTCTCTTATATTTGTTTGTATTTCTGTGGTATTGGTCATTATTTCTCCTCTCCATTTGTGATTTAACTTATTTGTGTTCTCTCTCTCTTTCTCGATGGTACTAGCTAGAGACTAAAAAACTATCATTTTTTTTTAATTTATTCATTTGAGAGAGAGAGGGAGAGAGAGAATAAGCAGGGATAGGATTAGAGGGAGAAGGAGGAATTGACTTCCCACTGAGCAGGGTTGTCCAATGCGGAGCTCCATACCAGGACCCCAGGATCGTGATCTGAGCCAAAGGCAGACAGTTAACTGACTGAGCCCCCAAGACACCCTGAAGTTTATCAATTTTATTAATATTTTCAATGAACCAGCTCTTGTTCTCATTGATCTGTTCTATTATTTTGTTTGTTTCTTTAGTTTCTGTTCTAATCTTTGTGATTTCCTTCAGCTGCTGTTAGGCTTCATTTGTTGTAATGTTTCTGGGTCCTTGAGGTGTAACATTAGGTGATTTATTTGAGATTTTTCTTGCTTCTTGAGATAGGCCTCTATTGCTATATACTTCCCTCTTAGGACCACTTTTCCTGCATCCCAAAGGCTTTAGACTGCTGTGTTTTCATTTTTATTTGTTTCCATGTATTTTTTTTTTTTATTTCTTTTTTGGCTTCCTGGTTGCCCATTCACTGTTTAGTAGGATATTATTTAACCTCCATTATTTGTGGTCTTTTAGGATTTTTTTCTTGTGGCTGATTTCTAGTTTCATAGCACTGTATTCCAAAAAGATGCATGATATTACTTCAGTCTTTTTTTATTTGTTGATTCCTGTTTTTCTGACCTAATATGTGATCTATTCTGGAGAATGTCCCATGTGCATTTGAAAAGAATGTAGATTTTGCTGTTTTAGGGTGGAATATTCTGAATATATCTGTTAAGTCCATATGGTAATTCAAAACCATTGTTTCCTTGCTGATTTTATGTTTAGGTGATCTGTCTACTGATATAAGAGGGGTGTTAAAATCCCCTACTATTATTGTATTGTTATCAATGAGTTCCTTTATATTTGTTTTGAATTATTTTATGTATTTGGGTGCTCCCATGTTGGGTGCATATACATTTACAATCATTATAACTTTTTTGGTCCCCTTTATCAATAGTGTCTTTTTTGTCTCTTTCAATAGTCTTTATTTTTATTTATTTATTTATTTATTTATTTATTTATTTATTTATTTATTTATTTATTTATTTTTATAGTCTTTATTTTAAAATCTAGTATTGCTATCCTGGCTTTCTTTTGGCATTCATTTGCATGATAAATGTTTCTCCATCCTCTTATTTTCAATCTGCATGTGTTTTGTGATCTGAAATGAGTGTCTTCTAGGCAGCATGGATTTTATTTTTTTATTCATTCTAATACCCTATGTCTCTTTATTGGAGCATTAAGTCCATTTGCATTTGGAGTGACTATTGGGTTTCTTTTTTTTTAATTTTTATTTATTTATGATAGTCACACAGAGAAAGAGAGAGAGAGGCAGAGACACAGGCAGAGGGAGAAGCAGGCTCCATGCACCGGGAGCCCGACGTGGGATTCGATCCCGGGTCTCCGGGATCGCGCCCTGGGCCAAAGGCAGGCGCTAAACCGCTGTGCCACCCAGGGTTCCCTGGAGTGATTATTGATACATATGTATTTATTACCATTTTCTTACTGGTTTCATCATTGTTTCTAGAGATTTTCTCTCATCCTTTTTTGCTTTTGTCATTTCTGGTCTCTCATTTCCACTCAAAGAGCCTCCTTTAATATTTTGTGCAAAGCTGGTTTAGTGGTCTTGATCTTCTTTAGTTTTTGATTGTCTGGGAAACTCTGTCTCTGCTTCTCTTCTGAATGCTAGCCTTGCTGCATGGAGTATTCTTGGCTGCTGATTTTTCTCATTCAGCACTTTGAATTTATCATGCCACTCCTTTCTGGTTTGCCATATTTTAGTTACAAAATCTCTTGCTAGCCCTATGGGTTTTTCTCTGTAAGTTAAGGACCTTTTTGTTTTGTCACTTTATAAGATTTTTTCTTTATCACTATATTTTGCCAATTTAGTTATAGTATATCTTGGTAGGGATGTGTTTTTTATTTTGATGGTAGTTCTCTGTGCTTCCTGGGTCTGGATGTCTATTTCCTTCCTCCGATTGGAAAGTTTTCAGCTATTGTTTCTCCAAATAATTTTTCTGTCCCCTTTCTCTTATTCTTCTGGAACTCCTATAGTATGAATGTTAATGCATTTGATGGAGTTACTGAGTTCCCTAAATCTATTCTCATGTTTGGGCACCTGTGTGGGACAGTTGGTTAGCCATCTGCCTTCAGCTCAGGTTATGATTCCTGGTCTTGGGATTGAGCCCTGCGACAGGCTCCCTGCTCAGTGGGGAGTCTCCTTCTCCCTGTCCCTCTGCCTCCTGCTCCCCCTGCTTGCTCTCTCTCTCTCTCTCTCTCTCTCTCTCTGTCAAATTAAGTAAAAAAAAAAAATCTATTCTCATGTTGTGTAATTGTTTTTTCTCTCTTTTGTTCAGCTTCATTACCTTCCATTATTTTGTCTTCTAGGTGACTAACTCATTCCTCTGCTTCTGCCAGCCTACTATTCATTGCATCAAGTGTGTTTCTAATCTCATTTAATGCACTCATCATTTCTGATTCTTTTTAACTCTTTTATCTCTGTTATAAGGGTCTTCCTGATGTGTTCTATTCTTTTTTCAAGCCCATTGAGAATCTTTATGATTGTTGCTTTAAATTCTCCTTCAGGCATGTTGCCTATATATGTTTCACTCAGATCTCTGGCCATGGCCTTATCTTGTTCTTTCATTGAGGATAAATTCCTCCATATTGGCATTTTATCTACGTCTTGCCTTCTTTTCTGTGTTAGAAAAGCCAGTTTTGTCTCCTGCTCATGAGAGTAATGACCTTGTGAAGAAGAGGTCATGTAGTGCCTGGGGTTTGGTGCCTCAGAGTATCTCTGGTGTTTGCTGTGTGAGTTCTGCTGTTGTGTTTTGGTTGTTCTGTCAACCAAAAGGCTCTCCTTGCGTGCTGTGGGCAGTGTTTGGTCCCTGGCTGGCCTGAATGTGGTGAGTTTTAACTAGGAGTGTTCTGGTCTGCTTGCGAAATGAGTCAAAACCTCCTCCACCACAACTGAGGCCCTGCAGAACTCTCAGTCAGGAGATGTGTGGGCAGGGATTTGTGCTAGTCTTTTATGGGGAGGGTCCACTAAGCTGAGACTGAGACAAGCTTGACTGAGAAGGGCAGTTCCACTGGAACACATCAGGGTAGGAATTGCAAGGTAGCAAGCTAGGCAGGCATTGTAGACAGTACATCCCCCAGGTGGCTCTGTGTTTATGCTGAGGAGTGGAGAAGCGAAATGATGCTGGCTAGCTCCTTTGTTTCTGCAGAGGTGTCTCCATGAATGCTGCCTCTCAGGGACACACTCTGAGAAGAGCAAATAATCCCTCCATTGTGTGTCCCAGATGCTTTTCATATTGCTGTTTCCATGCTGTCTTATCTCAGGTTGAATACCTGTTTTCTCCCAGGAGCAAGGCAGTTACTTTCAGGTCTATCTCATCCAAGTCTACTGACCTTTAACCTCCAGGCTTTAAGCCCTATTGTTTGCAGGAACTCATGAAATTCAGCCATGCTCATTTTCCATGCCAGTGGATTTTGGGAAACATTCTGCTCATCCATCTGTGCTCCTCTATCTCTCTCACCCTTCCCTGCAACCATGATTCCCTCCTCTTCACAGCTCTCACAGTCTGTTTCTTCCCTAAACCATATCTCTGTACTTCCTGTCATCTTCCATGTGGCCTTATCTTTCCCTTTGGTTGTGGAGAGAACCACAGTCAATTAGTCTTCAAGTCAATTTCTGCTGTATTAAGGATGATATCATAGTTACCTAGTTGTGTTCCTGGGACAAAGTGAACCTAGGGTTTTCCTCCTGCACTGCCATCTTCCTCTCTCTTATGTTATTGACCTTTAAATAGTGCACTTATTCAGGTTTTCTTGATCCAATCATGGAAGACTTTCAACTTCTAGTCTAAAGGTTAGAGGAGGATGAACTCAGAGATACCAAGCATGGGAAGGATTTGGCCTTCCTTTTTGGCTTAAAGATGAGGGACATTATGAGGCAGAATGACAGTAGGCTCTAGTTGCCTGTTTCCAGTTGAGAATCAGTAAGGAAATGAAGACTTCGTTATTTCAGCTGCAAGGAACTTAACTCTCCCTACAGAATGAACATGTCAGTGCTTAGGAGTGGTTTTTTTTTTTCTTTTAATCAAGAAACTTCAGAAAAGAACTAGCTAATACTTTGATTTCATCTTTGTAATACTGCAAGCAGAACCCAAGTGCTATATGACAGACTTCTGACCAATGAAATTGTTACTAAAAAAAAAATGAGTGTTTAAGTTGCTATATTTGGGGTGACTTGTTTTGCAGCATTAAAAAGCTAATGTAGTTAATGTAAATTTATCCAAGGAAATATGCCATGTAACATAGTATTTAATAACAGATTTCAATATAAAATTAAAAATCATCCAGTCAATTACAATTAAATAATATATCAAACAATGAAGTATATATGTATTTAGTTACAATTAAATAATATATCAAACAATGAAGTATATATGTATTTAATTACAATTAAATAATATATCAGACAATGAAGTATATATGTATTTAGCCATATTTTAACTTGATTTTTATATAAACTATAAAATGGATTGTGAAAAGATTCTTTAAACTAATACAAAATCCTCTATGTAGTAAAACTCGCCCAAATTTGTTCAGCATTGTAATTGAAACTTGATTAATATATAAATTACTTTTGTAAAATGCAGAGCAGGATTGCCTTGATGTAAAAACCAAAATAACAAAAATGACAAGAAAAGCTTTTAAAATATGTTTGTTTCTTACTAAAACATGTTTCAACACATTCTAAAATGCTCTCTTATTCTTATAAATCTAAACAATTAATGTTATATTAAGAACTATAATTGGGATCCCTGGGTGGCTCAGTGGTTTAGTGCCTGACTTCAGCCTAGGGCGTGGTCCTGGGGTCCCCAGATTGAGTCCCATGTCGGGCTCCCTGCATGCTCCCTGCCTGCTTTCCCCTCTTCCTGTGTCTCTGCCTCTCTCTGTCTCTCATGAAGAAATAAACAAAATCCTTTAAAAAAGAACCATAATTAATAATTCTATTACTTGAATTTTAAAAAGTATATCTTATATTATCAATATAGAATTTTGTTGCTGTGTGGAATTACTTTTCTTCCATTTAGTACTGACTAATAAAGCTTAAACATGTTTCAGAAATAGTAGTCAAAGTAACAGTAAGGGTGTTTGACTAATAACATTAATGTCAAAGCAATGATTTTTCAGCCCTATTGCTATATTTACATACATCTCAGTAGCATATTAATTTCCAACTATAATTTTGAGTATTAGGGATCCCTGGGTGGCGCAGCGGTTTGGCGCCTGCCTTTGGCCCAGGGCGCGATCCTGGAGACCCGGGATCGAATCCCACGTCGGGCTCCTGGTGCATGGAGCCTGCTTCTCCCTCTGCCTGTGTCTCTGCCTCTCTCTCTCTCACTGTGTGCCTATCATAAATAAATAAAAATTAAAAAAAAATTATAATTTTGAGTATTAATATTAATGTTAAAAATAACTATTATTTCTAAGCTTAACTCTGTCAGATGCAGTACTAAATACATTATCTCATTTAAGCCTCATATTTGTACTCTGTGAGAATAAAGCTAATGATACTAATATGGACACTATTACCATCCTATCTATAATGCATCTATTTCCTGTATTTTCATAGATGTATTTTAATTATTCCATCAGAAAATTCTAGTTTGGGGATGTCTGGGTGGCTTAGTCAGTTAAGCGTCCAACTCTTGATTTAGGCCCAGGTAATGATCTCAGGGTCATGAGATTGAGTCCTGCCTTAGGCTCCACACTGCTTAAGATTCTTTCTCTCCTTCTCCGTCTCCCCTCCCCAGCCACTCACATTCTCTCCCTCTCTCTGGAAAGAAAAAAAAGAAAATTCTTTTAGACTTTGAAATAAAATTCTGCTGCTGAGAACTTAAGTGCCTTAGGTTTTAAGATTCATTCTCCAAGTAATTTTCTACTTTGAAAAAGGATTTTTGTTTTTTCAATTTCATAACCTTCAATCTGGAACAAAATAGTAAATATTTTAAATAAGTAAAATTTATACATGTTTTCTTACAATAAAACCATGCTCTAGAATTTTATACACAAATATGTTAGATATTCTAAAATATCACTTATTAATAGCACCTAAAATCAAACCTGTTTCTTTACCACATAATACTTTAAGATTTTAATTATTTTAGAGTATATTTGTTAATAATTTTCTAATTAATAATAAAACATGGGGTGATTAGCAATACCTAATTAGAATTTTTTGTTAAAAATGACAAATATTGAATTTTTTTCATTTATTGCTTGTGGACAGAAAATCACAAGAAATTTATAAAAGTTTAACTTAAGGTTATGATTTTGTGAGCTTGAACTGAATTAATTAAGAGCTAATTTATAATGCCAAATCACATTGCTTTTTTCTCTCTCTTCTTATAGGTTTAAGTTCCTTAAAAGAAAGATACATTCTTTATTCCTAATTCACTGGCTGTTGCATAGTAAATATTAAAAAAATGTTTGTGAAATTTATGAATAATATAGTACATGAAAAGGGAACTTTTTGAAATTTTTTAAGATAACTTTTCTGCTATTCATAGTTATTTTTTATTAATAGTTCTGAATACATTAAATCAAATAGATTTTTTTAAAAAATATTTATTTATTTATTCATGAGAGACACAGAGAGAAAGGCAGAGACATAGGCAGAGGGAGAAGCAGGCTCCCTGCAAGGAGCCCAATGCAGGACTTAATCCCAGGACTCTGGATCACAACCTGAGCTGAAGTCAGACGCTCAACCGCTGAGTGACCCAGGTGTCCCAAATCAAATAGATATTTAGACACTCATTTTTACATGTAGTCTACCTATTATAAAGGATTAACAAAGGATGAACATATGTGATAACAGAAAGTTTAATCTTAAGGACATTGTAAAATGTTTTGATACATAAACATACAAATGTAAAGAAAAATATCCAAAAAGAAATACGATGCTTTTCTGAGTTGCAATCAAACTCAGAATGAGGTATTGGAGTCAGTTGGGTATGACTCTTAGAAAGAAATGACTGGCCTACAAATGAGAAACTATATCATTGTATTCTAATACTATTGAACTAGAAAACAGTCTTTAGTCTTGATGTAGATTGTAATCTAGTAAGGATTGGTATGATCAGGCAAATATGCCAGTCACTAAGATATAAGAAGAGTGTGCAAAACAGTAGCAATGTACAGAGATATGAGAGTCAAGGGGAGAAAGTATTCAGTTGAGAAGACTAGGAAAGCATTTATTACAACTAAAATAGAAGTCAGAGTGGGAATTTAGTCTGAAGGATTTGTTGCAATTATTGAGTGAGGAAGAATAGATGATGAGATCAAGGAGAATACTCTTAGTATAGTACTAATCCTAGTATAGTACTACACCTCCAGAAAATGACTTAATTTTCTACTTTACTATAAATTTTGAGGTTATCCAATAGAAAGTAGTTCAAAATTTTCTTCTCATCACTTCAAATATGTTTCTTTATATTTTTCATGTTTCTTTTTCACATTTGCTTTGCTTTGCTTCTAACTCAGGGGATAAACCTTTCTTGTTGAGAATAATCTGTCCAATTCTAGGCTTGTCCTTTCCTACCTTCTTTTTTATCTTCCTTCCTGATTACTTTTTTTCCTATCTTTTTCACATTTGGTTTTTACTGGATTCTTTTATCTTTGACCCAGACTCAACACTTGGGAATCATTTTGCCAGGTTTTTCAGGTAAAATGACTGAATTGTGCCAATCCAAGTGATTTTGATTCACTTTCACAGTGGCTGTCATATTCATTCCTTTATATTCATTCATACTACCACTACTTAATATCAGGCCTTTTGTCTCACATCTGATCTCTAGCAATAACCTCGTAACTGGCGTCTTTTGCTTTACATATTTATTCCCTTTTCTTTCTTTCTTTTTTTTATTTTTATTTATTCCCTTTTCTGTAGCCAGGTTACTCATTTTAGAACACACCTTCATTTGTATTGCTTTGTTAAGCAAAAAATTTCAATAACTCCCTAATGAATGGAGTATTAACATTTAATTGGGTCAGGAGTTTTTTGTAATCTATTTTTCTCCAGGTGTCAATAATGAGTCTTCAAGGTTCAGAATAAAGTGCTGTGTTCTTTTTTAATTCTCCTTTTCAATCCATAGACAAAAACAAATGTGATTGCTCTCTTTCTAAATTTCTAAAGGTAATTGCTCTGAAACACCCTAATTACTCTTATCCCAAACTGCCACTAGCATTTATCATTTACCTCAATTTTTTTTTAATTTTTATTTATTTATGATAGTCACACAAAGAGGGAGAGAGAGAGAGAGGCAGAGACACAGGCAGAGGGAGAAGCAGGCTCCATGCACCGGGAGCCCGACGTGGGATTCGATCCCGGGTCTCGAGGATCGCGCCCTGGGCCAAAGGCAGGCGCCAAACCGCTGCGCCACCCAGGGATCCCTACCTCCTTAAGTTGTAATATCTAAAGGGCAAAGATTACAATGGGTGTATATATTCATACTACTATAATAACACCTTACACACTGTAGGTATTTAATAAACATTAATTCTAAGGTTTAGTTTAAGTCTTTACTTATCTTCAGGATTCCTGCATTTGCTTAAGAGTTTCTTTACTATGGGGCACCTGAGTGACTCCGTTGGTTACAGCTTCTGCCTTTATCCCAGGGTCCTAAGATGGAGCTCTGCTCAGGCTCCCTGCTCAGAGGGGATCCTGCTTCTCTCTCTGCCTCTCCCCCCTACTTGTGCTCTCTCTCTCTCTCAAATAAATAAATATAACCTTTTTTAAAAAGTTCCTTTACTATGTTTTCTATCATATGTTGAAAATTAAAAGATAGTATATGCATTACTGTCTCAGTGGCATGTGTGTGTTTGTATTTCTTCTTTTTTTAATCTATAGATGTGTTAAATTGAAAAGGAGTTCCATGTACCAAGAATAAGGTAATGATGGTAATTAAGACATTATTTAAAATATGACAGGTACTTTATTTGAAGACTTAGATTTTAATAGCTTTATAAAAAATCTAAAGAAAAACACAGCACTAATAATATAGCAGAAATTGACATATTTGTTAAATTCCAAAAACTTTCAGATATATCACATTATGAAAATTAAAATATTGATCTATTCTTACTTTAATTAAAATTACAATATTGCTATTCCTGAGTTCATCATGTAAAACCCTGTGTGTTTCTGCTATTATTCATCAAGTATCCAATAATGACAAGCTGTAAAGAAATATAGTCTAAGTTTTTTTTATCTTTATAACATATTGTGTAGCCTATTTCAGTGTTCTAAAAAATATTATTATACACTATTTAAACTAGAAAGTTCCTATAAAAAATCAGGAAATATAGTGGAAAGAGTAGATTTCTGGCTGTGTTTTAGACTTGTTCATATTATCCTTAGTTCGAAATATACCAGATTACTAGGATGGCTCCATTATGACTTAGCCAATTGTATTATGTTACCTATCATAATTGCATATATTATAGAGTATTTCTTACTCTATGAAGAAAATATTGAATTTAAACTCACACATTGTGTCCCTAGAAATGAAGCTACAAAATTTGATTATAATATAGACCTTAAAGAGTGGTATTCGAATTTGGGTCAATAGTATTTGTTCATTTATTTTCTGAGTATTTCTGTGTTCATTGAACAGCTTCAAAAATGTTTACAAGGATACCCAAAAACTTTACAGGTGCATGAGTGTGGCTTAGTGTTCAGCATAATAGTAAAGACTCAGGAAATATTTTGTCAAATACATAAATTTAGATTTATATGCTAATTAAATATAATTGTTATTATTTTTAAATGGCTTTGCTTTAGAGGAAGAAACATCTTTACAATCTAAATTTTTTTAAAGATTTTATTTATTTATTTATTTGTCAGAGAGATTGAACACAAACAGGAGGAGCAACAGGCCAAGGGAGAGGGAGAAGCAGACTCCCTGCTGAGCAAGGAATCTGATGTGGGGCTCCATCTCAGGACCCTGGATCCTGATATAAGCCAAAGGTGGATGTTTAACCAACTGAGCCACCCAGACACCCCTACAATACAAATTTAAATAAAACCTTTGGAACTTCTTCTTTGGGAATGTGTCTATTGACATCCAGTTGGCAGGTTTTCTAGGTTTCCATTTAAAAAATAAAAACAAAAACAAAACACCTCAAGCTAGCTTAAGAAAAAAAAAAGTGTTTTCATTGACTTTTTTAACTCACAAGTAAAGAATATGAGATGGCTTTAGTGATGTGATTCTGTCTCTAACTCTACTGTTTGTCTCCATATGTTGGCTCAGGTTCTCAGATAGGCTTTCTCCATGTAAGAGAAAACTATGGCTTTTCTTAGAGCCAAACTTTGCTTTTTTTCAGTCATGATTTAATTAGAAGCTTGGCCTTCTCTCCAAAGGTACTTATATAAATATTTATGAAAGGATTTAACTAGCCATTTAATTCTAGTGCCTATCCTTTGACCAATTACTACATGAAAGGAATGGATAGGGTGATGTTATTAAACATTCTGATCACCTTCTACCACTATGGCAGACAGTCTCAGAGGACTGAATAAATTGAGAAAGGAGTTATTTTTGTAAGAAAGGCATGGAAGAAAGGTAAAATGTGTTTCCCCATCTACACTGACTTTCTTTAGTTTTGCCTTTACATAACAGAAATTAAATTGAAATGTTCCACTGAAGTGTTCATGTTTTCACTTATACCTTGTGAGATAATATGTAGGGTTTTACCAGGAGAATATGAAATGACAAACTTTATTTTAGAAATCTGGGGAGCCCTGGTGGCTCAGCGGTTTAGCGCCACCTTCAGCCGGGGTGTGATCTTGGAGACCTGGGATCGAGTCCCACATCAGGCTCCCTGCATGGAGCCTGCTTCTCCCTCTGCCTGTGTCTCTGCCTCTCTCTCCTTCTGTGTCTCTCTTGAATAAATAAATAAAATCTTTAAAAAAAAAAAAAAGAAATATGCCTAAAAATAATGAAAATATCAAATAAAATATTAGTAGAGTCTGGAAAAATTTCACCATTGCTATTTATCTTTTCAAATATTGTTTTGATTATACAAAAATTTAACAAAATAATCTGCTTTTGTTTATGTTATAATATTTGGAAATAATATATAACATAATAAGTTGAATCAAAATAATGGTGCTCAGGGCACCTGGGTGACTCAGTCAGGTAAACATCTACCTTCAGCTAAGGTCATGATCTTGGAGTCCCAGGAGTAAGCCCTGAGTCAGGCTCCCTATTCAGCGAGGAGTCTACTTCTTCCTCCACCCCTTGCCCTATTCTCATGTACTCTCTCTCTCTCCCTCAAATAAATAAATAAAATTAAAAATAATAATAATGATGCTTAAGAACTAGAGCCTGTAGTTCCACAGAATGAGATGACTTTCATGTCTAAGGTTAAACATACAGGAGACAAATGACCTGTCAAAATTAAAACATTGTTTTAAGTATATTAGATATCCAGCCATAACAATTATGTTATTAGCTGTCTTGAAAATAAAATATTTTCTGAGGGGAGCATTTAGAATTTAAATAACCTCAATTTTATTGGTAATGTGCCAATCATATGTGCTCATATTTTAAAATCATAAGTCATGTATTTTTATTCCTTAAAGTGGTACACTGAAATTCTGATGATTAATTATTTAATTTCATCTATCTATGTCAAATTGTTTTTAGTTACTTATCAGAGAATTAATCACAAGACATTTGTATTAAACCTTTTATCCATAATGTTATTCTTCTGTTATAAATTCTTTAAATAAACTTGATCCCATCCACTTATTCTGATTATATAATTTTTAATATGATAGAATTCAGTTCAGAATGAAGTTTCAGAAGTATAGAATATCTTGTTTGGAATTTTTCAGTTGTAAATGAAATTAAAACCTATAGTGGTTTTTAAGGAAAAGCAAAAAAAAAAAATTGTCAGCTCAAGCAGTCATTTTAACAGCTGACTTTTTTATGCTGAAAGTAAATTGGGAATAAGGAACACAGTATTTGAAAATGATTATAGTCACTGGAAATACTTTTATATTAATAGTTATATTGACTCAAGTGAGATTGAATATATTTATAAAATACTTAATCTAAATACTAGAAGGAATTCTATGTTATTAGCTTTATGATATTTTTTATATCTTTGAAATTAATTGGTCTTAAAAAGTCAGTATTCCGGGCGGCCTGGGTGGCTCAGCGGTTTAGCGCCACCCTCAGCCCAGGGCCTGATCCTAGAGACCTGGGATCGAGTCCACTTCAGGCTCCCTGCATGGAGCCTGCTTCTCCCTCTGCCTGTGTCTCTGCCTCTCTCTCTCTCTCTCTCTCTCTGTCTCTCTGTCTCTCTGTCTCTCATGAATAAATGAATAAAATCTTAAAAAAAAAAAAGAAGTCAGTACCGTAGGGGTGCCTGAGTGGCTCAGTAGATTAAGCATCCAACTCTTGGTTTCCACACAACTCCCGATCTCAGGGTCGTGAGATAGAGCCCCATGTTGGACTCCATGCTGAGGGCAGAGTCTGCTTGAGATTTTTTTCCTCTCCCTCCTCCTCTGCTACTATCCCTGCTCTCTCTCTCTCAAATACATACATACATACGTACATAAAATCTTAAAAAAAAAAGTTAGCATTCCTGGTTTGGGCTTCTCAGAAATAATTGAAATAATTTCACCAAGGAATAAAGTAAGTGTAAACATATGTCAGCATTAAGAATGTAAATAAGAGGGTGCCTGGGTGACTTCATGGTTGAGCATCTGCCTTTGGCTCAGGTCGTGATCTTGGGGTCCTGGGATTGAGTCCTACATCAGGCTTCCTGCTCATTGGGGAGCTTGCTTCCCCCTCTGCCTATGTCTCTGCCTCTTTCTTTGTGTCTCTCAGGAATAAATGAATAAAATCTTAAAAAAAAAAAAAGAATGTGAACATGATTGTGAAATCAAGTCCCTTCTTTGTTTATGACCTTAATTTGTAGTAAAATACACCAAAATACCTCAGTTTTTAGGATTAATAAAATACATTTTCTTTGTGTCCTGTCCCTCACCCAGGCCTAGGTGTTTTCTCTTTGAAACGTTGATTTCATGAAAAATAATAAGGAACCTGACATTATTACTTATTCACGATATATTGGACAAAGCATATTTCCCATGTATTTGTGGATGGGTTATGTTTAAACTTTATATAAAAAGAGTGGAGGGTTGCCCTGGTGGCTCAGCGGTTTAGCGCCGCCTTCAGCCCAGGGCATGATACTGGAGACCCAGGATCAAGTCCCACGTCAGGCTCCCTGCATGGAGCCTGCTTTTCCCTCTGCCTGTGCCTCTGCCTCTGTCACTGTCTCTCTCTCTCTTTCTCTCTGTATGTCTCTCATGATTAAATAAATAAAATCTTAAAAAAAAGTGGAATATCTTCTAAACAGTCATATGTATATATTTACAAACTTTACTTTGCTCACAAATTGCCTATGACAGCCTGTTTACTAAATGGAAAACTACTTGTCTAAAATTTTTTTGTTTTTGTTTTGTTTTGTCTTCTTTTTTAACCAAGAAAATAAATAACATACACATTGCCTGGAGAGTTTGGGTAATCACTGATTATTGAACCCTATGACCAAGGGTTCTGATTCAGTATGAGGGTCTGAACATCTACATTCCTGATATACTTCCAGGAGGTGCTGATGGTCTGTGGAGCACCCTTTGAATAATATGCATGTAGACCTAAACGAGAAAACAAAAAGTATTTTCTTTTTTGAAATCAAATTCTAAGAATTAAAAGATCAAAATAAAATAGGTACATTAAAAATAAAAACAAATTTAGAAATTAAAATTTAAAAGTTTAAAGCATATGAAATATATGGATAGTCGTTTATGTTAATTATACGTAGTAGAGAATATTCTTCATTCAACTGAGATAGTAATTATATTTTTTAGTTTATTCATACATAATATGAGTAATAGCATGATTCTAATATTATGTGAAATATAAAGGATATAGATAATATATACTCTGACTTCAAGTATAGGATAAACACCAACAATATAATTTTAAGATTATTTCTATTCTGACAATATATAGATTTAATACACATCCTGATCATGAGTCTACTTGATTTTGAACAATTTAAAGTATCAGTTTAATAAACTAGCTTTTGTACAGTTTACTGCTTTTAAAGTTCCTAGTGACAGTCAAGTGCAATCAATATGAAGAAATAACAGGAGGGCTTCAATACTCTGATTACTGATAATTGCAAGAATATATCCCCATAAGAAATAATTACTAATTGCTAAACCAGATGTTTTTCTTTACAAAAAAAGACTTGAAAGCATGAAAAACACTTATATACTGTATTAAATGATTAAAATCTATCACCATATTATTCCAAAGAAAGTAACAGTTTTGGAAAAGACCATGGCTTTAAGGATATTGTCATTAAGGATATTGAAGTAAGGATATTTCAAGGTTATTGAAGTAAAGAATGTATAAGTGAAAAGCTCAAACAGTAAATAATGGACCTCAGATAATATTAACAAAAGACAATGAAAAGAATAAGTCATTTGTCATAGGCCATGTAAAAACTTGTATTTAAAAGTTTGCAGTGTTTATGACTTTTTTCAATCACCCCGTCATTCACATGACTAGTTAGTAACTGACTTAAAATTTCAATCTTTTATGTTACCAATTTCTCTTTTGATTTTTAAGATTTTATTTATTCATGAGAGACACAGAGAGAGAGAGAGAGGCAGAGACAGAGGCAGAGGGAGAAGCAGGCCCCATAGGGAGCCTGATGTGGGACTAGATCCCAGGACTGCGGGATCACGACACCAGCCTAAGGCAGGAGGCTCAACTGCTGAGCCACCCAGGTGTCCCTATATTACTAATTTCAAACACCGGAGTTTTCTAAAATAAAATGTATCTCTATAGAATGCATATTGTATCTTCTAAAGATAGAATAACTTTCATGCAACATAATTATTTTGACATTCATCCATGCTGCAGTATTTATCCATAGTCCATTCATTTTCAGTGTTGAGCAGTATTCCTTTGAAAGGATAAATACTTAAGACTAGGGTTATATGAGAGGAATATGTGTAAATATTTAAGAAACAGTCAAACTGTTTTTCAAAATGGCTGTATCATTCTACATTCCCGCCAGCATATATGAGATTACCTAGTTAACATTTGATACGCTCAGTCTTTTTAATTGAAGCTTTTCTAATCAGTGTGTAAGTATGTCTTTGTAGTTTTAATTAACATTTTATTATTGTTGAACATTTTGTTCTTTGTTTATTTGCCATCTCTATATCTTCTTTTTTATGAAAGATTTATTTATTTAGAGAAAGAAAGAGAGGTGGGGGTAGGTGGGCAGAGGGAGAGAAGCAGACTCCCAGCTGAGCAAGGAACCTGAGGTAGGGCTTAACCTCATGACCCTGAGAACAGTATCTGTTTAAATATTTTGCTATTTTTAATATATACTTTTTTAGTATAGTTGACACACAATGTTACATCAGTTTCACAAATACATCATAGTGATTCAACATCTCTATACATTATGCTGATGTCACCACAAGGTACCTACCATCAGTCACTACACAATGTTATTAAAATATCATGACTATATACCCTATGCTGTGCCTTTTATTCCTGTAGCTTATTCAGTCTATAACTGGAAGCTATTTTCCACTCCCCTTCGCTTATTTTGCCCATCCTTCTCCTCTGGCCATCATCAGTTTTTCCTTTTGTATTTAAAAGTATGATTCTTGGGATCCCTGGGTGGCGCAGCGGTTTAGCGCCTGCCTTTGGCCCAGGGCGCGATCCTGGAGACCCAGGATCGAATCCCACGTCGGGCTCCCGGTGCATGGAGCCTGCTTCTCCCTCTGCCTATGTTTCTGCCTCTCTCTCTCTCTCTGTGACTATCATAAATAAATAAAAATTTAAAAAAAAAGTATGATTCTGCTTTTTGTCTGTTTATTCATTTGTTTTGTTTTTCAGATACCATATATGAGTGAAATCATATGGTATTTGTCTTTCTCTGTCTTAATTTCACTTAACATAATACCCTCTAGATACATCCATGTTACCACAAATAGCAAGATCTTTCTTTTTTATTTCTTTTTTATTGAGTAATATTCCATTTCATTTGGTTATATTTACTTTCTCTAATTGTTCTCTGCAACTTGTTACATTTATTTTTAGTTTCCTCTACATTTTTTCTTTTACTTACATCAAGTATCATTTGCTTTTCTTTTTTCAGTAGTAAAAAATGGAAGCTGGATGTATTTATTTGTTTTTTTTTAACTCTCCAAAATAAATGTGTATTGCTCTAAATTTCCAACTAAGTGTTGCTTTTGCAAAGTCTGATAAATTTTAATATGGTCCATTTTTACTTCAATTCAATTCTTTCTAATTTCTCTTTTGATTTCTCATTTGACTCATGGGTTATTTTAAAGCGTGCTATTTATTTTCCCAATATTTTGGGATTTTTCTGTTACAGTTTCTATTTTAATTCCATTTTGGTCAGATATTTTCTATCACTTGAATTCCTTTAAACATATTAATGTTCGTTTTTTAGTCCTTAATATGGTCTGTCTTGATAAATTTTCTATGTGAATTTGAAAAGAATGTGTATTGTACTATTATTGGATGGAGTGGTCTATAAATTTCAAGTGGGTCAACTTGGTTGATTGTGTTGTTCCAATTTTCTACATTTTTACTAAATTTATGTCTACTTTTTCTGTCGGTATTGAGAGAGGGATATTGAAGTCTCTGACTTTAATTATGGATTTGCACTGTCAGTTTTTGCTTTATATATTGTGAAATTCTTTTATTAAATACAAAAATATTTAGAATTTTCTTTCCTTTTTAAATAATGCCTTCTTTATGAATATGAAATATCCTTATTTATATATGGTGATATTTCTTGCTCTGACATCTACTTTGGCTAGTATTAATATATCCTCTTTTTCTTTTCACTAGTATTTACATAGTGTCTATTTTATCATTGTTAAAATGTATTTATGTTTTTATATTTGAAGTTAGTTTTTATAGGTGGTATAGAGTTAAGTCTTCCCGCTTGATCTAATTTGATAATATCTGTATTTTATTTGAGCTACCTTAGCCTCCCAATTTCTTAGTATATCAATCCCATTAATTTTAATGCATGCATGATTATTATTTTGCCAAGTAGCCAAGCAGTTTTAAAGCAGCAAGCATGCTAGGCCAGTTTGCCATATCTAATGGATTTGGATCATAAGGAAATAATCATTAAATATGGATAATATTTTGTTTCAAGTATACAATATGATAATCAACAATTCTATACATTATCAGAGCTCATCATGATAACTTTAATCCCCATCATGACTATTTCACCCATCTCTCTACCCACCTCCCCTCTAGTAACCATCAGCTTGATCTCTATATTTTAAAGTTTGTTTCTTGATTTCTCTTTTACCTTTGCTTGGTTTGTTTCTTAATTCCACATATGAGTAATATCATATGGTTTTGTCTTTCTCTGACAGATGTTACCTAGGTAAGTAGGTAATCTCATATATGCTGCCGGGAATGTAGAATGGTACAGCCATTTTGAAAAACAGTTTGTTTCTTAAATATTTTATCCATTTATTTATTTATTTATTTATTTATTTATTTATTTATTTATTTATTTTTATTATTTTTTAAATTTTTATTTATTTATGATAGTCAGAGAGGGAGAGAGAGAGAGGGGCAGAGACACAGGCAGAGGGAGAAGCAGGCTCCATGCACCGGGAGCCCGACGTGGGATTCGATCCCGCGTCTCCAGGATCGCGCCCTGGGCTAAAGGCAGGCGCTAAACCGCTGTGCCACCCAGGGATCCCTATTTATTATTTATTTGTTTATTTATTTATTATTTATTTATTTATTTATTTATTTATTTATTTTTAGTTAGTTTCTTAAATATTTAATTATATTCCTCTCATATAATCCTAGTCTTAAGTATTTATCCTTACAATGGAATACCACTCAACACTGAAAATGAATTGACCATGGATAAATACTGCAGCATGGAATAATGTCAAAATAATTATGTTTAATGAAAGTTATTCTATTTTTAGAAGATATAATGCAAAATAGATTTAATTCTTTTTTAAGGATAACAAATTCCATACACATGCCACATCTTCTTTATCCATTCACCTATTGATGAACACCTGGGCTGCTTCCATAATTTACCTAGTTTTAAACAATGCTGCAATAAACATGTGGGTGCATGTATTTTTTTTTTTGAATTAGTGTTTTTGCATATTTTGGTTAAATGCCCAATCCTGTGATTGCTGGATCATAGGGTAATTCCATTTTTAACTCTTTCAGGAACTGCCATACTGTTTTCCACAGTGGCTGCACCAATTTATATTCCAATGAACAATGCACAAGGGTTCCTCTTTCTCCACACCCTCTTCAGCACCTCTTGTTTTTTGTGTTGTTGATTTTAGCCATTCTGACAGGTATGAAGTGCTATCTCACTGTAGTTTTGATTTGCATTTCCCTGATGGTGAGTGAAGATGAACATCTTTTCATGTGTCTGTTGGCCATCTGTATGTCTTCTTTGGAGAAATGTCTGTTCGTGTATTCTGTCCATTTTTAAAATTTAGATTATTTAGTTTTGGGGTGTTAAGTTTTATAAGTTCTTTATATATTTTGGATACTAACCTTTTATCAGAGATGTCATTTGCAAATATCTTCTACCATTTCATAGTCTGTCTTTTAGGTTTGTGGATTATTTCCTTCACTGTGCAGAAGCTTTTTATTTGATGTAATTCCAATAGTTTTTTGTTTGTTTATTTTTTCATCTTTTTTTTGGGGGGGGTTAAATTTATTTATTTATTTGGTTAGTTATTTAGTTAGTTATTTTATTGTTTCCCTTACCTCAGGAGACATATCTAGAAAAAAGTTGCTAAAGCTGGTGTCAGAGAAATTACCGCCTGGATACTCTTCTAGGACTTTTATAGTTCTAGGTTTCACATTTAGGTCCTTAATCCATTTTGAGTTTATCTCTGTATGGTCCAGTTTAATTGTTTTGCACGTAGCTCTGTAGATCCTCCATTATCATTTCTTGAACAGGCTGTCTTTCTTCTATCGCATGTTCTTTTCCTCCTTTGTCAAAGATTAATAGACCATATAATTGTGGGTTTTTTTCTGGACTTTTATTTTATTACATTGATCTATGTGCCCATTTTTATGCCAGTACCATATTGTTTTGATTACTATGTCTTTGTAATATAACTTGAAATATGGAATTGTGTTACCTCTAGCTTTGTCTCTCTTTTGCAGTTTTGCTTTGGCTATTACAGATCTTCTGGAAATGTTCAGATTATTTGTCATAGTTTTGTGAAAATGTTATTGGTATTTTGATGGGGATCACATCAAATCTGTAGATTGCTTTGGATAGCATGGGCATTTTAACAATATTTGTTCTTACAATCCATGAGCATGAAATGTTTTCCACTTGTTTGTGTTGTCTTCAGTATCTTCATCAATGTTTTATAGGTTACAGAGTATAGGTTTTTCATCTCCTTGGTTAAGTTTATCCCTAGGCATACTATTATCTTTATTGCAATTGTAAATGGGATTGCTTTCTTATTTTTCTATTGCTTCATTATTAGTATATAAAAATGCAACAGGATTCTGTACATTGATTTTGTATTCTGAAACCTTACTGAATTTATCAGTTCTAGTAGTCAATGGATTTTCTATAAATTGTATCACATGATCTGCAAATAGTGAAAGTTTTACTTCTTTTCTACCAATTTGGATGCCTTTTATTCCTTCCTCTTGTCTGATTGCTTGGTTAGGATTTCAGTACTATGTTAAATAGTAGCATGAGAATGGACACCCATGTCTTGACCTTAGGGGAAATGCTCTCAGTTTTTTACCATTCAGTAGGATGTTAACTGGGTTTTTTCATATATGCCCTTTATTATATTGAGGCATGTTCCTCTAATCATACTTTGTTGAGGGTTTTATCATGAATGAATGTTGTACTTTGTCAAATCCTTTTCCTGCATGTATTGAAATGATCATACTATTTCCTCCCTACATTTATTGATGTGGTGTGTCACATTCATTGATATGTAAATAATTGCATCATCCTTGCATCTCAGGGATGTATCTCACTTGATTGTGGTGCATACTGTTTAAATGTATTGTTGGATTTGGTTTGCTAATATTTTGTTGAGGATTTTTGCCAGAAATTTGGTCCCATATTTCCTTTGTGTGTGTGTGTGTGTGTGTGTGTGTGTGTGTGTGTGTGTTTGTCTTTTCTTTATCTTGTTTTGGTATCCAGGTGATGCTCTCTTCATAGGGTAAATTAGGAAGTTTTCCTCTCTTTTCCACTTTTTCGGGATTGTCTGAGAAGAATAGACATTAACTCTTCTTTAGATGTTTGGTAGAATTTACCTAAGCAGCTATCTGGCCCTGGAATTTTTTTGATGGAAGTTTTTTCATTACTGATTCAATTTTATGCTGGTATAGCAGTCTATATTAAGTTGATGGCGCTTAATTTTGAACCCATTCTTTTCTCCTCTCCCCTCCACTTTTCAGATATTTGGTATCAAATTTTGCTTCCTTTTATTTTGTGTTGCTCTTGCCTGATTTTTGCAGATAAAATTATTATTATTTTGCTTTTATGCTCCTATTTTTTCTTACTCATGGTTTTTGTTTTCCATTCACAGAGTCCCCCTTAACATTTCTTAAAGGGCTGGTTTATTGGTCATGTGTTCTTTTAATTCTTGTTTGTCTGGGAAACTGTCTTTCTTTTCTGAAATATACCCTTGCTGAATAGAGTATTCTTGAATATAGATTTTTCCCTTTCAACACTTTGAATATATCATGCCATTCTCTTCTGGCCTGCAAACTTTCTGTGAAAAATCTACTAACAGCCTTACAGGGTTTTCTATGTATATAACTGTTTTCTTTCCTGTTGTAACCTGTAACATTTTTTCTCAGTATTTTTTTCCATTTTTATTTATTTTATGTCTTGATATGAACCTCCTTGGGTTCAATTTATTGGGGGATCTCTGTGCTTCCTGCATCTGGATCTCTGTTTTCCTCCCTGGATTTAAGTTTTTAGCTATTATTTCTTCAAGTACATTCTCTGCTCCCTTTTCTCTTTTTCTTTCTGAGATCCCGATAATACAAATATATTTTGCTTGATGGTGTTGCTGAGTTCTAAGTCTGTTCTCATTGTGCAGTATTTGTGATCTGTTTAGCCTGATTGCTTCCCATCACTGTATTCCCCTACTTTATCCTACATTGCTGTATCCTGTCAGCGATAGATTCCTCTGCCTCCCATTGCCTACTCTGTATTCCATTTATTGTATTTTAAGTTTCATTCATTGAATTCTTCATATCCAATATGTAATTTTGTATGTCTTTGTTAAGGATATCACTGATGTGCTCCACTCTTTTCTCAAGTCCAGTGAGTATCTTTATGATCATTGCTTTAATTTCTCTGTAAGGCATATTACTTATTTCTGTTTTGCTCACATCTCCTGCTGTGATTTTGTCCTGTGTTCTTTCATTTGGGACATATTCCTCTGTCTCCTCATTTTGTGTATCTGTCTATGTCTGTTTCTGTTTGTTAGGAAAGTCAGCTATGTCTCATATTCTTAAAAGTCATGGCATTATGAAGAAGAGTCCTGTAGTGCCCTGGAATGCAGTGTCCCTGGTCACCAGAACCTGGCACTTCAGGGGAGTGTCCTGTGTGTTGCTTGCACCCTGCTGTTGTGTCTGATTTGCTTTTCTTTCAGTCCAGTCTTCTGCACTGACACTCCACCTGTTGTGGAATGTGCTTGTTCTCTGTGGTGTTTGTGGGACCCAGGCAGGCCATGTCCCAGGGTGTGTCATGTCTGAAGGGGAACTTGGAGTAGAGCGATGATGTTAGCAAAATTTATGCTGAGCCACTGGTCCTGGGCTGGATCTCCCTCAAAGCTCCCTGACTGGGTACAGTTCAAGGTGATAGCTGGGCAGAGCACATGATGTCATGATGGTGCTTAGTGGTTGTGCATGTGGCAGCTGGGCACGGTGCACACATGTGACATTAAATTTCTCCCTGAGGGGTACCTGGGTGTCTCAGTGGTTGAGCGTTTGCCTTTGGCTCAGGTGTTGATCATGGGGTCCCGGGATCGAGTCCCACATCAGGCTCCCTATAGGGACCCTGCTTCTCCCTCTGCCTATGTCTCTGCCTCTCTCTCTCTCAGTGCCTCTCATGAATAAATAAATAAAATCTTTATAAATAAATAAATAAATAAATTTTCTCTGAGCCCAGGGCTGAGGCCAGTAGGCTTGGAGTGGGTGAGTCCTTAAAAGAACTTGTGAACAAGGAGCACTACTAGCATATTAGGTAGCAAGGTCCTATACAGTACTGCTTTCCACAGGTGGACTTGTGTTTATGCTGGAGAGCAAGGGAGCAAAATGATGCCTGCCACCTCATTTGTTCCCAGAGAAGTACCCCCAGCAGGCTCCAAAATTCGAAATTCAAAATTCCGTGTAAACACATCTCTTTTCTTTTTACCCCCAGACATCATGCAAACTGCCACAGAAATTTTGCCACACTGAAAGCTGCTGTCTTCTTTAAGGGTGTGAACCCAAGCTGTCACTTGCGCTTCCAGTTTGCCTAGAGCTGAGTCAGCTGCCTTTTAAAGCTTTAGGCTCCAAATTCCACTGGTTATACAAACAGGAACTTCAGCCCTTCTGGTTTTCAAAGCCCAACATTATGGAGATTTGTTTTCTCAGTGTGATCTCCCTCATGCAAGGGAATCTTCTCCCGTCTTTGCACCCACAGCTATTTCCCTCCTGTGGGCAGCTCAGAACCACATCTCTGCCCTTCCTAACCCCTCAGATGCAGCTTCTCTACATTTACTTGTGGAGTTTGTTCTGCCAGCCTAGAGGTCACTCTCAGGTTTATTTACACCATGTGAGTGATATTGAGTTGTAAACATAGGACAGAAATAACTTAAGGTCCTCCTACTCCACCATCTTCCCAAACTTAGCACAGTACCTTCAGAAATATCTTTATTAACCTGGTCAGGAATCTAACCTGTCCTTTAGTCCAGAGGGAGACATTCACTCTGTTATTCTGGAATGCCTCCGGGTGGAAGATGAGACTCCAGGTTTATTACCCAGGAATGTATGCAAATCTATTTCCTGCCCTGGAGTAGCTTTGCAAACATTCTTGACCAAAGTTGTCAGTGCTCTTTGTTCAGAAGTTATGCAGCAATGGCAGACTCAGCGAATTATCTTCTCAAATATACATGTATCAGTCAGAGTTCTGTCAGATAAACGGAAACCACTAAGCATTTTAAGTAAGAAAGGATTTAGTATAAGAAATAAGAGGCTTATGCAATGATCAGAAGTGTGAGGATGACAAATGTTAGAGAGGCCCCAGATTTCACTATCAGGATATCTGGAAGTGCAGGCAGAGCAGGTGAGCTGATACTGCAGATAAATCTGTGCTGCCTATAGTATAGAAGCATTTAATTCTCAGAAGGATGCCTGAAAGCTGTTGGCAAAACTCCCAAGTCTTCAGCCTGCTGCCGCCAATGCCCTTGTGTCTGTCCTCAGCAGCAGCAGAGAATAATGGCTTATCTTACTCTTTCACATCCCAGATCTCATTCAAGTGATTTTCATTGGCACAACCTTCCTGCACTCTGGGAGTTGGGGAAGGTTAGCTCTTAGGCTGTTCCCCTGTATCATTGGAGGGAGTCTAGATGAAGGAATGTGATGCTGAATTGACAGCAAATAATCCATCAAAGTCTTTATTAATGTAATTTCTAATCATTTTCTCTAACAAACAATACTTCAGTAAATAACTTTGTACATCTCCCTTTTGGCACATGTAAAAGGATCTCCATTGGATTGATTCCTAGAAACGGAATGGCTCACAGTGTGTGCTTATCTTACATTTTGATGGATGGTACCAAATTACTCTCCAAAAGCAATTGCTTTCCAGGGAGTAACCACAGGACAATGGAGGACAGAAAAGCCTGTTTGCAGATGATTTAGGAGCAGAAGCTAGTACCCAGGTCTCTCCTTCCTGGGCATTGATTCAGTGCCTTTGGGTGTGACTGAGGCAATGAGAGGGAAGTATTGTGGCCCTTTGACACTTTATTAACAACCTAATATCTAACGTCAATCCCTTAACTTAATTGAAGAGGAAAAAGAAATAAATGATGGTCTTCTCTGATAAACATTATGCCAGCAGCTTTCACATGGCTTTTCAATTTAATTGTCATTCTAATTCTGTGAACAAGTATATTTTTCTCATCATCCTCCCTGATGAGCTATTGAGACTTAGCAGCCAAGTAACTTGTTGAAGATCATGCATTTAAAAATGGTAGGGATGAGATTCAAAAACAGCTGTGAAAGATTACAAATCTTATGTGGGTTTTTTTTGTTGTTGTTGTGTTTTGGTTTGGTTTGGTTTGTTTCTGTAATGCCACAGACATCTTCCTTCCTGATAAACATCGTTGAGCCTTATGTTTTTACTACCATTTTACTCTTCAAGGCTGCCTGTGTATATTGGAAAGAACTCAGATCCTGGAGGTACAAATACTTGAATTTAAATTAAACGTTTAGTTCCATCTCCACCATTCACTATCTGTTAGATTTCTGAGCAATTCAGTCAAGCTCTCTGAATTTTAGATCCACCATCTGTAAAATAGATCTAATCATTCAAAGTTGGCAAGGTAGTTGTGAAAATTAGAGATAGCATATGCAGTGTGTTTAGGAGCAATAATTCTCTGTGCCTGTGATCCTGGAGTGAGAGGGTCAAGAATATAGAGTTCAGGGCCAGCACATGTTGGACCCTGTGCAACAGATGCAGAAGTGTGAATGCTGCTATAAACCATATGTCCAATGGTGCAAGTAGGGGCTACTAAAGTTGATAATTCTAACTCTTCAGAGATGTGTATTAATCCAATATATCCATCTCTTCACAAACCAAAACAAGCTGAGAAGAAAATGGAAAACATTTGAAAATAAAAAAAAAATATAGACTGGAGTAGAATGTGTATACAAGGCTATAATATCTGTCTAAAATATAATTTATTTACTTGTTTTTTTTTTCCTTTTGTAATAAGGAAAATTGGCTGGTAGCAATTTACTGCATCTTTTTCTGTCTTACCCTAATACAGATGAGATAGGAAATCAAGAACACCTTGAAAATCTTGGTGATGTGCTAGTGGCATTGGTATTAGAATAAAATGTATAACCTTTTACCTCTTGCTGAAGATATAAGTACACTTTTAGAATTTTCTAAACTTGTTAGTGCCAGTATGTTTAAACTGGCCAAAAATTTTGGTGCAAGTTTTGTGGGGTGTTTTTTTTTTTTTCTCCAAACTTATTGAAATAAGAAAAATATTTAACTTGGTTACTACAATATAATCTTAGCAATATATTTCTAATAGCGTAACTGAATGCAACTATAATTAACATATTATGCTAAATTTAATGGTTAAATTACATTGAAACATTTTTCTTTAGATAATTTTCTTGACCCTAACGAGTCTTATAAAGGGGTACTATATTTTTGAGCTTTTAATATGTAGATGATTTGCTCATAATTTCTTTTTGCTTAGAAATTTGTTTCTGATAGTAAGTATAATTTCTGGATGAATATCTAATTCTTTAAAAATTTTAAATATAGAAGAAATAAATGTATATTCTTAGAGTCTATTATCAATAAGTTATACCTTTATCTCTGCTTTGCCAGAAGTAATATTTTATCAGTTATTATACTTCCATTGACTGGAGTTTGTATCTCACTTTTTCACTGTATGATTATGAAAAAACTATTTTTCTAATATGTCTATAAATAACTTATTACTTTTTTTTCTTAAACTATACATCATTTCATAAAAAATCAATGGCATGGATATGCAGCAAAAGTGGATAAAAAACCTCATTTAATGGTTCATTTCCTGAAATTATTATGTCTCTCAGAGGTAATAATGTTCAATGGTGTATGTACTGTCCTGCTCTAAAATAACATTGGGGCATCTCAAGCTATGAGGGTTAATGTGACACTCACAGAGATAAATCGGGTCATAATGCATAAATGTCAGCACTGGCATTCCGATTCAGGCTGAGTTTTTGCATTTATATACAGCAAATAGTCATCTTTCAGATAAATATTGTTATAGGTAAAATTTGACCTAAAGATATTTTCATGAGTTTTCTGTTTATATGTTGTTGGTGAAATGAAGGATTCCAGCAAATTATAGTAATTAATGTTAATGTAAGGGTACGGAGTAGAATTAATATCAATCTTGTAGGGAGAGGAGATGTTAAATAAAGTTTTAGTTGTACATTCAGTTATGGGTGCTTCTGATGTTCTGAAGGTCACTGCACTTTAACCAAAAACTTAGATTATTTTACACTACTTGTTGACTCAGTAACTAAAAATCAGTGTGAAAATAGTTGACTGTTTTGAACATTGGTGTGTATTTTGATATGTACCTAATATTTAATAGACTAAATCTTATCTGAGTGATAAGATTTGGTCACTCTTAAACACAATGAATATCATAAACTTTAAGGAAAGAGGATGCATTAGTTTGTTAGGGCTGCTGTAATAAAGTTCCACAAAGTGGATCATTTAAATAACATTATATTATCTCACAGTTCTGGATACTAAAAGTCTGAGGTTAAGGTGTCAACATGGTTAGTTTCTTCTGAGAGCTATGATGAAGATTCTGTCCCTACTTCTACAATAGCTCCTGGTGGTTTGCCGGCCATCTTTGGCCTTTCTTGACTTGTAGTAACTCTTTGTCTTCATCTTCACCTTGCATTCTCCTCATGTGCTATTTGTGTCCACATTTTCCTTTTTATAAAAATAGTAGTTATATTGGTGTAGGGACCCACCCTACTCCACTCTTCACTTCATCCTAACATCTGCAAAAACCCAATTCCTGAATAAGGCCATATTCTGAGATTCTGGGAAATAATATTTCAATATAAATTTTGAGGGAGGATAATTCAACATAATGAAGATTACATTAGGTACCAGTAATTAACCCCTTCTTAAAGACGGGTCTTGAAATTCAACATGTTCTCTTCCTCCTTCTGAACTAATTTTCAGTTCAAAACATAACAGAATTTGAAGAAAAAAACTGCACTTAAAACCTTCAAATTTCAAAGCAGAAAATGATACTGAAGCACACTGAAGTCAAGGTGGAGTCCATATCCAGTGCTTACTCCCAAGCTGTTTTTAGTAATATTGACTCCCCACTTTTCTTAAGTACTTTTAAATCTATTAAACATGTTTATTGTTCACATTACTTTGTTCAAATTTACATGTTATTTGGGAATCTTGGTAAATAAAAATAAATAAAGATAGGATTAGATAAAAGCAAAGAAAGACCCTGCACAGGGGCAGTAGAGGTTCATATACACCAATTGTTTTTTTTTTTTAATTTTTTTTTTAATTTATTTATGATAGTCACAGAGAGAGAGGCAGAGACACAGGCAGAGGGAGAAGCAGGCTCCATGCACCGGGAGCCCGATGTGGGATTCGATCTGGGGTCTCCAGGATCGCGCCCTGGGCCAAAGGCAGGCGCCAAACCGCTGCGCCACCCAGGGATCCCTACACCAATTGTTAATAACTATTTGAGAAATAAACAGAAAGTTAACCACAGTGGGGTTGCTTGATTTGTTTTAGTGAACATCAGAGGTCATAAACTAATGAACAGTTTTTATTTGTCAGAATTTTTTTTTTTTTTTTTTTTAGTGCTTACTATCTGGCAGGTGCTGTTCTAGGCAATTATGAAAAGAACAGACAAATGGCTCTCCTATCTTGGAGCTTACATTTAAGAGAAGGAGGGAGTCCATAAACACTAAACATGATAAATAAATCATTTCTATTTTACCTTGTATAAAGTGGAAATAATAATTGAATTTAGCTCATAGGTTTGTGGTAAGGATTAAATAAGATAATGTATTTAAAGCTCTCAGCAAAGTGTCACATAGTTAGCAGCTGATTAATGTTAAGAATGAAATAATGGAGCACCTGGGTGGCTCAGTCATTTAAGTATCCAACTCTTGATCTCAGCTCAGGTCTTGATCTCAGGGTTGTGAATTTAAGCCTTTGTGTTGGGCTCCACGCTGGGTGTGGAGCCTACTTAAAAAAATGATATAGATGACAATAATGGTGATTATGAAAATTACTGGACATAATCCTTGCTTATATCTTACTACATTTATGGTTGAGAAATAATGAGAGGGATCCCACTGGCATATGATGAGCACCATCCCTAGGTTATCAATTGTGACAATAACTAAATTCATAGGAAAAAAAAAAACAATGGGCAATTAAATGTACATTTAAAATAATAGATAGCTTTTATGTACACACATGTGCACAGGTACATATGCCCAAACCAAACCACATATTTTTGTTTAGTTTGAAAATATTTCTTATATAAAAAAAAAACATATCCCAGGAAATACCAGTGGAATTTCTTGCCAGTCTACATAGCCACTTATTTAATGTTTAATCTAGACTTAAAATTTTAATTGGTAAATTCATTTAAAAGCTATGATAATCTTCTGCTTTAGTATTCATATTTCATTGTTTGCAATTTGCTGACAAATTTTCAATGATTCTTTATCCTACCCTCTTTAGTGACTCACCATCACACCCTGTAAATTGCAAGATTTACAATATGAATGAAGTAAACCTAAAATATCTTATTTTCAATTATTTAGTAAATGATACTTTCTCTTTCTTCCTTGCCCTTCAGAAGTCTGAAGTGGAACATGACCTGATTTCTCCTATTCTTTGTTGATATTCAAGTTCAAAATGATGAATATGGTTAGATTCAATCTGATTGGATATCCAAACAGAATTATTAAGATATCGTATGCACATCTATCTGCCTTTGAATTGTAAATATATTATCCATAAAATAAGATTTTATTTATTTACTTATTTTATTTATTTACTCATGAGAGGTACAGAGAGAGAGAGGCAGAGACACACAGGCAGAGGGAGAAACAGGCTCCATGCAGGCAGCCCGACGTGGGATTCCATCCCGGGACTCCAGGATCGCGCCCTGGGCTGAAGGTGGTGCTAAAGCACTGAACCACCGGGCTGCCCTATTTCTTCCATTTTTAAAAATTAATTAATTAATTTTTTAAAATACTTGATTTATTTATTCATGAGAGACGCAGAGAGAGAGGCAGAGGCACAGGCAGAGGGAGAAGCAGGCTCCATGCAGGGAGCTGGATGTGGGACTCGACCCCAGGACTCCAGGATCATGCCCTTGGCTGAAGGCAGGCACTAAACTGCTGAGCCACCCAGGATGACCTATTTCTTCCATTTTTGTAATTCCAATTAGTATCATATTCCTTACAACTAACGTTTAAAATGTTGCTGTGATTGTCATGACTTTTCCTTTCGACACGCAATATCCCAATTAACTAATGCATATGGCATGAAAAAACATGAATCTCTCCTTGTGTTCCCCTGCAAGAAGAAGACAGTGTGTCTCTTTTGTACTTCTCAAGTCTCAGATACATTCAATGTCAAAGAATAAAGCAAGTGTTTTGGTGTTCTATATTCATTTCATAACATAAAAATATGGAGATTGAAGATAAGCTTTTACTGTAGATTCTATAATTATACTATTAAGGACATGGATAAAGTATTTTGTAAATAAAAGTGTCTTAGAGTTTTGTTTTGCTTTTTGGTTTTTGTTTTGTTTTTGTTTTTCATTTTAAGAGCAAATAAATCTGAGTGAAACATAGTTTAGTAAAATAAAACTGAGATTTGTTTATATAATTATGCTCTAAATTGCTCTCCTGGGTCTTACGTGTTTTAAATAATGAGGCTATGATTACATACTGAACTATTCCAGGTAAAAAACTTTGGTTTTTATTATTCATTTTTCTGTGAAATAGCTACATTATGTAAATACAAGGAATCTAAAAGTATTAAGATCCTCCCTAGGTATGTAGAAGTACATATAGATCATTCAATGAGGTATTTATTAAAGGTACAGAGTACAGGGTCTAGCACTTAGTAGGAATTAAAGAATGGTGGTTTTTACTATATTATTTTATTTATAAAATATTTTGCTCACATTGAATTATTTTTTAGTTCAAGGAAGTTCTGTACATTTTAGTAAGCAATACTAATATAACATTTTCCAACAGTATATGGTATCTCAGAAATAAGTTATATATTTGTATTTGTCATTCCCAATACCTTTGAACAATGTGGGTATTGGGGGAAACTAACCCCTACACCTGAATAGTCAGAAATCTGAGTTTCACTTGACTCCCCAAAAGCTTAACTACTAATAGCCTATTGTTGAATGGAAGCCTTTCCAATAGTAAAAATAACAATTAACATATTTTGGCATGTTATATGTATTATGTACTATATTTTTACAGTAAAATAATCTAGAGAAAAGAAAATGTTTTTAAGAAAATCATAAGGGAGAAAAAAAGCATTTACAGTACTGCACTGTATTTACTGAAAAAACTCCATCTATAAGTGGACCCCTGAGTTCAATTCCATGTTGTTCAAGAGTCAACTGTGTATTTACAAATATATATGTATAGTATACATATAGAAACTGTATATAAATATATATGAAACTGATACTGATGGGGATCCCTGGGTGGCACAGCGGTTTAGCGCCTGCCTTTGGCCCAGGGCACGATCCTGGAGACCCGGGATCGAATCCCACGTCAGGCTCCCGGTGCATGGAGCCTGCTTCTCCCTCTGCCTGTGTCTCTGCCTCTCTCTCTCTCACTGTGTGCCTATCATAAATAAATAAAAATTTATATAAAAAAAAGAGGGGTAGCCCTGGTGGCGCAGCGGTTTAGCGCCGCCTGCAGCCGGGGGTGTGATCCTGGAGACCAAGGATCGAGTCCCGCATCGGGCTCCCTGCATGGAGCCTGCTTCTCCCTCTGCCTGTGTCTCTGCCTCTCTCTCTCGCTCTCTCTGAATGAATGAATAAATAAATCTTAAAAAAAATGTTTAAAAAAAAAAGAAAGAAACTGATACTGATTTGAAAAGTTTTTGGAACATTTTGTGTATAAATGGAAACTACTTGAAATATGGCAAGTGTGTCTGAGGAACTAAATTTTTAATTTTATTTAATTTTAATTAATTGAAACTTAAATAGCCACATAGTTTTAGTGACAATGTTATTGGACAGCATAAATTTAAAGTCTTTTTTATTCTATGTATTTACATCAACATTCTAATCATTGGACTATATGTATTTCAATTGTATTGTGTCATGTACTTACAAAAACACACTTAAAAATGTTTACAGTACTAGAAAAAAAAAACAACAAAAGTCAGACCATGACTATTAAACTTAAAATTCGGAATCAGATATATCTTAAAACATTAGATTACAACTTGAACCAAGTTGTATGTAATTCTTTTCTATTATATGTCATTTTAATGAGACAAAATAATGTATATATGTATATGTTTATATTTTACATATATATGTTTTATATATCTATGTGTGTGTGTGTGTGTGTGTGTGTGTGTGTGTAATTCTGTCTCTATAGAAACTGGATACTTACTTAGAAAGCTAGCTATATTTGTTGTGATAATTTTCACACAGTTAACAGTGAATCCTAGGATGATTCTTTCAAACTAGACCCAGGTACTCAACACATACTTGGTAAATGAATAAATAGGCACAGATAGAGAAAACATTAGAAATGTTTTATTTGTTATAATATTTTTTCTAAGACAATATAGACCAGTAATGAAACTTCATTTTTAATCCAGGCAGGTGCTATTATAGATGGTGGTATGTTGTCTAAATATTACTCCTTAAAGTCATTATGACCCTTTGCTCACAGGTGTGGTAAGACTTTTTTTCTTTTAAGTAGTCTCCATGCCCAATGTGGAATCTACATGGGGCTTGAACTCATGACCTTGAAGATCAAGACCTGAGCTGAGATCAAGAGTTGGCCGCTTAACCCACTGAACCACCTAGGTGCCCCAAGACTTTCTGAATTTATTGGCAGAAAGACACATCTTTATTCTTGTAAAAAATACTTTTATTTTATGTGGACAATCAGTTTCCTTTAAAGGCTTCTCTCTTTTTTTTTTTTTATAATCACATGAGAGACATCTCATTATCAAATTAATCACACGATATTCCATCATATTAACAGGCTCCATTCACACTTTAAAGGGAAGAGAATATACAGAGCATATACACCAAGAGATGGAATCTTAGAGGCCATCTTAGAGTTCTGAGTTCTACCTAGTATGATAGAAAATAAATCTGTTATCAATAAAATATACATTATTAATAGTCAATATTAATAGAAATGAGATACATATATAATTTAAAACTTCACATTGTATTCCCATTAAACTCCTAATATGCATAGTGTTATATATAAAATGTATTCTCATGATATAGCCTTTCCAATTTTCCTTTTCCCTTTATTTTATTTTACTTGATCCCTGATTTTTCTACTTCTGTGGAAAGATTTTTAAGATGGGCCTTCTCTACTGTCTATTCTTTGGAAATACCTATTTTATTATAAAGTAGTTTATTTTTGTATAAAATCTTAAAAGTAATATTCACGCTTATGATTCTCCCAAATAACAAAAAAGAATACATAACCATAGTGTATGAAATAATTCTCACATGCCTATGAAGCAAATAAGAAAATTTATTATTTTTTCTGTCACTGATAATCTTCTTCATCATTAATTAATTGAAGGCATAGAATTTTAAAGGATCAAATTTCAATGATAATGAGGTTCAGTTGCTCAGAGATAGTACTTCTAAGCATCTTTAGTGACTTAACAGTTTTGATAACAACCACTTGTAAGTGTGGGAGAGAAGTAAATGAAACTGAACATACTGATTAATAGTTAATTTCTTAAGAATTTTATAAAGCTAAGACATTTGAGGAATTAATTTTTTAATAACATGAATAATTTTAACTGCTTTTGTAACTTTATTTTGAAAAAAAATATATACTTAGGGGTGCCTTGTTGGCTTAGTCAGTGAAGCATCCGACTCTATTTCAGCTCAGGTCATGATCTAATGGGTCATGAGATAGAGCCTCAGCTTACTGGGGAATCTGTGGGAGGATTTTCTCCTTCTGCCCTTACCCCCATGTGCACATGCTTTCTCTCTCTTTCTCTAAAATAAATAAATGAGTCTTTAAAAAATATATCAATAAAAATAAAAATATACATATAGAAGAATTGAAAGAAATAATATTTAAGTTCTCATATGTCCTTCACCCAGATTGCTTTAATATTCATATCTTACATACCATAGGAAAATGACCAAAATGAATACATTAATATTGATATAATATAAATTATACTGCACACTTTGCTCGCATTACCTCTGCTTGTTCCTTTTGCTGTTATATGATCCAAGCCAAGATCCCACATCACATTTAGTTTTGCTATTCTTCTCAGTTCCATTCTGTGCCAATTTCTCCGTCTTTCTTTGCCTTCATACTTTTAAGGAGGATAGGTCAGGTATTTCATGGATCATCCTTTAATTTGGAATTGTCTGATAACGTTTTTTCTCATTAAATGGAAGTTATTATTTTTTTGTCAAAAAACACAAAATTATGGGATCCCTGGGTGGCGCAGCGGTTTGGCGCCTGCCTTTGGCCCAGGGTGCAATCCTGGAGACCCGGGATCGAATCCCACGTCAGGCTCCCGGTGCATGGAGCCTGCTTCTCCCTCTGCCTGTGTCTCTGCCTCTCTCTCTCTCTCTCTCTCTCTCTCTCTCTCTCTCTCTCTGACTATCATAAAGAAATAAAAATAAAAAAAACACAAAATTAATGTTGTCTAACATGAACTATGATATTGCTATATCTAGAACTGATGATATTAACCTTGATCATTTGGCTAAGATGTTGCCTCTAAAGTTTCTCCATTTTAAAGTCACCGTTGTGCACTTTTTATATCCTGAGGAATTTATTTTAGGTTATGGACATACCCATTTCTCTTCACATTTCCCTCCACTATTTCAGCATCCATGGGTGGATCTTGCCTCCCACAATTATTTTTATTGTGTTTTGTTGGTGATTTTCTATTTTCCTCATTGGAAATTGGGGAAATTGGAATTTAAGGGAGCCCTGTCCCTTTCCACCTGTTTATATATTTACTCAATTATTTCTATTAGTATAGCTTCATGATAATTATTGTGTTTGTAGGCAGAATCCAAAAGTTATTACTTTCTTGCTCAAATTATTTCAGCTTTGGTTACTGGGAGCTTTTTTAGGTTAGCTTCGGTGACCTTTGGACACACTGCCATCCACTTTTGTACATTACTTTCTGGCACCACAAAACTCTTCAGGCTCATGCTGTATTTCCACTGTCCTATTCTGGAATCAACCACTTTTCCAAGGAGCCAGTCTCTTTAGTATGAAAATTATTTCAGAAACCAAGATCTAGGAGCTAGAAGTATTTGTGTTTTTTGTTTATCGTTCATTTAGGTGTTCTTATTGGACAGAGCTAGACTATATGTGTAATAGTAACTCATTTAAGCTCCTCATTTAGTCCCTAGCTACCCAAAGTGTGAGCTATGTGATCAGCAGCATTGATATCACCTGAGAGTTTGTTGGAAACCCAGAAGGCCCATGGCAAATTCTTATGCATCAGAATCTCCATTTAACAAGGTTGAGAAGGCATAATCTACACAGCATTATTTCTTTTATTCGCTTCAGTTAAAAATTATTTAAAATACTTGTTTAAAAATTCAACTTACCAGGTCCCTACCCAGAAGACTCTGCTTCGGTAGATTTTGATATTCATGTGTTTAACTAACACTTCAGGTGTTTCTTGCTGGAAGGTAAGTTTAGAAAGCACTGACCTTTAGGTTTACCAGTTGTAGATGAAATAATAGGAGTGTCTTTAATATTTGAAATGATGTTAACCTTGACATAAATCTGGTTATATGTTTCTCTGTTGACTTTTAATACCTTATATTTAGTAAGTGCTTCATCTGTTTCAAAGTGTTTTTAGCATCAGTTGTGTTTGAAATATTATCATCACAAATAACCATCATCACTCCAACTCTTTTTTTCTTATTACCTCCAGAGTTATCTTCCTAAAAGAAATGAAATCCCTGACTCCTCTTTTATAAAACTAAAAAGTGTTTCATTAGCTCTAAAACCAAGCAAATTTTGTCTGGGCATATATGGCCTGCCATGATTCATTCCAATCTTAACTTTCTAACCTCATCTCTCTATATATACATACCCTCACCCCATGATTTTGTTCATTTTGTTCTCGATTATATGGGATTTTTGTCCCACTTTACCTCATTCATTTTGATAATACTAACATCCAGTACATGCCTCAAATGCTACTGCTTCCAAGACATAATCCTGGGTGCCTGTAGTTATCTATAATAACTGCATCTTAGATGTGTACTGTACTTAGCCAAAATAGAGGTGTGATCAATTTTTCTTATTCTTTCGTATATTTATACATAGATATGTGTTCTAAGTACTTTGCTAGTTTAATGAGAATATTGAGGATGGAACTCAGGCTATAATGGGATTATGCACATTTCTCTAGGCATTAATAAAAATTGAATTGTTTCAATTTTCTCTTTACTATAACTGATACTGATTGGTTTATATATTTCCTTCATAAGTGAATTAAGATGATTTTGACATGCTGTTAAAAAGAATATATGCCAGTTATATTTAAATACTAACCTGAAATTTTCCAATCCGTCATATGATGACTAAACCAGAGCTCCTTTCTCAAAAAAAAAGGAAAACACACCAAAACAAACAAACAAACAAAAAAGTTCTATATGGTTATCCTGACAGAAAAAAGAACATGTTCCTGAAAAAGAAATAAAATATTCTATTTAAAGACAAATTGCAATAGGGACACTTAACAATAGGGACACTTAACACAACTATTTTATAACTATTGCACATTATATCAGTTTATGGTATCTCATGTCCTACAGCATTCATGTATTACCCAATTAGGATACCTTTTAGATACCAGATATCTTCATCTGTGTGTGCGTGCATGTGTGTGTGTGTGTGTATACACCTAGGTATCTAGCTATCTAGCTATGTTAGAGATACTTTATATAGGTGAACTCTCAGAAAACATTTACAAATAATAGTCGGTGAGACTACTAAATCCACATAAATACAATTCAATAGGATTTGTGCTGTAGTAACCACTGGCTTAGAGTCATTGGTCTTAAGATATGCAATTTGTGTTGTAAATTATTTTATTCCTCATTTGAATCACATAGGATTCATATTCACTGTGATTTTGGTTGGAAAAGATTATTTACAGAAGAAAAAGTCATATTTACTCTTATAGAATATCAATTTAAATATGTGATTTCAAGAAACACTAATCACAAGATTACAAGGAACCTGCCATTCTGTCAGTCAAAATTTCTGCCGTTCTTCTGATGTCATGCCTAATCTTTTCATCTTAAACATTTAGGAAGAACATTTCCAAACAACTATAAAGAAGTACTGTAGCCCATGCTTACACATATCATATATGTATAAATAAATTAATAAATTTAATAGGATATAAATTATTTTTGTTGTTTAGGACTGACATGCTGATAGTGAGGCTGTTGATCTACTTCAGTTGGTAAAAAAAGAGATATTTTTATCCTATTTATTGTACTACTTGGATAATTTGCTTCTAAAAGTGTAAGAATACCCGGAAGTCAAGCCAATAATGACTCCAAACAATACTTTGGAGTAATTAAACTTTGTGTATCAAAGTAACTGTGGGGGAACCAGGTGGCTTAGTCGGTTAAGTGTCTGACTCTTGATTTCACCTCAGGTCATGATCTCAGGGTCCTTTGATCAAGCCTCAAGAGAGTTTCCATACTTAGTAGGGAATCTGCTTGAGAATTTCTCTTTCTCCCTCTCCCTCAAAGTCTCCCCCCAATCTCTTAAATAAATAAATCTTTAAATAAATTATTTTGAACACTTTGGTTAATTTTAAGAAAGGGGTTGCCCCTTATGTGGGCAAATAATATCAAATTTATTAATATGACTTAAATAAAGGTAGCATGTATACTGGAGATGGTAGACTGAATTTTAATTCTGTGCAACTATAAGATAAAGAAAAATTTATCTCAAAAAATGTCATCCATTAGTATTTTTAACAAACAAAAACAGTCAATAATGATTAAATTACTTTTAAAAAATAAAGATATGTCATCTTTTTTTAATGATTGGCCAATTGACTAATGTCTTCTAGTTTTTTTCTTGTAATCTGAAGGAGCTGTGATATAAATCAGGAAATTTTTTTTTTTTGTACATGAACCAGAGGTTGAAGGCACAGTTCTTTATCCTTTTGATGCTTTAACATCCCTATAAGATCAGTGGGTTTTATTCAGATCTCAGTTGGTTGCAGAGAAAGAATAAAATGATCCCGAGAGTGAAAGATACTCATTCACCAATGCTTAGTCCGTCTGGTGTTTTTTTTTTTGTTTGTTTGTTTGTTTTGTTTTGTTTTGTTTTGTTTTTGGTCTGGTGTTTTAAAACCAAAGACAGACCTTTTCCAAAATATAAGTTCAGTTCTTATTTGATTGGCGTATTTCATTTATATGTATGTGGATAGGGATATTTTTATACTGCCAATCTACATATATATTAAATATGTATTAGATTAGATATATTCCTTTTTTATTTTCACTTTGTCAATTTTTCTTTTATTTTGTTTTAGATAACAGTTACAATTACATAGAAGCCAATGGCAAATATTTCTATTGCTGGCTTAATAATAGTGATTTAAATTTACTAATTTATTTACAAGTAAAATGCCTTAAGTTTTAAAACAATATTAACACAGAAAATACAGGACAGCCCGGGTGGCTCAGTGGTTTAGTGCCGTCTTCAGCCCAGAGCCTGATCCTGGAGACCCAGGATCAAGTCCCATGTCGGGCTCCTTGCATGAGCCTGCTTCTCCCTCTGCCTGTGTCTCTGCCTCTCTCTCTCTCTCTCTCTCTCTCTCTGTCTCTCTCTCTGTCTCTCATGAGTAAATAAAATCTTAAAAAAATAAAATATTTTAACCCACATGGAATTTTTGTTTATCACCAGATATGATTTTCGTTTATGGGGAAATTTTTAGAGGGGATATAGAAAAAAGGAAAAAGAGTACCTTATTTCAAAAAAATGGTAGGAAACATACTAAAGTTTCTGTCGATAATTAAGTAGGACAATATACATGGAAAATAGGAGATCATCTATCATTTGAAATACAAAGTAATCACAGAAAGCAACCATTCATTTTTACCTTTCTAACGAACAAAAAGAGAAGATTAGTTAAGGTCAATTTATTGAAGTTATCAGTGCAAAGAAATGTAGGTTTTGTAACATAAAATTTAAAATATTTATGATATGTGACTTCATTTTAGTGAAATTCCACATAAAAACAAAGCATATATAATTTTCTAGTGCTGTCTTCTAGCCACTTTATTTTCCTTGGTGAAAGGTGTCAGGAAATAATAGTCTTAGAATTACTTACGTATCTTTCCTTCTAAATGCAGGAGAAATGCTAACATAATATATGACTCCTTATTTACTGTGATTTGAAAAACTGAAAGCCACAAAATATCTGTGTTAAGCAGACAGAATGCGTTAATTTTTGTGTGTGGAGTTATTCCTTCTGATCAAGAAATAATATGGTAAAATAAAGATGTTGTACCAGTCCCTTATCAGCTACCAACACATTAGTTGGATTAATTACCTAAGAAGAGTCATGGTGATGAGGCCCAGGACACAACATCAGTGTGTTTTGACATAAGACTTAAGAAAAAGTAAATGGCCTCTGACTTCTAGCATCCCAGTAATGAATTCTAAATATCCAGAGAGCAGTAATGCTCTAAAGCAAACCTGGTGAAGATCACAAAAAGGGACATGACAGGAATGCACCAAAGGCTGTGAGGGCATTGGAAAAACTATATTACATTTTACAGTTTAGTCTTGGGCCTGATGAATGTAAAAACACAGGGGTCTTTGATACACACGCAAGATACCTTTCACTTTCATTTAAGGAAAAAATATTTAAGTATATGTATGTAATATGATATAAATTACATACGTATACCTTATATCTATAATTTATATATAACTATATATAGATTAGAATTATATATGTAGTAGCTCACAGAATTAAGGAAAAGCCAAACAGTCCCCAAAAAGAACAGAAACCTGGTAATCTCAGGGAACTGAGATAGTAGGGCCAGCTATATAATTTGCAGGGCCCAGTGAAAAATGAAAATGCAAGTTTCCTTCTTCAAAAATTATTGAGAATTTCAAGGTGGTGACAGCAGACCATTAAACCAAGGGTAGGACCATTCTCAGAGCCAGATGCTGTCACTGGACAGGATGCAAGACCATGAATCTGGTCCTAGGCTGTGGGAATGAATGGATTTGCTCTTTAGGTCTCCACCATAGAGTAAGTCAGTTACAATGGTTTTCTGTCCCTGTGCTGTGTTGCTCAAGATTCATATTTCTGGGAACCAGCGTGTGTAGGCTAAGTTCAAGTGACATCACCACATGGAACAAGAGAGAGAGGACCTTTTAAAGCGGTCCCATCAAAACTACATGCAATCATGGAGGAGAGGAAGGCCTTTCACAAAGGAAAATAAAGTCATTCTTATAAAAAAAAAAGGGGGGGGATTTCTTTGTGTTCAGAACACAACAGATGTTGACATTAGAAGAGAGAGAGAAAAAAAGGATCAATTCTGAGTCGACTATGGCCAGCTTCTAAGAAGTTGCCTCTTATAACATGAATAGTTTATTTATAACAGTTCTCCATTCACACCTCCCATGGATCATAGTCTGCTTTAAATATCCCAAAATCATTAACTTCAATGATCCTAAGAGACTTTTTTAACCAAATTATTTTAGGTAAAATTTCCCAATATAAATTACTGTAATTTCCTACTCTTCTATGAAACTATTGAAGAATAAGATTGAAAAAATATCTTAGATGAAAAAGGAAATTTAAAAAAAATCATAATTATTACTCTGAGGAAATATTTGCTTATGTTTTCCAATCAGAATGTATTTATGACTGAGAGTCTGGTGTAGTGAGTTCATTGAATTTTTCCCAAGGTGCTGTCTCTAGGGAGACAAAGGGTTAGGATATGGACTCTGGAAACAGAATTTTTGGATTTCTTTTCTTTTCCTTTTTTTTTTTAAAGATTTTTTTATTCATTCATTAGAGACACACAGAGAGAGGCAGAGACACAGGCACAGAGAAAAGCAGGCTCCCCACGGGGAGCCCAATGTGGGACTCCCTCCCAGGACTCCAGGACCAGGCATCCCAAGAATCTTTGGATTTCACAATTTTGCTACTTGCATTCTGTCCAGTCTCTGTACCTGATATTCCTCCTCTGTAAATTATTAATATAATAATTGACTATTAAAATAGCTTAAAAGGTGACATAATTTAGGGTATAATAGGACTGATAATTAAGGGAAACAAGTTTATTTATTTTAGGCATCAAAAAGTAACAAAAACAACCTAACATTGTCATTTTGGGAAGGCGTGTTTTAGAATAGAACTTCATTTTTTTCTGAGGAATCTTTTTTCCTGTTACTCTTTCTAAATGGATCATTTTCTCTGGGGAGGAAAGAGTAAAATGGAGGTGTTCTTTTATCAGTGCTTCTTCAGTTGCTTAAAGTAAAGGGCCGAGTATTTTCTTTTTCATCATCATCTCTGCTTCGAAAGCAATTGGACATTGATACCAATCTCTGTTTCTGCTGCTTGTGTAAAAGAGAAACCATCCTATGCCACCAGCAACCACTGTTATCTGGTTTTAAATGTCAAGTACACTTCAGCATAGAAAGAAAGAATCTGAGATAACATTCAAAGAGAAATATATTGGAGCCAAAGATAGAATCCAACAATCTAAGTGTCTGTGTCTTCAAGACGAGGGTTAGGAAAAGATTCATCGACAGAAACCTAAAAAATTTTACTGCTTCTAACTTATCTTACCTTGTGATTTATAGCCACATATCATGTTTATATGTATGATTGTAGTATTTGTCTGTGCTGATGCTGTGCCGATGAATAATGGAAAGGTAATTCAGCTACTTTAAACTGAATCATTTGAATCACTTCAGCTATGGCATCCTCACTTCATGTCATTCCTGTCAAGGTCTGGGCCCATATTCTTTTTCTAGCCTCAAGGATTTTTTGTTTGTTCCTTGCAACAGATATTTATACTTTGACAGTTCTGTGACGTATAATTATGTATAAACTATGTTATATATTTTTCACTTATACAAATAATCTGGCCTGTTATTGATATGAAGCCCAGTGCTTTCTCTATTTCAGAGGGAAAAAGGGTAGACAATCTTTATCTTTCTTGCCCATCCATGATTAAGTTTATTATTACTTACCAAAAACTACGTTTTTAGAATCAGTATCATTTGATGCTGCTTTATGTTGACAGTGTGTTTTTATTAATCATCATGTCCATTATTATACATTTAGCACTGAGATTTGAAATTAATTCACACCTTTTTTGAGACAATTTTAATAAGGTATTCAAACATCTTCCTAGGAAATTTTTATTATGATATTTTACATACCTAGTTTCTTAGGGCATTAACAGCTATTATGAGTGCTAAGTATGCATTGAAAGAATGTATGAATGTTTAAATGAGCTTAAATCATACAGGTTGAAGAAAAGTCAGAGGATTCTTTATCAGAATTTTTCATTTTTTTAAAGATTTTATTTATTTATTCATGAGAGTCACAGAGAGGCAGAGACACAACACAGGCAGAGGGAGAAGTAGGCTCCATGCAGGGAGCCCCATTAGGGACTCGATCTTGGGACTCCAGAATCATGCCCTGAGCTGAAGACAGACGCTTAACTGCTGAGCCACCCAGGCATCCCGGATTTTTCATTTATTGTCATGTTAATACTACACCAAGAATTTCTTTTTTTTTTTTAAAGATTTTATTTATTTATTAATGAGAGACACAGAGAGAAAGAGGCAGAGACACAGGCAGAGGGAGAAGCAGGCTCCATGCAGGGAGCCCAACGTGGGACTTGATTACAGGTCTCCAGGATCAGGCCCTGGGCCAAAGGCAGCGCTAAACCACTGAGGCACCCAGGCTGCCCTACACCAGGAATTTCTAAAGATTTGAACATATCTGAACATTAGTATGTTTTTAAGAATAAAAGTTTTGTATTTTTTAAACCCCCAAATCCATACTTGAGGGTTATATTACACAGGAACAATCTCTTAAAGTGTCGGATTTGCAGAGCAAGCTATTTCTAGAAACCATACACATGTTAACCTGAAGATAAAAGATGCAAACAAGTGTTTATTTAGGATCTGCTTTTATTTGGGATCAAAGAACTGTGATTTGGGGAGCACATATTCAAGTTGTAACTCACATAATGTCCTGCTTTTGGGTGAGCTTATAGGGTGAGCATACCTTTTATGAGGTAAAGGGAAAGGGGACAATTACACGATTTGAAGAAAAGAAACAGTTTTCTGTGGGCATTAACAATCTGAACCAATCCGGTTACACATCGATTGAGTACCAGTTCCATCTTCAGAAAATCTACAGTCTTGTGATCAGGATATTCATTCTTCCACTGACTTCTCAAGCAATTGCTTGAAACAATTGCCATTTTACCCAGTCGAAAGGTTTTGGACCACTGCAAACAAATATGGGTAAAAGCAGTTTCTCTGCAGTGGCTGCTCCAGTTCTTTTCAAATGCCCCCAGTCATGTCAGTTTTCACACACTGGAACTGTTTTTTGCACTAGCCATCAACAGCCTGGACTATAGACCTGTAATCCAAATGGAAAGGTATCTGTAGATTTGATTAATCTGTATTATAGCTCACAGTGTGTTAGTAATATCATAACTGACTATTAAAAGATCTTAAACATTGATAATTTAAGATTTAAGTAGGACTGATATTCAAAGAAAATAAATTTAAAGAAAATAAACCTATTTATTGATTTTTCAGGTGCTTTCTAATTTTTCTTAATCTTGCTTCAGGCAGAAGGTCATTACTCATCCCTAGTATACTCATGATTCCAAAAGACATTTAATTTTTAGAATTACAGTTCTGGGACAGCTTATTGGCTGGAGCATAATTATGTACTTTTCATTTAGTAAGAAGGACCTTCAAGGTAAGTGGGCAGCTGCATTGTTTTCTATACTATTAAAAATGAGATTATCCTCACTCAAAAAATTGTGTCCCCACTACAACTTTATTTGACATGAAAACATCTCACTGAGAACTCAGAAGGAGTTACATTTAAACCCAGAAACCATGACAGTTCCCACCTACACTTTCTCCTTGTGCAACTACTTGAGGTCTATACTCATATTACATCCTAGTTTTCCTTATTAATAGTATTTCTGTCACTGTTACTGTTTTCATACTACTTGATGTTAATCTCATCTGTCTCTGTTTAACCCCAATTCACTGGCCCACAAAATTTTTACAACCTTGACCGGTTTTGCCTTGGGAAGTTTCCAAAGATAAATCTGAAAAGTGCTCCATAGGAAACTGTGATATATAAATCTGTTACTTAGGACTAATAAGGTAGAACTCTTAGCAAATGTGTTTAATTTATGGAGGATTGCCAAATATTAAGTAATTCATTCACCAAATGCTTATTAATTCAACAAATACCTATGGAGAGATTGCTGAATGCAAGGCATTTGGAAATACAGTGATCACCCAAGAGGGTCCCCACCTTCTTTGGTGTTATGGGCAAAGAAAAGAGGCAGCTCTAGAGTCTGTGGTAGTAGGAAGGATTGAAGAGGATTTCCTAGGAGAGGGGTGGAGGTAATCCAGTCTTAAAGGAGAAATATAAATTAGCCATGCTATATCAAAAGTCACATAGGGCAGCCCGGGTGGTGCAGCGGTTTAGCGCCGCCTTCAGCCCAGAGCCTGATCATAGAGACCTGGGATCGAGTCCCACGTCAGGCTCCCTGCATGGAGTCTACTTCTCCCTCTGCCTGTGTCTCTGCCTCTCTCTTTCTGTGTGTCTCTCATGAATAAATAAATAAAATATTATTTAAAAAAGTCACATATATCCTGGGGAAAATTATGGCTGGTGAGCTTAAGAAGATAGGTTTAATCTATTCTGCTATTGTACAACATGGTTTGTCTTGCAAAGGCTAAATGGGTGATACAGCAAGATGAAATTATGACACAGGGACTGGAGTTCGAGCCCTGGAATTAACATATTTAAAAGTAAACCACATCATTTCTATGTATGTGTGAATGGGTCTGCCGAGATATTTGGGAATACTTGATTTTCTATCATATAGAAAATCTTACTTTTCTGGCTAAAATTGAGTATAGATCGTCACAATGCCTTTTGTAACTCATCTCAAGAACGGAACATGTAGAATTTGGTTGATAAGATTGTTGTAGCTTTTATTAATCTTTCTCAAATTGATAAAGGTCTATGGCTCTAAAATCTACTCAAAGTCGTTATCTCTTACTCTTTTAGCTTTGAAAGTATTGAAAGTTTTACAGTTTCTTAGCCACTTTGTATTATGCCAATAATTTTAGGTTATTGCCTTTATGCCACGCTATGGGGCAAGAATTGATTTTGTGTTTGGGAACACTATTTTCTAGATTATTCTTTCATGACTGTCACTTATCACACTGAGATTGCCAGATCTCGAATATTTTTAGAGATGAAGGACATAGAACAATCTTTGAAAACCAGATAGTTGCCTGTAAGTTGCATAATTTCTTAACATATCATTAATGTTATTAAATTATTAATATTAAATTTTACTTAGAGACATTATAGTCTATGTTAATGTGTTGTGACCAACCCCAGCTGTTTATATTTATAAAATACAGCATTTTTTAAAGATACTTAGATATCTAGAGACAGTGCCTTTTCTAGCATTGATTTAAATATTTATTGATATGAGTATTACATATAATTGTACAATGGAATTGGTGGATACATTAATGAATGTGAAAGATAAGTACTGTTCCTATTTCCTTGGAACATGCTAGCCCCAAATATAGCCATTTAACAAAAATTTACAAAGTGAAATGTGATCTCACTGTCATTTCTAGGTTTAATCTTCTTAGGAATATATTATTTACTAGTTACACTAGTTAGAATGATTTCAGCTTCAAGTAAGAGAAAAAAGCCTAACTCAAATTTCATTAAATAGTCAAAAATCTGTTGTCATGTCCTACAAAACCTAAATGTAGTTAGTATTCAATTTTGGTTAATTCAAAGAAAAAAAATGACATTATCAAGGAGCCAGGTCTACTCTAATTTTTTCTCCTCAGTATTTTTCACAGTTGTGTCTCTTCCTATGCAGAATCCACCAATTGTTTCAAGAAGTACATCAAGTCAAAACAATATCCAAAGGAAAGATGGCTTTCTTTTCCTGTGTCTCTTTTTACCAGAGAGGGAGTATTTCCTTGAGGAACCCCACCAGTCTTTCTGTCATTTCATGGAGCCATAATAGAGCCAGCACTTAAACAAACTGGGGAAGTTTTTTGTTTGTTTTTATTTTTTCTTGTTTCTACTTTGAAGAAGGAAGGAGGTGTGAATGAATAGTAGGTAGTCAACCAACAATGTCTGCCATGTGTATATATGAATATATAAACTATATATGTCATACACACACACACATTCCTTTCAGAAACTGCATCAATGGATTCTAGAATTTCCATTGTGGTTCCCTTTTTATAGTTTTCATTTCTCTGATGAGATCAACCATCTATTTATTCTTATCAACTTTTTCTTTTAAGGCTGGGAACATAGTTATAATAGCTGCTTAAAATCTTTGATAATTCCAACATATAATGGTCATCTCATAATGACTATGAATTGTTTTTGTCACACTTTTTAATTATTTGCATGTCTATTCATTTGAATATCTGCAAGACATTATGGATTACTTATTGTGGATTATGTATTTTATTATCTTCCTTAAAGAAGAATATTGTTCTAGTGAGCAATTATTTTAAAAGTAGATCAGATTGATATCTGGGCTTTTCTTTCTTTCTTTCTTTCTTTCTTTCTTTCTTTCTTTCTTTCTTTCTTTCTTTCTTTCTTTCTTTCTTTTTTTTTTTTAAGTTTGGAACTCTTTTGTATCCTAGTACTATAAGACTTCTTTGTTACTGGCAGATCCTCCCCTAAATATGCATAGGCACAAAAACTGCAGCTTCTGTTTTTGCAGATTGCATCCAAGTTCAGCATCCTAAATCACTACAGTGGTAACTCATATAATAATTGCTGTTTTAATTTTGCCCTTTTAGCATCTAGAAAATTTTCTGTGTTTCCCTCCTGCACTGTAATATATTTAAAAATAAGTGTGTTATAATTCATTCAATATTTCTTTATATTTGGAAGAGGAGGTGGAGTGTAGTTCAGCAGAGGTCTCTTCAAAATTAATGTTTTAACTGCATTGTGATAAGTGCTACAAAAGAAGGCTTAGCATAGTAAAAAGGAACCTGTGTATGTTTGTATAGATGCGAAGGTGGTTTCCTTAAGAAGTGTTGTATTTTAAAGGGATATCTGGGAATGCCTGGGTGGCTCAGTTGGTTAGGCATCTGCCTTCAGCTCAGGTCATGATCCCAGGATCCTGGGATTGCATCCTGCATTGGGCTTCCCCGCTCAGCAGGGAGTCTGCATCTCATCTGCCCTTCCTCATCCACTCATGCTTCTATGCTCACTCTCTCTCTGAAATAAATAAACTTTTTTTTTTTAAAGGAGGAGATCTGAAAGTGCAAGGGTAAGCAGCTGAATGAAAGCTACTGTAATTGGGGCTTAAAAAACAAGGAGGCAGTTGTTATAAAATAAGGTATTTTGAGGCAGACAGTTGCTACATTATGGAGGACTTTGTTGGTAATGTTAAGATATTTGTATTTTAGCTTGTGTTTCTCCATATCTTGCTTTTTTTTCTACCCATTACTTCAGGTAGTAGTGAAGTCTTTCTCAAATGTAAATTTATATTTAAATATAAAGTGCTACAAAGTTTTTATAACCACTACACTTGTACTACTGCAGAGGGATGAATGATGGTTCCATTCCTTCCAGGAATACAGTTAAATATCCAACCATAAAACACTTTGACATATAAGGTCCCCCCCCACACACACACACAAAATGACACTTTCAAATAAATAATATATTTTGAAAGGAAATGTGAGAAGAATAGCTTATTTATCAACAATAGCCTTTTTGTAGTTAGTTTCTTAAGCAGACAGTTTTTAGTTCTGGAATGCCAATCTGTTAATATAGATTTGTATCTTTGTGTCTCTCTCAGAATTAATTCAAGTTAAAATTTAATTTACCGTAAATAACCCAGTGCTTTTTGAAATACAGATAAAATAAAAATCAGTTTCTTCCAAACGTAAAGTTTTTAGAAACTAATATTTTCTGCATATCTACTTAATGAAGCTTTGGAAGGCAGTTGTATGCACATGTTTATTTATTGTGGTGGGCAAATAGAGATTACTTTTTCTTTCCGTTCCTTGGAAATCTGCTTCAGAAATCATAGCCACATTATAAATTGTAAATAATCGAGATAGCTTATGGCCATAGACATTCTCCGTAATGAAAGGTGTCAGTGCACTAAATAAGGAATAGCTTCTAAGAGAGCTAAGAGCATCAGTCCTTTGCAACTGACAGGATCTTGTATTTTTTTTAGCCATTTGGACAATTATATTGGGAAGTTTTCAAATGATGTGATGGAAAGAAAATTTTTCACTATCAAAATGATATAGTGCTTCTTATAACTAAATGAGAAAAAAAATCATGAAAATAATGTTTTATTTTTTTCTCCCTTGTAAGGAAAAATCCTTTAATCACTCTAAAGTTTATGTCAAGATATCTATTTTCTTATTTTAGTTGTTTGTCATATTGAAAATAGAATTGCAGCAGAACTTTTGAACTAGACTGGTAGAAAATTCGTTTCACACAAAGAATTCTACTGATAAAAGTACAAAGTGAATTCACTATAGTAGTTTTAGTTAAATGTTTAAAGTGGCAGTTGAAACTCAAGTTTTTTAAGTTGAAACTTTCAAGAATACATTTAATGTAACGTTTATGAGCTGCACTGTTAATCTTACTCGAAACCTTTGTTTTTGTGGTTCTTACAGACTGAGAAAGGACCATAAGTTTCAATTCAACTTTATATAAATGTTAGTAGTTTTTAAATTAAACTTTTTTATTCTAAGATAATTATAGATTCAGTGCAGTTGTAAGAAATAATAACAGAATGATTCCATATACTCTTTATCTGAATAGCTTAATTTTCATTCCTGTGCTCATCAAAATAATTTTATTACTCTCTCTTTTTGTCTGGAGCACAGGGTCCAGTACTTTCTTATTGAGGTGAAATTTTCTTTTTTAATAAATTATTTACCTGATCAATTATTGAAGCATATTTGGCACACAATACTATATTAGTTAATATCAGTATATCAATACTATATCAGCAGTGATTTGACAACTCTATTCATTATGCTAAGCTCACCACAGGTGTGGCTGCTGTCTGTCACCATACAACGCTATTATAATACTATTGACAGTATTCCCTAAGCTATACCATTTATCCTCATGTCTTACTATTCATTTCATAACTAAGCTTTTACCTTCCACTCCCATTCATACATTTTACCCATTCTGTGATCTTCCCCCCACTCAGGCAACCACTGGTTCTCTATATTTAAAGTGTCTATTTTTATGTTTTTTTTTGTTTGTTTTCTGTTTGGTATTTTTTTAAGATTCCACATGTAAGCAAAGTCATATGATATTTATCTTTCTCCATCTGACTTCTTTCAATTAGCATAATGCCTCCTAGATATATCCTTGTTGTCACAAATGTCAAGATCTTATTATTTTTAATTACTGAATAATATTCCATTATATACATATACCACATCTTCTTTATCCATTCATCTATTGATGGACACTTAGGTTGCTTCCATATCTTGGATATTATAAATAATGCTGTAATAAACATCAAAGTGCATATATATTTTTAAGTTAATGTTATTGTTTTATTTAGGTAAATACCCAGTAGTGGAAATATTGGATCTATGGCATTTCTATTTCTCAATATTATGAGGAACCACCATACTATTACCTACAGGGGCAGCACTAATTTACATCCTTTATGACAGTATACTAGCATTCCTTTATCTCTACATCTCGCCAACAGTTATTATTTCTTGTCCTTTTGATTTTAGCCATTCTAATAGGTGTAAGGTGACATCTCCTTGAGGTTTGATTTGCATTTCCCTGATGATGAGTGATATCAAGTATCTTTTCATGTGTCTGTCATCTATATGTCTTTTTGAAAAAGAAAAGTCTATTAAGGTCCTTTGCCCATTTTTTAATTGGATTATTTGTTTTTTTGGTGTTCAGTTGTATAAGTTCTTTACATATTTTTGATTTTAATTCCTTATTGGATATATCATTTGCAATATATTTCCCATCCACCAGGTTGCCTTTTCATTTTGCTGATGGCTTCCTTTGTTGTAGAAAAGCTAACTGTTAAATTTTAAATTATAAAGACATGGACAGCATTCATGAGCAACAGACAAGTGTAAAAATTACTGAAAAATTCTACTGAAGATCCATGGAGTTGACACAGGGGGGGGGGGACTATATATAAATGTGTTGGGTGGAATTACAGTGTCGTTGTTTGTTTATACTGGTTATGCTGATTCATGAACCACTGTATCAGGCCTCAATATCCCCCACAACCCCTGCATTTTTGGCCAAGTTAAGGGACTGTGTAACATCTTTGATAGAATGCATATTTGTTCACTTTTCTGAAACTATAATAATTCAAAGAGTTGACAGGCAGAGGGCTATATGTTCCAAAATGCACAGATTGTATTATCCAGTGATCCCTGCTAATGCAGGGACAGGAGAGTGCCTGAACCTAGCTTTATCCTCCTGGCCTTATAGGTGGTCTGTGTGAAAGGCAACTTTGACTTTACAGTAGAGATTTTTCTCTTTTTCTTATCAACTACAGAGATTGTTTTTTTTATTAGGTGAATTTGCCCAGAGACACTTGGGTATCTTTGGTCCAGTAAAAGTCTATTGTTAAAAAGATTGAGATTTAAAATATATAACAGTAGTAAGCCTTACGGACCTAGTGATCAGAAATATAATAGTCATAAACATACAGTAGGATGGCTGTGCTATCCTGTGCTACTGTGTAGTCACCCTGTTAATGGCCCGTTTCACCAACTATCTCAATCTAATTAAGAATGATTTTAATTATGGTGGTCTTGTAGCCAACTATTTTTCCCATAGAAGTAAAATGTTTTGAGGTAAAAATACTAATTTTTCATGGACAAAAGAAAATTACAGTTCACCCTTGAACAACCTAAGGGTTACACGCACTGACACCCTGAACAGTCAAAAATCTGTGTGTAACTTGATTCCCCCCTCAATTTTTTTTTAAAGATTTTATTTATTTATTCATGAAAGACAGGGAGAAAGAGAAGCAGAGGGAGAAGCAGGCTCCATGAAAGGAGCCTGATGTGAGATTCAATCCTGGGACTCCAGGATCACACCCTGGGCTGAAGGCAGGCACTAAACCACTGAGCCACTCAGGGATACCCTGCTGCCCCCAAAATTAACTACTAGTGGCCTAGGATTGAATGGGAGCATTACTGGTAACAGTCAACTGACACATACTTTGTATGTTATGTATATTACGTACTGTATTCTTATAATAAAGTAAGCTAGAGAAAATAAAATGTTATGAAGAAAGTCACAAAGGAGAAAAAACATACATTGTACTACAATTATCGAAAACAGTCCACATATAAGTGGATCCACACAGTTCAAATCCATGTTGTTCAAGGGTCAACTGTAACTGATATTTTTTTGGTATCACCTACTAAAAAGTTAATAACTGGTGAGCCTCTTGAGGTCAGTGACTGTATCCTATTAAGCTCTGCAACTTAAGCCACAGTTGCTCTGCTGGACACAATATGTATGTTTTCTGTAATTTTGAAAATATGCCATTATTTTCCCTTATTGGAATTAGAAATACATTCAGTTTTTTGAAGCATAAAACAAATGGCTAGTTTATCTTCTGAATGCATTTTTGTGTATATAGCCCATTCTTATCTGAAAATTACTGAGATGCTTAGATTTGTAAATGTCAAACTATACTCCACAGAACCTCAGTAAACTCCTGAAATTAGTCACAGATCTAACACCTGTGTGGTTTCTGAAAGGTTTTGTCAGTCTTCACTGATGTTTAGATCTGTGATTGGCAAACAGGTTCAAAGAAATAGAACTCTAACTAAAAGGAATTATAAAAACATTAGCTTAATTACTTTATTGTAAGAGTGCTGGGAAATTTTGAACTGTGGATGGCAGCCCTGCAATGCATAACAATTCTCCTTCCATAAAAATTTATGTATACGCGAGAGACATATTGCATAGGTTTTCACAAAAATATGTTTTATTCATCCACTCATTATTGTATTCATTTTTTCGACTTCAGTTGTACAATTATTTACCAAATCGGCCTACTATGTGCCAGAGTAGTTCACATAAGGTAGTTCACAACTAAAACCTGTTAAATCTTTGAAATTCTATCATAAGTAAAGTATTACACATACTGTGAAATCTAATTTTTATATTCCATTTTATTATCAGTCTTCGAGAAAATAGGATAGAAAACACTAAGATGAAATGGAAACCTTTAAGAATTATTGTATAGTTCACAAGTTGTGCATATTTAAGATAAATGTCATATTAGATAAAGTATATTTTAAAAGTGATAAAAATGATTTATTATATAATTGTAGGGTTTTTCATTTGTATCTTTTTGGTTTATTAGTTTTAGTTTTTGGCTTATTTGCTTGTTTTTCACATGAGATCCACTCATGTAGTGGTTTAGAGCTGAGTGCCCTGTCTGCATTCACTTTTTTTTTTAAGATTTTTATTTATTTATTTATTTATTCATGATAGACAGAGAGAGAGAGAGAGAGAGAGAGGCAGAGACACAGGCAGAGGGAGAAGCAGGCTCCATGCTGGGAGCCCGACATGGGACTCGATCCCTGGACTCCAGGGTCACGCCCTGGACCAAAGGCAGGCGCTAAACCGCTGAGTCACCCAGGGATTCCCCCCCGTCTGCATTGAATCTCAGCTCGGTCCCTTCTTTGCTGTGTGACCATAAGCATGTGACTTAACCTCTCTGATATTAAACTCACTTAACTGTGAAATGGGGATGATAATAGTACTATCTAAAAGAGTTTTATTAAGGGGTGTAACATGTAAAAGCCCTTATAAGATTACCTGGGATGCACTAATCATTGTTATATATAATTACATTATATGAGGGAAAAAAAATATAAAGTCATATCTCACAAGAGTGCCTAATTTGTTCATCTCAAGTTTACTTCTTACTAGCTTTTTTAACTCTGAGGTAAGTTATTTATCTGGGCCTGTTTCCTCATGTAAGATTAAGATGCTTATTACATTTACCTCTTGGATTTGTTCAAGGTTTGAATGAATGACACACATGAAATGGTTAGCATAGTAATTGGCCTATAAATGAACCCTCAAAAATTTTTAGCTATCACTATTTTTTCTTAAGATTATTTATTCACTTTAGAGGGAGAGAGTACATGAGTGGGGTGGGGGAGAGGAAGAGGGAGAGAGGAAGCAGACTCCCCTCTGAGTGCAGAGCCTGAGGGCTCAATCTCATGACCTGAGCCAAAACCAAGAGCTGGTGGTTTAGAAGGCTGAGCCACCCAAGCACTCCTATTACTATTTATTTATTATTTTATTATAGATACAAAATGAAAACGGTAATTACTATTTTGTTACTTCAAAGGACAATTATGATCAATCAATGTATCTGTGAAGATAAGCGAACAATTTAGTGTAATTCAAAAGTGTTTTTTATTTATTAATTATTCAATACTTTAAAAATTATACTATTGTGGGGGTAAGTCAGTGAATCAGTTGGTTAAGTGTTGGACTTGTGATTTTGTCTCAGGTCATGATTTCATGGGTCTGGAGATCGAGTCCAGACTAAAGCTCTGTCTAGAGTCTGCTTGGGATTCTCTGCTTCTCCCCTGTTCACGCATTCTCTCTCTCTCTCTGTCTCTCACTCACTCTCTCTTTCTCTCAAATAAATAAATATAATGTTTAAAAAATTAAGTATACTATTATGAATAATCAGAATTGAGTAAGATTAATTGAGGATGTATTTCTTATTGGCATCTTTTCCTAATCTTGATGGCAAGTTACAAGGCTACTCTGTTTTTTGTTTTTTCCATTTAGGTTGCTAAGTGACCTTGTCATATAATTCAGGAAATAATGTACATAAAATCCAGTAAAAGTGAGCACAAGTCCTAAACTATTTTTTTATAAATACCCTGAGCTCTGCTATCATGTTGTCATTATTGTATAGGCCCCTTGGTTTTGAGAAATGGAAACAAATTCAGAAAAACTCAATGAAAGGGACTATTTTCATAAGCACCTCTTTGGTATGATTTTTAAAAGATTGCTGATCTGCACATTTTGAAAATTGTCAACATTAGTATCTTTTCTTTTACATATACTGTCAATATGAGTCATGTTGGAGGATTTTGAAAGTGCAATATTTTCAAGTAATTGTTGATTATCAAGTAGAACAAGATAAATATGTGTGTTGTGTGTTTTTCCTCACATTACTATGTTAAAAATTTAATGATCATTTGATAAATGTACTAATTACATATGAAGTTATGTATCTTCCATTTATTTTACTATTTTCATATAAAATCTTATGTTTACAAATCTTTAACTCCTAAAATTGCCATTGATTGCTTTAGTACTTTAAAATAATAATTAAAATTATTTTCTTAATTTTTGCTTTCTTAATCTTTTTTAAAAATGAATTTTTAAACATATTTTCAGAAAAAAATTATGAAATTTCTTTTTTGGTGATTTTTGTTGATTTTTAACATTTTAAGAGTTAATTTAAGAAAGTATAAGCACATTGATATCACGTATAAGTCAAATTCTACAAAGGGGAAAAATCACATTCTAAAATAGTGATTATCATTGAATACTAAAAATACAATTGACCAATTTCATAATTTTGACAGAAGGGTCTCAGAATTTTCAGATTAATAAAAGGAAATTATGCCAGTCACAAGGAATTTTTTCTAGCTCACTCCTGACATTGATCAACAGCTTGGAAAATACTGCTGTGAATATGCTACATTGTAATTTTTTTTTTCTTGTTAGGAATCTGTCCCTGAAATTAACAAAAGACATTGATCAGGAAGTCAGGTGTTCCCATATCAGCAGAATGCCCAGCAGTCCATCTGCAGACTGGCCCCTGCAAGGTGTGGAAGAAAACGGAGGCCTTGATTCTCTGCCCTTCAGACTGATGTTACAGGACTGCACAGCCGTCAAGACGTTATTATTAAAGATGAAGAGAGTTCTTCAAGAGGTAATGGTTTACGTAAGATTAATGTCTTTCAGTGCTGGTAGACAAGGGAGTCTATTGACTGGTTAGTCCTGCTCTGTTGGTAATTAACTGCATGATACTTGGGCAGCGGTCAAGTACCCTCTTGCAGCTTAGCTTTTCTTATATGTCAAATGAAGGATGTGGAGCTCTGCTTTATAAGGTACTCTTCAGCTCTGAAATTCTAAGATGTTGTGAAGGAATTGAGAAAGAATAAATTGACACCAAACCTGGGCAAAGTTGGTTAAAGAGAAATGGGCATCAGCTGTTAATTTGTTGTTATAAAGCTCCTGAGAGACCTATTAAATGGACTTCATTTTTTTTTTTTTTTTTAAGAGAGGTCGGGGAGGGGCAGCAAGTGCAGGAAAGAGAATCCTAAACAGGCTACATGCCAGGCTCTGGGCTTATTCCTACTTACCCTGAGATCATGACCTGAGCCAAAATTAAGAGTCTGATATCCAATGGAGTAAGTCACCCAGGTGCCTTAAATGGATTTCATTTTAATAATACTGAGACTTATTTTATATACCATAAAAGTAATGTAGTCATTTGTCCTAGTAATAATCAGTCTAGAAAAATCTAATCTGAACGTCTGACTGATTTTTGCTCACTGAATACAGTTGCCTTCCTATAGTCTGTGCTCAGATGATGAATTAGTTAGGAAAATGCATAATGGATTATTTCCTCTTTATGCCCAGTAATCAGCCATTTTTTAGGATTTTAAGTATGTTATGGATTTATTTTTATAATGCCAATACTGTTTTCTTTGGGGATTTCTATAAACTATATACATATTAATATTGTTTCAAACATGTAAAATGAGAGGTCAGAAATTTTAAATGACTTTCCTTTACTAGGTGTGAATTCAAGACAACAGCCTGAGATTTCTGACTCCAAAGTTAGTGAGTTTTTACTGTATCCCATTACTGTTCAATTGATTTGTATTAATTGATAGGAGTCAATAATAAATAATGTGAGAATAGAAAAATATAACTATTTAGAATGAGTAGTAGTATGGTTACTTTACAAAGATGATCACTAATAATTAGCTTTTCAAACACTTACGTAATAATACTGCTAGCAGCTACCACTAGAGGCCAGAAATGGAATTAAGAAGAGAGAAGGGAATTTAAGAGAAATGATACCAGAGACTTTTGGGGGCCTTTGGTCTAGTGTTCTTCTCAGCTGTTAAAGTAAAAACTGGATAAGATATCTGCATTCCATACCACTTTATATTGCTGAGTGGTTTTGTGTCTAGAATCTATACAGAGACATCTGTGCAGGAGTAGTGCTTTTATATTTGATCACTGTTAGAATTTCAGGAATTTTATAAGGTGCCAGTTAAGGACAGGCATAAAAAATTAAATTATATGCATTTATAATGGAGCACATTATATTTTAGTAGGGTAAACCAATACTCAAAACCCATTATTTTCTATTTATTTTACTATATTCTATTAATTATTTATATCTATTGGATCTATATGTGGAAATACTCTGTAAGAGCTGTTGTGCATATTTTCCAATATTAGGTTCATTTATGTCATTTTGGTAGCTTGAAATCAGCCACATGGGAATATTATGCCACAGGAATTGACAAACCCTTTAAATTAGAGCTTTTAATTTTTGGTAAGCCTGTTAAATATTTAAGAGCACACTGTATGTATGACTGTGTGGTTTCCATACTGACAACATAAGTGTTTTGCTGCACTTGTCAAAGCTCCCTGACCTCTGACTTACCATGCAGCCTGAATCTCTTTGAACAACGCAAGCTTAATAACATATGTTGTTTTAAAAGATATTAATCTCAAAGTCTGTAATGTCCAACTACTCAGCTAGAGCTTTCTACCTCTCCCTTGGTCTGAGTTTTAATTAAAAAATCAACAAGTAAAAGGAAAGTAGGAAAAACTGACAGAAAATGTCAAAGGGTATTTAATTTTATAATTTAAAAACATTCAGTGATATTCACTATAGAGTCAGTGTTCTGAATATATTGAGCTTGTTTTTATACTTCCATTTGTTTATATTCATTAAAGAATATTTGAAGAAACTGAAGAAAATTGGTTTTTAAAGCTGTTGAATAATGAGCAATGATTACATGTTCGTTAAGCCAATTCAGAGAGCGGGGGTGTTATTCTTTATTGTCAACAAGAAAAGCAATATTATGATATGATTAGCATAGACAACGGTTCTAGTTGTCTTTTTAATAAATGCCTTTAAAGAAAATTGTTTATTTAAATATTCTCTAGGCCCCTGGCTCAGTCCGTAGAACATGCAACTCTTGATCTGTGTTGTTTTTTTTGTTTTAAAGATTTTATTATTTATTAATGAGAGACACAGAGAGAGAGAGGCAGAGACACAGGCAGAGGGAGAAGCAGGCTCCATGCAGGGAGCCTGACGTGGGACTCGATCCCAGGACTCCAGGATCACACCCTAGGCCAAAGGCAGGCACTAAACCGCTGAGTCACCCAGGGATCCCTTGATCTCAGTGTTGTGAATTTGAGTTAAATGTAGAGATTACTTAAATAAATAAATTTATAAAAAATGTTCTCTAAGCCAGGAGCTTTCAAAAGGCAATATATATTTCATTACTTAATTAGGGCTTAATACCAATTACTTGTCTTAGATTAATAATACCTGTTTTAATACAGAACAATTATTCCTATTTTAATTATTTTTATGATGCATAGTAGTCCTACTTTTATGCACAGATTAGTTTTTAACTGAAGAAGATTTCAATTATTTGAGTTTTAAATTAAAAAGGAGTTGATGAATTGAATTGAATATATCCCAGTAAAAAATGCTCCTATTTGAGATTTTTCCCAGTGGTGCTCTGTTGATGTCTTAAATTTTAATTTTGAGGCGGGTTAAATGTGGATAATTTGAATGGAATCTCACACTTTTAATTTTGTCCCCCTTTTGAAGATTAGTTTCTATTATTAAAATGCACATGCATGTTCCAAACAAATCCAAACATTAACTCCTTTATTTAAAAAAAAAAAAAAGACTGACTTGAACCCTTAGAAATTTTATTGTCATTTTATTCTTCAGCATAGTGACTAAAAATGTACCAAGGGGGAAAACTATGTCATTTTTACTTTCTCTTTTGTTAATTTATTCCACATAATTCTATCAACTGTATAAGAAGAGAATGTTTAATATTTACAGAGAAAGTTTCTGTTCTCTTCCCTTTTAGTTTGCTCTGTTCTCTTGTCACTCTCTTATGAAATTTGTTCATCCTGTAGTAACTAATCAAGAAGTCTACTGGGAAGAGATTTCAAGTGAGATGAGTAGTATAATTTCTAGAAAAATAACAGCTAATAAAAATATTTATCTAAGATTGCTTGTAATCTCCTACTATTACTTATACCTTTTTTACTATTACTTATGCCTTTTTTAGTTTATATTTAACAAATAAGAACTGATAATGTACCTAGCAAATTTCCTGAATCATGAGACATCAAAGGGAAAAAAAAAGAAAAAAAGAAAGGAGGAAAAGTTAGATAAATGTTAAATATATAAAAAAAGAAATTAATGTCCTGAGAGGAGTCTGTTCTCATAATAAAGCTAGATTAGTGAAAATCAGAGAAGAATTTATTTGAGAATCAATATAATTTACAAAGCCATAAATATTTAAGTTTGTAATTAACTAAAGTGTTCTTACCTATTTTCATTTTTCTTTTCTCAACAACCTAATAGCTCAAACTATTTAATTCTATTATCTCCAAAAATAATAATGGAACATTTCAAAGGTATTTTTCTTATTTTTAAATTTTAAATATGATTAACAAATATTAGGTGATTTGGAGTGCTTTTAACTTCACCATTCATCATTATTCAATGGGCATTTAAGAGTTTTGGGCTTTTTTTTGTTTTTGGGGGGAGGGTTAAACACATTTCAATAAAATGATTCCAACGAATTTATCACTGACATATTTGCTATCAACACATTTCAAGAGCAGATAAAAAGCCTATAGAATACTAACTCTAGTAATAGATAATTATAGACAGGAAAAGCAATAGTGGACAATCTTAAAGTAAGGAATTTTACCCAAAGCAAGTAATTACCCATGTGAATGTCGATAGCAGTCAAATAATTAAAATCCTTTCTGTATTTCTCTTTTAAAAATAATAAAATCACAAATTTCTTTTCTCTGCTTTATGTTTGTGCTTGCTTAAAAAATGTGTTTAAAGTAAAACTTGGGAAAAGACGTGCCATTAAAACTGCAAACACCAGAAAATGAATGGTTGTACTGTCAGATAGATACAAATATAAGACGTATTACCCCAATCAAAGTCCTATATTTCAAACTGATAAAAGAGTCAGTTCATCAGGAAACCATAATTATACATGTGGATGGCCTGTTTATGTAGCTTGTAAATATATGGTGCAAAATCTGGCAGGACTAAATGAAGAAATAGACAAATTCACATCATAGTTGGTTTTAACTCTATTAAGAATTGATAAAATCGGAAAAGTTTCAGGAAATTTGAAAATTACCAATTTCTTTAATCTCATTGATATTCATGGACTATTGCAATTAATAATAGAATTATACAGTCTTTTCAAATCCATATGGAACATCACCAAGACAGAGTATATGTTGGGTCATAAAAAAAAAATCTCAATAAATTTCAAGTTTAGACATTGTACATATATCTATATATTGAGAACGATGGAATTAAATTAGGAGTCAGGAATGATAAAATAGCTAGAGAAACAATATTGGAAATTGAACAACAAATATCTATATATCTAATGGATCAATGTAAAAACCTTGAGGGGAATTTTAGTGTTTCAAGTGAGATGATAATGATGATAACATAATATGATAATCCAAAACTTGTGGTATATAATTGAAATCATGTTTAGAAGAAAATTTATAGTTTTAAAAGTCTATACTTAAAGGAAAAAAAGTGTGATAATTGATGATCTAAGTTTCTTCTTTAAGAAACCAGAAAAAAGGACAAATTGAACATGAAGTAACAGAAACATGAAGAACAAAATTAATAACATTAAAAAGAGATAATAGGAATAGAAAATTTATGAAACCCAATTGTTTTTTTTTTTTTTTGAGAGGTTAAAAGAAATAGACTGTAGAAGAATAAAAGAAGAACAACAAAGAAAAAACAAGAAACACCAATCTCATCAATGAGTGAAGGCAGGAATAATCAGTACAAATCCTAAAGATACTGGAAGGAAAACGAGGGAATACTCTTAACAACAGTATGACAATAAATGTAACAATATAGATGAAAAGCACAAATCTCTTGAAAAAATCTAACTTCTCAAAGTGACACAGTAAGAAAATAAAAGTCTGCATATTCCAATTTATATTAAAGAAATAGATATTATTATTAAGAAAGAAAAATCTAAGCCCAGGAGCTTCAATGCTGAATTTTATCAAGTATTTAAGAAAACTTAAGACTAACATTATAGAAAAAATCAGGAAATACAGGAATACATATCTCAGCCTGTTAGATATGGCCGTATAAACCTATTATAAAAATCTGGGAAAATCTTTACAAGTAAAAGGAAATAACAGAAAAATTCCCTTTATAAATTTAGATGTGAAGGTCTTTTAAAAATTATTAAATAAAATTGAGCAACATACAAATATACAATGACTTAGTTGGTTTTATTACAAGAGTACAAGGTTTGTTTAACATTCTAAAACTAATCAATGTAATTCACCACATTAATGAGCTAAAAGAAAGAAAAAGCATGTGATTATATAAATACATGAAGAAAAGCACATTTGAAAAAATTGAACATCAGTTTATGGGTAAAAAATAAAACCTCTCAACACACTACTAGTAGAAAGGAACTTCTATTCCTACAGTTAGTATTCATATTTAATGATATGAAACTAAGCTTCTCCTTAATATTATTAGCAAGGTAAGGGTGTCCAGTCTCAACACTTTTAATGAACTTTGTTTTAAAGCCCTAGCTAGATATAAAGCAAGAAAAAGCATTAAAAACTTTAATATTAGAGAGAAAATATAAAACTACTTCTATCAGTAGATTATATAGTTGTTTATATTTACATCTCTAGGAAATCTATGAAAAAGTTAATAATGAACCTAGTAGGAATAATAAAACATGATTTTAGCCTGGTTCAAGGATACAAAATTAAAAGTGCAATAAAAGTATGTATTGCTCCCCAGAAAATTATGTAGTGCCTGAAAACAACAAATGTTCATTGTGGTTTCTGTGGTCAGGATTTTGCGAGCAGCTTATCTACTCATTCTGTCTGAAGGCTTCTCATGAGGTTGCACTCAAAATGTCAGCCATGGCTGCAGTCATATGGAAGTTCGACTGTTTTTGAAGATTCACTTCCTACCTCATTCATATGCTGTTTTTCGGAGAACTCAGTTCTACACTACTGATAGCCAGAGCTTCAGTTTCTCACCGTGTAGGCAACATAGCAAGTGGATTCCCAAGAGTGTACAATCCAAGAAAAAGAGAGTGATACAAAATTAGCAGTCTTTTTATAATTTAGTCTCGGGAGTAACATGTCATCACTTTTGTGAAATTTATTGGAAATAAAGGCCAGCTTGTTATTATTGTGTGAGGGCACTATACAAAGGTCTGGGTACCAGGAGGTGAAAAACTTTGTGGTCTCTGCTGTCCAAGCTGCTATACCTTTTGGCCCCCAGTGATGCTTCCCTCACAGTGCAAAGTACACTTACCCCTCCCAAGGCCACCCAAACTATCATTTTATTACAGCATCAGAATCTCATGATGTAAAACATGGGAGTTGTAGATAAGGCTTAAGTATAGCAACACAATTCAGTTCTCCACTTGAAGACTTATGAACTAATGCATAGGTTAGCAGTTTCTTGTTTCAGACTTACAGCCTGGAAATGATTCTTCATGGCTTTTAGTTCTGCCCTCTGTATTCTTGGTTTGTCCTCCAAGTCTGTTTGTCTGTTTCTTTCTTTCTTTCTTTCTTTCTTTCTTTCTTTCTTTCTTTCTTTCTTTTCTTTCTTTCTTCTTTCTTTTTTTCTTTCTTTCTTTCTTTTCTTTTTCTTTTCTTTTCTTTCTTTTCTTTTTTTCTTTCTTAATATATATATATATATATATATATATATATATATATATATATATATAAAATTAGCAAATGTTTGCTTCTGAATAGTTATCCCATTCTTATGTGTGCTTGGAGATGTTGATTTCCAGAGATCAATTTTCATTTTGCACTGTTTCTGTCCCTTTAAATCCAAATTGCAGAATGTTTCTATGAATAAAATTTTATTCAATTATTTTTAGATTTCTTGTGATTCTTATTAGAAATACATCCATTCCAGTAGACATTCCATTAGACAAAAGCCACATGTCTTCAAAATAAGTCCTTTAACTTGAAGTAGCTGACAACCCCTTTAAGATTTTAATTGTTTGGTTGAGTGGATCTGTGAGACATACCCTAAAACCTTCAACAGGACACCTTTTGTTTGGCTGAACTAGGTATTCTGCAGCATTACCTTTCTATATTTCAGAATAACTCTACATCAAAAAAAAAAGTAAAACTTAAAAACTAAAAATTAAAAAAAGAATAACTCTACATCTAATAAATAAACTTCTATGGTATAAAAAATGGTTACAATCTGGATTGGCATAGTTGTTACATAGGCTTATGTTTTTATCAAAGTTCGTCAAATTAAACTAAATGTGACAACACATGGAATATCATCACATAACTGATAGCTCCATTGTCAATGCTTCCATTTTATGGAGTTTCTGTCCTCCTTTTGTGAGACCTGTAAATAAAGTTTGACCATTTATCATGCAGATGGATTTAGGGCATTATTTTCAATTCTTACAAATTGTTATGAGAACTTAATTTTCTTCTCATTTTAAAGTAATGTAAGTTTAAAAAAGGCAATATAACACAGTATTCATACAAAGCAATGTATCTATTTCTATACTCCTTAGTGAAATCTCTGGCTTAGATAATGACATATCTTCGATTCACTGAGAATGTATAGGTTTCTGAATAAGAATGTTTTGCTTATATGAGGCCTGGCTCTATGAGGCTATAAAATTGATCCTGGAAAATACATAAGAAGGGATAGAAAGTATAATTCCATGGCTCTTCTGTTATTTAAGTAACCTAACTTTTAACAGCCGTCTATGACAGATTAGAAAAGGTAGAGAAAACTTATTCCTAATTTCCAGCCCCATTTCACTAACAAAGTCCCACTGGAGGAAGTATATTAGATTGGTAAAAAACACTGGTGTTTGAAATCATCAAGATCTGGGGTGGTTCTCACTTCTGCCATTTAATAGCTGCTATAAATTGATTAAGGTTTTTTAGTCTCTGTTTCATCATATGCAACTTTACTAATTATCCCATAGGATTATTTGGACAATAAACAAAATGTTTATAGCAGGTCGTTACAGTGAGAGTGTGGGGAAAGTATCCATGAACATGAACTACTGTAATTATCTTGTTTATGTGATTATTAATGACTATGTCAAGCCAGGTGATATATATAAGAAAATTCGTAAACACTTGGAAATATACTAGTAAATGATTTTTAGTAGGACAAAATTTGTATTCTTGAATAATAATTGAATATTAATCATTGTTAATAAAGGTTATACTATTTGAAACTAAAGGTAGAAGTATTATAGTCATTTATGGTTTTCTGGGCTTTCAGTTGAGGTGTAGTATCTTTGAACTGATATTCTTTGGCTAAAGAGCTATGACATGTCAATTGAATTTCTATTTTCTGTCAATTTTTAGAAAGGATTTTACAGGTAAGAAATAATGGTAATAGACCCTGGTGGTAGCAGTTGAGGCAGTCAGAAGGGAAAACATGTGTGATTTGATTTGAGAGCAATGCCAACAATAATTGTTGTGAATTGGAATTGGGTGATAATGGAAAGAGAAAAGCAAGGGTAACTGACAGTTGTAATTTGAGTAACCAGCCTGTTCTGGCCACTTTCCTGAGACTGGGAAGACCAGGAAAGGAGTAACCTGCATGAGACAGAAAGGAAAGAAGAACTCTGTTTTGGCCAGGTTAAGGTTGAGGTGTTTATTTAGACATGTAAGGACATGTGTCAAGTAGAAATTCAAATTACTATGTCTACAAACCCAGAAAGATTAGGGCTAGACATATATAGATTGAATATTCAAGATTATATAGATTCTGTTTAAGCTATGGAAGAGAGAACTTGTACCTAAAACCAGAGCAGGATGCTCCAATAGTTGATGATAAGAAAATAAAGAAAAAGAGTGTCCAATAAAATGGAAGAATACAAAAAGCATACTGTCAAGAAGCCAAGAGAAAATATGGCTTCAAGAATGCCAACCTGAGGGATAGTGCTGAGAAGTAAGTATGACAAGAAAATACAAGTAATGGTTCCTGGAAACCCATTAATTCCAAAAGTATATTACCTAAGCATTAGGAATTTCAGTGTATAAAATGGCCTATTCAAAGTGTTCATTTATAAAACAACAGCCTAGAATAGAAATAGTAACCATTTCCACCTGGTTCTCAGTTGTTAAATTACTGGTTCATTTATTTACGAAGCAGTGGTATTTGAATTTGAAGGATATGAAAATGAATAATACATGTCCTGAAATAATTTTAAAATGTATTTTAAGATGGAGCACCTGGGTGGCTCAGTCAGTTGAATGTCCAACTCTTGATTTCAACTCAGATAATGATCTCATAGTGGAGCCCCATGTTGGCTCCATGCTGGGCATGGAGCCTGCTTAAGATTTTCTCTCTTTCTCTCTCCCTCTACCCTACTAAAAGAGGTATATACAGATATATATAGATATATAATTATACATATAATAATATTAAATTATATATATTTTAAAGTATGGCATGTTTAGTTTTGGAAAAATATTATAAATTTTATTAGGCTAATTAAGAATGATCAAAAAAGTCCACTTTACGTGAGTACCCATCATATTGGAGTATTATTTCTCTTTTAAAAACTGTTACTTATATTACTTAAGGTTATTATACTGCACAGAAAACATAGCATAGGTATCACATATACTGGTCTGTATTGGAACAGACTTCTCAAATTTTAGTATCAGTTCTCTCATTTAACTTTGGGCAAGCTGCTAGTCTCTCCATGAAAATCTGGTCTCTTCCAGAAATGGAGTAACTGAACGTTCAAAATCACTCAATAATATTTTTTCCAAAGTACTTGTACCGCATTAATCTCCCTGATTATAATATGTTCGTGTAATAGAATGTTAATGTTCATGTATTAGTATGTCACACAAAGAGCATTTTGAGCACAAAAACCAAATCACAGATAAATTCATACAGTATATGGAGTTAAATTAAATATGCAAAGTGAAATACTATTAAATAATATATATATACTATATGTGTGTATATTCATATATCTATATAACATACACTAATATGCTAATACTAATATATAATAAAGTCACAAAAAGAAGTATGGAGATGTTAAACATAATATTCAAAGTAAGATTACATACCTCTGTAGAGTTAGTGAGTGGGAGAGAGGTAAAAGTGTAGAATTAAGGAGAAGATGAAGGAGGACTTGTAGGTATCAATCATTATACAAGCAGTACCTTTCCTTGTGTCTTTCTTTAAAATCATTACAAACAAAAAAAAAATAAAAATAAAAAAATAAAAAATAAAATCATTACAAACACATAATATTTTCTTGCATGTGTTTAATGTTGAATAAAAAGAAACTCAATTTTTCCAAAAGAAACTGTTTTTCCAAATTATTCATACCCTAAATGGCACCCTGTCCACCAATCCCATCCCCTACATTACTTAGCTGTGTATTTCTCTGCTTGTTAAAATTGCAGAAATATGTTGGCTACTGCTTTGTGATCAGTGTATCTTGTAATACTTATTTGATGTCAAAATAAAAAGGCAGTGAGATGAAGGTGAGAAAACTTATCAGGCAATGGATTCTTTCCTGGTATTTGTACTTATATTATCTGCTAGTCATGAGTACTCTTTTATTTCTTATTAAAAACAAACAAACAAAACCTAAAAGACTACAACCCAGAGTTTAAAAACAAATGCCACCTCATTATACCTGAACACTGTGGTTGTGTATAATCGTATTCAGTAATTAATTAAATATCCACTAATATGGTTTTGCTATGCATGTCTAACTTTCTGTTTTCTTCATGAATCCAGCATTAATGTCTCAGTTGTAATACAACTCACATACTATTGTAATTTGATGGACTAAATCTGGCATCAAGAATTTCAGGCTGCAACATAGAAGATACACAGCAGATGGCACCCTGCAGAATCTCCAGGGGATACTCTTGAGTGTTCAGCACTTCTGGTGGGGAAGGGGGAGAGGAGAGCAGAGAGCCACTTAAGCAAATGATGCTGTGGAAAGCCTGCAATTGTATTCCTCTGAGACACATTTTTTTTGAAATTGTATTTTGCTTTTGTTTGAAAATCAGAAACAAAGGCTATTTAATTACAGTGAAAATGCCTATTTTTAATCAGTGAGTATATAAAATATGGTGTTACACATTTATATAACATAATACAATTGCTTGGAAAAATATAAATCTTAAAGTTTTACAAATGAGCTAAGTATTTTAGCATCTAGTGACTTATTTAGATGGAAGGCAGTCATTCCCTTAATTATTTCATTTTAACTTTAATGAAAATAAAAACCTGAGAAAACTATTGCCTTTATTTTAGTGTAAATTTACTAATAGAAAAAAAAATTGCTAATAGAAATATAGATGTTTACTACTTCAAATACTATAAATAGGTTATTTTTTGTTATGCTTTACAGGAGTAGCCATTAAAACCAAAATGATTCAAATTATCTTTATGACAACTAGGTATGAAAACAAATACATTGTCATGTTCTCTTTGATTAGACAGCTTTGTAAATTAGAGAAGATGAGGAATTTAAAATGAATAATTATTAAGAAAGATTTGATTCACTTTCCTCAAAAACATATAAATGTTTTGTTATCCATGGTCTTAATTAGGGTTCAGCTAACTTTTTTCTATTTATACTCCTGGCCATAAAGTCTGCATTGCAATCCAACCTAGTGATAAGTAGTAAGAAAGAAGCCATATAATATAAACAAATGTGCACAGCTGGAGTCCTATAAAACCTTATTTACAAAAAATAGGCAGAAGGCCAGATTTGGATTTTGTCCTGAGCCTGTCATTCCATACTACTTCAGAAAGGCATGATTAAATTATCATGAAGAGGTATTGTGCAGTTAAGAGCATTGGTTTGAGGAACCAGAATATATAGTCTAAATTCCATCGCTTCACCTATTAGCTGAATGTTTCCAGGCCAGTTAAACTCTGGAGATAATAATATTAACATATCACTTAGATTTGTTGAGAATATTATGTGTATTAATTTGCTTAAAATGCATTGAGCAGTATAGGACCCATAGGAAATTCTCAATATGTCTTAGTTATCATTTTACTATCATTACAAGTTTGAGGCCCACCAGTGAAATAAATATCATGGATTTGTCATTGAGCAAACCTTGAAATCAAGTCTTAGATTTATAGAAATTTAACAATATTATTTTATTCCATTTCATTCAGCTGTTTTTATGAGCATTTGGTTTCCTCATATATAATGAGGGAATAAAAATTATTATAAATTTTATTATGAAAATTAGATTTAAATTGTGTCTGGCAATGGAGAGATCTAAATAAATGTTAGTTCCCTTCTCCCCCCTCTCCTTCCTTCCTTTAAAAAACAAACAGGGGGGATCCCTGGGTGGCGCAGCGGTTTGGCGCCTGCCTTTGGCTCAGGGCGCGATCCTGGAGACCCGGGATCGAATCCCATATCGGGCTTCCGGTGCATGGAGCCTGCTTCTCCCTCTGCCTATGTCTCTGCCTCTCTCTCTCTCTCTGTGACTATCATAAATAAATAAAATTAAAAAAAAAAAAAACAGGGATGCCTGGGTGGCTTAGTGGTTGAGCATCTGCCTCCCAGGGCATGATCCCAGGGTCCTGGGCCAAGATCCACATCAGGTTCCCTACAGGGATCTTGCTTCTCCCTCTGCGCATGTCTGTGCCTCTCTCTGTGTCTCTCATTAATTAATTAATTAATTAAAACATCTTAAAATAACTTATTCTAGTACTAATTCTAAACTCTAGCACTAAATTCTAAACAGATTGAAATTTGATTCCCATTTTGATAGCACATTTATGATTCTTATTTCTTCTAGAACTGGCCCTTGATTTTAGTATTTCTGTTTCTTGAATCCTTCAGAGGTGAAGTACAATCCTTAAGCCCCAGATTTGTGGCAGACATACTTTGGTGGCTCACAGATTTCTTAAATACTGCTTGTTCACCTTTCTAAATCTCTGATCAAATTGCACAATTTTATAGTAAATTTTGCACAGATATCAGTGAATAAATAATACGTCCAAATACAGTACCAAGTTTTCAATTTTAAAATCTTTCAAAAATTCTGAGTTTTTTTTTTTAAGATTTTATTTATTTATTCATGAGAGACAGGGAGAGAGAGAGAGAGCCAGAGACACAGGCAGAGGGAGAAGCAGGCTCCATGCAGGGAGCCTGATGTGGGATTCGATCCCGCGTCTCCAGGATCATGCCCTGGGCCGAAGGCAGGTGCTAAACTGCTGAGCAACCCAGGGATCCCCAAATTCTGAGTTTTTTAAAACAATTTGCTTTTAAAAATATTTATAAATGTGTGCTGAAATATAAGTCTGTTTTTAAATGATTTTCTTGCAAGAGCTTCTGTTACATAAATGATTTTCTTAGCTTCTGTTTCAACGAACACACAATTCCATCTTCATCTTCCCCAAACAATTTAGCTTTCCCTCAAGGTGGCATTGTGTCTAGATTTACTGCATATGATTTAAACCATTTAATAATGTAATGTAAGATGAAATTTAATTCTAATGCAGTTACCTGAATTATAATATTTATTTATTACTTACGGCTTTGCAGAAAGTTTACAGTCAGCATGTTGTTTTGTTTCATTTAACTCTTTGGATATGTAGCATGACTTGGACTCTTGGTTATAGATAAGGTATGGGCTAATTCAGTATCTGCTGAAAATTCTGCATCCCAGCATATGTTTGTTGTTTTACAACCCTAAGTCTGTTTTGGAACATAAGGTTGATTTTCTAATATTATGAAGCTTCCTCATTTACTACCTGTTCTTGGAAAACATTAAGAACTTTATAGATTTCCTTGGCCAGGGCTTTGTCAAATTTAACTGCCACTGGAGAAAAAATCGCAACCTGTAAGTATTCTTGAATTATTTCTTCTGGTCATTCCTCTGTAATAAGTTGACATCCAAGAGTATTCATCTTACTGGCAAATAGCTTAGTACCTAACAAAGCCCTACACATATTTTTTTCCTTCAAGAAACCTCCAGAAAAGGAAACTGTTTTATAAGGAATAGTGATCAAAAAACCACTTAATATTGCTGGAGATACATGTAACTGTGGAGACCACAGGCCAAGAAACTGCTGGCATTGATTTTGGGAGCACAAATCCTATAGATAACACCTACATCTTTGTGCATACAGCAAATGTAAGAATTTATTGCTGAAAGATAGCCCACAATTCAAGTGTGGATTTGAGAAAATTGGCAATATTGGGGAATGGAACAGTTACCAGGATGCCAGGGATGTGTGTGGGGGAGGGGAAGGGATACGTGGGCAATCATATTTGTGTGCATGTGCATAGTATCTCTCTGTTGGGAGTTGTTGAGTGAATGTATTTGAATGTGTTGGGGCTGAGAGGCAGGGTAGAAAGGCTCCTAAAAATAGGTCCAAAAAGCAAATATTCTAAATATATAGTCATCATCTATTTACTTCCTTCCTGTCATATTAGATTTGACTCTATTAGTCCTCCAACTTTACAAAAAAAAAAAAGGGAATGCACTGAAAAGTCACATCAGGGCACATGTCTACATTCACGTTCTTTTTTTTTAATTATTTATTTATTCATGAGAGACACAGAGAGAAGCAGAGACATAGGCAGAGGGAGAAGCAGGCTCCCTGCGAGGAGCCTGATGAGAGACTTGATCCCAGGACCCCAGGATTACAACCTGCACCAAAGGCAGATGCTCAACCATTGAGTCACCCAGGTGCCCCTACATTCACAGTCTTTACTTCTGACTCCTCTCTTGGTATCCTATTGTCATTCTTACCTGCTTTTCTTGACTAGGTTCTGTTAGTATACTATTCCTACCTGGTTTTTGGCTCTGACTTTCATTTTTGTTTCCTGTGCACTGATCTTTCCACCTTTGGTAGGGAAACCAGGAGTAGATTGCACACTTCTCTCTGTGTTTTGCTTTATCACTAGGACTTTTTTTTTTCTTTACTATTTTAAGGGAATTTTTGATTTGTATAGCCACACAGAGCAGAAGTAATCTGGGCTCCACTTTAAATCTCATAAAATAATTTCACAGAAGATTGATAATTTTGTACTCTCCACCTCCTCCCTCACCCCACCACAAACATCCTTTTCACTTTTATTATAGCCCAAGAGAAATGATATCTTTCCATGGCATTTTTCCATTGGTGTTTCTCATATCCATGGTATTGTAGCTCATCATGCTTCCCCCTCAAAATGAATTCCTAGTCATGGGATAATAAACTCATTAGCTTTAATTAAAAGAACTTACCATCTCTTATTATTATTATAATTATTTTTCTTAAAAAACACCATTTCTGTAGTTGTTTATTGTAGTTAGCTATTTTCCTGATTAAAAAATTCTGTGAGGCCTTTACTATGTACAGAGTGAGACAAGTTGTCTACCTTCCACAAGTACCATGGGACTTTTCTGTATAGTTACTGAGAGTGAAACATGGACACGAATACTGACTCTATTCCTATTTGTGTTTAAAAGTATTATTCTGGGATGCCTGGCTGGTTCAGCAGTTGAGCATCTGCCTTTGGCCCAGAGCATGATCCTGAAGTCCCGGGATCAAGTCCCACATTGGGTTCCCTGCGTGGAGCCTGCTTCTCCCTCTGCCTGTGTCTCTGCCTCTCTCTGTGTGTCTCTCATGAATAAATAAATAAAATATTTTTTTAAAAAAAGAGTATTGTTCTGTTATCTGCACTTTATTTAAAACCCCCTCAGGTAAATATTTATGACCAAGTTGATCATCTAAAAAAACTTTATTATTTAAAAAAATATTTTACTTATTTATTTGAGAAAGAGAGAGAGAGAACATGAGTTGTGGGGAGAGGCAGATGGAGAGAGAGAAGCAGACCCCCGCTGACCAGGGAGCCCAATGTGGAGCTCTATCCCGGAACCCTGGGACCATGACCAAGCCAAAGGAGATGCTTAACTGCCTGAGCCCCCCAGGGGACCTCTATTTATCTATTTTAGAGAGAGAGAGAGAGAGAGAGAGAGAGAGAGAGAGGAAGAGAGAGGTGGGGGTAGAAAGAAAGAGAGAGAAGGAGAGAGCAAGGGGAAGGGCAGAAGGAGAGAATCTCAGGCAGACTCCCCAGTGAGCATGGAACTCAGTGCAGGGCTTGATCTCATGACCATGAGATCATAGCCTGAACTGAAATCAAGAGTCAGATGTTCAACCAACTGAACCACCCAGCAACCCCACTTTTTTTCTAAGATTTATTTATTTATTTATTTATTTATTTATTTATTTATTTATTTATTTATGAGAGAGAGAGAGGCAGAGAGACAGGAGGAGGGAGAAGCAGGCTCCATGCCGGGAGCCTGATGTAGGACTTGATCTCGGGACTCCAGGATCGCGCCCTGGGCCAAAGGCAGGCGCTAAACCGCTGAGCCACCCAGGGATCCCCTTAAAGATTTTATCTTTAAGTAATTTTTACACCCAACACAGGGCTCAAACTCACAACTCTGAGATCAAGTGTTTCATGCTCTACTGAGTTAACCAGCCAGGTACTCCCAGGTTGATCATATTTAGCAGGATATTATAGACATCAAAGAGCTATATTGATAAATTTAGCAAGTGTTATTATTTCATAGTAATACTCTTTATACTCTGCCCTAAAAATTTAAAAATCTTGAAACACAAATTCCCATAGCTTTTTTCTCAGACAATATGGTGTGTAATGGTAAGTTATAAGAATGAAATGTAGTGCATATTCAGTAATGATAAATCATTGTGAAAAATGAGATATGTCTTTAATAATTTAAAAATAATATTGACAGGTCCCAAATATATATGCAAAACATTTCTTTAAAAGTAACTTTGATTGTATGCAGTATAGGAAGATATAAAGGAAGATCCAGATATAGTTTAGTTTATACTTGGTTAGGACAAGTTCAAAGAAACTGAAGTCATTTGTCATAAGATTTTAGGCAGTGGAGTATAGAAGTTGAAGGTAATAAACCGAGATTTTAAAATATCTTTATCAATCAATAAGTAATAACCATCGTTATTTGGCTTTTGATAGTTGTTATTTTGATATAAATGACTTTGTCATGCCAGTGTTCAAATCTAAATGCAGAGAGTTAGACACAATACAGCACTATATATATGTATGTGTGTATATATAGATAGATATGTATGATATGTATTTTAATTTTGCCTACATTTCTTGAGATGATTTGTTTTAATTGACTGAGCTTTGTGATTTATTTTTGGGTTAAATATTAGATTATTATATGACATTTTATTTTATACGTTCTTTACTATAACTTATATGATTCAGTTTATACAGTCAGTCTGTTGTTCAGTTTTTCCACAATTATTCATTGAATAACAGTCTCTGAGGCCACAAAATGAAAAAAAATAAAAGAAGAAGGAAGGAAAGATGAAAGGAAGGAGGGAAGACAGTGTTTGCTTTCAAGAAAGAGAAATACAGAGTTCTTATTTTCAGAAAATAAAGTCAAATTTAAAGCCTGAAGTTTTTATTTGTGTGAGGCATGGTACAAGAGATAGATCTCCCCAAATGTATCTGTGAAGTCCTAACCTCCAATGTGACTATATTTGGAGATAAGACCTTAAAGGAGTTATTAAGGTTGAATGAGGTCATAAGGATAAAGCCTTAATCCAATAAGATCAGTCCCTTATACTAAGAGATGATCCACATGGAGGAAATTGGGGCATAGACCAGGACACAGAGAAACCCATGTGAAAATACATAGGGAAAGTGGTCATTTGAAAGTGAAAGACAAAGGTCTCAGTAAAAACTCAACTTCTTGACAATTTAATGTTGGACTTCTGGCATCCAGACTATGAGAAAATAAATTTAAACCACCGTTTTGTTGTAGCAGCTCAAGAAGACAAATACAACAATATCGATACAGGAGGAACCGAGCCTCAAAAGCAGATTTTCTACAGGGAAACTGAGGACTTAGTGTATTGTACTAGTACATAGTGAACCATCCAAAGAGTGACTTAGACTCACAATATTGATCAAAAAGCAGAAACTAGTTGCTTGTTATTGTACATTTGTCTATGCATGTAGCAAGCAGCCTTGATAGGTTTCTACTGGTAATAAGAGAGGGGCAATGCTCTCCATGTGGTTTCACCATAAAAATGGCCAAGAGTTTAACTAAATTTTATGCTAATTTTTAATGCAGAAGCATTTGGTGAAAATCAGCAGTTCTGTTCAGAAATTAATCTAGTGCCAATCTGCAGGATTTACTGGAGTGAATTAAAGATTGCTAGGGGGAATGAAGCTCAGCTCAGCTTGACCCAGGTGTGAGCTAATAACAGTGTGGTGTGAAGCCGTGTCAGTATGCACTTATGAAAAGACAGGGAACTCAAAGCTGTATCAAAATTGAAATGAAAGGAATAATAGCTGATTTTGCATAGGGTTTTAGGAAGGAACACATGGAAGATTATTCTGATATTATAAACCTGAGTGTGTAAAAAATAGGGTAGCCCAACACTAAGGAGGAAGTTCAGAATCCTAGTTCTGGAGACAATATCATGAGCTTGATTTGGTTTATGTTGGATTTGAAGTAGTGGTAGCTTGTCCAAGTGACTCATTCATATGACTTAAGTCAGTACAGAAGAGGTTAAAATAAAAGGCCATGTTTAGTATTACATGTTTGTGAATTTCTTTGCTTAAGTATATACTTAAATGTTGATATTCATTATCACTCTGTGATTTGTGAAGTGGGCAAGATTAGGGAAGGTTACGAAAAAATAGTAAAATCAAGTGGGTCTGAAGAAGAGAACAAAAGTAAGATGCAAAGAAGCGATTATAAAAAAACACATTTTTATAGTGCTTATAGTGTGCCACATATTGTTGTAATCATTTCTAAATGCTATCCCATTTAGTGTTCCTAACAGCCCTATGATAACAGTATTCTTCTTATCATCTCTATTTCATAGGTAAGGAAACTGAGATACAGGGTCGCTAGGTATTTTGAAGCTAGGAGTTTAAATATCCAAGGCATTCTTAGCTTCAGAGTTCATGCTTTTAATAATTATCCTATACTGCATCTCCTCCCCATCCCTCAAAAAAGGTATAGATTTGGTGAAGATAGAGGGTCAAAAGAATGGGAAAAAAGAGGAGCATATTCCTTAACAAAAAAGGAAAAGGTTATCATAGTCAAATATTTTGCAGAAGTAAAGAGAATAAAGAGTTTATTGGGCTAAATTAAAAATTAAGTCTTTGAGGGGCACCTGGTAGTTCTCCGTTAAGTGTCTGACTCTTGATTACTGCTTAGGTTATGATCTCATGGTGGTGAGATGGAGCCACATGTCAGGCTCCATACTCTGCACAAAGTCTACTTGTTTCTAGCCCTGCTTTTGTGATCTCTCTTTCTCTCTCAAATACATTTATACATACATACATACATACATACATACATACATACATACAACCTTTTATTAAAAATGAAGTCTTTGATTTAAAAAAAAAGGATGAAAGAATACGTTAAGATAATGAAGGGGAAGTTGAATTCTAGACTTCTAGAAATTTTGGATGAAGATAAGGATGAGAAAAGGAAGGTTGTGATTAGAAACAAGTCATTCTCAAAACAAAACAAAATAAAACACCCTGATTTGAAGTAAACAGAGGGAGATAATTTGTGAATTGGAAGAAAGTTGGGCCAGTCTTTCACCTGCTGATTTCTCTTCTTACATATGTCACTCCCTCTTCACACTCAGCATGCTCATGAATGGTACTTCTTAATAGCATCCTCTTTCCCCAAATATCCATATGTGATTTCCACTGCCATTTTATTACATACGAAAGCTAAAATGGGGCCCCACTTTGACATAGCCTTTTCCTTAGCCATTGTTTTACTAAATCCTTTTCTTTCTCTAAAATCCTTTTTTTCTACCTCATCATTTACTCTTCATTTTTATAGCCAGTGCTTTAGTCCAAATTTGCATTGCCTTAAATATATGAAATGTTACAGCAGTCTCATAACCAAGAAGCAGTATTGCAAAGTGCTTAGAAGCATAAGCTATTAAGTCACACAGACTTTGGATAGAATCCCATCTCTGACATTTGCATACTAGTTGCCTTTGGGGAACTTCTTTAATGTCTCCAAATTTGTTTCCTCATCAGTAGAATGAAGAAGTAAGTAATAATATGTGAGAACAGTAATATTTAGTGGATAGTAAAAAAAAAAAAAAGAGAATATCTTCTTTCCTCTTTCTCTTCTCTAATAGTCTTTTCTATTTCACCATGCGATTTTTCTTCAAAAAATACCAGCAATCCCCTATTCATAAAGGATAAAGTCCAACTCATTATCCTTTATCTAGGCTCGTCATAATCTGACTATCCAGTCTTATTTCCAGTTAATGTCTCTGCTCAGCTCTAGTCAGTGTGCCCTTTCATTATTCTCAAGATATGCCATGCTGATTTCAGAGTGCAGACACTGGCACATTTTCTTCCCTAAGGCTTGGCATGCCCTTCTCTCCTTACTTTGCCTGTACAAATTCTTAACCTTAAATTCCACCTCTTTAGTAAACCTTCCATGATGTTCTTATTGCCTCTTACATGCATTTGATTACCCACACGCTGCACTATAATTTAGTTGTTGGTGAGATCAGGGCAGCTAAAGACCACATATTTGTTTCCTTTGTATTTCCCAGAGCACCTAGCACAGCTGGATAGAGGGGCACTGACTGAATATTCTTCAGGATATGAAGAGAGCATACATATATATCAAAGAGAAGGGAAATGACTTTATGGTTCAAATAATTGTCTTAAATCTTTTTTATTTTAATTTTTTAAAGATTTTGTTTATTTATTCATATGAGACACAAAGAAAGAGGCAGAGACATAGGCAGAGGGAGAAGCAGGCTCCCTGCGGGAAGCCTGATGTGGGACTCGATCCCAGAACCTTGGGATCACACCTTGAGCCAAAGGCAGATGCTCAACCACTGAGCTACCCCAGTGCTCCTTTTATTTTAAATTTTAACTGAGGAAATGCCACAGATATTTATTAAGTTCTTATTGATTTTTATAAAATTGTATCCTAATTTGTGGGTTTTATAAGATAAAGTATACCAGATTCATTTTCAGATTTTTGCCTTTAAGATTTTTATTAAAGATTTTTTAATTTATGTATATAAATGTACATAGATCGAATATTAAAATAATTTGTATAATTATTTTAAACATTATTAAACCAGCAGCAAAACCAACACTCAACACTCACACAAACCATTTTGCAAATTGACCTTAATATGCTCTACACAGTGAGAAATACACAGAGGAAAATAAAAGAATATTTCTCTCTCGGACAAAGTTTGGGCAGTTTGCTAACAGCACCTTTAAAAAAATCATAGTTTTCTAAACTTGTGAATCTTTAGCTAGGCACAGTGTGCGTGCCACATCCACCAGGATTGCTTCTCATAGTCTGGGTGGGAATTGGGGGACAGGGTGGATAAGAGAAACTGATAGAAACATTAAGATCAAGCTGCCTGCTGTATCCTGAGTAATAAAGTTCCTGTGTATCTGGCCCAGCAGTCTCTGTTAAGTACCTATGAAACTTTGGCATGCTAATTTATTTGTATTTATTGAATAAGACTTCACAGTTTAAGATTATATTTATTTATTTGAGAGAGAATGAGCACCAGTAGAGGGAGGGAGAGAACAAGCAGACTCCACACTGAGTGCAGAGCCCAAAGTAGGACTCCATTTCAGGACCCTGAGATCATGACCTGAACTGACAAAAGAGTCAGACGTTTAATCTACTGAGCCATCCACATGCTCCCACAGTTATTTTCAAAGTTCAGGTACAGAATGTTCTTCTTTTCAAAATAGTCTAAAATGAAATAAAAAATTACAAGTTTATAAGTAAATTCACTTTGTAACCAAACACATCCAATAAACCAAATTCAAGATAGTTAGAAATAAAGATTTCATGTTTCAGGATGACTTCTGTAGTAAAATAGTGTAGCTACATGTTAATACTAGTATCAGGACTCAGTGGTTTTGTAGTATCCTTTATAAGAATTTTTCATATGATTGTAGAAATAGTACTGAAAGAACGCATCTATGAATTTCATCAATACGGTTTCAATGGAAATGTGTGTTATTACTTCTAAGGTAGAGAATTAGTGATCTTTGCATGCATTCTAAGTCTTTCAGCTGCCCTATATACTTACTAAACAACCTACATGTTTTTATAAAATAGATTTCTTTGGAGATACGTTCATATTTCTAAAAAAAATTATCTTGCTTTAGATTTCCAATTATCAGAACTATGGCAAGCTTTTTTGTGTGCTTTAAAAAAATACTGAAAATAGATTATTTACTCTTAAAAGCAAGTTGCAAAGTCATGAATTTTTTTGTAAAACTTTTTTTAGATGTTTACATATCATTACATGGTCGTATATACTTTTTTGTTTGTAAAAGCGTGGGCATATGAGGAAGGCTGTGCACCAAACTGTTACTATAGGTTGCCTCAGAAGGAATAGGTGCGTAGAGGGAGATAGTGGACTTTTCCTTTGCCATATTTTTTTCTATATTGATGTTATTTTCACTTGCAATGGAAATTTATTGTTTTTATCCTGGAAAGGCAAACCAACAAAGTATTTTTAATGAAACAAACATAAGTGTTAAAGACATAAACAGAAATTAAATTGTGATAAGACACCTCTGTCAGTCAAATATTTATATTAATTTTTATCAGTTCATAAACCTGAATAATATTTTGGAATACTTAATTGTTTTACCTAAATTTTGAATTTCCAGTAAATATGGCCACTACAGTATTTTGTATTTTGTATAACTTGAAGAATCTTGATGCTCCATTTTTCACAAATAATTTTTCCTTATTTTAAAACATATAGAGTGGTAGAATTTTATATTTATTTGAAAATATGAATTTTTTTTAAAAAAATTAGTTTGAATCATGGAAAATTGTGGGGTCTCTTAAATTTGTGTTATCACATAAAATTGAAAGCAGATTATGTTAACTCCTTGAGATTCTTTATCTAACAATAATTATTTTGCTAATATTGAGAGTAGTTTATCCAGTGAAACAACTTGTGCTTATTTTTTCATAAGCTATAATATAACATGGGAATCCTTATTACTTGAATTGACTTGAAGTATTTAAAGACTTTTTTTATAGTTTAAAACTTACATGCTATATCCTAATTCCTACATTTTTGATGATTTTAGATTTTTCTTATATTTTTAGTATACTTTTGAATATATAAATATTAAACATTTTAAATTAACATATTTGTATTTCCCATTCTAAATGTGCATTGCTTGCTTCTAAATATGCATTGCTACATTCTAAAAATGCATGAATATGCATTTGCATAGCATCGTAAATTTTTTAAAATCTGCTTACATAGCTTCCCAGTTTTCCCATTCTTTTATTCAAAGACCATTTATCCATTATTACATGTCTCCGCTCCCTGAAATATGTAGACACATCTCTATAAGTGAAGAGGTCACATGAAATGGCAATTGCTTATGTTTTAAAATAAGAAATTTCATACAACCTGTTCTATGCCTGTAGATGGCGTTAATAATACAATGGAAAAAAAGTGATCTCTTGCGTGGTGATTTGTGAATAGCATAACTGTTTGAATTTTAGTTTTGTGTTTCTCATGTTAGATTTGGAGATTCAATAAAGAGTACAATGAATCTCTGCTTATCTTAGTTATGGATAGTTAATCATCGTAAAGTTTTATAACAGGATTCTCACATCAGCTGCTTTTTAACTAAAGAGTCATGGTTTGATGAGATGAAAGATGCATTTTATGAAGAAATTTCTATAGCACATTTTGTGGTGTGCTTTATGGCATGATAATAGCAGTCTAGTGTTTTCGTGGCTTTTGATACATAGTTAAAAAGAACTTTGGGAACTTTTTACTCTCTTTTCTTTCACCTTAAAACAAAAGCATTCTATTTTTTCCCACCTTTGTTTTTTTTCTTGTCCATCCAAAAAAGACAAAACATATGTCTCTTTTTCTAATATTTGTAGTGCATTTGTGAAACTCTAAGGATGAGTATGATCAAATCTAGAAAAATCTGATTTGATTTAGTATGACTTAGATTTTTCTGACAAAATCCACTGTGTTCTCAGATTGGTCCTAATGATGTGGGCTGTTACTTTACGGTTTTCAGTTTAGAGTTTTCTTGGGTCCTAGTTTGGGTAGTATTAACAATATCTGAAACTTGATAGTTGCCAAAATATAACTTAAATAAACATATATAGACATTTATAAAAAAAATAAATGACAAATACAAAGATAGGATTAAACACTGATCTACAGGCATTTTTAATTTTATAATATCTGACAACCTTAAACATTTTTTTAAAAAATGATATCTTAGATTCATGAAAATCAAAAATATGGAAAAGTAAACATCCTCAGAATACACAAGATATTCTAAGAAAGTATGCATGGATATGATATTCTTAGCCTTTTCCATTACTAACATTCTGTCTTCCCAGGTATAGAAGAACTTGCTTCAATTAATTTTATTCTCCATAACACTCAAATTGTTTTGACTACCCAAAAAGACATTCACTTGTTTGACATGTTGATACTCAGAGACTTAATTTCAAGAGTTTTAAAATTAATATTTTCAAACAGACTCTTTAAAGAACTACTTAGAATGTTTAAATGCATCCACATAAAATATTTTATGCCCTTGTCAATTATTTTCCTCTGCATATCCTATAAATTTTGGAGGGTGTTACGTTAAAAACTTTTCTGATTTCTTTTGTTGTTCTGTCAACTTTTGTTTTCTGTATATTGAAACCATATTATTGGGTAGATTCATCCTTTTGTAATTATAACATATTTATTTTTATCTCTATTAAAACTGTGTTAGAACTATGTAGTCTAATACTAGTATTGCTGTATGAGTTTTGGCTAGTTAGTATGTTCCTGGTATATATTTTCCATCCCTTTAATTTCATTATTTCTGTGTTCTTATACTTGTATCCCTAGTAAACAGAATATATAGTTGGCTATTTTTTCTTATACTCCAGGTTTAAAAATCCTAATCTTTTGAGTCTGTATTTTCTATCTTAATGTAACTACTTGAATATTTGAATTGAAATGTATGATCTTAATATTTGTTTTTCCATTTGTTCCAGTTGTTCAACGTTTCCTTTTATATCTCTGAATTTTCTTAACTGTTTCATTTCCTTTTTTGTTAGTGTCTTGTTATATAGTGATTTAAAATGCATCTTTTAATATTTATGGTAGTGATTACAACCTGTCTTTGACTTCAGGAAAACTTTATTTAAGTGAATACGTATATGCCTTATTTCATAGTTATTAGGATATTAATTGTTAGGATATTATATACTTATTTTTTCTTTTTTTAAAAATGTATTTTATTTATTCCTGAGAGAGAGAGAGAAAGAGGCAGAGACGCAGGCAGAGAGAGAAGCAGGCTCCATGCAGTGAGCCTGACGTGGGACTCGATCCCAGGTCTCCAGGATCAGGCCCTGGGCCGAAAGCGGCGCTAAACCGCTGAGCAGGGCTGCCCTATATACTTATTTTAAATAATAAAATTCTCATTCCAGTGTAATTACTATACAGTGTTATATTAGTTTGGGTACACAATATAATGATGCAACAATTCAATATATTTCTTAGTGCTCATCAAGATAAGTGTACTCTTATTTTTTAAAAAAGATTTATTTATTTATGAGAGATACACAGAGAGAGAGAGAGAGGCAGAGACACAAGCAGAAGGAGAAGCAGGCTCCATGCAGGGAACCTCACATGGGACTTGATCCTGGGTCTCCAGGATCACGCCCTGGGCTGCAGGCAGCGCTAAACCGCTGTGCCACCAGGGCTGCCCAAGATAAGTGTACTCTTAATCTCCATCACCTACTTTACCCATCCCCACCCATCCACCTCCCTTCTGGTAACCATCTGTTTATTCTCTATGGTTAAGAGTCTCTTTTTTTGGTTTGTCTCTCTCTCTCTCTTTTTCTTCTTTGTTCATTTGTTTTGTTTCTTAAATTCCACAGATGAGTGAAATCATATGATACTTGTCTTTCTCTGACTGACTTATTTCACTTATCATTATATTCTCTAGTTCCATCCATGTTGTTGCAAATGACAAGATTTCATTCTTATTTGTGGCTGAGTAATATTCCTTTGTGTGTGTGTGTGTGTGTGTGTGTGTGTGTGTGTGTACACCACATCATCTTTATCTGTTCATCAATCTTTGGTCCTTGGGTTGCTTCCATAATTTGGCTATTGCAAATAATGCTAGAAAAAATGTAACAGTGTATATATCCTTTTAAAGTATTGTTTTTGTACTCTTTGAGTAAATACCCAGTAGCACAATTACGGGTAAATGCCCAGTAGCACAATTAATAGAGTAGCCTATTTTTTTAAGATTTTATTTATTTATTTGAGAGAGAGAGATTGAGAGAAACAGCATGAGCATGGGTAGGGACAGAGGGATAAGCAGACTCCCCACTGAGCAGGGAGCCCAATGTGGGGCTCAGTCCCAGGACTCTGGGATCATGACCTAAGCCAAAGGCAGATGCTTAACTGACTGAGCTACCCAGGCACCCTTATTTTTAATTTTTTGAGGTACCTCCATACTGTCTTTATCAGTGGCTGTACCAGTTTGCATTCCCACCAACAGTTCAAGAGGGTTCCTTTTTCTTTACATCCTCACCAATACATATTGTTTCTTGTGTTTTTTATTTTAGCCATTCTGACAGGTGTGACGTGATGTCTCATTGTAGTTTTGATTTGCATTTCCCTGATGGTCAGTGATGTTGAGCATCTTTTCATTTGATTGTTGGGTATCTGTATGTCTTCTTTGAGGAATGTCTGCCCATGTCTTCTGCCCATTTTAAATTGGATTATTTGTTGTTTCGGTGTTGAGTTGTATAAGTTTATATATATATGTTTTGGATACTAACCCTTTATTGGATGTGTTATTTCCAAGTATCTTCTCCCATTCAATAGGTTGTCTTTTGTTTTGCTGATTATTTCCTTTGCTGCTAAGTTTTTTTTTTTTTTTTTTTTGATGGAGTTGTAATAGTTTAACTTTGCCAGGATAGCCATCCTGGTAATGAAAAAAAGTTACAAGGATGATATCAGAGAATTTACTGCCTGTGCTGCCTTCTAGCATTTTTATGGTTTCAAGTCTCACATTTAAGTCCCTAATCCATTTTGAGTCTATTTTTGGGCATAAGAAAGTGGTCGAGTTCCATTCTTTTCCATGTAGCTATCCATTTTTACCAACACCATTTGTTGAAGATACTTTTTTCCATTGCATATTCTTGCCTCTTTTGTCAAAAATTAATTGACCATACCATCCCGGGCTTATTTCTGGGCTTTCTATTCTAGTCCATTTATTTCTCTTCCTGCTGTGTCATTATTAGTGTATAAAAGTGAAATAGATTTTTTTGTGTATTGATTTTGTATCCTGCAACCTTACTGAATTTACTGATCAGTTCTAGTGGTTCTTTGGACTACTATATAGTTTGGACTACTTTGGTTTTCTATATATAGTATCACGTCATCTGTAAATATAAAGTTTTACTTCTTCCTTACCAGTTTGGATGACTTTTATTCCTTTTTCTTGTCTGATGGCTGTGGCTAGGACTTCCAGTAATGTGTTGCATAAAGCTAATGAGAGTAGACATCCCTGCTCTCAGTTTTTCCCTATTGAGTATGATGTTTGCTGTGGGTTTTTCATATATGGCCTTTATTATGTTGAGGTATATTCTTTCTAGAGCTACTTTGTTGAGGGTTTTTTATCATGAATGCATCTAGTACTTTATCACATGCTTTTTCTGCATCTTTTGAAATGATCATATGGTTTTTATTCTTTCTCTTATTGATGGGATGTATCATATTGATTGATTTGTTAATATTGAATCACCCTTGAATGTTGGGAATAAATTGCACTTGGTCATGCGGAATGATTTTTAAAAATATATTCTTGGATTCAGTTTGCAAATATTTTGTTGAGGATTTTTGTATCTATGTTCATCAGGGATATTGGCCTATAGTTCTCTTTTTTTGTGGTGTCTTTATCTGGTTTTGGTATGAGAGTAATGCTGGCCTCATAGGATAAAATTGGAAGTTTTCTTTTCTCTTCTGTTTTTTTTAGAATAGTTTGAGAAGAATAGGCATTGACTCTTCTTTAAACATTTGGTAGAATTTACATGTGAAGTAATCTGGTCCTGGACTTCTGTTTGATGAGACTGTTTTGATTACTGATGCAATTTCATTGCTTGCCATCACTCTGTTCAACTTCTCTATTTCTTCGTGCATCAGCTTTGGTAAGTTATAGGTCTAGAAATTCAATCTATTTTTTCATGGTTGTATAATTTGTTGGCATATACTTTTTCATAATGTTATATTGCAATCCTTTGTATTTATGTGGTGTCGGTTATTATTTCTCCCCTTTCATTTGAGCCTTCTCTCTCTCTTTCTCTCTCTTTCTGAAAACTCTAGCTAAAGTTTTATCAATTTTCTTGATCTTTTCAAAGAACCAGCTCCTAGTTTTATTGATCTGTTTTGTTTTGTTTTTATATTGTCTTAAACACTTATTTTAATTTCATTTATCTCTCAATTATATTTTAGTAATGTGTTTTAATTCCACAGATGTATTTATATAATATATTGTCATGACTTCAATATTTATTAAGATTTACCCAAAATTCTTTGTAATTTATACATTCCTATTTCTCTATTCTTCTGAGATTATTATCCTCATGCCTGAGGAACTTCCTCAGTATTGTTCTAGGATAACCATCCTGGTAATGAAATCTTTCTGTCTCTATCTCTTTTCATTTTTCCCCTAAAATGCCTATTTCAATTTAATTTTAACATTTATTTATTTATTTATTTATTTATTTATTTATTTATAAAATTCTTTTAACCATATTTTTAATGGACATAAAATTCTATGATTGCAGTTGTTTTTATTTTTACCAGTTTTATTTTCTGGCTTCCATTCTGGTGAGATTTTTAGTACTGGTTTTTGAAATCTTATGTGTCTTTTCTCTTGCTGCTATTAAACTTTCTTTTTCCTTTTTCTTTTTTGTTTTAATTGAAGTAGAGTTAACATGCAACATTACATAAGTTTCAGTTATACAGCATTGTGACTTGAAAACTCTATATGTTATGCTATGTTCACTGCAAGCATCTACCATCTATCACAAAAGAACGCTATTACAGTATCATTGATTATATTTCCAGTGTTGTATCTTTCATCTCTGTGACTTATTCTGTCCATTCCCACAATCTCTCTCCTCTGTCAACTGTTAATTTATCCTCTATTTGAATCTGTTTGTTTGTTTGTTTAGATTCTATATGGTATGGAATCATATGGTGAATCATATGATATTTTTTGTTCTCTAATTTATTTCACTTAGCAAAATATCTTCTAGGTTTATCCATGTTGTTGTATGCAAATAGCAAGATCACATTTTTTATGGCTGAGTAATATTCCTTTGTGATATATATATACCGATATTCTTTATCCAGTTATCTATCAATGGACATATCTTGGCTATTAAAAATAATCCTGCAATAAACAGGGGTCCATACATCATTTTCAATTAGTGTTTTCAATTTCTTTGTATAAATACCCAGTAGTAGAATTACTGGATCATCAGTTATTTCTATTTTTATTTATTTTCAGGAAATTCTATACTGTTACCTACATGGCTGCACCAATTTATATTCCCAAAATATTGCATGGGAGTTCCCTGAACATCCTCCAACAATTATTATTTCTTATGTTTTTGATACTAGCCATTCTGACTGGTGGAGGGTAATATTTCATTGTGGTTTTGATTTGCATTTTTCTTATAATTAATGATGTTGAAAATTTTTCCATGTGTCTGTTGGCTGTTTGAATTTCTTCTCTGGAAAAATGTTTATTCAGGTCCTCTGCCCATTTTTAATTGGATTATTGTCATTATTTTGTATTGAGTTCTATAAGTTCTTTATGTATTTTGATTATGAATACCTTGTCAGATATATCATTTGGGCAAAGAACTTTTCCCAGCAGTAAGTTGCCTTTTTATTTTCTAGGTAATTCCCTTTGTTGTGCAGAAGCTTTTTATTTTGTGTAGTACTAATAATTTGGTTTTGTTTTTGTTTTTTTTCCCTGAGGAGACATATGTAGAAAACTGTTTCTAAAGCCAATGTCAAATAGATTACTGTGTGTTTTCTTCTAGGAGTTTTACCATTTCAGGTTTCATATTTAGGTCTTGAATCCATTTTGAGTTTATTTTTGTGCATGGTCTAAGAAAGTGTTCCAGTTTCATTTTTTTGCAAGTAGCTATCCAGTTTCCCAGCACTATTTATTTAAGAGACTATACATTTCTCATTGTATACATTCTTGCCTCTTTTACTGTATTTTAATTTACCGTGTAAGTGTGGGTTTATTTCTGGGCTTTCTGTTCATTTCTACTCATCTGTGTGTCTGTTTTTGTGCCAGTATAATACTGTTTTGATTATTATAGCTTAGTGGTATTTCTTGAAATGTGGGATTGCAATACCTCCAGCTTTGTTCTTTCTCAAGATTGCTTTGACTCTGTTGTCTTTTGTGGTTCTATACAAATTTTAGGATTATTATTATTTTTTAGTTTTGTGAAGAATACTTCAGTATTTTTATGGGAATTGCATTGAATCTCTAGATTGCTTTAGGTAGTATGTACATTTTAGAAATAGTAGTTACTTAGATCTGTGAACATGGTATGTCTTTACATTTTTTTTCCCTGCCATCTTCATTTTTCTTTCAAAGCTTTCATACTGTGGGTCTTTTACCTCTTTAAGTTTATTCCTAGGTATTTCATTCTTTTTGGTGAAATTATTAATGTGATTTTTTCTTACTTCCTCTTTTTATTACTTTGTTATTTAATATAATCACAGCAAGTTGCTATATATTAATTTTGTATCCTGCAACTTTACCAAATTCATTAATCAGTTACAGTAGTGTTTTGGTGAAGTTTTTTTGAGTTTTCTACTTCTAGTATCATTTGCAAATAGGGAGTTTAACTTCTTCCTTACCAGTTTGGATGGTTTTATGCTTTTTTCTTGTCTGATTTCTGTGGCTGGGACTTCCAGTATTATGTTGAATAAAGGTAGTGGGAGTGGACATCTTTATCTTATACCTGATTTCAGAGAAAAATTTATTGCCTTTTCCCCATTGAATATGATGTTAGCTGTGAGTTTGTCATGTATTGGCTTCATTATATTGAGGTATATTCTTTATAAACCTATTTTATTTAGTGTTTTTATCTTGAATGGATGTTGGCTTTTTTCCAGTGCTTTTTCTGCATCTTGAGATGATCATATGATTTTTATCCTTCATGTTGTTATATGGTGTATTATATTGGTTGATTTGAGAATATTGCAGCATCCTTGGATCCTCAGAGTAAATCCCACTTAATTGTGGTGAATGATCCTTTTAATGCATTTTTAATGTGATTTGCACTATTTTGTTAGGATTTTTATATCTATATTCAACAAGGATATTGGTCTGTGACTTTCTTTCTTCTTTTGTCTTTCTACTTGCTCTTTTTTTTTTTTTAATGTTTTTAGTATCATGGTGATGCCGGCCTCATAGAATGTATTTGGAAGCTTCCCTTCCCCTTCTATTTTTTAGCATAATTGGAAGAGAATAACAATTAACTCTTTTAAGTGTGAGTTTTAAATGTGAATTGGAATTCACTTATGAATTCACTTATTACTGAACTTTGGAATGTTCACATTTTCTGTTTCTTTTTTTTTTTTAAGACTAATTTATTTATTCATGAGAGACACACAGAGAGGCAGAGACACAGGGAGAGGGAGAAGCAGGCTCCCCACAGGCAGCCTGATGTGGGACTGGATCCCGGGACTCCGGGATCATGCCCTGAGCAAAAGGCAGATGCTCAACCACTGAGCCACCCAGGCATCCCCAAATGTTCTGTTTCTTTTACTTAGGCTTTTAGTAGTTCACTGTACCTTTGTGTAGTATTTTTTTCTTTGTTCTTATGACTAGGTTAAATATTATTTCTGTGTCTCATGTCTCTCACTTTTTCTTTAATTTTAGGATTCCAATTATATAAATATTTATGTTTCTTCATATACTATGTCTCAAAATTTTATCTGTATTGCCATTGTTTATCCTCTCCATGTTTTATTCTAAATACTTTCTTTTGGTCCGTATTTCACTTCGCTAATCCTATCTTTTCTATTGAATCCAATGTTGACCTCATCTAGTGATATTAAATTTTAATTACTGTATCTTTCAGTTCATTTCATTTTGTCATAATCTTTAATTCTTTGATGAAAATTTCCATCTTGTCATGTAGTTTCTTGAACATAGTAACTACAATTACGTTAAAGTTCATGTGTTTTAAGTCTGGATCTCCTTTGGATCTGTTTATGTAACTTGGCTTTTTTCCTTATTATTTACTTATTTGGTTCTCTCTTCTGATAGACTTGTTAATGTTTAATTAAATGACAGGAGTAGTTTGAGGCTCTGGATTTTATTAACTTCTTGCAGAAAGATTTTACTTTTGCAGGCTATTAAGATCTAGGCACTTCATCTCAATTCAGTCAGACTGGAGTGATTCTAAGAAGGCTGTGAGTCATTGGGAACTTAGTGAGGTTACCAGTGGAAGGGAAGCCAAGAGTTTCAGGAACTCTTTTTGTGCAACCTGAATTCCAGTGTTGTTCTCTTAATGCAGTCTCACTGTAGATAACTCTACTTAGGATCTCTTATTCTCAGACACTGCTTCCTACTAAACTCCTCAGATTTTGGTTTCAAATTGACAAGTGATCCTTAAAGAACAAATTCTACTTCTTTCTCTACTCTCTAGTACCACCACACTCAATACTTATGACACTAGATGTATGGGGATCTTCCCAGACCTTCCAATTTTCCAATTCTCTGCAGACATGAACTGAGAGTTCAATTTGATTCTGACACTATCTACTTGGAGTTAGCATCAGATCTCACAAGTTAAGGACTCAGTCCCACAAGACACCCACAGTTCATATGTCAATCTCAAGTCCAGATAGGTCCTATGCTTCTGCCTGACTAGCAGTAAATTAGTGATCCCCATAGCCTCCTCTTTGTGTTTGGTAATTTGCTAGGATGGCTTATACAACTGAGTAAAACAGTTTACTTATAGTATTGCTGGTTTATTATAAAAGGATACAACTCCAGAACAGTTAGACCAAAGAGATGGATGCATAGGGCTAGGTATGGGAGAAGGAGTGTGGAACTCTCCAGGCATGCCATCTTCACAGCACTGTATTTGTTCATCAGCCTAGAAACTCTCCAAATCCCTTTAGCTTCTTTTTTTTTATAAAGGTCTTATTAAGTAGGAGTGACTAAATCATTGGCCATTTGTGATTAAGTCAATTTCCAACTACATTTCCTTCCCTCAAGATTGGAGTATGGGGCTGAAATTCCAATCACAGGATGGGTTCCATTGGCAGCTAACCTTCACCTCAAGGCTATCTAGAAGCCCTCAACCACCAGTCATCTCATTGGATACAAAAAGACACTTATCACTTGGGAGATTTCAAGAGTTTTAAGAGCTGAGTGCCATGAAACCAGGACAGAAACCAACTATCTATTAAATTGCCACAGACTCTAAGGATAAAAGTAGCACCAAAATTCAAACTTACTTCTGTTAAATAAAAAATTAAATCAAGTAAACTTGAATATCGAATCGACTTTATTAAAGTACTCATGAAAGGCACTCTGAGAAGTTGTATAAAATGAAAGGTTTTTATAGTGGTAGGTAGGGGCAAGAAAGTTATTAGCAGAAGAAAAGGATTGTTCCAGAGTGGCTGTTTGCTAAGGGAAAAAAAAAAAGTTGTCTTATCATAAAGATTACCTCATTTGTGGAAGTTGGTGAGGAACCAGATGACAAACTCATAGGTGCTGATGGAAAGAAAAAAACCATGACTGATTGGTTAAGGCCATGTTTCTGGGGGAGGTTGAAACTGAAATTGTGTGTGTGCGTGTGTGTGTGTGTGTGTATGTGTGTGTGTGTTAAGTTTTTATTTAAACTCAATTTATTTAACCTGTGGTGCAATATTAGTTTCAGGTGTACAATTTACAGATTCCACACTTACATTCAATACCTAGTGCTTATCACAAGTGCACTCCTTACTCTCTGTCATCTATTTAACCCACTTCCCCCCACTCCCTCCACTATCGTAACCATCAGTTTGTTCTTGTAGTTAAGTGTCTATGAAACTTCAGTTAGACTGCTTATCAAGCCCCAGTATGGAAACTCCATCTAAGTCCTTTTTTTTTTTTTTTAAAAAAAAAAAAAAAAGGGATCCCTGGGTGGCGCAGCAGTTTGGCGCCTGCCTTTGGCCCAGGGTGCGATCCTGGAGACCCAGGATCGAATCCCACGTCGGGCTCCCAGTGCATGGAGCCTGCTTCTCCCTCTGCCTGTGTCTCTGCCTCTCTCTCTCTGTATGACTATCATAAATAATAAAATAAAATAAAATAAAATAAAATAAAATAAAATAAAATAAAATAAAATAAAATAAAATAAAAAGATACATAAAGTCCTTTAAAAAAAAAAAAAGGAAACTCCATCTAAGTGACAGCATTTGGGGCCAAAAGTTTTTGTTTTTGTTTTTAATTGGTCAGGACTTAGTGTTTTTACTGGAATCTTGAGTTTTCAGATCGTTGAATTTTCAGGGCTACCTTAGTAGCCTTGAGAGGTCTCCACCTAGGTTCGTTATTTGATCAGACTTTTCTAGTTCTTCTTAACAGAAGCATTGGTGTAATCTAGGAGTTTGAGAAATATTACCTATGGGAAATATACCCTGTCATCTGTTTTGATAAATAAAGTTATATTGGAACACAGATATAGTGAATTGATTACATATTGTCTATGGCTACTTTCCTGCTACAAAGACAGACTTGAGACTGAGTTGGATAGTTGTGACAAAGACTTTATGTCCTATATAGTCTAACATGTTCACTGTCTGGCCCTTTCCGGAATATAACTTGCCAATTTTGCTCAAATCCAATACAGCTAGATAAAAAAGAACTAAAATTATTTGTTATATATCTATTTCTTCTGTTCCTATTGAGAGAATAGCTTTATTGTCTTGGATTTAAATTTTCCATAAAAAACAGTTAAAACAATTATTTTTCATGTGTATGAAACATTTAATGGTAGTTTATTTCAATGTCCAAATTCCATTATATTCATGTTTATTACAGACAAAAATCTATTCTCATATTTTCAGAAAATTATTTTATTTTATTTTTTATTTTTTAGAAAATTATTTTAAAACAAAAAATAGTTCAGTAATGAAAGAAATGCCAGGAGACAAATGTTACTTGTAAGTTGAAATTATACTGCTTATTTATATAACCCAAACAAAACAATATTTATTCACTGAACTTTTAACTAAGTCACAGAATTGTGAACAGAGTTAAGTAGCTGGTCTGCCATTATTTGAACCCTCAGTTGACTAGTGCATAGATTACTGTTAAGCCACTAGGGTTTCTCTTTCTGAAATTTGGAGTAATATTCTTGAATTAGCAGCAGGTTATTCCCACTGTCCACCATATTTATGTAAATAATTCCCTGTAACCCTCCCCAGGAATAACTGAAAAAAGATGTGCTAACTCAAATTAAAGTTGCACATTAAAAGAGGCAATGGATATTTAAATATACTGACAGTGAATATTTTCTTTATGAGGCATATAATTTAGTATGGTTCCACAAAATCTTGTTCTTCACAGCACTTCACAAATTAGAAATCTTGAATATATGGTACCATCTGTAATTATGTAGACTTAAGTAATTTGAGACTAAATAGCCATATTAAAGAGTTCTTAGTATATTATACAAACACCCATACAAATATAAATATGATATTTACCTCTTATGTTCTTGCCTCTATATAGAAGTGCAGTAATATAGAAAAAGGTAGTATGTACAATCCTTGTGTTGTGAGTTTGACTCTCATAATAATGAAAGATGTGATAGGCCTTTTTTCAGAGTTTCTGGTGACAACAAGACCAACTCCTGGATTAATGTTATGATTGGACTGGTTGAGTACACCAGGTTTCTAAACTGATTCCAATGTAAAGAATTTCTGGGAGAGCTTTCTCTTCTTATTTCTACCTTGTTAGCACAGCCCACCATAGAAGCCAACAATTAATCAAGCAAAGAAATACTCTTCCTAGTGCCCACTGAGTTTCAATTCTAGGTAAGACTCTAAATATGAACCTCAGTTCTACCACTTAAAAATGGTAACCCAGAACAAGTAACTTTTATTTCTTCTCCCTGTAGATTACAATGTATCTACTTCATAAAATTAAATGAGATACATGTGGGGCACCTGGGTGGCTCAGTTGGTTGAGCGTCTGCCTTCAGCTCAGGTCATGATCTCAGGGTCCTGGGACTGATCCAGAACCTGGCTTCCTGCTCAGCAGGGAGATGCATCTCCCTCTCCCTCTGCTGCTCAGCTTCCTTGTTCTCTGTCAGATAAATGAATCTTTTTAAAAAATAATAAAATAAATGAGATACACGCAAAGAACTTATTTGTTACTGAAAAAATTGTGATATTTTTCATTATAACCATCATTACCACCACCACCAGTACTAAAGTACTTCCAAAGTTTTTACTGTGAGCTCAAAAATGTATTATTATTATTATTATAACTTTTTCATTATTTTAACTATGAGTAGGATTCATATAGCTAGCTGATTTTTTTCTCACACTGTATAAATTTATTACTCAGCCAGCCTTTTTTCTATGGCTAGTACATTCCCATTATCCTTTTACATAGTTTTGAACTTTTAAAAAATTGCCCTTCTATTTCTTTTTTGCCCTTCTATTTTTAAGCCAATGATATTATTTTAACTGTTTATTTTTGCTGTCCTGATTTTTTTTCTGTCCTGATTTTTAATGAAAAACTAAAAAACTATTCACTTGATACAAGTTAAGATACATATATATCATTGTATGTAAATTTTACTTTAAAAACTGTAAGCAGATAATGAAGTCTAGTTAATGATATGCAGTCTGAAGTGCTTAATAGTTCAGTATACTGATATATAACATGTATTGATAAATATTATTTACTTTGAAATGTATCAGAGAACAAATGGATTAATAGCTGAATAGAATGAAAGAAATGAATATATACATATACATATTCATTTATATATCATGCAAAAGATATAACAGAATCTTAATTGTAGAATTAGGCATATATATGTATGTATTCACATATAATTCTTATACATTTTACTTAAATTTTATATCTTTCATAATAAACTGTTGGGGGAAATGTAGTGAACATATTTGAATCCAGATGGTTTTTAGTTAACATAATAAATTGTCTATTTTAGCAGATCACAATTTCATCCTTGGTGGAGAAATATTAAAACTTTTGAAGATATTAAGGAAAATATGCCAGAGGAACATACCCAATTGATATACATTATTCTTAAGATTATGTCTTATCTAATTACCATTGTACTCATATAAGTCATACAAGCCATATAAGACATAAAATGATACATGCCAATATTTTTGGCCCTGTTAAAATAGGAAAATATGAGTAGCATTTGCTAATATTTAACCTAAATTTATAGGAATTATGATAAAATAAATATTTGTTATTTCTAACTTCTTTCTAAAGTGGGCTTTAGATGAATTTTAAAGCAGAGTCACAAAATCTTGAGCCAAAGTAGAAATGATGGATGCAACCTGTTCCACTGTACAAATGGGCTGATGTCCAATCCTACCTTAAAGGGCTGCAATCTCACAGCCCTTTGTTCTTAAAAAAAAAAAAAGATTCACTGCAGCCAAACTCTCACTTTTGAAGGGGGAATAAAAAAACACTTTGTTAATTTTATAAAAATCTAATAGAAACAGGAAGAAGAAAAGGCAAATCTACACAAAGATGAGAGCAATGGAAAGGAGAGTAAGACAGAGTTGCATCCAGTCGAGTACTTATAACATCCAACCTCATTAGCTGGGGAGGCCCCTTGGAGACAGTCAGCCTCAGTCCCTATTGAGGGGACTGGGTGGAGTGTCGTACCCTCAGATGAGACTTCCAACTGACCATCCCCATAAAGACCAAGTTTATAGGGCAAATTATAGGGTCTGAAGTTAAACATTTGTTTGTTTGCATGCAGTTTGAAGCAAACTGCATTTCTATGTTTTCGTGTCTTTATATTTTCAAGTAGCCTGGGCCATATGTGTTTACCTCTCCTTCTGGATTCCATTCTGGGGGGCCAGCCCAACTTGGAACCAGAGGGGATGGATGCAAGACAAAATTTGTGCAGAAGGACCAGTTCTGACATGGAGGCCAGCTAATATAGAGTAATCAGTCTCCCAAGGTCACTTATGCAGCACAAGTCTCACAAACAACATTCTTCAGCTTGCCTGCATGTGTGCAGGTTGGGATGGGGTGGTCAGTAATGCAGGAAAAATCACAGAAACTTCCATCCATACAATACACCCTTCCAATCTTTGATATGCAAAATAATATATTAATAATTGCCTCAGGGACGTCTGGGTGGTTTAGCGGTTAAGCATCTGCCTTTGGCTCGGGGCGTGATCCCAGAGCCCTGGGATCCAGTTCCACATCAGGCTCCTTGAACGGAGCCTGCTTCTTCTTCTGCCTACGTCTCTGCCTCTTTCTCTGTGTCTCTCATGAATAAATAAATCTGTAAAAAAAAAAATAATAATCACCTTCAGTTTTAAGATGGGGAGTAAATAATAGAAATGTATATAAAAACTTGACAGTCAGTATTCAATAAGGATAAGTATTGCTGTTACTTTGTTGGAATAAATAAGTACACCACTTCTCATGGTGATTAAAATAAAGGAAGCAACATTTCACCTGATTCTGATATAGTATATCTCTTAAAATCATTCATATTATTTAGATTGATAAGCACTTTCATTCCTGTATCACTTCCTTCCCTTAAATCTAAACAGGAGGGGGGGAGGGGCAAGATGGCGGAAGAGCAGGGTCCCCAAATCGCCTGTCCCCACCAAATTACCTAGATAACCTTCAAACCATCCTGAAAATCTACGAATTCGGCCTGAGATGTAAAGAGAGACCAGCTGGAACGCTACAGTGAGAAGAGTCCGCGCTTCTATCAAGGCAGGAAGACGGGGAAAAAGAAATAAAGGAACAAAAGGCCTCCGAGGGGGAGGGGCCCCGCGAGGAGTCGGGCTGAGGCCGGGGCGAGTGTCCCCAGGACAGGAGAGCCCCGTCCCGGAGGAGCAGGAGCTGCACCAACCTTCCCGGGCGGAAAGGGGCCCGCAGGGAGTTGGAGCAGGACCCAGGAGGGCGGGGATGCCCTCGGGCTCCCGGGGACACTAACAGACACCTGCGCCCCGGGAGAGTGCGCCGAGCTCCCTAAGGGCTGCAGCGCGCACGGCGGGACCACCGGAGCAGCTCGGAGGGGCTCGGGCGGCGGCTCCGCGGAGGGGGCTGCGGGGCGGGAGCGCGAATCCACCAGCGCAGGCCCCGGGGCACAGGGCGCCGGGACACAGCCCAGGATCCGGCCTCCCCCGGGACAGGCAGAGGCCGGGAGGGCCCAGGACAGCGAGGACGCTCCTGCCCGGAGCTGAGCAGATCAGCGGCCCCGCCCCGGAGCCTCCAGGCCCTGCAGACGGAAGAGAGCCCCGCGAGTTCCTGCGGGGGCTGACTCCAGGGCTCCAGAGTTGCCATAGCCACTGGGATTGTTCCTCCAGGGGCCTCACCGGGTGAACAACCCCCACTGAGCCCTGCAGCAGGCAGGGGCAGAGCAGCTCCCCCAAGTGCTGACACCTGAGAATCAGCACAGCAGGCCCCTCCCCCAGAAGACCAGCTGGACGGACCAGTGATACTCCCCCGTGTTCCAATACAACTTGTTTTTGGCCACTCTGCACCGAGCAAAATGACTAGAAAGAAAACCTCACCTCAAAAGAAAGAATCAGAAACAGTCCTCTCTCCCACAGAGTTACAAAATCTGGATTACACTTTAATGTCAGAAAGCCAATTCAGAAGCACCATTATACAGCTACTGGTGGCTCTAGAAAAAAGCATTAAGGACTCACAAGACTTCATGACTGCAGAATTTAGATCCAATCAGGCAGAAATTAAAAATCAATTGAATGAGATGCAATCCAAACTAGAAGTCCTAACGACGAGGGTTAACGAGGTGGAAGAACGAGTGAGTGACATAGAAGACAAGTTAATGGCAAAGAGGGAAACTGAGGAAAAAAGAGACAATTAAGGGACCATGAAGACAGATTAAGGGAAATAAATGACAACCTAAGGAAGAAAAACCTACGCTTAATTGGGGTTCCCGAGGGCGCCGAAAGGGCCAGAGGGCCAGAATATGTATTTGAACAAATCCTAGCTGAAAACTTTCCCAATCTGGGAAGGGAAACAGGCATTCAGATCCAGGAAATAGAGAGATCCCCCCGCCAAAAATCAATAAAAACCGTTCAACACCTCGACATTTAATAGCGAAGCTTGCAAATTCCAAAGATAAAGAGAAGATCCTTAAAGCAGCAAGAGACAAGAAGTCCCTGACTTTCATGGGGAGGAATATTAGGGTAACAGCAGACCTCTCCACAGAGACCTGGCAGGCCAGAAAGGGCTGGCAGGATATATTCAGGGTCCTAAATGAGAAGAACATGCAACCAAGAATACTTTATCCAGCAAGGCTCTCATTCAAAATGGAAGGAGAGATAAAGAGCTTCCAAGACAGGCAGGAACTGAAAGAATATGTGACCTCCAAACCAGCTCTGCAAGAAATTTTAAGGGGGACTCTTAAAACTCCCCTTTAAGAAGAAGTTCAGTGGAACAATCCACAAAAACAAGGACTAAATAGATATCATGATGACACTAAACTCATATCTGTCAATAGTAACTCTGAACGTGAACGGGCTTAATGACCCCATCAAAAGGCGCAGGGTTTCAGACTGGATAAAAAAGCAGGACCCATCTATTTGCTGTCTACAAGAGACTCATTTTAGACAGAAGGACACCTACAACCTGAAAATAAAAGGTTGGAGAACCATTTACCATTCAAATGGGTCTCAAAATATACCCTAAAAACTATAGAACACTTCTGAAAGAAATTGAGGAAGACACAAAGAGATGGAAAAATATCCCATGCTCATGGATTGGCAGAATTAATATTGTGAAAATGTCAATGTTACCCAGGGCAATTTACACGTTTAATGCAATCCCTATCAAAATACCATGGACTTTCTTCAGAGACTTAGAACAAATTATTTTAAGATTTGTGTGGAATCAGAAAAGACCCCGAACAGCCAGGGGAATTTTAAAAAAGAAAACCATAGCTGGGGGCATCACAATGCCAGATTTCAGGTTGTACTACAAAGCTGTGTTCATCAAGACAGTGTGGTACTGGCACAAAAACAGACACATAGATCAATGGAACAGAACAGAGAACCTGAAGTGGACCCTGAACTTTATGGTCAACTAATATTTGATAAAGGAGGAAAGACGATCCACTGGAAGAAAGACAGTCTCTTCAATAAATGGTGCTGGGAAAATTGGACATCCACATGCGGAAGAATGAAACTGGACCACTCTCTTGCACCATACACAAAGATAAACTCAAAATAGATGAAAGATCTAAATGTGAGACAAGATTCCATCAAAATCCCAAAGGAGAACTCAGGCAACACCCTTTTTGAACTTGGCCACAGTAACCGGAGAAGGACAAACAGTGTATGTTCTCATTCATTTGGGGAATATGAATAATAGTGAAAGGGAATATAAGGGAAGGGAGAAGAAATGTGTGAGAAATATCAGAAAGGGAGACAGAACATAAAGACTTCTAACTCTGGGAAATGAACTAGGGGTGGTGGAGGGGGAGGAGGGTGGGGGGTGGGGGTGAATGGGTGACGGGCACTGAGGGGTACACTTGACGGGATGAGCACTGGGTGTTATTCTGTATGTTGGTAAATTGAACACCAATAAAATTAATTTATAAAATTAAAAAAAATAAAAAATAAATCTAAACAAATTGTAACTTACCTAGAGAATGCCCTTTGATGAGGTTTGTTTATCTTTTTTCCTTGTTCCTTTATTGTGTGATTTTTAAAGCTGCTTCAGCCTGTAGAATCATTGGCAGTTATATCTTTATACTATTAAACACAAGAATCCCAATTAGAACGAGTTTTGCAGATCTTTTTTTTTTTTTTTTCTCCTGTTTCAACACTATGCAGTTGCTTTTCTGCAGCTTCTGGGGGAGAATTAGCAAATATGTTTGTGAGTATTTAATAGAAAGGTAATTGAAGAATAAAATAGAAGACACAATGGAAATGCTAACTATGAGGAAAAATTAAACCGATAGGGATTATTTAACAAAAAAGAAAGAAAGTTAAAACACAATATGCAATGAAATGGACTTAACTATAGCATGTTATGATATATATTGGCTAGAAAGGAGAACTTCCCAATGATAAATGATAGTTTTTAAACACTGGCACAGATTAGATAAAGTTGTGGGTTACCTCCAAAATTCCCTAAAATGTCAGTGTGTCCCATGTGTGATCTTTGTGATTGATCTTAGTGAAAATTATGAAAACCCAGAAATTTTTGCATCTACCTTTTGTTCTTTATTAAATATAAATTTTGGGATGCCTGGGTGGGTCAGGTGGTTAAGCGTCCAACTCTTAGTTTCAGCTCAGGTCATGATTTCAGGGTCCTGAGATAGAACACTGCATCGGGCCCCACAGTCAGCAAAGATTCTGCTTGAGATCTCTCTCCCTCTCCCACTGCTGCTCCTCCTTCCTCAAATGCTCTCTTTCTCTTTCTAATCATGCTTTCTTTCTTTGTCAGTATTATAATTATTATTATTCCATAGAAATTCTCAGCCACCAAAATTATATTCTAATACCTTAAAGAATGGGATATTTATTTTAGAAATTGAGATTCTTGGTTCGCAGTAGCTTTGTGCTTTTGTTCTCCATGAAAGAGGGTATTAGTATAATCATTTTGCATTGATTTTCTGATTTTTACCAGGAAACAAATAGATATCCTGTGTCTTTACAGATGCAGTACTTTGTTAGTGTATTAGTGTGTTACTGTTTGAAACCTAAAGGAGAAAAAAGAAAGACAAAACTGGTAGATACTTGGGGACGTTCTATACTTTTTCTTCTTCTTTTTTAATCCTTAGTTTTTTGAAAAGGTAGGTCACATTATTTTTACTTTATACATGAGTAAATTGAAGTCCAATTGGATTCAATGTTTTCGTCAAATACCCAGGCAATAGACGATAAAACCTGGATTAGAACACATGTCTGCTTGATTCCAAAGCCAAAATATTTATACTATGCAGGTATTCTGGCTCACATAAAAATTGCCTGGTGAACCCTTAAAATATCAATGATTTGAATGTTCAGAATAAGTTGAAAAGTACTAAATTACACTATTTTTAATTTTTTTGAAATATGTATTTTAATGTATTTTAAAGATACATAAGCCAGATTTAAGATATAACTTACCAATTATTTTATTCCCCATTAGCAATACAGTGTTGATGATCAGATACTTAGCTATTAATTATATTTGTATGACTAAGATAAAACAATAATGCGTTATCATTATCACATATTCAGATGTCAAGAATGAGTACTTCTGATTTCAGGCACAAAATTTCTAATGTTATTTTCTAGTTTTTTGAAATCAAAACTAATGTGTAAGAATATGTTACTTGTACACTACTACCATTTTAAAGATAAGAATTGGTTTTCTGGTTTAGAGATTAAATATATACAAATAAAAATGAAAACGCAGTTTACAAGGGATTTGACACACAGAACTAATTTGTGACATTCATTTTTGAGATTAATTTTTAGGAGTCACAGGATTAACTTTAAAAATAGCAATGTTGTGAATATAATAGAAATATGTAATGAATACAGTGTTATCTATGTACTTTGTTACTTACTAATGAAATAATATGATGACGTCTAATTTAATTACAAATTTCCAGCTAGATGGCAAGCAATTCAGTATGGAATTAAGTGTAATGATGTAATTTTGTGATTAGTGTGTTTCTTTTGTTTTTTTAAAGATTTATTTATTTATTCATGAGAGACATAGGGAGAGAGGCAGAAGCAGGAAGGCTCTCTGCAGGAGCCTGATTGCAGGACTCAATCCCAGGACTCCAGGGTCATGCCCTGAGCCGAAGGCAGATGCTCAACCGCTGAGCCACCCAGGCATCCCAGTGTGTTTCCTTTAAACTTTCAATCATAAATTATATTTTAATTTGGGAATGTGTTGACACAATATAAACATTGCATAAATTCTTACTGTATACAGATGGAAAAGTAAAAATTTTTGTTATAAGCATTAAAGCAATTTTGTTGATAGAATTTATTAGCTCTGCATTTTGTATCTTTTTATATTACCATGTGGTTTATATAATTATAATAACAATAAAATAATCCCATGAATTTATGCAATTAGATTATTGATATGTGTCTATTTACAAACTTACCTCAGAAACTGAAACATAAATTACATTTCTGGCATAAAGTAACATGCTTTTACTGAATTTTAGGCTATGACAAAGTAGATTTTTGCTGAGATTATTACATTAAAAATAAATCTTGCAAAATTCATATCCACGTTCAGTGAATTTTTCCATTTCTCTTATCTTTTTATTAAATTATTATCCAATATCATTTTATTGAATGCCTATTAAATTTAAGTACTCTGTTAGGTGTTGGCATATATATAGTATGGCTACAATCAGTATGTGGCTAGTAACAAAATGACAGGGAAGAAAAACATTAAACAAATACTTGTAAATATTAGGTATGTTGTGTATTTTCTGAGCTTTGGGACACATAGCTGTAGTCCAGGGGGTAGGGGGGATTCTGAGGGCTGAAACATGCTGAGACTTAGGGGTGAGAGAAGAGTATTTCTGAAAGAGAGAATTACCATTGTAAAGGCATTGAGGTGAGCTGTTTAGAAAGCAGTGGTATATTAGTTTTCTACTGGTGCTGTAACAAATTACCACAAACTCAGCAGCTTAAAATAACACAAATTTATTCTGTTACAATTCTGTAGGTCAGAAGTTTGGGGTAGGTGTTTGTCTGGTTCCTCTGGTATAGGGTTCACAAGACAAAAATCAAGATGTCAGCAGCCAGGGCTCTTATCTGGAAGTTCTGAGGGTGAGGAGGATGGGAGGAGGAAATCCATTTCCAAGCTCCTTGAGGTTGATGGCAGGTTTCATTTCTTTGCATCCATAGGGCTGAGGTTCCCATTTCCTTGCTGGCTGTCAGCCAGAAACCGTTCTCAGCAACTTAAGGCTTCTCATATTCCTTGTCATATTGAAAGCTGCTGCTTCTGACAGTGCACAGTCTTTTTTACCTATTGCAGATCTCTGACTTCCCTTTCTGCCATATCTTTGTTTCTGCTTTTATCTGTGGAAAAAAACTCTGCTCCTCAGAGCCCTATAAGGCAGTGGGCCGACCAAGGTAATTCAGGAGAATCTTTCTATTGTAAGACCAACTGATTAGTAATTTTAACTGCATTGGCAAAATCCCTTTGCCATGTGATTCAGCATATTCATAGGCTTGGCACCATAGGCAGGGGCCAAAATTCTGCTTACCACAGGAGATAGGAATTTCATTGCAGATAAAGAGATCAAGGAGCTTCGTGGCTTGGTTGTTGTTTCAATATATTCGGACATTGAAGTCACTCACAGGATGACAAAGTTGTAGTGGAGAGAAGAACTGAAGTCAAATGGAAAGGTCTACAATAAATGAAGAGCAATAACCCAGAAGTTGCCCGTTAATAAACACAAGGATAAGTAGAGGGCTACACGAGCCTCAGAAATTGAAGAAATATTGCAGACTATGGAGGGGAAGTTAATCAGGAAGTTGCACTGGAGAGCCGTAGTAAGTGCTGAAAAAAGAGATACCTCCAAATGCTTGGAAGAGGGTCAGGTTTCAGGTCAGATGCTGAACTGGGTGTTCTCACAGTTTATGACATTGAGGAGTTCATTTGCAATGGACCAGTGTTTCTATGGATAAAGTAGAAAATTTGAGAGAGAAATACAGTTGGGAATGGATCAAGAGAGAACACAAATTTAATCATGGGGATGGAAGCATTGGAAAGAATTGGCAGAAAGTAGAAGTGAAAGGAAAGTGAATTGAGGGGACTACAGATTTGCCAATAAGATAAGAAATCTAATGACCCCTTGAAACTGGATATATTTCTTTCAGTAATTATTAAGGGATCAACAAATGAAGTCCAGTAGCTGAGAATTCATGGTCTCCAATAGTGGTAGTAGAGTTGGTACCAAGCAGATTTTAGGGACTGTGAAGTCTAAAGCATGTGTGATCCAAGCCAGTCATTTGTCTCTTTCATTATTTGTTATGTATCATGAGTGACGACACCTAAAGTTAAGAATAAATTATCTCAAACTGTGGTTCTGATGTGTATGGGTTTCAGTTTTGACCTTATAATTTTGCTCAAGTTACTTAACTTCTTCTGTGCCACAGATTCTTCAGCCACAAAGTGGAAATAATGACAGTAGTGACTGTTTCATTGGGTAGCTTTGAGTAAATGGCCCATTGTAAGCATTTGTAACTGTTAGCTGTAGCTATTTAATGGCCATTTCTACAGTTTTTTTTTTTCAGCTACTTATATACAATTTAAATATTATGGTGCATGCAAGATAAACAATTTTTCAGACTGGGGATCTGTGCTAAACTTAATAATTTTATGTTATTTTGGTTCAGTTGTGCAACCTAGTAAGCCGAATATTAACCTTAGAGAAGTTTATATTATTGCTTGTATGTTCCGGTGGAGCTGAATCAACAGTTGATAAGAAAATAGGTTACAGTTTTAAGTGATTTTGGTAGATTTAAAAATGCCAATCCAGGAAAAGTAAAGTTGCCTGAAGGATTATTTTTTCTTTAATAAAAAAGAGCCATGATCATCTAGACATAATACTCTTGAGAAATACATTTGTCAAGAAATGTATTTGTCATTAAAACCAAAGGAGGTCAAATGATTTTCTAGGTATAGTAGTCAATAAATATCTACTGTCACCTATATACAGGCAGAAAAAATATGCTGTCACTTCTATTATTGGAAAACTGTCCAACTCTTTTCTAGCTTTCTCCTCCAAGCACCCTTCCATGGAGAATTACCCCTGTACAACTCAATTTGTAGCATAGTAAAATGTTTTTAAGATAAGGAGCCATTTCCTAATGCTAGCCTATTGCCATTTAGGATTAGTTCAAATGGTACAATTGACGGTTTGAAACCTTATATGCTCATTTTTATGCTACGTGAGTTGGATATGTTTTAGAATTCATTCTATTATTTTATTTATATTATTTTATCTAATTTATTATTTTACAAAGAAAATATTTTAAGTGCATTAGAGTATTAGATGCTGAATCTGATGTTTTTTTAATGATTTCAAAAGGATGTAAAAATCCTTTACAGAGGATCTGAGAAGAAATGTGTTTTTAAATACATTATGATTAAAATAGTTAATGTCAATAAATTAAAACACTCCCCCCCCAGAAAAAAAAAAAAAAACACTTCCAAAGAGTATTGATGTCACATATTAAGTGATTGGTAATTGTGATTTTGGTCACTGTGTTTTTACACTGGCTTTTTCAATTCATAACTATAAGATTTTGATTGGATATTTTGATTGAACTGCTGGTTTTTTAAATTGGTATATACAAGGCACTTTATTAACCATTTTAAAGGATGTGAATGTATTCAATTTAGTTCCTGTCTTAGGGGTACTAATACAACTAAAGGGTGAATCATGTACATATATAAAAATTGTCAAAGGTATAGTATAGTAAGGACCATAGGGAAATGCAAAACAGAATAGAGGATAAGAAGAGAGGTACTAACAGAAATTTGCCAATCAAAACTGTCTCTTTATATTGCAGATAGACAATGGAAATACTAAGTAGAAAAATAGGATATAGAATGTATACTGTAATCATACTATAGTACACTCTAATAAGGAATATTTTACAAATATACAAGTAGAAAATATTAGAGGACAATATCTAAAAGTATAATTATTCATTTTTTATCTCCCGTATTTTGTTTCCTCAAGATAAGGGAGTGAAGGAGGTTAGAAAGGGTGGAGGAAGTCTCTAAACATGAATGTGGGCATCTGCTGGAGTCTATATTCAGCTTAATTCCATAGGGACAGGAGACCCTGTAGCATCACTTTGACCATATAGTTGGTTGCACCTTGAGGCACAGGGGCTAGTGTTTTGTACCTGTATGTACAAATTAAAAACACTGAGCTGGTAATCTCGTAAGTGAAGCAGCTTCCCATAGGCCAAAGGAAAGTCTCCAGTGAAGGAAGCAGCTATGAAACTTCTGCAGCTAACACTCATAGCAGCTGTACCTATTAAAAGGGTACAGACAGAGAGCAGCAAGTGTTCAGAGTACAGTATCGAGCAATTGACAGCATATCTATATTTAATCTCACATATGCACAGTGTTCAGTCTAAACACTTATCAAGTACTACTTGATTAGCTTACTGAAAATGAACAGTGAACTGGTATAGGTTTAAAAAGAAAACACAAAAACACTATAACATCCTTTCTAATCCAGAAAAATATCAATATATCTGGGAGCAGTCTCAAGTATATCCATATTTATGGATAGGTTAGGTATTAAAGTAATGTACTATATTCAGCTATTATAAAAGGGCAAAGAAGGACTCAACTCTTGCTATTTATATATTTTAAGGTGTACTCAGCAAAGTAATAATAATTATATTATTATTAATAATAATTATTATTATTATTATAGTGGATATTTCTTAACTTAAAACTTTAAGCCTTACTTCTCTGAAAAATTTAACTCTATCAAATATATTACTTCTGTGGAATGCTTTGTAAATTATATATGCCCACATAGTTGTACTGACGACATGACATGTATAATGACATCTCATTTATCCAGTTGCTATTTATCTCCAAACTTAAAGTAATTAAACCATGATCCAGATCATCAGAATTTGAAAACCATACTGAATTCCTGAGACTTCCAATAAAGAGCACAAAACACCTTGCTAGCTTCAGCGCATATACCCTGCTGTTGGGAAAATATGATTAAAGATAAAATATTTTCCTAACTCAGAAATCCTCTCTACAAAGGTAATAGAGAAAGAAAATGCTTTTATTATTGAGTAAGCATTAAATCAGGATGTGAAACATAACACAGACAATCCACAAAGAGAGCACAAAGACAGAAATCTAATTCTTTTATATAGTCAAGCAAATACAACCCATAATGTACATGTGTTTAAAATAAACCATATCTAGTCCTCCAGTAAAGAAAACTTTATAGTATCATATTTGTTAAACATAGTTCATCCTGAATTTACCTTGTAATTGGTGTGACCATCTGTGTTAACCAACTGGCTTTACCCAGGAGAGAAACAAACTTCTCATATCATCTATGGCATGGGGTAGTTTTGTAGCCTAGAGAAAGGTACCCAACAAGTTGGTCAACTATCTCCAATGGTAACTGGTGGATATGGTGCTATGTCCCTTGATCTTGACATTTCAAAGAGATGGCTTCTAGGTCTCTGACAAAGAAGTCCCTGGGTCTCAAAGTTGACAAAAGGCCTATCTAGTTTACAAAGAGATTTATATAGACTTCAGCAACAGGAAAAAGTACTTACAATTATATGTTTACAAATGTAAATTCTCTAAGAAAGCAGAAAGAAGAGAAATTTCTTCTATTATTTTCAATAGGGGAAATTAAACCTCTTACTTTTAATTTTTATTTGTCCTTACACTGCTCATGGTAGAGCTCCTTAGACACCAGGGGAGTCATTTACTCTGACTTCTGGTATGTCAGAAGTATATAGTTTTAAATCTCAATGTAGATTGTACATTATCTGGGTTTCAGGCTTCTTGTTGGAGATAAATATCCTGACTACAGAAGGATGAAGGGACAACTCTCAAGTCTGACACTGAGTGATGAGATTATACTTATAAAGACAGAGAAGTATGAAAGGAAGAAAAGAGGAAGGGAGAGAGTAGGAAAAAGGAAACAGTTAGGAACCTTCTAGTGGGAAGAAACCACCTAGGGAACTGCTGAGGGCCTGGCATGGTTTTATTACCACACAAAAATTATAATTGACTTTTAAAAATATATCGTTAGGATCATTTAATTGTTTAATATTTTTAACATACTGGTAACTGGAAGATATTTTAGGGTCACATTCTTTCTATCTTGAATGATGCTCTTTGACCATGTCTTCTTCAGGTTCCTCTTTTTCCTTAGAACTTGTAAGAAAAGTATGCAGTCTGTGAGTGAATAGTGGTTGGTTTTTATAAGGATTCAAGGTTGTATACAAACTACTGTGTATGTGCATAAGTCACCCCCAGGAAACATCAGGGAACACTGATTCAGATGAAAGCAAAGAACAATTTCTTCTTTGCAATTGCAAAAACAAAATGATTTTGTCTTACATTATCTTTTTAAAGATATTGTCTATTTATTTGAGAGAGAGCAGGAGCAGGATGGAGGGCTGAGGAAGAGGAAAAGTAGGCTCCCCAGTGAGCAGGGAGTCCAACACAGGGCTCAATCCCAGGACCCCAAGAACATGACCTGAGCTGAAGGCAGGCACTTACCTGACTGAGCCACCCAGGCACCCCAGCCTTATGTGATTATGGCCATTTTTCAGCGTTTAGTTTAGTAAGTGTAACAAATACTTAACAAATAAAGAAGTACAGTCTCTGAAACCAAACTACCTAGGTTCAAATCCCAGCTCTGCCATATACTGTCTGTGTGACCTTGAGCAAGCTATTTCAACTCCTGTTTTCTTATTTAAAAATGGTAATTATTAATAGTGCTTACCTTGTAGAATTGTAATGATAATTAAATGAGTTTCGAGAGAGAGAGATTGTCAAAACAAATCAACAAATATAAACTGTTACCTATAGTCCAAGTCTAACTTTAACCTGGAGACATTCTGTGCTTTAAATATTTAAGGAAGAAAAAAAAAAGGGAGGAGTGATATTTTTTAGAAGAATTTCTAACCAAAATACATGTTTATAAGTCACATTTTGAGAGTGTGCTTTCTAAATATAGAAGAAAAAAATAATGTTTTATAATATCATATATTGTCCATGTTTATTGTACAGCTAATTGTAGCCAAGTTTGTTTTATAGATTCACAGGATATGAGAAGTCATAGAATTTTTAAAATTATTAGGGGATCCCTGGGTGACTCAGCTGTTTGGCGCCTGCCTTTGATCCAGGGCGTGATCCTGGAGTCCCGGGATCGAGTCCCACGTCGGGCTCCCGGCATGAGGCCTGCTTCTCCCTCTCTGTGTCTCTGCCCCTCTCTGTCGCTCTGTGTCTATCATGAATAAATAAATAAAAAATCTTAAAAAAATAAAATTATTATGTTGCATACTTGAAACTAATAATAATGTATCAATTATACTTACATAAATAAATAAAATTAGGAAGACAAAAAAGGAAAAATAAATTGTATTAGTCCTTTTTTAGTTTAATTATCATGAACTCAATTTTATGATTTTGAATGTTAGTGTATATTATAGTTAGGCCAACTTTTCCTGCTTCTGATGACATATTTTGATATTAATGTGTTTAAAGACTTATTAGAATATAATGCAATACCTTATAATATGTATATTTTATTCTGTCTCACATGTTAGCACATACTTCACCTTGGAATGAATTAAGAAGTGAAAATTGCACAAACTTCACAGAACTCAGGAAAACAATGAATTCTTAGAAAATCTTTTCTGGCATTGCCATCTTGGAAAATAAGGGGAGGAGATCTCAAAATGTTCATGATTTTTAAGTATTGCCTTAAGAAAATGAAAGTAAGGGATCCCTGGGTGGCTCAGCAGTTTAGCGCCTGCCTTTGGTCCAGGGCAAGATCCTTTAGTCCCGGGATCAAGTCCCACATCGGGCTCCCTGCATGGAGCCTGCTTTTCCCTCTGCCTGTGTCTCTGCCTCTCTCTCTCTCTCTCTCTCTCTCTCTCTCTCTCTCTCGAATAAATAAGATCTTAAAAAAAAAAAAAAGAAAAAAAGAAAACGAAAGTAATTCTCTACCTGTCCACTAGGATTCATACTAGACTGAATAAAAATAAATTATTTAAGGTTTTATATTTAACGAAACTACCAGTGTTAAAAGCTGTTGAGCAAGTGTAAAGCAAGCTTCCTGTCTTTTTGATGTGCCAGTGTGGGTGTTAGGGGGCTTGCAACTATTCTATTCTTATTCTGATTCAGCAAACTTGGGGTAGGTAAATCATTTTGGAGATTACATATATATATATGAAATAATATACATATGCATATGTATAATTATTATGTATTAATATATATAATGCTTCCTAGAATAGCTTTAGAAACAAATCTAAATTTGCATTTTAAATGCTAATAATCCTATTTATATTAATTTCATCATAAATTGTGCCTATACTAAAAAAACAGTCACTAGACTTAAAATTTATCATCAGCTTAATTATATCCTCTCAGGTCTTAAAACAACAACAACATCTTTGTTTTGTGTGTAAAATGACAGCAGGTGCTTTTTTACCAGATATAGGATAACATGGATTGGTAAATATGCACTCCTTTTCCTGTATATAGCATTGTAGAAAATTGTTTCTCCAAAAGATTTATGTTAGTTAGGATCTGCTAATTATGTGTCAGTAGCAGATTATTACAAAATTCCAGTGGTTTAACCTAACAAAAGTTTACATCTTGCTTTTGTTAAATGACAGTTACGTAGCCAAGGCTCTGTTCCAGAAGTCATTCAGGATCCCAGACTATGGAAGGCACTAGATATCTGCATATATGCATGTATAGCTGCATCCTGTCGGTCACCATACCAACAGAAAGCAATATTTGGTGAACTCATGCCTGTTCTTCAGGACTTTGTCCTAGAAGAGGCATACTTATTTTCAGTTAATTGCCCTGCAGCCTGAACTTGTCCCAAAGCCTTCCCTAACCTAGGGGAATAAGACAAGTGGTGAGCCACTAGTGAGGTCTACTGATATCCAAGGGTTCATTTTGTCTTGAATATATTTAGCAGTTTTTGTAAATACTCAGAACCTGGTGAATACTGAGCGTTACTTTACAATCTTGTTTTATTAAGTACTAAATACTTCTAAATTCAGAATTAATTTTAATTATTAAATTTTATAAGTATTTTCATTTTTTAGTACTTTGACAGTAAATTATAAACCTTCTTATGTCATTTTTTAACATATAGTCACAATAAATGACTGCATTGCCTAATGGCCATCAAATATATTATTCTTGGTTAATCCATATTTTCTACACTTCTCTATACATCATAGTTTTTTAATACGTATCAAAAGTGTGGATTGATTTTCACTTACCTGAGTAATTTTAAATCATGATTTAAAAAAAATTTGACCAGTTCCTAAATAATCTCATTATTAAAAAAAATTGCAGGGAAAATTAACAATTTGTACAATGGAAATGGTTTTAAAATAGATAAGCTCTAATTAAATTTCTTTGGAATCATCACTTTTTATTTACCTAAATATGCACTTAGATATTTTTTAATGTAATGGTCATAATAGTCAATTATGATTGTATTTTTTAAACTATTAGAGGAAACTAAAATACATTTGAATTAAGAAAAAAATCCTTAAAGTAGAGAAGTTTTGCTAAATTTTTAAAAATATAATGCTAGGGATCCCTGGGTGGCGCAGCGGTTTGGCGCCTGCCTTTGGCCCGGGGCGCGATCCTGGAGACCCGGGATCGAATCCCGCATCAGGCTCCCGGTGCATGGAGCCTGCTTCTCCCTCTGCCTATGTCTCTGCCTCTCTCTCTCTCTCTCTCTGTGACTATCATAAATAAATAAATAAAAATTTAAAAAAAATATATAATGCTAATTTTTTAGGTTTTGTTAAAATTAATTTAAAATGTAATGTCTTAGGTAATAAATTAATGAACAATTATATGTTAAAGTATCTGAAATTGTCTTATAAGGCTTTTTTTTTTTTGACAGAAAGAGTGGATAGAACAAAATAATTGCTATCTTGTTTCAGTCTTTATCTCTAGCATATTTTTAAACCTTCAGTGGTTGATAGCAATTATACCAAAGATGCTTTCCCAAAACCTCAAACCTGTCATGTTTTGTTTTGTTTGGACTCAAAAGAATTCTCTGAGTTCAGTTGATTCGGTAATTATGTTTTGAATTAACGGCTTCACATTATCTTCTAAAATTTAAAATAAAGTCTTATAACATTGCCAAGTTAGAAAAATAGTGATCATAGTTACTACAATTTTGTGTAGCACAGGACTATATTTATGTTGCTTCATTTTATTTTGGGATATAATCGTTTTCTTCAAGAAAATGTATTGTGTCTAGAAAGAAGGTTTGAAAATGTTTTCCTTAACTTTACTGAGCTTTTATTTTCTTGTTTCCAAAATGAGATTATAAATCTCTTTTGAAGAACAAATTGTGATACCTCAAATATGTGTATAACTAACATGGTGCTTGCAATGGTTTACCACTTTAAAAAATAGCATTCTGTCCATTATTTTTGTTCTTATTGTTTAAGCCTATGATTAAGTTTATAAATTCTTAGAGCTAGAAAAAAATTGTGGTTGTGATTTCTTTACACTCTATATTTTAAATTATGTTTCTTTATTATTTTTTATAAATGTGTGCTTCCTGGTATAGAATTTGAGAGTCAAGGAAACATAGAACACAATAAAATGGGCTAGGATAGAGTTATTCATTTATATTATTACTTTTATAGATAATAATAGGTGCTTATAGTTGTATTTGAAATTTTTTTTAAAGATTTATGTATTTATTTATTCATGAGACACACACACAGAGAGAGAGAGAGTGAGAGAGAGAGAGAGGCAGAAGGAGAAGCAGACTCCCGCCAGAAAGCTCAATGCTAGACTCCATCCAAGATCCCGGAATCACGCCCTGAGCCAAAGGCAGAAGTCCAGCCACTGAGCCATCCAGGTGTCCCTGTATTTGAAGTTTGGACACAATTCTACCCACTTATAATCTACTGTAATGTGTAAAATTTTTTTTATCTTCAAGTCACAGAAACCTCATCTTGAGCCTGTTCAAGCAATGTCCACAAACAGTAGTCTGAGGTAGAATGACCTTTAGGCAGGGTGTCAGTAATGCCATCTAGCGCCCAAATGCTTTCCAACATTCTAACTTGTCACTGGTGATGGTATGAACTTCAGTCTAGTAACAGAATGGCAGCAGCATTTCCAAGCTACACTTCCAGACACAGCTGCATCCTAATAGGAAGAAAAATCTGTTATTCTCTGTGTTTCATTTTTGAGATTAAAGAAACTTTCTCCGAGACTCCGGTAGATTAATCAGAATTATCCCATTCCTACAAAAAATACTGAAAGGCAGAATAATATTATCACTCATTTAGGAATGTAATGGATATCAGGATGACAATCAATGACATCACTGAAGACCACAGGTTTAGCTATCCTGCATACAAATGCATCTTCTTCCTATACATAGGCACTTCCAGAAATGGCCATACCTATCTGAAATATGTTTATACCTTCCCCAAAACGAGATGATTCGAGGACTCATACAATTACTAAAGCAAATTCAAGTTCATGATTTCTGTTAAATATAGTCCTTTACAACAAGTTAGAGTCCATAGGACTCTATGGACTCTCTCATAACTTTTCTCTAAAAAGAAATGTTTCATTCTCTGCCTAAGTTTGAAAACTTCCCATAGTAGAAAATGAGAAAGACTACTAACATAAAAACTCTTCTTGAAAAAAAGCGGAGGGGATTCCTGCCTGGCTCAGCGGTTTAGCGCCGCCTTCGCCCCAGGGCATGATCTTGGAGTCCTGGGATTGAGTCCCCCGTCAGGCTCCCTGCATGGAGCCTGCTTCTCCCTCTGCCTGTATCTCTACCTCTCGCTGTGTGTGTGTCTCTCATGAATAAATAAATGAAATCTTTACAAAGAAAAAAAAGGGGGGGGGGAATAAAACAGTGGTACTGAGTCATAGCATGGTTCATGTTCTGTTAGAAGGTCAGAGTGAATACACAATTCTGGTCGTTGACTAAATCCCTCGTTCTACACATCTGACAGCTCCGTGTTTAGGAAAGGGGGTGATGGTGGCAACTTCCTTCTCCCTATCTACTGTGGGCATTTGGGGGATGGGCATATGGACTAATGCCTTACCTTTGAACTACAGAGCTTTAACAATCCACTTCCCGTTGAATGGGTTTGGTGAGCTGAATATTGGTTTAATTATGGAAATATACTCTCAATCAGGTTTACAGTCACTTTAGCAATGCATTTCCCCTTAAAAATTCAGTTGGCTTCTGAGTCTTTTGCATTCAGTTCCATGGCCTGCTAATCTAGCCAGTAAGCTGTCTCAGCAAGGAATTTTTCCTGGAAGTCTAGTCCCAGCCATAGACATCAGAGTCATATCCATCCATTCCCCTAAACCTGCAGTCATAATCATTTAATGGCCTCCAGCATCAGGAAAATTAAAAGAATAGCTTCAGGCAGGAAGTCATATATATAATTTATTCTTTTCATCTACATTTTGAAGATGAGTTTGTCTCCTTTGCTAGGTGAATAATATTAAACTGGAGGTGTTTGCTAGAAGTCTGAGGCTAGTGGCTTTCCTTTTGTCTTCATTCCCACTGTCTGCTTACCCCAGCTTGTAGTAGAAAGTTTGGCTTTTTAAACACTCAAAAGTTCCACATTATTAGACTCTAAGTCAACTGTGGTCCACAGATGTGAAGACTCTCTTTCAGCAGAATTGTGTTTTTTTCCTTCTGTGCTTTCCAAACATAAATGTTAGCCCAAGTGTAACTCTTTCTCGAAGGGCTTAACAAAAAGTTACAAGAAGTAGCCAGAACACCAGAATTCTGAATTTTTTTCTGTCAGTTCCCTAAATGAGCAAACATTCAGTTAAATGCTTCAATTTCACCCAAGAAGGATCATTTCATCACTAAACTTTGAAGACTGGAATGGGTCATCTTTTCCCTTGCTTTATCACCAATTGTTAGAGTAACAAGTTTACTTGTGACAACTCATTTCTGGTGAAAGATATGGTATCAGGATGTTTCCATATCATAGTTATTGTAAATAATGCCTTGATGAACATGAAGTGTGCAAATATCTTTTCAACTTAGTGTTCTTGTTTTCTTCAGATAAATAGCTTGAAGTGGAACTGCTGAATCATGTGGTAGCAATATTTTTAAATTTTTTGAGGAAACTTCACTCTTTTTGTATAGTGTCTGCGCCAATTTACACTCCCACTAATAGTCCACAAGGGTTCCCTTTTCTGCTTATCCTTGCCAACAATTATTATTTCTAGTCATTTTGATAATGGCCACTCTAACCCATAGGAAATGACATCTCCTTGTGGTTTTGATCTGCAGTATCATGATGATCAATGATCTAGAACATATTATCAAGAACCTATTAGTTATCTGTACATCTTTAGAAAAAATGCCTATTTGGATTTTCTGCCCAATTTAAATCAGATTTTGATTTGTTTTTGGTTTTGGCTATTGAGTTGTACGAGATTGTCATATATTTTGAGTATTAGCCCTTTGTCATATGTATTATTATTGAATATTTTCCCATTTACTAGGTTGCCTTTTCACTTTATTAATGGTTTCCTTTGCTGTTAAGAAGCTTTTTAGTTTGGTATAGTCCCATCTGGTTATCTTTTCTTTTATTTGTTTTGCTTTTGATTTCAGATGCAAAAAAATATTACCAAGACCTGTGTCAAGAAGTTACCTCCTCTGTCTTCTTTATATAGTTTTATGGTTTTAGGTCTTATGTTCAAATCTTTAATCCATTTTGAATTAATTTCTAATTAATTTTTGTGTATGCTATAAGATAATGGTCCCTTTTCATTCTTTTTCCTTTTGGTTGTCCACTTTCCCCAACATCATATTATTGAAGAAACTGTCCTTTCTCCATTTTATATTCTTGAATATAAGAATATATTCTTATATTCTTCTTTGTTATAAATTAACTGACCATTTTTGCAAGAGTTTAATTTGGGAGTTCCTATTTTGTTCCATTTGCCTATGAATCTGTTTTTATGTCAATACCATACTAATTACTGTAACTTTGTAATATAGTTCAAAATCAAAGGATATGAGGCCTCCAGCTTTATTTTTCTTTCTCAAGATTGCTTTAGCTATTCAAAGTCTTTTACAGATCTGTATGGGTTTAAGCATTCTTTTTTGTTGTTCTGTTTCTGTGGAAAATGCCTTTGGGATTTTGGTAGGGAGTCTGTAGAATCTGAAGATTGCTTTAGGTAGTGTAGATGTTTTAACAATTAAAATTTTCTAACCCATGAGCATAGAACAGTTTTCTATTTATTCGTGTCTTTTAAAATTTCTTTTATTAAGATCATATAGGGCAGCCTGGGTGGCTCAGCGGTTTAGCACTGCCTTTGGCCCAGAGCGTGATCCTGGAGACCTGGGATCGAGTCCCACGTCGGGCTCCCTGCATGAAGCCTGCTTCTCCCTCTGCCTGTGTCTCTGCCTCTCTCTTTGTGTCTCTCATGAATAAATAAATAAAATCTTTAAAAAAAAAAATATATATATATATATATATATTTTATAGTGTTTAATATATAGGTCTTTCATCTCCTTGGTTAAATTTATTTATAGGTATTTTATTCTTTTTGATAATAGTAATGGGATTTTTAAAAATTTCTCTTTCTGATAAATCATTATTAGTATAGAAACACAACAGATTTTTGGTATTGATTTTGAGCTGGTTCATTGCTATTTTACTAAGTTAATCTATTAGTTGTAGCAGGTTTTTGGTGGAGTCTTTAGGATTTTCTTTCTTTCTTTCTTTCTTTTTTTTTGGGGGGGGTTCTGTACGTAATATAATGTCATCCACAAATAATGGCAGTTTTACTTTTTTCTTTCTAGTTTGGATGCCTTTTTTTCCTTTTTCTTGCCTAACTGCTTTGGCTAGGACTCTTAATACTGTGTTGCATAAAAATGGTGAGAGTGGACATCGTTGTCCTATTTCTAATCTTAGAGGAATTATCATTCAAGATAATATTAACTGTGAGCTTGCCATATGTGGTCTTTACCATGTTGTGGTATGTTCCTTCTATACCCTCTCTGTTGGGTACAAATGACTTTGAACTTGGTCAGATTTTTTTTCTACATCTATTGAGATGATCATATTAATTTTTACCCTCCATTTTGTTAGTATGGTGTATATTATATTGAGTGATTTGCAGATTTTGAACCATTTTTGTATCCTCGAAATAAATTCTACTTGATTATGGTGTATGATCCTTTTGCTGTATGTTGAATTTGGTTTGCTAATATTTTGCTGAGGACTTTTGCATATATGCTCATCAGAAATATTGCTCTGCATTTTTCCTTTCTTGTGGCACCTTAGTCTGATTTTGGTATTAGGGTAATAATGCTGGCTTTATAAAATAAGTTTGGAAGAGTTTCCTCCTCTTTTTTTATTTTTATTTTTTATTTTTATTTTTTTATTTTATTTTTTTTAAATTTTTTATTGTTGTTCAATTTACCAACATACAGAATAACACCCAGTGCTCATCCCGTCAAGTGCCCCCCTCAGTGCCCGTTACCCATTCATCCCCACCCCCCGCCCTCCTCCCCTTCCACCACCCCTAGTTCATTTCCCAGAGTTAGGAGTCTTTATGTTCTGTCTCCCTTTCTGATATTTCCCACACATTTCTTCTCCCTTTCCTTATATTCCCTTTCACTATTATTTATATTCCCCAAATGAATGAGAACATATAATGTTTGTCCTTCTCCGATTGACTTACTTCACTCAGCATACTTTCCAGTTCCATCCACGTTGAAGCAAATGGTGGGTATTTGTCCTTTCTAATGGCTGAGGAATATTCCATTGTATACATAAACCACATCTTCTTTATCCATTCATCTTTCGATGGGCACCGAGGCTCCTTCCACAGTTTGGCTACTGTGGACATTGCTGCTAGAAACATCGGGGTGCAGGTGTCCTGGCGTTTCATTGCATCTGTATCTTTGGGGTAAATACCCAACAGTGCAATTGCTGGGTCGTAGGGCAGGTCTATTTTAACTCTTTGAGGAACCTCCACACAGTTTTCCAGAGTGGCTGCACCAGTTCACATTCCCACCAACAGTGTAAGAGGGTTCCCCTTTCTCCGCATCCTCTCCAACATTTGTGGTTTCCTGCCTTGTTAATTTTCCCCATTCTCACTGCTGTGAGGTGGTGTCTCATTGTGATTTTGATTTGTATTTCCCTGATGGCAAGTGATGCAGAGCATTTTCTCATGCGCATGTTGGCCATGTCTATGTCTTCCTCTGTGAGATTTCTCTTCATGTCTTTTGCCCATTTCATGATTGGATTGTTTGTTTCTTTGGTGTTGACTTTAATAAGTTCTTTATAGATTTTGGAAACAAGCCCTTTATCTGATATGTTATTTGCAAATATCTTCTCCCATTCTGTAGGTTGTCTTTTAGTTCTGTTGACTGTATCCTTTGCTGTGCAAAAGCTTCTTATCTTGATGAAGTCCCAATAGTTCATTTTTGCTTTTGCTTCTTTTGCTTTCGTGGATGTATCTTGCAAGAAGTTACTGTGGCCAAGTTCAAAAAGGGTGTTGCCTGTGTTCTCTAGGATTTTGATGGAATCTTGTCTCACATTTAGATCTTTCATCCATTTTGAGTTTATCTTTGTGTATGGTGAAAGAGAAGTCAAACTCTCCCTCTTCGCCGATGACATGATACTCTACATAGAAAACCCAAAAGCCTCCACCCCAAGATTGCTAGAAGTCATACAGCAATTTGGTAGCATGGCAGGATACAAAATCAATGCCCAGAAATCAGTGGCATTTCTATACACTAACAATGAGACTGAAAGAAGATAAATTAAGGAGTCAATCCCATTTACAATTGCACCCAAAAGCATAAGATACATAGGAATAAACCTAACCAATGAGGTAAAGGATCTATACCCTAAAAACTATAGAACACTTCTGAAAGAAATTGAGGAAGACACAAAGAGATGGAAAAATATTCCATGCTCATGGATTGGCAGAATTAATATTGTGAAAATGTCAATGTTACCCAGGGCAATTTACACATATAATGCAATCCCTATCAAAATACCATGGACTTTCTTCAGAGAGTTAGAACAAATTAGTTTAAGATTTGTGTGGAATCAGAAAAGACCCCGAACAGCCAGGGGAATTTTAAAAAAGAAAACCATATCTGGGGGCATCACAATGCCAGATTTCAGGTTGTACTACAAAGCTGTGGTCATCAAGACAGTGTGGTACTGGCACAAAAACAGACACATAGATCAATGGAACAGAACAGAGAACCTGAAGTGGACCCTGAACTTTATGGTCAACTAATATTTGATAAAGGAGGAAAGACGATCCATTGGAAGAAAGATAGTCTCTTCAATAAATGGTGCTGGGGAAATTGGACATCCACATGCAGAAGAGTTTCCTCCTCTTATATTTTTTTGGAAAAGTTTGGAGAAGCATTGGTATTTATTCTTTAAGGTTTGATAGAATTCCCTAGTGAAACTGGTCCTTGACTTTTGTTTATTGGGGGACTTTTGATTACTGATTCAATCTTCATAGTAGTAATAGGTCTGATAGAAATAAATTTTTTATTTCATCTTGAATGGTAAGTTGTATGCTTCTAGGTAGTTGTATGTTCCTAGTTGTAGTTATCCATTTCTTGTAGGTTATCTAATTTGTTAGCATATAATTGTTTATAGTAGTCTTTTACAATCCTTTGTGTTTCTGTGGCATTATTTATAATTTCTCCTCTTTCATTCTGATTTTATTTGAATTTTCACTGTTTATTCCTTCATGATTCTAGCTCAAGGTTTGGCCACTTTGTTTATCTCTTCAGAGAACCACCTCTTAGTTTTACTCATCTTTTCTACTATCGTTTTAGTTTCTATTTTATTTATTTTTGTTCCAATATTTCTTATTTCCTTCCTCCTACTAACTTTGGGCTTTGTTTAATGATTTTTCTAGTTCCTTGAAGTGTAAAGTTTGGTTTTTTGAGACTCTGTTGGTTCTTGAGGTTGGAATTTATTGCTGTGAACTTTCCTCTTAGAAGTGCTTTTGCTGCATCCCAAAAATTTTGATATGTTACCTTTCCATTTTCATTTATCTCAAGGTATTTTTTTACTTCTCTTTTTATTTCTTCTATTATCCATTGTATATTCATTTGTATGTTTAATCACTACATATTTGTGAAATTTCCAGTTTTATTTGTGGAATTAATTTCAGGTTTCATACCAATGTGGTAGGAAAAGATGCTGAAATAATTTCAATTCTCTTAAATTTATAAAGATTTATTTTGTCACCTAACATGCAATCTGTCTTGCAAGGTGCTCCATATGCTCTTGAGAAGACTGTGTATCCTCTTGCTTTGGGATGGAATGTTCTGTAAATATCCATTAAGTCCATCTGGCTTCATGTGTCATTTAAAGCCAATGTTTTCTTGCTGATTTTCTCTCTGGATGATCTACCACTTGATGTAAGTGGATGTTACATTCCCCCCTTCTATTATATTACTATATTGCTGTCTATTTTTCCCTTTAGGTCGCTTAATATTTGCTATATGTATAGGTACTCCTATGTTGGGTACACAAATATTTACAAATGTTCTGTATTCTGGTTAGACTGAGCTCTTAATCATTATATAATCTTTTCTTTTTCTCTTTTTACACCTTGATTTTGTCTAATATAAGTATAGCTACTTCAGCTTTCTTTTGATTTCTTTGATGGAACATCTTTTTTTCCATCCCTTCTTTAGTCTGTGTGTGTTCTTACATTGATAGTGAGTCTCTAGCAGGCAGCATATAGATGGGTCTTGGTTTGTTTTGTTTTGTTTTGTTTTTTGTTATGTTTGTTTTTATTTGGCCACTCTTTGTCTTTTGATTGGGAAATTAGTCTATTTCCATTTAAAGTAATTATTGATAGATATATGGTTGCCATTTTGTTCATTGTTTTCTGGCTATTTTTATAGTTCCTTTTTGTTCTTTTCTTATCTTGTTCTCTTCCTTTGTTGTTTGATGACTTTTGTGCATGTGTGGTATGCTTATATTCATTTCTCGTTATCTTTTGTGTATGTACTATAGTTTTTTGCTCAATGACAGGGACACGTTTTGGTGCTAGGATGTCAAAATAATTAGCCATGCTACTTAGATTCATGGAGTTCCATAGGTTGGATGTTCCAATAATTAGGCTCTGAGCCTAAGATTCCGGTATTAGTGTTGAATATAAGGGAAGTGCTCCCGGGAGAAAGCAGTAAGGAAGTTGGAGAAACAAGGTGGGAAGACAAAAAAACTAGGATATAGTGAAATTTCAGTGAAGCTCCAGACTCAGCCCGATCCTATGAGGGGAGACTCTAGAGGTTAAATTATGCTTCAGACTTTGCCCTGCCTTTAGGTAAAGGAGTAAGACTTTTTTTATGATTTTATTTATTTATTAGAGACACAGAGAGTGAGACAGAGACACAGGCAGAGGGAGAAGCGGTTCCATGCAGGGAGCCCGACATGGGACTCGATCCCGGGTATCCCGGATCACGCCCTGGGCTGAACGCGATGCCAAACCGCTAAGCCACCAGGGCTACCCAAGGAGTAAGACTTTTATACTCTTGTTAGCTAGCACAGGCGTCAGTGGGGGTATGGGAGTGTGGTAGTGCTTAAAACTTTCAGGTATGTTCAGCAACTCCTACAGGTGAGAATACTCTACTAAAACAGTTCTTTGAAGGTTACAGATCTAAGGGTCTGTAAGTTCAGTTTCACCTTCTGTTTCTCTTAACCTCATTTTATCTCTTCTTTTCCAGATTTTTTTTTCCACCCTGGTTAGTGAGACCATACTTTTTACTCATACATAATCTGTTATCTCTTCCCAATCCCATCCTCCTACTGCAGCCAGAAACCACTTTATCACTTCCTTAGTGTTGTTTTCCTCTCTCTTATTTTATTTAGGATTTATTTAGGACTATTTAGGATTGAAATTCCAACTTCCTGATAAAAGGATACTACATAGACCATGATCCCAGAACAAAGTTATGTACTTTCATCTGGAGCTTCTTGTTTTCTGTTTAAAGGAATTGTACTCAAACTCTGAAGACAGACATATGATTCCAGTTTTGTCAGTTAACTTGATGTGTAACTTTTAACAATGTATATAACCTGGGGTGCCTGGGTGGCTCAGTTTGTTAAGCATCCAGCTCTTGGTTTTGGCTCAGGTCATAATCTCAGGGTCATGAGATTGAGCCCCAGTTGGGTTCCATGCTTAGCGTGAGTCTGCTTGAGATTCCCTCCTTCCCTTTCCCTCTGTCCCTCTCCCCGCTCATGCTCTATCTCTCCCAAATACATAAAGAAATAAATAAATTCTTCTAAAAGATTATATACAAAGCCTAAGTCTCAATTCCTCCATCTAGAAAATAGAGGTAATGCTCATCCATATCTCATACAATTGCTATGAGTGTTAAATACATGCTCAGTACAGTGCTTGACACATGTTAGATCCTTAGTAGATGATAGCAACTATTAATAATAAATACAGAAACTATAATATAGAAATATTACTTGAAGATTGTCAATGAAGTAGAAACACTTCTTTTAATAAATTTACTATTAAATCTTTATTCTATGAAGATATGCATTTTTTCACCATTTATATATGGTATATATATATATATATTTATTATATATATTTTCACTATTTATATATGGTATATATATATATTTATATACACACATATATAACATATATAACACATCTCTTAGAGATACATTTGACTCCGTCAATTTAAATAGTATTAGTTATCTTATTCCTAAATCCATCGCAGATTAGACTAGTATTTCTCAAGCCATGTTCCAAAGAACTCTTACATTAAGTGAAATGTTAAATACAGCACAAAATAACTAAACAATTTTTTAATTTAGCATAATTATTACTTTACAATTTATTTTCAAGATACAAAAATACCACATTTAGAGCTCTTGTACTAATGAAAAAAATGACTTAAGAAGGCATTTTTCATTTCCAAATCCTATCATAGAGTTGAAAGCTAAGTTACATGAAGCATTAAACAATTATGTTTAACGTTTTTCTTTGAATCATAAACAGTTTTGCTAACTAACTGTCCAATAGCTGGTCTACATTAAATGCCTTAACTTACAATTTTATATGTTTTTGTTATATTGCTAAATATTTTGTTAAATGTGATAATCAAATGTGGATCATTTGAATGATCAAATAAAATTTTGGCATCTACTTTAATCCCAGAGCATATTTTATCTCACCTTCCTGATTATGTCTGCATTATTTTTTTTTTAAATTTTTATTTTTTTATGATAGTCATACAGAGAGAGAGAGAGAGAGAGGCAGAGACACAGGCAGAGGGAGAAGCAGGCTCTATGCACCGGGAGCCCAACGTGGGATTCGATCCCGGGTCTCCAGGATCGCGCCCTGGGCCAAAGGCAGGCGCCAAACTGCTGCGCCACCCAGGGATCCCATGTCTGCATTATAATATGAAAAATATCACAGGGTCAAATAGGTTCGGAAAACCCTGCATTAAAAGGAACAAATTAGGAGGGGGTTTTGCTAGAAACATAATGACAGCAGTAACATGAAGGGGCACTTGACAGAATGGCAGCAAGTCAAGCTGACATCCCAGCATAACAAAGCACAGGAGAGTAAGTGATATTTATAATGATATTTCTAAATTATACATTAAAATGGACTGTCATTCAATATACTCAAATTGATAAGGCAGGAGTATATATAATGAATTTTAGGATAATTTCTGTCTGTCACAGAAGTTTTGAAAGAAATTTTGACATTGAAATGGGAATCTCAGTTATCTTTTTTGTTGAAAAATGTGAAATGCCTTATTCAATAATGATGTTGGTTAAATAACTTGTTAATTGTAAAGTTTGAATGCTACTTTATAAATGACCATTACTTATTAACCATTTAAATAAGCTAATATTATTAGAATAATGCAGTGGCATGAACAATTAAAGTAAGTGTAGCAGGGCCTTCAATAGGTATGTCCCGTCTTTGACACTATCAGTAATAAATCACAATATTATTTTCTGTTCTGCTAGCCCCTTATCTCCAAACATCCAATGGTATCAAATACAATAATATCAAACTAAGCTCAAAATCAAAAGATATCATTTATTTTGCCAAGTTCCCATTCAAATATAGTAGGTGACCTCTTGACTCTCAACGATATTTCCATGTTTTTCTTATTTTATATTCATGCTCTTTATTCTTTCTTTTTTTTAATTTTTTTTTTATTTATGATAGTCACAGAGAGAGAGTGAGAGAGAGAGAGAGAGAGAGGCAGAGACACAGGCAGAGGGAGAAGCAGGCTCCATGCACTGGGAGCCTGACGTGGGATTCGATCCCGGGTCTCCAGGATCGTGCCCTGGACCAAAGGCAGGCGCCAAACTGCTGCGCCACCCAGGGGTCCCTCTTTATTCTTTCTAAAGATGCTTCTCTTTTTATTTGTAGAAAGAAATTAAAGAAACTAATACTACCCCAGAACAAAAGGCACAGTTTCATAACGTCAGAGTCAGGGTTAAAGGTCAGTAGAGCTGGAGTTCAAGAAAGGAGGTTAATGATGAGGTTGGGCTCATTGAATCTTATTCTACTTCACAGTGGCCTGAGTTTTCAAATCCTCTCATTAAAGACAATGAACATTTAATGAGTGCTTGCTAAGTGGCAGTTACAGATCTAAGATAAGAGCTTTATATGTGTAAAATATTTTATTTTCACAAAGATCTCATGAGATAAAAATTTTAACAATTTTAAAACTATAATTTCCATTTTCAAGATATGAAATGTCTTCTAGTAATGGTTTAACATAATTCTTACCACAAAATCATATGTTCTCATTTACTCTTTCCCAGCTGCAAATTAGAGTTGGATTTCCTAGATTGTGAGGAAAGGAAAATAATTGTAAAAAAAATGATTTTCATTTCATCCAGGGAAGAAATTTTGTTAACAAGATGGAATCAGGAAAGAGAAAATTTCATTGAATTGATAAGAGGAAGGCATGTGAAAAAATGTTAAAAACCCTGGGGCGCCTGGGTGGCTCAGCAGTTAAGCATCTACCTTCAGCTCAGGGCATGATCCCAGGATCCTGGATTGAGTCCCACATCAGGCTCCTTGCAGGAAGCCTGCTTCTCCCTCTGCTTGTGTCTCTGCCTCTCTCTGTGTGTCTCTCAGGAATAAATAAAATGTTTTTTAAAAATGTTAAAAACCCTGTTAACAATTCCTTCATGGCAATGAAAGTGTCATGGTGATTTCAGAATTTATATTTATTGTAATGATATGAAAGAGATTAATAGCTATGATGGTATGTAAAGAACTCTGGACCAGAGTCAGAAATTTTCAGACAGGTTCCAACTTTGCTATATTGTCCTTGTTGACTGGAAATAGTATTAATTATTGAGCATCTATCATAAACAGGCATTTTTGCTAACTTCTTTGCATATGTTAATTGCCCTTAACTTAATGTACCAAAATTGGAAACTTCAGATTTTACGGACTAAAGCACAACTTACTTTTTTTTAAGATTTTATTTATTTGAGAGAGAGAGAGAAAACATAAGTGGGAAGAGAGAGGGAGAAGCGATCCCAGGACCCCGAGATCATGACCCAATCTGAAGACAGATGCATAACCAACTGAGCCACGCAGGTGCCCCAAAAGCACAACTTGATTTCCTGTGTAGAAAAATTCTATTTATATCATTTATATCTATTTATATCATGAGCTTTCTCATGAGTTTTTACATTATAGAAATTGAGTTAGTAGTCATTTTATGTTGGCTGCTAATTTACTTAGTCTGCAGTATAATGGTTAGCTCTCCCTGCTTAATTGAGAGAAAAGGTCAATAGAAAGTAGGAAAGAAAGTTTTAGTATTGTTCATTTGTGTTCATACTAGCTTTCAGTGCCAGTGGAATGTTTTATGCCATACACAAACCTAATGGTTCAAAATGTTCTCTTCTTTGGGAGCAAGGAAAATGGCTTCATGTTTGGTTTTTATTTCCTCAAGAAAATTTCCAGATCTGGGATTAACTCTAAAAACCTTGTTTGAATCTAACAAAGAGTCAGAGTTGCCTTATTAAATGTGGCAACCTCTGCCAAATACTCCTTTCAGTATAAAAAAGCTCCATTAAGCCTGTACATTGAGCACTCTCTCACTGCATCATGTGTGCGTGCACGCATACGTTTTCATTTGTGAAACCAATTTAAACACTGCATTCTTAAAAAGCTGGCATTCTTAAAAAACCTCAAATTTATAGAGAAGAAAAAATGTTTGGAAGTAATTTAAATCATTTGCTATACTACCAAATCTGAATGTGGGTGAGCTACAGTTTGTCAAAACACACATTCTTTATTAATGTTACCTTCTCTTGCTTTCAGAGGGCAACGAAGAGAGAAGGCTAAAGCTGGAAAAACACTTTTTTTTTTTTTTTTGGCCAATCCAGAATTTCTGGTCTCTAAATACTTTGGCAACCATTAGGGAACTAAAAGAGGTATAATTGAAAAAGAAATTAAAATGTTAAATTCAAGGACACAGTGCTTTGAATAAAGCCCTGGTAACTTGAACTTGATAAATTCATCAATCATAAGTAAAAGGTCTAGCATAAATGAGGAATTTTGCAGCTTGTAACACTAATTTTTTTTGGCTTGTTTATATTTAATATTATGAATTTAATAATATTTAATATTACACCTTTTTACAAATTATTTTCTAACAGTTTATTTCTGGATTCAATTTGCTACTGCTTTAAGATACATGCATACATACTTATAAGTGAAATTGACCTGTCATATTCTCACAGTTTCCTTTTGGGGTTTTGGTATGACTGTTATGCATCTAGTACAACAAAATATTATAGGGAATTAATTTATAAATTAAATTATTAACCTTTACAAGTTGGTAACATCTCTTTTATTGCACACTTTCAATTTGTAGGACTCTTAGAACTTGAAGCTAAAATGGATTAGTTTACTGTTATTAGTTTATTATTTTACTCTCTTTAGTTTATTCTGTGTGTAGATATCATTTGAAGTAGTAAATCTAGAAAGCAGTTTAAGAATGGAACAAAATCTCTTATTTACATGGGAAGAAAATGTAAAGGCAAAATAAGTTGTGATTATCTAGGTCCATGTGAGGTTTGTCTGTATTTACTCATCATCAATAGCTCATTTAGGTGAATCTCAACAGCTTGTAAATTTGAGTAGAAAAAATAAAATAAATAAATATCTTCTTTACATTATTATATTTTGTTTTACTTCATTTTCTGGTATTATTAAATAAAATATTTATATTTTGATTTTAGTAGTGATATTTTTTCAATAATTTTCTTTATATTATTGTATAGAATTTTTATCATACTTTGTTAGATGCAAGCACTGTTGGTATTGCATAATATTGACTGATTATTTATGTACTATCCTAGGTTATCAAACAAAAGATGTTTATAACCTAGGATAGTACATAAATTCCTAAATATTACTTAAATTTATTCAACTATGAATTTTTTTAAAGATTTTATTTATTTATTCATGACAGAGAGAGAGAGAGAGAGAGAGAGAGAGAGAGAGAGTGAGAAGCAGGTTCAATGTCGGGAGTGAGATGTGGGACTCGATCCCAGGTCTCCAGGATCACACCCCAGGCCGAAGGCGGCACTAAACCGCTGGGCCACCGGGGCTGCCTCAACTATGATTTTTAAATTAATTTAAATGCTATGCTTTTTTGAAATAATTGCTCTTTTAAAAAACTCATTGGCTACTTTCCCCTAATATAAAGTTTATACCCAACTACCAATTTTAGCTTATAGAAATATTAAATTGTGAAACATTTAGAGTTGGATTAGCATTATATTGATTTCATCTTTTTATTTATTTTAATTGAAAATAAAGTGCACTGCCAGTCACAATATTCACAAATATATGTACCCATGTTTTGTTTATAATATCACAAATATAAAAATTTACAGAAATTATAAATAAGTAAATTCATAAAAATAAACTGTGTAACAAACTCTAATTGAATAGTGATGGTAGTTTCTGCAATATAAAGATGAAAAATGCATAAACCTGTCCTTTTAGTGGCTCACATTATAGCAGACAGACACAAGCAATGTCAATATAGCATGATAATAGCTAAAACCCTGCATTTATTGAGCACTTTATATGCGTCTGCCCTGCTTTTAGTAGTTTTACCTCATTTACTCCTCTCAACAACTCTTAAGAGTGGGTTCTATTACTATTTCTATTTTACAGAAGAGAAAACACTGCATAGAGAGAATATGTAACTCGCCTAAGGTCACATAATTAGTAACTTGCTAAGCTGACACTGAAACCAAGGAGCTTGAATCTCACCCAAGGAAAAGAGGCATACACAAGCTGTAACAGAGAGATGAGGCTGAGTTAAGCTTGATAAATAAATAAGAATGTGCAGTTAAGGGCTGCACAGTGATGGAAAAGGACGTTGTCTGCATGAGGGGAAGTTTTCTGGGGGGCACCTTGGTGTCTTAGTGGTTGAGCATCTGCTTTTGGCTCAGGGTGTGATCCCAAGTTCCTGGGACCAAGTCCCACATCACACTTCCAGGAGGGAGTCTGCTTCTCCCTCTGTCTATGTCTCTGCCCCTCTCTGTCTCTCATGAATAAATAAAATCTTTAAATAAATAAATAAACAAACAAACAAACAAACAAACAAGACTGTAAAATTCATGATGAAAAGTATGAGGAGACTAGGCCAATTTGACAGATAAGGGCCATATCATTGTAGTCCTCTTAAGTAGTCCTCTTTGTGATGATATATATATATATATATATATATATATATATATATATATATCACACCACATCTTCTTTATTCATTATTCATTCATCAGTATACTGTATACTGATGGACACTTTCCATAATTTGGCTATTGTTGATTATGCTGCTATAAACATTGGGATGCATTGTTCAATCAGTTCAATCCCTTCAAATCAGGGGCATATTTTTGTATCCTTTGGATAAATACCTAGTAATGTAATTGCTGGGTCATAGGGTAGTTCTATTTTTAACTTTTTGAGGAACCTGCACACTGTTTTCTTTTAATTTAAATTCAATTAATTAACGAATAGTATTTTATTAGTTTCAGAGGTAGAGTTCAGTGATTCATCAGTCTTATATAATACCCAGTGCTCATAAAATACTCTAGTTCCATCCACAAAACTGCAAATGGCAAGATTTCTTCCTATTTTTATTTTTATTTTTTTTTGGTGGCTGAGTAGTATTCCATTGTGTGTGTGTGTGTGTGTGTGCGTGTGTGTGTGTGTGCGTGCGCGCTGCATCTTTTTTATCCATTCATCTGTCAATGGACATCTGGGCTCTTTCCATAGTTTAGCTATTGTGGATGTTGCTTCTATAAGCATTGGGGTGCAGGTGCCCTTTTGGATCACTACATTTGTATCTTTAGGGTAGATACCTAGTAGTGTATTTGCTGTGTCATAAGGTAGCTCTACTTTCAACTTTTTTTTAGGAATGTCCATTCTGTTTTCCAGACTGGCTGCACCAGCTTGTATTCCCACCAACAGTGTATGAGGGTTCCCCATTCTCTGAACCCTTACCAACATTTGTTGTTTCCTGGCTTATTTTAGCCATTCTGACTGATATGAGGTGGTATCTCATTGTGTTTTTTTGATTTATATTTCCCCGATGCCAAGTGATATGGAGCATCTTTTCATGTGTCTCTTAGCTATCTGGATGGCTTGAAGCTCATGCCATTAGACTATCCTACTCTTTATTGCAATCTTCATTAAACTCTTATCATACCTCTTCCTCTATTCTTTGAAGTTTATAGATCCTTACTCATTTAGCCTATTTCCAATATTGCTCCTAAAATCGTTCTGATTTATATAAATTGTCGGTTTGCTTTAGCATGTCAGCTCCTTGAACCCATTTTTTTCCAGGATCTTGTTCTCTGTCCTATTTCAGCCATCCATGCATACCCAAGTGCTACCTGACGTCTCTACTCCACAGTGTCCAAGTGCTACCTGATATCTCTACTATGATGTTCAACTGAAATTTCAAATTTAACTTGAATAAACTGATTTGCCGATTGTTTTCTCCTCTCTAGGAGTGGAACACTTTTCCATACTTCCTTTCTAGGTTTTTGGCTGGTCTAATAATCAAATTGACATTAGATAGACTAACGGGAAAAACACAAATTGGATTTTATATGTACCAGAGCCCTAAAGAAGGAACCCAAGAACAAATAGGTCACTTGAGGCTTATATGTCATTCTGAGCTAAGGAATGTAGTAGGACTCTGACTTCAAAGGGGAGGAAGGTAATTCACAGGACAATAAGAAAAGCAGGCGTTTGGTAATTAAATGTTTGCCCTGCCACACAGATAGGTCCTTCAACAAAAAGTCATCTCTGGTAATAACTCTCTTTCTGGGCCACCCCCCCCCAAATATTTTGGGGAGTTAAGGGAGAGGTAAAAGTTTTTTCAAGTCCAGTGAGTCTTGGCTGCCTTTAGCTCACATAATCTACATGCCAAAATGGCATATTTTAGGGTCACCTGTCTGCTCCCCCCTCACTTCAAATGTTATTTATGCAGTTTTTTTCTATGCCCATAAATTTCTATGCAATTCTTTTGTTTGCTCAGGCAAAACCTTAGAAATAACCTCAGACTCCTCTATTTCTCTTGAAGCCCACATACAAAAAATTAGGGAATTTGATCATTCCACTTTAAAATATATACACTCTTCATCCAATTGTCCCCAGTCACACTGATAAAAACCTTATTTAAACCACCATCATCTCCCAACATATTATAGTCACCTTCTAAGGAGTCTTTTACTTTCCACACTTAACCTTTCTGCAGTCTCTATTAATCTAGTTTTTTGCCCTGTTTTATTCATTGTAAGTGAGTTACCATGTCCAGTCCATACTTAAGGGGAGGGGATTCATGCAAAAGTGTAAATACAAGAAAGCAGATATTTTTGGAGGCCACTCTAAAAGGTATCAACATCAGGCTACATATCCAGTTTCAGGGTTTTTCTTTAAGACTTTATTTATTTATGAATTTGAGAGAAAGCAAGAGAACACAGTGGGAGGGGAGGTAGGGGGACAAGCAGATTTCCCACTGAGTGCAGAGCCCATTGCAGTGCTCAATCTCAGGACCCCAAGATCATGACTTGACCCAAAGTCAGATGCTTAACTGACTAAGCGACCAGGCACTCCAACATATTCAACTTTAACTATTAAGCCTGACACTCAGAATTTAAAGCTAGAAGCTTACTAACCCTCTGTAGCAAAGAATTTAACTGCCTTTCAGTTTAAAAGCTGCCAACATGGTCATACCTACCAACACTGAAAAAGTCCAAGAATGGAAAGATTTTCTTTCCTTCCAGTTCAATACGAAGCCAGCCTAATCTGCGAATAGCAAGCTGTTCTGTATAGTTTAAGGTCAACCAGCGTAAGTGTGCAACAACTCCTGAAACCTTGGCATCTGTGTTTTGGCTGAGACTACACATGGCCTTGTCTTTCTGTGGTTCATGGGACCTGGAGGCTTTGCTGAGGCCCATCCACCCCCCACATCATCACCTAAGACTCACAAGGATATAAAAATAGCTCGTAACCTATGGCCTCCATAAGCTGTAGACAGCCTTTCAGGCTAAACTCTTATGATCTGAGACTTAAAGACCTTGCTAAAAACTTAGCAATACAAAATCTATTGCATAGTAGTCGAACAGAATACATATACCCTGCTAACAAAAGAAAGACGAAAGAACTGAGCAAAGCACGCTGAGTTCATCCATTCAAATTTATCAGCAGGAAAAGTGAACCTTTCTTTGCTATTCAGAGAAGCTGAAAATATAACACTGGGAGAGTTCCTTCTACATGAAAAGAAATGCCAGGAAGGAGAAACAAGTGTTTCTCTCAAACTTTAACTTTTTCAAATATTTTATTTGCTTTATAATTGTTTTTTATTATTAAGAAAAGTAAACATAATCACATATCAATCTTTGATTTTATGATTTAAATATGTTTATGTTTTAAAAAGTCCTAATCATTCTGTGATAATTGGTAAGTAATGTTTACTTATATTTTCTCCAAGTACTTTTTTTTTGTAATTTAGCACTTTAATCTATTTAGAGTTTATTCAAATGACATTTAAGAATATATTTTCCCCTAATACTAACCAATTGGTAAATCCCAGCCTATTGAATAACCTGATATATTTCTCTTTCCCTTTTGAAGTACAATAAATTTAGAACTCTGAGTCTTCTCAAGTAGAAGTAAATATCAATACATTAGCCTTGGAGGAAAATTCAATAATAAATGCAAAATATAGCCAAGAATACATGCATATCCTTTAACTGAGACTTTATGACTCTATAAATATTTTAAAAGATATAATCACAGAACTGTTTTGAGAATGTTATCACAGCATTAATTTTAAAGAAAAAATGGAAATAAAAAACATCTAAAAGTAGAAGCCTGCCTGGCAAGAAGAATAAAATTATGCTTATATGGTGGAATTTTGTGCATTCATCATAAAGCACATTGAAAGAAAACATTTGATGTGAAAAGAATCTTGAGAATATAATCTGGGTCCAAAATTTAGGATAATGTACAGTAATTTCAATCAATTACTTTGCACAGAAAAAGACTGGGAAAAGCACATAGATGATTTATCGGTGATTGTCTTTGGGTGATTGGATTATGTCTCGATCTGTCTATCTTTTTATCTATCTAATCTATCTGTATAGTTATTCCCTTTTCTAGTTTATTCTTTTAACACTTGCTTGTCTCCCTTAAAGAACTTAAAATAATTGGAATCAGACAGGGACTGTTTTCATTAAATATACATCACAAAATCTGGTTTGTGATAGGTTCTCAAAACTATTCATTATATATTGTTAATAGAATGGGATCATAATTTGAAGTTGGCAACAGCCAGAAATACCAAGAATGCTCAAGAAAATGAACAAAGTGAGGGATAATAGAGACTCAACTCATAGACCAAGGCATATGGAGATCCAGCAGTAATTGATTTGCATCTAGCTTCGGGGATTATGGGTCAGGAAGCAAACTTCTCTCCCCGGGAAAAAAATAGTGGGTTAAACTAGGGATTCAGTCTCACATTATCTGTACAATAACTTGGGAGAATTATATAGGAACTTTAAAGTTCAAATACCAAAAAAAAAATAAATAAATAAAAGTAAAAAAATAAAGTTCAAATACCATGCACTCCCAGAATTTAGATATGAGTAGACACTGCAATTTTCTAAAATTGAAGCAAATAAAAAGCAAAATAAAATTAATGCACTTAATCATTGTTGAGGTAATCTATACTACCATCAACAATAGTAAGCTGGTTTAAATATACTGGTAATAAGATTAGCTATTGCTCTCCTCAGTTATGTTGCAGCATGTCTGGCGTAAAGTAATTATATTTGGTATTTGATTTTAATTTTTTTAAATGATGAGCTGAGAAGAACTTTGTTTAGATGGTGAAGCTCTAATATGGCTCAAAGACAAAAAAAAGTGCTTGGATTCTAATTGATTTGTATTTCTTTATACATTTACCATAGCTTGACAAAAGTATGCTATCACTATACTGTGATAGACCCATAAACTGGAATAATATACAGTTATGTAAAAGAATTAGGGTACTCAATATATACAAATACATAGTAATTTCAAAAAAGCAAGTTGAAGAACAGTTTGTAAAACATATTATTCTATATGTTAAAAGAAGAAAAACTCAATGATTGATATCTGTGTGTGTGTGTGTTTGCATTTGACCCTTAAGCAGCATGGGTTTGAATGGCACCAGTCCACATGTATGCAGTTTTTTTACTGTACAGTACTGTAAATATATTTTTTCTTATAATTTTCTTAATATTCTTTTCTCTAGCTTACTTTATTATAAGAATACAGTACATAATAATGTAATATACAAAATATGTGTTAATCACTCTTTATTCCATAAGATTTCTAGTCAACAGTAGTCTATTAGTAATTAAGTTTTGATGGAGTCAAAATAATGTGCACATTTATGTGCAGATTTTTGACTGCACAGGTGTCAGCACCCTAACTCTGTGTTGTTCATGGGTCAACTGCAATGTATAAATGTTAATGTGTGTTTCTATTATCTATTTATTTATCTATATGTCTATCATATATGTATATATATATATATACACATATATATATATATATATATGATCTGTAGAAGGTTATACAATAAATCGGTAAAATTAGAGGCCTCTGGATGGCTGGGGACTAGGAGTATCATACAAACTTTTTCCTGGAAAAAGATGTTGCACCATTTGTAATTTGGGCTATGTAATGTGTCATCTAGTTAAAAGTAAATTGTATACATTGTATATGTACAATTATAATATATATAACCTCCCTATATATGTGTGTGTGTCCGAATATATATAAATATATATCCATACATATACACACACACACACAATTTTAAAAAAGAATAAGTAAACAGGCATTTTATATATAGGCAATTTTTTTTACTAAATCTTACAAAGCTCCAAATTTAAAAATATGTACACTGAGTCACCCCAAATTTAGAAAATAATAAATTACTTTACTATCACATAAATATTGCTAACTTCCCAGCTTTGAATAGAGTAGTATTGCCAGCCAGTTCCAAATTTTAGATTCTATAGCATGTAACTTCCCAACCATGGTGCTTATTCCTGATTTACAAAGGACGCTTAAGGGCAGCCCGGGTGGCTCAGCGGTTTAGTGCTGCCTTTGGCCCAGGGTGTGATCCTGGAGACCTGGGATTGAGTCCCACGTCAGGCTCTCTGCATGGAGCCTGCTTCTCCCTCTGCCTGTGTCTCTGCCTTTCTCTCTGTGTGTCTCATGAATAAATAAGTAAAATCTTAATATATATATATTAAATCTTTATATATATATATATATATATATATATATATATGAAGAAAGGATGCTTAAATGTGAGCCACATTGTTTCGTGAAAATTATTTAGCTATGTAGAGCTAGATTGTCAGTATGTCAGATATATACTTAGGACTCCATTGCTTTTTCTTCTTTGTCGGATTGGCTCTGTGTTAGATTTGTTCCTAGGAATATACCATCCACCTGATGGCCTCTGACAATTCAGATAGAAATTCATTCTATGACCTTAGCAACATTACCTGAGTGAGAGCATTTCTTTCTCAAAATTCCAACACAATTCCCATATCTGCGTTTCATTTAAATGAGTTGCCTCATGTGCCTTGCTTTTTTCTATCCAATAGAATAGTTTGGCTAGACCTTGGTTATATGCTCACACCTATTTCAAGGATATTGCATCAGTAATACTCAAAACAAATGCATTGAAAGTTTAGGAGAAATCACTCCCCAAAGGAAACTCAAATGCTGTTAACATAGTAAAATGGATTAGATGCTAACAACATTTAGGCAAAAACAGCAGATATCACCTACAAGGAGATATTACAAAAGGAAAAAAAGAAAAAACTTGCATTTTCATTTGGAGAAAATAGTACCAATAAAAGACCTGACTCAAATTGATAAGGTTGTTGAAGTTGGCCAAAGTATAAAGAGCTAGTCTTGATTTAGACCTTGAGTTCAATTTACTGTTGCTCTCATTTTGGTTTACTGCCAAAAAAATAAAAAGTAAATAAGGAATATATATGACTTAAGGAATGAAGTGAGTGGAATCAGCTTCCCCATGGCTAACTTGGTTCCTCACAGAAGTGTACCTGATATTCATTGGTCAGCTCCCTGGACTGGAGGAGCCCCGGGCTATCTGTTCATTGCCATTTGTAGGATATACTTGATGGACACAAATTAGCTCTCAAGAATATGCCCACTAATATATAATGACTGCCTTTTTGTGACACAATTAGATATTATCCATTCCTTTTCTTAGTCCTTCGGACAACAATATCTTAACAGTGAGATGAGTCATGGTAAAAATTAAAATCTAAGGCCAGGGAAGCCTAACGTGTCCTTAATACTTACTGGATCGCTGAACAAATAAATGACTGAATCTTCACAGAAAATTGGCACCTCTGAAAAAGGAAAATATTTTCAGTTAGAGTAGCCCATTTATACTACAGAAATCCAAATTCTCAGCAACAACACCATTGATTATTAAAACAACAGAATACTGTAATATGTGGTGCATTTTTTAAATATAATTTTATAACTATAAGAATGCATGCTCAAATTAGAGTTAACACATTTAGATAAACATTTAATTTTATTAGACCTACAGGATTACCTTATACAATTTACCCTAATGGCTTAAAGAATATTTCGCTTATACTCAAACCTGTTTATGTACTCAACAGATTTGAGCCCAATTGATCATGTTTCACTTCAAGAAATTCTTATAAATAAACTTTAATCCCATAGGACAGATCCATTAATTATTCTTTCAGGGGAGGTATAATTAATGGATCTGTTCTATAGAATTATGGCATTCAGTAAATATTAATAATGCAAACTCATTCTACCAAGCACCTTAAGAGTACCCAAACAAATAGATCATTTTGTATGGCTGAAGCTTTCCTTCAACATTCCTGTAGGGAACATAAAAGCATGCAAACAATTTAGCATCAGCTTTTCAGTGAGCTCTTCATAGAAGATTAAAGATTCTTTAGTGGAGCTGTTATGCATCCCAATAAAATAGTCTGTCAAAATTCATTTTTAATGAAGTTGTAAAAGCCCTAATGAAAGCTTAGAAGCTGAGTACAATGACAGTCTTGTGTTATAATCCTGAAAAAGCCTGGTTATATTGCTAATGAAGAATATTTTTTAAAAAACTTTTTATTTTAAACTTTCATATTTATTGAAAAGTTGCAGAAGTAGTACAGAGAATGTCCATATACCCTCATTTAGTTTCCCCTATTTTTTTAATCCTACCTCAGCAGAGTACATTTGTCACAACTAAGAACCAATATGAGTACATTATTATTAACTAAACTTAGCAATGAATTCAAATGTTACCAGTTTTCCCTAATATTCTTTTTGCTATTGCAGGATTTTATCCAGGATATCGCATTATATTTAGTCATTTTTTAAAGATTTTATTTATTTATTCGTGAGAGACAGAGAGAGAGAGAGAGAGAGAGAGAGAGAGAGAGAGGCAGAGACATAGAGGGAGACGCAGGCTCCATGCAGGGAGCCCGATCCTAGGTCTCCAGGATCAGGCCCTGGGCTGAAGGTGGTGCTAAACCACTGAGCCACCAGGGCTGCCCTAGTCATGTTTTTCTAATAACATGATCTGGTCCTCAGATTTCCCTTGTCCTTGATGACCTTGACTTTTACTTGTTAGATTTTCTGCAGTGTCCCTCAATTTGAGTTTGTCTGATATTTTTCTCATAATTAGACTGAGGTGGGAGAAAGACCACAGAGGTGAAGTATCCTCTTATTTTATGTCATACTATCTACATGGTGTTTACCTTGATCACTTGATGAGGTAATGTTTGATGACTGTAAAGTTACCATTCCCTATTTCATACTCTACTCTTTGGAATTAACTGACTAAAACACAGCCTAGGGATTGGGAGATGAGGTTTAAGTTTCACATGATGAGAAGGAGGGAGTATCTACATAAATTATATGAAATTCTTCTGTAAGATAGATTTGTCTCTTCTCTCCAAGTATTTATTCAGTTCCTTATTTATATATGAATTGATGATTTTTAAAATTTTGTTTTATCATTTGAATTATAACTCCAATACTGTTTATTTATTTTGTTGCTCAAATTGTTCCAATGATGGCAATTGGGAGCTCTTTCACATTGGCCTCTTTATCTCTTTGCATACCCATCTTTTTATCTTTTAAGCATTTTCTTAATGTCTGGAACAACAAGATAGTCTAGAATCACCTAATACATTATTTGCCCCACCCCTGGAATCAGTAATTTTTCCAAGGAGACAGGGTTCCTTTATTAGAAAAAATGCGTATCTAGGGATTGGGCATTAATAAGGAATATTTTATTTAATAAAATTAGCATATTTCCTCCAAAAATCATTGGGAAAATACATCTTCTGGGGCACCTGGCTGGTTCAGTCAGTAGAGCTGCCACTCTTGATCATAAATTTGAGCCCCACATTGGGTACAGATCACTTAAAAATAATAGTAAGATAAAATACATTTTTAGAAAGTAACTCCCTAATTTATGAATTTTATGAAGAATATTTCAAAACAATTTTAATTATAATATTATATAAATGACTAACTTGACAATTTTATATCCATCTATAGTATCAAGTATACATGATTTGTGAATCAGTTAGGAATTCATTTCTTCAAGTCAAAAGAAAACAGAGTAGTATGTCAAGGCTATTACAATGAGTACATATTTTATTTTTCAATAATAAAAGGAATAGAAGCTTAGAGAAGATTTGTCATTCAAAGTATCAACATTCTTGGGTCACCTGGCCAGCTCAGTCAGTTATGTCTCGGCCTCTGGCTGAGGTCATGGGTACAAAAGAGTTCATATTGTACATTTCCATTTATGTGAAATTCTAAGAAAGGCAAAACTGATCTATAGTGATACAGCATATCGGTGTTTCCTGGGACCAGAAAAGGGTGGCATGTGAATGCGAAGGAGCACGAGGGAACATTTTGATGAAAATGTTCTATGTCTTGATAGTAAGTTCATATTATTCAATCATCCTAATGTTAGAAAGAAGCAGGTATCTATTGGACTTAGAACCAGAAAATCCGGTTTTTAGACAATTGTTGGAATTAGGATAGACTTCTTATAACCTGTAAAGAACATCTTGTGCAGTCGCTACTGGGTTAGAAAGTCAAAGCATATTACATGAATTGAGATTCCTTTTCTTAGGATGATTTTATTTTACAGAATAATTCTATATTCCAAAGATAGTCACTTTTAAATTATTGAGAACTGGCCATACCTCAGAAATATATCAAAAGCAGATGAAGCCATGATTCTAACAAATATTTTATGAAGAAAATTGTGAAAGAACATACACTGTTAGCTTTTAAAAACTTCAAACGTAACTTATGAAGTACTTTGTTAATCTGTATTTAGATACATAATTACATTAAATTTGCTATCATTAAATGAAAGGATAAGTTAATTAAAGTATGAGATATGGATAAAATGTATATGTGAAGGATTTACTGTAGTATCAGATATCAAAAAGTGTAAGCAAATTGGATCACTGAAATGCAAATGTAAAAACAATAAGCTAAAAATTAAGATATGGTTTTTCTATTTTTGCTATGTATTTTCATTTTAATAACTAAGTGCAGTATATCGGATGTCATATAAGATTAATTTGTTTTTTTTTAAACATGTTTTCAAAATTCCCTAAGAGCAATAGAATTAAAGTGTCATACTATAAGATGGATTTGAAAGTTAAAGCTGGAACACAGTTTTCTTTAAGAATGACATTCGAAGAATCAAGGTTAGATGATGCAAATTTCAGAGTCTGCTTTTTAACAGTGCTTAGAATGACACATTTATTTCTGGGAAGTTGTGGGAGATCTCAACTTTAAAAGAAGTTAACCATGAAGTTTGATCTTGGTTCTGTTCTTACGGAAGTTCAAAAATCTTCATCTGCAAGAATATGATACAGGCTTTTAAATTTTCACAACTTAATGTCATTTGTCTCCTGAATATATGATTTTTAAGGGCATGATACTTTAATATGCTATGCAGAATATCAGTTCTCCATAAAAAGATGAGATAATTCAACTATACATGAACTGTGTTTTATTACCTTCTTAATTTCTCATAAGAAATCTCATGAAACAAATAGCTCAGGAAGCTTGTTTTTCTAGTGTGGGGAAAAAAAAGTTTCACTCATTTTTTTAAATTTTAGAATCCTGTGATAAATTTACTTCTAAGAAAACCTTTGTTTCTCCATTATGTCATATAATCAGATAGTGGAAGTCAGGGGAAGTTCAGAATATTTCCTGATTTTGATCAGATAATGGACAAGAAGTTCTGAATAAATTTAGAAATTAAGTCAGTAGCTAATTTACCTCAATTACCTAGTCTATGTGTTTTTCTGCTTCCTTCAATAGCTTATTGCGCAGTTTTTACCTAATTTCCTCCTTTAGATAATTTAAGTCAATGTGCACCCTTACATCAATTTCAGAAGTAGGTGCAGCACATGTTACATAAAAATTGTACTGGGTATGTTGGTTCCTCTGTTTATGGCTGTTATGCATTGTTGCTGAAATAATTCTGCTTTAAGGATATTTAAAATATGTCCAATTTATGGTACACCTGAATGAAATGAATTGAAAATAATCTCATGAATGGAAAGAGACTCTAAGAATTATAACAGTTGCAACATCTATTCTTTGAATGTGTTCTTTTTGGGCACTTAGATCAGCCAAACTGGTTTAATTATTCCCTTATTATAATCAAAATTAATCTATTCTTTTGCTTTAAGCTTCACTGCAAAATTTTCTGTATTTCAGTGCAGGCACAATTATTGACCAAGCTGGAAAATGTTGCTGTGCTTTCTTTTCAGTATTTTATTTGCTTATTTACTTAAAAGGGAGAATTATTCTGAGAGAGTGAGTTAAGGATATAGTAACATAACTTCTGTTGCCACCTATTATTAGTATTTTTTCTTGCTTTTAGAAAAAATAATGGTAACCGTCTTCTCATCCATTCTTCCTTTTTAAGGCTAATCATCTTATTTAAAGTGTTTTAATTAAAAAGATAAAATAAAATGTTTTAATTGATTACACTTTTACAGGACTAGAAGAACAGCATTAGCAACATTCCAGTAATTCTCTTTTTGTGTAAATCCTTTACTCTTACATTTCTTTTTGTTTTGTTTGGCAGAATGTAAGAAAGATTATAAAATATCAAAGGCTATGAATATGGGAATTTAAAAATTTAATATTTTGCAATTTTATATTAATGGCAGATACAGCTTTTGTAATGAATAAAAGCTGGATATAATTATTTAAATCTTCACTAATAAAAGTCAATAATACTTTAAAGATGTGCTTGAAAATCAGTCTGAAAGACATAGAAATAGCACAGTGAACCGTCACAGATACAGTATAACTTTAAAAAAAAAGCAAATATCTAAAGTAAACAAATAAAATTTTAAATACTGCCCTACTATTAAGGTGATCATGCTCTTTAATAAAATGCACTTGAATTGTACAGTAAGAAGTGATAATTAGACTAATTATTCAGATAACTCTTTCTTTCTAAATAAGGAATGATTCAGTATATGACATAATATGACTTTTTCTACATCCATATTTTATTTAATTGTTTTTATATTAAGAAGAAGTATTTGATTCTAAATTAGGAATAATAAAAATAACTACCAAAATGTATCTCTTTAATTCAATTGTGTTTTGGTTGCAGAGTGCAGACATGAGCCCGGCAAGTAGCACCACTTCACTTCCTGTTAGTCCTCTTACTGAAGAGCCATTGCCTTTCAAGGTAAAAAATAAACAAAAAAATAATTATTTAAGGTATTTTTAGGATAATTAAATACTCTAATACGTAAAATAATTCATGGTTTAGATGAGAAGGTGAGCTGCTTAATATGTAATTAACTTATTTCAAATGGTAAAATATTTGTTGTGGTTTTGTTGTCATTCTGGTTGGTAAATGAAAGTAAAGTTTGAAATAGAAGTTAATGCTTTAAAAGACTACCTCATTTGCCTTGCATGTAACAAATAGTAATTTCTTTGTAATAGTTTGATGTCACATGAAGTAGAGTTTTCGAATATCTTATGTATCTTAATTTAAGTAATAAATTTAAGAAGAATTATTTAGTCCTCATTGAGAGATTATATTTTCATTAGCTGGTTACATTTTCATTAGCTGGTTACATTTTCATTGATGACTCTAGCTCATAATTTGCTGTATTGTTAAAATGAGAATAATAGAAAGCTACAAATACCATTGTGTGTCTTTTGTCTAATTATAGATGCTTTGTTGCTTAATGATAAATAAGGGGCACCTGTGTGACTCAGTCAGTTAAGCATTCAACTTTTGATTTCAGTTCAGGTCATGATCTCAGGGTCCTGAGATCTAGCCCCAAATTGAGCTCCAGGCTCAGCAAGGAGTATGCTGGAAATTCCCCCTTTCTCTTTGCTCCTCCCTCTGCTCACGCTTACTCTCTAAAATAAATAAATTTTTAAAAAATGATAGACAATAATAATTGTTAAAAGGTTATTTTAGATCAGAGAATTATTAAATACTGAATAGTATTCTGATTATGTTATTTATTGAGAAGTCTATTATTCTACAATAAAGGAGAAAATACTAAAACTTTAAAGTTTAGTGTTACTGCATGTAACATCTTATGGTATATGGGACAAAATTTACAAAAGAATCACATCTTTAACAAGATTTTAATTGAATTCTCAAAGCATTACTAGAAATCATTTTCTCTTTTTAATATATTGAAAGTGGCTATACTCCTTCAAAATTAATGTATTTTTTAATGGAGGTAAAAGAAAAGGTCAGATATATTCCAAAATATGCTGACACAAAGTTATTATAAATATAATTGTTTTAGTTTCTGTGACTGCTTCTAAGAGATCAATATTATTCCCCTGTTAATGTGTGTAAGTGGTTTTATAAGAAATTAAAACTTCTAAGCACTTATATAATATTGGTGTTGGTAGCCACTGTAGTTATAGTGCCTCTTAATTTACTTCTTTTGTGAAAGGAATATCATGTATACTTTTATCATATATAGAAACATCTCAATAGTATTTAATAGTGTCAAAAATTAAAGTTTGAATTTCTGAAGTAAAACTGCTATACTTCATAAATATAAATGAGGAGCTTTTATGTAAATAAGGGGTAAGGGTCCTTATTCACCACTATTCTCATCATCACCTATTGCATTCATGCCTGGTCATGAAAGCATTTGAGTGTATCCCTTCATAGAAAAAGATGTATGAAGGACAATTTTATACACATACTACCATAAACTCACAGACTTCCCAGTCACATTCCTGGCGCTGAGAATTTTCCAGGATTCCAAGTTCATACAATTGGGCACACACACACACACAATTGTTATGGACACATATTTGCAAACAAAAGGCAAATGTATAATCTCTATTTTTTAATAAAGCATTCAGAGTGACTTACCCAAATGGTATGTTACTTACCACAACATCATTACAGAAGGGCCAAGGTATACTAATTTTGCATGCGTGGGAATAATACTTTATCAAATAATCATAATAGAATCATAACATTTCAGGATTAGTCATCTGTGAGTTTGAGAAGAAAAGAGAGAAAATAGACTGTTTGGTTGCTAATGACAGTGTTTATGTTTCTTTTTTATAGAATAACACTGAAACAAGTTGACATTGTTAACTTTGATGTGCCCATTCCACCCTATGCTACTCTTTTTTTCCCTCTGCCATTCTCCTTCATTTCTCTCAACCCTCTAATCACTTCCAATATAACCAGCCTCCATTCTCCCTATGTTAGGCTCAGTCAGGTAGATATTCCACACCTAATGCCTTGGAGTCACCAAATATTACTGTTCTTTCATAAGTAATCCTTTTATTTGTACATACACAGTTATTAGTAGCCTTAGTCCATTCCTGGAACTAACAATCTGGAAGCTGAAGCTGGCTTATTGTTTCCTGACCTCTCCATAATAATAAACTTTATCATGGGCATGTTCTTTTGGTCACCCATATTTATCCCCTATTTTAAAGTTTATTTGCACTTCATTGAAGCATGATCTCCAGATTTTAGTCTCTTTTTCCCAAAAAATTATCTTTTCTTTGATTAGATATATTAGCAAAAGATATTATCCTACCTCCCTATATCCTTATCTTGTGATAAATTCAACAGTAGGAAATGAATTCAATTCTATTTTTCTTTACACCCTACTTCAAGAGTATACAAAGGCATTAAAGAATACCCTCCATTCACCAATTTTCAAGATCTAAATATAAACAAATGTAGTTTTCTCATTGCCTTTCCTGGCCCACTGAATGCTGCTTTTCTGTGATACTAGGGCTCTTGGAGCGTCTAATGAGATTCGGCATCTAGTGCCTAGATCCAAAATGGAGCCACTCTGTTGGAGGCCCAGCCACCTTCCCTAGGAGCTGACTCAGAGTGGTTCTGGGATATTTCTGGAGTCCCCCCTCCCTGTGAAATCCAAAGTTCTTAGACTCCTTTTTCTCACCTTCAGAAATCACTATTTAGTCTAGACTAAAGAAGTCCCCCCCCCCTTTTTTTTAGTTTCCCTTGGAGATTATTCTTCTCTTCTTTAATCAACCAGAGCCTGGAAACAATCTTCTCGGTGTACATTTTAGAAATAGAATAGAGAAAAGGAATTGTCTGAACTGTGAAGATTTTTCTTACCTGATACAAACCTCACTTTAAGAAGCACGGAGCCACCTTATTGAAGCAAAGGACAGAGGTGGAAATAAATAAATTAATTTCTCAAAAAAAAATAATCTTGTCATGCAGTGCTGGGATATTAGGGAAAGGAATGATGCTAATTCTGCTTGATCATAGAGCCTAAACTCAAAACTTAGTGACAAACATAGTTTCCTCTCAGTTATATAAATAGTATATAGAAAAAAATAGTAATCCCAGAAAATACATGCGTATCAACCATTAACTATATGAATGCCTCATACTTTAAATTTGTTTGGTAGTTTCTGTAATGATTACTTACTTCTGCTTTAAAACAATATCAATTTTTAAGAAAGCAGAAGAGTTGAAAACATTAGAAGCAATCTTAGCCTAGTTGGGGACAAATCTCATTCTGAGAGTTTCTACCTGTAAGACCGTGACCCTATTACTTGGTGTAATAATTTTCCCATCCATAAAATGGGAACAGCAGCAAATTCTTCTTCATTCGGTTTTTATAACATTAAGCAAGTTAATAAATAGAAATTTCCTCAAATAATACATAGTACCAGTATATGTATTAACTATTATGTTTTGCAGAACAGATAACTCTAAGTTAAGGCAAGAGGTTCATGTTATAAATAACATAAAGCAGAATTATTTCCACTTAATCCTTTGTACTTTATTTCCCAATGTGAGAATAAACATATATCCTTTACTTCACAGAAGAATATTTAATATTCATTTCTAGAAGTCATGCTATTTATTTTCTGCCTTGAGTATTCAAATAAGGTCATATATCAGATTCCTTGTAGGAAATATAATTAATGGAACTGTTCATTAATTGTGAGGAAGAAGGAGTAAATACAATGAATCTGTCTTAAGGGAAAACTGGTGAATATAATAAAACATTATTGGAAAAAAAGAAATACATAATTAATAGATCTGATAAGGGCATATGGTATCTTTTTATCAGGAATACACTGTGGCATGTTTTCTTTAATTTCCCAGACCTTCCCTATGATTCAACCTGGTACCTCCTAAACTCAAGCTCCACTGAAAGAACATTGTTCAGTCACATTAGATACTGGAAAAAAAAAAACAAACTGTAAATGAAGCACTGTTGATATTTTGTTCTTTATATAACATCAGTATACTAATTCTGACATCAGTATACACTGTCAGTTCATTTTGTCTCACAATATAATAGAAAAGAGCCCATTTGGAGACTCCAGGAGAGAGAAGTCAGATAGTGGTATGATTTCTGCAACATCATCTATTGTAGACATTGCATAGAGTTGGAATTTTTTGTTTGTGAGTGTTTATTGCTATTGTTTCTCATTCAGTGAATTTAATTCTCTCTCTTATTACTGGAAATCACTTTTTTCATGTCTCAAAAATAACCCCAAGTGGTGTATTCTGCATTTTTGTTAATTTTTTTTACTGTGTCATCTACTCACTCATTCATTTGTTCATTCATTCATTCATAGTGAATCAATTTATTGGTTTGTACTTGATAATATTCTAGGCACTGGTGTTTCAATGTAAACAACCCATACTAAATCCTGCCTTCATGGTATTTGAACTTTAGAGAGGAGAGGTAGACAATAAACAAATATATATGTCAGAGATGATAGATGCTATTATGAAGAATAAATCAGGGTTTGGAAAATAGAAAGTGACCCTAAAGTATGATATTGTTTCAAACAGATGGCCAAAGAAAGCCATTCTCATTAAGGGAAATTTTAGCAGAGATCATAATGAATAAAGTGGAGTGGGTACATGAGTACATCTATGGGAAGAGGGTTGAGAAAAAGTGCAAAAGCAATAGGGTAAACATTTGGCCATTTCAGAATCAACAGAGTGCCCTGTGGCTGGAGCAGAGTGATTGAGGGGGCAAGTAATAAGAGATCAGGGGAGAGAGAAACCAGATCATGAAGAGCCTTGTAGGCCAAAGAAAGACTTGAGATCTTGCTTTACATGAGATGGGAGACCATTTGAGTGTTTAGGGAAAAAATGGCATAGATAGACTTTATTTTAAAAGTATTACTCTGAGTTTGGAGACAGAGTAGAAAAAGGCATAAGACTCCTACAGGTGAGAGATGATGGCAGCTTAAACTGGAAGGGTAAAAGTTAAGAGGGTAAACATTGGTGGGATTTTGGACACATTTTAAATATGAATCTGCAGGATTTTTTAATGGATTATATAGGGGATATCAAAAAAGATCAGTGTTGAAGATTATTCCTGATTTTAATGTTCTCTATGCCCCCCCCTTTTTTATTTCTTTTGCGATCTTTCTGATGTTGCAAATAAGTAGGTGTATCATAATATAGAGATTAATGAAGTATTTGTTGGTTTGGCTTAATTTTCTTAGTACTAATGAGAGACTAAAGGAGAGATGGCAAATAATGTCCCTTTTGCTACGGTTACTATTCAGTCTTACAGGGAATGGTAATTTCTGGTAATCTATTTTTCTTTCACATAACTGAAAACCATACAAGTGCAGCTAGACTTGATTAATAATTTGAGGTGGATTCTAATAGACCGATAACAATGGGACAGAAACAGGATTCCTTATGCTTAGTGGAAGAAATAAGCAGGAATTTTTCCCCCAAAGGACAACTGATGAATTTTTAGTATAAAATCACACTGATTATATATTTAAGGAATGTGTTTATGATATGATAATACGTTTAAATGCAAAATGGCACCAAATGTTTTCCTAATAGTACTAAATTTTAAGAGGGATTTATTATTAATAATATGTATATTTCAGCAATTATTTTTGAAGACAAAAATAAAATGATTGTTTCAGTTATCAGTTTCTTTGTAATAAAGCATTTTAAAACTTGGCAGCCTAAAACAATATATATATATATATATATATATTAGATTTACTTATTTATAAGAAAATGAGAGCACAGAAGCAGGGGGTGGAATGGGGAGGGGCAGAGGGAGACAGAGAGATAATCTTTTTTTTTTTAAACATAAGAACTCTTTTTTTTTATTTATTCATGAGACACACACACAGAGAGAGAGAGAGAGAGAGAGAGAGAGAGAGAGAGAAGCAGAGACAGAAGCAGTGTCCATGCAGGGAGCCTGACGTGGGACTCGATCCTGGGTCTCCAGGATCAGGCCCTGTGCTGAAGGCTGCGCTAAACTGCTGACCCACCCGGGCTGCCCAACAGAGAGAGAATCTTAAGCAGACTCCACACTGAACACAGAGCCCTATGAAGGGCTCAATCCCACAACTCTGAGATCACAATCTGAGTTGAGTGCTTAACCAACTGTGTCATCCAGGTGCCCCAAACAATAATTTCTTATTGCTGTTTATGGTTCTCTAGGTTGACTAAACTTATGTAGACAGTTCTCATTTGAGGTTTTACAAGTGGGTACAGTAAGAAATAGGTGGAGAATGGAGTTATCTGAAGGCTGAAGTAGAGTAGATACCCAAGATGACTCCTTTATGGACTAGCCTGAATTTCCTGGCAGCATTTTCTCACAGTATCTTGAAGTGATTAGGCTTGTTACAAGACATCTGGCTTCCACATCTTTCTGTTGGTTAAGCAGTCACATAGTGTTAGTGGTCCCTGAAATAACTTCAGCATTCAGATACTTGTTAGAAGGACTCACAGAATTCAGTATGTAGTAATAAGGAACACATGTACTCTTCTCCCAACAATGTATGTGATACTTCTACCCATTAAAGCCCATTAGCAATACCCAAAGATTCAGAGGAACGCTGCTGTAACTAGAGTAGACAGAAATTCCAAACTCCTAGAAAGAGGTCAAGTGTTCAGCATTAGCAATATTGTTTATACAAATTGCTTAGGCACAGTGAGCAACTCTTATTATAACCTTTTTTAATTATTTAACTATAATTGACATACAGTTATATTAGTTTCAGGTATACAACAGCCTCTCATTATTTATGGAAAGTTTGATATGAGTGTAAGGCACCAGCTACCAATCAGATTCTCAAAAGTCAATCAGTGGCCCACCTTGAAAGCAAATCATTCTACAGATAGCGTATTAGTTTGCCAGGGCTGCCATAATGAAATACCACGGGTAGGTGGCTAAAAAAATAAAATAAAAATAAAAGTATTTTCTCACAGTTCTGAAAGAAATTATTTTAATTCCTGTTAGGAAACATAGTGTTATGTTACAATGATTCAACGATTCCATATATCACCAGGTGTTCATCACAACAAGTGACGTCCTTAATCCGCATCACCTATTTAACCCAACCCATCACTCACCTCACCCCTAGTAATCATTAGTTTGTTCTCTATAATTAAGAATATGTTTCTCGGTTTCTCTCTCTCTCTCTCTTTTTCTCTCTCTCTCTTCTCCACTTTGCTCATTTGTTTTGTTTCTTTATTTCCACATATGAGTGAAATCTTACAGTCTCTCTCACTGGCTTATTTCACTTAGCATTATGCTCTTTAACTCCATCCATGTCATGGTAAATGGCAAGATTTCATTCTTTTCTTGTGGCTGAGTAATATTACATTGTGTATATGTACCACATCTTCTTTATACATTCATTAATTGATAGAGTCTTGGGCTATTTCCATATCTTGGCTATATAATGATAAATAATGCTGCTATAAACATAGGGATGCATGTATTCCTTTAAATTAGTGTTTTTGTATTCTTTGGGTAAATACCTAGTAGTGTTATTGCTGGATCATAGGATAGTTCTATTTTTAACTTCTTGAGGAAACTCAATACCGTTTTCCAGAGAGGAATGACAAAAGTTTGCAGCAATCTTTAATCAACTACACTGAATAAAAATGCTGTGTGATAGTCTTTTCTTAATCAGTGTTCAGCTCTACTAAATTCTCAGTCAGATATAAGGAGTTTGGGTTTGAGGGAGTGTAGAAGGAAATAGATTTCCTTGCATGTTTATGTATATTCATCAATGTACTTATTTGAATATATTTTCCACTGCTATTTTAATTTCCCTTAAATTCGGGAACTTCACTTAAATGTCACCATATTTGAATTAATTTTTAGTCCTTAAAATCTTAGGTTCAGAATATCAAAGAATTATGGCTTTAAAAAATTAGTTTGCTAAATCCCCAATTATAAATACCAACAGTAGAATTTGAATTGAAATAACAACTACCAAACAATACTTTCTATATTATGTAATACAAATATACTATACAAGTATATTTTTATGCAAACTTTCTTCCTTTAGGTCTGTCAAAATAAATTTTAAATGAATAGTATACCTATTATTTGACTTTTTAAAATTGCATTACTAATATATGATGAATGCTCTACTAGCAAGAAAAACCATAATTTTATATTCTGATAAATAAAATTATTTTTACATAAATTAAAGCCAAAACAAATTTTGTCTAATTTGTGTTAAAAGATATGCAGTATCTCCCAGACATATTAAGCCTCAGAGAAAAAAAATAATGGGAAAAATAAGCAAATACTTTGATGTGCATAGTAGCTTTGTGTTACTGTCCAGATCCTTCTCACACATTGTCCAGATGATTTCAGGAAGACATGTGCAAGATATAGAATTTGTCCACATTAATACATGTTAAAATTCATGGCATACCTCTCACCCTAGCTCCAACTCACACATCCATTTTATTCCTTAAATTTAAATCTCACTGAATTTTTTTATTGTTGCATAGGTTGGTGCCTTAGATTTTCTGAGTTCTACAAGTGGTACTATAGAAGACAGTCTTTGTTACAAAGCTTATTTCAGTCTTCTTTCAGAACATTGGGCCATATTCTGCTTTCTCTAGTCAGTCTCTTTGGCATGTTTAGTGGACAAGAATTACTGAGCATCTGTCAAAAGTTACCTTGGAAAATGGAGTTCTGGGATCCACTTCTTCTACAGCTGACTTAAACAGAACCCCAAAAACTGCAAGATACATAGATTTGGATTGGCTTTCATGACTTGCAAGAGTAGGGATTTTATAGGAACATCCTGAATTTAGAGTTACAGACACAGAACATGGCAGGATAGGTAAAATTCAGGTACAGAATATGGAAAGCTATTTCTGGGTTCATTTGCACATAAAGACAAAATGTTGAACTACTGTAGGAAAATCCTAAAGCCAATAAAATTTTTGAAAACTTGAAAAATAAAAGCAACTTTATATTTCTTGAAAAAAATAACTTTTAAGGAGCTGAGTCATTATGACTTCAGCGTTGGTTTGGGGATCTACCTCAGTGAAACATATGTTCTATCTGCCAGCAAGATGCCAGGACAATTTTATTTAAAAGCAGTTGGAAATCAATATGTAGTCTGTGCTGTGTTCTTCAACACCTATTCGTCCTCAGCGTGTAGAAAACTTTAATATGAAATAATAGAAGAGGCAGCAATCATTGCTGTGCACACCTATAAGAACAAGATCTCTTTTAACATCTACTGCAGATATCAGATTCAGAATGGGCTGAAGGTAAACACTTAAGATGATGACATCATTATCAATGATAATTTAAGCAACTAATCTCATGTATAGCACATACAATGTTTATTTCTTACTCTAAATGTTACCATTTCATATACATTCTGGATCATAAACACCCACTTTTGTTGTTTTTAAATATAATCTCTAGCATTGCTTCAGAGTTTACTTGTAACCATGAAGTGTACTGTAACATATTTTTCCTTAGTTAAGAAATTAGCAATCAGGGTACAATTCAAAGACTATGATTCATTATTAATATGTCCATTTGAGATGGACCGTGAATATGAGAAGCTATCAAAAGTTGACTCATCATGAATTTAGTTTATCTAGCAGTAACTTTCATCTCTTCTATTTTGGTATTGTCTACTTCTTTAACAAACAAATTTTAGAAGTTGAATGATATCATTGTGCAGCTGCATCTGTAAAATAAGTTGTCCCTGGATAAAGTGCAATGAATTCTATCATCTATCAAATAATTTAGAAATGGTTATATTTTCTCTAACTACATGAGATTAGAGAATATAAATAATAAAATGTTTTTTAAGACATTGGTCATCCATTGTTTTAATTATATGATACAGAGGTATTAAATAGCCATAATGACAGGTACAATTGAAAAAGTAAAATAAGCAAATACTCTGTTCTGAAGTTTTTTTTTTTATTTTTTTTTATTTTTTTTTGTTCTGAAGTTTTTGTGTCACAAATTGAGCATTTCTTCAGTGCAGTTTTCACACCGCACATAATTTTGATAAATTCTATTATGCCTAGTAATTGTGCAGGAAAAATATTGGCACAAATTTAAAGTTGGATAATTATGAAAAATCAGAAAATTCTATTTACTCTTGTTATAGTGAAGATAATGTAGAGGAATTTATTAACATCACTTTAAAATGCATTCCAAAGAGGTAAGGAAAAGTGTAATGTGTTTGCACAGAAACTTACTTTTATACTCTTGAATAGTGGCTGGTTCATAGCACAGAAAATTGGAAGGTAGACAATTGCAGATGGATGTATTAGACTCTAATTAACAGCCTAATACAAATAATTGTGAAGGTGGATAGAATTTGAATATTCTGAGTACTGTTGGTGTCAGATTCTTACCTAAGAAAATTGTCTGTGTTAAGTTCCTGCATTATATTATCAACAGTCAGCTTCTCTCTGTAGTAGACATGTCCTTTCCTGCAGGTAATCTGTTTTACTCTGGTAATTCTGATAGGAAGTCTTTATGTCAAGAGTTGTGACAAACAATTATGAAGTTGGCTAAACCTGTTATTTTAGAATTTTACTGCATATATTTCTTATTAAGAATAGAGATTAATTTAGAGTAGTTAGGCTCTGCCTAACAGGAAAGACTTTGGCAGCAGTATTTGATCCTGAAAGTTTTTAAAAATCTGAGCAGAGTTGTCAAAGCATAATTAAGGGTAGAGGAATTAAGCTCACTTTTCTCCCTTAAGTGTCTCTGTGAGGCAATAGAACCTTTGGCAACAGATCCAAGTAGAAAAATGGAGCAATGCCAGTTGCTGTAACATGATAAAGAGAGATTGATCATAATTTCCGGTAGTAATGCCCACAGGAATAAAGTTGACAGTGGTCTATCCTCTTATTAACATTAGCCATTTCTCTCCTTCTCTTTTCTTGCTCTTTCTTATGGGCCTTAGTCACTTGGCGATATTATGTGTCACTGGTTTTGTCATCTATCACTATTTGTGCTACATTGTTGAATGTGGTGAGTCATTCAGAGCAATTAATTAACATTTATTGAGTCCCTGCTATGTGTAAAGCTTATGTAAAGGTATTGGGAGAAATATTTTATTCTGATTATAGAAAGCTACAGTAAATCATAATGCTTGTTGTAGAGAGATACAGTCTGGAGAAGTGCAAAGTATTTCAAAAGTATAAAGATGGAATTGAGAAAAGGGAAGTGTCATGAGATCTGAGCCAAAGGAGAAGAGCTAAGGTCCCAAGCTAGGCCATGAGGGTCTAAATATTCAGTGGTGTGTTTCCTATGTGGTAAGGACAAAGTTGTTTGGTGTGAAGGCCATTGTGTGTTTTGTAAAGAACTTAGACTACTCCTATAGGCATTGAAGTACAAAAAGTAAGCAAGAGTTGTATCTTGCGCTGTTTGTGATGCTTTAACAAATTACCACAGATTAGGAAGCTTATAAACAACCGAAATTTATTTCTCACAGTTGTGGAGATTGAGAAGCCAGGATCAAATCACCAGCAGATTTAATGACTGATGAATACCCACTTCTTAGCCATCTTTTTGTCTTCTCTCTATAATCTTACATGTAGAAGGGGCAAATGAGCTCTCTGGGAACTCTTTAATCAGGTAATACTTTGCACTCATGAGGACTCTGGCCTTATGACCTAAACACCTCCCAAACATCCCGCCTCCTGATACTATCTGGTTAGTGTGTTAGGATTTCAACATATGAAATTTAGAGGGACACAAATATCAGACCATAGCAAGTTGAGTAAATAGTAAGATGCAAGAAAAAGAAATGTTCATAATGTTTCTTGAGTTGAATTTCCAAAGAATGAGTCCTGAACTTTATTTGAAATTTGTCAATCCCTAGACTATCAAAGGAAACTAATCAAATATAAATTATAAGAAATCATAATTTTCATATCATCCAGTATCACTGATTACCTGCGTCTATACATGCCCCAAATAGGATGAAAACTGCTTATATTCATATTGAAACAATAGAGTTTGCAGGTTATCTAGGCTATCAAAAATATAAGAGATCCATTCATGTATATTTATCTAATGATTATATCTTTAAAAGTTGTAGTTAGCGTATTGGTTTCATATTGCTGCTATAACAAGTTACCACAAATATGATGGCTTAAAATAACTCACATTTAGTATGTTATAGCTCTGGAAGTCAGAAATCAGAACTAGGTCTCCCAGGACTAAAGTCAGTGTTGGCGGAATTCTTTCTAGAAGCTCTAGGGGCTGGTGCATTTACTTGCTCTTTTGAGATTCTATAGTTTGTCTGCATTCCTTGGCTCATTACTTCCTTCCGTCTTAAAAACCATCAGTGGCCTGTCAAATCTTTCTCACACTGCATGATTCTAATTTATTTACTATCTTTTCCAATAAAAGATGTTTGTAAATGCAAATATCATTTTTATATTCTTTAAATTCCCTATTTCAGAGCTTAGTATAGAACTGGTGTATAATACACAAATAATAGATGAAATGATTGAATTATTAAATGAATGATGAAAAAAACATTTAATTAAGACCAAATTTCTTCTCAAGTCTTTCATCCTATTCAAATAAAGTTAATCATTTTATTAAAGTGACCATTGATAACCTGAAATCCCTAACAAAGCCTGTCAAGCTATACATGTAGTATCAGGCTATTAAATTTTCTGTAGCTTATCGTCTTTTTCTGTACAACTCTAAACATAGCTGGACCAATCCTATGTAAAGATTATTTATTATGAGACCAACTTGATGCTAGGGAATTCAGTATTCAATTCCCTTTGTTGGTCAAGATCTCATCTTATCTCCTGAAAAATGTGGCTTCGGCATTGCTGGTATTTCTCTGATAACCAGTGTCTAAAAGACAACTGCATTCCTGCCAACTGCCTATTTGGAATATTTTTAAAGGTGTTTATTTATTTGACAAAAAGAGAGCAAGCACAAGCAGGGGGAGCAGCAGAGGGAGAGGGAGAAACAGGCTCCTCACTGAGCAGGGAGTTTGATGTGGGGCTCAGTCCTGGGACCCTGGGTCATGACCTGAGCTGAAGACAGATAGTTAACAGACTGAGCCACCCAGGCACCCCATTTTTAAATAGTACCTTTCCTGACATTTTTCATTGCCAAATGCTAGAAATTTTAGGATATAGACTCATTTCTCCAAAGTGGAAATCTTGAATGCTGTCTACTTCTTTAGAGTATTAATCCTCAGTAAACATGGTTATTGTGTCATCTTACAAATAAAGAAATCGAAGCTTAGAGCAGTTAAGAACCTGAACTGAGGACATGGTGTTGGTAAATAGCTCAGCTGGAACTGTAACTCAGTTTTTTGTTGTTTTTTTTTTGTTTTAATTCTGAAAACGGGCTTTAACTACTATACTGCAAAAGGTCTATAGTGTTTTTATTTTAGACATGATTCTGACTGTTGGTTTTATATAACCTATAGGAATACAGGTAGAAATACAGAGAAAAGGAGAGAAAAGATGAAAAGTGAAGAGAGAAAGGAAACAGAAGGAAAGGCAAAGGAAGGGAGAAAAGATGTAAGAAAGCATCTGTCAGTTCTTTAGATTTGGCATTTATTGAAATCATAATCCTACTAAGATTATTAATTTCTTTTATTAAGAGACCTAATAATTTTGAATCATCTTTGGATCGAACGCCACATGGAATATTGGTCAGTTTTCATAGATTCAAGAATATAATTTGCCTTACTGGTTTAAACAGGAGGAATTTTAATTTGATAAATTACCAAATTTCTGGGAAGGTGAGCACCTAGTTCTTGGATACAGAGGGACAAAATTCCAGGAAAGATTCCCGGAAAGATTCCTTCCTGGAAAGGATATGATATGCTGCCAGACCAAGAACACAAATAGGAAAAGAGAGTGAGACATGGAGTTTTCAGGTTTCAAAATGTAGGTATTTTTTTTTTAAGAGAGAAAGAAAATGAGAATTTGAGAATTGGCATTGTGTGTCTGATTTGAGGTACTTTATGATTAGGGAGGTTAAGGTTGTCTGAGAAGGGTTAGGCAAGATCATTAATATAAAATTTATCTAATGTTCCTTTTTTAAAAAAATATTTGACATTGAATACATTATTTTCTTTTATTTTAAACTTTATACTCCCTTCACCCATTGCTCTCACCCATCACCCCCTGCCTCTGACAACCACTCATCTGTCCACTGTATCTATGAGCTTATTAGTTTTTTGGGATTTTTTGTTTTTATTTGGTTTTTTTTTTTTGAGATTCCATATATAAGAGAGACCATACAATATTTGCCTTTCTCTGTCTAACTTATTTCACTTAGCATAATTTAGCATAATACACTTGGTATCCATCCATGTTGTCACGAATGAAAGATTTCATTATTTTTTATGGCTGAATAATACTCTATTACATGTGTGTATACATACATACACATGTCTCTCCCCCATAAATACATATATGTATTTATACATATATATATAAAATATATATATAAAATATATATATATATATCTTTATCTTTATCTTTATCTTCTTTATCCATTCATCCATTGATGGACTTTGGTTGTTTCTGTATCTTGGATATTGTAAATAGTGCTGCAATGAACATGGAAGTTCACATATATTTTTGATTCAGTGTTTTCATCTGGGGTGAGGGGATAAATACCCAGCAGTGGACTTGCTGGATCATATGGTAGCTCTGTTTTTAATTTTGTTTAGGAAACTCCATACTCTTTTCCACAGTAGCTATACCAATTTACATACCCAGCAATAGTGTGCAAGAGTTCGTTACATCATCACCAACATTTGTTATGTTTTTATCTTTTTGATAATAGCCATTCTAACAGGTGTGATGTGATATCTCATTGTGGTTTTGAGCTGCAGTTCCCTGATGATTAATGATACTGAGCAGTTTTTCATGAACCTGTTGGTTATCTGTATGTCTTCTTTGGAAAAATGTCTATTCATTTTAATCTACTTGTTTTCAGTAGGGTGATGCCTTACAAAATTGTACCTGAAGTTACTTTAATCCATCAAATATTCTTTCTAAAGACAATAAACTTGTAGCTTTTGCTAGGGATGGAAGGACAGCCAGTCCTCTGGTTTCCATATCCATCTTCATTCCCACGTTCACAGGTATATAGCTGTACCCATGGTCCCATAATAATGGTAGAGTTGTTTAGGAATGGGGTTGTGCATGACTGGCTCAGGTTTCAGATTACTTGTCTCTTGTCTGCTTTCCAGTTTGTTTTTTTCTGTCTACTCTCAAAATGTTTATATTTTACAATGGATCTTAAAAATTTATTGTTTTCTATTTTCTGTTTAAAAATATATATAGTTATATACACATTTAGTTATATGTGTATATATATATATACATATATATATCTCCATATCGACAGTCTTCATATTCATTTTTTTAATATTTTATTTATTTATTTATTTATTTATTTATTTATTTATTTGAGACACACACACAGAGAGAGAGAGAGAGAGAGAGAGAGAGAGAGGCAGAGACACAGGTAGAGGGAGAAGCAGGCTCCATGCAGAGAGCCCGACGTGGAACTCGATCCCGGATCTCCAGGATCAGGCACTGGGCTGAAGGCGGCACTAAACCACTGAGCCAGCCAGGCTGCCCTTCATATTCATTTTGTAAAGGCACTTGAAGTCTATGTTAAAACTAAGCTGAATACTACACACGTGATTATAAAATGTAACAAATAATAAATATTTGACTTTGTGTGAATATTGGTAAAGGGTAAAAGCTTATGTTTACTTAGTTTGACAGAATCACATAGTGGTTAGCTTCATGAATTTTAAGTTTCTTCTTCTTTGTAACAGACTATATTCATTAATGCTTAAGGAGAGCTAGTTTTAAAAAATTGGAATTGTCTTTTCTTTGAAATATGTCTTAATAAAGCTATTAGGAAAGAATCAGAACTTCATGAATAATCATTTCTATATAATGGTAAATATCTGGAACTGACTTGTCTTAACATTATCCAATTTAGTGCTTGCAAAGATTTGATGAAAGCTTCAATGAAGTTCTAAAAAATGTGTACATAAACTCAGAAAAGTGTAGAGAAAAATTCACAGGTTCAAAATTCTCTCTGAGAGATGAGTACAAAGTACACATATAAAAAAGTGAGACACATTTCCATAAACCACATGGTTTAACATCATTACTTTCAGTCTTATAAGTTAGTTTTAGCTTTAGTGACAAATATAGAATGAGATTTATTAATATACACAAAATTCTGTTTTTCATTATATTCATGTTGTATAATTAGGTTATCAGCTACATAATTTAATACATTTTTATGTGGTAAAAACAGTTTAACTTTTAGCAGCTGCCTTTAATAAAGCTTTATACTTACTCAGATTTAAATTACCTGTTGACTTGAGTAAGTAATTATAATTTTGTCCTAACACTATGTAACATATGGTGTTTACATTCTTCTCAAGAGCTCCTTGAGGGGAAAAAAAATACAGAAACATTAATATAAATAGCAATTTAAGGAACCAATGAAAAATATATACAAAGATTAATGGTCGTTAGCAGGATATTAAGTAGTTGTTAAAGTATTTGAATTTGTCTTACTGGATTATTGACTTATGAGATTGTATTTTCAATTTTTTGCTAGATGTTGCCATTTTTAAATAATATATTCATTTTGAGTAATCTGTTTTCTAAATTGAGGTTATATATATTTTTTATTATTGTTGAATTCATTTTAAGCCATGTATGCCTCTTTCTGAATAACAAAGCATTATTTAATGTCTATATTTATATTTTAGACTTCAACATTTATGAGGCAGATAACCCAGTATTTTTTTAATTAAAAAGTATAAGACAAAATTTAAGACAGCATTACAAGTTAAAAACATAGTAAAAACTCTAGTATAATTTTAAAATGGGGCATGCTCAAATGTTTGCTCGAAGTTATGTTTAGAATGTTGCTCTGCTAAACCACAAAGTCTCTTTAAACTCATAGTTTATCTAAAAGGTAATTATAGTACAGGCTTTAATTTATTGAGTGCTTCTAATGGGCTAGACAGATTTTAAATGTTTACATATATTTTTCTCAGGGAAAATGCCACAAATTAGATGAGGTATTTTAAGTCCATTTTTCATAAAAAGAAACTGAGTCTAGAGTCTTTCATATTTCTAAAACATCTCTAATAAATGGCAGAGCCAGAGTGATTTCAAAACCCATGCTTGAAGCTACTATGCTATACTTAATATTACACCTTGAACTATATGCAATTGTCTGTCACCTGAATTAATGGGTTGAAGACGGGGACTAGATCAGAGTATCTTTAAGAACAACCACTCAAAGAGTTTTTTTAATTAGATAATCCAGTATCATAGAAGAGCTTATTATCAAAATTTCTATTAATGTAAACTATGAAAAATAATTTTAAATAAATCTAATAGTCTCTAGTTCTTTCTATAGTTGCAGTTGACTCCATTGTTTCTGTGGAGTAATTTATTCCTCATTTTACCTTGGGATTTAAGGAAATTATTATCTTCTGAATTCATAGGAGAGGAATCTGTTTCCTCTAACCTTATCTAGATCGCTTTTAGGGGTTTAGATAAACGTGAGCCTAAAGTAATGTATTAAGCTACATCTGAATCAGCATAAGTAATACATATATTTTTTTAAAAAAGAAGATACTCTGATTCGTAGTGAATCATTTTTCAGATATTAAGGGGCAGTTTTAACCTGAGGCAAGAAACTTTTGGAGATTGAGCTCAAATGATACTAATATGTGAAGATGGAATATTATATTGTCTTAGGTCATAGGCCCCTGCTCTGCTGACTTTCTTTGCTCTAGACACTCACTCCCTGGTTGATCTCATACCATCTCTGAACTGATGTCTCCAAACCATATTTGACCTATATCCCAGATCTGATTCCAGACTCATATACACAAATGCCTGCTCATTATCTCCACTTGGATATTTAACCAGGATCCCCAACTAGACAAAACGATTCAAAATTTTTTATTCTTAGCCCATTTATAAGTGTCACTGTCCTAAATCTATTCTCTGAGTGTCCGTATTTCCTTCACAATTTCAATAAAAAGTTTTCTTGACTCCTTCATTGCCCGGGCGAAAGGGGAAGAAAAAAGGAAAGAAAAGAAAAAGAGTAAAATTTCATCCTTGATTCTTCTTATTACTTCCCACACCCATTCCATCATTAGCAAGTCAGCTCTGTCTTGAAAATATATAGGTATATTCCAAATCTGTCCATTTCTTCCACTCATGCTGCTATGACCATCATCATCTCTCAATTAGGCAGTCACAATCACTTCCTACTGGTCTTCCTGTTTCCACTCTCATCTCTCCTATAATCCATTTTCCACATAAGCCGAAGTTTTCTTTATAAAAGATAGATTGTGTCATCTCCTGCTTACCATGCTCCAGTGGTGTCTTCTCAATCATACCTTGGGGAAACTACCTGCCAAGGCCTCTGAGCCTGATATGTTATAGGCCACAGTAGCTTTTCTGATCTCCTCTCTGATTTTTCTTGCATGTTTTTTCTTGATTTGGCCATGCTGACCTCAGGAGAGTTGTACTAACTTTTTCTTTTGTTTCCATCTTTTATTCTCTAGATTACCTTATGGCTCATTCTGTCTTTGAATTTAAGAATCTGTAACTCTTTTGGCTCATCAGAAGAGCCTTCCACAACCTTTCCTAAAACAGCTTTCATATTGCAGCCCCTTTTCTTGCTTTGTTTTTCTTTCTGGCATTTATTATTTTTCATAGCACAAAACTGTTATCACTTGGCATGGCATTTTATATAGGTGTTTAAAATCCGTTTTGTTCAGTAAAATAGAAGCTCTATTGTCCATGCTGAGCTTTTAATACATATATTTGGGATCCCTGGGTGGCGCAGCGGTTTGGTGCCTGCCTTTGGCCCAGGGCGCGATCCTGGAGACCCGGGATCGAATCCCACGTCGGGCTCCCGGTGCATGGAGCCTGCTTCTCCCTCTGCCTGTGTCTCTGCCTCTCTCTCTCTCTCTCTCTCTCTCTCTGTGACTATCATAAATAAATAAATAAATAAATAAATAAATAAATATTAAAAAATAAAAAAATAAAAAAATAATACATATATTTATATGGTACACTTATATACTTACATGTGTATGTGTGTATATTTGTATGATATGCAGAGGAGTGTTTATTATGTTTTATATGAACAGAAATCATTATAACATAATTTTCTATGATACTGAATTATCTAACCAACATCCTGTGAATGACCATAAATTTACTCATCTACTACTTGTCTTCATCCAATCAATATATCACCTAGAATTAAGCAGACAATTGTGTATAATTCAAGATGCAACCTATGGTCCAGAAAAAAAGGAAAAAAGAAAGAGATGAGTGTTTTAATCTGATGAGTGTTTTAACCCATCTGGTGAGGATATTTAACACTCTCGTGTGTCCTTTCTTTCCCTTGACTACATCCAAAATTTTTTCTGACTTGAAAATCCTGGTAACATTTTTGGTATTTGGTTTTAGTTAGAAATTGTGTTCTGCTGCAAAAACAAAACAAAAAAAGAGAAAATAGAATAATGGTGATTTAAATTCTATTGTATTTATTCTTAAACATAAAATAGGTATGGAGGTGACAGCACAAATGGGGTAAATAAGGCTACTCATAATAATTGTTTGGGATCCTGACTTCTAATATATCATTCTGTTCTTTCCTTATCTCTACATACTGTATCAAAGGTGACTTCATACTCTAGTGGCATTGTGTCTTCACAACAGTGTTTCAGGTCATAATAGGGAGGAAATGAGAAGGAAAAAGAGACATTCTGAATTGGCTTAATAATAAGGAGCCACTCTGGAAACATGATACAACCTTTCTGCTTATGTTATTGGCCAACTTCACTGAAAAGAAAGCTGGAAAAATATAATTTTTTAAAAATTTTTTATTTATTTATGATAGTCACACACAGAGAGAGAGAGAGAGAGAGAGAGAGAGAGAGAGAGGCAGAAACATAGGCAGAGGGAGAAGCAGGCTCCATGCCCCGGGAGTCCGACGTGGGACTCGATCCTGGGTCTCCCTGGGCCAAAGGCAGGTGCCAAACCTCTGCGCCACCCAGGGATCCCAAAATATAATTTTTTAATTAGAAATGTTACTGGTGGGAGAGCCTGCAATGTTTGAACGGTGGTCTTGTTCCTTGGATTTCCACCAGAGATTTACATGGGTATCCACAACCGAATAGAGATAACCAAAAGGAAGCTAGCGAGCACAGAACAGTTTATTAAAGCAAAAGTTTTAGTTAAATGATTCAAGGTGGAAGAGCACTTAGGGTCCCAGGTGGAACTAGCCACTCGGTTGTTTTGCAATTGGATATTTGTGGCCTGTCCGCTGACTGGTAGGAGCTGTGATCCATGGTGAGTTATCTCTCATGGCGGCTGCTTCCAATCATTTGGGAGACTCCTCCCACTGGGTGGGAAGGGGAGTTTTTGCTCCTCCAAGATTTGTACCTGAACCATAAGCAGCCTTTCTCCATGGATTGAGGAGGCTCTAACTCCAGTGCAAATGCATTATGAGTCTAAGGCTTAGCTGGGGCAAAGGTGGAAGAGGGGAAGGCATGTTCTGCACCTGTAGCTCTTGGTCTGTTAGCCCCAAGGTCTTGGAAGCCACAAGGTCAGGATATTGTGCCCCTGGCTTTTAATGTGAACCTATTTACCATCGTCCTTTCCTCCAGCTCTTGTCTCTATCATTTCCCCCTCAAGAATTTGGGAGTCTGCTTCTGGTCATTCCTTCCGTTGCTCCTACCTAGCTTTTACCTAACAGAAACACTGCTATCCCAAAAAACATCAGGGTTGTGTTCCTAGGTAAAAGAGGAAGTGGATATTGGTGAATGAGTAACAGTTTATTTCAAATGTATCTCTCCGTTTCCTGTAGAACATATTCCACTGTTAATATAGTTATTGGCAACGTTTGCTTTTCCATATCTTCAGTATACATCCCACCCCCATATAACACATTACTGTGTTCTTTGTGTAATTTGTATTCCCATTAGCAGTATATTTTACCCAATAGTTAGTCAGTAAATACTTGTTAAATGTAGATTCAAATGACTCAAACCTATTATCTTCATTTCATTAGCATCTTATTCTGGCAGATGCTGAAAAGCTGGAGAAGCCTTGTCTGTCTTCAATACTTCTACAGATATCTTAAAACCAAGAAAAATGAACACATTCTATTTAGTACTGGATTCTCACATAAATGACCAAATTGCCTACTTAAATTTGAAAGAAAACACAGCTGAAGTATCAGCAGACTTTGAAAGAGAAGTATTGGGATCCCTGGGTGGCACAGCGGTTTGGCGCCTGCCTTTGGCTCAGGGTGCGATCTTGGAGACCCGGGATCGAGTCCCATGTCGGGCTCCCGGTGCATGGAGCCTGCTTCTCCCTCTGCCTGTGTCTCTGCCTCTCTCTCTCTCTGTGACTATCATAAATAAATAAATTAAAAAAATAATAATAATAAAATAAAAAAAGAAAGAGAAGTATTAGCAATGCAAACACCATTAACCGATTTGTATGAAATAAAATAAACAATAATGTGAGCCTCCCAAAGTGATTTATAAATAAAAGGGCTATTAGTTACCTTACTGAAGGTAAACACAGCGGGGGGGGGGGCAACAATATTTGGTTTTTGGCTAAATTATATGCAATGTGAAATTTGCATTTCTGAAATATATCTCCTATTTTATTCAGAATATATTTTCATTTTACGTAAAATCAAGTTTTTAAAATACATTAAGATAGTATCTAATGGTATTTAATAGTATTTAATATGGTATTAAAATGGCTAATATCTAATGGTATTGACATAACATTTGTCTCTATAGTCAACTTCTCTACTCAGAAATACAACCAACTTATCAATTTATCCATGTTTTTTAGGGGTGATTCTTAAAGAATAGCATATATCACAATAATCAACTTAAGTTTTGTTTTGTTTAGCTTTTCAACTTAATTGAAGTTTTCTTAATTGAAGTTAGCTAATGATGGGAAATGTTGAGGTTTGGAGCAAAGGGTCAAAAATGAATTCTTGAGACATCTTCAGTGCAAAAAGGTGGCTTTATTAAAGCATGGGGACAGTACCCATGGACAGAAGAGCTGTACTAGAGTTATGAGGAACAATTGATCATATGCTTTCAAGTTGGGAGGGGTTTAGGGATAGCTTAAGTTTCCAAGGAATTTAGAGGCAAGATTTCCAGGACTTTGAGGGGACTAGGTGTTGTTAGGAAAAGATCATTTATTACTGTCTAATAAACATTAGTCATGAGACCCTTCGGATGTATATAGTGAGCGTTGTGCATGGAGGATGATTGCTACTATATATTTTGGGAGGTAGAGATAAAGGAAGTTTATGAAGGAATTTTTGTATGTTAAAGTAGACTTATAGGATCTTGGAGGTCAGGATAATGTTAAGCTAAAATTGCCTTTTGCCCTTAGCAAAGGATTAACATCAAGGCAGTTGAGTTCTTAGAGCAAGGTCATTCTCCCTGTCTCAGGGACTTGTCAATGGATTGTAAGTGTAAGAAAATTTAATTTTTTATTTTGCCTTTGTTACTTATATTAGCTATTATGATATCTTTAAGGGTCTAATTTTCTGGGCAATCTATAGATTTGTTTTATGACATTATGTAATATTATTATCCAGTTATAAATCATGACTTTATGTCATGTGCCAAATAGCCTCTATTTAAAATTTTGAGATTCTTCTGATACACACACATATGAATTTTCTTACCTTTTTAAAATAAAAATTGAAAAGATTGGGTGCTGGATGTCTCCATTGGTTAAATGTCTGTCTGCTCTCTGTTTAAGCTCAGGTCATGATCTCAGGGTCCTGGGATGTGGCTGCATCAGGCTTCACTCTCATTGAGGAGTGTGTTTGAGGAGTCAGTCTCTCCTCTCCCTCTTCCCTTCCCCCCACACTCATGCTCATTCTCTCTCTCTCTCTCAAATAAATAAATAGATCTTTAACAAAAAATTAAAAATATATGAAAATTATGTTCCCAGTTCTTATATCAAAATTTTAATTGGTAAAGGACAATTATATATATATATATATATAGTTATAGTTATAGTTATAGTTATAGTTACATTATATAAAATCCTCTGAAATATTTAGCAAAGTGCCTTGCATATTTTAGGTTTTCCTTAAGTACTTATTGAATAAAAGCATTTCTTAAATTTCATTAAGTACTTCTTGAAAGTATAGCAGAACATTAGGTTAAATGTTGAATTAAGGAACACAGGGAATGCTTGCATGTGTTTTTCCCACTGATTTGAATCTATTATTTAAACTAAAAATAAATTTACAGATTCAGATTTAAACTTAGATTAAAACAAGTGAGTTAAGGGTAACTTTTTTCCTCTACCATCATTTAAAAAATAATTACCATTAATGAAAAGATTTACTACAGTTTGTTATTATTTTTTCCTCACTCTTAAAAAGTCCCTTTCCTTCCTCTTAAAAAGTGGAATTGAAAAAGAAGTAATAAAGCCTAGGTAGTGCTCCAGAATCTTGGTCACTTGATCCATGGAACCAAGGGAGCAAAAAACTGCCAGATTAAAAATTGATAAAGAATCCACATGAAGTTGCTAATTAGGAAACTAATTGTAAAGGGTACTCTAGATACATAGGCCAAAGACTGTCAGCTGCATTGCTCACTGGGTTGTAACAGTGATTAGCTGAGCCAGAGAGAGCATTAAAAGGGCTATGGAATTTTTCCTTTGAAATCTTGATATTTCTCTCTACATTTAAATACAGCTTAAAATGTAAGTTAGGGAGCGTATATGGTCAATTGATGACAAAGGAGACAAGAATGGTAATGAGGAAAAAGCCATCTTTTCAATAAATGGTGTTGGGAAAACTGAGCAGTTGCTTGCAGAAGAATGAAACATTCTTACACATACACAAAAATAATCTCAAAATGGAGTAAAGACTTAACTGTATACCTAAAACCATAAAACTCCTAAAAGAAAATATAGACAATAATTTCTTAGACATCGGTCTTAGCAACCTTTATTAGTAAGTCTCTTGAGGCAAGGAAAACAAAAGCAAAAATAAGCTATTGGAACTAAGACTAAAATAAAAACAGTTTTTGCATAGCAAAGGAAACCATCAACAACAACAAAAAGACAGCTTATTGAATAGGACATATATTTGCAAATTATTTATCTGATAAGGAGTTAATATCCAAAGTATATAAAGAACTTACACAACTGAACACTTAAAAAAACAAGCAATATGATTTAAAAATGGGCAGATCTGAATAGATATGTTTCTAAAGAAGACATACAGAAGACCAACAGGCACATGAAAAGATGCTTAACATCACTAATCATCAGGGAAATGCAAATCAAGAACTCAGTAAGACATCAGCTCACACCAGTCAAAATGGCTAGAATCAGAAAGACAAGAAATGACAAGTGTTGGTAAGCATGTGGAGAAAAGGGAACCCTTATGCACTGTTGGTGGGAATGTATATTAGTACAACTACTTCGGAAAACAATATGGAGTTTCCTCAAAAAATTACAAATAGAAACATCATATGGATCTAATAATTCCACCACTGAGTATTTACACATAGAAAGCAAAAACATTAATTTTAAAACATATATGACTCTTATGTTTATTGCAGCATTGTTTATAATAGCCAAGGTATGGAAGCAACCCAGGTGTCTGTCAATAGAAGAATGGATAAAAATGTGATACACACACATACACACACACACACACACACACACACACACACTGGAATATAAATATATAATATATAACAAACATATATGTAAAATAAACATACACATGCACACATACACACACATATACACACATTGAATGTTATTCAGCCATAAGAAGAATGTGATTTTGCCCTTTCGACAACATGGGTAGATGTACAGGTATTATGCTAAATGAAGTATTTCAGACACAGACAAATATGATTCAATGTATATATGGGTCCTTAAGAAAACAAAAGAACAGATAAACAAGACAAGCATACTTAAATACAGGGAGCAAACTAGTGGTAACTAGAGAAGAGATGGGTGGGGGAATGGGCAAAATAGATAAAAGAGACTAAGAGGTACAAACTTTAATTATAAAATAAATCACAGAGATGAAAAGTACAATACGGAGAATATAGTCAATAAGATTGCAATAACATTGCATAGTGACAGATGTTGATCACGCTTATCTTGGTGAATATTGAGTTATGTATGGGATTGTTGAATCCATATGTTTCACACCTAACACTAATATTGTATGTTGAGTAATGTGAGTAAAAAAGAAAAATGTAGGCAAAGCCCCAAATGAGAAGAAAGGACTACTGAGGCTATATGATAGCCCTGTTTCTTACATCAAAATCCAGTGCCTTTTTCTCCCATCAAGAGAAAGAGATTTATATTTTTGTAGTCAAAGTAATAGAGATGTGAAGTTAAAAATATGTGTATATGTAGTGCTTTTAATCTTTGTAATGCTAATGGATAAATTGCTTGGTAATTTAAAACATGTTAATTACAGAATAAAAAACTTAAAACTTTTATGTTAGGGGAAAAAATAAGATGGTTACTATCCAATATACAAATATTCAAATACATCGATCAGTATTAATTTCTCAAAATTATCCAAATAGATTTAATTTCATAAATACAATTTAGAAAAAAAATAAATAAATACAATTTAGATAGTAATTATGAAATCTACTATGCACCCAAATTGATTTTATTATTCCTAAAATAAACAATATTAATTTTATTATGATGCTATAGATTTGATCACGAGTGGAAAGTTGTGAAAAAATATGATAGGAAAAAGAGTATGAATTAAGTGTAGTAAAAGGGAAAACAGCAAGGCCTGTTTGTTCATATTCCTCTCTGTCTCTTTTGTTTGGAAGTAAGTATACACCCCTCCTCCAGGTATGAAAAGTGCACCTCCCACAGCAGGATTTTATGACCTGCTTCAAGAGGTCAGAACGAACATTTTTCCTGTCTATTATGTCATTTCTAAAATTTTTTTGTAACTTGAAATATTTAAAACTGTATGGTGACATATTTTGTGGTAGTGTGTCCTGAACCCCCATTGATGCCAAACAAAATATGGTTTTTAGGTGTGTCTTCCAACATGCGTTCTGTGATCTTATATTGTAATGTTCAAGTCAACAGGTATATAGTTAACCCTTTTAACCATAGATTATTGCACAGGAGCCTATAAAGGATGTAAACTCAGGAAGCTATAGGCCTTGTTTTCCAAAAGGTTAATAATAATGTGTTGAATAATAAAATAACAAAATGTTATAATAACATAATAACAGTGAAGTGAGAGTGGTTCACATGTCTCATGGTGATGGTTAAGGGGGATAAACTGGAGGGAATGAGAACTTAATGATATTTCAGACTATGGTATCTGAATTTTCTCCTTTTTTTGTCATGATCACTTAGTACCATTCAATATCCTCCTTCCATTCTCTTTTTTCTTAAATCCTTTTTTGTATATATTCGAGCAACTTTTACCTTTTCCTAAGCTGTCTATATGACGAAAGCTTAGCCATTCTTAAAGTCCACGACTATCAAAATCTCTTAGTAATATTTTCAGACAGCAACACTTCCTCCCAAGGCATTGTCTATTTCTTTTTTGTCTTTATTCTTTCAAAAGGACTTTTCAAAATAAGCTTAATTATAGTACCTATGACAGTGCATTAAAATAACTTATGTATTTCTCCATTAGACTATAATTGATCTGATGGCAAGTATGTTGTCTTATTTATCTCAGAATCATTTGTGCATAATGTATTGTCTACAATGTCTAATCAATAACAGACTTTCAATAAATCTCACTGAATAGAAAGGATAACTAGAAAATTGCATCAAGTTGTTTCAGCATGTTGGAGAAAAAAAAAACTGAAAACCTCAAACTACCTTAGCAAAAGTGAGTTTATTTTATAAATAAAAGAGGCATTTAAGGAGGAAAATCAAGTTCAGGAAGCAATATAACTGGAATCCGTGGTGTGCTGATAAATGTGTAATGATCAGATCTTTAAAAAAACCCAACAAACTGATTTGTAGCATTTGCCAGTTTCTATGGTGTCATTGTTCTACCATGCGGATTTCAAGCTCCCAAATCAAGTCACTGAACTCTGAGTGGGAAAAGATGAACACAGCTCTTGCAAATTGTTACAAGACAACTCCAGCAGAGAACTCATAGTGAACTGGAAAATCAGCCTCCTTTTTAAGTATTCGCTGTGTTTCTTATGGTCACATATCTGAGCAGCCACCAGAGTAGTCTGCCCCATGTTCCTTACTCCTCTTCTGCACTGCTTTGCTTTATCTGTCTTTTCTCTTCTGCTATTTCTTAACTTCTCTCAATTTTCCTTTGTTTCTAGCCAGTAACTTCTACTTAGGATGGGCTTTTGTTGTCACAATAATTCCTACCACGTCATGTCTTCATTTCAGTATCCTTCTTTGCTATCTAATATCTATTATCTACTCTTCTCCAAATATTTAAGATGGTTGATATTTACATTCTTCAGAGAAATTTGTATTGATTTGGCAAGTTACTATCTAGTATAAAATGCCAGAGTTAGTGTCCCCATTAACAGATTCTCCTCGTGTTTCTGCTCGAGGGCAGCTTGGCTCGAAGCTGCTTCCACCCACCAACACTCAGCAATGGCTAGCATCACAGAATCACCTGATATGCTAAAACAAATCTTATAAATAAGAAATTTCTCAGAAACAACTATAGGACTGGCAAGTACTCCGATATATAGCCTTCTGTAAGAGAGGGCAATGGGTAGACCATAGATTTCTCAGGACAGAGGAGAGCATGTGCCACAATTTATAAATCCCTGTGATATGTTTTCATTCGCACAAAATACTGTTAATGTAATCTGATTTCACAGAAAAGAATGATAATTTTTCTGTAAACTTGATCTCATGATAATAAGTTATGATTGCTTTTTCCTATAATGTCCAGATACTATCTTTAAATTTAAGTCAAGCAGAAAACCTGAATTTATAGATACCTGAAACATCTTAGAGGAAAGTGCAGCTATGGATATAAGCATTTTAAAACATTAAATACTAAGATTTCGAGATGTGTATATATCTTATACAAAAGTGTGTATATATATATATATATCACATATATAAAAGAATTAAATGTGTATGAAGTTACACATATATCTATTCAGAAATAGAAAACCTCTACCTGTATATAGAAAAGTTTTAATTCTTTTCAACAGTCTCTCTACCACCATTACATATAACCACAAGTAAAGAAAACAACGAATAGATCAAGAGCAAAGATATTAATTTCACAAAATTTACATAATATAAGAAGTTTGGGGATCCCTGGGTGGCGCAGCGGTTTGGCGCCTGCCTTTGGCCCGGGGCGCGATCATGGAGACCCGGGATCGAATCCCACGTCGGGCTCCCGGTGCATGGAGCCTGCTTCTCCCTCTGCCTGTGTCTCTGCCTCTCTCTCTTTCTCTCTCTGTGACTATCATAAATAAATTAAAAAAATTAAAAAAAAAAGAAGTTTGACTTAAAGGTATATTCATATAGTTAAAATAGATTTAAAACTACCTAAATGCCACATGAATTTTCTTTAAAATTATAATTTTAATATTGTAAAAGGTTATAGAAGAAGTATAAATATTTCACTAAGAAACTTTATAAATGTGGATTTCTTTAGTTTTCTGATGAAGAAAATGTACCAAGTTTAAAATAGTCTTTTAAGCAATCATTATTGGCTACTTAGAATAAGACATGCAGGATGTATAATGAGCAAATGAGTAAAAGAGATAATATATGCCACTCTGGGTTGAAAAGTGACTATAATTTCAAACAATAAATTATTTTTAGAATACACTCAAGTTAAGATATTATGTTCACTTACAATATGAATGCTGACTGTACATAATTTTATTCCTTTTAACATGTGAATTAATGCTACTATTAACAAGATCTTAACATTGACATCTGGTTGGTGTAGATATGAGTTCATTTCTATTTTCCTATCATAAAAAAATGTTCACTCTTCATTAGTGATTTGATTTTGTATCCTCTCAGTTTGGGTCTTTTATGGCATTTACTATCATTTACTATCATAGTTATAAAATTAAAATATTACCTATTAATATTTGAAGAATGACAAAAAGTAAACCTGATAATACTATTTTGAATTCATTTAAGACATTGAGCATGATATTTTGTCTGATTTGCTGTTAACAAGTTATTGATAAGAGCCAACTCATAAAAAACAGGTACTTTCACCTTATGAAAAATATCTAACCTAAATAAATGGAAATGCTCAATCCCATTAAGGGATAAAATATTATAGTGATTAAAAATACAGGTTTTCTAAAAAGATCTAGGTTGAATCTTTGCTCTGTTTCTTGCTATGGACTGTTAAATTTGTTTACGTATTCACTCACTTATGAATAAGTTCTGCGTTTGAGGTTATAAAAATAAATAAGGCAGACAAGGTCTCTGTCCTCATGAAACATTCTGTTTTTCGGTGAATACAAACAGTAAACAAAGACTCATGGTGTGTGATAGCAGAGAAAAGAAAGAGAACCTTGGGAATAAAGGGTGGCGTGTGCTTAATCTAATTTCCAAATCAGAAAGGCCTAAAGACAGTGGTGCGTAAGCTGACACTTCAAGGAAAAAAGAAAATTACCTGGATGGATCTGAATGCATGAAATGACAAATAATAATGCATAATTTATAAGATTCTGTAAAATAGATTGAAGTGGCATATGTAAAGTCCCAAACACAATCCACTGAATAAGTGGTAATTGCTGCTGTTGTTATTGACTGAACATACTCAGACTCTCCATCTACACAGTTGTGTAGAACCTTATGACTTCACCTATGACAGCAATTATATAATTATATTTTAATTCTTTATTTTATATATCATTGTTTGTAAAATAATACTGTACAGTCAATGATACCAGCAATTTTATCTTTTTCATCTTTGTATCTTTATCTGATCACACTGCTTGGAATTTAATAGGTGCCTGATGTGTATTTTTTTAACAAGTAATTACATAAACAGATGAAGAATATACAGTCTTAGCCATCTAAAGTCAAATTTTATGACTAGAAATAGTATCAACTGATGAATACATAAAATTATGACCTACTACTTTCAGTCTTCTGGCCTCCTAGTTATCAGACGAGTATGTATAATTTCCAACTAACAATTGCACTATCCTAAATGTCAGTATCTTCAAGAAAGGTAATTTACAACAATAATGACAATAATGCACTGATTTTATCTGTTGCATCTGAAGAAGGGTATTTTTATGACTCAATATCTATAAACATTATCCCAAATTAGAATTGAATTGGAAAGGAATCTAATGCAGAGCTTCCTTAAAAGCAGTGCCTGACTTTGGGCATTATTAAATAGCAGAATTAGAATGGTGGGCTCACTGAGTTTTCCTTCTAGGTCTTGGTAAGAATATCAGATTAGTGAGGAAGTGAAATTTAAACTCTTGTAAACAATCAAAGTGAGAAGAGATGGCTCACACCAAAAGAAGATGCAAAAGCATCAGTCAGTTCAAAAGGAGGCTGACCGACATGACTGAGAATAATCAAGAAATGCACGAATACCATATGATTTCACTTATCTGTGGAATCTAAAACAGAACAAATGAACAAACCAACAGAAATACATTTGTAATTACAGAGAACAAACTATCAGTTGACAGAGAAATGGGAGAGTGGTGAAACAGATGAAGGGTATTAAAAAATACAAACTTCTGGGATGCCTGGGTGACTCAATGGTTGAGCATCTGCCTTTGGCTCAGGTCATGATCTCAGGGTCCTGGGATCGAGTTCCACATCGGGCTCCTCTAAGGGAGCCTGCTGCTCCCTCTGCCTACATCTCTGCCTCTCTCTGTATCTCTCATGAATAAATAAATAAATAAATAAATAAATAAATAAATAATAAATAAATAAATAGTTTATAAATAGTTTATAAATAGATAGATAGATAGATAGATAGATAGATAGATAGATAGTACAAGCTTCCAGTTATAAAATAAGTCCATAGGGATAAAAATTACAACATAGGGAATATAGCCAATAATACCATTTTTATTTGTTTGCTTTTTTTCTAGTCAATAATATTGTAATAATTTTGTATGATGACAGGTGGCAACTACACTTACCGAAATATGATACGTAATGAATGTGTGAGTAGTGTATATAATTCTTGAATCACTATGTTGTACATCTGAAACTAATATCATATTGTATGTCACCTATACTTCAATTTAAAAAAGAGGGAAAAAAGAATTAACCTGGCAAAGAATGCACAAGACCTCTATAGAAAAAATGTAAAATCTCTGTTGCATGATAAAAATATGAATAAAGAACACTGTATGTTCTTTATGAAGAGAAATAGTAAAAATTTCAATTTTCTGCAATAAACATATAAAGGCAATTCAAAGAAATAAAATTTAATTTAAAAGAATGGTCAAGTGATAGTCAAATAATTTTCTAGAAGACTGTGTTACTGATCTGGGCCTTTGGGCTCTCTAAGCAGTAGAAATTGACTAGAGGCCAAAGGGGAATCCCAGGCAAAGCTTTTATAGGGACAGATACTCAGGCATCAGAGAGACCAGGCAAAGGAAGAATCCGAAGGCTGACTCTACCAAGGAGAGGTCAGAGTGTGCTTCAAAGAGGCTTCAGGGGAAAAAAGGCTGATGTCTAAGCATGGAGAGGTGGGATTTACTGGCACTCGTGCACTTAAAGGTCATGCTTCCTCATGTCACATGTTTAATTAGCATGTTAAATCGCCACATTTAGGTATGATTTTAATATTAAAATGATGAAAAAGTCAATGAAAGGTCAGCACTGGGGTCCACCTTGGCACAGACTGGTTTGATCCAGTCTTCCACAGTCTTTGTAGTCAGTAAGCATCTTGTTTCCTACACGATTTGCTGCTCAAGAGGCATGGAGTTGCGGTTTTCCAAGAGCGCTGGATTTGACTGTTAGAGTTGAAGGAACTTGAGTCTAGTCCCTGCTTTCTTTCAGGTGGGGGATATAAAAATATAAAGAGAGTAATTTCAAAAACTACCTCCATATGTTTAGTGTTTTAAGGGATAATCTTTAATTACATGAGAAATTTAATTGTGGCTTTTCCCTCATCTGAATAATTTTCTTTTCTCTGTTCATCCAAGACTGTTGTAGCCTCCTACCTGTCCACCTAGTACCAGTCTTATATACCTACTTCTACCTGTCCACCTAGTACCAGTCTTGTACACCTACTTCCAACAAAAACAGTTCACTACAGTGTAGTGGTAGGTATAATTTAAAAATAAGAATTTGAATATCTCTCACCTCTGTAAACAATTTTAATGACTCTGATAATAATGCCTATGTAAAAACCCAAATCCTGTTATTTCACACTAAAAGTAAACTTATTATTTTTATACTATAAAAATACATATTGTAGTAAATGAAAAATGTCTCCCCAAAGGTGTATCATGATCCTGATTACAGCTTGTAAATGTTATCTTATTTGAAAAAAAAAAAAAAACTCTCTGCAGATGTGATGTAATTAATGATCTTGAGATGAGGAAATTATCCCAGTTTATCTGAGTGGATCTTAAGTGTAATTACAAATACAATTATGAGAAAATAAAAAAATAATCCATCAAGTTTATGGCTAATTTGTTACAGCAGCCATAAGAAATATTTTTTGTAAAACAAATAAAAAAACAATAGAATAATAAATAGCATATAGTAAGAGTAGTCAAATAATCTAAGATATTTCCATTCTGAGATAACCACATTTATTGACCCATTTGGTGATTAATGCTGCAAACCTCTTAATACATAATTCCATCAAACATGTGAATCCTTAGATATGCATCCCTTAGACGTGCACCCTGCCGAGAACTCGGCAAGCTCTTCCAGTCTGCAGATATAAGTCGTTCTTCAGCTCAGAGTTTTTTCTTCATCTTATTTTTTTAAGTGATTACATGATTACTTCTATCTCTTCTTCAGTCTGGAAATTCTACCATTTACTAGTTATATCTCCTTGATTTATTTTCCAAATCTCTTATCTTTTTTTTTTTTCTGGTGACTTTCATTTCTTTATTTTTTTTCTTTCCATACTTTATTTCCTTTACTTGATATTTTAGTCACTAAATCAGGTCGCAGAGAAAAAAAAATCTTCTTTTTCCATTGCCTTACACAAACTTTTCCATTAAAATATGTTTATTTAGTTCTAGAAAGACTATAGCTGAGCCTCAGCCTCCTTCAATTTTATTACTGTTACTCAAATTGTCATCTACTTCTCCAGCAGTTTTATTTTGACAAAAAGCTCCAAGTTATGGTTGTTTCTTTTCTAATTCCTTTCTCTGGCAATGAATTCCCTGGGTTGCGTTGTTACTTTCCTTGGGGCTTAGTTCCAACTATTGGGTACCTGAAGTTATGTCAGTCTGATGAGTAGTCAGGGATAAAGCAACAGCACCTTGGGAAAGATTAAAAACTTTTTTGCCTAGAGAACATAGCCCCTTAGGTTAAGACTGAACAAGATAGCCCTTCTTCACTGAGTCTTTGCCACCTTCAGAAGTGGTGCCAGAAAAAAAAAATAAAAATAAAAATAAAAAAAAAGAAGTGGTGCCAGAAACAAGAATTAAGTCTCCCCTGTTCATGAGACCAATATGACTCTCCTCTATCTATTGTCAGACTCTCCCCTCACTTCCTTTCTGTCCCTCAAGTTTTTTCTCACTTTCCTGTTACTCTCTAGTATCCTCAGCATTATCCTTTCAGGATATTTAGGATTTTATAAAGAGCCTCTATTTCCTTCTTCTTTAAATTAAGTCTAGTTCCTGGGGCAGCCCCAGTGGCCCAGTGGTTTAGCACTGCCTTCAGCCCAGGATGTGATCCTGGAGACCTGGGATCAAGTCCCATGTCAGGCTCCTTGCATGGAGCCTGCTTCTCCCTCTGCCTGCATCTCTGCCTCTCTCTCTGTATCTCTCATGAATAAATAAATAAAAAATTTTTTTAAAAAGTCCAGTTCCTTGCTTAAAATGAGAGTAAGAGGAAAAGTATATGAGGTGAAAACAGGCATTTCAATATTGTACTAAGTTACCATAGCTCACCAGATAACGTGTTCCTATAATATGCTGCTTCTACCACCTGATTCTTTTTCAGAGTACCCATCATACTTTTAGGATTTGTGTGAAGTCTTACATTACAGATAGATTGTAATAATCAATGAGGGCAGACTTGAACTTAATACACATTTATTTAATAGTCAAATGAGAAATATTTCAAGACATAATATCTCTAAACAAAGTATATATCTTTGTTTTTACTTTGGATTTACTTTGATTAATAGAATATAAGTAGAATTATAATCCAGAAAGCTATTCATCTGCTAATGGAGAAGAACCAGTATTCATCTTTGAATGTAAATATCATCATCACTAATAAAGCCGCATTTATGGAACACACTGAAAATACTAATTAATTTTTCTTAGGTGCCTTATGCCTATGGAAACATCAGTTTGTCACTTAATGATGGTAGTACCTACAGTAAGAGCTACATGGGGCATAATGGCAAGCCTTATTTAAACAGAGGGCAAAGCCGAATAGTAGACCACAATATTTTGTCTGTAAGAATTGAAGTGTTTATTAAAATGAAAGCATAAAATTTTAAATATTAATTCTGAGATTAACTGTATAACTTAAAATATTAAGTAATTTAAAAGAAGGATCTTAAATAAAATGTAATTTAATTTATACCATTTGTGAATTTTTTTCTCAACTAAAGAATTAGTTGAAAATCCCTAACCTGTTATTTCCTAAAAAATTCACTTATAACTTTCATATTAGTGTCAGTTTTTAGTCTCTTTTCTGCTAGACTGTGTCACTTCAAAATACTTTAATAAAGACATTGTACTGTTAACCAGTATATATTCCTTACTACCTAATAAACCATGCAATCATTTTGTAAATATAAAGTAATTTTTCTTTATTCTCTAAAGTATCTCACTGTTCTCATTCCCCTTTGGTGACCTATGAACTATTCTTTTCCCAAATGAAAAGTAGAGAAAAAAATATGGCAACTTAATGTGACTGCAACAGTCTCTGTAAAATGCCTCTGTTGGAGTTTTCTTCCTATCAGGAACATAATTCTTAGCAAACAGGTCACTAACTCACTTAATTAACTCTCTTCTATGTTCTCGGAGGCGTTGCCATATCAAACCTAAATTGGCTTAGTATTTAACAACCTGTACAAGCCCTTTGGGAACCCTGTTTTTAACAAAAATGGCTTCTTAAATAGCCTTTGGTCTCCTTAAAGGATTCTAATTACTGCATAAAATCCTAATACACCTATTAGCAATGCATACATATGCAAATTTTCAACAGAGAGAGAGATAAATTTCTTACTTGTTTCCCTAAAGGGCATTCTAATATTACTTTCCTTTAAACCTTACTTGACCTATGAACACCTGATACACAGATATTGTACCCAAGGAACACTCCAGCACTTTGGCAATTAAGAAACATATCTGAAGACTTGTTTGGGATTGCTCTGTACTCTTCTAGGATCTGAGATATAGAGATTGAAGGAGAGTCATCCCCTCTTTCAATTTTTCCTATTTATAAATTGTTTTTGTTTGTTTGCTTTGTTTCTAATATTTACTTTTTGCCAGTCATCCCGCTATGATCAGGGTTGCAAATTCAATTAAGCCATGATTTCTTTTCTCTAAGAAATTGCAGTCTAGTGAGGAATAGTGGAGGAAAAAACAAAACCAAATGACAATTTGAGGCTAGATTTTGTAAGGATTACAATATATTTTTAAGTAAGTACAAAATTGGGGCATCTTATTTAGACCAGGAGATTCCAGATTTCACAGAGAGGGTAATATTTGAGCTGGATTCTTAAGAATAAGTCAGACTGTGATGGAATAGGGAAGGACCATTCTGAGTAGAAAGAGGGTTGAAATATGGAGGTGAATATGATTTCTCTGAGGACAAAAAAAGTAGTTCAGAACTGTTGGTTGTATGACTTTCTATGGGAGGTGGTGGCTGAAGCCAAGGGGATAGCAGGACTGTTGAAGGCACTGGAAGAAAAGGGAACACATATATTAAATTTTAATAAACTAATCTAGATGAAACTGTTAGAATAAAAATTTTTGGAAAATTTGGGACTCATATAACAAAAATCCAAAGATGAAATCCATCAAATTCAATTAAACATTCAAGCCATATTTGAATATAGCAGATGAGTCTAATGCAGATGGATACCCATATATGAAAATAACTTGCTAAAAGTTTTGTTTAGTTTTCTTAGTTCATGTAAAATGTTCTTTATGCAAATTTATTATCTTTATGCAAATTTTTATTTATAACTCAGATTTTTAGGATCATGGGCATTAAGTAATACCAGGTACAACTAAGTAAAGAGCGGTAAAATATCAGAATGCTCAAGCAAAAATCAATCTATTTATTTGAATCCATTACCTATATGTAATAAGTTGTATACAAAGAAGATGAAGCAAATCATAATCAGAGTGACCTTATAATTATGTGATAAATGTCACCTACTATTAAAACAATTTTATACACACATATATTTTCATGGAGTTGATTTTTTTTTCTGATTTTCTTCTCTGTGTTCACAAATTCTGACAGTAACTCATATTTATTTTCTCTCCACTGATACACAAGTAGGGACAGTGTAAAGACAAAACATTTATAAGGTCTAAATACCCTTAAGTTTTGTGCACTGGAGCTCATATGAGATATGATCCAACCTGTGTAGTTTAGGAGAGCCAAAGCAATTTTTCACTGCCTTAGCACTCAGTTCAACTTAAGAAAAATTACCTATCGAATGTGAGTATACTACTGAACAAGTTGAAGCTGTTTATCTGACTAGAGAATGGTGTCCAGCTACCTAACAGATGCCTGCATCAGGCATCATGCAAATTGTTAAAAGTGCATATGATAGTCGTTATCTTAACTTTACTATATTTGCTCTATAGAGCTTTCTGGGCTGATTTCACAGGAGGACATTTAGAGGAAGGTATGCTGCAACAGATTCATTTTTCTGCTTTTCCATGTTCCTATTTATATATTTATAAATATGTATCATATATATATGTTTTTTTAAGGTACAGTATGGTAAACTAATCTGAAAATAATTTAGCCCTAGTGGAACCAAACCATGCACAATTCCAGAAAGAACAAAATGCAAATGTAGAACAAATCTTTTTGATTCTTTTCTTCTTCTTTTTTTTTTTTTAATGGAAGGCATCATATATGATTGTATGTGAATTTTAAATTTGCCATTTCTTTGGTGGCCTACGTAATGCCATAGGTTTAAATAGTTTTTCTGCTTTGAAAATTGTCTATGACCTCTTTTCTCCCTAGGGAACAGTTGATTTCCAATTTGCTGATGCTGAACTCAACCAATGATTGTCCTAACCTATTGAGCTCAAAAGGCTGCTGGTTTGCAAATGTCTTTGTGGATATCATTAATTAGATTGCTGTAAAAATATGCTTTTTAGAAAGCTATATGATAAATTAGATCATTGATACACAGGTTTCCTTTCTTGGACACTATTTCACTTTCTCTTGGACCACTTGCTCAGGGGGACACTTCCATGCCCTGAGGCACATCTATGAGGGCACCCACATGAGTGAGCTTGGTAAAGGGTCTTTTATCTTCAATCAGTCTGTACTGGAGAAGACTTCGGTCCTGGGTTACATCCTGATTACAACCTCAAGCGACCTAAGCCATAGCACTCAGCTGAGCAATAACCAGATTCCTAAAATGACAGACATTTTTTTTCCATTTAATTTGTTACATAGCTACAAACAATTAATATACAGCATTCAATAAATGTTTGCTACCAAATATGGGAGTGAAAAGTTAAAAACTGCGATTAAAAGAAGGAAAATCAGGGCATATGAGAATTACCATTTTTAGACTGGATCATGGGACATTTAGATCAATATTTCCACAATAATACATATTCAAAAAATGCTTTACCAAGCAGTATCTTCAGTATCTTATTACCATCAGACATTAGGGGAAAACTTCAATGCTCAAGTGATATTCCTTTTTTTTAAGTATTTATTTATTCATGAGAGACACAGAGGGAGGCAGAGACATAGGCAAAGGGAGAAGCAGGCTCCCTGGGGGAAACCGGATGTGGGACTCAATCCCAGGACCCCGGGATCATGCCCTGAGCCCAAGGCAGACGCTCAACCACTGAGCCACCCAGGCGTCCCTTCAAGTTATAGTCCTTACATTAACTATTACTTATGTGATATCCTTTAGTGAGCTTGGTGATTACCATCCACTGTAGCAGCCACTTCTTCCCTTTTCTTTCTCTCATTCTCTCCTCTAATGCTCCTCTCTTCCAAAGAGAGAGTTCACTGGTGCCCTCTCTTCTCTCCTACTCAACTGTTTCACTCCTTGCTCACAGGAGTTTTTTATACATGTACACACTCAAAAGGCATAACCACATGCAATGACAAAGAAATTGAGTTTTTGGCATAGTCGAATGAAATGTTTTGCTCAATAGTTTACTAATAGTCTGAATTAAGTAATCTGAATAATACAAACGAAATCTATCACTTAAGTCAGGGAGATAGCAGTTTTGATGTTTTTCATTTGTTTCAAAAGAAATAAAAAGCTAGAGTCAAGAGTTTGCTTTTTTAAAAATCTATTCAGAACTTTATGATTATCCTAAAACAAAGAAATTACTTTTGTGTGTGTGGGACTACTTTTGCTATCAGAAACATAGTTATGAAATTTTTAATGCATTATTGGTTATTCAACCTTTTATATAGCTATAATTTTAAAGTAGTTATATGCTGCCAATATTTACATAAATTATCCTAATTCATCCCTATTGTTTTTTATCTTAGCTCTAGCTGACTTAACTAAATACCACAGACTGTATGGCTTAAATAACAGATATTTATTTCTCACAGTTTTGGAGGCTAGAAGTCCACAAGCAAGTTACCAGCAAATTTGGTTCCTTGTGAGGGTCTTTTCCTGGTTTGCAGAGAATCTCCTTCTCATTGGGAAGGGATATCACAGGGCAGATAGAGAGGAAAGAAGGGAAGGTATAAGGGAGGGAGAGAGGGAGAGAGAGAGAGCCCACGCGTGCAAGGAACACTTGGGTGTGCACACACAGCATATGTTTGTGGGGTGTGTGTATATTGGTTTCTCTGCTTATTTTTTTTTAAGATTTTATTTACTTCTTTAGAGAGGGCACAAGCAGGGGGAGAGGCAAGGGAGAGGGAGAAGCAGGCTTCTCACTGAGCAGAGAGCCAGATGCAGGGCTTCATTCCAGGAACCTGAGGTCATGACCTGAACCACCCAGGTGTCCTTCTGCTTCTTAGAAGGACATTAATGTCATTATGAGGGCCTCACTCTCATGACCTCATCTATCACTAATTACCTCCAAATGGCTCCACCTCCAAATACCAACACATCAGTGGTTAGTGCTTCTATATATGAATTTGAAGGGAGTACAACCATTTGGACCATAACATTCTTATCTTTAAGAGAAGATCTCTTCATTATAATTAAGATATAAGCTATTCTTCATTTCTAATGATATTTGTTTATAAAATATGTTATTCTAAGGCTATTAGCTTGTTTTATTAATTTTTTAATCCAAATGTTTAAATTTTTAAAAATTATTTGTTATGCATAATTGTTTCTTTCTTACTAATGATTTTATAATCACTTATTTTCCTTTAAATAACATTGAGTGAACAAATTTTTATGCTGAAATGGGTGTTCTTAAATGATAATATTTTATTAGCTAATTTATTTTTTTATTATTAGCTCATTTATACCATCATACAAATTTATGGTTTATTTGACAGAAAAATACATTATTTGTTCATCCTATTATTTCTTTTCCTCTAACTAGAGAGAGAGTGTTAAGACCTTTTACCAAATAAAATGATTGTCTTTAGAAAATGTCAGGCAATAAGACACAAAGAAATAGAGAATAAGTATTAACTCTTCTTTAAATGTTTGGTAGAATTCACCTGTGAATCTATCTGGTTTTGGACCTTTGTTTTTTCATAGTTTTTTGAGGACCGGTTCATTTCATTACTAGTTATAGGTTTGTTTAGATTTTCTATTTCTTTTTAATTCAGTTTTGGAAAATTGTGTGTTTTTAGGAACTTGTGTATCCCTTCTAGTTCTATGTTGTCTAATTTGTTGGCATATAATTTTTAGTAGTATTCTCTTATAAATCTTTATATTTCTGTAGTATCAGTTGTTACTTCTCTTGCATTTCTGATTTTATTTCAGTGCTTTTCCCTTCTCTCTCTCTCTCTCTCTCTCTCTCTCTCTTTCTCTCTCTCTTTTTTTCCTGTTGAATCTGGCTAAGGATTTATCAATTTTGTTTATCTTTTCAAAGAACCAGCTCTCAGTATCATTGATTTTTTTGTATTGATTTTTAGTCTCTATGTCATTTATTTCAGCTCTGATCTTTATTATTTCCTTCCTTCTACTCACCTTGGGCTTTGTTTGTTCTTCTTTTTCTAGTTCCTTTAGGTTTAAGGTTAGATTGTTTATTTGAGCTTTTTCTCGTTTCTTGAGGTAGGTCTATATCACTATGTATTTCCCTCTTAGCACTGCTTTCTTTGTGTCCCAAAGATTTTAGACAGTTGTGTTTTCATTTTAATTTGTCTCCATGTTTGTTTGTTTGCTTTAATTTCTTCTTTGATTGCTTTGTTCACTTATTGATCGTTTAGCATCGTGTTGTTTAGCCTTCACATATTTGTGCCTTTTCCAGTTTTTTTTCTTGTAATTTTCTTCTAGTTTCATGCAGTTGTGATTATTATATCAATCTTGTTGGTTTGATCCCTTTATCATTATTTAATATCATCCTTTGTCTGCTATTATTTATCCAAAGAAACAAAAACACCAATTTGAAAAGATAGATGTACCCCTATGTTTATTGCAGCATCATCTACAATGGCCAAGATATGAAAGCAACCTAAGTATCCTATATCGTATACATATACATATATATCATATATATAACATATTATATTTATATAATGGAATGTTATGCAGTCAATGTCTTATACAGTCATAAGACCTTGCCATTTGTGACAACATGGATGGACCTAGAGTGTATTATGCTAATGACATAAGACAGACTGAGAAAGATAAATACCATATGATTTCACTCATATGTGGAATTAAAAAACAGACAAATAAACAATCAGACCTATAAATACAGAAAACAAACTAATGGTCTCCAGAGGGAAGGGACGTGGGGAGACAGGCAATATGGGTAAATGGTCATGGGACACACAGCTATCCAATTATGGAGTGAACAAGTCAGTGGAATAAAAGGCGTAAGTACTGTAGTAAATGACACTGATATTATAGATGACAGATGGTAGCTACACTAGTGATGAGTACAGCATAATGTATAAACTTGTGGAAGCACTATGTTTAAACCTGAAACTAATGAAATATTGTGTCAGTCATATTAAAAAAAAATAAAATCTAAGAAGGAAACAAAGAAATAGAACAAAGTTGGCATTTTCATAAAAGTTAGGTACTATTTTGAATGTAGAAAGTCCAAATCTTCTATGTTGAGCCACAATGGAAGTGGTAGTTTAGTAAATTTGAAGGTTTTCAATTTTGTGTCAATTTTACAGATCTTATATTGGCATAGATTTTGAGTTTCACTTGGAACTTCAGCAGATGCTACTAGTTTTTCTTTTTATACACAGCTCTGTGTGATGAATCCTCTGGTTTCTTATTTCTACAGTGTTGTAACTTAAAATACTATCATGGAGTGATTCTTAGGTGTCACTGCCATTGGCGGCTGGCAGGAACTAAAACATATAATCAGTTTAAATTTTCCCTATATGGACCCCCAAATTTTGATCTTTATCTAAATCCCAGGTGCAATCAGACTAAGAAAAGAAATTACATACTTCTACTCAAAAGGTAGTTCTACATTAACTTTTCACTCAGAACATTTTGTCTTAAAGCAAAAATACAACATTTTTGTAATTAAAAAAAAAGAAAATGATCTTCAAAAGATATAACAGATAAATAAAATACTAAATTATAGATACATTCCATTATTTCTTAGAGATTTTCATAGCATTATTTTTCAAGATCTTGTTTTAGGGAGACAATGAGGATTATTATTAGAGTTTTGTTTTAAATCAATATATTATTTTTTAGAGTTCGAGATGATTTCATAAAAATGTGAGAGAAAAGTGTGAGAGTAAACATATAGCAAACCTCATATTCATTACTATTCTTTTTTTTTTTTTAGATTTTATTTATTTATTCATGAGAGACACAGAAAGAGAAAGAGGCAGAGATACAGGCAGAGGGAGAAGCAGGGAACCTGATATGGGACTTGATCCGGGGACTGCGGGATCACGCCCTGAGCTGAAGGCAGGCGCTAAACCGCTGAGCCACCCAGGCATCCCAATTACTATTGATTATTAAAATTAAGATCAGGGGATCCCTGGGTGGCTCAGCGGTTTCGTGCCTGCCTTTGGCCCAGCGCGTGATCCTGGAGTCCCGGGATCGAGTCCCGCGTCGGGCTCCCGGCCTGGAGCCTGCTTCTCCCTCTCCTCTGCCTCTCTCTCTCTCTCTCTCTCTCTCTCTCTCTCTCTCATAAATAAATAAAAATAAATTAAAAAAAAATTAAGATCAATTTTTAATGGACAATGGGTGACTTGCCAGATATATGTTTACTATTTATTGATGACTTTTATGTATGTTAATAAGGAAAATTTCTTACAGAAAATGCCAGGTGTAACTCACACTCACTACTGGAACAAAATGAAAATATTTCACTGTCAGTAGAAAAATTGAGAAGGAAATATATATATATATGTATGTATGTATATATATATATATATATATAGAGAGAGAGAGAGAGAGAGAGAAGGAATATATATAAATATATATATAAAATTGAGAAGGAATATATATTTTTATATACATATATATATAATATTAGTGGCAGATCACTCAATCACCAGCTTGCCTTTTTACTTAAAAATGTTTCTATGCTTACGCTTAAATTATTGTAGTTTTCAAATATTTGAGTTGTGGTATAGCAGATAAAATGAAGCCTCAAATCATTCTCTAATCTTAAGAACATCCTGGCAGAATTACGGAGACTTGTCCGTTAAAATTGATTTCCTCTTAAAAAAAGTAGACTTTTCTTATTGTGTTAAAAAATGATTTTATCTATTAAGTGTCTTTTCTTGTGAAGATCATTTCCTTTTATGACCCAGAAAGAAAAATGTTCTTTTTCCATCAAAGTTTTTATATCCACTATACTTTCTCATCAGTAATATATATTGCAAACAAAATGGAATATAATCCAAAAACAGTAATCTTTTTTAAATGAATACAGAATAGCTATCATTTCTAATACTAGTGATCTTAATTTGCAGCATATGTGTTGTTTAATTTTATGATGCTTTTTGACTTTAATAAAAGCAATCGATGGCAGACTTGTATGCTGAATCAATATTATGGAATAAGAAATCAGGATCTTTACACTGTAATTTTGAAAACTACTGGTAAACCATAGGCAATGAGCTTTTTTTAGACACTAAAAATACTTGTGGAGATTTAGAACTGAGGTACATGTTGTGTCTGTTATTGTTAGTGATGATGGTTAGGTTTGTTGGTTGTTGTTTTAACAAGACTACTCAAGGACAGTAGGATACAGTTAAATACCTTTCCACCTATTCACAAGGCTTTTAAAGTTAGACTTTATCTGACATAGATACTATCTGTATTGAATGGAAAAGCAGATTCTGATATTTTCTGCATTTGTTGCTAATTGATAGCTCATTGAACTATAATGAAATTAGAATATTTCCAGAAAAAAACAAAATATGTTAAAAGAGAGGCCAGGAATTGCAATTCCCTGCCTGAAATTATCATAACATCTTTCCTGTAATAGCAGAACAGAAATTAGGATGTCTTGAGTAAAAAGCTCACATATTTGGAGGAATAATTCTAAATATTGAAAGAATGTACTCGTAAAAGTAAAGGTTAGATTGGGTAGTTAGAAAATTCAACATGGGAGGCGGGGCAAGTTGGTGGAGGAGTAGGGTCCTCACCTCACCTGGCCCCACCAACTTACCTGGATAACTTTCAAACCATCCTGAACCTACGAATCCTACCTGAGATTTAAAGAGAGAACAGCCAGAACGCTATAGAGAGAAGGGTTTTCGCTTCTAGGAAGGTGGGTAGGAAGAAAGAAATAAAAAAGAATCAAGGGGGGAGGGGCCCCGTGAGGAGCCAGGCTAAGGCGGGGGGGAGGGGAGGCGGGGAGAGCTTCGGGACAGGAGAGCCCAGCCCGGGAGAAGCGGGAGCTTTAAAAATCTGCACCGGATTCTTCCCCGACCCAAAGGCGCTCAGCGGGGAACTCGGGCAGGACCGCAGGAGGGGCGGTGGGGCCTCCGGTCTCCCGGGGTCACTAACAGAGGAGGTGCGCCTGGGGAGAGCGCCCCACACCCCGCGGCCGATCTCGGTAAAGGGCTGGAGCGCCCGGCGGGGCCTCGGGGAGAAGCCGGGGGTCAGGCGGGGACTCCGGGTAGAGGGGGCTGCGCCCTGCTGCCTTCGGGAGCCGCGGGCGGGAGCACAATTCCAGGAGTGCAGGCCCCGGACCCCAGGGCTCCCAAGGACACAGCCGGGATCCTGAGCTCCCCCGGGACAGGTGGAGGCGGGGAGGGCCCAGGACAGCGAGGACACTTCTGTCGCTAGGCGCCCCCAAGCTGTGCAGGTCAGCGCCCCCCGCCCCCAGAGCATCCAGGCCCCTGCGGACTGGGAGCTGAGGTAGTTACTGCAGGAGCTGACTCCAGGGCTGGAGACCTGCACCCGCCAGTGGTGGTGTTCCTCCTGGTATCACCCTGTACCGGGGGTCGGAGGGGTGCCGCCAGGGAACAGGGACCTCACGGGGTAAACAGCTCCCACTGAGCCCGACACCTGCCAAGGAGTGGGGGGGAGTGGGAGGGTGGGGGGCATCTCCCCAGATGCACACACCTGAGAATCAGCACAGCAGGTCCCTCCCCCAGAAGACCAGCTGGAAAGACAGGGGAAGAACAAGTTCTTGACCAAGCAGGGCTGCAAAGCTCCAGGACTGAGTGAAAATAGTATATAGAATTAGAGGGTCCTTTTTTTTCCTTTTCCCATTATAACTTGTTTTTCTATCAGGCTAAAAATTTCCAATATTTTTTCTCTTTCCCCACCTTAACTACAATATTTTACCAGCTCTTCATTTTTAAGTTTTTTCTTTGTCGAATTTCATATTTTTCAATTACATGTCTTAGATATATTTTTCACTTCTGGATTCCCCTCAATTAAATTTTGGTAGATATATGAGATTAGGGTTTTTGTTTTTTGTTTTTTTGTGCCTCGTTTTGTTTTATAGTGGTGGAAGTTACTACCCTCCAAAACCAACATATACCCAGAACCAAGTGGAATACCATGTTGGTTGATTCTGTGAGATTATACTCTCTCTTTTTTCCCATTCTGCTCCCTCTTTTATCTCATTTATGTTTTGGGTGGTCAGTCTTGGGGCTTACTACAAGTATTGCTGGTTTATATAAATTTGGGACTGAGCATCTTGTAACATACAGAACTTAATACACTTAGAACCAAGAGGATCACTCTCCAGGACCCCTCAGGTAGACTAAATTCTCTCTCCACTACCACTTCCTCACCAACACCATCACCCACCTTTTTTTTTTTCTTTTACTTATCCTCTTTACTTTTCTTTCTTTTCTCCTTTTTATTTTCTCTTCATTTTTTACGGTTTTTGGCTTTTTATTTTTACTACTTTGTTTTAAAATTTGTTTTTCTCTTTAGAGGTCCTTTTATTTTGTTCTGTTCTTCTTCTTGTTTTGTTTTCTGATCTCTGATCTCTTCAGAATCAACTAGGGTGTATTTTACCTAGGTCATGGTTGAAATTTTTGACTCAGCTCGCTCATACACCCATTCTGCACTGGACAAAATGACTAGAAGGAAGAATTCACCACAAAAGAAAGAAACAGAAACACTAGTCTCTGCCACAGAGTTACAGAATTAGGATTTCAATTCAATGTCAGAAATTCAACTCAAAAGTACAATTATAAAGCTACTGGTGGCTCTGGAAAAAAGCGTAAAGGATTCTAGAGACTTTGTTACTGCAGAATTGAGATCTAACCAGGCCGAAATTAAAAATAGGTTAAATGAGATGCAATACAAACTGGATGTCCTAACTGCTAGGGTTAATAAGGTGGGAGAGTGAGTGACATAGAATACAAATTGATATGGTAAGGAAGGAAGCTGAGAAAAAAAGAGAAAAACAATTAAGAGCCCATGAGGAAAGGCTAAGGGAAATAAATGATATCTTGACAAGAAAGAATCTATGTATAATTGGGGTTCCAGAAAAGGCTGATACAGAGAGAGGACCACAAAGTATATTTGAACAAATCATAACTGAGAACTTCCCAAATCTGGGGAAGGACACAGGAATTCAGATCTAGGAGGTAGAGAGGAACCCCCCAAAATCAATAAAAACCATTCAACATCTCAACACTTAATAGTGAAAGTTGCAAATTTCAAAGATAAAGAGAAAATTCTTAAAGCAGCACAAGACAAGAGATTCTTAACTCATATGGGGAGAAATATCAGATTCACAGCAGACCTCTCCCAGAGACCTGGCAGGCCAGAAAGGACTGGCATGATATACTCATGGTACTAAATGAGAAGAACTTGAGGCCAAGAATACTTTATCCAGCAAGGCTGTCATTCAGAATAGAAGGAGAAATAAAGAGCTTTCAGGATAGGCAGAAACTGAAAGAATATGTGACCACCAAACCAGATCTGCAAGAAATATTAAGGGGGACCCTGTAAAAGAAAGAAGGAACCCAAAGAAACAATCCACAAAAACAGGGACTGAATAGGTAATACGATGACAGTAAATTCATATCTTTCAATAGTTACTCTGAATGTGAATGGGATAAGTGATCTGATCAAAAGATGCAGGGTATCAGATTGGATAAAAAAGCAAGACCTATCTATATATTGTCTACCAGAGACTCATTTTAGACCTAAAGACACGTCCAACCTGAAAATGAAGGGTTGGAGAACCATTTACCATTCAAATGGTCCTCAAAAGAAAGCAGAGGTAGCAATCCTTATATCGGATAAATTAAAGTCTATACCAAAGACTGTAATAAGAGATAAAGAGGGACACTATATCATAGTTAATGGGTGTATCTCACAAGAATACCTAACAGTCATAAATATTTATACCCCTAATGTGGGAGCTGCCAAGTATATCAATCAATTAATAACCAAAATAAAGACATACTTAGATAATAATACACTAATAGTAGGAGATTTCAACACAGCACTTTCAGCAAATGACAGATATTCTAAGCAGAGCATCACCAAAGAAACAAGGGCCTTAAATGATACACTGGACCAAATAGATTTTACAGAGATATACAGAACTTTCCATTCGAACGTAACTGAATACACATTCTTCTCAAGTGCACATGGAACTTTCTCCAGAATAGACCACATACTGGGTCACAAATTGAGTCTCAACCGATACCAAAATTGGGATTGTCCCCTGCATATTTTCAGACCACAATGCTTTAAAACTAGGACTCAATGACAAGAAGAAATTTGGAAGAAACACAAACACATGGAGGTTAAAGAGCATCCTACTAAAAGATGAATGGGTAAACCAGGAAATTAGAGAAGAATTAAAAAGATTCATGGAAACTAATGAAAATGAAGGTACAACCATTCAAAATCTTTGGGACACAACAAAAGTGGTCCTAATAGGGAAATACTTTGCAATACAAGCCTCCCTCAAAAAACTGGAAAAAACTCAAATACACAAGCTAACTTCGCACCTAAAGGAATTGGAGAAAGAACAGTGAGTAAAACCTCAACCATGCAGAAGAAAGATAATAAAGATGCAGCAGAACTCAATGAAATAGAGACCAGAAGAACTGTAGAACAGATTAAAAAAAAAAAAAACAGGAATTCATTTTTTGAAAGAATTAGTAAGATAGATAAACCATTAGCCAGCCTTATCATAAAGAAAAAAGAAAATATTAAAGTAATAAAATCACGAATAAAAGAGGAGAGATCACAACCAATACCAAGGAAATACAAACGGTCTTAAAAATGTATTCTGAGCAGCTATATGCCAACAAATTAAGCAGCCGAGAAAAAAAGGATGCATTTCTGGGAAACCACAAATTACCAAAACTGGAACAGGAAGAAATAGAAAATCTGAACAGGCCAATAACCAGTGAGGAAATTAAAGCAGTCATCAAAAACCTCCCAAGACACAGAAGTCCAGGGCCAGATGGCTTCCCAGGGGAATTCTATCAAATGTTGAAAGAAGAAACAAAACCTATTCTACTAAAGGTGTTTCAAAGGGTAGAAAGGGACAGAATACCTCCAAATGCATTTTATGAGACCAGCATTACTTTAATTCCAAAACCAAAGACTCCATCAAAAAGAATAATTATAGACCAATCTCCCTGATGAACATGGATGCAAAAATTCTCACCAAGGTACTAGCCAATAGGATCCAATAGTACATTAAGAGGATTATTCACAATGACCAAATGGGATTTATCCCCGGGATGAAAGAGTGATTCAACAGTCATAAAACAGGCAACATCATAGATCACATCAACAAGAGAAAAAACAAGAACCAACCATATGATCCTCTCAATATATGCAGAGAACGCATTTGACAAAATAACAACATCCATTCCTGATTAAAACTCTTCAGAGTGTAGGGATAGAGGAAACATTTCTCAATATCTTAAAAGCCATCTACGAAAAGCCTACAGCAAATATCATTCTCAATGGGGAAAAACTGAGAGCCTTTCCCCTCAGATAAGGAACACGACAGGGATGTCCAGTCTCACCACTGCTATTCCACATAGTACTAGAAGTCCTAGCCTCAGCAATCAGACAACAAAAAGAAATAAAAGGCATTTGAATTGGTAAAGAAGAAGTCAAACTCTTCCTCTTTGCAGATGACATGATACTGTACATAGAAAACCCAAAAGACTCCACTCCAAGATTGCTAGAACTCATAGAGCAATTCAGCAATGTGGCAGGATACAAAATCAATGTACAGAAATCAGTGAATTTCTATATGCTAACATTGAGACTAAAGAAAGAGAAATTAAGGAATGAATCCCATTTACAATTGCACTCCAAACCATAAGATACCTAGGAATAAGCCTAACCAAAGAGGTAAAGGATCTATATCCTAAAAAGTATAGAACACTTCTGAAAAATTGAGGAAGACATAAAGAGATGGAAAAACGTTCCATGCTCATGGATTGGAAGAATAAAAATTTTGGAAATGTCTATGCTACTCAGGGCAATTTACACATTCAGTGCAATCCCTATCAAAATACCATGGGCTTTCAGGGCAGCCCCAGGTGCTCAGCAGTTTAGTGCCACCTTTGGCCCAGGGCCTGATCCTGGAGACCTGGGATCAAGACCCGGGATTGAGTCCCATGTCGGGCTCCCTGCATTGACCCTGCTTCTCCCTCTGCCTGTGTCTCTGCCTCTCTCTTTCTCTGTGTGTCTCTCATGAATAAATAAATAAAATCTTAAAAAAAAATACCATGGACTTTCTTCACAGAGTTGGAACAAAAATCTTAAGATTTGTATAGAATCAGAAAAGACCCTGAATAGCTTGAAGAATATTGAAAAAGAAAACCAGAGCCGGGGGCATCACAATGCCAGATTTCAAGCTGTATTAGAAAGCTGTGATCTTCAAGACAATATTGTACTGGCACAAAAACAAACACATAGGTCAGTGGAACAAAATAGACAACCCAGAAATGGGCCCTCAACTCTATGGTCAACTAATAATATTCGACAAAGCAGGAAAGAGTATCCACTGGAAAAAGGACGGTCTCTTCAATAAATGGTGCTGGGAAAATTGGACAGCCAGGTGCAGAAGACTGAAACTGGACCATTCTCTTACACCATACACAAAGATAAACTCAAAATGAATGAAAGATCTAACTGCGAGACAAGAATCCATCAAAATCCTCTAGGGGCAACACCCTTTTTGAACTTGGCCACAGTAACTTCTTACAAGATACACCTATGGAGGCAAGGGAAACAAAAGCAAAAATGAACTATTGGGACTTCATCAGGATAAAAAGCTTCTGCACAGAAAAAGAAACAGTTAACAAAACTAAAAGACAACCTGCAGAATGGGACAAGATATTTGCAATTGACATATCAGATAAAGGACTAGTATCCAACATGTATAAAGAACTTATTAAACTCAACACCGAAGAAACAAAAAATCCAGTCGTGAAATGGGCAGAAGACATGAATAGAAATTTCATCAAAGAAGACATACACATGGCCAACAAGCACATGAGAAAATGTTCCGCATCACTTGACATCAGGGAAATAAAAATCAAAACCACAATGAGATACCACCTCACACCAGTGAGAATGGGGAAAATTAACAAGACAGGAAACCACAAATGTTGGGGAGGATTTGGAGAAAGAGGAACCCTTTTGCACTGTTGGTGGGAATGCCGACTGGTGCAGCCACTCTGGAGAACTGTGTGAATATTCCTCAAAAAGTTAAAAATAGACCTGCCCTATGACCCAAGAATTACACTACTGGGTATTTACCCCAAAGATACAGATGTAGTGAAATGCCAGGACACCTGCACCCCAAAGTTCATAGCAGCAGTGTTCACAATAGCAAAATTGTGGAAGGAACCACAATGTCCTTCAACAGATGAATGGATAAAGATGTGAAATATATTAATGGAGTATTAGAGATGTGAGATATATAATGGAATATTAGCCATCAGAAAGGATGAATACCTACCATTTGCTTCAATGTGGATGGAACTGGAGGGTACTATGCTGAGCAAAATAAGTCAATCGAAGAAGGACAATCATCATATAGTTTCACTCATACGGGGAATATACGAAATATTGAAAGGGATTATAAGGGAAAGAAGGGGAACTGAGTGGGAAATATTAAAGAGAGACAAACCATGAGAGACTTCTAACTCTGGGAAATGAACAAAGGGTTGCAGAAGGGGAGGTGGGCAGGGGGTGGGATAACCAGGTGATGCGCACTGAGGAGGGCACTTGATGGGATGAGCATTGGGTGTTATACTATATGTTGGCAAATCGAACTTCAATAAAAACAAATGAAAAAAAAAAAGGAAATCTTAGGAGGCAGCCACACTGGAAATATTTAAAAAGTCACTGAATTATACACTTTACAGTGATAAAATGTAGTTTATATAAATGATAACCTCAATAAGGCTATTTAAAAAAAAGAAACTTCAACATGATCTCAATATATGCAAAAATATAATAATCTTCATTTCCTAATAAGTGAAATGAGAATTGTGCTTCCTAAACACTACTTAACAAGATATGGTAAAATAAAATTTGGTAAGTTATGAATGGCATGAGTGTCTTAGGAATGATATCTTATAGAGGTGCATAGTATTTCCTTTATTTTCTAGTTGGTTTCTTGAGATGTAACTTCTAATATTTATATAAGGCCAAAATCTTAAATATGAAATGTTTTTAATGTTTATTATGAATGTAGGTAAAAATTTACTAAGAACATTTTTAAAAGGAATATTTTTAGAAGTCTGAACTTATAAAATAACCCAGTTTCTATGGAATATATTTATAATTTTTCATTTACCTCTATTCTGAAATATGTTTTATATTTGGATTTTCATTTTTCAGATTGTGATTCGATTTTTTTTACTTAATCAAAATCAGAGATATATTATTCCTTTGGTGGTGATGGTTAAGAAATATTATATAAAGGTTTACTTTGTTAGAAGATCTGATTACTAACATTTTCTGTAATATATGAATCATAGAAAATTTGTATTGAGATTTATTAATGAGCCTAAGATATTTAAATCTTTTGCCATAATTATGCATCTTGCACTCTGTATGCCACAACGGTATTTTGAAGTACTATACTTTGCATTTTGCTTCACAAAAATAGTTGATCTGATAAATTCCTTTTTGCTAGATGCTGTCATGTCCGTCTTTTTAATACCCTCCTTGTTCATTATAAGTGCCATTAGCCATACTGCCTAATGAAAGGTACCTCATATCAAGTCTGATTACTGCTCTAATGTTTTCCAGGCGTGCTTGGTGATGAGCCTGGCATATGAAACAATTTCCTACAGTAATGAAACTAATTAAAGTAGGCAGTCATCCACATACCACTTTCTAATGAATTATAATAAGCTCATTAATCTCAACCACTCTTATTCCAAAAAGTCCATTGATGGGACCTGTATGTAAGAGTAAAATTCTCAGCCTTAACATGTACAACTTTTACAGAATCTAAGAAGACTTTGTGAACTTAGGTTTAAAAAATTATAAACTGCTGATCAATTCTCTAAATGAAATGTATGGCTTCTAAACTCTGCCCAGATTACTTATTGGCAAGATCCTTTTCTATTTGAGTTCTCCTATAATTAACAAAAGAAAAATGATTCATTGTATAATAGTAACTCTTCAGTACCTTGAAGACCAAAATTGAATGAACATACTCCATATAATTTTTCTAGAGATCATATGAAAATGATTGAGTGCTTGAGATCAAGTGATAAAAACACAGTCTGTTTCCTCTCCAGAGAGAGCTTAGTGTATCTGCTCAAAATGTCAAAACGTAATAATAATTTTTTGTTAACTCTTCTTCAAATTTGTGAGGTGCCCAATGAAACAACATAAGAATTATTATTCCATTCAGTTACAATAGTTTGATAATATAGACCAATCGTTCTGGAGATAACTTTACCGTCAAAGAGATAGGTTGTTAAACATAGCATATGGAGAAACAGTTTCAGAACTACCAATGTGATTAGTAAGAAAACATATTTTTCAGGAGGGTGGGGTTTATTCAATTTTCATTATATTTTGGTGTTTTAAAAATGTAGCAGTTCCCTTTGAAGCTCATCACTACTATGACACACATGTGAATTTCTTACTTACAAAGTTAATTATAAATATGTACATCTTAAAATTGATACAGAATGTTAGTAATGGGTTAACTGAAAATAGGCACATTTTAATTTATGGAATTAACATATTTAAAATTGTTCATTTATGAATTATTAGCTAATATTTCATAGTTTTTTAGAGAAAATGAGGTTGGGTATTCTGTGCAGAGTGTTTTCTTTTATAAAAAGAAATGTCTTAATGTTTGGCCTTTGTAAGTATAGATGTAGTGAAACTATCCCTGAATAAAACGTCTCCCAGTCTGGGATCAGATACAATTGTGGTGACCAGTTGCCACTGTATGTGATGATGATTTGGTTCTATGCTTGAGCAAAAATCAGTATCAGGGCTTTTGATACAGATTCCTCCATTATCTGGCTGTTTGGTCTTAAGAAAGTAATTTATGCAGCATCTAATTCAGTATATTCATATGTAAGGTATGGGGATTAGGCTAGAGAAGTGTATTCCAAATGTGTCAAAAATGTGTTTCAAATAATTTTTTAAAGATTTTATTTATTTATTTATTTATTTATTTATTTATTTATTTGAGAGAGAGAGAGAGAGAGAGCATGTGGGCACAAGCCTGCAAGCAGGTAGATGATGGACAGAGGGGGAGGGAGAGGAAGAGAACCCCAAGCTGACTCCACACTGGGCACAGAGATCCTGGGGCTGGATTTCACCACACTGATTTCAGGACCAAAATCAAAACCAAGAATGAGTCACTAAACTGACTAAGCCACCTAGGTGCTTCTCAAGTAATTTTTAATATAACAATTTAAATATTGTATGAAGTAGAACAATTTCCCTTTTAAATTTCAGTTCAATTCTCCTGAAATGAAGGAAATAGGTTTTTGGCTATCTGTCCTTAGTATTTTTCTAGCACTCATATTCTTGACAGAACTGATGGATCTCCTTGTAGTTTCTAAGACCCAAGGGTTATTCTACTGAACAGAAAAATGTAGCATGTCTTATTAAGAGAAGTGAATTTCTTAAAAGTTATCTCAAAGATAATAGGAAATTAAGAATTTTAGGAAAAATTTTATAGTTCTAGTTGACTTTCTTTTGAACAAAAAGGCCCTTTTGAAGAAGACTTGCTCTGGTTAGTAGGTCTAATTAGTCATATCTCTAAGAGCTAGCTCTACCTGGAATAAACTTTGCTAATATACTTTAATGTTGGTAGGAAATATGACTCATCATAGCATCCAACATTTATGAAATGCTTAATACTAATATTTATTGAGTGCTTAGAAGTCAGGCTGTCCTTCTAAATGATTTACATGTATTAACACATATTAGTCTTCATCACTCATTTAAATGTTTACAACATCTATATAAATTAAACAGCAATATTTTCTCATTTTTCATGTGAGGAAACTAAAGTACTTGGATATTAAGAAATTTCAGAAAGGTCAAAAACTGCCAGGTTGGTGAAAACATAGAGGTTTGGAGAGAAAGACCTCTATGCCTCTTCCCATGTACCTTTCCATCTGGCTGTTCCTGAGTTATAGCCTTTTATAATAAACTAGTAATCTAGTTTGCACAGTTTTTTCCTGTTCCCCTTGTTTGATGATAAGCGTTGCATTGATAGAGGGTGAATGCAGTTGATTCAGAACTTGAGAAGAATGTTATAAACAAAGCCTGAAGACTCTTTCAGTTGGAAAAGCTATAGGGAATCCCATATTCCCTTTAAGCAAATTTAGGACACATAACAAATATATTTTATAGAAGATTAAACCAAGAAGGCCTTGATATAAGGCCTACTTAAATTCTACTCTACTTATTATTCATCCAGCTTAATGGCTATTTGTGTGAATTTTTAAAAGACTTGATTAATCTGGTAGCAAGTTATTTTTTGAAGTTGAGAACAAAAATGTCCCATTGCCAGAATTTCCTGAACACCCTTTCCAAGAACATCTTAAACAACTTTACAAAATAACACCCATCAAGGATACTAGGAATCTGTGAGTGGCATTCCCCATACCTGACCTTCAGAAATAATACAAATCAAATTCTGATCATTATCTTAGTCATCTCAATGGGCATGAAGGTCTTGGAAGTCTGTTATCAATTAAATGTCTGGGTAAATACTTTTGTTAGTGGGCAGAAGGAAAGGGCCGGAGGTTTTATGTTTTGTTTTTTTTTTTTTTTTATCATTAGTGCGGACTTGACTGAGGGGAAGGATTATTACATCTTGAAGATATTATTTTGCACATATTTTAGTACATTCAGCAGTTACATGTGGAAGGACCTTAAGAATGAGTTTTCCAATAATGCAAGGATTTAAATGCTGTGCATTTAGGTTTAGAGATAAAGATAGGCCATGAGCTATACTTCTAAGAGTGCAAGAATATTGCATTATTATCACCTAGAAGTAGTGCTCACAGCTGAATATTTACTGGAAGAATTCAGACCTGACTTAATAGAGATGGTTTTGGATCAACTCAGACCAGAAAATGTGTGGGTTGCAATAGTTTCCAAGGGAAAACTGATCACACAGATCACACAGTTTTGTGTAGAACCCAGTACAAGCAAGAAGATGTATCAGATGAAAAGGCAAAATGCTGACCTGAAATGGGAAATTAAAACTTCCAATGAAAATGAATTTATTCCTACAAATTTTAAGATTTTTATTATTAGGAAAAGAAGCAGCACCATATTCTTCTTTTAATAAGGATACAGGGGGATCCCTGGGTGGCTCAGTGGTTTAGCACCTGCCTTTGGCCCAGGGAGTGACCCTGGAGTCCCAGGATCGAGTCCCACGTCGGGCTCCCGGCATGAAGCCTGCTTCTCCCTCCTCCTGTGTCTCTGCCTCTCTCTCTATGTCTATCATAAATAAATAAATAAATAAATAAATAAATAAATAAATAAATAAATAAATAAATAAATCTTTTTAAAAAATAAGGATACAGCTATGAGCAAACATTGGTTCAAACAAGGTGGTAAGTTTTTCTTGCAAGACGTTTGTCTCCACTTTGAATTTTTCAGCCCATTTGCTTATGTGGAACCCTTGTACCATAATGTAGCCTGTTTGTACCTTGAGCTCCTCAAAGATGTTGCAATGAATATGTATATGCAGCAGAGCCAGCAGGCTTGAGCTACCTCTAAGATACCATCTACAGGATGTATCTCTCAGTGAAAGGTTACAATGACAAGCAACTGATTTTGCTAAAGAAGATTATTGAGAAGGTGGCTGGCTACCTTTGAGATTGATGAAAGTACGTTTGAGATTATCAAAGAGGCAAATATATGCTCATACATTGGAAAATGTATGAATGGATTAATTAATCAGTAAATCTCTGGCAAAACAGACAACTTAAAAATTGCATCTACACATAATCTATTGGACTGTAAGACCTCGCTTCCAGCACTTCCTACCCTCTCCCTTATTGAGTTTTCTCCTGATTATTTGACATTATTTCTATTACTCATCTTGGATAATTTGGAACCAGGACAGTTGCTTTGATATCAGAATGTATAAGTTCAAATGAAAACTCCATTACTTATTTTTGTCCACTGCTTAAGTGTGTGACATTGAAAGATGTATTTAAGCCTCTCTGAGTTTCAGTTTTCTTATCTCTTCAACATAGAAATTAATATCTACTCATCAGAATTACTGTACTAGCTAAATTAAGTGTGTTTAAAACACCTAAGATTGGCATATTGTAGATATTACATAGCATTTTGAAATGTCAAGACATAGGAGCCAAACAGGCCAAATACTATTGCAGGGTAGTTCTAGAAGACTGAATATATTATTTACACATTTAAAGCATTAGTTTTTCAATGGTTAATCACAAAATACAAGTTCCTAACTTGGAGTTATTATAAGGGTCACATAAAGCAATGTATCCAGAATGCCTGACATACAATTAAAACAAAATAAATGTTAACTGCTTCTTCTAGTAATAATTTTCCTTTCCTTTAAATGTTTTCTTATTCCATTGGTTTAATATCTTGGGGGGAGAAAAGGAAGACAATCTACTGTCTCATGGTTGAATATGTTTATTAGACTGTTTTCATATAGTTTTCTATAAAATATAAGCATCATTTTTTGCCAAATAACAATATAACTCATATTATCTTGAACACTGTGCTGTTTAAAGTTACTACTGTAGGAAGTAGAAAATTTAGGTCTAACAAAAGTTAATTTGTTGAATCTGTATTTTACAGGCCACTGGCAATTGGAAGACTATGATAGGGAGAAGATGTATATTGTATCTCTGTATTCATAAGTTCCTGAATAGAAAGAAACACAATTCAAGCATTTGAAAAATACATTGGAGAAGATTAGTTTGAAAGTAGGATGTGCATGAGTGAATGGATATATGTATCAGATGTTGGATGATTGTAAGCCTTGCTGTAAAAATATCTAAGAAGCAAAGTTTATTGTAATCAAATTCTCCATTAAAGGCCAGTATATTATTAGAAATACACTATTGTAGAAAAATAAATGAAACCAACACTAAACAAATTAAAAAACAAACCTATCATTTTATTTCCAAAACCAACACCCCAGAGATTGTACTTTGTTTCTGATATTCTGTCTTACATTTGGGTAGGGAACACTCTTCCTGAAAGGAAACCAGTGAACTTCATGTGGGTTACCACATATAAGCTAGAGGGAGCTCTGCATTCCTCAAGATTCCTACTCTTCAGTATAAGATTAGAAGTTCTTCGTTGACTTTTGAAAACTCTTAAACCACAGTGCCTTAAATTTACAATTATGTATTTTTAAATCAGATGCATTATACCTGGTAAAAGCTATTTCAGACAGTAGTTGAGCATTTTCTTAGAAGACTTGGGACAAAATTTGTAATTCAGTTCTACTACCAGCAACTCAGAAATGCTATTATCTCTTTCCTCTAGCATTGTAGTAGCTTCCTAACGGTCATCCTCACTTCCTCTCTTACAATTTTATCCTCTCTTTATTTCCTCATTCTTCCAGATTTATGCAAATATTCCTACTAAATGTTATATCCCTACTAAAAACCCTTGCCCTTGAAATAAAGTCTGAAAACCTTCATTCCCCTTGTTCTTAATATAAAGTATAAGAAGCACACATGATTTGACTGATTGGACAGCATTATTGAGTGCCATTCTGTCCCTTTGTATTTCATACTCATCTATACTAGGTATCTTTTATGTCCTTGAACTTTCTGTGTTTCCTTTTATCCTAGTCAAGATATGTTTTATTTTTCTTTTCCCATAGCAAAATTATAATCATCCTTCAGATCTCATCTTAAACATTACTTAATCAGAAAAGACTGAAGTGGGTTTCTCTAGAACCTAGTAGTTCTTTTCCATAACATTATCATACTTTATAATTCTGTTCCTTGCACTAAAGGGCATGGACATTCTTTTTCCATCTTGTTGGCTGCTGTATTCTCAGATCCTTGTCAAATAGTTAGCATTTAATAGTCTCTTATTTCTAAATACCCTACTGAATAAAAGATATTTAGAGTAATGAGTTATGGGATCCCTGGGTGGTTCAGCGGTTTGGCTCTGCCTTCAGCCTGGGGCACGATCCTGGAGTCCCAGGATCGAGTCCCACACCAGGCTCCCTGCATGGAGCCTGCTTCTCCCTCTGCCTGTCTCTGTGCCCCCCCTCTCTAATGAATAGATAGATAAAATCTTTAAAAAATAAATTAATTAATGAGTTATAAGAATGCAAACTGATGCCAGACTCTTCCTATAGGTTAGGCATATAGCCTGACAATGTCAAATTCTTACCTCATTGATTTTCTCCCCATGCAGACAGTCTTCCTTAGTATAGAACTACCAGCTTAAAAAAAAAAAAAAAAAAAAAAGGCAGCCTGATACTCCCCTGAAGCCTTGGCTTGGTTGTGTGGCCAGAGGGAAAATTATGCCTTTGATTAAAATAATACTTGTGCGGGAAAAATATGCTTCCCACTATTAAATCCAGCTGACTGAGAGCACATTTTTTGGATTTGTATTGCCCTGCCTACAACTGCAAAGGGTCAAACCCAAGAACTAGTGCCTACCCTTTGAGAATGAGTGAAACTAACATAGAGAGTATCATGGTCTTTGATTATGTTACTATGCTGCTGAATTAACTGAGCCTGGAATCACCTGTCCCTGGTTATCTTGTTTATGAGATAATATATATCTTTTCTGTTTAAGCTACTTTTAAAAGGCTCTCTTTTATTACTCTTAAAAGCACCCTAATTGATAAAGATGCCCTCAGGACTTGACTTTCCCTGAGTCCCTCTTACGTAGTTAATCATTGTCTCCTGTTGGGATTGGGAAGTCTATGTTGTCTACTACTCAGGGAGGACAAGCCTCTCTAATCTTTGTTTTTTTTCCAAAAAGGTGCAGGTCAGGAATCCCAAAAAGGAAGGCCAAACCTCACTATCCTTTTGTGATTCCCATCTAAATGATCTCTGAGAATATTTCAGGTTCATTAATGATTCTCAAAATAAGAAAAATCCCGAGATAGTAGAAGTACAAATATAGTCATTTGTTTTTATTGTACTTGGAGGCTACATGCTCTAGGGAAATCTGAAAACTTTGCATGACTAATGCCAAATGGATACCAGGAGTTAAGGAGGCCCATCTTATCCGCCAGGACTTTATTTATTCAAAAGTTGAAAATGGGAGCCCATGGAGGAAGGACTTTTTCCATCCACTTAGCTGCCATCTGAAAGGACAAGTGTCAAAAGACAGTAGGCTTCTACAAGTTGATATTCATTCAAATGATTCTCCTAGAGTAGTATTGAACTTCTGGAGGCTCTGGAAGCAAGACTAATGATCAGGAAGTTTCCTTGCACAGAACTACTCACTTTTTACTTTGTTAACATACCTTAAAAAATAGCCTAAATCCACTGATTTCTAAATATGTGTGATCTTCAAGAAATCTTGAACTCTTGGAATCTAGAATAGAGTATTTTTTAAAAAATATTTTATTTGTTTATTCATGAGAGACACAGAGAGAGGCAGAGACACAGGCAGAGGGAGAAAGCAGGCTCCATGCAGGGAGCCCAATGTGGGACTTGTTCCCAGGCTGGGATCACACCCTGAGCCAAAGGGAGAGCTCTGCTCCTGAGCCACCCAGGCATCCTGAGAGAATATTTCTTATAATACTGTTTATTATCTGTAGAACCAGACATTGACCTCAACTCAGAAATTAGTCATTCAGCAAACATGCAGTCTCTAAACCTCCTTTGTAAATGTATGTGTGACTGTGGAATCTTGGCTACCAGGGTTTCTCTGAGCTACTCTGGTCTCCTTTAAAATCCTAGTAATACCACCTAATTCATAAGTCTTCTGTAAAATCACATCTAATGAAATGATGGAGATATTGCCCATGAAACTAAGTAGGCAGTCTTCCCTTACTTTAGCAGAAGTTAAATTTGGAAGATTTTTTTCTGTAAAATATGGAATATTAAAATTAGGGGAGGCTGGGTGGCTCAGTCAGTTATCATCTGCCTCCAGCTAAAGTCATGATCTCAGGATCCTGGGATCAAGCCCCACATCCAGCTCTCTGCTCAATGGGGAGTCTGCTTCTCTCTCTCACTCTCCCTCTGTCCTTTCTCTCTCGTCTCCAATAAATAAGTAAAATCTTTTTAAAAATAAAATAAAATTAGTTAAACTGTTAGATTTCCTTATGAGGCTAAAAACAAGAGGTTTTGCAGAATTTTTTCTGCTCTCATTAAAAAAATATCTTTACATGTATTGGGCAATCTTGGCTTTAGCCAAGACTAAAAATGACTGCACTTTTCTCAGTTTTCTTTTTTTTTTCTTTTCTCAGTTTTCTATACTATTGTCTGTAAGTATGAAATCATGAGTTTTGTTATTGAAATATTTGAGTGTTTTGTTTTAGCTCTTTTGATAACTTTTATGTTTGCCTTGAGCAAGCCACTTATTTTTTCTATTTCTATTTTCTATTTCAATTTACTTATGAAGCATAGAGTAATGATTGTGATGTACCTTACAAAAAACTTAAAATCATATTGAAGAGAATGGTGAAAACCAAAACAATGTGTTAAATGCTGGATATGGCAACAAAAATAAGAGAAAGAACATTTCTATTATAAAGCATTCTCCTTGATGGCTTTAACGCTGCGAACGGCAGTAAAATTATTTCCTGATAAATACTTTCTTGATCATATGGCATGAATTGTCCAGGAATATATATATATATATATATATATATATATATATATATATATCCAGAGTACTGATTATATAGCACATTTCCTGTCCTGCCTTCATTAAATTGGTAATTAGAGTACCACCAGGAGACAGCTACTTGCATCATTAATGGAATATATTTGTGGGCAAAATATCTTTTCTTAAAGAATTTCTGGACTAATCTAAGGAAAAAAATCAATTTTAACTTCAAGTTTCAGCCTATTCTTTTTTCTACTAAAGCATTAATGGTGCATAGGATAGTAGATAATTTGCCCATCTATCCATTCATTTCATTGATATTTACTGAACTCTTCCTCTGTGAAAGCTTCTGGACTAGATGATTTGTGATGTGCAAAGATAAAATATGGTTTCTAGCCTCAAAGAGATTATATGTAATAAAGAAATAAATATACATAAATGACTCAGTTAAGGTTCTCTCCTTTAGTGTTGAAACAAAGGCAAGGAGAGCAATTCTGAGACATATAAAGGATTCTAACCAGGTAGAAAGGTCTAAATTAGGCAGTGGTTATGGGAATTGAAGAAAGGAAATGAGTTAAAGGAATTTTCAAGTCAGAAAAGGGATCATTTGTTAGTTGGTTTTAGAAAGTAAGAAGATAAATCACTGATAGGGACTTGTGGTTTCAGTTACAACAGATAAGGAGCTTGGAAGGCATCACTTCTCTTTTTTGCAACAACAACACAAGCTGAACAAACTGAAAATCAACAACTTTTCTTGGACTTAGCAAAGAAATAAGGCCACAGAACAAATTAACACCACAAATATAGAGAATTACTACCAAAATCAATTTACATGGAACAGAGGCCACTAAAGCTCTACACAGGTAGGAACACTTAAATGGTAATTTTGATGAATTACTGGAAGCTATGTGTAGACTAGCTTGACAATATGAAACTCCTGGGGGCCACATTTTTAAGAGAGAGCACACCCCTGAATGTCTCTTACCTTTCAAATTCCCACTGGGTTCTCATGGTGAAGAACCAATATAAACTCCTGTTGTGTTTTGGCAGAGAGGCAGAGAAAGAACTCTTTGAAATATGCCCGGTGCATTTTCCATAACAAAGGCCTGCTCTCTAAACAAAAAACTTTATGCACCTAGGAGAGGGAAGGGCACTTAACCAATTCTAGCTCTCTCTATCCTTCTTCTTATCTTGCCTGAGAAGGGAGAATAAAGTTAAGAAAGCCTTGTGAAGGTCACAGTCATCCCAGAGACACAGGCCTGCTGAAAGACTGATATTTAATCATAAGATTATAGAATATCCTCCAACTCCTTACAATTACATCAACAATGTTCCAGGGTACACTGGATTATAGCTGAAAGAACACAAGACACAGACTCTATAAGGAGGTCTAAGAGTAGACAGCAGAGGAGACAAAAGAAAGGATAGTTAAGGAATCTGAGGCTTCTGGGACCTACAGCTAGATCAAACATTAAACGCAGCCCAACTTTTAGCAAAACTAACAAAAACTCACACTATTTATTTCAGTTATTATTACTCGATACATCACCTCCAGCTTTCTTTTCTTTTAACGATTTTATTTATTCATTCATTCATTCATTCATTCATTTATGTGAGAGACAGAGAGAGGCAGAGACACAGGCAGAGGGAGAAGCAGGCTCTGTTCAGAGAGCCTGACATGAGACTCGATCCCGGGACTCCAGGATCACAACCTGGGCTGAAGGTAGCACTAAACCACTAAGCCATCTGGGCTGCCCCACCTCCAGCTTTCTAACAAATTATGAGATATGCTGAAAGGCAAGAAAAAAAGATAAGAAAAAGTAAGCAACAGAACTAAATTCATATAAACACAGATTTTAAAATTATCACACAGGAAATTAAAAATAATTCTAGTTAGTATATTAAGGGCTTTAATGGGAAAAATAACCTGCAAGAACAAATGGGCAATGTAAGCAGAGAAATGGAAACTCTAAGAAAATGAAATGCTAGAAATTGACATAAATGAAAAACTCCTTTGACTGGCTCATTAGTAAATTAGACACTGCCAAGGAAGGAATTCTGGAGCTTGAAGATAGGTCAAATGAAACACAAATCAAGAAGGGAATAGAAACAAAATAGCAATATCTAAGAACTCTGTGCATAACTGGAGTACTAGAAGTTTAACATGTGCATAATTGAAGTACTAGAAGAGAGAATGGAGCAGAAGGGATGTTTAAATTGTGACCAAAACCTTTTTTTCAAAATGAATGAATCTATCAAAGCACAGATTGGTGGAACTCAAAGAATTCCAAGCAAGAAGTATAAAATCTCTGCACTTATACACAATTTTGAAGCTGCAGACAGCCAAAAACAGAGAGATCTTGAAAAACACCAGAGGAAGAAAATATCTTACCAAGAGAGAAAAAGAGAGAGAATTACAACGGACATCTCACCAGAAACCATGCCAGCAAGATATGGAGTGAAATACTTAAGTGATAAAAGAAGTCAAGAATGAATCAAGTTTCTTGATCAAGTTATAGGAGAAGTGATGTTATTAATTGAGACCAGGATTATAGGAGAAATTATATGTTGCCCTCTGGGATGAAGCTTTTAGATGTGAAAGTCTGAGTCAGACACACCTGGAACATACAAGGGGCAAATCTCCAGAAAGTAGTTAGAAATTTGGCACAAGATTTCAGAAGACTGGGGAGGAGAGAAAGGAGATTGATAATAAATCTGGAACCATTAGTTTGTAGGTAATTGCTAATACAGTAAGTTGTTGAGGTAAAACATTTAAGGGGAAATGGGTGAGGTCTTCAGATAGAAACCTGGAAAGTATGAACTTTTAAAGAACAAAGTGAAATGAAATCTATTAAGGAGTTCGAAAAGTAGCTGAGGAGAAAATGTGCAGAAGTCCAATAAGAGGAAGATATATTTTTAAAAAGGGATTTTTGTATTGCCAAATCTAAAGCTTAGATCAGGCTGAGGACTAAAAAAAATGTTTTTACTTAGCACTGATGAGAGCACTTTTAATTAAGTTACTGCAGTGGAAACCAGTTTTCAGAGGCAAGAAGCTTGGACTATTATTTATTTATGGCTAAGTTACAAATGAGGGTATGGATTCTATAGTGTAGTTGCTCTTCCAGAAATCTCTTAATCAAAAGAAGAGAAAGTCAGAAAGACAAAGTTTTTGTTTATTATGTTTGTCTTAGGAAAGTAGAAACTTAATCCAGTTTAAGGACTAAACCAGAACTAATAGAGAAAATATAAGCTAAAAGTTACTACACTTTAGAGGGCTTCTTTCTTCTACCAGTATTGTGAATATTAGTGAATAAATATGTAACCTTTCCCATACTACTCACAATTTTATATAAAACCAATTGAGTGATTCATGGAAAACTTATCCTTTCCTCCATCATCCTAGGTAATGGAAAGTTTTTGCTATGTAGGGCCAATGCATGGAACACTGATTATAAGAAGCAAAATTATACCTGTTGTCATAAATGTATATGTTTGTTTTACATATTCTAATAAGCATCCTTTTTCAACTGATTTTCAATAGCACTGTGTTCCAAAGAGTGAGATTAGAAAAATGAATAAAAGATGGAATTCCAACTCACACCTGCAGTTGAGTCTCATAAACCTCACAAGGTAAACTGGGGGAGGAAAAGACTGTAAATCTTTTAAATACTCCCTAGATGATTTAGGTAAAGTCTTCCTTCACCCATTGTTGAAAACTACCTATCTAGTTTGCTACCCCTGTACTTTGCTATTGGCTTCCTTTAAAACATAGCTTTTCTTTTCTTTCTGTTTCTTGCCTTTTTCTTTTCTTTTCCGTTCTTTTCTTTTCTTCTTATTATGTTATAATCCTGTGACTTGACTGCCTCTCTTCTTATGACATTAGGCATTGCCCAGCTGGATAAAATTAAAGTAGCAATAGAAGAACAGAAATCATTTAAATCCATAGTTAAAGTGAACAGAAAGGTCTATTATTTTCAAGATAATATAATACCATTAAAGTGCAAATCTCTCAATGTGACAGGTTCAGAATAAAGACTTCATGAATTACAACTACAATTTCTGTGTTCAAGCAAAATAACTTGACAATTATTGACAGAAATAAGGTACCATTCACCTTTAAATATATCGCTTTCTAAATAAATCCCAGTCCGATGCCATTTAAAACTGCATGTTCAAGTTGTATACTTCCGTAAGTTGCCATTTATTTTCTTTACAATCTTACCATTTTAACAGATTTACAATAACATCTTTTTGAATAGTTCTTGTATACTTTCTTAAGTTTAATTAACAAAACACTTACTGCTTTCTTCTGTATAAAGAGTACTTCATATCAAAAGGATTCAAAGACACCATTCTTTCCCTGCAGGTGCTTATAATTTATTCTTTTTACTCCATGTTTTTAGTGTCTAGTAAACATTCACAGAGCTTTACTTTTGTGGTGCTGGAGGAGGGTATTTATGTAATTTTTAAAGTTGCCTTTTCTCTATTCATTAAAAATAATTTGGGTGTGGGGGTCCTTTTATGGCTCAGAATAGCTGTCTGCCTTGGCTCAGGCTCAGGTCATGATCACAGAGTCTGGGATCCAGTCCCATGGTAGGACTCCCTGCTCAGCGGGGAGTCAGCTTCTTCCTCTCCCTCTGGCTCTCCCCTTTGCTCATGCATTCTCTCTCAAATAAATTTTTTTAAGTCTAAAAAAAATAATAATTTAGCTCTTTACTTAAGTTCTTTTCCTCTTTACCCTCTGATGGCGGAGTTCCTTATCAGACACATTCTCAAGAGTTCTTATGATTCAGAATCAGAAGGGAAGTTGGGCTGGAAGAAGGACACGTGGTACCTAAGTAAGTTCTGTAGGACGCTTAGGAGAACTGCTGAAGTGTCTTTGGGAAACTGATAGAAGAGAATAGTATAATAATAAAAGTTATTGTTGTGAACTATGTGTTCTAGTAATTATGTTCAAGATATGTGCCTGAAGATCTCTCATTGTTTTGGATTTATTTTTTTGGTCCTGGGATATTTTCACTTGAATAGACTTATTCTGAGGGTATACCATATGTGCCATAGATTCAGCAGGTTACATGATTGCTAAATACTTTCGAATAAATATTTAGATTTAATTTAAAACTAGGTTTAAGTTTAAAGGTGTATTTTTCATGTTACCATATAGACTCTGTAATTAGCCTTTCTCAAAGTGGCATATTTTGTTGGATAGATTTACCATCATTTAATAACAATTCTTTAATTACTGCATACTTGTGGTTGCTTTTGATATTTTGACCTTATAATAATGGATATCTATGGTATGGCCACTAATTGTCAATCATCAGAGGTTTTCTATTCTCCTTTCTTTTCTTTTCTCTTCTTTTTTTCTTTCCTTTTCTTTTTCTTTTCAACCAACAACACTCAGAATGAGGATGGGGTATGAGTATCAGGGCATTTATTTACACCCCCCATGCCTAAAGGTAACATTATTCTTACTACATTTTTATATTATATGAAAAGGAATTTGAACAGTGATATCTCTCTAATTTCACATACTGATTAGTGGCCAAAGTAAATTTGACTTTGATGAGACTAACTTGTCTAAAACATTTTGATCATTTTGATCTGTGTCAAGTTACGAAAATGTGGTGGTGCTCCCTAATTGTGTGGTGGTGGCTGCCCTCGAATTCTGGACAAAAGTCCACAACAGTGAGCCCCTGTGTTCACTTAAATGATTGGGTGTGACTGAAGGCAAAACTACTGCTACAGATACAGACTTCAGTAGATATCTACACCCCTTACTTGTTCAAGAATCAAGTAGTGACTAAATAGGCAGATAAGAGTGTTTTATGTTAAGAGCCTGAAGAAATAAATAAAACTATATATATATATATATATATATATATATATATATATATATATATAATTTTTTTAGATATGCTAATAACCCCTCATTTTATTTAATATTATCCCATGTTAGAAGTAAGAATCAGCATTTGGAGAACTTTGAAGGTAAGAGACATGGTAGAGAAAGATCAGGGTTTATGTACTCTCTTTTTTCTATCCTTTTCTACTTCTTTATATTTGCACATTTATTAATTATTGCAAAATTATATATAAACTCAATTACTTATATATAATCTGTAAGAAGCTGTAGCAATTGAAAACTACATCTACGTGTTGGTTTCCTAAGGGTACTATAATAAAGTACCACCAACCATGTAGCTTAAGCAACAGAAATGTATTGTCTCAGTTCTGAAAGCTCAATTCTGAGATTAAAGTGTCAGCAAGACTGTGCTCCCTTTTAAGATGCTAGGGAAGGATTTGCCCCAGGTCTCTCAGCTAGCTTCTGGTAGTCTCTTGGTTTGTGACAACACACACTCCAATCTTCACATGGTATTTTCCTCATGTACATTTCTCTGTGTCCAAATTTATCCTTTTTATAGGCATCAGTCATATTGAAATAAGGGCTTACTCTATTCTAATATACTCTCATTTTAACCAATTACATCTGCAATGACTCCATTTCCAAACAAGGTCATGTTCTGAGGTTCTAGGGGTTAGCACTTCAGCATATGAATTTTGAGGGAACATATTCAATCCTTAGTAGACTATTACATAGTTAAAGTTGTTTAGAAGGAGGATCCTTTATCATTGAAACACTATCAACAGAAGATTATTTCATTTCCTTGTGTTCATGGATACTTCTCTGCCTACTTGAAACTCATACCTCCTCCCATGTAGTGAATCTCATCTCTTAACACTTGAAGGATTTCCTTCCCTTAATTATTTGTTCTTTCCCTGTATTTCTAACTTCTCCCTCCTTGTTTGGAAATGGAGTCAACAAAAAATGAGTGGCACTTGCATTTACCCCATACATCTTCCAGACAACTTCATATCATCCTTGACCCTTTCCTCTCTCATCTTTGCCTCCCATGCTGCCCATATCTGGTAGAGCCCACCTTCTAAATAGCTTGCAAAACTATTCCCACAGCCCTGTCTTAGTTTAACTACTAGATCATTAAACCAGCCTCCTATGTCTTTGTCTTTTGGTCTTTGTCCCATCTAGCCTGTCCCATTTTTTTTTAATTTTGAACTTTTTTAATGCACGAAAAGATCATCTCAGAAACAGAACAGATACTGACTTTTTAACGATGAAGCATTATATAAAGAAGCCCCCTCCCCACTTAGTAAATAGGAATATAGTGTAAATCGATTGAAAGGAGGTGAAAACTTTAGAATTCAATGCAAATCCTAAAGTAGTATACAACATTCATATATGGCTTCTTATCTCATAGCAATAGTATTCTCATAATGATGCATATGACATTCATACTTACTGGTAAGATGCTTTTGACTCAAAAGTTAAACAAAAATGGTGGAGAGGTAGTTTTGCCAATGCAAGGTGAGAAAAAGGCTTTACCTTGCTTTTTTTCCCTTAAACATCTGTAACCATTTCACTTTGTTCTAATTTTCTTCTGAATTAGTCAAGACAACAACGATGCTTTTAGAAGCCAATTTCAAAACCCTCTAGGAATGGATTCCCCCAACTGCACAATGATGTTTTTGAAACAACTCCTCTGAAAGTCCCCTGGAAAGCTCCACAGTGTTCTTCTGTCTGGAAAGGTTACCAATTTTGGCTCCAAGAAGACCTGTTAAGATCTGACCAGCAGTTATAGGGATCCATTCCTATTTTCTCCTCAAATTCTATGCATGGTCTCATGATGGTAATTTCTACAGTAACCCAAGAATATTGTTATGTACCCTGTCATGGTAAGTCAGGGATGGCTTTAAATAAATGTGTGTGTGTGTGTGTGTGTATAATAAAGTTTGAAACAAAAGTTTGAAAAATTCTCTAGCTAGGCAGTGAGACAGCATGATGAGTACTAGAAGGGACTGCATGTCATTCCTCATGTTTTCAATTGTGTTTCATAAAGTCCTCACATCTCAGATGGAAAGGGAGTTTCCGCTTCTGCCTGTCACATGTTTTATCTGCATGAGGAGACAGAGTGGGGAAGGTCTACTGATATTCAGATTCTTTGACACTGGTCATTTGAGCCTATGTACAAACTAGCTTATCCAATTTTTACAAAGGAAAATAAGTCCTCAAAAGAAAAGTTAAATGTCAAGGGGCAACAAAACATTGGTCAATTCGCAAATCTAGACCTAGAATCTAGGATATGGAATATCCTACCTACAGTAAACTGTGTAAATTTAAATCTGATCATACTCTTCCATGGATTAAAATTCTTTATTGATACATCAAAGCCTTCTGAATAAAACAACTTATTATTGTGGCACAAATGATTTTCATGATTTGGTTCTGATTGTGTCTTCTTGCCAGTGTATACCTCCCCATACCATTACACTAAAATATTTGTTCACTGAGCCCTTACAATGGTTTCCTTTACTTCAGAAATTCTCATCATCCTATATTTGCTTGGAAAATGCTTCCCTTTCTTTATTTACTAATTCTTTTGACCATTGAGATTCTGGTTAGATACTTCTTTCTCAAAAAAACTTTCTCTAATTCTATGACCTTAGTCTCTTTATTTGTATATGTATTTGTATTTGTGTATGCAACTTGGTGACTTAAGAAAAAACACTTATAAGTCTTTTATCAGAGTCTCACAAAGCTGAAATTAAGGTACCATTCAGTTTTTCTCATCAGGAGCTTCAGAGAGTCTTTCCAGCCCATCCCTTATTTTGGAAGAATTCACTTCCTTGGCACTGAAGATTTGAGGTCCCATTTCCTTGTTCTTCTTATGATATCCCATCTCACACAGCCCTTTCAACCCTCAAAATATCAGTAGTAAGTCAAGTTCTTACCACCCTTGGAATATACCTGACTTCTGCCTCATGTGTCTAGATTAGGCCAACCCAGATCATCACCCTATTTTAAGGTCAGCTGTACTGTAGAACATAATATAACCACTGGAGTGATATCATGTTCATAGATTCTGGAGATGAGGGCAGGACAAATTTGGGATTGCTCTTTTAGACATTCTGCCTATCATACCTAATTGTGGTTGTTTCTTTTATATATATGTGAGTAAATCATTGTGGGAAAAATACATACCATGATCCCCATTTTATGAGGGAAATTGAGACTCTCCAAAAGTAGTGCAGACTATTAGTGAGATACACTGGTTTTGTGTTAATGCAGACTTGGGTTTATTTAGTCATTGTTTTTTTAGTTTTTTTTTTTTTTTTGGTGTAAGAGAGTTGTTAAAACATTAAAGAATGTAGTTAATACCACCCTCCCAGCAAAAATGTGAATATCCACTGACAATGCTTGAAAAACATTTATTATTTCAGAATTTCAATAAATTGTACTTGTATCATCAGTAATTGATTTGTGCAAGGTCACAACATTCAGATGCAATCTTGTCTCCTGAAGGAAAGATAGCAATAGGTAACAAGAAAAACATTGCTAGATTTGTAGGGTTTTCTCCTTTATTAGGTAATAGCTTTTAGGATAGTTTAGTGTTTTAATGATAATCTAAAACTTCTCAGCACTTTTCAATTTATAGAATCTTTAAGCCAAACATTTTGTTTTATATGGAAGTTAATTATATAGCTAGGCACAGTATTCAGGCATTTGCTACATAAGCAGCCATTCAAAAGTATATCTATTTCATAAGTTGAAAAGGCTACTTATTCCAAATTCATGTATATGCCATCTTAAAAGACTCCTGCTTTACAACATACATATAATGAGTATTTGAAGACACCACTATGTATGTCGTTGCTATCCATTAGTGCTCTAAAAAAGAACAAAGCATGACCTTTTTTCATTTCCTTACTGTCTAATACGGGTTTATGTTTTGTAGCTGTGATCTGTAGCATCAGATAATATTCATTGCTTTTTTGCAGCTTAATTTTGTGACCTCTCAGACTGCCTGAAACCAGTGCTTAAATTGAGTCACATTATCCACGATTCCTTTGTAGCGCAGTATTGAACTTTTTGCTTTTTTTTCCTCCCCAGAATTCTACAATTAGTCTGGAATCCCTGAAAAACCACCCTAAAGTATTATTTAATCTGTATTCTTCATTACTGTCACAATTCAACACCCTATAAAACAGGATGCTGCATATCTTTTTTTAGGATCAGCTAAATTAGGGATATCTTTCTTCTCTAGTTTTTACTCTATTAACATATAAAACTAGAATGCTTTTATTCTCCCTTTACTATGCAAAAGATGCATATGTATTGCCAACCAGTGCCCAATATTATTCATACTGCTCTCCTGTCTGTCTGAAGGCAGCATAAATGTCCAGGGCCCAAGAGCTGACCCAACTCCCTTGTCCCAGGGGAATGGCAGAAGGTGCCCACTACCTGTAGCCAGACCTTCCAGCACTATTTTTTTTATGTTATAAAAAATGTTTTGGATAGAGAGGCAACACGTTGACACTCAGATGAAACGTAGATCTCTCTTACTTAAATCTCCCAGTGAGACACAGCTGCCAAGTAGGGCCATGCGGGAAGTTGCTCTCAGGCTACAGAGTTTACAGCAAACTCCAGCTCTAGAGGTAATTTATGTATGGCAAACTGCATGAGATTAGCTAGATTTCCAAGGTTCCCTAGGGGTTGGTTAAATTGAATAATTTCAAGAGCTCTGGGGCATAGAGGAGCTGTCCCTAGTTGCCTGGTACTTTTTGATAGGACTGGTACATAATGGCCCTAAAATTTGAGGGCCCAGTAAGGGAAATATTTGGAATGTGGATTTTAATTAGTTGTTCAAGAAGGGGATCTAACTGGCTTCTAACCAAGGCCTCAAAACTAGGTCAGGATAGCATTTTAAACAAAATGAAAATAAAACGACTGTGTCACATACTTCTGGGTATGGAATGGGATGTGTTCATTGTCTTTGGTTACTTTTCCTTCTCAAAAACTAAACTTGTAGTTATGTTCAAACATAATTCTCTTACTTCATTCAGGATGTTAAAGGATAAAAGGCCCTCTATTTCTTATTTAAAGCATGAAAAGCAAGAGGTGCCTGGCTGGCTTATTTAGTGGAACATGCAACTCTTGATCTCAAGGTCATGAGTTTGAGCCCCAAACTGGGCATGAAGCCTACTTTAAAAATAATAATTATAGGGATCCCTGGGTGGCGCAGTGGTTTGGCGCCTGCCTTTGGCCCAGGGCGCGATCCTGGAGACCCGGGATCGAGTCCCACATTGGGCTCCCGGTGCATGGAGCCTGCTTCTCCCTCTGCCTGTGTCTCTGCCTCTCTCTCTCTCTCTGTGTGTGTGTGTGACTATCATAAATAAATAAATAAAATTAAAAAAAATAATAATAATTATAAAAGTGAAACGTGAGAAGCAAGCAAGCATGACTTCATAACAGAAAGGAATGTTTAAGAGGGTATTTCTAACTATTTCATTTTTCTTTCTTGTAAAATCTATGTTGTGGGAAGAGTCACAATCACTTACCTTATTTAAAAAATACAGGTATCATATGACAATTATGTCTGTCTTCTGTGAAGAAAAAAAAAGTGCTGGTATCAGAGAATTTTAAGATCTCTTAAGGATAATTTTTCCCCAAGAATTTTGTATCAAGCAAGTTTAATGGGACAATATAAATTAATACTTTATTACTTGTTAATTGTCTTTGCTCAGAAGCTCATTGTTGATTAGTTTATAAGACATTTATATCTTAAATGGAGTTCATAATTGATTTTGATGACCAAGGATTTAGGAGATCAGAGAACTAATTTGTCATGCTTAGGAACTCATTCTATGACCCTGGAAACTTATTTTTCATCCTTATGCCTACAGAATACAGTCATTTTAAGAAGGCTTTGGAAAATGAAATAAAAAAAATTAATTTTGGGGATCCCTGGGTGGCTCAGCGGTTTCGCGCCTGCCTTTGGCCCAGGGCGCGATCCTGCAGTCCCCGGATCGAGTCCCGCCCGTGTCGGGCTCCCGGCATGGAGCCTGCTTCTCCCTCTGCCTGTGTCTCTGCCTCTCTCTCTCTCTCTCTCTCTCTCTCTCTCTCTCTATCATAAATAAATAAAAAAATAAATCTTAAAAAAAATGTTACTTTTAACCAGCACCCTTCAAAAAATACTGGATGAAGCAAATAACAGAATAGTAATAACTTTGAGTAAATATTTTTATAAGGATTATGACTTAGATTAACATATTCTGTTCACTTACTGTATAGAAAAAAATAAGATAAAGTACATTAAAAGAGTTATGCAACACAAGTTTTTTATTAATGTAATTAATTTATTTACTTTAATAAATCTAAGAGCTTCTAACAACTTAGTAATGACAAACCCATAGTCTCATGGAACTGTTTTAAAATCCTAGCAGATTTCTCAGTGAAGTTAATGTCCTTAACAATTCCAAAAAATGTAGGAATACAACAAATTTTGTTGAGAGATTAATGAAAACAACCTAAAAGTCTTAGTATTATTATTTGTTTGACCTTTGCTACTCTTGCCTTTTCTGCTTCATTTTTATGCCTAAAGCCCTTACTTATCCAGCAATGTACCATTTTGCCCAGTAACTGGTCAGGAAATACTCTGATAGCAAAAAGAAATTCTGCACGTAACAATTTGTTTTACAAATTATAAAGCCCCCTATACAAATATTAGGTATTGTTATCATTATCTTTTGAGTGGTAAAATCAGTAAGAAGTCTTAATATTTCTTAAGAGTAACACTTGCAAATGAAAAGATTATGCTGATATCCAAAGTCTCTTCTTTGATTGCTTGAAAATACAGCCAATATACCACTGTGTCAAGTTTAATTCAATGTAGAAAGAAAACTTTTCATCATGTAGCATTATTAATGTCGAAACGATTTATAATTTTTCAATTATTTTAAACTAAATAATTAGAATGATGTTTTTATTGACTTCATTTTCAATATTAGAAAAGCAATTTCTCTTATGCTCCTGTTCAGATGACTATATGCCTATAGAGCTTTACTTCTCTAGCTACTCAGGTATTGCAGATAGCATACTACTCTGAAGCTCAGTTAACATAAGAATCATATGAGGTCAGTTATTTAGGGAGAGCTGCAAAACGCACTGTCAATACATTTCTGTGTTTTCTAATCTCTGCCCTGCTGTTCTCTCCTACCATATTCCTGTTTCTTTTCCTTTTCCACTTGTTCATAATATTATGTTCTTGTTTTGCCTGATAGAGTTGTTTCTTTCATTTTTTTTAAATCTTGTAAACTCTTGTTTACAAGAATGAGAAAATAACTTCTAAATCATAAAGTAAAGCCCTCCAGAGAGAAAACCTGAGGTTTATCAATAGAGTCATGGTGACTCAATACCAATTTTGATATATGTTTGTAACTAGTAGTCCAGAATTATGGTAATAATTTTACCTGCAGAATTATGTAGAAGTATGTGAGTTAGAAATTACATGATTTTTAACCTATGTTTCTGATTTTAGCATAAGATCATTTTAAAAATGATTTATAGATTCTACTTGCCTTTTTTGGCACTTGACTTCTGTTTATCTAAAAGTCTGAAACAATGAGTTGGTTCTAATTCTAGGCAAAAAATGAATTATAGAATATATGGGACTGAAGTCAGCTAACTGAATTTGGAACAAATTACCCAAGTATCTGGGTATCTGGCTCTAACTTTCCAAATTTATCAAATAACAGTACAAGAATAAGATAATTTGTAAGCTATTTTTATATCTGTTTGTCTGATTCTCTAGTAATTTATGCATAAGGACATAAATCTTCCTTTCTTGCATGAAATCAGCTATTTGAAAGTGCACTATTTAAACTCTAACTTAAATCACATATGTCAAAAATTAAATCACAAAATATTTTATTTCAAAACTAGCTGCATTTTATGTAACTATAATGAGTCATAATTTATACTAATTCTAATTCTAATAATTTGGAGTTTGTCCACATGTGCTACAGTGTCTAAAAAGTCATCCCCCAAATCAGTGGCTTAAAATAAGAATTTTATTTGTTCACAATTTTGCAGGTCAGGAATTTGGGAATAATTCAAGTTAGGCAGTTAAGGTGAGGTATCAGTGTAGGCTTCTATTACCTAAAAGTTCCACTGGGCTAGATGTGAGTCACTGTCATGGCTGGCAATTAAAGCCAGGTATCCTTTCACAGCTCTTAGGGGGCTGTCAAAAGAAGTGCGTGTGGTTTTACTTTTCAGCTTGCCTGTGGGGTTCCTTCTGCAAGGAATAACTTGAGAAAGGAGCATTCTTTATATATATATATATATATATATATATATATATATATATATATATATATATATATAAATTTATTTTTTATTGGTGTTCAATTTGCCAACATATAGAATAACACCCAGTGCTCATCCCGTCAAGTGCCCACCTCAGTGCCTGTCACCCAGTCACCCCCGCCCCCGCCCACCTCCCCTTCCACCACCCCTAGTTCGTTTCCCAGAGTTAGGAGTCTTTCATGTTCTGTCTCCCTTTCTGATATTTCCACTCATTTTTTCTACTTTCCGAAAGGAGCATTCTAAGAGACCAGTTGTGGAAGCTGAAAGGCCTTTTTCTTATCCAGTCCTGGAAGTCATGTAGAGTTAATTCCATGATATCCTATTGGTCAAACAATAAAACCGGACTAGATCCAAGGAGAGAGCATTGGCCTCCATCTTTCAGTAGAAATAGTAGCGAGAGATTTGTAGCCATCTTTAATGTACCCCATATGAGTTCCATATTTATAAAAAATTACTGAGTTTATAAATAATAGAATTTAATTTAAAAAATAGAATTGAATTTAAGTCCTAAAATTAATTGTGCTTGAATGAGAAAAAGAAGATGTAATTATTAAAGTATATCGTTTCCTATTAATGAACAATATACATGTAAATAAGCACAAGATTAGTCTGACTCTCGGTTTTAGTTTAGGTCATAATCTCAGGGTCACGAGATTGAGCCCGGCATCAGGCTCTGCAGTGAACAGAGAGTTTGCTTAAGACTCTCTCCCTCTGCTCCTCCCCACCTCACTCTCTCTCTCTAAAATAAATAAATAAATCTTTAAGCACAAGCTTAAATTGGTTACATTAGCCTACAGGTTAATAGAATAATCCTATTTGAAAAATCAAGACTATTAAAGTCCAGTTTATTCTACACATCAATATGATTTCTAATTCAAGAGGTCATCCTGCCAAATACATCCTAGAAATTTGCCCACATAGTAAAAATATTGAGAGAATATTGCTATTGGTTTTCAGCTAAGAATGTTGTTCAAGGGATCTTATTTTGTGTTAGACAAATATTTCTCTGAATATCGACACATGTATATATAACAACTAAAAATGAAACTCTAGATAACTAAAATTCATTTGCATAGTCATTCATAGAGGCTTTTATAAAAAATTGGCTTCTGATAATATACGATAAATATTTAATGGGTTAGTATATAAGTAAATGCAAATGATATATTATCACCTATCCGATTTAAAACTATGAGATTATGAACGTCTTGAAAAAGTTCCCCAGGAACAAAATCAGAGAAACGTATGAAGTGGGCATATTTTTTGGAAAACCAAATGTTTTTAATAGTTCCTATTAGTCATAATATGATGAATCTTCCATTTTAAATTAATCGACAATTTTTTTAAGATTTTATTTATTTATTCATGAGAGACATAGAGAGAGAGGCAAGAGACACAGGCAGAGGAAGAAGCAGGCTCCATGCAGGGAGCCTGATGTGGGACTGGATCCCAGGACTCCAGGATCACACCTTGGGCTAAAGGCAGAAGCTCAACTGCTGAGCCATCCAAGGCGTGATCCTGGATCATCATAATCCTAATCATCATAATCCTAATGATTATATTGCTTACCTGGTAATCTTGTGGATTTGAGCTCCTGCACATCAGTTACAGTGTTTGATGCTAATAAAATAGCCTATCTGCTGAAGTGGGGGGGGGGGAGAAGTCCACTGAGGCTGGAGAACAAACAACACTTGAAATATTAATACTGCATGAAATGATGTATGATTTAGGTGCTATGGAACATGCCCTTACTCTCAGGGATATCTTACTCAGCCAACAAGGGCACTGTGGGTAGAAGACCATAATCCAGGCCTGTATATGTGTAAAGCAAGGATACATAAAACATCTTGTGTTTCAGTTTTATAGGAATGAGCAAAGGTTGTAAAAAAGTTGAAAATGAAATATGTAGCAGATAATGAAAGGGGCTATATTCTATGCTGAAGAGTATTGCCATCTTTATTTTCCTGAAAGAGGTGATTAGCTGTTAAATAAGAAGAGATGCAATTTATTCCCAATAGGAAAATACCTCTGGCAGATAGGGAATATGACAGAGAGAAAACTAGTTTAGAAACTTAACTGCATTAAGCCAGGAAAGAAGCAATGAATACTTAGAGTTAAGTTAATGAGGATGGAGAGAGGGAGTCCAAGAAATATCAAGGAAATAGAAATGAGAGAGTTTGGTATCAGATTTGATTCAGAGCGAATTAAAAAACCTGAGAGTACAGGATGGCTTCCTACTTATTTTAGGAAAAAGGAAGATGTGAGAAGTAGAAGTGAATTTTTCAGGTAGAGGGCAAATGAATGAAATGAAGGTTGCCCTGGAGTGTCCATAGGACAATGTGAGTATACACTTAATAAGTAGCTTTATTTATGAGTTGCAGCTTGGAATACAGATGAGTCTAGATTAAGGATTTGTACCTGAGAGTTACCAGCATACAGTAATATAGGCCCTAGACATGAATGGTGTACACAGAGGCTGTGGCTGAGTGTACTTGCTGAGAAGATTAAATGGCCAAAGATAAAGCTATAGTGAAAGGAACAAGTATTAAAGAGACATAATTAAAGACAAAGACTGTATCATGGTAATTGGTTTGGGAATTAATATTTAATTATAGCAGGGGAACAAATGGTAGGTAAAACTATCTCTTTTAAACTATAAAAAAAAATAAACTATAGCCATTTGTCTACTCACTATGTATGCACAAGAACGGGAGGAAAGAATTTAGGATGATTCACTAGTTCTGTTGTGGACAACAAAATGGACAAACATATCAAAAGAAAATGATTGATTAAAAAAGCATATGGGCATTAAGGAGGGCACATGATATGATGAGCACTGGGTGTTATAGGTGTTATACTATATGTTCGCAAATTGAATTTAAATTAAAAAAATTAAAAATAAAAAATATATATGTGTATATTATATAAAATAACATCTTTGGATACATTAGCTTGTTTATTTTGAAACTTAGAATATATTATGAAAAATATCACACTGTAGAGAAAATTTCAGTTTCATTAATCCTATGCAATTATCTCCCACTGTGAGAAGCTGACTTTCCTTATCTGGAGCAAAGTGAAAGGACTAAGCCTATTATGCTGTCTCTTTGATGTTTTTATAGGATATAATGAAAGATGAATGCTCACTGCTGAAGCTGCAGCTGAAAGAACGGGATGAACTCATTTCCCAACTTCAGGAAGAGCTGGTAAGTGATAAAAATACTTTGCCCACAAGTATACTTTCCTTGCAAGGTTATTTGCTGTAAACCCTCCAACAACTTCTTTGTTGAATGTAATATTATTTGTAAATTGATAGTGCTTCAATTGGATTCATTATTAATTTTATAGTCCTATAGTAATGGTGATTTGAAAATCTGAAAAATAAAATGGTCTATAATCTATATTGAACTTTGTATAATTCTAGAAACAGATTATTAAACCAAGGTTACATGTTCTAGTTGTATCTATCAAAAATTGTAGGGCAAAAATAAATAAATACAATAAATTGATTAATTAAAAAAAATTGTAGGGCAGCCCGGGTGGCTCAGCGGCTCAGCACCGCCTTCAGTCCAGGGCCTGAACCTGGAGACCCAGGATCAAGTCCCACGTTGGGCTCCTTGTATGGAGCCTGCTTCTCCCCCTGTGTCTCTGCTTCTCTCTCTCTCTCTCATGAATAAATAAAAAAAAAAGTCTTTAAAAAGAATTGTAAAGATAAGGCCATATTTTATTTTGTAAAGTGTAATTTAACCTCAGACTGCCCTACCTAGAGATACAATCATGTATTATGAAGTTATCAAAAATCGTAAAAAAAAAAAAGATTTTACTTTTTTCACAAAGCTACCAAAAAATATTAACTTAATGAGATTTATTTATGTAATATCCATATTATATAAAAATTATACAAACTATTAAATGTTAATGTTTTCAGGGTGTTTTAAAATGTGATGTTATAAAAAAGTATTAAGTTAAAATTATAATCTTAAAACATTTTGGTAGGTAGCAAGAATAGCAGTGTGCATTACTTTTCTAAGTATGTGTTTTCAACTTATATATGTATATCAACAATAGTTTGCCATAAAATTTACTGAGTTTAATAAAAAATGATATGTAAAATAAAAATGAAAGAGACGAATGAAAGGAATTTTAATTTGAGAGTTCCTAATAATACCTATAAAATGAAAAAAAAAATTACAGAATAAGAGAACCTGACTCATTATTAAGATAAAAAAACAAATTCTAGTTAATAATGTTCTTTATGATGTCAGAGTTGACTATATTAACAATGATATATTACATAATTATTTGATACAATTAAATGACAAAACAGATTTTATAGACCATATCAAGCTCCTGAGAGTTCTTAACATATTAGTGAGATAGCAGACAAATTTAGAACATATTTTATTGATTATTGGCAATAGACAATGTTTTTAATGAAACTTGAACTTTATGAAGACTGTGTTATGATTGAGTTGATTCTAATTATTGGCTTCATGAGCATATTATTGGTGCTTTAGGAAACATATAAACCAGTGTTTAAGCAAGTAATAGTACTATAGACAAAAGGAACATGATTTACATTACTGGGAATAACTTTATGTAAAGAAGTAATTGATTTATTATAAATTTTCTTTATTATACTAGGAAAACATTTCTATATTTAATAAAACTATGTTACGTGATCAAGCTTTGTTAATGTGGCAGATAAAAAAATCACTGAGTTGAATAAAAATCATGTAGATATTAAAAGTTGCATAGAATCATCCGTTTTAACACAACAGAAAATCGACCACACTTTTCAGAGAATGCATATTTTTGGAGGATTAACTCAGAAGTATTCATATTCCTCCCTCAACATTAATTGTGATCAGATCTAAAACATAGCAGTATATAGACATCAGACCTTCATTTCTTAAATGAAATGAGAAAGAAAATGATTACTTCAAAAGCCAATATTACACAGTTATACTTAAAGCATTTTACTACCCCTTCCTCCAAAAAAAAGAAAGTCTTCTTGTTGACTTAGTAAAATGATATTCAAGAGTTTGTTTTGTTTTGTTTTTCTTTTTCTGTATAACTTGAATGACTCAAAATGACTATTAGCCTCTAAAATTTCCTGGGTAACAATCAAGGTATTATTTCCATTTTTGTGCTATGTAGTTTGCATAATCATTTTTGATATTTAAACAGGAAAATGTTAACTTTTGAAAACAAAGTTGGTCTTATTAAAGAGGACCAAAGCTAAAGAAGAAAGTGTGTAAGTAAAAAAAATAAAATAAGATAAAATAAAATAAAATAAAATAAAGTGTGTAAGTAATTTGGGGATTTAAGGAAGAAGAGGCATACAAAAAAGAAAAGGCATCATTAAAACTGGATTTGCAACATAGAGGAGGGATACAACCCCATAAAAACAACCTAACCTACTTGGAATCGATTAAAAATTAAGTCTTAGGACTTCTGATTCTGATAACAAATAACTTGTGACATTTTGACAAGGTGGATATTAAACTTCATCTTTATACATTACATACCTAAATTTGAAAATTTTGAAACATTTTAGAAACCAGTTTAGCGGGGATCCCTGGGTGGCGCAGCGGTTTAGCGCCTGCCTTTGCCCCAGGGCGTGATCCTGGAGACCCAGGATCGAATCCCACATCGGGCTCCTGGTGCATGGAGCCTGCTTCTCCCTCTGCCTGTGTCTCTGCCTCTCTCTCTCTCTCTGTCTCTCTCTGTGACTATCATAAATAAATAAATAAATTTAAAAAAAAAAGAAACCAGTTTAGCTGTTGTTTCCTATTATAATAGGTTATAATAGATGTATACGTTGGAGCTAGCTTAGTTCTCTATTGTTTATCATGGGTTTTTCATTTCTTGACCACTGCTATTATAAGAATTCTATGTACCTTATAAATCAAATTTAGACGTAATTATATCAAGAAAGGATTTATATCCAACTTAATAAACTTATTTTTTGTATGATTGGTTACTTATTCAGCCTCACTTTGACAGTTTCACGAGTATTAAGAAGTTAATTGGAAAAAGAAAAGGTAGTTGGGGCAGCATGGTGTTGGGGCAAAAGAGAGGTTTTTAAATGCAAGTTTTGTGTTATTTTTAGAGCAGGGTTTTCCAACAGCAGCTCTATTGACATTTGGTACCAGATTATTTTTGGAAGTTCCATGCTTTGTCGGATGTTTAGCAGTATCCTGCCCTCTACCCTCTATCCAGTAGTACCTTCCACACATTGCCAAATGTCCGCAGGGGCAAAATTTCCCCCATTTGAGAACCATTGCTTTAGGGTTATTAGAGTATAGTCCCCAATAAAACTGTTAAGTTCTAGGATGACTGTCTATCCCTTGGTACCTAGTGAATGAAGTAAAAAGAAGTAAATGAATGAAACTAATGAATGAAGTAAAAGAAATGAATGAAGTAAAAGAAAAGTGCTATAGAATGGATCAGCTGCTTCTTTGGCTATTACATAAATAAATCTTTGCCTGGTATTTTAGGCTGCTAGAGCTGCCATACAGAACACTATGTACCCTGAAATATGAAGGATACTGCTACGGATTGAATCGTGTCCTCCCAAAAGTTAATATGTTGAAGACCTAACCCCCATGGTGGAAGGGGGGTGCTCTTGTCTTTTACCCTTCTTATAAGGGCACTAATCCCATCATGCGGCCCTATCTTTAAGACCTGATCTAATTGTAATCACCTTTCCAAATCCCCACCCCCAAATACCATCACATCAGTGGGGGTTAGGACTTTAATGTGATTTGGGGGGACGTAATCCTTTAGTCTGTAAGGGAAGTAAGGGTATCAGAGGTCTTATGGAATTCTACTCCTTCAATACAACCACTTAATGATAGTGATTATAATTTTACTGTTTTCGTATATCCTAATTCTCTGTAAGATTCTAATTGACAAAAAACCTTATCTGAGAATAAAAATCAAACCAAAAACCTGGACAAGATTAATGCTAAAGACTGCTAGGAGTTACTGGTTCTGAGTAGGAAATGAGATGAAAAACAGTGACATGTACTTCACTGAGAATTATTCAACATCTTGTTAATAAGGATATTAGCTGAAAGCATGAAAAAGAGCCAACTTTCAGAGTCAGAAATGATAGGAAATATTTTCTTCTTAATAATTAAATATTTGGATATATATTTAAATATAAGTTTGCACTTGTGTAGAATATATTTTAACTTTTTTTTTAATTTAAACTTTTTGAATATTAGAAGTAGAACTCTCCCACCAGCACTGAGATTTAGGGATTTTATGAACTTGCTTCAGGATTTTAATGCATTGGTATAGATTTAGACCAAAAATCTAAACATAATGGCTTAAAGTAAGAATACTCTATCAGAATCAATATAAAAGTTACTTAAATTATTTTTAACTTTGTTTAACTTTGACTATTCATGACATAAAGCAGAGAAGTATTTTTTCCCCACTTATGAGAAAGTTTGATTCTTTCTCTGGCTGTTAAGTGAAGGTCGTGCTGAAGATTGCAATGTGATTTTATTGCTAGTATAAAACTGAGGGACATGGTAAATATTGCCGCCTTGTTCCTAAAATAAATCTGAGAGATTTATCATAAACATTGGTGGTGAAGTATGTAGCCTTGTGTTTTGGCGGGGTATGTGAGGGGTCTACAGATATTTTCTTGTAAATTATTTTTAATCTTGTAGATGACTTCAGAAATTTTATAAATGGTTTCACAGTATAGATGAAAAGTGTGCCCTATATGACTTCAGAAATTGAAGAAAGTGGGTTTGGTGTTTATTAATGGATTGATTCAAAATATTTTGAAGAAGTTGAAGCTAAGTAACTTAAAAATAAAAATAACTTTTGTTGGACCTACGACTGTCAATAGTAAAATTTAATTGCCCTAATTAGAATTAGCACACTATGCTATGTGTTTACTATTATGTTTTACCAGTAATTTAATTGCCTACTACTTTTTTTATTTTTTTTTATTTATGATAGTCACAGAGAGAGAGAGAGAGAGAGAGAGAGAGAGAGAGAGAGAGGCAGAGACACAGGCAGAGGGAGAAGCAGGCTCCACGCACCGGGAGCCCGATGTGGGATTCGATCCCGGGTCTCCAGGATCGCGCCCTAGGCTGAAGGCAGGCGCTAAACCACTGCGCCACCCAGGGATCCCTAATTGCCTACTACTTTATCAAAAATGAATGTGTGTGGATAGCCACACTAAAAAAGGTGAATTCTCAGTAATTAATGATTCTAAATGTTTATAATTTGTATCATTTTACTCTTCCCTTTGAAACTTTTGTTCATTTTGTAGCTGATCTGAGTAAAAAGCATCAGATACCACTTTTTACAGTATACTTATTTAAAAACATGTTTCTATTTAAAAGGCCAGTTTAACCCCAAAATAAGATTTCAGCCAAAAAGCATACAAATTGTGTGAAAATATACTTAAAACATCCTTCATTAAAACAAAGGTAAAGCCAAATAAAAATACTTCCTATGTTTACCTTCATAATCTTGTTTACCAGGTAACATTAATAGTTGTAACAAATAGTTTTCACTTCATTCTGACCTTAGTCATCACATGTTTCTAAGCTAAAGAGTAAGGGGATGCATTGACTGTGAAGCATTTAAACGGGTAAGAAAACTGACTAAAAGCCATCTGCATTTACCAGAGGCCAACAATTCTAAAAATGTCAGTTATAAAACTCCTCCCTGAAAGACATGCCGTTTTGTTTGTTTTCTTGTGGATCTGAATCCTAATTTAGTAACTTCAGGTTATAATGTTTACATTTTACATACCTTAAAATTTCAGCTAGCATATTATTACTCATCTCTTAATAAACATTGTATTTGGGGGGCACCTGGGTGGATCAGTGATGTTAAGTGTCTGTCTGCCTTTGGCTCAGGTTGTGATCCCAGGGTCCTGGGATTGAGATCCATGTTAGGCTCCCGAGAGGGAGCCTGCTTCTCCCTCTGCCTATGTCTCTTCCTCAGTGTGTCTCTCATGAGTAAATAAATAGGATTTTAAGAAAATAAATAAAATAAACATTGTATTTTTAAGTGAAGATTAATTGGGAGAAATTCCAGTTGAGAACTCTGTATAGAGATTAATAGTTCAGAATCATCTAGTAAGCTTTAAATTAGATTTGTATTTCCAACCTCAATAGTACCACATATTAACATTCAATAAATTCAAAATAATCAATGAAAGCAGTTATTATAAAGATGCAAGAATGAATCTCGAGTTACTTCAGTTCTGTCATTTGATGTAACCATTTGGAATATTTTTATTTAAGATGTAAACAAATAGAACAGCAAGATATATATATATTTTTAGGGGGAAATAAATCTGAATTCATACATTAAATATTTTAGTGAATTTTAATAGCCAATTCTGAACTTCTTAATTTTAAATTGTATGTTTCATTGCAATGTCTTAAAACTAATGTACTAACCAAAAAGTTGCATCAAGGCATGATTTAATAGTTGCCTAAAGTATACCTTTTGCAGAATCTTAATAAATAAATATTATGTTTATTAAAACTTACTTTTTGACATGATCACATTTGCAAAGATGAGTATGATAACCTTTTAACTAGCTGTGTTTCTTTCCTGGCCATCATTAAATTTCATTTTATGTCATGATTATTTAAAGTAAGCTTTTCTTTAAGAAATATGATTTTAAAAATGATCTCTGTTCTGGGTATCCATTATGGTAGGTACATAACTGAGTTTTGAACATTTCTTTCTCCTACAATTTAAGACTAACTTGAAAACCAGATCACATGAGAGAAGTTCATATATATCTTTGTGTATTATTAAACCTTTTTCACTGAAAGCAAATATTGAAAATCCCTACTTGAATGCAAGTAAACATATAAACAATCATTTTTTCTCCAGCCTCGTAAAATCCCATTTACTTTATTTAAATGTAAACCAAGCTCTCAGCTCATTTGTTAATATTTGAATAGCGAAGTATGGAGCTGAATGAAAGGCACCTGTAGAACTGATGAATTTTGAAAAATTGAAGGCAATTGAAGAACTAAAAGTAAAGCATTATGTATAATCAGGTTACTATGCATAATAAAGGGGGAGCTAAAAATAAAAGTCTAAGAAATACATATGGCTAAATAGCACTTTATCAAGAATCTGAAGAGAATAATTTTGATTTGGTTTAAAACATATTCAGAATTCAAATTGAATAAAATTGTATGTCCTTGAAGCTTTAATAACAGAATAATTCCTACTTGATAAGAGAAACATTCTTTTTGCATGAAAATCGTATCCTGAATCCATCTTAAAAGTAATTCCCCACTTGCTCTACATTCTATTATAACTAAGGGTATTATTTCATACCAGTCATTTTAAGATAGAATATTACAGGCCCATGGATGATTTACATAAGAACAGACAGCTGTAAGTACTTTCAAATCCTCTTTCTTTTTCATATTTAGGAAACATTAGGAACAGAAAAGAAATAGATTAGGTATACTTAAACATTATTAAAGTGTCAGGCTACTTTCCTCCCCCCCCCAGGTGAATTAATTGTTCATATCCAGACAAGGCTTATCACAGCAGTAATTACATTCATCCTCAGGTCTGTGAGATGGATGTACAGTGTGAATGAGTCAATATCCTATGATACATAATGGGGATTAGCCCCAGTTCCTCACACACTCCAGTACCCTGATGAAGAGCTGACAAAAAGATACAATCTAATATTCTATTGCACTTGCCTTGGCAATAGTACATATTTAAGTCTTTATCATGAAGTGTTGTCATATTGAGGTATGGCACTGATATAGGGAAATAATTGTGGTATAATTTAAATGCTAGTATGAAGTTGTTTTACCTTTAAGACATAAATATGTTTTAAAAGCAGCATGCAGGGATGCCTGGGTTACTCAGTGGTTAAGCATCTCCCTTTGGCTCAGGGCATGATCCTGGAGTCCCAGGATCAAGTCCCACATCGGGCTCCCTGCATGGAGCCTGCTTCTCCCTCTGCCTATGTCTCTGCCTCTCTCTTTGTGTCTCTCATGAATAAATAATATCTTTAAAAAATAAAAATAAAAAAAAATAAAAGCAGCATGCAGCCATACTGTGGCCAAATTAGGCATGTGGCAGAAATGAATTCATATATAAAAGTTGGATATTTTGTGTATTTTTCATTTATAAGGTATAAAGATATGTCCTCTAATAGAGTGGGTTTTCTCTGCATTATTTCTTTTATTATATCAATCACGATTTCAGTGCATAGAGTAACATGCCAATTAAAACTATTTAAGTGGTCAACAAGACATAAAGTCTGAGTCTTTGGCAAGACTCAGAATTAGGGAAACGACTTAGAATTTAGAAGGGTGGGGGGATACAAATCATGTTCTTGAATTACTGGGGAGTGAATATGCAAAAGAAATATATATGTTGTATGTATATTTACACGCACATTTATGTATATGCGTGTAGATCGGTGTATAAATATAAAACATTATAATGTTCTACTTAACAACAGATTAAACACTTGAAAGCCAGACTCAGCTAGGAACTTCGCAGCAAGGGTTAACAAGATGGAGTGGAGTAGTGTCTGTTAAGGAGCCAACATTCAAGTGAGGAGACAGGAATAAACAGTTCATTTTAATAGCAGCCATTATTTACTGAACTTTAATTCTTTGGCAAATGCTGGGGTGAATGCTTTTGTTTTATTATTGCTTGACTTTTTTTAAAATTTTTATTTATTTATGATAGACATGGAGAGAGAGAGAGAGAGGCAGAGACATAGACAGAGGGAGAAGGAGGCTCCATGCACCAGGAGCCAGACGTGGGATTCGATCCCGGGTCTCCAGGATCGCGCCCTGGGCCAAAGGCAGGTGCTAAACCGCTGCGCCACCCAGGGATCCCTGCTTGACTTTTTATAATCGAGAAGTATGTACTATTACTTCTGGTTCATCTATAATCAAGCAGATATTCAGAGGGATTAACTGATTTGTTCAAGTCTGCATAATAAGGACAGCCCGGGTGGCTCAGCGGTTTAGCGCCGCCTTCAGCCCAGGGTGTGATCCTGGAGAGCTGGGATTGAGTCCCACATCGGGCTCCCTCCATGGAGCCTGCTTCTTCCTCTGCCTATCCCTATGTCTCTCATGAATAAATAAATAAAATCTTTAGAAAAAAAAGTCTGCATAATACGTAATAGAGTTAGGATTTACAATAAAGCCAACTGTATATGTATATGACTACATGAACATATATTTTCCCCAATACATCAAAATTTATTAATTACAAAGCAGTGAGGTTAGTTTTACATAATAAGATACTACAATTCTCCTTTGCTATAGATAAATAGTATAATAAAAACAATAACTCTTGCTTATTGATTGATGAGCCTGCTTACCAGCCAGGCTTGGGTAGTCAGGGCAGCCAGGTGTATGATATAAAACAGGAAAACTTCTATTAGAGCAATCACCTGAAGCAACTCCTTACTGCCTTAGAAATGAGTGCAGAGGCTTTCCTCAGCGCGCTAGGCACATCACAGGCATATTTAATGTCTTTTCTGTTGGCATGTCCTTTTTCATAGATACTTCATGGAGCCGAATGAGGACACTATAGAAGTCAGTTTTTAAAAACCACTTGTAATATCATGACATAGCATTATCAGAATGATAAAGAGATTAAGAGAAAATTCTAAGTATTTAACCTAAATGCTAAGAAGACATGTTTTTTAATGATCTTAGGTTTATCTGTCTACCTTATGCATGTGAATACAGTGTCTACATATTCACATATGTGTATTTCATATTGCCAATGAATCTATCAAAGTCCATCAAATACAGACTGAGGGAATCCTCAAAAGTGAGGAAACCCACTAATCCAAACATCAGTAACTATCTGATATCCTCTGACAATTATTTTACTCATTTAATGAATAAAACATGAATGACTGGGCTAGAAATGTTTTTTTAATGATTTAGCACCATCTCAATTCCCAGCAATTTGAGCTATAACTAGGACTATTTTAATTTCTGTAAGGAATACAAAGGAGGATTCTATAGGAGAGAGAAACATTTCCCTTCTTCTAGTTTCTGTGGCTGGCCTAATAATTAAGTTGATATAAGACAGATTAATAAGAAGCAAATTTAATTTCCTGTATTCAGGATCCTTACATTGGCAGTAGAGGCTCAAAGGCCAGCAGTAGAGGCTTATATGCCATGATGAGCTAATGAAAAGGCAATAGGGCCTGGGGCTTCAAAGGGTTGGAAGACCATTCAGAGCTATGTAAGAGCACATGTTTGGTAAACAGATATTTGCTATGTCATGTGGAAGAGTTTTTCGTTGTCTATATAAAATTATATATAGAGATAAGCTATAATTATCTTTGGTACTGGCTCTCTTCCTGGTAGAGGCTCTCTATCTAAATTCTTTCAGATAGTTAAGAGATTAAAAAGCTCTTCATGACTGCTAGGTCATGATTTCCTTCACCTCAAACAACCCATATGCCAAAGTGGCACATTCTGGGTCAGCCTGACTTGAACCCCATCAATTCAAAATTTAAACAAGCATCGTTCCAACAGGAAGCTTGGGCTTACGTATACTTCCTGTGTGTTTCCCTATCACATTCAAATGTGGCTTTACCTTGATTTGATGCCTTTTCTCATCTCATTGGTGAATACCTTAATGATGGGCCCTTGGGACGCCTGGGTGGCCCAGTGGTTGAGCGTCTGCCTTGGGCTCAGGGCATAATTCCAGGGTCCTGGGATTGAGGTCCACATTAGGCTCCCTGCATGTAGCCTGCTTCTCCTCCCTCTGCTTATGTCCCTGCCTCCCTCTCTCTCTGCGTTTCTCATGAATAAATAAAATCTTAAAAAAAAAAAAAAGATGGGCCCTTGTCATCCTTCTGTGCTCAGCATTCAGCCAAGTGGGCATTCAGTGAGTGTTCAAAGAAATGAATGATATTGATATCTTAGTTCCTGCTACAACATTTGTTAAGGAAACCTTTAGAGGATAAAGCAAAATAATGTCACATTATTTAAATTATTTAATTTGGGAGATAAAAGGTTGAAATAAAAGAGGGAAGGAGTGGTGTTGGTTTTGTGTAGTTTAATGAAGGGAGCTCTGAAGACCAAATAAGCTAGTGGTAGAAACATGAAACAGGAACTTGAAATACAAGATGCCACAGCAAACAATGAAGATAAAACAGCAGAGGAAAATAGAACTATTGAAGTATCTGAAGATTAAAAACTGAAATAAATTATAGAAGCATAAAGAAAGGACAAAGTCAAAATTATAATCTAAAATATTCTAGAGACACCTGGGTAGTTCAGATAGTAGAGCTTGATTTTTGGCTTAGGTCATGGTGATGGGGTTATGGGACCAAGCCCTTTGTGGGGCTCCTCACTCAGTGTGGAATCTGCTTGTCCTAATGTTGAATAAATTGATCAAAGTTACAGAACTACAAGATGTCATTTAATAAATCTATGCATATGTGAATTAAATTTGAATATGTTTCCTATGAAGATGCAAAAAGTACTCCACTATAAATGTTCCTTAAGTCAAATGATTTCCCACTATAGCATGCACACACTGGTGGAATGGAATGTCAGGCTGAGAGGAGCAAAAAATATAGAGACCATGCCAAGCCAGGGGTTATAGGGTTTTCTGAGCTATTGAAGTTCAAGAAACTGGTTTGTTTTGGGGGTGGGAACCCCTTAAAGTTCTTAGAATTCCCAAACACAATAGTCATTATTAGATTCTCAGTTCCCAGTGTACTCTGCAGCTCTTTGTTTATTCAGCAGTTGGCCAAGAGTAACTTAATTCAGCGTTTAAAGGCTCCCAGGGTTTGAGGTCACTGTACCACCCCAACCTTCTTTTCTTTCAATTGCATAAGTTTTGTCAATTGTCCTTGATCTGCGAGAAAACTGGTCTGGTAGCAACCAACGCTAAATAACTATTAAAGTGATGTGAATTTTAATAAATGCAGCAGTGCAAAACACATCTAACTTCAACATCATTGATGTTTTAACCACATAAGCTCCTCCTCTCATTGTTCTTTATTTTAGTTTTTATTCACTTTTTCATCATATATTCCATTTACAAATTCTTAACTACTCTGTGAACTATGTGGGTTTTGTTGTCATTCTCAGTGAATTGCAAACAGGGAACTTTCTTGTCACCTAATGAGCAGCAGAAGAGAGACTTAGGGATGCTTTTAGGGTTCTGCCTTTGCTTAAGATTGACTTCTTCAAGCTGGATGTGGAAAGAGATGCCAAATTTTGGAAGAGGAGAGGTCAGATAGGATGAACCAAAAATATATTTGTTTATTGATTGTTACTTTCTAGCTAATCTGACTTTTTCAATTAAAATCACCACTCTTCATAGTTGTCACTTTGTACACTTGAGGTCTTGAACTGCATAGCCTATCTTGTTATATGCAATCCATCATTTAAAGAAACTGCATCATTACAAAATTTCCAAGGATGAGAGTCTATGTATTTTTTTCCTACCGTGAACTTTGTCACAATAGGCATATTTGTTTTAGCAAAACTAGTCAAGCTGCTTGAAAGATGACACTATGCCTGTTATACTGCTCAAGATTGGCTCCATAATTTGAGTTGTCTCTAATACATTGCAAAAGGCAGATACATGGCAAGTTTAATGTCATCCATCTGATGTAATTGAACTTAAAGTTGAATGAATAACACCTCAGTTCATCCTTGAAACTTTAGGAACTCAACTGCCATTATATCACAGCAGATTCTGCTTCTAAAAGAAGTCTTACTATTTGCATATGTAGTAGAGGTACTTTTTACATAAAATTATGATCTTGACTAAATACTAGGTAAACTTTATTTTAGACTAGATTTTTGAAATCTTTTTTAAAATAAATGTTATATAGTAGCAGAAGAGGAAAAAACTGTATTATGTATTATTCCACTACCTCAACTTAATTCTTTTGGATATATTCATGTGTTTCTCTAAATTTTTTATATAATTGAAATGATAATGACTGTGTATTTTACACTCTGATTTTTTCTTAATTATATGTCAAACACATTTTATCATTTAATTATTTTCTCAAAGTAAATTCCCAAAAGTTACATCATTGCAGTAAAGGGCAAGACCTCCTTTTTTAATTTTTTTTATTTTACTTAAAAATAATTTAATATAGTTGACATACAATGTGTATTAGTTTCAGTTGTACAACATAGGGATTCAACTTGTCTACAGTGTGCTATGTTAACTACAAGTTTATTTTTGCTTTTGTTTCCCTTGCCTTAAAAGATATCTCTAGATAAATGTTGCTACAGCTGATGTCAGAGAAATTGCTGCCTGTGTTCTTTTCTAGGATTTTTATGGTTTCAGGTCTCACATTTAGGTCTTTAATTCGTGGAGAGCTTATTTTTGTGCATGGTGTTTGAAAGTGGTCTAGTTTTATTCTTTTACATGTTGCTATTCAATTTTTCCAGCACCATTTATTGAAGAGAATGTCTTTTCCCAATTGTAAATTCTTTTCTCCTTTCTCATAGATTAATTGTTCATATAATTGTGGGTTTATCTCTGGGCTCTCTTTTCTGTTCCATTGACCTATGTGTCTTTTTTGTTCTAGTGCCATAGTGTTTTGATTACTACAGTTTTATAATGTATCTTGAAATCTGGAATTATCATACCTCCATTTTGTTGTTCTTTCTCAGGATTGCTTTGGCTATTCGAGGTCTTTTGTGGTTCTCCTCAAATTTAGTTTTATTCTAGTGCTGTGAAAAATGCTATTCGTAGTTTGATAGGGATTACATTGACTCTGTAGATTGCTATGGGTAGCATGGACGTTTTAACAGTGTTCTTCCAATCTATGAGTGTAGAATATCTTTCCATTTGTGTCATCTTTAATTTCTTTCATGAGTGTTTTATAGTTTTCAGAGTACAGATCATTCACCTTCTTCATTAAATATATTCTTAAGTATTCTATTCTTTTGGGGCAATTGTAAATGAAATTGTTTTCTTAATTTCTCTCTGCTACTCCATTATTAGCATATAGAAATGCAACAGATTTTTCTATATTAATTTTGTATCTGCAACCTAAGTGAATTTATTTATTCTAGTGGATATTTTGGTAGAGACTTCAGGATTTTCTATGTATAGTATCATAATACTTCCTTTTTCAACAAGCATTAGGTATTTCTGTTTAACTAGATAACTATATAACATTTTTTTCTAATTCTGTGATCTAAATACATTATACTTATATGAAGTATTTATATAAATATAAGTGGTTTTTATTGTTTATATATAAATAGTTAATATATATTTAACTAAATATTGTTTACTAGTAATATTCTTCAATTATATATTAAAATAAGCATGTTAAATGAATCCTCTTCTTGAAACAAAAATTTTAATAACTTTATTTTTTAACTTTTCTGTCCCTACTGCAAACAAGTACAAATAAGTTGAAAGCCCTTCATTTTAGTTGCGTGTAATCAGCTAAAGCTATATTAGATATAGATACACATTTGGTAATAAACACTGTGATAGTTTTTTTTCTGAGCCATAGTAAATGGGCAAAATATATTTTTTAAAAATTAAGCTTCAGTGTTTACTCATGTGTAATAATTTGATTCTTAGAAAAGAATATCACCTAAATGTTAATTGCTTTGAGTCAAATTCCTTTTTTTTTTTCACTGATTATTCTCTTAGTGCGTATACTAATATGGCTACCAAAGGGGACTATTTTAGAGATCTATAAGGAACAAAATTACTTTCTGGAAACATGTCATGTTTGTCATTTGGCAAATAAACATTATTCCTTTTGTCAGTTCCAGAATCTGCAAAAAAAAATTTTCTATTTTAATTGTACTCAAACATTTACTAAAAAATTACCTCAAAGGACTCTAATAAGGCCAGTCTTTCCCAACACTTTACAGATTTGTCCTTCGAGAACCAAATGCTGTGTACTTGAGCAAAATATTATGGAACAATGAAATTGTAACTTATTTATAGTCTTCTTCCATAAATAATATACTAAATTTATTTTCTGTAAATAAGAGATTTTCTTTGTATAAATGGGAAGGTCCATGCTTATAAAATGAAGTATATTGTATCCTATGTATATTACATCACTGTGGAAACAGGAAGACATTATATACTTACTGTAGCTTTAAAGACAAGAATTATTTATTTGGTGCTTTCCCAATAATATTTAATTTATCCCAATTAAATATTTTATTTAAATCCAGTTTCAAGAGATTTTCTTTTCTTTCTCCATACATCATTGATAATATTTAATGCTTTGTCAGCATGCCTGTCCCAATAACCTAAGGGTTTATTTAGTTCCTCTTTCTTTTTTTTTAAAGATTTTATTTATTTATTCATTCATGAGAGATACACAGAGAGAGAGAGAGAGGCAGAGACACAGCCAGAGGGAGAAGCAGGCTCCACGCAGGGAGCCTGACGTGAGACTCGATCCCGGGTCTCCAAGGATCACACCCTGGGCTGAAGGCGGCGCTAAACTGCTGAGCCACCTGGGCTGCCCAGTTCCCCTCTTTTTAACACAAGGATAATGTAAAGTAGTCTTTGAAGGTATGGAGACTACTAATAACCCGCTCATTATGCCTATTCCCTGGGACTTTTATCTTGCCAGTAAGAAAAGATGATAAGGGATTTGTGTATCCCTATAAAGACATTTCACCCAGTACCCAGTATTAAAAGCCAGGGCATAAAATAGTGTAAATGAGCTATAAGTGCTCAAATATTTTAAATGAATAAATGAATATATTATTCTAAGCAGACAAAATACATTCCTAATTCCTCAGTTGAAATAAACCTTTCAATAAGCTACATATGCAACTCTAAATGAATTTTTGCGTATTTTCACAATTTAATGGAGGTTCTCTATAGGTTCCATGTCAGTCGGCCCTCATGGAAGTCACATGCCTATTTCCCTTCCTGATATTTACAGGGTGAATATTAATGACCAGAGTAAACTCTAAAGTGAATAATTTATTTCTTGATAATGATAAGATGGTTAAGTCCTTAGAATTTTATGTAGGGTTCTCAAAGTATGTTAGTTCTCACTAAGCTTAATGAAATATTAATACTAAACACCATGTTGATGTTAGATGCTACTTGAATTAATAGTTTCAGAATAATCTTTATCTTACTGATATATTCCTAGGCTAAACAGTGCAGAGGAAAAAAATTAACTCCTTTCCAAAAGTGTCAGTGGATTGTTTACCTTCAATGCAAATTAAAAGCTAAAAGTATATATTAAACGTATGTCATTTTTTCCAACTGCTTCCGATATTTATTTTAAACTATCGTTTCCATTTGTACCTACCAACTTATTTTCTTAGTATTTTAATTTTACTTTTTTCCAAACTAATGCAAACAATTAAGCTTTATATATTTGAACTTTTTTTTAAAGATTTTATTTATTTATTCATGAGGGAGAGAGAGAGAGAGAGACAGAGGCAGAGACACAGGCAGAGGGAGAAGCAGGCTCCATGCAGGGAACCTGAAGCAGGACTTGATCAATCCCGGGACTTCAGGATCACACCCTGGGCCAAAAGCAGGCACTCAACCACCGAGCCACCCAGGATCCCCCTATATTTGAACTTCTAAATGCAATGACATAAGACATATTTGCCACTTCACATTTAAGGCCTCTTTTATGGTATGAAGTATTTATTACCTTGGAGTCATGAGACCACCTGCAAGACTATAATTCCGGCTCAGTGATATGCTTAGAATCCTTGTGTTGATACATGAGATTTGTCCCCTGAGCATATTTTATTTAAATCTAGTTGCAAGAGATTTTCTTTTCTTTCTCCATACATCATTGATAACATCTAATGCTTTGTCAGCACGCCTGGAACACTCATCAAAGATGACAGCTTAGGAAAACTGGATTTTCCCGGAGAGACATATCCAACTAGAATATTATTTTAATTTTGCCAAGTTGAAATAGATTATACTAGATTGTTTTAATTGTATGCAGAACATCTGGGAGAATTTTGCTGGAGTCTAGAGAATCATATGCCATTGTGAAATGTTTGCCTTATTACAGGCAACACAAGGTATGGGACATAATGGTGCATGTTTCCTAATTTTCTCACAACTTCACTTTACTGAATTAAGCCTAGAATGCAATAACAGAGATTTTGCCTTTTAAAACTGGTGCACTCTTACATGACCTAAGGATATTTCAAAATTCAGGAGAAACATTCATATTTTTATCATGTTTCCTACATTGGGAGATGGTTAGACATCTGTTCTGACCTGATGTGAGATTTCTGATATTGTTATATGTGGAAATTGCATGGTACCATGAGTAGAAGGTCAACATACAGTTGACAAAATTTCATCCATCCTCACCCATTGCCCCTCATTTCCTTATCTGCCTGATGAACAGAAACATGATCAGTAAGCACACAGAACAGAAATTTAGAACAAGCTAACCTTTGAGTCTGTCATCCTGATGGAGAATTATTAGTCAAATGCCAGAAACTGCAGAAAAGTTGTTTGTAATTCAGGTAAACAGACATTCCATTGGGCCTCTTCAACTAAAAAACCCTGCTATTTGGCTTCTCTATTACCTCCATGGCCCTCTCTGACCTACTCCTAGAATTCCTGGCAGACAATCTAATTTGTCTAAGGATTTCTAAATTTCAACACAGTAATGTTATATAGGGTATTCATATCTACATAGGGAAATAGTATCAGCTAATACATTATTAAAACTTAATATGAGTAATTTTATAGTTAATGAGGTCTCATGGAATATTTTCATTATTAGAACAGAACACTGTAAACTTTATTATATGATTACTTAAAATTTAAAGTCATTAGTCAATACTAATGAGTTAGTGGCTTGAATTGAAATTAATTATAATAAATTAATGATATAATACAATATAACAAATTGTAAAAATATAGCAATACTATATGTTGTGTAATATAGTTACATACTGTTATATAATACATATAAAATATGACCTATTCTGCAAAGTATCCTTTTGATTTCTGCTATTACAATGAGCATCACTTATTTAGTAGAGGAGATAATCCTTGATTTTATTGGAAAGAAAGAGTTTAAATCGGTTCCACAAACATCTAATATTAAAAATTCATGTGGCTGGAGAAGAATGAGGAAAAAGGTTGTATCTTAATTTAGAATTAAGAAACAAAATAACCATTTTCTATTACAAAAGAGGTTGACTCTGTAACATTAATTTCACCATGGGAAATCTGTAATCTTCATTTTAGAGAAATTAATTGGTAGCAGTACTGTTTATAAAATGCTGTGTGCTCAAATCTTTGAAGAACTTTTCTACATTATGATTAGCCTAACATGTCTAGCCTGGAGTGTTTCACATTTTTCTAGCTTTGTGATTATATCTTCCCACTAGGAATCTGATGAACTGAAGTAGGCAGCTATGAATTTCAGCTAACTCAGGTGTAAGGGTTTATGAGTATTAAAAGTAATAATTTAAAATGTCAATATTTTTAAAAAATGTCAATATTCAAAATGTTTCATAGTTCATATATTTTATATCTTCACTAACTACAGTGCCTATATGTACAACTTAAAGCAGATCAACAAAGTGCCATTATATTGCAGAAAGGGTCATCTTCATCTATGAAAGCTATAAAGCCACTCACAATTTTCTTTTTTTTTTTTTAATTGTTACAACCCTGTCCACAAGACACTGAATTTCCATGGCAGTTGTAGCATTTCTTATCAGAGAGTAAATTCTTTTTTCATTTGATGGAATGGTATCTGGGTCAATAAACAAAGTAACCAAAAAACCTTAAAAAGGCAAAACTGACAAATAATACCCATGCCCCCATGTAATTGGTATGTAAATTGGATTACCTGATTCCGTACAGCACAAAAACACCATGTCTCTGCTTTATCCATTTTGAGCATTTTAACTGTATTCCAGAGACAGATCACCAGCTAGAGTTAGTTGTCACTAGATGATGTGTTTCCTTCACTTTGGAAGAGAAGATCAGTGTCTAAAAACCTCTGTAGCTAATAACATATGCCTTCTCAAAAATAACCTTTATTATATGTTTGTGACTTAGTTAACTCCTTCCTAAGACCAGAAGTCAGAAATGTGGTTGGGGGAGGTGTGGGAACAAACCTAAAAAAATCAGTGCCTAAAGAAGAAAATATTTCTGACTGTATCTCCTGACATAGACTGAATCCGGATGCATTTTGTATTAGAACACTTATTTTCTAAATTTTATTCTTCACCCAGGTTTCTGACTACTCCACGGAATTTTAAAAGTTGGATTGACATTTATTATGAAACAAGTAATAGCTGTATTATCCCTGTTTTGAGGGCTGTCCCAGTACTCTAGAAGTGTGTCTGGCTTTCGTTTGTCTTCACAATAACCATGACTCCTAAGTAGAAAGAGTATGGTTTATCTTGGCAAGTCCTTCCTATGACTTGCCCACTGAGTGAAAATTTGGGCAGGACTAACAAATGGGAACTTCCCGTATTTAATCTACATGACTGCTGGTTTTTGTTTTTGTTTTGTATTTCCTTTCTTCTGAATGTTGGCTTATTTAGTAGTTTCTCTTTTCCCCCCTCATTAAAAAGTAAAGCTTGGCATTAGTGAGTACTCAGTAAATGGTAATTACCCCCCTAGCCTTCATTGAACTAATTTGTTAGTAAATATACTTTATTTCTTCTCCCCAGCGTCTTTTTAAAAACATCCTTAAACAAACTGAATTTTGAAAGCAAAATTACAAATTTTACCTTGTTTATAAAAAAGGACTCTGAGATTAATAGCATCATTAAAACTCTTGATATTTTTCTCTGCCAGGAACAAGTTAGACCAGAGATATGGGGTGCTTTGTTGTTGTCCTTATATGCACAACTCTACTTTCTTGATTCAGTTAGCTCTATGGCTAAGTGGAGCCATCTCTTTGCTTGTGGAATTAGATTGATCTTTGTGGGATAAATAAATAGAAAACTAACAGAAACATAGAACCAAAGTAGGCACAGAAATGATGGCCCCCGGGATGATGGCCCCCAAACCAGTATCTGGATTGTATAGGAAACCAGTATATTTTAGGTGAGCATTAGAGTCTGAAAGGGGAAGAAGAGGAGCAATGGGCTACTGAATACAGCGTGCTTTGAATGTACAGAAAAAAAGAGACTGCGGGAACTGGTCCAAGGTGTCTGAGTGTTAAAGAGAATCATCAGGAAATGAAGTAGGAAACAGCAAGGGGAAAATAGCCCCTACAGGAAAGAGAGAGACACAAGGGCCCCTGCCTGTTGATAGGGTAAGGATGGGGATTCTTACTAGATTAGTGCTAAAAGAATATGGGTCATTCAGAGAACCCCCATATTTAGTGTGACTCCATTCTGGGTTACCTAAAATATGCCTGATCTCAAGGTCATTATTCCATCTTTATTAATAGTGCCTTTTCCCATATTCAGAAGTTAATAGTTTTCATAATAAATTATATGATTAATTTTTATAATACCCAAGAGATGTAAATGAGTTGGCTTTTGCCTAATAGGCTATGAAATTGCTTAGATCTTCAAAAAGATATATCCTGAAGTAAGAATAAGATTTTAGGTTGGTTGAATATCTGAAGACTATTTCTAGACTTCCTAAATTCAAAGAGATGGCATCTCTTAACAAGTCAGCATAGATTTATATTTGTGAGTCCTTGGGAGCTGTAGTAGACAGTTTAAGGCCCAATTCCCCACCAATTATTATTTGTATGGGCATAACATCTTTGACATAACATCTTTTTTCTTCAGTTTTATCTGTAGTCTAGAGGTAATGATGGTATCTATTTCATACAGTTGTGGTGCAGATTATATAAATCAATGAAAAAAATGGGTGCTTATAACAGTGTGGCTATTTTCTGCACAGTGGTCCCCCATCTGATTCCAGGAAATCTGCTGCTTACAGATTCTCAGACATTCTTTGATCTGCTGGATTAAAGTTTCTCTGAGTTAAAGGAGAAATTGGTAAAATGCCTGACTCATTTATTAGCAATGTTGTCTAAGACTGTCTAAAGCATTCTTCAGATGGTGGAGTATTATTAATCTGCATTCATATTTTGAAGAGTTTTTATATCATTTTGCTTTTAATACTGTAGAAGGTGATTTATTTTTTCTTTTTTAAAAAAATTATATTATTTTTTAAACTTAAATTCAATTTGCCAACACCCAGTGCTCATCCCATCAAGTGCCCCCCTCAGTGCCCGTCACCCAGTTACACTATCCTCCCACCAACTTCCCCTTCCACAATCCTTTGTTTCCCAGGGTTAGAAGTCTCTCATGGTTTGTCTCCCTCTCTAATTTTTCCCACTCAGTTCCCCTCCTTTCCCTTATAATCCCTTTCACTATTTCTTATATTCCACGTATAAGCGAAACTGTATGATGATTGTCCTTCTCTGATTGACTTATTTCACTCAGCATAATATCCTCCAGTTCCATCCACATTGAAGCAAATGGTGGGTTTTTGTGTTTTCTGATGGCTGAGTAATATCCCATTGTATATGAACATGATTTAAAATTTAAGATTTGATCCATTCTTAATAATCTTTATTTTCTATCATGCCATCACAGTATTTTCTAGAGGACTATTTTTTTGTAATGTGGAACTTTTCTCACTATACACAATATAAAACTATATTTTCCATACTTATTTATATTTTTCTTCATCTTTGCTAGTTTTTCCATAAGCCCTTTGTATCTAGCCAAACTACTTGTATAATTTTTTTAAACAAGTCTTTTCAGTTTTCTTGACAATATGAATTTATTTCAGGAGGGCACACATTATATTCCTCTCAGTATAGAATCTATGTTTCACCATTTTTTTCATCTTATAATAATTATTTCAATACATCAGAAAAGCTTAACTACATGATGAGTCTAATAGCTTTGCTTAGTCTCTTAAAGCTAAAGATAATGATATAAAATCTATTATTTTATGTGTTTAGTACTGCTCAGCCTAGCCAAACCTTTCAAGATTTTGTGAATTTTTAAGCATTCTAGGACCTCGTATATTATTACATATTAGAAGTCCTCCAGGATATTGTTAATAAAGTATGTCACCATCCCAATAGCTTTTCAATATATTATGTATATGGAGAGAGAGATGTAGCAACTGGATTTTACTAAACTACCACTCTACTTCAGAGTTCTTAAATTATGCTTAGCCATGAATGTTAGAAAATAATTTCTAAACCTAGAACATTGATTCCTATTTTACAACAATCATTGGCAGTAGCAAGTGTTGGTATCAATGAGGACAATCCTCAATATTAGAACTATTTTCCTCTACTTATTCTTCTGTATCAGTCTCCTTATTAATCCTTAAACACACAAAGTATGTACTTTTTTTGGGTTATTTGCCTCAGCTGCCTTTTTAAAACCCAAACATTCTTCCGCCTAATTCATATGGTTACTACCTTCAGTCCAAAAATTTGTCAAATGTTACTTTCTCAAATTCCCCTACTCTATTAAAAATTGCAGCCTGGCCCCCACATCATAGGCTCTATTCCCATTATCTTGCTCTTATTTCCACAGCATCATTACATTCTAATATACAGTATATTTACCTATTTAGATGTTTGTTGTTACTACCACTTACCTCTGCCAATATGGAAGTGCCAGAAAACAGAGATATTTGTTTTATTCACCAATGTCTGTCTAGTTTCTAGGTAAGGGGTCAGCAAACTTTTTTGGGCAAGCAGTAAATATTTAGGGCCATGTAGTATGTTTCTTAACAGTGCCACTGTGACTTGTACATAGCTCTAGACAATATGTAAATGATGGCTGTGACTATGTTCCAGTACGATGTTATTTACCAAAATAGACTCTAGGCTGGGTTTGGTTATGGTTGGGTGATAATGTCTGGAAACATAGTAGGTGCTTAATAGATGTTTATTGAATAAATGAAGCAAATGCATTGAAGCAAAACATTTTTAAATGTGAGTATAAATAATCTAACAAGTTTACCTTTTTCACCCTAAAAGTGATAGTCATTGATTCTCAGTTAAAATGTTTACTTTGCCCATCTAAAAATAAAAGAATTCTTTCTTCATTAAAAGTAAAGTGTATTCTTTATTCTTAAATATAACAAAGTAATTGGAATGACAGCGACTAAAATCACCGTAAGCAGTAAACACTGTCCTGGGTCAGATGATAGCAAAACCCTGGGTTCAGTATTAGCATTAAGTACGTTGGTTGGTTTTTATTTGTTTAATTTCATTCCTAAGCAACAGAAGTATTTCTTCATTTTACAGGATTGTAATTTCTATAGTGTAATGTTCTTTCTTATATCAACTGTGAGAGTAAGAGATTTTCCTATTTCTTTTTTTTTTAAGATTTAATTATTAGAGAGAGAGGTGGGTTGGAACAGAGGGAGAGGGAGAGAATCTCAAGCAGACTCCCCGCTGAGCACCGAGCCCCACATGGGGCTCTCTCCCACAATCTTGAAATCACGACCTGAGCCAAAATCACCAGTCAGTGCTTAACTGACTGAGCCACCCTGGCATCCTGAGATTTTCCTATTTCTAGAGTTAGAGATAACCTTGAAATAGTGGCAGTAGACTTGCAGCTGTTATTTCCTCACCCTGGAGTTCTAAGCAGCAATACACAATTTAGAATAGTTAGTGTCAATGTAGTAGTTCTATAAGTCTATCTAAAGGTGTTATTTATGAGTGTTATCGATCATAAGCCTTCAATGTGAAAAAAATGAAGGGCAGGAGTTTTGTCTAATCATAGTAGAACACCATGAGTTTATTTTACAACAAACTGAAAGGTGACTCAATTATACAAAAACAGAATTAGTTCATCATCTTGTATATAAATGTCTTCTGAAATTCATTGGATCATTGTTTCTGATAACCTTCAGAGGACATTTTTATTGTCCAAGAGCTTTAAGGTGATGTGTGTTCATTCTGAATAGGGGTTTGTGCATTTGTGTATAAACCCTTCAGAAAGAGTGAATTTGTTCAACTTAAAGAAAGACATCGATTATACCCATGGAACGTGTGGAAAGTTTAGGTATATCACCCATCCTCACAGAATCTATTTGCTATCTTTGAAATAGAATTATTTTTTAAATGGAAATTGGTCTTAACATTGTTGAAACTTGTACATCACAAAAGTTAATTTTGGCATTTAGATTATGTCAAGATGCGGACTGACATTTGATCACTCAGTAGCCTTCAAAAGAACATCCAGAATAATTTACGAAGTGTGTTTATTTTTGATGTCCTAAGTTTTAGAAATAGTAATGTATAAAATGCAAAGTAAAATTTTCAGGAGCAATTCATTTTGATCAGACCTGAGATGAAGGAATTATTTTCTATCCCAACAACAAAAGAAGTGTTTATTAACTCTCTTTTCTCAGGTAGATGCAGAAGGGAGTCTTTTATCATGAATAATATTATATCAGATAATTTGTTTTGACAAAAATTTTGGCTCAATTTTATTATATTTACATTTAAATAATATTCTGATAAAATATGATTATTAGTTTTATTTTGGTTTACTCTTCTCTAACAAGGTGTCTTTATTTTGAAACATTTCCCCATGTTTGTATTATATAACTTAAATGATTACTAACATTTTCTTAACTGACTTTACAGATACTTAGTCATTTCTTAATCAGTAATTAATTATTCATCAGTACTTACTGAATGATTACTTTATGTCAGAACCTGGGAGTCAAAAGAATATATTATTTCTAGACCAAAACCATTACAGTCTTGTGGGGAAATGTGTGTGTGTGTGTGTGTATTTAAATTATTTCAATTCAGTGTGAGGAATGCTGGGAGAGCGTATGTGTAGACTGTATGGTCATGTCATTAGTGGAGCACCTGATTCAGTATGTGACATGTCCCTTTGCTCTTGAGAGGGAGACCTTGACCTTTGTCACTTAGTATCTCAGAAATCTACCTCTGAATCTTGCCCTTCCTACTTGCTACAAGTTTTTCCTTCATCACAAAATATTTGTCTGTACTACCCTTTCATTCCAGTGAGATTGTCTGTGTTAAATCCAAAATTTTAAGGACTTTATTATTTCCAGCTCTTATTTCTCAATTTTTTCTTACTGAATGCTGTCCATCTTTTATATTGGAAATTTTCTGTAGCCCAGAATAATACACATTTGCCAGATTCAGTCTTTATTGTCAGTGTTTCCTTTAGCTTTATTTTGACATATTGTAAATGTTAACTTATGTATGCTTTAAAAAATAAGGATGAAAGGGAAAAAGTAGAGAGAATTCCATAAAACAATATAAAAATGTTCAAACTAAACTGAGACTATGGGCATCCCGTGTTTCTTGGATCTTCTCACAGTTATTTTTCAGATTTTATATTTTGATCTGTTTGCTGTTCTTAGTTTCTGCCACAGATACACAGTTTTTATTTTGATTTTTTTTTATTTTCTGTCATTATTATTTTTGTTATTACTCAAAGATCTTCATTGATAAAGTGTATAATTAAACAAATCTCAATAGTCCATTTTCAAAATTAGTATATGATTGTCTTATCTACTTATGATGGGATTATCTTTTTATATATAATAAAATTATTTTTTATTGGTGTTCAATTTGCCAACACACAGAATAACACCCAGTGCTCATCCAGTCAAGTGCCTGTCACCCATTCACCCTATGATGGGATTATCATTTGCCATTCTGATTGTAAAAGATGCAGGTTTTTCTAATGCAGATTGTTATGAATTGTTCTCCATGCTTGCTGCATTTATTGTTTCTCTTATACAGTCATGAGAATCAATAACAACTGCATATTTCGTAAGTGTAAATACTGCGTTAGGTAGTAGGAAGTGACAACTCAAGAGCTGAGTGCATACCAACAATGAAGCAAACATATATCAATCCTATGTAATAATGACACACTAAATATTAAATCATTTTAATTGAAATTATAGCTGGAAGCTAAGGGCAGAAAATACAGATTTAGCAGTGGAGAACATATTTAAAAAGCTTAAAAAGGTAGTATAAACATATAAGTGAATTTCCTTCTTCCCCAGACATAAAGACACGATGGACTAAATCCCTTTTCTCTAAGTTTGATGATGTTTCAAAATTTCTAGAACAATTTATTCTATTTATATTCTATTCATATTAATGTGCAATATTATTTAGTTACTTTGATTTCCTCACGACTCATCTTTGCTACTGTGAACTAACAGCAGAAAACCTGATAATGGTTGATTAATGGATCATGATATTTTATGGTCCTATGCATGGCTTTTACTCCGTATACTTTTAGGAATTTGAAAATACTTTTAGAAACATCTCAGAGGAGCAAACTCTGGAGTAAGTAGCAATGGTGAAACACAAAGGAACTCTACAGGCATCTGTTTTAACCCTCAAGATGCTGCCCTTCCTTGGAAATACAGAATCAGAATTCTAGGTTCTTACAAGAATGAGCACCTTGACCTTTTTTTTTTCTTCCAATTGTTATGTTAATTATACTTATAAATCATTGCCTGAGATACACGGGAGTCTCTTCAGTCTTCTAAATGGTCAGAATTTTCCCTTTAATTCAGTTCAGCCCATAAAAATCTATGTACTTGTACTACATTGTTTGTACTAGTTTTGGAACTTTTATTTCTGATTTGACGTTTGTGATAATGCCTTTTACCAATTGAGCTAAATTTCTGATCACCTTTAGAGCACTGTGAATCTTGAAATTATTTCTTTTTAAATTTTGAATTCTAATTTAAATGTACAACCCATTTAGTACATAACCATGTGGCAACCTTCCTGTTCACTAATACCATTCCTCTCTCTTTGATTTAGTTATCAATTCCTTTCTCCAAAATGTTCAGCAATGTATTTTCCCTTAACATAAATAAAAATTCTCTCAAATCCTTTGTTGAAGAACAAATCAGTTATAGTCCTGTCAATAGGTAGAAATCATTCAGTGACTGAACAGAAGTGCATATAAAGAATTGTTAACTGTATTAGTATATTCTGATAATGCAGTATTAGCTAGTATATGGTAGAAAACTCTAAATTATAGAAATAGCAGATATAAAAAATAGCCCTACTCCTTTTTTTTTAAGATTTTATTTATTTATTCATGAGAGACATACAGAGTAGCAGAGACATAGGCAGAGGGAGAAGCAGGCTCCCTGCGGGGAGCCCAATGCAGGACTTGATCCTGGACCCCAGGATCACACCTCGAGCCACAGAAGGTAGATAACTCAACCACTGAGCCACCCAGGCATGCTGCCACTATTCCTAAGACTGAGACAAAGCAGCTACAGAAGAGTGTACCCGCCCCTGAGCTGAAATCTGGACATTGTGGGAGAGAACACAAATATAAGTCACTGAATGGCAGGGAAGTCGTTTTGATGCTGCCCTAGCACAATTGACTGGAAGTCTGCCTCTGGTCCTTGCTGGAATTTCACCTTATAGCGCGCTGGGTAGTACCATGGTGGAGTCACTGTTCTATGAGATTCCCTAAGTAGGCTGCTAGGAAAAGCTTCTTGCCCATTGGGTGCAGCTGACTGTGATGCACTCACTATGGGCACTGGGCAGTGGGGAGGCCATGGTGCTACAAATGCTAGATGCTTCATATCCACTTTCTGTAGATAATGCTTAACATCATGCTAGCTGGCCAAAGGATATTTTGTGTCCCAATCGATTTTGACACAACAGGCAATGAAAGGTAAGCTTGGAGCTGAGAGATCATTAATTAATGACTGGTAAAACATCCTTATGATGAACAAATAATTGTGTTTTGGTTTCAATTTGGTTTGGTACAATTTTCAGAATAATCCACGAAGACTTTATGTATAAACAAGAAACTGATAATCTTAATGTAGAGAAATTCATAAATGTGATGGTTTAAAGCTCTCTCCAGATTCTGGCAAATGTAGTTATTGGCCCAAAGCTAGCGATTTGAGAGAGAGACCCTAGCTGGTTTCAAGATCAAACACCTGCAGTTGTACCATGATTCTTGGATGGCTTTAGGCAGGAGCAAGAGATAATGCAATAGAAAATATGATATAAAGTCCAAGGTTTCATCATATACAGAATCAAATCAACAGCAACAACTACCAAAACCAAACCAAAACAAAACAAAGCAAAACTCCACCAAATCTGAGGTCCCTCTTCTGCCTGTGTTCATATTCTACCCTTAACTGGCTAACTTTTTTTTGTTGGATGTAACAAAAAATGAAAGCTCATACATAGAGTGGATTATTCTCCTATCACACCATACCTCTCATAGATGGTTATTTTTTTCTAATAATTTCCTGCATTGTTAAGACTGGAAAATGAAAATCTTAGGAAAAAGAAAAGAAACTCAATGAACCTAGGCAGTGCTGCTATAATGACTCAAAAAAAAAAATGACTCTTAAAAAAAATCAGAGAAGATATAAGTGTAAACAAATCATAAATAAAAATCCAATTTAACATTTAAGCTAAGAATGAATTATTTCTGATCAATAAGTTATTGATCTGTTTCAAAGGGCCACCTTGAGCTTTCTTTATGATTTACCTTTTATGTCTAAAAACACAGTTTTAGCTAAATAAGCTAATGCCTATAAAGATATTTCATTAAAGATCTTATGTATTAAAATAAAACCAACTGGGAATTGAACATAATGGTTTTAATTTAGTTTTTGAAAGAATATGCCTATATATACTTTGGATAGTTTTGAGATATAATACATAATATTTCTCCTTGTACTTTACATTTCACAAACATCATTTGCAATATTAGTAGGACTCTTATGGTTATCAAGGTAAAACAAATTCAAATTGACTTAGGAAAAATGTATTTACTCATGAAATCCAAGGAAAGATATAACCATAAACTGCGGCAAGGAAAGGACATAGTCCACTTATTCCACTTCTACAAATCAGTAAACCCATCCATCTATGAAGTAGTTTTTTTAGTATTCGCTATCTGCACTATCTTCCAAAAAGGAGACCAGAAAAGCATTTAGTATAGCTCCAGACTTCACTGAGTTTGAAGTATTTACTTCAATTTAACAAATGTGTCCTGAGCTCCTGAGTATATTCTAGTTGCTCTTCAAGAAGCTGGAGATACACAGATGAATAAGATATGATCCGAATTTCTACAGAAATAGTTTATGTCAAACTATGACTATGAAACACTTCTTTGAATATGTTGGGATTTAATTTGGACAGGATAGACTTTAGTTACATGGTTAGAAGATTCATATTGGGTTAGTAGTCTAAACTGACTTAACATGTTCAAAAGGGATGTTAGGGAATCTGAAATGCATGAGTTTGGAATGCAAAGCCTGAATAAAGGTAGTGAGCTAGAAGGAAAGTTTGTTTCACTCAAACTCTAAAAGGGAATATTTCAAGTGACCATTGCTTTTTTATCACTCAGATTATGTCTTATAAACAATTATCCACTGTATGTATAAAGTTATTGTTTACCTGGCTATTTTATTTTAGGAGTGCATGTACTACCTACTGCCAAGGAGCTAAAGTGATATTTTTTAAAGTACACTACACAATACTTCAGCCTAGAACAGTCCCCTGACTTCTCTTGGCTGACAGGAGGCTTAAGGACAGCTTGTTCTCCTGTTTTCGCTCCCGTTTTGTTTTTTTTGGCTTTTTTTTTTTTAGATTTATTTATTTATTCATGAGACAGAGAGAGAGAGGCAGAGACACAGGCAGAGGGAGAAACAGGCTCCTCGCAGGGAGCCTGATGCGAGATTCGATCCTGGATCCCAGGATCACGACCTGAGCCCAAAGCAGGAGCCCAGCCACTGAGCCCCCAGGTGTCCCAATGTTCTCCTGTTCTCTAAGCCCACTGTCTCTGAGGATGCTTCTTCTCCCACATTCTGTTATATAGGTGAATATAGCCCCCTTACCTTACCTCTTCTCTTGCTGGCCAAAAGGAGCATTCACAACTTTTTAAATCTAAAAAAATATTGATTTTCATTATGGGGCTGTTCCTATCATCTCTAGAATGCTTATTTTTGCTTTCATTCTCTTGATCTCACAGCACCACTTTGCCTCTTATCAAAACTACCACTCACCACATCCCCAGTGAAGACAACAGACAAAGGATAGTTTGGGAACTCCACTAGTATTGCCAAAACAACTTAATGCCTTTAATTTTAAAATTTGGGTATAAATCTAGCTTCTGCAATAAATGTAGAGCTATTAAACATAAATATCTTGTTTTTATCCATTACTTTAGCAAGAATTAAGGCCAAAGGAAAAGTCTGGAAAACAAGTTTGGGTATTAAGTCTTCTCATAATGGATTTCCATTGTCAACAATATTTTTTGCATTTGTATGTATTATAATGTATATGTATGTATTAATATGTATAATAATTATTAATAGCATTATTCAATACTTCTTACTTAAAATTATTTTTTGCCAGCTTTCTCCCCCAAAAATGTTACAAAAGTAATTATTTTTTTCTTAGAAATATATGCTGTTTATTAGCCGATTAATATCTTTATGCTGTGGCTTCACTTTCAATTAAATGTCCACTTACTAACTCTAGATCTTAAAATGATAACTAATTGGGAGCAGTTTGTATAAAGGAGAAGGCAATCTTTTTAGAGTCATGAAAGCTTCAACATTTATTAGCTGTGGTATTTAAATATCTATCTACATTTTGCTTCCATGTCTTTCTCTGTGACATGTGAATATTCACTCAACATTTTTGCAGCAAATGATTTAGTGGATGCAGAGAAAAAATAAAACATGATCACTACATTTAAGACTCTTATATAGCTACTTCTCCAATTAGAGTACATAACCTGTGCAAAATATTAACTCAGAATACATTCAACTAAATTTGATTATTTTCTCTCTCTTGCTTTTTTTTTTTTTTTTCTCCATTGCTAATTCTAAGATGCAGCTCCTTGCTGATTGACCTCAACACATTTGGTAGCTTCCTTACTATGTTTTGTTTGGATGTCTAATACTGAATTCAAATTTCTAATGCATTTGGTTTACTTAGAAATGTTTTTGCTTCAGTTAGTAGTTTGTGAGACTATTTTACAAGATAGTTTAACATCTGGAAAATAATATTTTTTTAATTTTTCAAAGTATGTTTAAATATTAAAATCTTTAGCTTATAGCTTATATCCAATGATGGGTTCACTTAAACAACATATAAAATGATTTTGAAATTTTAATAATGCATGTGGCATTTAAGATGAATTTTGTGGAGGATAAAATGTGTTTGATAAGTTTATCTATTCCTCTAGGGTAGCATGCCATGTTTTATAACATAATATAATTATGAAGAAAAAGAAACATCATAGATCTAAATGCAGTATAAGATAGAATTCTAGACAAAGAACAGAGTGTTGAGATCTATTTCTAACTCATAATAGTTTATTAACTTGTGACTCTAGGTAATTCAGTATATCTCTTTTCCTCGTTTTCCATTTGTGAAATGGAAATAATGGTATGTCAGCACACTTTATGGGGCTGTTGTCCCCTTGAACATAGCTACCCACAGATTTGAACAAAGCTGAAAAAAATACTTGGGGTTCCTGGGGGGACTCAATGGTTGGGCATCTATCTCCCTTTGGCTCAGGTCGTGATCCTGGGGTCCTAGGTTTGACCCCTGCATCGGACTTCCCTCAGGGAGTCTGCTTCTCCCTCTGCTTATGTCTCTGCCTCTCTCTGTGTCTCTCATGAATAAATAAATTTAAAAAAATCTTTTAAAAGTACTCACCTCGATAAGGGTCTTTCATAAATGCCTGAAATAAAGATGGATATCTAAAATAGCAGAAACATACCAGGGTTTCTCAGTTTTTCAGATACATAGACACAGACTCTAAAGACTATTTAAATTGAAAGACAATTTGTACATATGGACCCTTCAATTCACTATTAATATATAAAAGATAAGTAGTTTCAACTTGCATTTCCCACAAAGTAAAATTATTTATTTTAAGGAAGCTAATACTTTGTATTTAACAATATTGTTTTGTAGCATTTCAGTTATTAATATATACAATGGTTATTCATACAGTGAAGTGATTTCCAAAGTGGTATCTGTAAAGGAAAATAATGCACAAAAATTGCATTTCTTACTTTGAGCAATCTATAGTGATATCTAAAATTGGTATCACTGTAAGAAATGTTTTACTGCATTCGATCTGTGTAAGTACTCTATAGAATTTATACAGCTGATATATATATACAATTTATATGTATAATTTGTGTGTATATACGTGTGTGTGTGTGTATATATATATATATATATTTTTTTTAAGAAATATTTCTGCCCCTACATTTACTTATCCTTCTATCCTCCTATGGAATGAAGGAAGGGAGAAAGGGAGGGAGGGAGGAAGAGCTATGAAAAATAGTGAATGTATCAGATTGTGAGTAAAAGGCAATTGCATACAACTATTGAGAAATAGCTGAAAGATCAAAAGAAATTTCAGTGTGTGTCCATGATCTTAACAAAGTTGTGGCACCCACTTGACATTTATGTCTTAAATTAAAAGAAGAATAAAAAGTGAGTGTCTGATTTTGCTAGTCTAATGTTTGAAGTGGCTGAAGTGACCAGTAGCCAGGAAAAAATTGTATGATATAGCACAAAGAATATTGGATCAGATTGAGTATCATCCCTGACAGACTGTTTTTTTATTACAAAATATTACAGTATTGACCCTATTCCCTATGCTGTACCTTTAATCCTCATGAACTGGAAGTTCATGTTTATATCTCTTAATCTCATTCACCTATTTCACCCATTTCCCTACCCTTTCCCCTCTGGCAACCATCAGTTTGTTTCCTCTGTTTATGAGTCTATTTCTGTTTGGTGGTGGTGGTGGTGGTTGTTTTATTCATTTGTTATTTAGGCTCTACATACAAGTGCAATCATGAAATATCTGTATTTCTCTGATTTATTTCACTTAGCATAATACCATCTAGATCCATCTATGTTATTTTGACTGGCAAGATTTAATTCTTTTTTTTTTTTGGCTGAGTAATATTTCTATTCATCTATCCAAGAACATTAGGTTGCTTCCATATCTTGGCTATCGTAAATAATAAATTTAAGGGTGCATATATCTTTTCAAAATGGTGTTTTCGGGATCCCTGGGTGGCGCAGCGGTTTGGCACCTGCCTTTGGCCCAGGGAGCGATCCTGGAGACCCTGGATCAAATCCCACATCAGGCTCCCGGTGCATGGAGCCTGCTTCTCCCTCTGCCTATGTCTCTGCCTCCCTCTCTCTCTCTTTCTGTGACTATCATAAATAAATAAAAAATTAAAAAAAAACAGTCATAGGTTGACTTACTGTGACTGTATTAAAAAAAATGGTGTTTTCATTTTCTTTAGAGAAATACCCAGTGATGCAATTATTGGATAGCATGATATTTCTGTTTTTAATTTTTTGAGGAATATCCATACTCGCCTATAGTGGCTACACCAATTTAAGTTACCACCAACAGTGCTTGAGGGGTCCCTTTTCTCCATATCTTCACCAACACTTGATATTACTGACTGGTGTGAGCTGATAGCCCATTGTGGTTTTGATGTGTATTTCCCTGATGATTAGTAATGTTGAGCATCTTTTCATGTGTCTGTTTGCAATTATTGTATGTTTTCTTTGGAAAAAAAATATTCAGGTCCTCTGCCCATTTTTAATTGGATTATTTTTGGCGTTAGGTTGAAAGAGCTCTTTATATATTTTGGATATTAATCCCTTATTGGGTATAGCATTTGCAAATATCTTCTGTTGAACAAGAAAGAACTGAGGCTACACAGTAAACCAAAAGTGTATTTGGAGTTTTTAGGAATTTGAATTTGGGAGACACAGATTCAGGAGCAACTTGAAATGTGTTCCAACCTGTAGGGAGAAAGACAGAGCTTATAAAGGAAAACCACAGGCTTATGTAAGTTGTTTTGAAAGAATTATGATTGCCATGTGCAAAAATAATTAACATTGGTCTGCATAGGATAAGTTACTTGCTAGTTGCCAGGTTGGAGTTCAGTGAAGTAAGCCTCATTCTGAAAATTGTAACAGGGTGTGGCAATTTGTGGCATGATCTAGAGTTCATGTACCACTCACATGTAGTTGTTCATAAGACCAACCTTCCCAAAGGCCTCTCGGCTCCGTTTTTAGGGCCCTTTCATGTTCCTAACTTAATTTCAGATTTTCTGTTCATTCTTCTTCCTTCAGCAGGTTGCTTTTTCATTCTGTTGATGATTTCCTATACTTATAAAATGGATGGTCCTGTGCTATGCAAAAGCTTTTTAGTTTGATGTAGCCCAAATTTAGTTTATTTTGTTCCTGTTTTCCTTGCCTGAGGAGACATAACCAGAAAAATGTTGCTGAGGTGAATGTCCAAAAGATTATTGCTTATGGGTTTTTTTAAGGGGTTTTATAGTTTTAGAACTTACATTTAGGTCTTTAATCTGTTTTGAGTGCATTTTTGTGAATAGTGTAAGAAAGTAGTCCAGTTTCATTCTTTTGCATGTAGCTGTCCAGTTTTCCCAGTACCATTTATCGAAGAGACTGTCTTTTCCTCATTGTATATTCTTACCTCCTTTGTCATAGATTCATTAACCATATAAACATGGGTTTTTTTTTTGGGCTTTCAATTCCATTGATCTGTGTATCTGTTATTGTGTCAATACCATATTGTTTTGATTACCAAAGCATTGTAGTATAGCTTGAAATCTGGGATATTGATAGCTCCAACCTTGCGCACTACTTTTGTGACTCTACTGATTTTACTTACTCTTTTCCTTAATCTTCTCAGATGTAATTTCAGTCTCTTAGAAAAATGTGTGAAAGTATTATTTTAGTAATTTAAAAATATATGTATATATAGCTTTTTACTTTTCACATTGTGAAGAAAATGTTATAGAACACAGTGTAAGTACACATTTTAAAAATATTAATTGCTTATCTTTATCCTTTTCTTTATGGAGGAAAATGCTCTTTCCTCTAGTGAATCTTTATCATTCAGTATACACTAAGATAACCTTCATGGATTTCTAATTGATGTAATAATCAAAATTTGTATTTAATTATTTTCCTTGAAACACTTGTTTATATGATTGTTTCTCCTGCTATTCCAAAAAAAGTATTTCTCATAAAATTTGAATTTCAGTTATAAATTTATTCATGATACTATGATTCATATAACTATTCTTTGTAACACTTCTCAGATCATTTTTCTTTAGCATATTGTGTAATATAAATATTACTTAATCTAAAATGCAGCAGTACAAATCTTAAATTTGTATTAGTTCAATATGTTGCCTTTTTAGGTTCTGTACAAACTAGGGGGTTAGTACTCTGAATTATTTTTGGTTCTTTGTCCTTATTAAAATGAGTGAATATACCTTATTATTGCAGATCTATTTCATAAGTAGTTTAGGCCTTAAATAAGTAAGACTTCGCTAAGGTAGTTTGTATTTAAAAATGTAATATATTTGTAAAAAAGTAGTATTAAATTTGAATAATGTTACAGCAGATTTGAGGCAAGCAAATGTGAAACGTCACATCAAAGTAAAAGTTTAATGCTTAAAAGCGTATTGTTGAGAAAGTGGAAAAGACAACCTACAGAATGGGCGAAAATATTTGCAAATCATTTGATAAAGGACTTGTATACAGAATGCATTAAGAATTCTTACCTTCAGGATTGAAGACAACACAGTTTTTAAATGGACAAAGGATTTGAATATACATTTCTCAATGAAAGATCTACAGATGGTGAGTAGGTGCATGAAAACAATGGTCAACACCATTAATTACTAAGGACCTGCAAATCAAAACCACAGTGATACCATGTGGCACCCACTAGGGTGGCTATAATAAAAAAGAAGTCCAATAACCAATGTTGACAAGAATGTAGAGAAAGTTGATTCTTTATACATTGCTGGTAGAATCATAAAATGGTGCAACTCTTTGGAAAAACTTGAGCATTTCCTTAGAATGTTAAAGGATATAAAGTTAACATTTGAGCCAGTAATCTACTCTTAGGTATGTATTCAAGGTGTATAGGTATATATCTTAGGTATATAAATCACCAAAATGTTCATAGCAATATTATCCACAATAGCCAGAAAGGAAATAACCCAATTGTCAGTCGGCTGATGAATAGATAAACAAATGTGACATACTCATGAAGCAGGAAAACAAGGTTCTTGTCTCACTGAATTGAAGAATGAAACTTGCAGACAAGGAGAGTGAACAAAGTGATAGAGTTTCATTAAGCAAAGATATAGAAAAAGGTCTCAGGAGTGAGAGGGGTCTCAGCTGGGTTGTCAGTGAGGTCTCTTCATCTCTGGCTTTTTATTAGGACTTTATCAGGAAACTTACCAGTAGTGAGGTCAGTGGTCTGGAATTAGACAAGATGCTTATACATTGTGTGAGGGTCTTTGTTTCTTGTGACATCTGTAATCTATAGATATGTTTTCTAGATCTATAGAAGTTAGTTTTTAACTTCTTTTTGGAGGCCTGATCATTTTCTGTGGTTATTTTCTATTTTCAGTGGTTGCAGTGTAATTATAAAAACATTTTAACCCTAGCAGTTGGGACAGGGGTCTGGTTTTTCTTCTTTATCTCTGTTTTTGTTCTGTCTCAGTGTCTGTATACCTGAAATACCCTCAGAGCCTAGTCGGGGCTTGTATTGTTTCCCAACCTAAAGTCCCATCCTTTCCCTATTTATCTGTATAAGAGAAATGCCGTTCAGCCATAAAAAGGAATGAAGTACTGGTATATGCTGCAACATGGATGAACCTTGAAAACAGCTAAGTGAAAGAAGGCAGACAAAGAAGGCAGAAAGATGGTGTATATTATTTTATTCCACTTACATAAAATATGCAGGAAAGTCAAACCTCTACAGACAGACAGATGAGTGATTTTCAGAGAATGTGGGAATGGGCATGAGAATGATAGCTGGTGGGTTCAGTGATTCTTCAGGGTGGAGAAAACATTTTGAAATTACATAGTGGTGATGGTTGCACAACTCTATCCTAAAAACAACTGAATTATGCCCTTCGTAAAGGTGAATTTTGTAATTAATGAATTATAACTTAAAACACTGATAAAATTATAAGTGTTTTTAAAATTGGAATATGTGTCAGGATATTCAGGAAATAGGAACAAAGAATATAATTTTGGGGAGATATTTGGGAAAAATACTAGTTTAGATTTTTCAGAAGCAGAAAAACTGCAATCTTTTGAACTTTCAGACTTATTATTGATTACAGAATTGCCTACTAATTATATTAGAAATTACAAAATTTGAATTAAATCAAAAATCCAAATTCTAAGCACTGAGGGATAGTATGTATTTAAATCAATCGCTAAAGGTTTGTTGCTTAGGATTCTAATGCATAGGTTTCAAAAACGGTAACAATACTATCATGTATAATGATTAATGTTCCCATGCAGATTTGCACTGTAGACATGCAACTAAGAAATACTCATTTAAGTAACAAGGTTATATTTTAGGCTAAAAGATAATCTTATATGTGCACACGTAAGAGGCTTTGGAATTTTCATATTTCAAAAACACACCATTGTAGTAAAATAGGATGGTTAGTACTTTCAGTGAATTTTGTTTGAAGTCAGAAAGTAGAATAAATTATTTAGTCATCAGAGAGAAACATAAAACATAATAGTTTTTTTTAACATTCTAGCACATCTTTTGAATATTTTGTCTTATTTGACCCTCACAAAATGTGAGGTAGAATGTATAACTATCATTCCTCAATTTTTGTCAATGAGGAAACAGAGAAAATGATATTAAATATAATATTGCATTGTTTACTATAAAGCCATGATGGAAACTACAGATATCCTAATATGCTCCATCCCTTTTCTTATCCTGTTAGAATAGTATTGATAGAACAGTGGTATCGGTGGGATGAGAAAAGGCAGGGTGATGGGAGGTTATTGTCAACAATAACGATTTTATAAAGAATAGATTGGGAGTAGGTAGTGCAGAAGCTAACATGCAAAAAAAATAAAAATATAAATAATTGAACAATTAGACATAATTTATAAGTATATTACCATATAAAATGTTTTGTTAAGTAGGATTTAGATAGTATAAAAAATTCAAGAGGCTCTCAGCATAAAAATATGTTATCAATTAGACCATGTTACCATATGTATTTAAAAAGTCTCTGGGCTGCTGCTGTGTCCTCAAGACTAATAATTATGTAAGTTAGAAACAGCATACCATATGGTGCCTCTTCCCAAATGAAAGTCTGTTCCTTCCAATGAAGCATTTTAGTAAGGCATTTTGGCTGTTTCCCAAATAAATCTGAATTCATTTCTTTTTAGGAATGACAATTAATCTAATGATGGCCGCTGGTTTTGGTGCCCCCTCTGATGCCTTATGTGACTATAAATCTTTTAAACAACAGAATGTCACAGTTGCAGCATTCTTAGCCAGTCCTACAAGCATGAGGCATCCCTTACCGTCTCACGATGATATATGATGGCACTTCTACATTACTCCAACCATAGAGGCTTTCCCCAATCTATCTCCTACCTTTAAGATGGAAATTGGACAATTGTAATATGAGGAAACAAAAGCTGTTGTTGCAGGATAGAGATGAACCTCCTTCTGTGTTATGTAGTTGGGCTCCAGACAGACACAATTACTTCTCAACATATTGATCCTCAGCAGACAAGCCTGGTTTGGAATTGAGGCACATTAATGTGCCTTCTCTTCCTTTTACTTAATGTTAAACTGTAGATTTAGAAGATAGAAACTCGGCGGGATACTCCAGTAATAAGGGTATGTTTGCCTTGTAGGGAATACCTGGATGTAACATTGCCCTCATTTTATTGTTCTCTGAAATTACCAACTTTTTATTCTTGTGAAGTACAGTGAAATGTACCTAAAATGTTTAAATGTTTCATTTACAGAAATAATTATTTCCTTCTGCCTCACCAGTTCAATAATTATTTTCTTTCCTTTAATGTCAAAGATGATACATTCACATATTTTGCATCTTATTAAATGCCAATATAAGAATAAATGTGGCCATATATTTTCTTATCATACAGCCCTTTTTCTTCCCTTTTCCTCATTTTTTCCACAGCAAACCAAGTTTTTTTACTTATGCATTCTTAACAATTCAGTATAATTATAATTTCTGCTCGATGTTAGCTGCTGTGACTATCCACAATAGTGCTATTCATTTGAAGATTGTAACATACCAATCAGCAAAAAAGAAAGAAGGAATGAAAAAGAAAAAGGGGTGGGAGGAATGGAGGACTGAAACACTTTTTTCAGTCTTCATTTCCTGAAACTTAATACATACATTTTGCTTGATACATACATTTTATTCTGAGTATCAGAATTGTGGTTACACGGAATAATACTTTGTCATTAAAGCATCAGTGAATGCCCTTCAGCATTTAAATGACCAGGAGAATATCCTCTGGACCAGACTTCCTGTCTTGTCCCCTTCTGCATATTATCTTTTAATGAGTTTTTCTCTACCACAATGATCTGTGCTGGGTATCACGTTCTAGTATCAGGGGCCTGAGTTCCCATTCTCTCCTTGTGAATTTGCTTCTATTTCACCCCGCTAATGTTTTGACCAGCACGCTTGCTTCCTCCTGTATTTTTTCACAAACTGCTATTTTTTTTTGCCATATTTACTTCTTAGCTTTGATTTCAGTGTGCTTGCTTAGTGCTGCCCTTCTGTCTCCAGAACTTAGTGCTCAGTACTTTTTCTTTCTGCCTCTGTCATAAACAGATTGTTTTATTCAGCAGTACCTATGAGAAAAAGTTTGATTTGGGTTTGTTGACCGTCAGTCATTTTACCAGCGGAAGTGGGTTTATCTAGGAATAGCAGGGAATGGCAGTTTGGGACAAACAAGCTATAGCAAAAAACATAGGCTGGTGTAACAGAAAAGGAGAACAACATAATTTTATGGAGAACGAGGAAAAGGTTGGAAGGGATTGTTTTGAAGGGAAGTATATTGAAGAAAAGCAGGAGTTCAGGGTAATGGACAATCTGTCATCAGCTGAGTTGATGGGTAGTCAGTTTCTTGTAGGGATGCTGTGTACATCTTGTTGAGGCCTGTGACTGATGATTCTTTCCTGTTGATCATTCTTTCTGGTCTATAATTGACAGGTCTTCCTGTTGTTGACTTCAAGTGGTACAGTGTGAGAGCTCCCCCTTCTGGTCTTCCTAGTCCACTTTAGTGAGGTTTCCCTATATTAATTATTTTCACGAGTTCCAAGTTAATAATAGAGCTATAGATTTCCTGAAAATCTATGAGAACAGTGATCTTTCTTTCCTAATCATTGGTGTTCTCAAAACCAAGGCACAATATCTGGCCCGAAAGATGCTTGGCCCATTCTATAGCTTGTCAGATATTTATGGCATGTCCAACATTCTTATTGGGTACAGGTATCACCAGCATCTTATCATAGACTATGTTAAAGAAGACTTGTAATTAATGACACTTCTATGACCTGGGCTAGAAACCTAAATATTTTGGCTACTAAATATGAAGAGATACATTTTTCATATGCCTCAAAACATTTCAAAGTTGTAACCCTTGGGTTTTGTTTTTGTTTTTTTAATTTTAATTTAATCTTATTTATTTTTTTATTTTTTTTTAGATTTTTTAAATTTATTTATTCATGAGAGACAGAGAGAGAGAGAAGCAGAGACACAGGCAGAGGGAGAAACAGGCTCCATGCAGGGAGCCCGACCTAGAACCCATCCCAGGTTTCCAGGATCACACCCTGGGCTGAAGGTGATGCTAAACCGCTGAGCCACCTGGGCTGCCCTTTAATTTTTAATCTAAGCAATAATTTCTCATTTTGATGAATCCAATATATTCTTTGTGAAATCATGAAAAGGTAATGTTACTTTATAGATATACTACCTGTAATTCAGACAACTCAGTTGCTGAAGGACATAGAAGTATCCTGACAGGAATAAGCTAGACTTTGCCTTTTAATGCCCTCTGAAGGAACCAACTGCTTTTGCTGTAGTTATGATTAAGGATAGAAAATGAGAAGATTATATCAAAAAGTCTCTTTAGAATTTTCTTTAAGGTTATTTCAATTTGACGTAGTTTTATTTTATCAGAGCTGACCTTTTGAGCAGTGAAAAGACAATTTCACTTGAATTGACCATTAATTCATACTAATTAGATGGTAGGAAGTCATGTGACTACAACAGCTGAGCAAACATGACGTATCTGAGGAGATTTTTAAAGTGTGTCCCTTCAGGCTCTGATATATCTGATACCTTTGCTGGCAATTTGCTGTTGGTTATGGAAACAGCCTTGTGAAGACTTGGTATCTCTTACACTAATCTAGACAGCTAGTAGACATATGGTTCATCAGTAATAGAGTGATTTATGTTCTCTCTTTCTAGCACCATACCCTCCTCCTTGTTTTGTCTCTCTATACAGCTCTCATAATCATTTCAGTACAAAAGACACTGTAGGTCATATATTTAATTAAATTTCCAAGGGCTAATTAACAATAACAACAGCACAACTTGATCTTCTCATTCTTTATTTTCTAATCTCCCATCTGTACACATGACTTAAGTTATTACTTTCCCCTTCTTTCTCCTTTAGCCTTTCCCCTTCTCCTTGCCAATGGCTGGTGCTGCTATCCTTATAAAACTACAGATAATTAGAAATTACTTACTAATGTGACTAATTTGCTTTGAGAAAATATTTGAGCATGTTATAAATGAGTTAGAAGTTGAAGTAATGAAGCAAATAACAAAAGCAAAGAAGCATTAATCTTATATTACCAAAAGGTCCTTATAGTCACATCCCAAAACAAGGTATCTGCATATGAATGAAAATTAACATAGAAGAGCAGTGAGATTGTTTTTTAAAAGCATTTGTCAAAATTACCCAAAATTTGCAAGCTAATTAGCAATCCCCTACCACCTTTACAAATACCTTTTATTTTTCCTGTTTAAAAAAATAAAATTTAGGGATCCCTGGGTGGTGCAGCGGTTTAGCGCCTGCCTTTGTCCCAGGGCGCGATCCTGGAGACCCAGGATCAAATCCCAACGTCGGGCTCCTGGTGCATGGAGCCTGCTTCTCCCTCTGCCTATGTCTCTGCCTCTCTCTCTCTCTCTCTCTCTGTGCAACTATCATAAATAAATAAAAATTAAAAAAATAATATAACTTAAATCTTAAAAAAAAACCAATCAAATTTAGACTTGAATGTTGGGCTATAAGGTGAATCTAGAGCAAAAGAAATTTCCTAATAGATGAAAAGGCTGTGCGCATGCAATTTCTTAAGATGCCATAGAACTAATCACAGTTTACTCTCACTTCCACATTTTTGTCACTTAAAACATTTAATCAGCTGGGTTCATTACACCCATATGCCATTCCTCTTCCACTGTATTCTGTTCAGTATCCTATACCCCATCCAGAAGACTTTTGATGGCTTACTATTGCCAACATGTGAGACCTAACAGGCAATTCATAACCAAACCTCAGAATATCTTAGCAGTATTAACTCTGCCACACACATTTCTATGCACTCTTAAAACAACAGCTCAACAACAGAGAATAAAAAAAAGATGAATTAAGTATACAGTTAGTAATCTTTAAAGGCGGGATCCCTGGGTGTCACAGCGGTTTGGCGCCTGCCTTTGGCCCAGGGCGTGATCCTGGAGGCCCGGGATCGAATCCCACGTCGGGCTCCCGGTGCATGGAGCCTGCTTCTCCCTCTGCCTCTCTCTCTCTCTCTCCCTCTCTGTGACTATCATAAATAAAAAATAATAATCTTTAAAGGCTTATAAGTATTTAACTCTTAATTAACTTATTAAATATGGATTTTCTCACAATAACCCATAGGAATGCAAAAAGTTTTTCAAAATGACTAATTAAAATTAATTACCTTGGGATCCCTGGGTGGCGCAGTGGTTTAGGGCCTGCCTTTGGCCCAGGGCGCGATCCTGGAGACCCGGGATCGAATCCCACATCGGGCTCCCTGAATGGAGCCTGCTTCTCCCTCTGCCTATGTCTCTGTCTGTCTCTCTGTGTGTGACTATCATAAATAAATAAATAATAATTAATAATTAATTAATTAATTAAAAAATAAAAATAAAATCAATTACCTTAATTTTTGAAAACTAAAGAGATTTCCAAGTTTTATTCATATTTTATATTTTAGTCATATATTGCGATTCTTTAAATTTCCAAGATTAATCTTTATATTCAATTTCTAACAGATGTAACTATCAGATATTTTTAGGCAGTTTGTTCACATTTCAGTTAGTTAGCAAGGTGCTATTTTTCAGTTGCTCTTTTCTGGGAAAGTTTGGGTAGGATGTACAACAAAGATTACCATAGTGGTGCACAGCACTGCTTCCAGATAGCTGGATCCAAATAGATCTCAGTTTGAATCCTGGCCTGGGCATTACTAGTAGGGTAACTCTGGTATATTACTTAAATTCCCTGAATCACATGTGAAAAATGGTGGTAATAATATGCACCATGTCATTGAGTTGATGCATGTTGTTAATTCTCAATATGTGTCATTTATTATCAATGATAATTATTGTTTAAGCTTAAAAGTATATACCAATGAGTATTTTGTTTCCTTAGGCTGGGAAGGAACATGAAAATTAGAAATAGTTGATGTTATAATGCCAAAGCAGATATATTGCTATTGAAATAGTATTGAAAAAAATTAAAAGAAGTCAATTTGTTTTCTGTTTATTGAGTTTCTTTTGTAAGTGTGTATTTATATGATGCTTCAGAAATAGAATTAAACATTTGCCATCAGTAATTTAGGTAAGTATTTTGAAAAAATTTACTTGTACTTTTGTGCAGTTAAGAAATGAAGAGAGGTGAAAAATATAATGTTAACTCAAGTCCAAAATGTTTAAAATATAAAGTTTAAAATGACATAATTCTAGTTGATCTCATTTTTAGAATACAGATTATAATAAGGTCATTTATGCAATGACAAGTTTTGTGTATGTGTGCATATATGTGTGTGAAGTACACATATATAGATAGGTGTATGTACATATATTTTCTTAAAAAGTTATTTTGCAGGCATATGAAAAGCTTTTCCAAGTGTTTGAGTGAAATAATATTCTGCACTTTATAATATAACTCATAAGAAGGGAACTGACAGTTACTTTGGAGAATGGCAATCAAAGCAACTGTTGTATTTATAGTAGCTAATATTTATTGCAGTTTTATCATGTACCAACCATAATCCTAAAATTCTCTAATGTATGTAAAAATGTAATTTTTAAAACAGTTTTGTAAACTACTACTGGTACCATTTTATGGTTGAGGAAACTAAGACTAATCTGCTTTAGAAATGATATGAAAGTATAGTAACCCTTTAATTTTTCTTAAAAGTAGCCTTAAATTTATAAAAGTATGCATGATATCAATATTTCAACAAATAGGTTCCTCAAGTCTTCTAGATGAAAGGCTACAAGGCACATGTAAATTATTGTATCCTACAGCTTTTTCTAAACTCAAGGAAATATTTTGGCAGAACTAACACTAGACTACTTCTAGCAATGAAATACATGTTTGTCTTTATTGGAAAGTAAAGTGTATGTTTTGAGTGTTAATGAGCAAATAAAAATATGAAACTTCATATGATAGATTAATAGCAAACAATAGAAAGTTAGTCCTAGCAAATTTTTTAAATTTAGATTTTCATGATGATATTACAGGATGGGTAAAGATGCTTAACTGAGCATGTCACTCCATTTGGAAATGGCTGAAATCTTATATTAATGTAGAATATACATATACTTTCAGATGGACTCTGAGAATTATCTTCATTAAGAAAAATAATCAAATTACAGTTTATCAATGTCTGAGGTTTTATGTTGTATCAATAGGTGAAAAATTTGATCAGTATGATCCTGTGTCTATAAAACCAAAAGTGATATTATAACTTCCATTAATATTTTTCTGTTGTACTTAATCAACCATTTCATGATTCTATAGTTATAATTATTGTATCATGTCTTATTTTTACCTTTTACTTTTTGCCACTAGAGTACAAAGACTATATATGCTTTTCTTTTTCCCATAGGACTTAAATAAATCCTCTGTATAGTAAATGTTCAGTAATTTATTAATTCAAATTATAAACAACAGTACTTGAGTGTTAAATGCTTTGTAGCTAGACCCTTATTGTGGTTCTTCAATGTAATATAATTAGTAATGTCTAAAATTTTGACAAGAATTAAAACAAGATAGCTATTGTTAAAATATTTGCTGTGATTTCCTAGTTCCTCAACTAGAAATCAAATTTCCTTAAAGGCTTGTATCCAGTCGATGTTTCTGGTTTTCATTTCTTGTTAATACCCAACAAAAGCCTTTAAATTATTTGCCTTTAACATCCAGGCAGACCTCTAATAGTAAATGATTGATACTCTGGTGCTTGGATCATTATCTTTAAAAATTTTATTAGACCCTGCATGACACTATGCCCTTTGAAAAATAATGATGTTGAATATGCCCACATGACTTGAAGTGCTAAAAATATCTAAGCCAAATGAACATACCTACTGAAATGTATGCTTATAAGTAAGTAAATTTTTAAAGAAAAAAAATGACAATGGAATTGTTAAAGCAAACATCCAGGAACAAACAGCGAATACTAAACTAACAACTGAAGTGTCTTCACCTTCTTATACCAGTTCTCTTATTTTCTGTGCCTTTCGATAATAACAGATGGCATGGGTCAGAGTCTCAGTGGGCTATTCCCATGTTTCAAACTTATCAAGGTACATTATTTAATAATGGGTTTTATTCTATTTTCAAAAATGCAAACAAACAATTATGTACAGCACTGTGCTACTAACTGTGTAAATAATTTAGTTTTCAAACTTTTCTTCTTTAATCTGTTTTCAAGGTGAAAAAGAATGCTGGTATAGTGAAAAATGAATGATTACTTCACGTTTGGCTTTCCTTCCATTTTCGACTAAAAATTAACTGTGTACCTCGTCAGAGGTATTGAATAATGTTTCCTTCTACCTAAAATTGCTATTGAAGCTTTTTTTTCTTTTTTCTTTTTTTTTTTTTTTTTTTTTTTTTGCTTCATACACTTCCAGTTATCTCTAGGCACAGCTTTGGGTAATATTTTAAGTTACAAAAATATTTTTTATGATATGATTACATAAATCTCTTATCTACAAACACAAATCATTCAGGGGTTTGTATTTAAATTTATTTAATAAGCATATAAAGCTAGTGGCTGTGTAGCAAACCTCTGAATTTATTTAAAATGTTTCTCTTTTTCCTTATTCTTTAAAATATTTTGTCTTTCAACCCTAGAAGAAGTGTTTCTTTCTATAAAGAAATTCCACCACAGGGTTTCTATTTTGATACTAGTCTTGTATATGGGGCATTTAGCCAGGTCATCAAATGATCTAGATCTTATCAGCTGCACCCGTTTCCCAACTATATCACCCTCCTTCCCACCCCCAGACCTTGAGAAAGTCACTGAACTATATTAAGTACCTATTCCTATCTTTATCTAAAAATACCATAAAAATAAATTCAATAAATGCTTATAGATGACTTTAGGTAGTATTCACAGTTGTTTTCGTTGTTGTTTTTTAAGGAAATAACTTATCATGTCTTTGTTTTTTCTTCTTCGCTCATCCTGTTTAGTCACTTAGAAAACCCAATGCCCAACTGAAAAAGAAAATCTGTATCAATAGATCTGGATATCTAGGCCTATTGCTATAGATATATAAACTGCTTTTTCAACATCTTGAGTTCTTTAATGATGTATGGCATGGAACAGCCTGTATCAACTGGGCCACTTGTACAATTGTGTTGTGCATCATGTCAAACAAAGAAAAGTGGGGGGATGATAAATGAATACTGTTTTGTTTTGGTGGTTATTAAATGCCTTCACTTTCATACAATGAGAAATTTGATAAACAGAGTTGATCTTCATGGTTAATGACATTTCCAAATTCTAGAATGTCTGTAAATAATGGAGTAACTTCATTATAAACAATGGAAGATAAAACAAAGAACCTCTCTCTTGACACATGAGAATAAATTATTTCATATCTCATCTATATTTAGAGAATGATGTTGAAGTCTCTTCATTTATCCTCTGATATACATTTTTGGATAAATGATGGTGCTCTTTTTAAACCTGAAGTCCAAATGGCTTAATACAATAAAATATGTGGCATTTTATAGGCATTTTGTAACATGTCTTGCATGTCACTATAGTGCGGTTACATACAATATCAATTATTCCCTAAGATATTATGTAGTTGTAGATCATAAACTTTTTGCTTAAATTAAACATCACAGCTGGTTGCTTTAATTTGATGCATTATGCCACAAATGTTTCAACAGCTTGACTAAAATGAGCCATACTGCAGATTCAAAAGAAGAGCAAAGGTCAATGAACATGAAGCCTAGTCATTTGTAAATTTTCTTTGGGCATATTAAAAAGCATTCTGCAAAATATAGTTTAATGGAATGTAACCAAACAAAAGAAAACAGAGTAACTATTGCAGTGGTGTTTTACTTAAGGAAAGCAATATTATAAAATCTTAGTCTCATTACAGTATTCACAATAGCATTTTTTAAAATCATGAATATTGTGCTTTGAGAGTGGTGTTTACTTATTCCATTGTGAGGCCTTGCTGCTTCTTTCAAACTTAAAACATCACTAAATCTGCAAAGGAAGGCAGTTAGCAGAAAAAAAAGACCAGAATGATTGTCCTCCCTCTCATCCTCTACCTAGGTAACCCTCTCTTCCCCATTAAAAGACTAGAAAAGCTGTCCTTTCACTCATTCTACTTGCACTCCAAAAGTCTTTAGCTAAGAGGATTGATAATAATACCATTAAGATTATCAGTCATTACAACATAAACCCAATTTTAAAGTTGTTGTTACTCTAAGTACATTCTTGTAGCCCATAGTAATTGACTCTAAATATTATTGTTCTTTTTGTTTTTTAAAGATTTATTTATTTATTTATCCATGAGAGGCAGAAACATAGGCAGAGGGAGAAACAGGCTCTTCATTGGGAGCCCGATGGGCTCCCAGAACTCATCCCAGGACCCTGGGATCATGCTGAGCCAATGACAGATGCTCAACCACTGAGCCACCCAGGCACCCCTAAATATTATTGTTAAAACAGTTTATAAGATAAAATGACTTCAAAAAAAATAAAATGACTTCATTACTTATGATCAGAAAATAGTCTCCCAAATTATGTATCAGTAACACAACAGACATGAAAGTAATTAGTAGGTTAATACTATGGTATTTCAACATACGATAAAAAAATAAGTTACTTTCTTATTAGTCATAAAATTAAAGGATTTTAAAGCTGAGTGAGGACCAAAAGATCTCTGAGTTCTCAGCATCTATCTAATCATCATCTCTGTTCAGAAACATTAGTTGTCCCTAATGTGCAACTCCCGTGTTATGACATTTGGAGCCCAATCCAATCCCATCCGTATGTCACTAAACTATACTATTAGGTACTCTGATATAGCCATTATGTGTGTCTTAGCCATTACTTAAAATAATCCTCTTCCTTTTAACATACCTCAATTATCATCTCCTCCTAGAGTTATCCTAAGTCCTTTCAACCAAAAAGCTTTCTTTATTGGTGGATCTGCAAAATGTTATTAAGGAATTTAAGTTATGGGATGCTTTAGTCTTCTAAATTATTTTAACAGCAAGAGTAAAACTCTTTTGATTCATGTGTCATTCCTCCCTTCAGTTCTGCGTTCGTCTGTGCATCCAGTTAATGTATACTGAGGTGAATTACCTCATTCTAACCTAAACTTACACACACACACACACACACATATAAGTTTACATATATATTATATATATACATACATATATAGTGAGATAATTGTATATGTTTATGTGTGTCTATATATATGTACATATATGTATGCATATAATGGAAGAAATTGAGTTTCAGAGATTGTGTTTTCTAAACAAAATAGTGTTATTTCCAAGATCAAAAATTCATTTCTGGTTCACCCTGCATAGGTGCCTCATGACATAGAGGTGAAAAGTGTGCTCTGCTTGAAGTTATTGACACAAATTGGAGTTTTGAACTGCAAGCTTTGGGTTTTTTTATAGTTAAGTCATCTTAGTATGTTCAAGTATGATTTCTTCATCTCTAAAATTCTTAAACAGGGAAAGCCCTTTAAAGTTCTTCGAAACAATAAGAAAAGATGTTTCTAAACATTTAAATTTTAAAAACTTAAGATTTATAAATCAGTATAATATTTTACTCATTTCACTTTCAACCTCAATTTTATCTCTATAATGCAGTGTTTATCAAAAGATGTTTTCAAAGTTTAGATTCACACATGGTTGAAGGTTAAAACTGAACTAGAAAAAAAAGAACTTGTTATTTAAACTTGGGAGAAAAGAAAGACACCCCTCCCCCCCCCCCGCCCAGTGTAGATGACACTTTTTGTCCATTTCATTATCCTCAAATTAAAGAGAGGGAAAAAATGGCACTTCAAGTTAAGAACAACTCTGTCTTCCCACACTTCCCCTATCTGTATCAGCCTCAAAATTCAACTCCACTGCTGGAGAAACAGTAATCTAAATGTCTAAATGTATTTTTTTTAAGTAATCTCTACACCCATCTGGGAACTGAAACTCACAACCCCAAGATCCAGAGTTGCACATTCTACCAACTGAGCCAGCTAGGCTCCCCTAAATGTATTTTATACTCATATTTTTGCAATGAAAAATTCCCAAATTCTATGCAATTGTTCTTGGCATAGAAAATAAGTACTGAATTAAACTGACAGGAACAGATTAATTTTGAAGAATAGAAATTCAGAAATCTAATTACCAGTGTTACAATAAAGTTGATGAATTCCAATATTTAAAGTTTTTTTCCACATATGATTGCATTTATTTGTATCTGCATATACTCACAATTTTCTCTTTCTCAGTCCTTTATTTTATATAACAGCCAAACAAAATGTGAGTGAAAGTATGTCATGTATAATCCCTAGTCATAATAATGAGCTAAAGTCACTGATACAAATTTACCAAGAACATGGACAAATCCATCTGCCTGTATAAACCTGCTCATACATCAACACATACATAGAGCCATTCAGAAACCATAGGCAAAGCATAACTTTCTGATAAAAATTGATATTTTTATTTATACAAATATACAAATATTTATATTTATAATGGTAATACAGTGTATATACATATATACAAATATACAAATATACAAATATTTATATTTATAATGGTAATACAGTGATTGAACTTGCTGTGTCACAGGGCTGATGTGACAATCACTTGGGCTAGTATGTGTAAAATGCTTTTACAAACTAGGAATTGAGAAGAAATTGAAAAAATTAAAGAATTAAAGGGACCAATAATAACTAAGCTCTATCTAGTCATTAAAAAAAATGAATGATTCTTATTTTATTCATTTATTCCATACCAAGGAAAGCCCTGAATGGATTTTTCTAGTTCATTCTGAAATCCCACCCTGACTGTATGAAGTCAGCCACCAGCATATCTGGAACAGTTTTACTTAAGAATAGGATACATAATTTCTCAAGGAAGTATGTGAAAATAAAGCCTCGCCATGAATTAAAGAGAATCACACAAATAGGCAATATTTATCAAGTGCTGATTACATAATCTCACTTCTTGATACAACTCTATAATGTAGTTTCTATTATCATCCCAAATTGATGAGAAAACTGGAGCCATGAGGTAAAGTAACTTTCCCATCACAATTACTCTTTAATAAAAGTTATCAGGAATTATTTCATGCATATATAAATGGTTGATAGGTAAAGTAACCTTCCTATTACACAAATATAGTAAGTAATGAAGTTTGAATTAGAAACCTTGCAATCTGACCCCTAAACTCATGGTCTTAGGAAATACTATTTTGTTTTCATACCATGTTAGATTCAAGGACAGTGATGTGTGTGTGTATTTAACTAGATCTATCAATATAATCAATGACAGCAGTAAGGTAAAAGAAACAACTATAAATTATTTCCATATGTCAGTAGAGATGATGTGATTTATCAGAAGTGACAAACAACAAGCTTTGTATTAGAAAAAGAAACTCACAAAACTTAGTTTTATTTCCAAATTATGTATGTTCACTAAAGACAGTGCATTTAAAAATAGTTCAGTTCCCACTAATATTGATTTGAACACCTACCATATGCCAGGAATAGTGTACTTGGGATGCATAAAGATGATAAGATGAGGGAAGGAATTTGCCTACCCTACGGATAAAGGATCACTAAAGAAAGAATAAGAGATAGACAAGTGAAGGGAGTCTGAGAGACTTTTTAGGCAGAATGAACAGCAAATGTATATAGTTCTAAAATAGATATATATGGGGAACTAAAAATAACTCACTGTTAATGGAGAGAAGTGTGAGGTGGAGAGTGGCAGATATGAAACTGGGAAAGAGGCAGGTGCCAGTTACAGAAAGCCTTCTGTCATCCTGTCATGGTGAAGTGCTTTGGCTTCATGCTATGGAAGCTATTTGAAGCCATTTCTTCTTTTGGGTGCATTATACCTGAAGGCTATAGGGTGAAGTTAAATATAAAGAGATTCAAATAGTACAGAAAGTTGGCAATGACCTTCAAAGGACAATTGGAGAGAAAGAGATGAATTTAGGAATTATTTGGAGTTCAAATCATCAGATTGGTGACTAATTAGAAAATAATATAAGGGATCCCTGGGTGGCGCAGCGGTTTAGCGCCTGCCTTTGGCCCAGGGCGCGATCCCGGAGCCCCGGGATCGAATCCCACGTCGGGCTCCCGGTGCATGGAGCCTGCTTCTCCCTCTGCCTGTGTCTCTGCCTCTCTCTCTCTCTCTCTGTGTGACTATCATAAACAAATAAAAATTAAAAAAAAACTTAAAAAAAAGAAAATAATATAAAAGGTGACCTCTGTAATATAGAAAGTGAATGGGTGACATATGGAACCATTCCTGATAATCAGATATTAGAAGGCAGAGCCAGTAAGGGAAAGGAGGAAGCTGATGTGCTCATCATGTTTTAAGTGTCTAAGAGATCTCCACTAGTTATATCCAAATACAGATAGACATAGATGTCTGAAGCTTAGGGTAGAGATTGCTATAATGGTCTTAGAGGTTGTAAAATCATAGGTAGTACTGAAACTATGCAAAGGACATCAAAAAGGATTTGACATATAGTAAGTCCTTCAGAGTTATTTATTGAAAAATGAAAGCAAGGTAAAATGAGTCAGGAAAAGAATGGTGAAGAGTAACACCATTTAGGGGCAAGAGGAAGCACTCATGGGGCAGACGTGATACATACAATTTATATAAATTTTGTCTATGGCTATAAATATATGTACTAAAATTATAAAATAATCCAGGGAAAGTCAGCAGCAGATTACGTTAGTGTTCAATTCTAGATAGGAGGCAAATTGGCTGTACAGAGGACTTCACTACCTCAATTTAATTTTATTAGTAAAAATAAGCATAAAGGGCAGTCCCGGTGGCTCAGTGGTTTTGTGCCGCCTTTGGCCCAGGGCATGATCCTGGAGACCCAGGATCAAGTCCCACATCGGGCTGCCTGAGAGGAGCCTGCTTCTCCCTCTGCCTGTGCCTGTGCCTCTCTCTCCCTCTCTCTCTCTGTGTGTCTCTCGTGATTAAATAAATAAAATCTTAAAAAAAAAAGAAAGAAGCAGTAACATATTTTAAAATTTAACAAAACTGCTTAATAAATCTATAATATATACTTTTAATACACTTATATATACTTAAAATATTTCCTGATAACTTTTATTAAAGAGTAACTAGAAAGTGTGGAACAGAATCAATAAGAAGAAACACTTTATAAAACTTGAGCTTGAAGGTAAAAAGATGAAAAGGAGTTAGAGTGGCCTCAAGACAGGGGAGGTTTTTTTTTTTTTTTTGGATTGAGAGACTTACAGCATTTCATAGATTGAAGAAAAGGACAGACAGAGAAGGACAGTTTTTGAAATATAGAGGATGTCTCAACAATACAGTTGTGAAATCAAAACTGAAAAAATTCATATCGTCCTGTATGATGTTTGTCCTTTAAATTCCATTACAATAGAGCTAGAACTTTGAAATTTTTAATATATGCCTTAGCATACTAAAAGCATAAACTCATTTTGTATAGTTCTGCATTATAATAAAGAGCTAAACGATAATGTTGCACTTCTTAAATGACATCATTCAAACAATTATAGTTAGACAGTCACATAATATCTTTGTTTTTCCTCAGAGGAAATTAGTGACCATGAGTCTCTTTCACAAATTGCAGCACATTTATATTTTAAAGCATCGTGACATGGTTGCAGTACTCTTGCTAATATAATATCATCACCAAAACAACCTGGAAAAGAACACCTGCTGAAAGGGGAGAAAAATGTGTTAGACAACATATAATTTTATATTTGTTAACATTGAGAGCTATTGAAAAGATAATAATATTGAAGTTACAGAAATACCGCAAGATGGAAACAGAAAATGTATTACTTATAATATAGAATTTCTTAATGACTTCAAGAATTAATATTCCAGGTAAAATATATTGCCTTCAATCTGCTCTGTATAACAAGTACTGTGATTCTGTGTCAGAAGTTCTTTTAGGATTTGTGGCATTTTAGTTGGCAGTACCTTTTAATTTTGCCAAATTCATCCCGCATTTGGAGGTGTTTTTCTATTTGTTCTGTAGAGAGATATGGAATATCTTCCTAAGAAGTACTTTTAGCTATAAGGGCACTATTTAATGGGTTAGAACAATAATGGAGTTGAGGAAAGGAGGACCATGATAGTAGATAGTATTTAAGAAAAATCATGGCCAGCGGTAAAGATGGCATTACGACCATAAATCCTCCCATGTGACAGAAAGTCTCTTAACGAAATGACTTCAATGCATTTTTCCCCAAATTCATGAGAGACACAGGCAGAGGGAGAAGTAGGCTCCCTGTGGGGAGCTCAATGCGGGACCTGATCTAGGACCCCAGGGATCACGACCTGAGTGAAAGGCAGATGCTCGGGAACCCCGGGTGGCGCAGTGGTTTAGCACCTGCCTTTGGCCCAGGGCGCGATCCTGGAGACCAGGGATCGAATCCAATGTCGGGCTCCTAGTGCATGGAGCCTGCTTCTCCCTCTGCCTATGTCTCTGCCTCTCTCTCTCTCTCTCTCTCTCTCTCTCTCTCTGACTATCATAAATAAATAATTTTTTTTAAAAAGCAATTAAAGGGCAGATGCTCATCCCATGAGCCACTCAGGCGATTCTCAATGCTTTCTTCTTACTGGGTAAATTGAATATTAACTTCTTGGGCATTTTGTTGCAGAGATCAAGCCAGCTTAAAGTCCATTTTTGTACCATTTCCCTCTATTCTGAAAAACATTATGAATTCATACATTCAGGAACCTCTTAAAACTTTCCGAATTTTCACAATATCCAGAAAAGACATCCAGTCTAATCTGGAAGGAAAAAATAAAAAAAGGCATGCCAGTTAGGACTTAACAATGACAAGAGACTAACACAACCTTTAAAGGGACATTTGGATTTTATTTTTTTTTTATTTTTTTAATTTTTTTATTTTATTTATTTATGACAGTCACACACACACACAGAGAGAGAGAGAGAGAGAGAGAGAGAGAGAGGCAGAGACACAGGCAGAGGGAGAAGCAGGCTCCATGCACCGGGAGCCCGACGTGGGAGTCGATTCCAGGTCTCCAGGATCGCGCCCTGGGCCAAAGGCAGGCGCCAAACTGCAGCGTCACCCAGGGATCCCCACATTTGGATTTTATAATGATAAGAAAAATAGAAATATAGTGTGGGCAATGGAGAACAAATTGGAAAGAACTTAATTTGTCTCCTCATTTGGTTTTTACATTGGCTAAGAGTGAATTGGGGTTATAGTCACAGACCCTGGAGGAAACATAATTATATTGATGACAGTAAATATACAGCCTACCTTATTTACAATTTTCTTTATTTTTCTTTTGAAAAGAATTTATCCAACTGTGTATTAAGTAATACTTGTATTAGAGTTACCTTGAAAAACTTCAATTGTAATGGCAATGAAAAACCACTATCTATACATTACTTGTGTAATATTTAAAAATTAAAGAGGAAAACAGTTTTTTCCCTAATTCACCACATTATTTTGTTACTGATTTATTATACCCTTTAAACTTTAATACCAAGTGCGCTTTCTGATTTAAATATACTTCAAAAGGGCAAGAATAGAAAGAGTAATAAGACAATAAAAACAAATTCAGAACAAAAATCCTATCTTTCTATTTTCTGAAAATACAATGGAGACTTAGTTCTGACTTAGAGTTTTGTTTTATATATTACCATTAATCTCTATTGCTTGCCACAAGTATTAATATCTGATACTATTTTAAATTAATGAAATAAAACTTCTAATGTTTATATTTTAACAGCTTAAATTGGAAAAAAACCATTTGTAATCTTAATCATTTGTAATCTTAATGCTTTAGTGTGCCTGCATATCTTTTCATTCAAAATTGAATTAAGTTCTTTGAAAAGGAACTTGAGAATTCCAAGTGAAAAAAGTGTGGTTTTGAAACGAATGGTTTTTAAAGAGAGAGAACAGATGTTCTCAATTTTTTATTCAAGCAGTCTTTTGATATTACTATAGCAGTAGTAAATATTTATAACTCCATATTGAGAAATTCTATAGTCCCCCTTTTCAGGGTCACCATTTGTAATTATTTTTATTTTCATTTGATTAGCAATTTTACACATAAAATATTAGAAATATTTAATATTATAATTATCATTTATATTACATAGTGTCATAAATTTCAATGGGCTATACAAGTATATATATTTGTGCAAATACAATTTAAATTTTCTTTAAAAATCCTCAAAATTAGCTCTTCCTTATTTACAATGAGTAACTCAAAGTTGAGATAGCATAAATAGAATAGAAAATACATTAGCTCAAAAAGGACATGTAAACAAATTCATTAATAATGGTCAAGAGTATATATCGCAACATGAAGAAAGATTAGAATATTTTCGTTTTGGCTCAATAGCAAACTTCTGATCTCTTTAGAATAAAAAAAAAGTCAAAATTGACTTTAAGTACTCTCTAGGGAAATACTGCTAAGTAAGCCACAAAAGTAGAACTTCTAAAAAATTAGATTAAATTATTAGTATAGAGCATGGTCATTGAAAATGACCTGACATAAAGGAGTGAAGATCTGGATTCTGATCTTTTGTTTGCCACTTACTAGGTTTGTGATTCTGGGAAATGTATTTTACCTCTCTGAGCTTCAGACACCAACCTTGCTTCAAGAATGAGTTTCTAAAGTCTTTTCAAGATAAACTATAACAAGTGCTGCCACTACTCTGCCCATATCCCCTTAGATTCCTTTATCATTTGAATGCATGTAAGTGCATGCATGCACGCATGCACAGGAGACCCAGATGAATGTTTACCCTCTGCAGTCACCACCTGGTCATCTTGTCAATGAGCCATCCTTAGCTTTGGGAACCTAAGGCCACTTTGCTTGTAGAACAAACCTGCCTTAATTATTGACTGATCTGCGTGGCAGGATTGAAACCCCAGCTCCATATCACTAACTCTCTTGCCTTTGGAAAGGAACAATTTTGAGATGAGACTTCCTTCCCAAGGGTTTTCCTTTAGGATGAAGCCAGTCACTGACTGAGATCTTGAAGTTGGACTTCTGGATGGACTTCCCTGAACAGTATCCTCACTCTATTATTTTCCTGGGAGCACTTCATTTTCAACTCAGAGTACATTTGTGGATACCTGAAACAATAATACTCTTTTTTTAATTGAGGTATAATAGATATGTAACATTGCAAGCAACAGTATTCTGATTTTGTTTTTTTAGGTTTGACATGGATTTATGTGAATACTATCTCATGTCTGGCATTAGATAATGCACATTATCTCAAAAAAATATTGCAAGAACTACTGTACCACAATTTGTGCCTCAAACAAGTCAGAGTAAATGTTGTTATAAATGTTACTATAAGGTAATTACTTCATATAATCTAATAATATCATTGATATTAATAATAATATAGAGATTAGGGATGGTCCTTGCCATCTTTGAATCACTAACACATTTCTATAAATCAGATATTTCTCAAGTAGATTTAAAATCTTACCAAAATTTGGAGTCTGATTTGAAGTGAAATGGAAAAAAAAAAAAAACTGAAAAAAGGGTAACTATAAAAAAAAAATTCAAACAAAAATGAAAATAAAAAAAAAGTGAATTGGGTAATCTTACACATCGGAGAAGGACAAACAGTGTATGTTCTCACTCATTTGGGGAATATGAATAATAGTGAAGGGGAATATAAGGGAAGGGAGAAGAAATGTGTGGGAGATATCAGAAAGGGAGACAGAACATAAAGACTTCTAACTCTGGGAAATGAACTAGGGGTGGTGGAGGGGGAGGAGGGCGGGGGGTGGGGGTGAATGGGTGACGGGCACGGAGGGGGACACTTGACGGGATGAGCACTGGGTGTTATCCTGTATGTTGGTAAATTGAACACCAATAAAAATTAATTTATAAAAAATAAAAAAAATAGAAAGAAAAAAAAAGAAAAATAGAAAGTTAAAAAATAGAAAGTTAATGTAGTATGTGAGATTAAGATTTATTTTAGAGAAAGATATTAGTAAATGACTAATCAAACATACATGATTTCAAGGTCAAATGAATTGAAAGACAGATTCTGTTTTATGTTTTCATTTACTTTGCAAATCAAAAAATATTTTAAAAATACTATCTTTGTAGTATTTTTAATACATAATATATACATACATAATCTCTGAATTTATTTACAAAGTTTCAAAAAAAACTGATGTGTGGAAATACTTGCATTAAGGAAAAAAATATCACCTCTGATACAGACTAATTGTGATTTTATTTATTTTTTTCTAATTGTGATTTTAATTAGATGAATTGAATAATATATTCTTTTGAAGACTAAAATATTTATGAGGGAAAGGGCCTCTTTAATATATGTTGCTACCTCAAAATACTGTTTTTTTCTCCTAATAAGTAAAATAAGAAAAATACTACATAGCCTAACATTTTCTATATTTCACAATTATGTGCCTTGAATTCAACCTGAGAGTGGGGACTTACTTGTTGGGAAAAAAATAGTTTAAAATTAGCAGCATATTCGCTCTTACTTTGCTTATCAATAATTTCAAATATTGTTCTCAACTTTCAGTTTGGCATTTGGCAAGTTTCATTTTGACAGATCCTTGAAGAACTTAAATGCTACCTAGACATGTAATATTACAAGATCTATACTACACTGCTACATGGACTTCATTCTTGTTATGACAAACTGTTTTCTCTTCTTCACTTGATTCCATGTGACCTGTTTTATTAATGTGTATCACCAACAAAGTGAAATGAAAAGTATGTGGGGGTTTTTCCTATTAAACACAGTCTTAGATTTTTAAGTAAAATTATCTAAAATTATCATTATTGGCCTCATGTAATCTGAAGTTGAGAACTAATACACAGGGTGGAGTTTCTTTTATAATGAAGTTAAGAAAGCATGATTGTCCTACTATTATTGCTAGCAGAAGAATTTTAATTATGAATTATCATCTTTATTTACTAGCTACCTCTTGTTCTACTACTTCTTTGACTATATCATTTCAGGACTATGTGTACAAAGCACAGTGAAGTCACATAAAGTTTTAAAACATGCAAAGAAGAAATTTGTTTATATGTTTGCTTTGCTCAACAGAAATTAAGATTGCTGCTCCATTCTCTGGATTTATATTTATCAGTTATATGTTTTTAATCTTTCAATCTTTATGTGTCTTTTTATTTTTGCTTACAAAAATTTTTGTATCCTATTTTCATTTCCTCTTTGTCTTTTATTTGCTAAGTTTATTATATTATTTTGTTTCAGTTTTTATCCAGGGTTTAATTCTGCCATCTTATTTAATGCTTTTCATCCTATAATGTATGTGCTCTTTTAATGAAATTATATAAAATTGTCTTCTGGTGTTTTGAAAGTTACATAGACTAATTTTATTGTTTTTCTTTACTTTAAGAAACATATCAGATAATTTCTCTATCTTGAATGTATCAGTGACTATACTTCCATCTTACAAAAGAAACACATCAGTATACCTCATGGCTTCTGTTCCCTCTACCTCATCTTGTATTACTAATATCTGGAATATTACTTCCAGTCACATATTTAAAGTTTCTCTTCTGTCTCATTATTCATTTGTGTAGTAATTTAAAATAATATAATGTAAATTTAATTATGTATATAGACTTTAGAAACATTTATCTTATCCAGTTCATTGTCTATCTTTGAGGTACGGCACTCCTCAGAAGTCCTAGTAATTCATTTACCCTGTGAGCTTTTGTATTACCTGTGGAATATTGGCTCTTTGGTCTTGGAGAAGCTCCATAAGCCAGACTATAATCTTTGTCAGTCTAGGCTAGTTCAAGATTTGTATATATGAAGGGTAGGCATGAGGCATTAAGGCACTAGCAACCAAAGTTATCATTCTATTTTACAGCTCCAAGCAAGAAACAACTCCAACAGGATTTCACCCCTAAATCCAACTTCTGAAGGCAGTTTTCAAGATTGTATTTTACAAACTCTAGGGGTTGGATCCAGGAAAGTAAAGAACCGAAGGCTCCCAGACTGTCAGCCCCCACCACTTTTACCTCATGCAGAAAGAACCTTGCCCGCATAGATAATAACCACAGTAGTGGTTTGAGAAAAAGGTATAGGTAATGATTGTCCAAAGGGAAGGAAGTGGGAGGATGGAGTGAAGAGAGACAAAGAGAATTTAAATTGTTCTTTTTTCCAGCTTCTGTCTACCCTAATCTGTGGGCTTCCCATTCTTCATACAGAGTAATTTAAAATCCTGCTTTTTATTACTGCTGCTGCTCTTAGATTTTGTATTCTGTATCTCCCTATTATGTCTTCAGCATTATTTTTAGAAGTGCTAACCAGCATCTCCTGAAACTTGGACATCTTGTTGAACACATTATTTTTTGTATGTGTGGATGGTAGTGTTGTATCTGTATTCAGAATGCGTTATTTATATAAAGATTTTTGATTTAGTGGTTTACAATTTTTTTTCTATAACTCTTTTTGCCCTTTTAAATTTTGCACATGTTTCTTCATTTGCTTTTATGAATTTACATCTAGAGACTTCACAGCTAGACAATACTATTGTTGAGTTGAAAATCTATTTTTACAATGAGAAAATCTCTACTTACGATGAAAATAAGTATTCTAAATACTGACTTTATAAATATTCCTTTGAAAGGATACTTAAATGGAGTGTGAAAATGCCAAGCATCAGCTAATAAATCTTTGTAAGAATTTCTGTCCATATGCAATTTTTATTTATTTTATTTTTTAAAGATTTTATTTATTTATTCATAAAAGACATACAGAGAGAGAGAGAGAGGCAGAGACGCAGGTAGAGGGAGAAGTAGGCTCCATGCAGAAGCCTGATGTGGGACTCGATCCCGGGTCTCCAGGATCACTCTCTAGGCCTAAGGCAGTGCTAAACCGCTGAGCCACCCGGGCTGCCCATATGCAATATTTAAATGCTTTGATAACTCATAAATATAAAACCTAGAGTAAATAGATAACATGTGATGAGACTCCTTAAATCCCATCTAAAATCTTGTTCTTTTGTGAATAAAATTGAATACTGTAAGTAAGACCTCTTTTGTAGCCTAAATAATCTCTACACCTTATTTGAATGAATTAAACCACCTTGTAATTTTCAAACTATAATAGCAACCCAATCAAAAGGAAAAAAAAAAAAAGTCATATGTTTGCCAGTAGGAGTACCTGGCCTTGTATTGGAAGTGCCAAGGCAGCAAATAATGTAAGACAAGTATTACTCGTTTAAACTCTAGTTCATTTTATCGATTCCCCTCACTGCTCTAAAAAAGCAACTTGCTTTATTCGCGGAAACTGACTGTACTGTCCCCTTTGGCTCCATCTCTCCCTCTCCCTTTTTTCCACCCCACCTCCTTTTTTTTTTTCTTCCTCCTCAACCTACTTCTCTTGTTACTGCCATTTCTTTCACCATTTATTTCCTTCCCCTTCCTGATATTTTCCCCTTTTTTCTTCCTATGCTTCATTCATTATTAAGTAGTAGTGGGTCATTTCTCTACTTACAAGTACCAATGATGGTTATGTTTATTTTTTATCGAATGCTTTCTAGGTGCTAGACATGGTGCTTAGCTTTTTAGAGTTGTTAGTCTTTGGCATCCTGTTATGTCTAAATATTTGTGCCCCCCTCACTCCACTAATTTATATATTGAATTCTAACCCTCCAAGGTGATAGTATTAAGAGGTAGAGCCTTTGGGAAATTATTAGGTCAAGAGGGCAGAGCCCTTATGAGTAGGATTAGTGCCTTTATAAAAGAGACCTCCGAGAGGTCTCTTGACCCATCCACCATCTGAGGATACAGCAAGCGGGTGCTGTCAGGCCTTCATCAGATGCCACATCTGCTGATACCTTGACCTTAGACTCCCCAGCCTCCAGAGCTATAAGAAATAAATTGCCACTATTGATAAGCTACCCAGTCAATGGTTTTTGTTTTGTTATAGCAGCCCACACAGAGTAAAATAGATGTGATAGAATTTGTGTGTGTTTCTGTTAAAATTGTACTCTACCAATTTTTAAATTAGGTTCAAATTAATGGACTAATGAATTTAGATTAATATAGATTTTAAAGCTCTAGAGCTATGTGTATAAACTTGGAATAAATAGTCTGTACATACTTTATTCCCATGTTGATTTAGATATTTTACTAAAAATAGGGCCAATATGCAATACTGCAGGAATAAGTATTTAAAAGAAAGTTGAAAATGGAATAATCCTAAAATTTTTCATAAATTTGTTTAATCTATTGTTATTCTTTAAATATCCTGGCTTTACTCTTTCCTTCGCATTGGAACACCAACCAAAAAGTAGACGGTCCTTCATAACAAACTCAGTAGGTGTTACCATATACAACAATGACATTTAGGGGTGAAAACTGTCTTTTTTAATCATTAAATTCTGTATTAAATTATTTTACAACAGATTGGTAACATTGCACTGAACCTAAACTTGCTCAATCTCTCTAAGAATAAAGTAAGTTGCAAGGTTTGCTTTGCTCAGCTCTTTCAAAAGGATAAAAAAATGTGAAAACATTTGTATTGTAATTGCAGGAATCGAATTAGTTTCACTTTATAGAGCCAAAAAGATGCAAAATGTGTAACATCATTTACATTTTAAATCCCAAGAATTTTGAGCCAAGCAAAGAAGGTGAAGTAAACATACTCAGGCTTTGAGTGAAATTTAAAAAACAAAAACAAAACACACACACACACACACACACACACACACACAAAAGGTACTTTAGAGGACTTATCAGATTCCTTGAACAGAAAGTTGTGTTTCTGTTTTGTTTTGGTTAATGTGTTTTTTTTTTTTCCTGGAGTTTATAGTGTCCTGCAGATTGGTAGACCAAACATCCAGAGACCAGATTTTGAAGAACCAGAAAAGTCATGCTAAAGAGTTTTAAATTTACCTTGGATTTGTAGAAAACCAATGAAGCATGATCTGATTTTATTTTAGAAAGATTAGTTTCACTGCAATGTCAGACATTTAATAAGTGAAACAAAGCTGGGGGTAGAGAGTACTGTTAAAGGTTATGCAGTGGTTCTGGAGAAAAATTATGAGAGCCTGGATTAAACACTGACAGTTAAAATAGAAATGGTTATCTGTGAAGTTGATTGAGGAAGATAATTTCTTGGACTTGTGATGAATGAAATTGGGATGCTAAGCATCCAGAGTGACTCGTAGAGTCTTTATTGGGAGATTCTTTGATAATTATACCTTTTACTGGTACAGAGAATCCAAAAAGAAAAAGAAAAACTGTTAGAAGATGACAAGTTTTGTTTAGAATGTGCTGAAATTGTAGTACATGAGAGTTATTCAAGTAGACATGTCTAGCAGGCAGTTTGACATGAGATAGATGTTCACATAAGTTGCATAGATTTTATTAATAAAAGGAATAATAAAGGTTAATATGATATCTTTGATAAATTTGATAGGCTGTGTCATAGCTTTTATTAATAGTTTTATTAATTCAACTCAACTTCAGTTCTTAAGTTCTGGAATCATTAGGACTTTTGGAATATCCTCAAAACTAAATATATTTTATTAACCAATATGAAGGGAAATAAATATAATAGACAAAGCAGAAAATGGATTTAGTTCATACGTCTCTTGTATTATTCTCCTTTGTTACAAGGCAAATATGAACTAAAATAACATTATGTTCAATAATCTAGCTAATACATTTTTCAAAATAGAAATTCAGTGCTGGGAGCATTGCTGAAAAATTGGTGCATATATTTCTAGTGTCTTTTTTAATTTATTTATTTTGCTTATTATGATCTTTGGAATACACATTAGAGTATGTATCGTGATCCATAAGTGTGTCCAAACTATTTGATTAATTTTATTCTCTGGATGCCTGGGTGGCTCAGTCGGTTAAGTGCTTGCCTCTTGATTTTGGCTCAGGTCATGATTTCAGGATCGTGAGATCCAGCCTCGCATCAGCTGGGAATCTATTGGAGATTCTCTCTCCCTCTCTCTCTGCCCCTGTCTCCCTTTCTCTCTTTCTCTCTCAAAGAAATAAATCTTCAAAGAAAAATTTAGAGTCACCTGGGTGGCTCAGTCAGTAAGTGCCTGCCTTTTGATTTTGGCTCAGGACATGATCTCAGGGTTGTGAAATCTAGTCCCACACTGAGCTCTGTAATGGGCGTGGAGCCTTCCTGGGATTCTCCCTATCCCTCTGCTTCTCATCACCTCCCACTTGAGCTCTCTTTCTCTCTCTCTCTCTCTCTCTCTCTCTCTCTCTCTCTCATTGTTTCTCAAAAAATAATTTTAGGGATGTCTGGATGGCTCAGGTTGGGAAAGGGATCCACTCCCTGTAAAGCAGTGAACTGTGATAGATTGATCATATTGCATTACCTGGAAGCTCTTGCTATAATGTGCTAAAGTGGAGGAAAGTGATGTTCCCAGGAAATAATGGATATGTCAGGGGAGGAATGAGGAGTTCTTGTTAGAAAAGACTGACGTCTGCTACCATCTGAAAGATAATGCATTCATGTAAAGATTCTTGGTGTTTGTAGCCTAGTTATTAGCATTTTTTGTAGCATTCAGCAACCTACTTCATATGACTCCTCTTGCCACATATGTTCTTAGATGCCTGTCAGTTATCTCCTTTCTAGTATATTCAGTATGTCTGATTCACCCTTATTCTAAAATCATTTTGCTTTTTCTCCCATTCACTCCCATTGCCAGTCAAACCTGCTTCTCCTGCAGTCTTCCCATATCAGAAATGCCACCACTTTCCTCCCAGTTTGCTCAGAACAGAAAGTTGGAGTCATTCTTGACTTTTCCCTTTTCCTTTACTTATAAAGTAAATTACTCACTTTCATATCTAGCTCTTACTTGAGTCTGAAAAATATATAGGACTCTATCCCTCCTGCCAAAAGTATTTCTTCTAGATTACTTCATTACCTTCCAAATTACCATCTTCCCATATCTTCTTTACCTCTGTTTTCTTCTCCATGTAGCAGCCAGAATGATATTGGCTAAATACAATTGAATCATACTTAAATGTCTATGGTTTACACTGAACTCAATATAAAAGTCAATGCTTAGGTGACCTACAATCATCGGATGCCAATATTAGATGTCACTTGCCCACAAGTTCTGGTTACACTGTACTTTTTTCAGTTTCTTGAACAAATGCCTGCATTTACCCATCATCCCCAACTCCCTGAGCTTTATCCAATCCCTTTCTGAAATAATTCTTTTCGTACTGCATGGCTGTGTCTTTGTCCCATAGATTTAAGCTGTTAAATTTCCTTACTAAGGCACATTCTACCATCAGATATAATTAAAGGGTATCTTTCATGTTATTCTCTCTTAAGAGCTCCTTGTTTCCCTTTATATCATTTAGCAATATTTGTAACTTTATGCCCATTGGTATGTTTCTTTATTGGAAACCTGTCTTTTCGATGAACTATAGGTAGTGAAACAGCGAGGAAACAATGTTTTACTGAGACACCTGGGTGGCTCAGTGGTTGAGCATCTGCCTTCGGCTCAGGACGTGATCCCAGGTCTAGGGATCGATTCCTGCATCGGGCTTCCCTGTAAGGAGCCTGCTTCTCCCTCTGTCTATGTCTCTGCCTGTGTCTCATGAATGAATAAAAATCTTTAAAAACAAAGTGTTTTGTTTACCGCTTCCTGTGTAAAAAGAGGATGATGTTTAGCACTCCATACACACCTCTCAAGAGAGAGCCTGTACCGCTTCTGCTACTGCACCATTTGCACAGTTGTGTCTTATTCAGGGGTTGGATTCTGAAATGGCTCTTAGTGAAAAATTGGCAAAAAATTTCATAGAAATAGTTGTATTGGTAAATATAAAATATACAAAATAATGAATATCTATTAAAATAAAATTGTATTGGATTTGTAATTACAGAGAAAAAGAGTGAGTTCATAGTTTAATTTGTATAGTTAAATGTACTATAATTACTGGTGGGTGAATTAATAGTTATAGATACTCATTAAATATATGGAATCAATAAATTATAAATACTCATTAAATATCTGGAGTCCACTATGCCCAGCTTTAAATGCCTTTGCCTATAATTTCTTTGTAAAAGATGAATAGACATCCAAAGCCACTAAGTCCTTTCATACATAATACCTTCAGATTCTGTTTTACTAGATTTTGCAGTTTAGATATACATTTATGGGGTTATATTTTATTTATTTATGTATTTATTTACTTGTTTATTTATCTCTTTTTATGAGTGTGTTGAAGGAAATTTGAAGGATAATGCATTTTCCAATGCTAAGAATTTCTTGAGTTTGCCAGTAAAGTTTGATCTGTGTCTACAATTTGTCTGGCCAAGTTTGATTCATGACCACCATTGTTTTCTAGCTGATTGTCGACCTGTAATGCTGTGCTGATTCTGCAAGTCTGTAGTGATTTTAATCTTGTCTCCCTTATGCTTATGTTTCCCGGATACTGTCATCAGCATATTGTTGTTAATGAACGACTGCCTTGAAGACTTTTATGTCACTTCTCAGTTTAAAAAACTTTATAATACATTAAAATTAAATCAATAGCATAAAACAAAATGCTCACAGTCCCCTGAAGTGAATCTTTTCTTCAAAACAGGAGTCTTTTTTTTAAACCACAATGACAGAGTGGTTTAATGGGCAGAGTGTTCTATCCGGACTTTCCTGAGTAAAAATACCAAGCAAGAAAAAGCTAGAACAGTCTTTTCTATACTTTCAGGATGTCAATTTTAATATTGTTGGTAAGTTCCTGTTTCTGTGATACAGGGCTTGCTTCTTTTGTTTTTTTGATTGTTTTTAGTAGTAACAATTTTTAAGGTTGAATTAAGGTCCTATGGTTCTAGGATCAATACTACTATGACTCTGCTAGAACTCCCTAATAACTATATTGAAACTCCATTTTTCCAAATTGATTTTGTGTATGTCTCTGTGTGTTAGAGACTGAAAGTGGCAATAAGCAACATCCTTATTTATCCTCCTAAATTCAGAACTAATTGCAAAATAGAAGATTAAGATTCAGGGAAATTGACTTATAGTGTCATCTAACCTGGATTGAAATGCAGCCATGTAAGCTTTTAGTACATTCTTATCTGAACTGAAGTCTGTAAACTTATGTCTGGGAAAGCTGAGATTTCATCTTATGGATAGGCCATGTTACTAAGAAATAGAACAGGTTTATTTATTCCAAGATCACCTACTAGTTAATAAATGAAGAGGAGTGAGTGAGAGGTAGGACTTCTGCTAGAAATCCCCTTCTGCGAATATGGGCCAAGGGAATGGAGGGTCCCCTGACAAGTAGAAGGTGTATGTTATAGACCAGGATGTTATTAAGGGAATGTTTGAGACTTGATGTATCAGAAAATTCTCCTGAGCCCTATTTCCTATAGAAGACACTTCTACATTCGTTATTTTTTTCCCTAATTATCTTCACTGGAAGAATCACCTTATTAATTTCTCACTCAAAATATACAATTCAGGCAAGAATGAGGATGGAGTACGTAAGCTTTTTCTTGGAAAAAAAAATTCTGTAACACTTGGATGGCTCAGTCAGTTAAGTGTCCAACTCATGATTTTGACTCAGGTCATGATCTGATAGATCATGGGATAGAGCCCTGCATTGGACTCCAAGCTAAGCAGGGTCTACTTGAGATTCTCTCTCTACCTCTCTCCCTGGCCTCCCCCCCATTTGCACTCTCTTGCTCTCTCTCTCTCTCTCTCTCTCTCAAGTCAATCAATCTTTTAAAAAAAATCTTAATCAATTCATGAAAATATTTCTCACTTGATGTTATAGCACCAAATCCTCAGACACATGTTGGATTTGTACCATTTCTTTAATTCTCACTTCGGTGTCTCTGCTTCTCTTCTTCCTCTTCTTCCCTTTTTCCTCTGTCTCCCCTTCCTCCGCTCCCTCCTTCCCCCCTTCTTCTCTCCTTCCTCTTCCCTCCTTCTCCTCCTCTCTTGTCCTCCTGCTCCTTCTCCTCCTCCGCACAGCCTAGAATTACTAGAATAACCTCTTAGTTCATATATCACTTGCAAGCTGTCCCTACTTAAATTTATATACCATAACAAATTCCAGAAGTTTTACTAGACTTGTCATGTCACTAATATTAAATTCCCTATAGCAAATGCTTTTGCAGTATATCAGCTTCTCCAGCTGGTCTCTGATGAATCCTCTCAAACCTCATGCATCATCTCTCATTCTCCTACTTCATTTATTCAAAGAAGTATCAAACACCTAGATCGTACCAAAAACTACATTAGGTTGTGTGGAGTTGATATGGCTCTAACTAGGCATGATCCTTGCCATGAGGAACTTACATGCTAATGCAGAAGACAAACAAAATATAGGCAAACAGTCAAAAGAAATAACTGGAAGTTGAAATGAGACATTTAGTAAAAATATTAAAAGAGAATCACCTGGAGATAGAAATCTACTTCAAAGATTGTGTCTCTAAGGCAGTAACACTTAATATGAAGAATATTTCAGATGGAAAAAATAGCATGTTGAAAGTTCAAGTGTAAAAAATCTTGCCCCACTCAAGCAACTGCAAGAAAATGAGTATGAGTCATTTCTGCAAGGGGAAGATTGGTATGAGATAAAATTAGCATAATGAATAAGACCCAGGAAGGGCAGGAGCAGTATATCACTATAAAAGTTTGCTTTCTTTATCATATAGACTAGAACTTTTTGATAGAAATACAAAACAAATGGGGCACTTGGGTGGCTCAGTGGTTGGGCATCTGCCTTTGGCTCAGGTTGTGATCCTGGGGTCCTGGGATCAAGTTCCTCATCGGGCTCCTCTCAGGGAGCCTGCTTCTCCCTCTGCTTATGTCTCTACCTCTCTTTCTGTGTCTCTCATGAATAAATAAAATATTAAAAAAATAAAAAACAAGCAATAAATTGTAGTTATTTATATAATTTAATATTTCAATACATTTTCTTTAACTTAATGCATCCAAAATAGTATCATTTAAGATATAATAAACATAAAGTTGCTTATGAGATATTAGGGTTTTTTTTATACTTAGGTCTTCAAAATCTTGTGTGTTTACATTTACCACACATTTCAGCTTGAACTACCCACATTTCAAGTGGTCATTTGCCACATGTGGCAAGTGGCTACCATATTGGAATGGGACATTAATAGGTTTTAAGCAAGAGAAGGATGTGATCTGAATTACATTAGAAAATCACTTTGGAATGGAGAAAGTATAGGTTAAGTCAGGAATACCAGTTAAAAGGCTTTATTAGGGGATCCCTGGGTGGTGCAGCGGTTTGGCGCCTGCCTTTGGCCCAGGGCGTGATCCTGGAGACCCGGGATCAAATCCCATGTCGGGCTCCCGGTGCGTGGAACCTGCTTCTCCCTCTGCTATGTCTCTGCCTCTCTGTGTGTGTGTGTGTGACTATCATTAAAAAAAAAAAGGCTTTATTAGTTTCCTCTGGGTGCTGTAACAAAATACCATAGATTGACTAACTTTAAACAACAGAAATTTATCTTCTCTCTGTTTTAGAGACAGGAAGTCTGGGGTCAAGGTGTCAGTCAGCAGGACCATGTTCCCTCTGAAAGCTCTAGGGAAGGGTCCTTCATTGCCTCTTCTAGCTCCTGGTGTTGCTGGCTGTCCTTATAGCTTGACTTATGGATGATGCATCACTCTAATCTCTGCTTCTATCTTCTTATGCCCTTCTATAAATGTGTTACTGTGTCCAGATATCCTTCTTCTTATAAGAACACCAGTCATATTGTATTTTTTTTAAGATTTGTTTAATTAGGGCAGCCCCGGTGGTGCAGCAGTTTAGTGCTGCCTGCAGCCCAGGGCGTGATCCTGGAGACCCTGGATCAAGTCCCACGTCAGGCTCTTTGTATGATGCCTGCTTCTCCCTCTGCCTGTGTCTCTGCCTCTCTTTCTCTGTGTCTATCATGAATAAATAAATAAAATCTTAAAAAAAAAAGATTTGTTTAATTATTTGAGAGAGAGAAAAGAGAGCATGATGGGGGAGCGGGGAGAAGGAGAAGCAAACTTCCCACCAAGCAGGGAGCCCAATTAGGACTCCATCCCAGATGCTTAACCAACTGAGCCACCCAGGTGCCCAGTCATATTGTATTTATGATTCATCTAGATCCAGTATAGCCTCATTTTAACTGGATTGCAGCTACAGAGAACCTATTTCCAAATAAGGTCACATTCACAAGTTTCAGGTAAACGCGAATTTTTGAGGACCCTAGTGAACCCAATACAGAGGCTAATGGAATAAAAGAGAATGGTAGCTTTTGTCACTGTGCACAGATCCATGCTCCATTTCCTTGCATGTCTCTAGGTAGTGGATCCGGAGTAGTGATACTAGATATGAAAGAAAGGATTGTAAAATATATTTCAGAAATGTAATTAGCATATGTCTTGGATGTGAAGAGCCCATGCCCAAACAATCTGGGTCGTAGTTCTCAGTCACAACTTCTCGCGTAACTTTTCTGATACGTCACTGAATGCCTATTATTTTTAACCCAGGAAGTTTGTGTTCCTAGCTTCTAAAGTCATCTAACTCAAAGACATCTCCTTCAAGCCCCTTTTCATGAGGACTTTGTAATTAGCTCCACCTTAGTGAGAAGGGTATTAAACTAGAAGAAATGAATTAGCCTGTAACATGCATAAAATAAATTAAATATATATTTGTTTAAACTACCATTACTGAAACTACACTGGAATTTATATATAGTACAACATGCTCTTTGAAAAAAAAATCTGAAAACGAGAAGAATATTGTTAGGACTGAAGCAAAACATCATTTGGTTCTTGTTGGAAAAAAATTCATATGCGTTACATCTAGAATATTAAATATAATTATCTGGGTACAACTATCTCCAATAATTTTAATCTCCAGAGATATGAATTCCCAATTTACATTTTTGATGTATCCCCTTCTTAAATGAAGTAACCTAAACTCTCTTAAATCTGGGTATATTTTCAGTTTGCATAATTTCTCATGGGTAATGAACTCCATAAATTTAAAATACACTATGTAATGATATGTAATCTTTTTGAAAAAAAAATTGCTTCCAATGCAGTCTTAAAGTGGTGGGTTGTGGAGGATGTCAGTTTCCTAGTTTAGGTATCATAAAAATAAATTTGTTATTTAGACATTTGTTTTAATGATTTAGTGGACATATCCTCCTTCTGTTTGGCTTTTTATTTTTGGCCCATTTAAAAAATATATATAAACATAAACATAAAATAAGCCCCCTATCCTTTTACCCTTTTCTGCAACTTTTTCAGACTTTAGTTGTTTTTCCTGAGGTGTGGTGATCAAAAAAAACCCAGAGAATATAATAACAAGAAAGCTGCTAACATTTGTGAGATTCAGGGCAAGAACATAAATGTGGGGACGCAGAGAATGTTAAGTCTAAATATTAAAATTCTAAATCAGAATTTAAAAACTGTTGAATATAATATGTTCTGTCCTCCTCTCTTGACAAATATGCTTTTCTAATGACTTGGAAAGTCATATTCCAATTATAATTTTGTGGACTCCATAGCATCCTGGGTAGCACCATGGCCCTGACTCCTGCCTAACCTAGCACCCAATTATCCTACATTCTGTCCCTCATGGCTTTATGAGTATACCTGTGATTGACCCAGTGAACACCCAAGCTCTGCACCAAATATCTGCCCCATGACCACACTTTGGGCAACCCTCAGGAGAACCTGGTCATGTCCTAAACTGGAGGGTGAATTCCAGGGTTCTAGAATATGGTCAGACAGGAAACCTGACCTTTGTGGCACTTATCCCCACAGAATACCCTCCTCATAGGCAGAAAATGCTGAGAGAACAGCAAGAGCAGGGTACTGTAATGCAAACATCCCTTACCTAATCTCAAGGACAATATTGACCAATAGAGCTATTTAAATATATAGCTAATACTCTTCTTTTTTTTTAATCCCAATATCTGTTGGTGAAATTGGGTAATGAGTACATAGGGACCCTTTGTGTTATTCTCCCTTTTTGTTATATGTTAGCAATTTCCCATAATGGAAAGTAAAAAAAATGATATTAATATATTTTAATGTTGGCTTGATAGTTCCAAGAAATTGTATGTTCTGTGTAAGCAGTTATGAATTGCTTGATCTCTGTTGTGCTTGTTTCTAATTCTACTGATGCCTTCAGTAATATGCTCTTAGTACAGGTGGGTGAAGATAATCAATGTGATCTCTATAATACAGCCTTTGCACTTCTGAGCTCATCTTTGGACTTGGTATTATTAAACAATCCTAATGATTTTCCCTTTAATTTTTTACTTTTGTTGTACTTAAATTGAATTTATTTTATTCAAATTTATTTTATTTTATTTTATTTATTTTATTATTTTTATTCATGAGAGACAGAGAGAGGCAGAGACAGGCAGAGGGAGAAGAAGGCTTCATGCAGGGAGCCTGATGTGGGACTCTATCCTGGGACTCCTGAGCCGAAGGCAGGTGCTCAACCACTGAGCCACCCAGGTGTTCCTACTTTTTTTTTTTTAATAATAAATTTATTTTTTATTGTTCAATTTGCCAGCATACAGAATAACACCCAGTGCTCATCCCATCAAGTGCCCCCCCAAGTGCCCGTCACCCAGTCACCCCCAACCCCCGCCCTTCTCCCCTTCCACCACCCCTAGTTCGTTTCCCAGAGTTAGGAGTCTTTATGTTCTGTCTCCCTTTCTATTTCCTACCCATTTCTTCTCCCTTCCCTTCTATTCCCTTTCACTATTATTTATATTCCCCAAATGAATGAGAACATATAATGTTTGTCCTTCTCGGATTGACTTATTTCACTCAGCATAATACCCTCCAGTTCCATCCACGTTGAAACAAATGGTGGGTATTTGTCATTTATAATGGCTGAGTAATATTCCATTGTATACATAAACCACATCTTCTTTATCCATTCATCTTTCGATGGACACCGAGGCTCCTTCCACAGTTTGGCCTACTTTTCAGTTTTAAAAAATAGTTTTCCTCCAGGTACCTGTCGGACTCAAGTCAGTACTGTCTGTGACGCTTGATCTTGCTTGCAGTCATGAGTTCGAGACCCACGTTGAGTGAAGCTTTGCTCCTCATTTCAGTACTATGGAAACACTTTAATTAAATCTGTAGATCCATGATCCAAGATCTAAATTCAGGATTATACTATTTTAGGCAGTCTTTGTATTCTTTTATTTATTTATTTTTAAGATATTCATTTTTTTCTGATTCATACCTATTTTTTATATTGCTTTGTATGTATGTGTGCAAAATTTGCAAAAAACATGGATGCTTTCATGTGTTTTACTTTATTTATTTTTTATTTTTTTAATTTTTTTTGTGTTTTTTTTTTTGTTTTTCACTTTAACCTCAAGGTATACGTTCATATACTAGCACTGTAATCACTATTACATATATTTTGCATTTCAGCCTCTTAATTTTATTAATAAGAGTACATTTTTTATTATAGATTCTAAAGTTGCATGTAGGCCCTCATGTTCTTTCTTTTTTTTTAAATTCATTTGCCTTTTCATCTTGAATTCACAATATTCTGTGTAAGTAATTAAACTTATAATTTAAAATAAATTGGAGTAATTTCTTGGGATTATTGAATATTTTCTTTTCACCTTCACTGCAGTTAGTTTTACATGCATAAATTTTTAACAGCTATAGTAGATGAAATAGTTATTAATATTTAAGGTATAAGTAAATTATGTCAGATAAACTGCTAGATGTTAAAATATTCATAATTATTTTATTAATCAAGAGAATAATAATGTAATTAAATACAAACATATTCTAAAATAAGGATAAATAACTGCCAATATTTAACTCTCTTAGTCATTTAAGATTTCCTTTTCAAAGCCAGTTAGCTTTTTATGGTTTTATATCCCTGCCCCCCCCCCACTTATTTTTTGCCACATTTCCTCTTCTCCAGTGCATCTTAAAATGACGGGTACTTTACCTGTGCACACATGAGAGTGCAAAAATTTACATATATCAGTGATACCTGTTATATTTTTTATGCTCAGGCATTTGATATGTTTTTGATTATTAAAAATTAAATTTAAGAATTTTTAATGAAATTAGGAACTTAACCATTTTCTATGGACAACATATATTGTAGAGACAGAGTCTATGACTACCCAGTGCATAAAACACAAATACACACACATCAGCAAATTTTTACCAACTTAAATTGAGTTATTGTAAGATTACTCTACTTGAACTGATTGATAATATCATTGCTATCATTAGGATTTCATGCCTTTCAACATTTAGTTTTTATTTCAGTTTGCTTTTGCACATTTTGCTTCTAATTTTGTATTATAACTCTGTATTAATTTATCATGTTATTCCTAACTCATACTCCAAAATGCATTGCTGGCATTGCTTATTTACAGTATGAACATTCTATGGAATTACAGATTTTACAGGAAATAAAGATCCATAAGCAATCTCAAATTGTTTTTGCAGCAAAGAAAAATGACTTAATAGAGTCTGCAGAAGGATATACACAGGATGAACTAAAGAACAGTTGTATTACCATACATTTGGTATATAATATGCATCTTTATAGAAAGTAAAGAAAGAATATCAGGGTTTGGAGATAAGGAAGGCTTTCATCTTGGCTGTTCCACTGACTAGCTTGTGTGACCTTCAGCAACTGATATCAGTTTACTAAGTATCAATTTCCTGCTTTAAAAAGGGACAATGATACAGACATTGTATGATCCTCAGAGGATCCACATATATTATGCTATATGGTGCTTGGCATGTAACTACATTCTATTAAGTGTCATCTATTATTGTTAGTTGTTGTAGTAAAGATTACAGAATGAGAGGGAATGTGAATATAAGTATTCTTGTTAAGTTTGTAAAGTATATATAATTCTTTGGTTTATATGCATTTTTATATAGTAGCTAACTTTTATTATACAGATGTTATTAAATTACTCTTAACATCAGATAAAATTATTTGGAAACTTGAGAAAAACTATCACATATATTATTTTGTTTTTCATATAGTGATGTTATGTAATATTAAAACCTCCACATATTCAGGACCAAGATTAGGCAGAAATGTAAAATAATATCAAATATAAATAATGAAATGTCTGTTTTTCATCCCATAATTTGGTCATATATATGCATATATATATAGTTGTTTTTTACAGAATCTGCTAGTCTTCTTTCTTTGTGTTTATTCTAAGCATACGTAGGTTTTATTAATCTTAAATGAGAAAAAATGCACAAGGGTTTGGTTTTTTAAGAAATATGGGTACTGTCATTGCTTGGAATGGAAAATGTAAAAATAAATAGATATTTGTCAGAGGTATAGATTTATTTATAAAATTTATCTACCAGAAGCTGTTTCAGTACTCCTCTATCCCTCTGGGAGAGGTTAGAAGAAATTACAATGTTTGTTTACATAGGAAAATACCAAAAAAAAAAAAAACCACATTAAATCACATGTGTACAGGAATTCTATACTTTTCTGGCACAGACTTGTTTTAACACTATAGTGTTATTCCTTGCCCTATCATAGTCTCCACTTAGGCAAGTTTGAACTAGTAGATGTTTATATATATCTTTGTCAGGATCTCTGACTTCTAAATATTTGCAAGTGTTCTTGCCTAAGAAAGAATCCTCATCCCTTCTACTCCAGCTTGGCTAATAATAATAATAATTCATTTTTCTAGTCTTAGCTAGGATGTCAGAAGCTTCTACATTTCAATTATTTAACTCTCTTATATGTTTCTTCTGCAACTCAAGAGCGCACCCCCCCACACACACACACACATCCCTCCAGTCATCTCTGTACTCCCTTTACTTTTATATATTGGATAATAATTGTTTTTAATATCTCTGTCTTTCACAGTGGAAGTTTTTCATAAAAGGGGCTATCCTTTTTTTTTTTTTAATTGAGATGGATCTTTTTTAGTATAGTTGACACACAATATTACATTAGTCTCAGGTTTACAACTCAGTAATTTGACAAGTTTATATATTAGGAGGGCTATACCTTTTTTTTCCCCTTTTATGTCTCTTGTACCCTGAGCAAAATCCATAATATGCATTTAATAAAAATTATGGCTGAGTTAAGGAATATGAAACATTTGTATCATGAAGGTGAAATGTCTTTTTCTCTATAGTGAAATCAACAATTTAAGTAAATACTTTTATTATATTAAATCAGTGTGAAAAAAAATAATAAATAAATCAGTGTGAAATTAAAAGTATATGATGATGTTTTATTTCTATTTTTCTGATATATTTGCTTGCATAATTAAGATATATTCATTTTATATAAATAAAAATTATTAGCAAGCTCACCATCTAATAATAGCTATTTTATGATGTATTTTCTATTTGATTACAATACTCTTTTTATCTCATGTAAAATTTATCCATTCATAAATAGCCATTAGTCTTGCAGAAATGCCCCATGGGCAATTATCTTCCAACAGGTATGGAGACTTTTTTAATCTTCTAATTGTATGTTACAGAAATTTATCATAAACTTTCATATATTATCCTCCTACTGTTACACCAAACAAAATATTTAATCTTTATATACACCTAAGTCTATTAGAAACTTATAATTTACTCTCCACATTTGAATATAGCATAGGTATATGCATAGGTATACCTATGAGTGCATAGGTAACAAATAATTTAAATATGACATATTTGTTGTTGTGAAAATGCCTCCAAAAGAAAGTAGCAATGAATTCCTTTAGAAACGCCTTTTTTTTTTAATTTCTGAAAGTATTCTTGATGTAGAACTTGTTTGTTTTGCCTTGATTAGGCTATTGGTTATTGAAGCTGTTTGAATTTTTTGGTTTATCATGACTTGAATTTTCTAAGTCTTATAATTCAGACTGATGAACCAGAGTTTACCAATCCTTCTCACTCTTATCTTCAGGATTCGAGGCCTTGAAAACAGAACTGGGAGCAAAGCATAATGGAAGAAGCATTTGTTGTCTATTCCTCCTTGCCTCTTGCTTTAGTGCATAGATTCTAATTCATGTGCCAATATTTGTACATCTGGAGATTTATAACAAAACCTGCTTTTCCAATACTTATTATTCCAACCTATTTCAGATACAAATATTTTTTTCTAAAGATCCTTTCAATGATAACAAACTTTATCACTTCCTTTGCTAATTACTACTTCTTGCTCCTCTTCCTCAGCCTAAGTCTAAATAAACACAGCTTGTTACTTCTCATTTTAAACTGAGTTTGCAAAATGTGGCCACATTGTCACTTATCCTTTTCAAACAGTTAAGATCGTACCTCACTTGCATGACATCTTTCTGAATTACCTAATCTCCATTTCGTCTGAATAGAAGCATTAGTAGTTTTATGGTAAGGAAGCTAGAAGGTCTGAGACATTAATAGTCCATAAAGGGTTTTTTTCTGTATTTCAATAAACCATATAAATATGTTTACCTAAATTATGTGTGTAATTTGTTAACTGTGATTACTTGCAAATTTCAGGCAGAATTAAGGAAAAGAAAGAGGGGAATGGGAAGGGATAGGAAATAGGAAGGAAGGTAGAAGAGGGGAAGGTAGGAAAGTTTTCTTCTTAGGTTTGTGATGACCACCATCTCTTTCTGGAAAAAAAAAAAAGATGAATTAAATCAGTTTTTTTCTTTAACAGATTATGTGATTATTTCATTGAGCGGTCAAAAGAAAAGAAAACAAATTATCCTTTAAAGCAAATTAAAGTAAAAACAGAATCTAGTAGAATCACATGAGCTTATTTAGAAAATTTGTCAAGATATTATACTTTCTAAATTATATTATTCTCATTAAAAATGGGTGATAATAGTAGTAAAAATCCCAAGGTGAGATATGATCATATTAGTACTTTCAGATGTACCACGCACGCAGTAAACACATCTCATGATAACTAAGCTCAGGATCCTCTTTTAAGTGATATATCTAGGAGTCAGAATAGAAGTCCCCAACCAGAAGCTCAGTCAAATTAGTAGACCAGAATGGGTGTGTTTGTATTTGAGATAGGAAATCCCAAACTTTCTTCATGTATTACTTCCCTACCTAGTTATAACAGAATTAGTTACAGTGTCAAATCTCATGTAGATTCCTAAATGTGTAGATTTGAGGAGAGGATTAAGAAGAAAAAAACAAATTAAAAAGAAACTAAATGGAATCCACTGAATAGTATTATTTTTTGGATTTAAAGGTAAATGCTCTGAAACTAGATCAATAAAATCCTATCAATTCAATTTACAAATAAAAACAAAACAGTGAACAAAACAAATAAAAAACAGTGAACAAGAAACATAGTATAAGCATTTGGTCCTGGGTTTAAGCAATCCTGGCTCTCTAGTGTTCTGTGGTTCTATCACAGTAGTTTCTGTACTAAAAGATGCCAAAGGTGCAGTACTTATGGCTAGAAAATTAGAGTTATGAATATTTAAGCTTATATGCAAAACACAGAGCAAAGTATACATGCAGATAATCATGAATTGTACACAAATTTTAATAAGTGGAGAATATTAGTGTAGAAGCACATGACTTACCAATGTCGTTTCTTTTTTTTTGATTTTGTAGGAAAAAGTCCAGCATTTACAGAAGGCTTTTGCTTCAAGAGTAGATAAATCCACACAGACTGAACTTCTAGGCTATGATGTAAGTAGCTATATAAAACCATTTTTATCTTCTTTATTGGTATTCAGACATCCACAGCTTATTTACCTCTGTTACTGCTGTGTCCATGCATTGATTTAATAGGATTTAGTGGCTCACCATTCATCTTTTGCTCTTAAATAATCCCCAAATACCTTCTGGAAGTGAAAAAGATAATTACAGGCACTGACTAGCATACCAATGTCTTATTTTTTTTTTTAAACTAGCATTCCTCATATAGTCTTTTGAATTGGTGAATTTGTAGACATGTAGATGATACATATTAAAATACCAGAACAATTTATTTTTAAGTACTAATTTATTTATTAACAGTTTAATAAAGTTATGTTCACAATCACCAAGGGCCAGGCACATCATTTTTACATTCTGTTACATAAAAGGAAACAACTTTGCAGAGAAATTTACAATACTATTTTAGCTTTTGGGCTTCAGTGCAGGCTGCAGAAAGTAATTTAATTGAAAGTTAGCATTTTTTTCTTAGTGTGAAATACTTGTTGAATTGTCAAAATAGGATTGTAAAACATGTGTTGATACAAGATTGCTTCTAGTAACACTGAATGATTTTGGGTAACTTTGATATAAATTCCTTATCTTTTCTTAAATGAAGCTATGAGATTTTCAGTTTGCCTAAGTTCATGACTTTAAACTTACTTTTAATAAAAATATGAAGGAATTTTTTTATCCTGCATCTAACATTTGTCAGAGTTCTCTCTTCTATTTAAAAATGATAATATTATTTTTAGCAGTTTATTGACAAATAAGATTAGAAAAGATGATTTTAAGTTGTTTCACAAAGGTGTATAATGATAAAATGTAAACTTATCTGCATGTCCTTATTATATTAAATGACATAAATATGATTGTTACTTTTGTATCGTCTTGCAAATTATAGTGTTATATTTAACATAAATCTACTTGTCTCTATTAGGAAGTAAACTAAGGTTTGAATTTTAGCACAACTTGTTTTCAGCTATTTATATATATTCTTTTTTATTTAAAAAAAACATTAAAAGCTATACTTCCGAGGTTTTGTTACATTCATTTTAAGATGTTTATTATAGATATCTAAACATTCTAGATATCAGTATGGTGACTTCAGTACTTCTTTTTTTTTTTTTTGACTTCAGTACTTCTTGCCTGAAAACCAGTGTTATATATGATCTAAGTAGTGCTAATGTTTCATATTTTAAAGTAGAAATGACTTCTAAGTTCAAAGAGGATTTACCGCAAGTATTTTAATGTTTCTCTCTTTTGAAGGAGTATTTTTTTGTTTAAATTTTTTTTTGGGGCAGCCCGGGTGGCTCAGCGGTTTAGCGCAGCCTTTGGCTCAGGGCATGATCCTGGAGACCCGGGATCGAGTCCCACGTCCAGCTCCCTGCATGGAGCCTGCTTCTCCCTCTGCCTGTGTTTCTGCCTCTCTCTCTCTCTCTCTCCCCGTCTCTCATGAATAAATAAATAAAGTCTTAAAAAATGTTATATATATATTATTTATCAGTACCTAGGTTATAAGCTCAGTATGTATTTTACAAATAATTACCTATGTCTTTTTAAATCTGCAAGCCAGTTATCCAATAAGACTGATAAATTAATAGTTTCCATTAAATCGTATTCCAACATAAGAAAATTAAAAGTTAAATAAGTTCCAGAAAAGTGAAGTTATTTGTTCAGTACCGCATGCTCTTTGTGGAAGCCTAGTTATTAAAAAGTAATATATTCTTAAATAAGGAAAGAGGAAAACACATATTGGGACTCAAATATCCCAATTTACTCAATAAGGAAATGATGTTTGGGAGACTCAGCTCCAAATTTCTTTCTTTTTTTTTTTTTTTAAGATTTTATTTATTTATTTGAGAGAGAGTGAGAGAAAGAAAGCATGATCAGGGCAAGAGGCAGAGAGAGAAGCAGGCTCCCTGCTGAGCATGGAGCCTGATATGGGACTCCATCTCAGGACCCTGAGTTCATGACCTGAGCCGAAGGCAGATGCTTACCTGACTGAGCACCCAAGCACCCCAACACCAAATTTCTAAAGGACTGAATAAAAGGATAGAATGTGAGATCTCTAGCAATATTATTGACTGCAAGTGAGAAATAGTTACTAAGAGACAAATGGTACCTGTGGGGAAATAACTAAATAGTATCGTGTATTTGCCTCTCTATGACCCATGATGTTCTTATTTCTATGAGATTTGTTATATCAAATCTAGATAGTTCTTTACGTAAATAAAAATTTAAAGTAGAGCCATGAACATAGTTAATTCTTATTAAAACTTTTTTGTTCCTATCTTCTCTTCATATCTGACAATGAGAGTTTAATGTATTTTACTCAGTTGAATTAAGGCTAAGAATAACAATTTCTTGGTAACGAGTCCTTTCAGGATCCCTTTGTATAAGTGTCTGGTATGATTTAGGTAGCTGTTAACAAAGAATAATAATCTGTTCTAAAGTTTTCATATTTTAATTTCCTGGTGATAGATTCTAGGATATAATTATCAGAATCAGAAAGGAATTATCAAAGATATGCATATAGAATATCACGCCACTAACTGGACATAATTGTCCTAATAGACTTTGGGACATTTTATATGGAAAACACTGGGTAGGGAAATATTTTTAAAAAGCAAATGAGAAATAAGAAAAGCATTTGAAATGTGATAAACTGTGTGACTATTTGGGAATATGTGGCTCATCAACAACGTATTTTTCTATGATTGGGATGTATTTTCTATACTTTTCATTATCTATTCGTAAATTTTTTACTTTTTCTTAGGCAATAAGAATAATCAATTATCCTTTGACTTATAATATTTGTTCACAATTTTCTCAGGAAATAGTCTGACATTTTGTTTTTTCATAAATATATATTCACATATATGCTATATCTACCTAACAATTTGCAATAGTGTTTGCCAGAGAAAATTTGAAAAATCTTGTACATTATCAATGATTCTTATACTCTCTTGCTTATTTTCTAAAGCTGTCAGTATTAGTCACAAATTGTTTTTTATAGATCAGTATGGATCATGTTTCTATATAAATGTCAGAATAAAAGAGACTACCAGTATCTTTTAGTATAATTTTCTTGGAAAGATAGTTGTTACTAAACATTTCGCCTAAAATGGGAAGTAGAATTCTTGAAAGACTTTAATTATAATGAAAACTATTAAAATAAATTTCTGAAAATCCACTACAGTGAATAAGTTCAAAGATTCATACAATAAACTTCTATATAACAGATTTATCAGGAAACTTGAAACTAATGTTACTGTACAGAGTGCTTTGATTTCTAATGCAAAAGACAAAAAATTTTAAAAGTAAAAACAGTATCTCAGCAAGGACCTATAAACAAAATAGCTCTTGTGATAATGAGAGAGATTGTTAAATAAATGATGAATGTGTCTTCAATAATCAATGCTAATTTAACCGCTTTCACCTTCTTCTGTCTACATTGATTACAAGATTAAAGAATAATTTCTTAGGTGTCATTGTGTTGTTAAAACTAGATACAGTCAAGTAGCAATGTTGCCAATTGCAGGATTACACTAAGAGGTAGAGATTTTTCTGATTACATCAACTGTATAAATAAATGCTTCAGCATAGAATTTATATCTATCTATAAATATCAGTATAGTTGGAGCCTCTGGAAATAAAATTTTTGGTTTAAATAATTGGAAATGAATAAGCAAATGCAATGAAGATCTTATGTACTGACAGGGCAAAAATTCAGGTACTTTTTAAAATTTGGCATCTATATGGAGAGGTTTTTGGGTTGTTTTTTTTGTTTTGTTTTGTTTTTACTTCTTTTTGATGTTCAACAGAAGCTTAAAAAAAAAACAGAAGCTTATCATTTTAAATGTAGCTGATTTACTTTAAGTATAAATTTTCTTTTCAATTAGGCCTGAACTTGACTAAGAACAATCACAGGACTCTAGAGGAATCTTCCCTTAATTAGCATATATTTTATACACATATTTAATAAGAAGTGTTTATTAGCTTTGAACTTGCAAATTTTTTGTTCATATTTCTTTAAGAGTTTTGATGTTACCAGGTATTTCATCAAATATTATTAACCACTGTTACTCTTAATATTATTAATGGTTTTCATTTGGCTATTTAAAACTGACTGAATTGGGCATCAAACATATATTTTGTCTGAATCATGTGTCAGTGAAGCATAACTCAGTTTAGAGAAGTATGATCATACCAGTATATATTTTGAAACATTTTAACACAGGTTAAATGTGTGGGATTTGCTTTATAAATGAAGTTTTCTACTAACATGCTAGAAAAATAATATTAGCTGCATTATGAATACACATTTGGAAGGAAAACTCAATGCAGTTGTCTGTGTAGTCTCAGTCTATGCTACTTTTCTTAGATTTAATTTTGGAGACCCTCCTGATACAGTTAATAGTGTCCAGGGAATTCTAACAATATGAGATTAGTTCATCAGTAAGGAGTAAGAATGATTAGTTTTACCATAATTGTTTTATTAGCTATTAGAGCAAGAGAGTATTTTGTGTTATGTGACTATATTATGTCAGCCTATGGATTAAACCTAATTGTAAGAATTGAATAATTATCAATTAGGCTTTTTCATCCAGTTGCTAATAAGCCATAGTTTGTTAAAGCTATCTATTTTGGATCTATTCATTGCAGTTATTTTTTCATAAATTCAGCACTTCTGATCATGTCAGTGTGCCCCAGCATTTAGCGGATGAGTGCTTTCTCCTCACATACTTCATTTATTTATATTTACTTATATCAAGTATTTCTGTTTGTTCTCATAAACTTGAAAAATCAAGTTTAAAAACTGATATATTCCAGGTTTTCTTTTAAGCTACAGTTTTTCATGTTACATTAAGGATAACTTTCAGACAAAAACATCAATTAAAAACACAAGAAATATGATCATCTGCCATAGGTACTTGTTAATACTTAGTGGAAGAATCACAGCTTATTCAGTGGTAAAGTTTTAAGGGTATCATTTTTGAAAATCTATACATGCATTTCTTCAACAAATATTATTAAGTGCCCCATGAAAGCCAGACTCTGTTCTAGGTACTTGGGATACATCTTTTAATGAAACCACAAATATTCCCTCATGAAGCCTGCATTTTTTGACAGCATACTTATAATAAATAATAAATATAAGTAAAGTATAATATGTTAGAAGGTGCTAAGTACAATATAGACAGGAAGAATAACACAGTGAAAGGATAATTGTGAGTGTAGGGCTAAGGGTCAAGAAAGACTGTGATAGGGCAGCCTGGGTGGCTCAGCAGTTTAGCGCTGCCTTCAGCCCAGGGCCTGATCCTGGAGACCCGGGATTGAGTCCCACGTCAGGTTCCCTGCATGGAGCCTGCTTCTCCCTCTGCCTGTGTCTCTGCCTCTCACTCTCTGTGTTTCTCATGATTAAATAAATAAAATCTTAAAAAAAAAAAAGACTGTGATAGGAAATTTTAAACGGTGATCTAGAGCAATCTCAGGGTGAGATGTAAGACTTGAAGGTGGTGAGTTAAAAATCACATTTAGTGAGAAATCCTTTTGTGATATGCTCCTTGAACACCCCTCAAAGACCTTCAGTCAATAAGAACAAATTGCTTTGTCTTAGCAGCAACCCTGGGTAAGAAAGGTGGGTTTCATTTATAGGCCATGTGGCATGAAAAAAAAATGCATTCTGTACCATAATACCCTAGAATCAGAACCCCTGCATCAAGAGACTCACACTAGAGGAACACAGACAGCCTGAGGGAACAGCCTGCTCAGGCTCCTCCTATCACTTCCACTTAGCAGAAGCACTGAGAAGAAAGTGAGGTCTGATCAGCCACACCATGTAAATTGCATTCACTTTCCTCTCTCTTTATTTTGCATACACTTCGTCATCCTCCTCTCTCCTGTACCACTCTTCTCCCAGCAGGCAGAGTGAATTTAGATACTTTAAATGTATAATTAGACTTCATTGGATATCAGAGGTATGCCACTAAAGCCAACAAATATGGAAAGCACTCAGTAGTTACTTGGTGAAAAAATAAATGAATAGGTTAACTAAAAGACTATTACATTACATTAATCCTGAAGATCTATAGCAAATAAGTATGCATTGTTTTATTTCACTCACATAAAAAAAAAGTGCATTTGTTATTCTATGTTATCCTGTGTTGTTTTGTTATACATAACAAATATTTCAAAATGGCTACCTTGTGCCTTTTAGAACAAAGCATTAAATGCAAATCAACTCAGATAACCAGTGATTTTAAAACATGAGTACCATCATGCATTTTCCTTCATAATATTGCATTGAATGCTTCCTCCTAAAATCCTGAATTTTTATCTAGGAGCCAGATCATTCCTGGAATGCCTCCAGGTTTTTATTTCAGCTCTGACTGTGCAGAATCAGTATTACTTAACTGATAGTCCTTTTGTTAAGAGAATTTATAGTAGAAATCCTTTGGGGAAAAATAGCAAGGATGGGTATTAAAAAAAGCTCTTGTAATTGTAAAAATATTCATCAAAATAAGAGAAGGAAAATAACTTTCCCTCTACTCTTCTAGGTTCTTGGCTGAGTCTTACCTGTAATAAACAGGAGAAGAACAAATTTTGTGACATGTATACCTCCTCTATAGATGGGAGATACCCAGAAAAACTGAGTAACTCCCTGAAATGGTCCAAGTCACCATCTTAAATACAACCTCCAGCTAAAGACAAAAGATGATGGTGTGAGGTTAGGGGCATAGGAGAGGCTAGTTATGGGAGGTTGCCAGGAAAAGAATAGTAAACAAGGGTAAAGCTGTTATGCAGATTTAAGACTGTGACTTCTCCATTGATAAGAGTTTCTAGAGATTGAGAGTTGTCCTCTTCCTGGTAGAGAGAGACACCTTTACAAATGAGGATTTCCCTTATACGTGTAGCCTCTTCTTTTATAGAACAGTAATTTGTATTCCATTTTCAGAGCTTCACCTATGTCTGTTTCTTAAAAATACTCAGCTCAAGATAATTATGCTAACAAGGCATATTCTGGGTGGTAAATTTTTGTTTCCCCTTCAATTAGTAATAATGATTATCACATTTGCTGAAAAATATGTTGATTTAGTGATAGTGTTGATAAAAGAGAAAAGTTGATACTTGTTGAAAAGAAAATTTCTTTCAACCCACATCGACTTCTGCCTATTTCACCACCTCTGTAGGAAATGTAGATTTAATTACAAAATTTCTAAGGGTTTTCTTTTTTTATATATAAGATTTTATTTATTTATTCATGAGAGACAAGAGAGAGAGAGGCAGAGACGCAGACAGAGAACCAGGCTCCTCCCAGGGAGCCCAATGCGGGACTGGATCCTGGAACTCCAGGATCATACCCTGAGCTGAAAGGAGACATACAACTGCTGAGGCACCCAGGCATCCCTCAGAGTTTTCTTAGACAAATTTAGAAGTTTTTTTAGGACTTTCCAGTGTGCTAAGTGGATATTACATGACAGGGAGTCTTGTCTGAAGTTAGAAGTTTTAGAAATTTTAGAAGTTTTTTTAGAACTTTCTGTCTGAAGTTAGAAGTTTTAGAAGTTTTTTTTTAGGACTTTCCAGTGTGCTAAGTGGATATTACATGACAGGGAGTCTTGTCTGAAGGAATTTTTACTACCCTATGGAAGAAAATACGACGTATACTCTAAGGGCATATGTCAATGACTATTTGTGATACATTATATAATTGCAGTTATTCACCATAATTGTCAGTGAGCCCTCTTGCTTAACTATAGAACCCAACAGGCATTTTCTTGAGACACTGATAGTGAATGGAACATTCTGATCTTCAGACCAGAAAAACCCTAGTAGCAATGGAATACTTAGAATACCCCTTTTTCTGCCCATGATCATGTACTGAACAAAAGATGATCCCTTACCCATGATCACATGCACTTTGCCTGATCTCTTGTACTACCCTTTAACCTCTCTTTATAAAACTCCAGGTGTTGCATTTGTGGGCTGAGAGGCTGATTGTTAAGGCTTGACCCTACCACCTCCCTTAGCTGCAGACACCCAAAATAAATCTTTCCCTTTCTCTGTTCCAAACCCTTATCTCTTGAGTTATAGGCTTCTCTTAAGATGAGTTTGTTCAGCAGCTGTGTTGGGAAGCCCAGCCAAGAGCTAAGCTTTTGATTTATCCAGCTTCCTTGCTATTCTCTGGAATGGAGCTGTTGCCAGGACAGTGCACCAGGGCATACCATTCATTTCCTAAGTGAGAAATTGTAATAGATCATTTGGTAACATAATTTATTTAAGTTCTAAGACTTTGCTCAGGTACTTGGTCAACATATATCTTTGTAGATTTATATTAATTCACATCTAAGGAAGGTATTGCTTTCCTTTAATGTGGTCTATCATCAAGAAAAATCTGGAAAAGCAAATTTACTATTCAAATATATACAAATGTATTGAAACTACAAACGCACACACATACATCAAAACACAGTCTCTGAACACACACAACTGCATGATACAAGTACAAAACAATCTACTTTTGTTTACTATTTGTACTTATAGAAGTTAGGATAAGATGGAAATGTATTTTAAAAAGATGGAAATGTATTAACTTTCGTGTGTAGTGTTTGCTTCAGCAGCATATAAATTTTTGTGTGTATATATTAAGAATTTATAGAAATCCTACTGTATACTAATACAATGTTTAATATGGTTATTTGTATTTTAACGTTAAATCATTTATATACAACTACTTGTTACCCAACTTTGTTAGCATAGCATAAGTTAATATTAATATATTTTCTTTTAAAGTTAAAAATCACTTTGAATCTCGAGAAACATTACTTTTTCAATATGCAGAAATCATGAAACTATATATATACTAAATTGAAACAGTAATGACAAATTTTGCCATACCACAGGTATGGCTATGTTGTTTTTTTGTTTTTTTGTTTTTTTTTTCCCCACTATACCACCTGATGGCTAGTCTGTCTTGTCATATTTGAGCTTTTATTTCATTGGGCTATCAGATTTAATTGGTTTATTTTCTCCTTTGGTTTTCTTGTGAGATCTACTATTCTGTGACAACCCTCCTACTTGTACTTGATTTAGCAACACAAAAGGATAATATCCATAAAGATCATTAGCCCTCATAATGATCTTGCTCCATCAAAAAGTTTCTTAAGCACTTGACTCATTCTTTGGAACTTAAGAATACCTAGTGTGTGTATTGGGGACCTGGAGATGAGGTGAGGGAGTAATTTTTCCTCTATCCTTCTAATTTCTTGGCTGAAAACCTCTGTAATAAAAGAAAGATTAACCAAAGGAAAACAAAAGTTTAGTAATATGTATACCTCCTATATACACAGGAGATACCTAGGAAAACTAAGTTGACTCCTGAAATGGCCCAAGTCATCACCTTAAATACCATCTGCAGATAAAGACAAAAGAAAGATGTTGGGGGTCAGAGAGGCCAGTTGAGAAAGATTACCAAGAAGAACACAGTGAAGTAGAGTGAGGTTGTTAAGGCAGATTTGAGTCTGTGCCTTCTCTCTTGATTAGAGTTTCTAGAGATGTGGTTATCCCCTTTTCTTGGTACAGAAAGGGAGATACCCTTTCAAATGGAGATTTCTCTTATAAATATAAATGACCTTTACAAAAGGGTGGCTTCTATTTGGTTTTCAGAGCTTTCCATATGTCTGCAGCTCCTTAAAACTTACCAGCTCAAGATGTGCCAAAGAAGCATATTTTGGGGTGGCAAATTGTGCTTCCTTTCAATTTCACCTTGAAACTTCCCCAGAAGTTTCACAATCCAGAACCTGAGTTGATAGATTGCTCCATTATTCCATTAAACCCATGTCTGAGTCCTGAAAATAGGTCAGTTCAATTAAACTACTGTTTCCTTTTAAGAGGTGGTCTTATAGATGGGCTTCCAAAATGAGTCTTTTATTGTGCTAGCAATCAGGTATTTAATAAGAAGTATTTCTATGGAAAAAGATAAACAAGGTTTAACAATTACCACAAACTATAATCCAGTTTGTGAGACAAGGGGGCAGCCAATTGAGATTTCTGTATGTCAGGTTCAAATCATCTTCAAAGTTTGACTATCTGTGATGATGTCAGGTGTTAATTGAACTTTCTGAGCAGCTGACATATCAGCAGGGACAGAGGGTTGTCTGTATGAGCTGTTGTGATTATTTTTCTTAAGTTTATATCAAGTTGTTCACATTCAGTTTGGAGAGCTTTGGGAAAAAGGCAGTTTTTTTTTTTTCTTGGTCATTTCAAATTAGAAGGATGGGGGGACTGGAAAGTAGTTTGGAGAGTTGTAGTTAGGTATTTGAGGAAATTGTTAGAATTCAGGATCTGGTCCAATTTATAGGTAGAAGACAAAATTTCTAAGATAATAAACTGGACTAGAATCTATTATACACAGGGATACGTTACTAAAACATAATTTTCTCTATAACACCCTAATTTTTACCAAAAATAATCACAGTGGGACTAATTTGTTTGCAAAATAAGTTTAGTCTTACTAAACCTGACTTGATTATTTATGTAAATGCTGGAAGAATAGTGATTGAACATACAGGTTCTTTTTAGGTCTGCTTCACTAGAACTTTCATACTGAATTTTAGATTGAACTTTTAAAAGCCTTGAGGCTGAGAATCCAAGCCAAGAACTCACCATCAGACTTTGCCTGCAATGCCTAGAGATTTGGGTTAATTTCTCTCTTCTTGAGGTCCCAAAAATATCCTAAGGATTCTGAACCTTCCAGAAAGTGACCTTTCTTATTTATCTGGTAAGGCTGCTGGAATTCCTGTAAGCAAGGCACCATGCTGCTTTTCCAAGGAGTTTTATTGGCTCCATAAAATGAAACTTAGTTCCTTGAAGCTGTCTGGTAATGTTTAATTCTATGTATATTCTCAAAAATGACATTCCAGTTGAAGCATTAATAATATAGTATGTCCAGTTTGTGGAAGCACATTCTAAGAACAGATTCTGCTTAAACTTATGCATATAAATATATCACCTTAAAAATAAGAATAATCACTAAAAGGTTTTAATACTAGAGGGAACAGATAGGGAGAAAATTAATTATTTCATCTTTGTTCACAAAGATATACCAAATTGCTGTAATTCATACTTAGCTTAATGGAAAAGAGAAAAAAATTCCTTAAATCTAGAAAAAACAAAACATTAAAGAATCACAATGTTTCAAACAAAGTCATAAGTATTTTCTGTTTCATGAGTTTATTCAGCCCCATGGTTTTCTATTGGTTCTGGAAATTCTTATCCAGTAGAGTTTTCTGGTCTTGAAATGATTGGAAAGCTGTTTTCCAAAGTACCTGTCAGAGTCCTTCTTTTTTCTTTTTTTTTTTTTTATTAAGATTTTATTTATTAGAGAAAGAGAGAACATGAGCAGGGGGAGTGGTAGGAGGAGAAGCAGACTGAACAGGGAGCCCTCTGAATATGGAGCCTGGTGTGGAATTTGATCCCAGAACCCCAGGGTCATGACCTGAGCCAAAGGCAGACACTTAACTAACTGAGCCACCCAGGTACCCCTGTCAGAGTCCTTTTCTTGAATATCCTTGAGGATTAAGCACTTTTTCAAAAGCATCAGAATAAAACAAAAATTGTCAATAAATGACAAACACTTAAAAATAGCTCTGGCTCAGGTTCTGATGAGAGCTCATTGCAAATAATTGACAAAGAAATTTGATAATTTCCATGACATGCTTTTTAAGGCAATAACTATAATTACAGATGAAAACTTTACACCAGAATATACCAATTTCTAGAAATTTCATACAATTTCTGGAACTCTAATATTAATAACATATATCCATTCAAATAGAATCTAAGAAAGTTTAGCATCATCTATTTGGCAGTGCTTCCCATGTAATTTAACATAGTAAATAAGTCTAACTAGCTTAAAATCTCTTTTTCCAAGGAGAGAGAATGATTCTTTTAACATGTTCCAAAGACCCTCTGGAACATCTCAAAGTTAGTTCTAGGTCAAATGACTTCATTTAGAATTTGATTTGGGGAAACTTGTCAAAAATATTAAAAAGCTTGGGAGGACCTGAGTGGCATAGCGGTTGAGTGTCTATCTTTGGCTCAGGTCATGATTTTGGGGTCCTGGAGTGGAATCCCGCATCAGGCTCCCTGCATGGATCCTGCTTCTCCCTCTCCCTCTCTCTCTGTATCTCTCATGAATAAACAAATAAGTGAATCTTCTAAAAAATATTAAGTTTGGGCACATGACTAAATAGAATTACAGATCATTTAGAAACAATACTTTATTTAGCAGAGTGACAAACATATTTTTTTATTTTTTTAAAGATTTTATTTATTCATGAGAGACAGAGACAGAGAGAGAGAGGGAGGGAGAGAGAGAGGCAGAGACGCAGGCAGAGGGAGAAGCAGGCTCCATGCAGGGAGCCCCACGAGGGACTCGATCCCGGGTCTCCAGGATCACGCCCTGGGCTGAAGGCAGCGCTAAACCGCGGAGCCACCCGGGCTACCCCCGACAAACATTTTTAAAGGCAATACAGATACATAAGACACATAGTTGGGAACAAAGCTTAGCTCTTTTTAATACTGAGAAGATTCAGTTTTCTTAAGCAATCAAAGATGTGATAAAGACAAACGAAGTACAGGAAATTATTTTGAGAAAACACAAACTCTTTGCTTTCTAGTATGATTGTTGTGGGAAGCAAAGGCAAAAGAAAAATTAAATTTCCTTACTACTTACAGCCCATTGACAAATCCTTGAAACCATCAGAGTGACTTTCCTCTAGGAACTCAATTGCCTCAATGTTGATACTTTGCTAAGGGCAAAAGGCAGTCTTAACCGGACTCCCAGGATCGGTTAAGTCTACTTTAACATAAAAATTCCTTTGGGAACTTCCTTTATCTCTACCCCCAGGATACTTGTTGGCAGTCATCGCCCAAGCATATGACCCACAGATACATGACGTCTGGAGGGTCTCATGACTAAGGTTTTATTAGCCAGTAATAAATGACCTTTTCCTAACAATAGGTAGTCCCCTGAAGGTCCTAGAAACCTTGCTTCCAAAATTCCTTACAGACTTATGTTATCCCTAACCCCCTCCCAACTTGAAAGTATATAATTGGATACTCCTCATGACCCTACTGCAGCTATTTCTGCCCACAGGTCCTGTCCCTGTGTTTTAAAAAAATCGCCTTTTTGCACCAAAGACGTCTCAAGAATTCTTTCTTGGCCTTTGGCTGCAGAACCCAGCCAACATCTTTCCAAATCAAGATTAGCTAAGAAACTGAAAGTCTTCCCTTTATATTTTATCAAGATCAGACCAATAGCCCATAAAAACAGATGTCCTGCTAGGGGAGATAAAATTTAATTGTACTTTTACCTAGGTACACTATTAATGTTAAAGCCCATTAAAACAAACCAAAACAAAATATTATAATAAATTTATTCAGTTATCACTAGCTTAATGGTCCAAGATTAAATTCTCTCTCCTACTCTCTTCCCAACTTTCTGTATCCATTTACTTTGACTTTTATTCTCCCCTTTCCTATTCTGGAACAAACTTTAGGACAAAATTACTTCCATTTCCTTCAACAAATTGCATGCCATACCTCATACCTTTCTTTAGTGAAAAAAAAAACATATTTTCTTGCATATAAAATTATTTCCCTTCTTATTTCTAGTAGTTTTAATTACATTTATTAGGATTCTTAACCCACATAAATTGTAATTTATAGCAAAAGCTAAGAAAGAAGAAGCTGTAAACTGCATATTACACCAGTATTCTTTAGAATGGTAAATTTGTTAATGCATTTCATGATTTCTAGAAACATGTACCCCCTTTAAAAGTACGGTTTTTCAATGTGGCAGAAGATATATATACTAACAGACTTGAATATAATTAGTTTCTCTGTAACAGGGAGCCAAAAGTAGATTAAACCTATATTTAGTAACTAATGGTCAGTATTTTATCTTATTTGGAAATGATCTAGATATTCAATAAATTTATACCATTTAACTTAGCTCAGCAAAATTCTTAGGGTAGAAGTTACCAAAGAGATATGGAAAGCTATTTAAGCAGGTATATCATAAACATATAACTGTTGCTGAAAAGTTCACCTAAGAGCCCTTATTCTACTAATACCTAAATCACTTGCACCCTACAATTATGTTTAGTTTACCCACAAAAACTATGTGAGACTTTAGACAAAGTCTACCATCATCCTGTTGTTTTCTTACAAACTCTGTAACAGAGATAACATGAACTTATTGACTAATAAAATCAGGGAAAATAAAAGTTGTATGTCTGCATTATATTTGTTGACAACCCTGAGTATATGTCTATTTTTATTAAACCAACAAACTTCACTTTGCTTTTATTCACTGCAAAACATCCCATATCACATGAATTTGAAGCAAATATTTGGATTGGTTTTTATATTTTTGAGTTTTAGAAATACTTTATATAGCACATATTTTAAGCAATTTAAATTGAGCTCTTTTACAAATCAATTTTAGTGATATCATCCAGAGATTAAAAGATAAAGTCATGCATTTACATCACATATAGACACGTGTAAGCATATAGGCAGACTCAAGAAGAGATCTTACAACTTTCAGTCTAAAATTTTAGCTATGAGTCATGTACGATACTAAACTCATTAGTTTATAAGAGAACAGCTGGGTCCAAATTGTGTTTCTTGCTCAGATGGCTAAGGCTTTTTATTCTAATACTTGTGAGGAAGACATCAGGATATTTCATTTACTCTTTTCCAAATAATTCCTTTTTTCTCCTTCTGATGAGAAACATCTTCCTAAAGTTTGCATTTCAAAGAATGACTCTTAGGTTATAGAGAAGATGGGTAGGAAATTTACATCTCAAAAATCTACCAAGAGGTATCCAGATTTTCTCCAGAATGGAATTTGAGGGTATATTTGCCTATTATCAGTGTTCTGAAGTAATTGCTGTTTAAGTTTTTCCTATTTCTCTTAGGCAAAGAACAGTTCTGTCCAGTGTACTGGTCTTCTGCAAGCATTTTGAGATGAATTTTGAGAAGAGGTTTAGGGAGTTAATAAAAAAGGAGAGATGGATTATGCATCGCTTCTGGAACTGTGCCTCTGGTTTTACAAAGATTTGCAAGACAAAGAAGTTACTTCTAATTTCTCAAAAAACTGGGGTTGAGGGACACCTGGGTGGCTCAGTGGTTTAGTGCCTGCCTTCTACCCAGTATGTGATCCTGAGACCCACATGGGCTCTCTGCATGGAGCCTGCTTCTCCTCTGCCAGTGTCTCTGCCTCATTTTCTGTGCTTCTCATGAATAAATAAATGAAATCTTAAAAAAAAAAACTGAGGTTGAGCTGAATGATATCAGGGGACTAACCTAACCACCCAACTACATTTTCAATTTGCTTTATAGCAGAAGAAGATTTCTCATTAAGAACTCAAAAGATTCTGTGTTATGGAGCTTCAGGGCTTAATGCAGTAGGCCGCTGTATAATATGCATAAAGCATTTAGCAGAGGCCTTCAAATGGTCTCCTTTTTTTCTGAGTGTACAATTCAACCGAAGACCAACTTAAACTTAAGGGGGAGAAAGCTTTTGCTCCTATTAACCTCTGAACTTTGGCCTCTAGCTAATCCATTTCCTGATCATTTGTAGGAAGCTGGAAGAAATCCCCATCTGTTTGTGAAAGGGAGAGGGGCTCCCCCAGGGGACCAGTCAGCTTGTCTGATAATTACAGTATAATCATAGAAAGGAAGAACCTTAGCCACCTGTCAAAGTTCCTGTGAATGGGGCTGTGAATGTCCACTATTTTTTTCTAACTGTTCTCTAAATTTGGTAGTAGCTTATGAAAGTACAGGTTAAAAAACAAACAACTTCATATTTTCATCTTGTTAAGGGCATCCATAATGCAAGCCATTATACTTCTTTTGTCTTCTTTGTTTTTTGTCTTCTTTTCAATTTGGTTTTTCCATAGGTACCAGTAAGACAATTCTGTAGAAAAAGAACTCTAATTTTTTTTTTCAAATATAGGATTTTTTTAATTCAAAGTAACCATCATTTAATCATTGACAAATAGTATCTTATATTAATCTCAGTAGCATTCTTATATTAATCTCAGTAGCAGCTCAAATCAATAAAGGGTTTTTATGGTTGAACATTGGATTCAAGAGGCATCCCAAAAGAAGGTGCAAAGATGCAGCCCTCAAGAGATCCAGAGAGTTTACCTTCAAAGTTAGCCTAGGAAAGCAAAGACCTGTGTTGTCACAGCTGATGAGAATGAGAATGTGCCTCTAGTCACAGACTCTCTAATCTGTGACACCAAGCATATGCTACTGGCATGGGACTTTTCCAGCACTAATGAGACAATGAAAATTGAGACTACAAAGGCCCCTATGGAGTAGGATCTTTTATAACAAACTCCCCTGAGAGATGGCATAGTTGGACAAAGAGATACTGCTTCTGGGATCCATAGTCTATTGGCTTGTATGCCAGATGCATATGGACACATTCATTTTCCAGCTGACAGAGAACAGAGAATGTTCTCACTAGTCACAAAGCCAAACTCTTATGACCTAGAATAAGTCAAAAGAAAGCCTCATCTTAGACTATGGTTCTTTTATGACAAATGACACAAAAGACATCAAAAACAAGCAAAAACAATGGCCCATCTCTCGGTGAAAAGAGGATCAATAAAAAACAAGATTACTCATAAAAATCTTTACCAAAGTCACTATACCCAAGGAACCTAGCTCACACGAATATTTTCTCCTGTTAATCTAAATTTGGAAAAGAAGTGATAAGAATTTTTTATCTTCTCCCTTGACCAGACACTATAGAGATACCTAGGATTGCTGACCATCCTTTGCCAGCTTCTGCCATTTTTCCAGGATTCCATCTGCAGGCTCCAGAGCAAGTTACTTCAACAGATCCCTACTGAGGTTACCAAACTGTAGCATAGGAAAAATAATTTCTCCTCTAACCTCCTAGGTTCCTGGCTGCAACCACCCCTATAGTAAAACAGGAGGAAAACAAGTTTAATCACGTACACCTCCTATATACATGCAAAATACCCTGGAATACTGAGTACTTTCCCAAATGGCCAGGCCAGCACCTTACATCCCCAGCTAAAGACAGAAGAAGGATGTTGGGGCTCCTCATGTTATGAAAGATTACAGGAAGAACACAGTAAATGAGGATAAGGTTGTTATGCAAGTTTAGGTCTGTGTCTTCTCCACTGATGAGTTTCCAGAGATTTGGTCATCTTCCTTTTCCTTGTGTAGAGAGGGGCACACACCCTTACACATGGAGATTTTCCCTTATAAACATAAATGTCTCTTAGAAAAGGGTAACTTGTACCTGGGTGTCAGAACTTTTCCTGTGTTTGTAGTTTCTTAAAAATAACCAGCTTAAGGTAATCCTTAAACCAAAGAGGCATTTTGGGGGTGGCAAATTCTGCTTTTCACTAACTTTTTTTTTTCCAGTAAAAGAATTGGGTAATGATTTCAAAGAGAAAAGGCATTAAAATGTGAGATTATTAGTGTTTCCAAATAAATACATAAACTTTTTATAGCTTACAGTGTAGAGAGCTAAAGAAAACATTTCCATAAATGTTTGACTTTGTACGACTTTTCAGAACACTGCATTACAGAAAGTTTCCTAAAAGAGAGCCACATATAACATTAACCTCATGCTCTGTGAAGTCAGAGTACCAGGAAATTATACTCATGTGATGCTACATTGTTAAAATGGTAATTAGAATCTTAAATTTATAAAGCTGAATTACTGTGGAGACAATTTATACCAAAGGGTGTAATTGTGGAGACAATTTATACCGAAGAGTGTAATTTACAATTTGGAGTACTTAAGTTACAGTTTTTTACATATCAGAATTACTTCAGATTTGTCACTATTTTTATGAATTTTGTGCTTATAAATTGATTATGGATTTAGATTTAATCCATCAAAAATAAAATTTACTTAAGGTACAGTCTAATATAGAATAGTTTTCAGAAAAAAAACTAAACAAGTTCACTATTTTATCGCATTGAAAAGTATAACCTGGAAACTGATAAATTATTTATTTTTTAAACTTAAGAAAAGACTAATATAGAATTGGAAATACTTTTAAAAGTACTTTTACTTTTAAAAAAGTAAAATACTTTTACTTTTTAAAGTACAAAAAATACTCAATATTGTTCCAAAAATGTCCCATTAAAGTATTTTTTAATTTGTGGGAAAGTTGCTACAAACTCTAATTGAGTCTGAAAAGATTAAATTTTCTTCTTGGAGGGAGCATCAGTAATGATTCATCCTTTAACCATAAGAAATATGAAGCTAAAAAAATAAAGAAAATAAAAAAAAGAAATATGAAGCTAAAAGGAACTTAATGCGAATTATAAAAATATACAATAATTAACTTGGTGTGAGTATATGTATTTTCTTCTCTTTAAAAAGCTTTCCTCCATTTTGATTTTCTAGTATGTTAAAATGAACATAAAAACATGAACCATTATCTATAAATATATCACATATACATAAACATATATATTTTGGCATTTCAAATATAATGGACAGTAGCCTATTCTAATTATTACTGAAATCCAAGCTTAGCTGCCTGTCATTGCTGGAAAAGCCAAAACTCAAGATAGGAAAGAAATATGAACTTTATTCAGGAGGCCGGCCAGCTGCTTAGAAGGTGATCTCTGGCCGAAAGATGCCTGGCCTAGGGATTTTTTAAAAGGAGTTTAGGGCAGTTAATCAGTAAAGGGGGTGCAGTGGTCCATAACATTTCTTGATTATGTGCAGACTCATGGTGCCAGTTATACACATTATCTCAGCACTCAGGGGTTATACAAAGGGGTCTGGTTCCTTAGTGCCTGAGGCATGTGCAAGGTGGTCTGGTTTCTGTTCTGTGATGTGCAGAAGTGCTCTGTTCTTTCTATGAAAAAAATGCATGATCTATAAACATGCAAAGAAAAGTTAATCACATAGACTAAGGGTGTTTGTTAGATTTTAAAGATTAGTAGGGGGTCAAGATGGCTTCTATTCCTCACTGTTGGTTTTATCATTCCATATCTATGGGATTAGGAGCAAAGGTCCTTCTTCTGTAGCTACTTTCTGTTGATTGGGGATGATGTAGAGATTTTGGAGTGGAAGATTTTTACAGTGTGGGAAAATCTTGTTTCTGGCATTTCCACTGTAGGGAATAGGAAGGGCTTCTCTAAGCCAGTGTGAATAGTGCAGGTTCCTCCTTGACAGACGCAAAAAGTCAACAACCAAAGGGAAAGAAAACAAGAAATACAGTAATGCTTAATAGGACATATTTCCATTAGGAAGGAATTGAAGTTAACCAACTGCTAAAAGGGTCTAGAACTAGGGCATCTGTAGCAGTGATTTGATTATTTAAATCTTTCAGGACTTCAGTTACATTCTTTGAGTAATGTGAATATGCAACATTCTGTCTTAATGAAGACACATGTCCCTCTTTGGGCTGCAGTCAAGATATCTAGGGCTATTTGGTTTTGGCAGACCACTTTCCAAATCTGTGGGTGACTGCAAATCAGATTTGGTTAAAGGTAACTGTTGAATGCTTGTCTAAGACTGCCACTCATAATTTTACATTGATAGAGGTGGCTCCTAGAACAAATTGGCCAAGGGAAAAACAATATCAAGAAGCCCTCTTTACCTCATATCTAGCTTTATCTATATCCTAATTATGAGAAATCACTGGCAAGTGGGAGAAGACTTGTTTGGGAATATGGACAGCTCCAAGTGCATCCTCTATCGAATCATAAGGAAAATGGGACCACCTACTATTTCCACAAGTCCGTAACTAACGCCATGGAGAGAGTATGCTCCAGGTTGGCTCCGTAAAAGTCAACCTTTGTTCCCTAAAGCTGTCTGATCTTATCTGAGTCCATGTTTGTCTCTCTCAAATATGACATTCCATTCAAAGCCTTGGTAATATAACCAATGTTCTTCCAAAGGTGTCCAATGTGTCCCCTTGTAACAAGGGGAACAGATTCTTACTGAATTGTAATTATTCTTACAAATATTGTAAGAATATTAAAATATTCTTACATGAAAGAAAATACTCAAATAATTATAATTGCCATGAAAGAAAGAGTGCTCATGGAGAGTTTCTGATTTCTGGAGAGTTCAGATAGGGAGAAAATTTATTCACAAAGGAATATTTGATTATATTCTGTAAGTCATAGATATCTTAAGAGAAAGTTTCCTTAATCTAGAAAAACAAGTGTTAAAAAGCCAACAATATTTCCAGCAAGTCATAAAAACTGTAATCATCTTCCTCAATTCATTTAGTCCATGTTTCTAATTTTGTTCTGTTTGAATGCAGCTTTTCCATTGGTTCTAGAAATTCTTACTCAGTTTAGTTTTATGATCTTGAAGATATCAGAAATGTGTATTTTATAAAAGTCCTTTTCATGAATTTCCTTGAAGATGAAACACATTGTGCAAAAGCAGGACAATAACTATAAATGGCAAAAGATTAAAAAATGGACATGGTTAAAGATCTGCTGAGAGTTCATCATAATGCAGTTGACAAATCCAGTTATTTCTGTGACATGCAACATTTCAGTAATTAGAAGTTGATGACCTTATACAAGGACATAATAAAACTTTAGGAATTTCATGTATTCTCTGGAACGGTTATGTCATTTACCCATACAACTGAAGACTTTTCATCATTTGTTTGACAGTGATACCAAATAACATACCAAATTAATAAGCTTAATTCATTAGAAGATTTAATTATTTAGAATTCAAATCTTTGGGAAGTTTGTTAAAAACCTCAAAAAGTTATAAAGTACATGCCTAAATAGGAATTATAGATCATTATAAAATTCAATACTTAATTATCTATTTAACCAAAGTGGTGATAAAAGATTCTGCAGAAGTTTATATAGTTGCTAGCAAAAATTAGCTCCTTTAATATTGAGAAGTTCCAGTTGTCTTACATAATCAAAGACACGATAAAGACGAAACTTTGAAATTTTGGTTTTCTGGGCAGGTAAAAGAAAAGAAACTTTGTGTGCAATTTCTTATAAAGAGCAGACCAACAGTCCAAGAAAACGTTATCTTTTTAACAGAAAGAAAAGCAGAATTTCAATCTTATACTAGTGTACTTTTTAAACTCATTAATTCCGATCTTAGTCCTGACCATACTTAATTTTTTTTTTCCCGAGGATTTCCCTTCGCAAACCTTCTACAACTTTCTTTTTACATTCAGATTGTGTCTTAAGACTACGATCTCTAAATAACCAGTCTCATTTTAGGATGAAATTACTTTCTTTTCTTTTCCCTGAACAAAAACGTATTCCAATTCTTTATATCTTTATCAAAACACATCATACTTTCCCTGCCTACAATGTTACTTACCTTATCATTTCTAGCAATCTCAATTACATTTATCAGAATTTTTACTCTTAGAAGCCTAGTCTTTAGTGAAAACTAAGTACTAACCATTTCTGTTAAACCAGAATTCTTTAGACTGACAATTTGAGTATATTTTCAGACTTTCAGATTTTTAGAAACATGGTTGTTGTTTTTCCCATAGTACAATCTGCAATAATAAAGCATGTTTAGCAGCAGACCCAAGTATCCTGTTTCTCTGCAATAGGAAGCCAAAAACAGACAAACCTATGTTGAGTAATCAATGCTTTAGTATTCTTATTTGGAAAATACTTAGTTTTCTAACTGAATTTAACCCGATTTATCATTTAATGTAGGAAAACTTTGAAGTTTCAGATTACAAACTGAAAACTATAAGCTTTGTCCAACCTACTTGTTCTTAACAATTACCCATGAAAACTGTATGAGACAGGGAAAATTAACCATTTTAAGTCATTTTTTTTTGTTGACAAACTTCAACAGATACAACATGAATTAAATAAATACAGGTAGAGCAAAGCTGATTATCTATATTATATTCAGTATTGATAACTCCAATAATATGTCTGTTTTAACTAAACCAATAACCTTGCATTAACCTTAATATTGAGTGTTGCACCGTGTCCACTAAAAAGTCAATCAATTTATTTCCCACTGGGAATTTTTACCTGTGGGGAAATCTGAAATGGGTGGTTTAAGTCCAGTGGAGCCCCTGAATCCTTTCATGTTGATTTGGGAGCTGCTTCAGTTTGAACCTTATAAGGAGGTGGTTTAGCAGCTTGGGACGGGGGAAGCTCTTTGTTCCTCAATAGTGAGGGTAAACCAAGCAGGAGTCAATGGCACCAAAGGCCCAGTGGAGGGTATAGGAGCCAGCCATGTGAATCATTCCCATTGTGCTGCAGAAGGCAGAAAAGGTGGAGGCAGAGGCCAAGGGTGCTGCCAGAAAGGCTGGAGGCAGATTCACAATTAGGATTAATATTTCCTTCTATCTCCTACTTCTCCTTCCTGCAAAACAGTTTTTTGTTTTTGTTTTTGTTTTCTTTCTGATTACTTTTTAATTCTCTGCACCATTTATTTAAAATGTCTTTTTTTTAAAGATTTTATTTATTTATTCATGAGAGACACACAGAGAGAGGCAGAGACTTAAGCAAAGGGAGAAGGAGAAGCAGGTTCCCCTAGGAAGCCAGATGTGGGACTCGATCCCTGAACTCCAGGATCACGCCCTGAGCTGAAAGCAGATTAATGGCTGAGTCATCCAGGGGTCCCTAAAATAGGTTTTAATGGCTTTTCTTTGGGAAGACAAAGAGTATCTCTCCCCTCTACCTAGACAAAAGTTCAGAAAGAACATAAGAGAAACAAAACTATGTTTAAATACTACTACTAATGTTACTACTCAACTGCACAACCCAAGATTTAGTCCTGGACCATGCATCACAACCGAATGTAATGTCATTTTAAATCTTGACTCTAAGTTTTATTTTATTTTTATCTATTTTTTTAAGTAGACTCCATGCCTAGTGTGGAGCCCAATGTAGGGCTTGAACTCACAATCCTGAGATCAAGACCTGAACTGACATCATGAGTTGGATACTTAATGGACTGAGCCACCCAGGCACCCCAAATCTTAATTCTGATTTTTAAAATTGGATTAGCCTCTTCCATTTCTGGAAAACTTCTAAGCATACAGAAAAATAGAAAAACTAGTACCATTAACATCTGCATAGCATAGCTACCACATGGATTCAGTTAATTAAGAGTCTGTTATTATGTCTCTTTAGTCTCTTTAATTAAAACAATCCCCAATTTTTAATGGCACTTATTTTTTTAAGTGTCAGTTGTGTCAGAATACCACACATTTGGAATTTTTCTGATAGTTGACTTGTAGTATTGTTTTACATATCCATCCTCTCCTGTGTTTCCTGTATATTGAAACTTAGCCCCTTAAGCTTGAATTGCTTCAGGTTAGATGTTTCTAACTTGCTTTAGACTCTCAGTAGGCAGAGCTAGGAAATATTCTATAGTAAATTATGAAATGATGTTGATAGTTTCCATTTAAATATTACATTACAGGTTCTTTAACTTTTATTTTCATAATTATATTTCTTTTCTCTAGTCTTGCAATACCTTGGGTAACTAGTAACATTTGATTTAAATAGGTGAATCTTATGATATCTATAAATAGCTTCAAAGTTATTACAATCGTATTAATATAATTTTACTACTGAATCAAGTCTATATTTTTTGTAGTCCTTCTTCTGGGTCCGTATGCTATAGTCAACTAAGGAAGTGCAACCAGAGAATGGGACCAAATCACATTAAAATATTTTTTTTCTTGGGGCATCTCAGTGGCTCAGCATTATGGAAATGCTATGTGGTATATGTGAATGTGTATAATCAGGGCAGAGTTCTAGAAATAGCATTGTTGAGTAGAGGATAAAACCATATATAATTTTGATTTTTTAAAATCCCTTTGATAGGGAATTATTGCATATGAAAATGCCGTTTTTTAAAAGGAAAAAAATTAAAAGAAAGGTAAAAAATGTTTACAATGTTCGTATGATAGAAAGACATCTATCTTTAAGTAAGTAAAATATATTAGTATTATGAAACTGCCTCAGGTCCTTGAGACAACTTAGTCATCTTTAAACTTTAGCAAATACCCTTAGCCCATATGATTAGCTAACCTTTCTTTGTGTATCTCTAGATCATGCATTCTTTCCTAGAAAGAACAGAGCACTCTGAACATCGCAAAACAGAAACCAGACCCCCTTGCACAACCTCTGAGCATTGAGATAATGTCAGTAGCTGGCACCATGGAGTCTGTGCATAATCAAAAAATGTTACTGACCACTGCCCTGCACCCCTTTACTGATTAACTGCCCTAACCCTCTTTAAAAATCCCTAGGCCATGGGCAGCCCCGATGGCCCAGCAGTTTGGCCTTTGGCCTGGGGTATGATCCTGGAGACCCAGGATCGAATCCCACATCGGGCTCCCTGCATGGAGCCTGCTTCTCCCTCTGCCTGCGTCTCTGCCTCTCTCTCTCTCTCTCTCTCTCTCTCTCTGTGTGTGTGTGTGTGTGTGTGTGTGTCTGTCATGAATAAATAAATGAAATCTAAAAAAAAAAAAAAATCCCTAGGCCAGGCAGAAGCCTTGAAGATGGCCTTTGGACAAAAGTGCTCCCCAGTTGCCCAACCTCCTGAACAAAGCCCATATTTCTCTCCAATTAACACTCTTGAGTTTTGGCCTTTCCAGAGATGAAGCTGAACTTGGGTTTGGTAACAAATTTTGGTGAGCCAGCACCACTGTGGCACCCAGTTCCCCTGGGAATCCTGAGGCAGTGTCTGTGGCACTGCCAGGGGTCATCTGTAGTTGAGCAGATGAAGTAGTTGGCCATAGCAGCATGCAAAAGCTTACTCATTTGTTTGCAGAGTTAACAATGGTCATATGCTAGATGACCAGGGGAGAAGATTAGTTGTTCAGGGCTAGTTGGCCTTGAGAAGAAGCCAGAGGGAACTGGCCCTGTAACTGCTCAGACTGTTTCTGTCTTGGGGAAACTCCCTACTGATTCCCAACTGCTGCTGTTGGTTTCATTTTTTGGCTTGAGTGAAAAGGAAGGAGCATTTGGGGCAAGCTGATGAGCTTCTGGAGCAGGTAAGTATATTGGAGTGCCCACTGACACAAGTTTCTCGTTTGTGAAGCACCTCGTGCTTTCGTCTCATTGTCCATGCTTTTCCCATTAGGAAGGTGCAGCTTTGAAAAGAAACTAAAAGGGACTTAATAACCACTGATTTACTTGGAATTTGGAACAGATTTGTTTTGGTGTATATGTGTGAGTTGTATTGTGCTAAATTTGTCTATAATGGGAAGTTCCATCTCTGTCCTGCCAAAGAGCCCATTAGGCCGAATTCTCAGTAAGTGGAGGAGATACAACCTGAAACTTGAAAGGGCCAGTGCTTGAAACCAGTGCTTGAAAGGGCTCTGATGATATTTGATTAATGAAAACTATTACAATGAAACCTATTGACATAGACAATAAGAAGCCATTAACTAGGAAAAATAGCAGAAAGTTTAATAACTTACAAAAACAGAATGTATGGATGGTTTCATTTTGGTTAAAAAAATGAAAATGAATATTCAAAAATTGATGTGATCATCTCCATTTGATAGGAATATGAATTCATATTCCTACCAAATACAATAGGATATTGTATTTCCTTATTTCTACTTACCTCTTTTTGTCATATTTTGCAGTGAACATATGTGCCTTCATAATAATTTGTAATTGTAATGTAGAAATACATTTTATTTAATAACTTAATTTAATAATAATGTAAATAATTATTTTAAAAAAGCAATTCTGCAACACTGCTATAATGAATACAAAATTATGTTTGTACAGTGTATTTGACTTCAAAATAAAAGTAAAATACATACAAAATAAAATAACTCGGAAATTTTTGAGGAACCAAAGTATTAAGATATTTTTGTTCTTAAATATAATTATTAAAATATTAAATATTGGGTTTTTTCAAATTTGACAGTATTGAATTCATCATATTTTAATGTCCAAGATGATTAATCTATTTTGTAACCGATTTGCTTAATTTACAATTCATCCAGAGTGGTTAATCGTAAAAAAGAATTGTATCTTTCGAGTTTTTGTTATTCTTACAGTGTAGTCACGGGGAAACATTTATCCTCATTAGTTTAGCTTTTGTATTTCCTTGCAGTCCTCTCCATGTTCTACTCACTAAAAATGAGGGAGAAGTACTGGGGCTTTTTGTCCTCACCACAGAATGAGGGCAACAATATTGTAAACTCTCTGACAAGAGAAATGTTGCTATGACATATTTTCGCAACATTTGTGTCTCTGAATATATTCAACCTATTAAAATCTTTTTTCCTTCATTTTCCTAACTTTTTTTAGAATATTGAAAGGTAAATATGTGTTAGAATTTTATTGAAAATATGAATATAAGGAGGATTAAAATATGCTGGAAAACAGGACTCCAGGTTTATAAAATACAAAAATATAACAGTATATTTCCTCTGTCTTTTCACATTCATTCAGCTGGCATTTGGGGAGCAAGTACTGAAATGTTTATTTGCTAGTCTTCATGATTCTGCAGACTTCTTAATTTATTTAAACATGTTTGGTTGGCAAATACATAACTGACTCAATGTTTGACACATACTTATAGTTCAGTTTCCTTTTGTCTCAAGGCATTTCACCCTTTTTCATTTATACTGTCATTTAAAAAATAAAAATAAAAAGCAGTATCCCTGGCACTGAGACTGTAGCAATGAACAGGAGATAGACAAATATTAAAAAACAAAATTCAATAGAGTAAATTTGCAGATCTAATTGGCTTTATTCAATGATTCATTAATCAAGCAATATCCTATCTACCAAAGAGAATGGAATTCTGGAGAATTCTATTCTGTACAAATAGAAGACTTTTATAGGCTGAATGGGAAGTGATGGGAAAGGGAATTTTAGATAAAGAAAAGAAAGACTGTGTTGGGCAAGGTCACCTTCCCTTGGGAGAATGGCTGGAGTTTTGTCTTGAAACAAGCATCTTGATGAGGGAAATCAGAATTTTGAAAATAGTACTTTCCAGTATTGCTTGCTGCTTTGAAACTTCCTCAGTTTGGTTTTCGTCTTCCTACTTACAGGCTCCACACATTGAGACTATATCGCATCACAGATAAATTTACAAAACAAACAAAAACAACACTCACACCCTTTACACTGTGTTGTATTTTTACTTTTAAAACTCTCCCTCGTAATGATTCACTAAGACTTAAAAGATAAAATTTCCATTACTCAAGCCAGCACCATAGCTGCTGAAATTACATTCCTTATTTCTGTTGCAAGCACAAACATTTTTTTACACTTAAACTGTGCCAATGCAAATTGCTATTTCTTGTTTCTTTTGTTTAGAGTTTTGTTTTCTTTTAAGCATTTAATCTGGAATGTCCCTTCCCTGTAATGTATCTCTTTTCCCACCTTGCTTCAATTTCATATCTTTATTTGACTACCCAAACTGGGGGTGATTTCTCTTTTTGTAGAATTATGTCAGCAGTTATCAATCCTATATAACTTATTATAGTTGTCAGTTACTGTGAATTCTCATCAGTTATATATATTGCTGTATGTCATATGTCAGTCTTGTAGTATGCTTATCTTTTTAATATTCATTTAAATCCAACTAAATTCTACATTCCTTAGGGGCAGGTGCCCATATTCTATACTTTTTGGATTATGTATTTCTTTTTATACATACTGTCTGCACAATAGAATTTCTTTTTTTTTCTTTGAAGGTGAAAGATCATGAAATGTTTCGATTTCTGTCACTTAAAACTATAATGAAGTACAGAGGTTAAAATAATTATAATTGCTGCAGGTAAAATTCTGTTGGATTTTGTGTTTAGGACCTTGAGTGGTGATTATGGTTTAAAAATATATCAGGAGAGCCATGTAAGATCTACCTAGTACTTAATTACCTAAATTTCTTTAAGCCATTTTCTTGAGAAAAACATAAAAGAGAGTTAGGTAAAACATTTATTTTCCAGTCATGAAACCAAAGGAAATAATAAAATTTTGCCAATTAATCTTCCTTGTTTCACTTTGCATAAAATGTATTTAATTGGATCTTGGAAACTTTTAAGCATTACTAATAAATATCAATAAATTTTAATAGGAATTTTGACTTAGAAAATCATAAAAGTTTTTGTTGATCTGTGTTTTTAGGTGTTTATATGTTATAAATCTTCATATGAAATAAAATTTCATTTCATTTCATTACTTTGATGTCATTCATTTATTTACTTTTGTTTTCTTCTTTTCAAGGCCCTGTGGAATCCTACATGCACTGAAGGTTTATTTAAACCAGTACATATTTCAACCTAGCTTAAATCATTTGACCATAAGCAATGTATCACCAATCTGTGACATTTTAAATATTGAATAAAATCAACTTTCCATAATTTCATATTTTAGCTCTTTCTCAGAGTATGTAATACAGAAATGTTTCCATTCCAAATATTTCACACTTTCTGCATTTGTAAAAATTGCACAAAAAAACTGAAGATTGAACTATCATATTCCTACCTTATTCTTACTGTATTGTGACAACAAAAAGATTTATTTAAAATTTATCTCTATATGCAAGCTATTTCTAAATGTAACATTCCACTTGGCAGTGCACATTTTTTGTTCAACCTTGTCCACCATATCCTTTGTCTCTCTGGTAATACTCTTCACTTAATTTTACCATGTATTCTGTGCACATTACGTAAGTTTGAAAACAGTGCTAATTTCTCCCATCCGAGGGGTACATTTCCTACTGAAGAACCAAATTCTCTGTTTCTCTTGTATTGAGACCAAAAGATGAAAGCAGTATGTCTTTAAATTAAATAAATAAAATTCTTATTCTAACTATAGAAAGTAAAAAACCTGTATTTATATCTCTAAACATGTAAAGAAAGTTTATTGGATACTGACTGACCTCATATTGAGGGAAGTTTCTTGAATGTGTCATGAAAGAATGCTTGTCTTCTGGACTTGGCATCACTGCCTGATTTCTTTGTATCCCTGTTTATTGCCTTTTTATAATAGCACACTTTAATTATTAAATGGCCAGGCAGCAGCAAGGCACTCCTGAATGTTGTAGTTTATTGTTGTAGTTTATTGTAAGGGACACAGCCCAGAAATAATTCAGTATTGTGGGCAGGGTGCAAGGGCAACAGAAGAGTCACAGAGCTGAGAAGAAGGCAGGTTTTACAGAGTTCTCCATATTTTGCAACTAGGCAATGAAATAATTGTAATTAATGGTAGTAACATTCAAATGTATGTTATAAAATTTCTTAAATTATTAGAGTCATTATGTAATATAATATGAATTATCAAATGCTGGGTTTAAACCATGGTGTTAAAATAAAATTATAAATATATTTATTTACATGAAAACATTGTATGTGTCCTTGTTGACTTTGCCCCTTAATGCATCCTTTTATAACCTAAGATACAAAACTTTTTTGTTTCTCTAAGTTTTCTATAGTTTATTTTGTAATCTTATTCTTATCTCTTCCTTTTTATGTCTAATTTTATATTTGAAATCTTTAAATGTAAATAAGGTAAGAAACTCCATCACCTACAATAAAGCACTCACCTGGTGAAGATTTTTATCAATGTGAATGGCCAGTATCCTTTTAAAGAAGAAAAAAGAATTCAACTAACGATATTTTCACTAAGATGCAAAGACAAAAAAACAAAACAAAACAAAACTTGTATTATCAACTAGATTAAGTCAATAAAGAAAGGTACTTTTTTTTTTCCTTAAGAGCAATGTAGCAGAAATTTGTCAATACAGACCAAATAAATAAAAAATAAAAAAAAAACCCACTTACCTCAAATGGTACAATTTCAAGATTGTTTTTTAACATCAGTGAAACATTTCAGACATACTATTCTCACAGTATTTCTTTTCTTTCTTTCTTTCTTTCTTTCTTTCTTTCTTTCTTTCTTTCTTTCTTTCTTTTAGTGGTACTTGGGCAAAACATATATCAATGAACATGTTTACATGTTAATTATTTTACTTTCATGAGGAAATATATTTGGACTTTCTCACATATTTATTATGTAACTTTATCATTTAACTATTAAAAAATGTATTTATTTGATTACATTGAAAGTGAATTTTAAAAAAATAATGGAGGTATTTTTAATGTTTTTAGAAAAATGTGCAAGAACCATTGTAATTATTATACTGCATTCCAGCGTATTCCAAAGCAAGGTTAGTATTTGACAATAGGCATCAGAGTATATCTGACAGTTGCAAATAATGCAACTTCAGTGTTTATTGATGACAGGAAACATTATGTTTTACTGTGATTCCTATGTGTTCGTCTGAAATATTCTAACAGCACTAATTCAAAATAAGAGAATATTTATTTTCCTAATAAAGACAGTGGAATTTAAAGAGATTAAGTGTCTTTCTCAAGTTCATGTAACTTTTTTTTTTAAATTTTTATTTATTTATTTATGATAGTCACAGAGAGAGAGAGAGGCAGAGACACAGGCAGAGGGAGAAGCAGGCTCCATGCATCGGGAGCCCGATGTGGGATTCGATCCCGGGTCTCCAGGATCGTGCCCTGGGCCAAAGGCAGGCGCCAAACCGCTGCGCCACCCAGGGATCCCCTCATGTAACTTTTATAACAATATCAAAGTCCTAGACTGTGCTCAGGGGTTCCACATCAAAGTCAAGCTTTTGTTACATTTTTCTGATTTCAGAACACTGGTGGATTGCATAGTGGCAAAACTCCATACAAATTATAATCTGGATTTCATATACACATATATAAATAATTGTATCTTGTGTATACATTACATATTACTAAAGATTGAATTTCTTTGAAATCTGCATGATGGCCTAGGGATAATTGTGATGATAAAGCTTTCCTGTGTGAATGTCTAATTCTTCTCTAACATGTGTAACATGTGAGCCAAGGAAATAATTTTTAATGGAATTATGTATTCAAATATAGAGAAGTGCATGGAAGGGAAACTATGGCCACTTTTTGCTAGATATTTTAATGATTTTTAACACATGTTATCTACTGTTTAAACCAAGAAAATTTAATTTGTCATGCTCTGTAATATATGCATGTTAAATATTTTATTTATTCACATTGAAAAATATAGGCAACTTATTCCCAATTGGATTTTTGTCATACAGATATGTTTTTGTTTTTTTAATGAAGAAGCTAAAGTAAGTATGTTATTACACACATAAGATTTTGTTATAACATACCTAACTTCCTTGTTAAAGTTTTTGAAATGGTATCATTTTTCATAATTTCCTAAATTTGATATTGTTTTAAATGGCTGTTTGGAAAACAAAATATACTTTATTTCCCATATTTAATTTATTACTAGAGATGGGAATATCCAAATTTAACAAAAAGATGCTTGTAATGTTGTATTTTGTGCCTATTTATCCTCACAGGAAATCCAAATGTAGTTCTGTACTACCTTAACATATTTTTGTTGTTGTTGAAGTATAGTTGATAACACAATGTTACATTAGTTTCAGATGTAAGACTTTGTGATTCAGCAACTTTCTATGTTATTCTGTGCTTACCACAGTTGTAGCTACCATCCGTCACTATACAATACTATTACAATACTATTATTTCCTTATGTTATACCTTTTACTGGTGACCTATTCATTCCATAACTGAAAGACTGTGTCTTCCACTTCCCTTCACCCATTTTGTCCTCCCCACCTCTCTGGTAAACATTATTTCTCTGTATTTATGGGTCTATTTCTGCTTTTTGTTTATTCATTTGTTTTGATTTTTAGATTCCACATATGAGTGAAATTATATGGTATTTGACTGTTTTTGTCTGACCTAATTCATTTGCCATAATACACTCCAAATCTATCCATGTTGTCACAAATAGCAAGGGCCCACTCTTGTTTATGACTGAGTAATATTCGTGTGTGTGTGTGTGTGTGTGTGTGTGTGTGTGTGTAGCACATCTTCTTTCTCCATGTATCTGTTGATGGACACCAGGTTACTAATGAATCTTGGCTATTATAAACAATACTGTGGTCAACAGAGGGATGCCTATATCTTTTTGAATTAATATTTTTCAATTCTTTGATTAAATATCCAGTAGTGGAATTACTGGATCATAAGATATTTCTGTTTTTAATTTAATTTAATTTAATGTAATGTAATTAATTTCAGCATGGTTAACATATTGTTATAGTAGTTTCAGGTATAAACTTCAGTTTTTAATTTTTTAAGGAACCTCTGTGTTCCATAGAGGCTGCATCAAGTTACATTCCCACTAACAGTGCATAAGAGTTCCTCTTCCTCCACATCCTCACCAACACTTGCTATTTCTTATCTTTTTTATTCTAGCCAATCTGACAGATATGAGAAAATATCTCACCATGGTTTTGATTTGCATTTCCTTGATGATTAATGATGATGGGTATTTTTTCATGTGTCTGTTGACCAACTGTATGTTTTCTTCGGAAAATGTCAGGTCCTCTGCCTATTTTTTAATCAGATTATTTGTGGGTTTTGGTGTTGAGTTGTTTAAGTTCTTTATATAGTGTGGATTTTAACCTCTTATTGGATATATCATTTATGAAAATCTTCTACCATTAAGTACATTACTTTCCATTTTGTTGATGGTTTCTTTTGCTGTGCAAAAGCTTTTTACTTTGATGTAGTCCCAATAGTTCATTTTTGCTTTTGTTTCTCTTGCTTGAGGAAACATATCCAAAAATTATTTGAATGACTAATGTCCAGGAAATTATTACCTATGTTTCTTCTAGGAGTTTTCTGTTTTCACATCTCACATTTAGGTCTTTAATCCATTTTGAGTTTATTTTATTTATTTTAGGATTTTATTTTTAAATAATATCCACACCCAATGTGGGGCTCTAATTCACATCCCCGAGATCAAGAGTTGCATATTCTACAGACTGAACCAGCCATTAACTCCATTTTGAGTTTATTTTTGGTATGATATAAAAGTAGTCCAGTTTCTTCATTTTTATGTATGATGCATTCATTTGCATGTAGCTGCCCAGTTTTTTCAGCATCATTTATTGAAGAGACTGTATTTTTTCTGTCGTATGTTCTTGCCTCCTTTGTTGTAGACTAATTGACCATATAAGCATGGTTTTATTTCTGGGCTCTCTATTCTGTTGCTTAATATGTCTGTTTTAGTGCCAGTATCATAATGTTTTTATTATTACAGCTGTATGATGCCTGGAAATCAGGAATTGTAATACCTCCAGCTGTGTTCTTCTTTTTCAAGGTTGGCTTGTCTATTTAACGTCTTTTGTGGTTTCATATAAATATTAGGGTTATTCTACTTCTGTGAAAAATGCTGTTGGTATTAGATTACATTGAACTGTAAGACAGCTTTCGTTAATGTGGGCATCATAACAATATTAAGTTTTTCCAATCCATGAAAATGGTATATATTTTTATTTTTTTAATGTGCTCTTCAGTTGCTTTCATCAGTATTTTATAATTTTCAGAGTATAGGACTTTCACCTCCTTGGTTAAGTTTATTCTAGGCATTTTATTCTCTGGTGCAATTCTAAATGGAATTGTTTTCTTAAATTATCTTTCTTTTACTTTGTTGTTAGTGTATAGAAATACAGCTGATCTCAGTATATTTATTTTGTGTCCTGCAACTTTACTGGTTTCATTTATTATTTTTAGGAATTTATTGGCATAGTTTTTTATAGTTTTGTATATATAGTATCATATCATCTGCAACTAGTGACAATTCAACCTTTCCTTACCAGTGTGGATGCCTTTTAGTTCTTTTTGTTGTTTACTTGCTGTGGCTAGGACTTCCTATACTATGTGAATAAAAATGGTAAGAATAGACACCCTTGTCTTGTTTCTGATCATAGAGAAAAATTTCTCAGCTTCTCACCATTGAGTATGAGATTGGCTGTGTGATTTTTACATAAGGCTTTCATTATTTTGACTAGTGTTTCCTCTAAGTCCATTTTATTGAAAGATTTTTATTATGAATGGATGTTGAATTATGTCTAATGCTTTTTCTTCATCTACTGAGATCATATGATTTTTATCCCTCATGTTGGTGATATGATGAATCTTGTTAATTGAATTGCAAATATTGAATCATCTGTTCATTCCTGAAATAAATCCTATTTAATCATGGTGAATGAATTTTTTAATGTGTTGTTGAATATGAATTGCCAATATTTTGTTGAGGATTTTTGTATCTGTGGTCATTATGGATATTGGCCATTATAAATAGGTTTTTTAATTTATTTTTTGTAGTGTCTTTGTCTGGTTTTAGTATGAGGGTATGCTGATTCCATAAAATGTATTTGGAAAGCTTTCCTTCTTCTAATTTTTTGGAATAGTTTGAGGAGAAATAGTCATTGACTCTTTAAGTGCTTGGTAGAATTTACCAGTGAATCCATCTGGTCTTAGACTCTTATTGGTTGGTAGTTTTTTGATGACCAGTTCCATTCCTAGTAATAGTTCCGTTCAGAGTTTCTATTTATTTAGTTTTAGAAGATTATGCATTTCTAGTGATTTTTCCATTTCTTCTAATTTGCTCAATTTTGTGGTATATAACTTTTCACTGTATTCTCTTAAAATCCTTTGTATTTCTAACGGTGTCCATTGTTACTTCTTTTTTATTTCTGATATTGAGTTCTTTCTCTTTTTTTCTTGATGATTATCTCTTTTGTTTATCCAAAGAACCAGCTGTTAGTATTATCAATCTTTCTTTCCTTTCTTTTCTTTTTCTTTCTTTCTTTCATCTCTATTTCATTCATTTCTACCCTGCTCTTTATTATTCCCTTCCTTCCACTTCTATTGGGCTTTTTTTTTCTTCTTCTAGTCCCTTGAGATCACATTATTTATTTGAATTTTGTCTTATTTTTTTCGATGGGCCTGAAGTACCAAAAATGTACCTCTTAGAACTGCCTTTATTGCATTCCAAAAACTTTGGACCATTGTGGGTTTTTTGTTTGTTTTGATTTTTCCTTTGTAGATTTTTTTTTCTTTTTTTCTTTTATTTTTTTTACACTTCTACATTTTATTTTTTTATTATTTTTTTAATAAATTAATTTTTATTGGTGTTCAATTTACCAACATACAGAATAACACCCAGTGCTCATCCCGTCAAGTGTACCCCTCAGTGCCCGTCACCCATTCACCCCCACCCCCCACCCTCCTCCCCCTCCACCACCCCTAGTTCATTTCCCAGAGTTAGAAGTCTTTATGTTCTGTCTCCCTTTCTGATATTTCTCACACATTTCTTCTCCCTTCCCTTATATTCCCTTTCGCTATTATTCATATTCCCCAAATGAATGAGAACATACACTGTTTGTCCTTCTCCGGTTACTGTGGCCAAGTTCAAAAAGGGTGTTGCCTGAGTTCTTCTCTGGGATTTTGATGGAATCTTGTCTCACATTTAGATCTTTCATCTATTTTGAGTTTATCTTTGTGTATGGTGCAAGAGAGTGGTCCAGTTTCATTCTTCTGCATGTGAATGTCCAATTTTCCCAGCACCATTTATTGAAGAGAGTGTCTTTCTTCTAGTGGATCGTCTTTCCTCCTTTATCGTATATTAGTTGAGCATGAAGTTCAGGGTCCACTTCTGGGTTCTCTGTTCTGTTCCATTGATCTATGTGTCTGTTTTTGTGCCAGTACCACACTGTCTTGATGAACACAGCTTTGTAGTACAACCTGAAATCTGGCATTGTCATGCCCCCAGATATGGTTTTCTTTTTTTAAAATTCCCCTGGCTGTTTGGGGTCTTTTCTGATTCCACACAAATCTTAAAATAATTTGTTCTAAGTCTCTGAAGAAAGTCCATGGTATTTTGATAGGGATTGCATTATACGTGTAAATTGCCCTGGGTAACATTGACATTTTCACAATATTAATTCTGCCAATCCATGAGCATGGAATATTTTTCCATCTCTTTGTGTCTTCCTCAATTTCTTTCAGAAGTGTTCTGTAGTTTTTAGGGTATATTTTGAGAACCATTTGAATGGTAAATGGTTCTCCAACCTTTTATTTTCAGGTTGTAGGTGTCCTTCTGTCTAAAATGAGTCTCTTGTAGACAGCAAATAGATGGGTCCTGTTTTTTTTATCCAGTCTGAAACTCTGCGCCTTTTGATGGGGTCATTAAGCCCATTCACGTTCAGAGTTACTATTGACAGATATGAGTTTAGTGTCATCTGATATCTATTTAGTCCTTGTTTTTGTGGATTGTTCCACTGAACTCTTCTTAAAGGGGAGTTTTAAGAGTCCCCCTTAAAATTTCTTGCAGAGCTGGTTTGGAGGTCAAATATTCTTTCAATTCCTGCCTGTCTTGGAAGCTCTTTATCTCTCCTTCCATTTTGAATGAGAGCCTTGCTGGATAAAGTATTCTTGGTTGCATGTTCTTCTCATTTAGGACCCTGAATATATCCTGCCAGCCCTTTCTGGCCTGCCAGGTCTCTGTGGAGAGGTCTGCTGTTACCCTAATACTCCTCCCCATGAAAGTCAGGGACTTCTTGTCTCTTGCTGCTTTAAGGATCTTCTCTTTATCTTTGGAATTTGCAAGCTTCACTATTAGATGTCGAGGTGTTGAACGGTTTTTATTGATTTTAGGGGGGGATCTCTCTATTTCCTGGATCTGAATGCCTGTTTCCCTTCCCAGATTGGGAAAGTTTTCAGCTAGGATTTGTTCAAATACATATTCTGGCCCTCTGTCCCTTTCGGCGCCCTCGGGAACCCCAATTAAACGTAGGTTTTTCTTCCTTAGACTGTCATTTATTTCCCTTAATCTGTCTTCATGGTCCCTTAATTGATTGTCTCTTTTTTCCTCAGTTTCCCTCTTTGCCATTAACTTGTCTTCTATGTCACTCACTCGTTCTTCCACCTCGTTAACCCTCGTCGTTAGGACTTCTAGTTTGGATTGCATCTCATTCAATTGATTTTTAATTTCTGCCTGATTGGATCTAAATTCTGCAGTCATGAAGTCTCGTGAGTCCTTAATGCTTTTTTCTAGAGCCACCAGTAGCTGTAGAATAGTGCTTCTGAATTGGCTTTCTGACATTGAAGTGTAATCCAGATTTTGTAACTCTGTGGGAGAGAGGGCTGTTTCTGATTCTTTCTTTTGAGGTGAGGTTTTCCTTCTAGTCATTTTGCTCAGTGCAGAGTGGCCAAAAACAAGTTGTATTGGAACACGGGGGAGTATCACTGGTCCGTCTAGCTGGTCTTCTGGGGGAGGGGCCTGCTGTGCTGATTCTCAGGTGTTAGCACTTGGGGGAGCTGCTCTGCCCCTGCCTGCTGCAGGGCTCAGCGGGGGTTGTTTACCCCGTTGGGCCCCAGGAGGAACAGCCGCAGTTGCTATGGCAACTCTGGAAGCCTGGATTCAGCCTCCGCAGGAACTACGGGGCTCGGGGCTCTCGGCTCTCCGTCCGCAGGGCCTGGAGGCTCCGGGGCGGGGCCGCTGATCTGCTCAGCTCGGGGCAGGAGCGTCCTCGCTGTCCTGGGCCCTCCCGGCCTCTGCCTGTCCCGGGGGAGGCCGGATCCTGGGCTGTGTCCCGGCGCCCTGTGCTCCGGGGCCTGCGCTGGTGGATTCGCGCTCCCGCCCCGCAGCCCCCTCCGCGGAGCCGCCGCCCGAGCCCCTCCGAGCTGCTCCGGTCGGTCCCGCCGTGCGCGCTGCAGCCCTTAGGGAGCTCGGCGCACTCTCCCGGGGCGCAGGTGTCTGTTAGTGTCCCCGGGAGCCCGAGGGCATCCCCGCCCTCCTGGGTCCTGCTCCACCTCCCTGCGAGCCCCTTTCCGCCCGGGAAGGTTGGTGCAGCTCCTGCTCCTCCGGGACGGGGCTCTCCTGTCCTGGGGACACTCGCCCCGGCCTCAGCCCGGCTCCTCGCGGGGCCCCTCCCCCTCGGAGGCCTTTTGTTCCTTTATTTCTTTTTCCCCGTCTTCCTACCTGGATAGAAGCGCGAACTCTCCTCACTGTAGCCTTCCAGCTGGTCTCTCTTTACATCTCAGGCCGAATTCGTAGATTTTCAGGATTGTTTGAAGGTTATCTAGGTAATTTGGTGGGGACAGGCGATTTGGGGACCCTGCTCTTCCGCCATCTTGCCCCTCCCCCCTTGGTGCTTTTTTTATAACAGTAATTATCGTTATGATATGCTGGAACTTGGAACTGTAGCAAACTAACTCATATTTTCAAATATATGAAAATTTCATTGGCTATGGTTGAAACAATGATTGATGTATATATGCTCCATTGAGAAGAACTGTTATTTTTTTCTATTAATAAGAATTAAGGGGACACCTGGATGGCTCAGTGATTGAGTGTCTGCCTTTGGCTCAGGATGTGATTCTGGGGTCCTGGGAGGGAGTCCTGTATTGGACTCCCCGCAGGGAGCCTGCTTCTCCATCTGCCTATGTCTCTATGTCTCTCTCTGTGTCTCTCATTAATAAAAAAGAATAAAATCTTCTTTAAAAATAAGCATTAAGGACTGTTAGAATGTTCTGTGCCTTCCAAGTGATGTCTGTTAGATAATCTGAATTTGTATGATATGTTGATAACATTAATTGTATTGGAGAAGAGTAGGCTCGGCTGTAAAATAAGAGGGAAAGACCAAGATGTAAGCATCTTCCTTATTTTATACCTCAAATCAAACATCCTGAGTATATGGCATATTCTCTTCTATTTTGTGAACTCTTTCCTCTGTTTGTCTGTTTTCCTCTATGGATGCTATCTATATGTATTGTTACACATATAGGCAGTTGAACAGGAGGCTCAAATGATAAAGTATTTATTTCTTGGCGACTGTTTCTACTGTCAGAAAGATATTCATTGGATATTTAATTTATAAATATCATGGTTCAATTATACGTACATGCATATATGAAATGAGGAACCCCTTATTTTAAAGTTATCTTTGTAAAAAAAAAAAAAGGAACTTGATACGATGAAGGCAATTCATAGGTTGCATAAGCATTTCTTAGGAAGAAGGGAAGAGCTGCTTGGGTCCTGGGAACATCAATGATGAATGAATGCTGAGTGGATTCCAATGGAAGAAAGCAATTATTGCAGCAATGGTAAAATCATTGTAATATCTTTTCTTTAAGATTTATTTCTTTTAGTTTTCATTTTGTTTGTTTATTTTAGATAAGACTCCAGAGATGAAAGAAATATTCTCTCCCCCCCATAAGGAAAAACAGCCAATAACTTAAACTTTGATAAGCAATCTGGAAGGTTTGTATACTAATAAATTTTGTGTATAATGATCATGGAGACTGAATAAATGTGTGAAATTCTGCTGAAGTTCTTCATGGAAGTTTCTTCTTCATAGGACTTGCCAGTCCTATTTCTGACCTGGGAAGAGATTTATTTCTACCCTTTTCCACTAAAGATAGCAGAGTAAACTTGAAAGAACAAGTAATTTCAGTTAGCAATACATTTTCTACATGAATTTTAATTTTCTTTACCTCATGGTTTGTGTATTTTTTTTTTTGGTTTGTGTATGTTTTAAGAAGTTATTGTGTCATTGTAGATTTAGGGTTTAATTTACATGTTAGTACAGGTTTTATATATTTTATGATATCTTTTGTTTGAAACCTCTGCCATCTGACTGCCATTTGTAGCCACATGAATTTTAAGGATAAGACAATTAATGACAAGTTTCTTGAAAACTACCTTATCCATTTCAGTAATGCAAATATAATACAAGTGAACATTTATATATGTAAACAAATACTAAATACTGATTTTCTAATGCTTTGTTTCCAGAATGTAAGCTTTAGAAACCCAAAAAACTTTTTAAAATTAATTTGATATAAGGAATAAAAAGCATCTAGTAGAGTGTCATGCAGATTTTATACATTAGAAATTTATTGTTGGTTTTCAATGAAAAAGAATATTTGATATCTGATAAGCTTAACATAAAGGATCATATTCTCCAATTAGAATTATACAAATCATAGATCTTACCCAGTTTCAAGCTTTATTAATCATTTCAAAGGCTTTGGCAATCCAGTGCAGACGAAAGATGGACAGATCTTAGGTATTGAGGGCAGCTTTCCAGACTCTTTCATCTTGCTACTGAACAGCACTCTCTGGTCCAGAGTAGTAGATCAGATATCCAAGTGAGGTTTTGTGTGGTTACTTACACAGCAGAAAGAATGTTTCATCCATGAAACATCTCCATTTTATATTCCACTGATGACATTTTTCAAAGGGAGGCATGTTTATAAATCCAAAGATTTTTAAGTTTATTTTTCAAATCCATCCTTAATCAAGGACAGCTATTAAAATTTCTATACTTAAGGGCCCTCCTTCTAGCAAGTATTATTTCCTTGAGATCTAGTTTTTATGTCCATAAGACCAGACAAGTGACCTCCCTTCTCTTTCCCTGAAGAAAAGTTAGTTGCTTTGATTCCTCCTTCCAACCTATTCCATTTCCACCATTTCCTGAGGACACTCTATTGGAACGTTAAACCCAGTCTCCTGGATTTTTCATTTCTCTTTGTTAAAAAAAAATGCTTGGTAAGAAGTTTATTGGACTGAAGTTGCAGTTATTTTTGGTTTCTCTTCTGTGTTTTGAATGTTGCAAAACAGTTTGAGGCAAGAAGTAGAAGATTACTTTGCTTTTCTTGGAGGTTATCTTTTTGTTTCCTTTTATTTTATCACTTAAGGCAAACATAGGAATTGTTGATTTTTGAAAGTCAAGAATGTTCATGATTGGATAAAAAAACAAAATTCTTTTAAAAAGATAACATTGTGTATCAGCTATATTAAAAAATAAAAATAAAAATAAACCCAAAAATAACTTTGAAAAAAGTTTTCTGGATGTATGCTGTAATATATTATATAAGAGAAGAGCCAGTTATTTAGCTTCATATATCACGTTTAAAATTATAAAAAATTGCTTAGTTTTATTCTTTGGTTCCGTTTACTATTTATACAAAATTACTCCTATTGGAGCAATGATTAGAATAGGGTATATGCTTTCTTCGTTTTCTTCTTCTAGTTATACTATATATACCTTATTATATATTTTACTGAATATAAAATACCTAGTTAAGATATTATAGATGTAGGCTTATTTCTGTAAAACGTCTATTCTTCTTATACTTTGTTTCCCCCACTTAGTGTGTAGCAAAAGTACAGTAGAAAAATTCCCATAAGAGAAAATACATATAAGAAAAACTGAATCCAGCATTTGCAGCATGATTTGTATGTTCTCCTGCTATTTCACAAACAGACTGTGTAATTTCTACCCTCACGTCTCAGTGCCTTTACTCACATCAGTCCTTTAACCAATGGAACTATTTCTTCTCTCTGGCTCATTCATATGAAGAGGAAAACAAGTTCCATATTCCCCATTCTGCCCCAACATATTACCTGGCCTCTCTAGGCATAATTGAACTCCACTTTTTTTAAAGCACTCTGTAGTTCAATAATGGCTAATATTTTTAGCTCTTACTGTAAGTCAAATGCTGTTCTAAAGGCTTTACAGATTTTAATATTTTAATCCTTACAGAAGTCTATGAGCTAGCTACTCATACCCTTTTGGAAGCAAGAAAACTGAGATAAAGGGAAATTAAGTAACTTGCCCATATCACACTACTAGAAAGTTACTAGGTTGCATTTAAGCATGGGTCCTCTGGACCTAGAGCCTGTACTTTAAAGCACACCTCTCTGTAGCCTTGTAGGTGATTCATGGAATACTTGAATTTATCTGTGGTTATTGCATGTGTGCTACTCTTATCACCTCAATTGAGGTATTAACTCTTTAAAATTAAGAACATGTCTTATAGGATTTATCAACCCTCTTTAAAGATGGTGGAGGGGTAGGAGGTGTTTAGAAGTAATTTAATTCAACCTCCTTGCTTTACAGATTTACCTAGGTAACAAGAGAAAATGGATTCAAAAAATTTACTTACTTGTCCAAAGTCATGACAGATAATTTATCGGGCATAGACTGAAGTGCTATTTGGGTTTTTGTTTTGTTCTTTTTTTGGTTTTTGTTTTGTGTTATTTTGTTTTACTGAGTAAAGACAAGCCAGCCTACTTTCATAACTGAAATATAAATCCTCATGGGCCTAAGACAGGATACTAAAGAGAAGTTGCATTCACATTCTTTGTTATGTAAGGTTGAGCAAGTGTATAAACTTTAGAGAGCTGGATATGAGTAGGCTTTAACACCGTGGTTTTCAGGGGAGCACAAGTGTTGGAAAACCATTTCATGGATTGGAAAGCTGAAGGGGGCAAAGATGCCTCCCAACTGCAGTATTAGTCTTTAGAATCTTAGTCCATAGTAATTTCTATTACTCATGCCAAATCTACTTATGCTTCTCTCACTGGGAATACACTGTATACTAATAGCAGAGTAAAATAAATATGTTTCAAATGATGAGAGTTAATAGTACTGGTATCATTGTCCTCATTTTACACTCTTCTTTATCAAAACTAGAAGGAATAGGGGTACCTGGGTGGCTCAGTTGGTTAAGCATCTGCTTTAGGCTCAGGTCATGATCCCAGGGTCCTGAGATCAAGCGTGGCTTTGGGCTCCCTGTTAAGCTAAAAGTCCGCTTTTCCCTCTCCCTCTGCCCCTCCCCCTGCTCATGCACTTTCTCTGTCAAATAAATAAATAAAATATTTTTTAAAAGTTAGAAGAAATAGAGCAGCCCGGGTGGCTCAGCAGTTTAGCACCGCCTTCAGCCCAGGGCCTGATCCTGGAGACCTGGGATCGAGTCCCGCATTGGGCTCCCTGCATGGAGCCTGCTTCGCCCTCTGCCTATGTCTCAGCCTCTTTCTCGCTCTCTCTCTGTCTGTCTCCATGAATAAATAAATTTTTAAAATCTTAAATTAGAAGAAATAATATCATAAATCAAATATTATGTTTAATGGGGAGATAGCATATACTCCTCATTCTGGGCTATGATGCTTCTAAAAACAACAACTACCAAAATTCTAATAAGAGAGATTTTGCATTTGATTTTTGGAGTTATAATTATGTATAATCATAGTATTACAATCATAAGCAAATGTAAAATACTATAGTTCTTCTAGGTGGAAAGAATAATGACTAATATTAGGGGCTACTTCATGCTAAGTAAACTTTTCAATGCTATGTGTGGATATCTTACGCACATATACGTATATCTTAAAAACAAAAAAGGTTCTATCACTAGTCTCATTTAGCAGAGTAGGAAATTAAGGCACAGCAAATTGACATAAAATTCCCACATTGATATCAAATACATGGTGACAAATCTGGGATATGAACCCATGCAGTCTTGATTCCAGAATTTACACCCTAATCACTACACTGTATTGGTCCCCCAAATGGAGTGACATAGACTGAATCCATGGTTATGCTGCAGAAAAAACAGTTCCCAAATTTTAGTGACTTTAACATCATTTATTAATGGATTGCTTGCTTGCTTATGCTATACATATATTGCTGGCCAGCAGGTACCTGTCTGCCCTCCCTATAACATTCACATTGGTGAAACAATGTTTTTTTTTTAGGTTAGTCACAACCCTTCAGGGAAAGAAAGTAAGTCACAAATTGCACATTAGATCTTAAATTTCCATTCAGAAGTGGCACATAACACTTCTCATTTTATTGGTCAAAACAAAATGAGTCATATGGTTATAGGCAAGGGGGTAGTGAGGGCCCAACAACCTTATGTCCAGAAGTGAAAAAAAAAAAAACATGAAAAATGGGCAAACAGCACTAATGCCTATTATCATATTTTTTTCTGAATTAATCTGCTTTTAATTAAAATGTGAAAGTTGTCATTTGATAAATATGCTGACATAAAAATCCTTTGATTCTGTCGATTTTGAGAAAAACCTAATTCAAATGTTTGTAAGCCTATGAGTGAATACCTTCTCTTTAAAATGTCACGTTTGGGACCCCGGGTGGCTCAGCAGTTTAGCTTCGCTTTCAGCCCAGGGCCTGATCCTGGAGACCCGAGATCGAGTCCTGTGTCAGGCTCCTTACATGGAGCCTGCTTCTCCCTCGGCCTTTGTCTTTGTTCTCTCTCTCTCTCTCTCTCTCTCTCTCTCTCTCTCTCTCATGAATAAATAAAATATTTTTTTAAAATAAAAAAGTAAAATGTCATATATACATAATGTTATCTCAATCTTTTTTTTTAAAGATTTTTAAGGGGATCCCTGGGTGTCTCAGCGGTTTGGCGCCTGAATAAATAAATAAAATCTTAAGAAAAATAAAGATTTTTTTAAAATTGATTTATTCATGAGAGACATAGTGACAGAGAGGCAGAGACACAGGCAGAGAGAGAAGCAGGCTCCATGCAGGGAGCCCGACGTGGGACTCGATTCCCGGGACTCCAGGATCACACCCTGGGCACAGAAGGCAGGCACTTAACTGCTGAGCCACCCAGGCGTTCCTATTTAAATCTTTAACATACAATGTAAACATATTACACCATATTCTTCAGATATATTTCGGTCACTCTACTAGTTTTTCAAATATTTCTATTTTTATAAAAATATTTTACTTAAAATCAACAATCTACTGTGTTGCCCAGGATTTGCTGATGTTATCTCAGTCTTATTTTAAAAATAAATGACCATACCCATACTAGAGAATACTCTCTAGAATACTAGAGAATTTTTTCAAGACTACTTTACAATGTATTTCTAAGTATTATTATTGTACTTGTCAGGATAATTCATGGTGACAATGTTGTTCTAACATTTTTTAGCCATTTACCTCCTTACAACCTTATCATCAGGCATGTTTTTCTTCTGTAAATATCTCTAGAGATTTTAAGTGACAAATATAACATTTTAAATGTGTGAACAAAAACGACTTTCTTGTTCCGAAACAATATGTTATGCTCGATCCAAAAATAATTTGTACCAATCAAAACAAATAGATTTCATGTAAGTTTTTCTCCCTTCTAATTTAATTTTAAAGCCTTCTCATATTATCTTCTAAATCATGTATTATGTTTTCAACCTTTATGATATAAAAATATGGTCACATTCAATTCCCACAGTACACAATTTACATTTTTTATTTAATAAGAAAATTATCTGTTGGAATTTTAATTTGTAAGCAAATCAAGCTTTATCTTTCTAAATGTATTTTTTATACTGTTGGGTATAAAGTGTATCCTTGGCATTATTTACTTCCAGCCTATTATTAGTTTGCTGATTCTGAGTATACTAATTGATTCAAACTATTTGCCTTATAGTAGAACAAATAGGTCAACATTCATGAAGTCATTATGGTAGTTAGCACTACCAAAGTTATCACTTACTTTCACTTTAGTCTAAATATAATTATAATATATATGTGTATATATATATTAAGTTAGAGTTCTTGTGTTTTTAGGCTGATCTTTTTAAAATTCATTATCAAAATATAGAAAATAATTATGTAAGTTGGAAGAACACATTAATCAAAATATTAGAAAAATATTTTGTGTTCTCAACATGTTATTCACATTTATATTTTTTAAATATTTATACAGAATGAAAAGAAAATTTGTGAACACTAGAAGTATTTTCAGAATATGTTTTGCTGTCACAATTTCAAATCTTGTAATAGGATTTTAACCACACAAATTATAAAAATATATTAATTCCCATTGTTGGTCAATAATTAATTTTCCAAGTTTTAAAATAGATTTTTACATTCTTAAGCAATTTTTATGCATTAGAAATGTCATTAAAAAGCAAAATGAAACCACCAAAACAATAAACAATATTTAACAAGAGTTTATTGTGCATATAACAGCAGTTTATATACACCAGAAGCCTCCAAATTCAAAAACTGCTGTAGCATGAAGTTACAGGATGGCTTAAAAGTGAAAAGGAAGTTGTTTACCTTTTACAAGGACTGGTTATTACAGTAGGAGTTTCCAGATGGCAGGGGATTGATTATTTCATACCATTTTTAGGAAGGTGACTTAAGTTTCTTTTATAATTGTGAGAGGCATTTACAAGAAATAACTTGGATTAAATTTCACTCATGTTTATGAAATATGATAGATTTTAGTTCTGCTTATGTGGCTTAAATGGTTTTGTCTGCTCTGAGAATTCTCAAGTATCCATTTTATTTGATATTAACTTTTTAAAAAGTAGAATTAGGTGAAATTCTTAGAATATTAGGTTGAGTATGAGTTGGATTTGTCACCCAAACTTTTCTAAGAAATCACGATTTTCATGAATTGACATTATTTTTATTTTTATAGTATTAGGAAATGTTTACTAACTTCAGTGTATTGATCCGTGGGGCATAAAACCATATGACACCACATACCAGCCAATCACAAATGAGTAGAAACTGTCAGAATACATAGGTATAGTCAAAACCTTTTAGTGTTACTATAATTACCATAATAAAAATGTTCAATGTGAGATGTGGTAATTTCAGGTAATTTGAGACCTTCTATCAGCTAATTGATTTTTAGGATTGTATTACAGATTTTTATAGTGGAAGAGAAGAAATGCTAACTTATGAAGTACCTTTGAGTATCGGACACAGGTACATTTGTGCTTTTCAATATGCTCTGTTACTTTTCTATATTCTTTATTTCCATATGCAAAGAGCACATTTTATGTCTGTTCATATGAGCAACTATGCTGCATAGGAACCCGTTTTAACCCTTTTAGTCCCATCAAATATTTAAAACTGACTTCAAGTTTAATAAGAATAAAGCAATCATAAAATAGGACTGAATGAGATAAGGGCACAAATAAGTAAATTTTAACTTGAAAGAATATCATATTCTCAGACTGGAAAAATATGGTAACTACAAAAAAATCAGAAAAAAAATTGATAAATAGAAAAAAATGATGTGGTCATAATTATTGTTCCAGGGGATCAGAGGCAATACAGTTAGTACCCAGATGATAGTTAAATGTCTTCCTGAAGTTGTAGGTTTAGTTCTCATGTGATGTATTCAGGAAAACAAATCAATACAATGCAGTAAAGTAAATGCCATGCATTTCATATGTTCATTTATTTGACAAAATAGTATGTTCTACGCCAAGTTACCTGTGTAGGTGTTGGGTACACACAGTAAATAAAGCAGCTGTAATTTCCACTCTATGCATTTTCATCTCATTCAGTACTCATAACAACTAAGTAGCAGGCCCTGTCATTATTCCTACTCTACAGACAAAAACATGAAGGTTTAGAGAAGATAAATAACTGGCCTGATTTCACAAGAAGTACTAAGTGGTCCCCATATTCATCTGATAAAGAGGACTAAGCCCATTATCATCACACCACCCCTCTCCAACAGGTACAGTGTTGGAAGAGTGATTATCTGAAAACTGCAAAAAGGCAGAGATGATGCTTTTGTTTCACTGAAAGACCATTTGCTAGGATCCCCATTAATACTATATTTTATTTTATTTCTAAAGATTTTATTTGAGGGATCCCTGGGTGGCGCAGCGGTTTGGCGCCTGCCTTTGGCCCAGGGCGCGATCCTGGAGACCCGGGATCGAATCCCATGTCGGACTCCCGGTGCATGGAGCCTGCTTCTCCCTCTGCCTGTGTCTCTGCCTCTCTCTCTCTCATTCTATGTGACTATCATAAATAAATAAAAAAATTAAAAAAAAAGAGTTTATTTGAGTGAGCTTGAGTATGACCAGGTGGAGGGTCAAGGAGGAAGGGAGAAGCAGGCTCCCCACTGAGCAGGTAGCCTGATGCAGGGCTCAATCCCAGACCCTGAGACCATGACCTGAGCCAAAGGCAGACACTAAACTGACTGAGCCACCCAGGAAAGAGCCCCGACACTATATTTTAATAAAAAGAGAAAGTAAGATGAAAAGGACAAAAGACAATAGACACTTTTGATTACATTTTGTTGTAGTGTGCCCTGGATTAATGACTCAGAGACTGAGTTAATCTGAATTTTCTTTTATCATAGTGCATCTACATTTTTGAGTGATCACGCTAATGTCTCCCCCCCCCCAAGATTAACTTAACTTGATGGAGACTAACATGTATTTTTATTATCAACTGCATCTGCTGGTAAAGACCTTAATGAACAAAACTGAATTACAGTGCTACATTCTAATATCATAACCTAGTAATCAAATCTAGAAACTTAAAAAAGTTATCACAGCCCTAGCCATCCGATTCAGAAAGGGAAAGTAGAAGTCATCTCTGTTCTTTGTATAAGCTTGTGTAGACCCATAGAGCAAGGAGCATATTTATAGCCCTTTAACAAGCATGTGTGGTAATTAAAAACAGTGAGGTTTCTGCCTGCATAGTCTGGTTCTTGGGGATGGAGATAACCACTTTTAGCTGACTCCAGGGTCCTCTTGAAAGCAATAGGATTGCGCCGTGGAGTCTCTTATTTGTTTATCCTACGTGTGATTGAAACAGAGCTGACATGTTACTCCAGCGCTCTCTTCTGCCCTACTCGCTTAGGGAACCATATGTTACATCTCCAAGTTTCATAAGTATGGGTAGCATTGTTCGTCACAAACGAGTATGAGATCTCTCATTATCACTGACTTACATTTAATAACCATTGATTGTGTATCTCCTCTGCACCGAGGATAGGCACTGTAAGAGTTAGAAGGAATATAAAACCAGAAATTTCACTCAGGATTGATACACATTAATGAGATAAATTATAAATGTCATCTTACTAATAAATCTCTGAGTGTGATTTCTTAAGAACAATGACATCATGAATCATAATGGCTCATCACCTTCAAAGGATTAGTGAACTAATGTCTCATTTCTCAATAGTTCTAGATTTGTTTACTTAGTAAAGTATAAAAGGAAATCACAGTGTGACCTTAACACTTAGCTTCTGGTCTGGCATTCTTTTTTTTTTTTTTTAAGATTTTATTTATTTATTCATGAGAGATACAGAGAGAGAGAGGCAGAGACACAGGCAGAGGGAGAAGCAGGGTCCATGCAGGGAGCTGGATGTGGGACTCAATCCTGGGACTCCAGGATCATACCCTGAGTCAAAGGCAGATGCTTAACTGCTGAGCCACCCAGGTGTCCCTGGTCTGGCACTCTTGTTCAAGAAGAGATAAATTTGTTTGTTTATTTATTTTTGAGATTGTCTTTATTTATTTGAGAGAGAGAGAGCGCATAAGAGGAGCAGAGGGACAAGCAAACTTCCCACTGAGCATGGAGCCCAACTCAGTGCCAGATCCTAGGAAGCTGAGATCATGACCTGAATGGAAATCAAGAGTTGGACTCTTAACCAACTGAGCCACGCAGGCAGCCCTAAAATTTACTTTTGTAAAAAGTACTTGGTAACTAAAAGGTTTGTCAAGGAATTCTGTTGAGAAGAGAGATCTTTGGGCCAAAGTGGGGGAAATGCTATGAAGGGCATACCCTTTTTTTCAGTAGAGGTTTTAGAAAGTAAAGGACATTTTTTTAGGTATTTTTATTCCTTTCTATAAAATAAGAAAGAAAAGAAATGAAAGTTGAGGTAAAGTGTTCTTCTCTGTAACTTTTCATAAAACCTACTGGCAATATTCTATAGAAAGTTCACAAGGTTTGTTAGAAATTAAATACAATTTTTAAAAGTAAGAAATACATTGTGTAAATATTAATGAAGAGATGTTATAGAAAGCCACGTTTTATTAACTCTTGGCATATCCTGCAAAGAGAAATAGAATTTGATATCTGGCTTCCTATAGGCACATTTGGAGGCATTTAGTGAGCATGGGTAATTGTAATTTTTATTCTGAATGCTTCTAATTCGTTATTTTGGTTTTTAATATTGCAAGTAGAAGTTAGATTTTCTATTCTAAGGAGGAAATATTGAAGTTATTACTACACATGAACTCTAATGTTTAAACTAACTTTTCCAGTCATAGTAGAATAACTCTAGTGCACACACACACACACAAACACACATCCCTTTCTTTTCTCATTTTACTATTATGAGTAGGGATAAAATATAACTGTTCCTTTTTCATGGAATATTAAGAAAATCTACAACTTAAGTTACATTTCAGAAAAATTCACTGGTAAAAGAGATTTTCATGGGAGCGTAGATCAATCAGAGATGATTAAAGGCATTTCAATTTTGTTGAATCAGGGTGAAAGCATTTATTAAGCGTTTATAAAAGTGGCAGAGCAAATGAATGAAAAGAAAATATTAAGTCAAACTAAGGGAGGAGAGCCAGAAAAAGAAATCTCTATATAACCCATATTAATTTTTTATTACCCAATTTAGAGCAGTGATACTCAATTAGAAGCAATTCCCCACCCACCACATTCCCCACCCTTCCTTCCCAGAGACACTGGGTGATGTCTGGAGATATTTCTGATCGCCACAACGGGAGATACTACTATAATCTACTGGGTAGAGCTGAAGGGTACTGCTTAATACCCCACAATGCACAAGAGAGCTTCCCACAGCAAAGAAATATCCAGCCCTACTTGTCAATAGAGCCAAGGCCAAGAAACCCTGCTCTAGATGATAGTTATTAATACTGAAATCTCCTGGCAACTAAGAAGTTTTATAGCACTTTTCAGGAAAATAACAAAAGGACTTGTTTACTTCTCTCATAGTGTTACTTTCCACCCGGGGAAGCACCATAATGTCATACTTCTAGACACTTCATTTCTCTATTTTCCCTTCTTACAATTGACTCAGAATTGAGTGTTTCTTAGTTCAAAGTAGCCTGTATTCTCCAGGGTTACCTCTGAACACTCCTCTTTTCAGGCCATCACTTTCTCAGGACAGTGTTTGAGTTAAGGTATCTAGGGAAATAAATTTTGATTACAGACTGTTCTTATATATGCTTTTACCTTCCCCTTTTAGGCTTCAGAGTATCCTATACACACTGCATTCTAGAAACAACCTTGAGACCCTCACAGACAGATACCTAATAAGAATTCTGTTTTAAGTATTTTTCAAAAGTCTAAATTTAGGGGATCCCTGGGTGGCTCAGCGGTTTAGTGCCTGCCTTTGGGCCAGGGTGTGATGCTGGAGACCCGGGATCGAGTCCCACATCAGGCTCCTGCATGGAGCCTGCTTCTCCCTCTGCCTGTGTCTCTGCCTCTCTCTCTCTCTCTCTGTGTGTCTGTCATGATAAATAAATAAAATCTTAAAAAAAAAAGTCCCAATTTAGGGACCATAGGATTAGAAAATATTTAAATTATGTTATTTTAATATTTTCCTTCTTAGATCTATCCCTTAGTATATTGTTTTATATGTGCTTTTATTCTGTATAAAGGGTTTTCATGGTAACTCCATATTGCATATTGACAGTCACATGTGATATATTCATATATTATTTTTATCATTTAGTTAACTTTTGTTGTTATAGTTACAAAACAAAAAAATGGCTTTAGTATTTTAGTGATAAACTTTATATAAAAATCAGAAAATTAAAATACTTGAAATAAAATCAATCATATGAATATCAGGAAAATATTTTTCCTGTTTAATTTTAGGAATGTGATTCTCACTTAAGACAGTGTTCCAGGGATGCCTGGGTGGCTCAGCAGTTGAGCGTCTGCCTTTGGCTCAGGGCATAATCCTGGGTCTGAGGATGGAGTCCATGTGGGACTCCTGCAAGGAGCCTGCTTCTCCCTCTGCCTCTGTCTCTGCCTCTCTCTGTCTCTCATGGCATTATATAAACTATCCACCCTAGAAATAATTCAGATTATTTGTAAATAAATATATTTATTTATTTTATTGTAAATAAAATAACTCATATTTAAATAATTATTGATAATAAATAGATATAAAGGTAAGGAAAGGAACATATTGCATTTCAACTGCATCCATTTTGAGATATAAATACACACACACATTCATACACATGTATTTAATACTACTATTTTTCTTTCATGGATCTATTTTGAGATATACATACGTACACATTCATATATATGTTTAATACTGTTAGAAGTAAATATATATATAATCTTTCTTTTATGGATAGATATGTGTATTTACATTTAAGTATGCCTTTTTTGTAGGTAAATGCATATATAGAGAGAGATTTGTATTGACTCACTTTTTTTGATCCTTCACTGAGATATTTATTTACTTACTTAAGATTTTATTTATTTATTCATGAGAGATACAGAGAGAGAGAGAGGCAGAGACACAGGCACAGGGAGAAGCAGGCTCCATTCAGGGGAGCCTGACGTGGGACTCGATCCCGGGACTCCAGGATCACACTCTGAGTCAAAGGCAAATGCTCAACTGCTGAGCCACCCAGGCATCTCTGAAAAATTTAATCCATAGTACAGGTTGCAGTGAATTATTTGGACCTACAAATCTTCAAATAAAAAGCAGCAACATCCCTAGAAAAAATAATAATTTCTCTTATCTTCTTATAAGTCCATAGTACTTTTCTAGTAATCTCCTTAGCAATATGAGAAAATGATAGAGTTCTGTAGAATTTTCATAACAGAGAAGGTTCTTAGTTTTTTCTTCAATTGCATTTTATTGTTGCTTCTCAGAAAATTCATGAATACCCCCTATAAAGTTAGCCAATTAGTGAAAAGTTTGTTGATTTTTATTGATGAATACTTAAACTAGTCATGAATTTAACGTTTCCCTTTAGTGATGCATTTTATAGACTCCATTTGAAAGCATATACTTCCTATAATATCTTACTTATTATTTAGTTATTTCACATATGACTGCCTGAAACAAATGTTATCTTGTATATGTAGTGTAAAATGTACTTTGCATGCTTCAAAATGAAAAGATTTTAGAGAACTGATAATAACACTTCTATATTTGTTCTTTCTCTCAAAACCACATTTTATCATAATTAGGACATTTTAGTAAACATTTTAATTTTATTGAATTTCAATAGTAAGTTAACCCATTTTATAATTTATGCAAATTTTAATTTATACTTACAGTTTACATTCACTGGGTATTTATCTTATGAAAGATGATTGTATTTGTATAACACAAGAAATTGAAAGAATTCTTAACATAGTTCTCTTTCTAAGTATCTCATAAACTTGGTAATGTTAGTGTAATATTATTTCATGTTAGCTCAAACACAGTGTATCCAGTTTCTATTCAGTGAGGGGACTGAATGGAAATATGTACTGAATGAAAAACAGAAAATGCATAGCAAATCTCAATCTCTATGTGAATATTTGTAAATACTAGCAAAGCAAGTTTCACCTAATGAAACGTGAAAACATTTGTAATCCATTATGATTAGTTATTGCACATAAATGGTAATAGTCCACTGATTTAAAAATAAAGAAGAATGATTCCTAAGTTATAAAATGGTTGATTTTTGTTGAAACTACTATTTTGTAGAGTTGACCAGTGATTAAATAACAGTCAGTCAGAAAAAACATTTCTCCAAAGGAATTTTTAGTACGGAGTGAAGAGTAAAGAGAGACACACACACAAATGGGGTAGGATGAGGCACAGAGAAAGGCCTGGAAAGAAATATACGAATATTTCACTGTTGTGGTGTTAGGACTACATGATTTATCTGTTAATTTTTGGCTACAAATTTTTTCCCAGGGAACCCTGGGTGGCGCAGCGGTTTGGCGCCTGCCTTTGGCCCAGGGCGCGATCCTGGAGACCCGGGATCGAATCCCGCATCGGGCTCCCGGTGCATGGAGCCTGCTTCTCCCTCTGTCTGTGTCTCTGCCTCTCTCTCTCTCTCTCTGTGACTATCATAAATAAATAAAAAAGTTAAAAAAAAATTTTCCCATAAGGAACACTTACGTTTTATGATAATGGAATGAAATTTATTTTAAAAATAATATGTGAAGATGAACAAGTTTGATACAATAAAAAAATAAATGTGTTGTGTCCATGACAATCATACTGTAGCTAGTGCTCCTTCCTGCCAACTTTAAAGTCACCTTTATTCTCAATAGATCAGCTAGAGGTCTGCTACATAGGGCCCCTCCAATGAGTTCTAGTATCACAATTAGTGAATGTAATGTTCTAATACAGTTTGACTTATTTACCACCCCCACCACATTCACTTCTCTAACCTCTTTGATTTCTCCACATATACCCATTTTATGATATTACATTGGCTTTATCTCTTTTTTGTGTACCTGTCTGCAGCCCCTGCTTCTCTTATCCTTCTACTGGGAATTATCTACCACCAGATACCTTCATGCTCAATACTTCACCTATTAGTGTTTTTCATGGACTAAATAATACTGTAAATATCCAGCTCATATTCTGTGTCTCCTTTCCTTGCTTAATTTTTCTCATGAGCACTTGTCACCATCCAACATGTTAGTATTTTATGTATTTTATTCCCTTTCTCCCCCATTTGGATGTAGACTCAAAGAAGATAAGAATTTTAATGTTTATTTCTTTTTTTCATTGCTATACCCTTGAATTTAGAAAGTAGCTGATCACAAACTGACATACCTATGTATAAGGGATGCCAGGGCTTACAAGCACAAAACTGATGTCATCTTTCAGGAGTATCACATTTGTGTGTTTTGTTTTGTTTTTTAAGATTTTATTTATTTGAAAAAAAAAGATCTTATTTATTTGTGAGAGAGAGTGAGTGGAGAAGGAGCAGGAGAAGGATAAGCAAACTCTGCACTAAGCACAGAGACTGACTGGGCTCGATTCCATGACCCTGAGATCATGACCTGAACTGAAACCAATAGTCTAATGCTTAACCAATTGAGCTACCCAGGTGCCCTACACTTGTGTTGATTTTGATCCATGGTTCAAGATCTGTAAAATCACTCCTAAGAAATTGCAGTAAGCAAGCATTACCTCATAGAATAAGGCAAATTGACAGGAGGAAATTAAACCAACAAATGCAGACATCCTGCTATTCCAAATCACATTGAATCAAAGTCTCAACAGTAAACACTCTCTCACAATGCTTCCTAATTTTTTATATTGTTGTACCATAAAAAATAAAATTTTTTAGTAGCAAATTGAGGTTAATGGATGAAGCTGTTTGTGGCTGGAAGATATTGCCCCAAGACATAACACTCTATCAGTATCTCATCACTGTATAAAATATAAAATCCTCTATTACCTAGCCTCAGCAACCAGACAACAAAAAGACATTAAAGGCATTCAAATAGGCAAAGAAGAAGTCAAACTCTCCCTCTTCGCTGATGACATGATACTCTACATAGAAAACCCAAAAGACTCTACCCCAAGATTGCTAGAACTCATACAGCAATTTGGCAGTGTGGCAGGATACAAAATCAATGCCCAGAAGTCAGTGGCATTTCTATACACTAACAATGAGACTGAAGAAAGAGAAATTAAGGAGTCAATCCCATTTACAATTGCACCCAAAAGCATAAGATACCTAGGAATAAACCTAACCAAAGAGGTGAAGGATCTATACCCTAAAAACTATAGAACACTTCTGAAAGACATTGAGGAAGACACAAAGAGATGGAAAAATGCTCCATATTCATGGATTGGCAGAATTAATATTGTGAAAATGTCAGTGTTACCCAGGGCAATTTACACGTTTAATGCAATCCCTATCAAAATACCATGGACTTTCTTCAGAGAGTTACAACAAATTATTTTAAGATTTGTGTGGAATCAGAAAAGACCCCGAATAGCCAGGGGAATTTTAAAAAAATTCCCAGATTGAATTGCCAGATTTCAGGTTGTACTACAAAGCTGTGGTCATCAAGACAGTGTGGTACTAGCACAAAAACAGACACTTAGATCAATGGAACAGAATAGAGAACCCAGAAGTGGACCCTGAACTTTATGGTCAACTAATATTCGATAAAGGAGGAAAGACGATCCACTGGAAGAAAGACAGTCTCTTCAATAAATGGTGCTGGGAAAATTGGACATCCACATGCAGAAGAATGAAACTAGACCACTGCCTTGCACCATACACAAAGATAAACTCAAAATAAATGAAAGATCTAAATGTGGACAAGATTCCATCCAAATCCTAGAGGAGAACACAGGCAACACCCTTTTTGAACTTGGCCACAGTAACTTCTTGCAAGATACATCCACGAAGGCAAAAGAAACAAAAGCAAAAATGAACTATTGGGACTTCATCAAGATAAGAAGCTTTTGCACAGCAAAGGACACAGTCAACAAAACTAAAAGACAACCTACAGAATGGGAGAAGATATTTGCAAATGACGTATCAGATAAAGAGCTAGTTTCCAAGATCTATAAAGAACTTATTAAACTCAACACCAAAGAAACAAGCAACCCAATCATGAAATGGGCAAGAGACATGAAGAGAAATCTCACAGAGGAAGACATAGACATGGCCAACAAGCACATGAGAAAATGCTCTGCATTACTTGCATCAGGGAAATACTAATCAAAACCACAATGAGATACCACCTCACACCAGTCAGAATGGGGAAAATTAACAAGGCAGGAAACCACAAATGTTGGAGAGGATGCGGAGAAAAGGGTACCCTCTTACACTGTTGGTGGGAATGTGAACTGGTGCAGCCACTCTGGAAAACTGTGTGGAGGTTCCTCAAAGAGTTAAAAATAGACCTGCCCTACAACCCAGCAATTGCACTGCTGGGGATTTACCCCAAAGATACAGATGTAATGAAATGCCAGGACACCTGCACCCCGATGTTTCTAGCAGCAATGTCCACAATAGCCAAACTGTGGAGGAGCCTCGGTGTCCATCGAAAGATGAATGGATAAAGAAGATGTGGTTTATGTATACAATGGAATATTACTCAGCCATTAGAAACGACAAATACCCACCATTTGTTTTAATGTGGATGGAACTGGAGGGTATTATGCTGAGTGAAGTAAGTCAATCGGAGAAGGACAAACATTATATGGTCTCATTCATTTGGGGAATATAGATAATAGTGAAAGGGAATAGAGGGGAAGAGAGAAGAAATGGGTAGGAAATATCAGAAAGGGAGACAGAACATAAAGACTCCTAACTCTGGGAAATGAACTAGGCCTAGGTGGTGGAAGGGGAGGAGGGCCAGGGGTGGGGGTGACTCAGTGGCAGGCACTGAGGGGGGCACTTGATGGGATGAGCACTGGGTGTTATTCTGTATGTTGGCAAATTGAACACCAATAAAAAATAAATTTATTATTAACAACAAAAAAAAATCCTCTATTAACAATAGCCAAGGGATCCCTGGGTGGCGCAGCGGTTTGGTGCCTGGCTTGGCCCAGGGCTCGATCCTGGAGACCCCGGATCGAATCCCACGTCGGGCTCCCGGTGCATGGAGCCTGCTTCTCCCTCTACCTATGTCTCTGCCTCTCTCTCTCTCTCTCAATCTCTGTGACTATCGTAAATAAATTTTAAAAAAAAAAAACAATAGCCAAATTGTGGAAAGAGCCCAAATGTCTATCAACTGATGAATAAAGAAGATGAGGTACATATATATTATGTATATGTATATATATTATAAATATATATACATATACATAATACAGTAATATGTATATGTATCTATATTATAAATATAGATATACATACACATAGTACAGTATTAGTCATCAAAAAGAATGGAATCCTGCCATTTACAACAATGTGGATGGGACTAGAGTGTATTGTGCATTATGCTAAGCAAAATAAGTCAGAGAAAGATAAATACTATATGATTTCACTTATATGTGGAATTTAAGAAACAAAACGGATGAATGAATATAGGGAAAGGGAAGGAAAAATGAAATAAGATCAAATAAGGAGGCAACCCATAAAAAACACTTAAGTTTAGAAAACAAATTGAGGGTTGCTGGAGGGGAGGTGGGCAGGGGATGGGCCAAATGGATGATAGGATTAAAGAGGGCACTTGTTGGGATGAGCACTAGGTGTTATATGTAAGTTATGAATCACTAAATTTTACTCCTGAAATCAGTACTACACCATGTTAACTAACTTGAATGAATTAATAAATGAATGAATGAATGATAAAATCGTTCTTAAGTTGTCATTCTAACTTAAAAAGCAGACCTTATTCTTCTTGTCCTCATGATGGCCTCACTTTTTTTTTTAAATTAAAGTATAGCTGACATACAATATTACTATATTACAATATTACATTGATTTCGGGCATACAACATAGTGATTTAACAATGATACACACTATGAGATGCTCACCACAGTCAATATAGTTATCATCAGATAATCAAATTTATTATGTTTTTATTGATTATATCCCCTATGGTGTATTTTTTTTTCCCTGTGAATCATTTATTTTAAAACTGAATATTTGGACATCTTAATCCCTTTCACTTATTTTGCCCATCCTCCAACTCTACTTCCTTCTGGCAATCACCAGTTTGTTCTCTATTTCAGTTTGTTTCTTTTGTTTTGTTTTCTTTCTGTATTTTTTTTTTTTAGATTCTATATGTAAGTGAAATCATATGGTATTTTCTTTCTTCTTTCTCTGAGTTAGTTTTTTTTTTTTTTTTTTTTTTTTTGCATCTGCCTTCAACTCAAGTAATGATCCCAGGGTGCTAGGGTCAAGCCCCACAAAGTGCTCCCTGCTCAATAGGAGATCTGTTACTCCCTCTGCCTCTGCCCCTACCCCCACTCATGATATCTCTCTCTCTCTTTCCCTCAAATAAATAAATAAAATCTTTTTAAAAAGGAAAAGGCAGAAGTGTAAATAAAGTATTAATTCAACAAATATGGCTTGAACACTGGATTTCTTCTCTCTTCCTCTGCCTGCTGCTCCCCCTGCTGGTGCTCTCATTCTCTCAAATAAATAAATAAATAAATAAATAAATAAATAAATAAACAAACAAACAAAACAAAAGAAGAAAAGAAAAAGAAAACTGCTGGTATTTTGAGAGAGAATGCATTGAATCTGTAGATTTCTTTGGGCAGTATGCACACTTTAATAATATTCTTCCAATTCATGAGCACAGTATACCTTCACTTATTTGTGACATCTTTGATTTATTTCATCACTGTCTTATAGTTGACAATGTACAAGTCTGTCACTTCTGTGGTTAAATTTATTCCTAGGTATTTTATTATTTTAATGCCATTGTAAGTGGTATTGTGTTCTTAATTTCTCTTTCTCCTGATTCTCTATTAATGTATAAAAATGTGATAAATTTCTGTATATTCATTTTATATTCTACAACTTTACTGAATTCACTTATTCTAATAGTTTTTTGTGGAATACACACACAAGCACAAACACAAACATATATATGACGTCATCTGCGAGTAATTACAGCTTAACTTCTTTACCAATTTGCATGTTTTATATTCATTTGTTTTCTTGTATGATGGCTGTGGATAGGACTTCCAGTATGATGTTGAATGAAAGTGGCAAAAGTGTCCTGTTCTGATCTTAGAGAAAATGCTTTCAGCTCTTCATCATTGACTAGGATGTTAGCTGTGGGATTGTCATATGTAGCCTTTATTTTGTTGAGGCATGTTCCTACTTAACTTACTTCATTGAATGTTTTTATCATAAATAAATATTGGATTTTATTAAATGCTTTTTCTGCATTTCTTGAGATGAACATATGATTTTTATCCTTCATTTTGTTAATGTCATGTATCACATTGTTTGATGTATGGATTTTGAGCATATATCCTTGCATCTCTAGAATAAATCTCACTTGATCATGGTAAATTATCTTTTTAATGTATTGTTGAATTTGATTTGCTATTATTTTGCTATTGTGTTATATCTATGTTTATCAGGGATACTGGTCTGTAAATTTTTTTTTGGAGTCTTTGCTTTTGATGTTGGTAATTCTGGCTTCATAAAATGAATTTGGCAGCATTTCTTTCTCTTTTATTTTTTGGGGGGAGGAATAGTTTGAGAATAGGTATTAATTCTCATTTGAATATTTGTTAGAATTCACCTGTGAAGCCATCTGGTCCTGCATTTTTTCATGTTATTAGTTTCGATTATCAATTCAATATTGTTACTGGTAATAAATCTGTTCAGATTTCCTATTTCTTCCTTATTCAGTTTTAGAAAAGTTTATATTTCTAAAAATATATCCAGTTCTTACAATTTGTCCTGTTTGTTGGCATATAACTTTTAGTAGTAGTCTCTTGTGATCCTTTGTATTCCCATAACATCAGTTGTAACTTCTCTTTCATTTCTGGTTTTACTTATTTGTGTCCTTTCTGTTATTTTCTTGATGAATCTAGGTGAAGGTTTATCATTTCTTTTTACATATTTTCAAAGGAACAACTCTTATTTTCATTGATATTTTCTATTATTTTCCTACTTTCTATTTTATTTATTTTTCTTTTATTTTTTTCCCTTTCATTGATGTTGAGCTTTGTCAATTCTTTTTATAGTTTCTTTAGGTGTAAGTTCAAATTATTTGAGATTTTCTTTTGTCTTGAAGTAGGTCTTTTGCTATAAATTTCTCTTTTAGAACTGCTTTTGCTGTGTTTCAGAGATTTTGTTTCCATTTTCATTTGTCTCTATGCATTTTTAAAATTTGTTTCTTGATTTCTTCATCAACTCCATTAGCTAGTAAGTAACATGTTGGTTAGTCTCCATGTGCTTTTATTTTTCTAGTTTTTTTTTTAACTGTAATTTCTAGTTTCGTATCATTGTGATTAGAAAAGCTGCTTAATGATTTTGAATCTTAAATTTACTGAGACTTGTTTTGGGATATAACATGTGATCTATCCTAGAGAAGGTTCCATGTGCATTTGAAAAGGATGTGTGTTGGGGCACCTGGATGGTTAAATCAGTTAAACATTCAACCTGAGTTTCTGCTCAGGTCATGATCTCAGAGCTGTGGGATCAAGCCCTGCATCCAGCTCTGTGCTGTGTGCAGAGCCTACTTAGGATTCTTTCTCTCCCTCTCACTCTGCCTGACCCCCCCCCACAAAAAAAGAAGGGTATTCTGCTGTTTTGAGAAAGGAATTATCTGTATATATCTGTGAAACCCATATAGTCTAATTTGTCATTCAAAGCCACTGTTTCTTTATTGATTTTCAGTCTGGATTATTCTACTGAGGTAAATAGGGTATTAAAATTCTCTATTATTACTGTAATATTATTGTCAACTACTTCCCTTTATGTCTGTTATTATTTGCTTTATATATTTAGAAACTTGTGTGTTGAATGCATAGATATTTAAAATTGTTACATACAGGGGGACACTTGACGGGATGAGCACTGGGTGTTATTCTGTATGTTGGTAAATTGAACACCAATAAAAATTAATTTATATAAAAAAATTGTTACATACTTTTGTTAGATTGATCCCTTTATCATTATGTAATGCCTTTTTTAGTCTCTTTTTATAGTCCGTGTTTTAAAGTCTATTTTGTCTGATATAAGTATTGGTACCCCAGCTTTTTTCTTTTTCCATTTCCATGGAATATCTTGTCCATCCCTTTACTTTCAGTCTCTATGTGTCTTTAGGTTTGAAGTGAGTCTCTGATAGGCAGTGTATAGCAGGTCTTATTTTTTATCCATCCAATTACTCTGTATTTTGATTGAAGCATTTAGTCCTTTTATACTTAATTATTTCTAGGGATGTACTGTTGACCTTTGAACAGCACTGTGGTTAGGGGCACCAAAGCCCTATGCAGTAGAAAATCTGCATATAACTTTGGACTCTCCAAAAACTTAACTACTAATACCCTACTATTGACTGGAAGCCTTGCTTATAACCTAAATAATTGATTTACTCATATTTGCATGTTATGTGTATTAAATACCATATTCTTACAATAATAAGCTTGAGAAAATAAGATATTAGGAAAATTATAAGGAAGAGAAAATATATTTATAGTCCTGTACTGTATTTATTGAAAAAATTTGCATATAAGTGGAACTGTGCAGTTCAAATTTGTGTTATTCATGGACCAGCTCATACTTATTAGCATTCTGTCAATTGTTTTCTGGTTGTTTTTGTAGTTCTTGCTGTTATTTTCTTCTATGCTGTCTTCTCTTGTGATTTGATGATATTTTTTTGTGTTATTTTTGGATTCCTTTGTCTATTCCTTTGTGTAACTATTTCAGGTTTTTGGTTGTGGTTACTAAAGGGTTCATATATAATGTATTGTGTATATAGTACTCTATCAAATTGATGTTTGCATAAGTTCAAATACATTCTTAAGTACACTACATTTTTTTACTCTTTCACCAATACTTTATGTATATAATGTTATATTTTACATCTTTTCATTTTATGTACTCCTTAATTTTTGTAGATATAACTTATTTTTCTAGTTTTGTCTTTTAACCCTCATACTAGCTTTATAAGTTATAGATCTATCTTTGTTATGTTTAACACTATTTTTTTTTTATAATTCTAGTTATTACCTTTCTTTTTCCAGTTGAAGAAACATTTCTTGTAAGGTCGGTTTAGGGGTGGTAAATTCCTTTAACTTTTCTTTGGAAAACTTTTTATGTCTCCTTCAACTCTGAATAATAACTTTGCCAGGTAGACTATTTTTGGTTATACGTTTTTTTCTGTTCAGCACTCTCTTCTGGCCTTTAAAGTTTCTGGTGAGATATTAGCTGATAACCTTATGGGATTTCCCTTATAGGTAACATTTTGCTTTTCTCTTGTTATTTTTAAGTTTCTCTTTCATTTTTGACATTTTAGAAGAATATATTTAATTAATTATTTGAGAGAGAGAGAGAGAGAGCACTGGTGTGGGGGGAGAGGCGGAGGAAGGGAATCTCAAGCAGACCCTCCATTGAAGTGGAGCTCGATAGAGGCTCAATCTCACTGCACATGATATCCTGACCTGAGCTGAAACCAAGAGTTGGATGACTAACAACTGACTGAGCCACCCACGTGTATATTTCATTTCAGTGGTTGTATTCTTCAGCTCTCATTAGTTCTTTTTTATATTTTTTTCTCTTTGTTAAAATTTTCACTAAGTTTATCTACTCTTTTCTCAAGTCTGGGTAGCATCTTTATGGCCATTTCTTTGAACTCTTTATAAGGTGACTTGCTTATCTTTGTTTTATTTCATTCTTTTTCTGAGTTTTTTTTTAATTATTGTTTTGTTTGGAATATATTTTCTGTCTTCTCATTTTATCTGACTCTTTGTGTTTGGTTTTATGTATTAGGTAGGTTAGCTATGTTTCCTGATCTTGAAAGTAGTGATGTAGGAGGTATGGAGCCCATTCACACAATCACTTGTGGTCACTGCAACCTGGCACTACAGGGGTACCCTCTGTGTGGGCTACATGCTTCCTCCTGTTGTGACTGGCCAGCGACTGCTGTTGGTATACTGTTGGGAGGCTCTGGCCCACATCCCAGGTATCTAGAGTGACTAGCTCAGAGTACTACGGACACATGGGCAGACAGGGCTTACCCTCAGCATGGTGGGCTGAGAGGCCTGGCCATAGTTGATGCAGGAGTATTTGTGGATAGGGTTAGCTTCCAGTACAGCTGGCTGAAAGGCCATACAGATACTAATTTGTAGCAATCTTCATTATGTTTCTTGTGGAGAGAAACATGTAAATAACATACATTATAAGAAGTGCTATGCTGTTGGTTTATGCATGCATTTCCTGGGAAGCATGAATTTAGAACTCCATCTGATGAAGCTCTAATTGAGGGCAAATCTAAAAAAAGAATAGCAGTTTGCCTGAAGAACAAAAGAGAGAAAGTTAATTGCAGGCACATGAAATAGCAAAGACAGAGAGATGAGAGAACATGGGGAATGACAAAACTTTTTGGAACAATGAGAGGAATTACTGGTATAGATAACCAGAAAGTTAGGGTTTAGATTTTTTGACTAACAATGAATGTTCCCTAGTGAAGAAGCCTCCTTTGTGTCCCTTTTTAGGTAACATCCAACCTAACAGTACATTACATATTGATGGGCAACTTGATCAAAGGCTAGGACCTCTGCCTTGGGTCTGAAGATAATAAATTAATTTAAACTTGCCTCTTCAGGGAGCTTGAAACTTCATATTAGCTCAGTTGGGAAAAATAGAGAATAATGCACTGGTGTTCTGGGAAGGGTATGTGTTGTGTGGGAGGGGATTCCACAGTCAGGTGGCTATGGCATGCTTGCCAACCTCAGAGGCAGGCCTCTAGAGGTCCTTTGGTCTCAATTTGTGTTTAAATTACTAAAGTATATTTTCAAAGAGCTAAAAACATTATTCTCACACAAAGACAAAATACATATCTATCAAACTTTTTATTCAACATGGTAATTAACATAGTCAATGAGATGGTAAAAATGTCATAAATTGGGGCACCTGGGTGGCTCTGTCAGTTCAGTGACCAATTCTTGATTTTGGTTCAGGTCATGATCTTAGGGTTGTGGGATCCAGCCCCTTTCAGGCTTCATGCTGAGGGTGGAGCCTCCTTAAATTTCCCTCTCCCGGGGATCCCTGGGTGGCTCAGCGGTTTAGCGCCTGCCTTTGGCCCAGGGCGCGATCCTGGAGTCCCGGGATCGAGTCCTACGTCGGGCTCCCGGCATGGAGCCTGCTTCTCCCTCCCCCTGTGTCTCTGCCTCTCTCTCTCTCTCTCTGTATATAATAAATAAATAAATAAATAAATAAATAAATAAATAAATAAATAAATATTAAAAAAAAGATTCCCTCTCCCTGCCCGTCCTCTCTCTCTCTCTCTCTCAAAAACAAATTAATTAATTAATTAATTAATTAATTAGAATAAAATAAAAAATAAAAAGCTTCTGGGCACCGGGGTGGCACAGTGATTGAGTGTCTGCCTTTGGCTCAGGTTGTGATTCTGGGGTCCTGGGGTCAAGTCCCACATCAGGCTCCCTGCAGGGATACTGCTTCTCCCTCTGCCTATGTCTCTGCCTCTCTCTGTGTGTCTCTCATGAATAAATAAATAAAATCTTTTAAAAAAACAAAGACGCTTGAAATATGAAAAAAAAAAGTTTCAACAAAGATGTTAGAATAAGATTTCTGGGGTTGTCTGTTCATCAGCAGAAATTTGCATCTCTACTGTAAATTCTATAAGCTAACATCTCTTTCTACTGAATTATAAAATAGCTTCAGCAATAGGAAGTGAGTGTATCATGCTTTATTATAGCACTACAATGAAAGAATGCCCAGTAATCTCATTGCTTATTTCCAGTATTTATTTTTTTTTATTTCCAGTATTTATATTGTATTTCTAAAGCCATGTCTGCAAACAGTTCCCTAAAATCTTTTTTATGTTTTTTTAATTTTTTAATTTTTAAAAAATATTTTATTTATTTAATCATAAGAGATACAGAGAGAGAGAGGCAGAGACACAGGCAGAGGAAGAAGCAGGCTCCATGCCAGGAGCCCGAAGTTGGACTCAATCCCGGGACTCCAGGATCACGCCCTGGGCTGAAGGCAGGCGCCAAACTGCTGAGCCACCCAGGGATCCCCCCTAAAATCTTTTTTAAGGAATATGAATTGCTAGCTTTTTAGCTCTTTGTTTAGAGTTATGCTTAACAGTCAAAAAAATCTGCTTTGTCTGTTATTGTTATGTTGCTTATTTTCTGATAGTGTTCCCTAAGTTCATCTTCTTTTCTTTTAACTATCCTTGCTGCTAATCCTGACCTTAACAAACACATACCTCAGACCCAAATGACCAACCCTGATGGCCTCTATCAGATACGCAGTAGGTTCTCAAAGAGATTCTGAGAAATACACTACGCCATATCTGCCCGTAATTGAACATTTTATTAGTCTATTTGCTAGGCATTTTATTCATCTCTGTGCCATAATAATGCTGCATAATAAACTTTCCCAAAACCCAAAGTCCAAAAGCATTTATTTCTTTGCTCATGGGACTGTGGCTTGGCTTTGGCTGTGTTGGGTTCTATTGGGATTTACTGGATTTGATTCCAGCCTGAGGCTGTTTATATTTCCTCATTTTCCTTGGATTAGGAGCCATCCAGGGTATAGTCTTCTTGTACTAGATTATTAGTGGGCATACCTATGTCAAAGTGCATAGTCACTGCATCATGTTTGATAATATCCTTTTAACCAAAGCAAGTTGCAGAGCAAGCCCCAATACCCAAGGAACAGGAAGTATATTTTGCCCCCCCAATGGGAAGCAGAGGGAAATTAATATTTGATTAACAAAAATCCAAACTATCACACATGTGGATTTTATAAAACATATATTCCCAATATACCAGTTCATAAGTACTGTGTCTTAACTAAGATAAGCATCCCCTAGGGTGATCATTGCACACACATACATACACACAAATCTTTTAAGATTCTAGGTGGTTACACAGAGGTTAACAGTGATAATTGTTCTATTTCTTCAGCACTTATTCCATGACAAGCACTTGGTCAAATGTTGGGATCCATTTTCCCTGATACTTAAAATACCCCACCAAGTAAATTCTTATAAAGAAACTGAGATTCAGGGAAGGTAAGCTGTCCATAGTTCACACCATTAGTAAGTGGCAAACATGACTTTTCCTTTTTACTTATAACATACTTATGCCAGGCACTGTACTAAATGACTTCTAGGTTTTATACCTTTTAATTATTTAAAACAGTAAGTACCCCCACTTGTTATGAGCAAACTGGGCTTAATAGGATTGGATAACATGTCAAAGATAAATTAGACAACATTACCTAGGACTTCAATATATAGTCCATGATTAGATGAAAGAATAGACCTTACTTCCATGTCTCAGGCTTTTCTGTTTCTGATAGCAATCAGTTTTGATTCCCTCATCCAATCCACATCATAACCTTAAATCTTAGTAACTCTCTTCTTGCCTGTGACATTTGAGCTCTTTACCTTAACTTTGACATTTGATATAGACCCTTTATACTCTGGACCTCATTTCCACTGTGTTATGTCTACTTCACAATAATAACCTAGCTCAGGCTGTTGGTCATACCTTTTGCTCCAGCATTAGATTTGCCTATGCTTGTCCCTGAATTGTGTTCTAGTATGACAGCTCAGCAAAAATGGCCTAAATCACATTCCTTGAAGATAAGGAAAGAGCTTTCCTTTGTAATAATTTAATGGTGTGAATTAAAACAGAAAAATACCTGAAATTATATTTCACAGGGCATGTCTATTCACATTATTTCATTAATAATTCATTCTTTTTTAAAAAGATTCATTTAATGCTTTTATATGCAGAACACAGAGAAGCATAGTTCAGGAATTCAGAGATGATAAGTAAATATTACTCTGAAATGAATTTACCTATTAAGAAAATTATACTCCTAGCAAAACTATAGTAAAATAAAACAGCTCGTTTCTAACCTTTGCATCTCTCCTTTTCCCATAGTATAAACATTTGATCCCTCATTTCCCTTCTGATACCTTGTCAGTCATTATTTGTTGCTTCATTTCTGTTCTACCCAGATTCCAACATTAGGTTCAGTGATTCCCTCTGCTGAATCTAAAATTATACCTTAACTCTTAAACCACTTTAGACTAAAGTAGATAGTAGATTTGTGTGATCTGAACCCCGCTACTTCGAGTCTAGGTGAACTAATATTGTCTTTCTCCTTTGCCATCTTTCTGTGAACTAATTCCTCATTGCTAACCCTTGGGCTTTCATTTTGATTCAGTGTCAAAGCTACACTTGATCTTTGGTAATAGAGCCACTATATTTAGAATCCTGCCATTTTGTTTTGTTTTGTTTTGTTTTTTAAGTAGACTCCATGCCCAACATGGGGCTTGTATTCAAGATCCTGAGATCAAGACTCACAGGCTCTATGACTGAGCCAGCTAGGCACACCTAGAATTCTGACTCTTGAGTCCTTGATACCAGAACCAGACTATGTTTCTATTATTTAATATTAGACAAGCCTGGACCTAGAGGTTTCCACAAAGTTGTAAAATAGTTATTTAGAACTTTAACATAATTAAGACACTGCTGTAAAGCTTTACTGATACTGTGAGGGAGATAGTAGTGCTATCCTTATTTATTTATTTATTTATTTATTTATTTATTTATTTATTTATTATTTATCTTTTTTAAAGATTTTATTTATTCATGAGACACACACACACACACACACAGAGAGAGACACAGGCAGAGAGAGAAGCAGGCTCCAAGCAGAGAGCTCAATGTGGGACTCGATTCCGGAACTCCAGGATCATGCCCTGGGCCAAAGGCAGGCGCCAAACCGCTGAGCCACCCAGAGATCCCCCTATCCCCATTTTATAGATGAAGTAACTAAGGGATAGACATAAAGAAATCCAGGCAGTCTAGGTCTGAGCTCATGCATCTAAGTACCGTTACCTGCTTCCTAAATTATACCTTCTACTTATTGCTACGCCTTCATTGCCAGCCACTAAGGATCTAACATTGTCCCTAGTACCTGTGACCTCATAGGAAAATGGAGTCATTGTTGACTTTCAGCCCTCCATGCTATCAGCTCTGTTTATACGTTAAGAAACTCAGATTTCTCAACAAATACTTGTCTCTGGGTCTAGTTTGTCTCATTTCTGTTGTTGTATTCCTGGAACTCTGAGGTTCAGATTGCTTCCTAGCATCATTATCTCCCTATTTAGAGTTTACTTTCTCAGTAGCTACATTCTGATTCTCCTTTACCTAACTAGTACTAGTCAAATGATGCTGCTTAATTCCAGTGTAGACCTTCTACCTGGCTCCTTTCTTCTACTTATATATACATTCTTAAACATATATAGCATGAGATAAACAACAGTGGCTCAATTCAATGTCCAAGAGAGATCAAGCATTATGACATCTGATCCATCTTCCAGCTTTTTCCCTTACATATGGAGGATATAGGTACATGTATATACTTATATTAAATGTGTTAATAAATATATATGAAACTACAGAAAATGGAACAATGTGTCCAAAGCAAAACTATGTTTCAACTGAATATTTTAATATTAATAAAAAATGCTTATACCTTAAATACTGGTAACTTAAGAGTGAATTAGAGATCATTGATAGATGATACAAATTTGACTTCGAAATCACATTAAATTTTTTAATTTAAATTGTAAGGTAAATGTTCACATTCATAAATATAAAAATCAAACATGTACATTCATTGAATTATTGCTCAACAGTGTAGAAAAAATGTCGCAATTACAGAAGATTAATATATGTATAAAAGGCTTTAGTATCAATATAATATAGAATTACGTTAAATAGTTAATTTGTCTGAATTGAAAGCAGACAACTGAGTCCTGGAATTAATTAATTTGATTCGATCTTTTTTCTCCATTAACATGATGGCACTAACAGGAAAAATAAATAAAATAATAAAAGACTCAATAATCATGATGATTATATAATCCCATTTCTGGAAAAAACATTGTTTAAAGTCCTTGTTCATTCAGTACTTTTCCTGTGCTAATGCAATTTTTCATTCACTTCCCACAATCCTATGAGAAAGGCTTTGTCCCCATTTGAGAAGAAGCTGAGATTTAGAGTAGTTCAGTGATTTGTCCATGGTAACATAGCCACTAAGTAGTGGAGAGTGGAATAAGCCCCTAGTCCTTTTAAATCACTGAGTGTTCTGCACCATTAACATTCCTTCCACCTCTTATTTATGATGCCAATGTAAAAAAAATTTTTACCATGATAAAAGATTTAAAAAAAACAGTAGTAAGATATAAGTAAGTAAGAGACATAGGAAATGGCAAAATTATTGATTTCTCTTTGTTATAAAGCTGAAAAATAGCTTTTGCCAAATCATAGGCAAAACCCTGAATAAGAACTTATTATTACTTCTGTGTTTAATGTGCTATTTAAATAAAGCAATGAAAGAATACTATTTTGACTTCATTGCCTTACTATTTAAATAGGGATATTTTTCATCTAAATTTAATTTGACAGTAAAATAAAGGAGATGTTAAAATTATGAATATTTATATGCCCTTAAACTTACTTCTCAGAATGTACCTTAGTGGGCCATGTAGCTAATACTTTCAACTAAATATACCCATATTATATCTGGGATAAATGTAGGGCTTTGTAATAGGCATTTGAAATATGTAATGTTAAACCAAGCAATATATAGTAATGCCACATTATGGATGACAAAATATTAAGTAATGGCAAAAGGCAAGATATCTTGGGGTCTTCAATTTCTAGTTGGTATTATGGGTCTAACAGGATTGTTTTTCCTTATTCACTGTAGACAGAGTTTGCATGTTTTTAATATAGGCTATTTTAAAATTCATTTATTTGCTTTTGGATAATGAAAAATTCCAGTAGTCACTGAAGGCAGTTTATTAGCATTAATGATAATTCAACCAGAGTAGCATGAGAGGAACAAATTATGACATGATTTAGGTAATTATATAGTATTCTATTTTATAGGAAGAAAAATCATCTTTTAAATCAGAATACTTTTCTTATAAAATGACAAATCATACTAGATTTTAACATATTGCTAATCAGATGTTTTCATTTAAAATATGTATTTTTGTATTTTTGTAAGTAATTGTTATAGGATATATATAATTTTGTTGAAAAGTTCTTATCAACATATTTCCATAAATTGGTCTCTTTGAAGGCATTTGTAGAAACTAACATTGATTTTAAAGTTATAAAATAAATTTGACCTAAAGATCTGTTGAATAGCATCTTGAATCTCTGAGGATGTGATCAAACAGAACACTGAAACTAGGTTTCCTAAATATCAGGATTTCCAGTCTGTGATTATGGAAATTGATACATAGATGATCGATGGGTAGCTATAGACAGATATATAAAACTTTTTGTATCTTTTATGGACTGAATTGTACCCTCCTCCCCATTAATATGTTGGAGTCCTAATTCTCAGTAACTTAGAACATGATGCTATTTGGAGGCTGGACCTTTAAAAGGGTAATCAAGGTTAAACAAAGTTGCTTAAATGAGGGTGGGCCCTAATTCAGTGTGACTACTGTCCTCATAAGAAGGGGAAGAAACACTAAAGATATAGGTGAATAGAGAAAAGGTTATGTGAAGGCATAGCAAGAAGGTGGCCATCTGCAAGCCAAGGAGAAGAGGTCTCAGGGGAAACGAAACCAACCAACACCTTGATCTTAGACTTCTAGCCTCCAGAACTGTTAGAAAATAAGTTTGTGTCATTTAAGCCACCACTCTGTGGTACTTTGTTGTGGCAGTCCTGGCAAACTAATATAGGATCTTACCATCTATAGGAGGATTCAAATAAAATATCTATTTCAGAGGCATTAAAAAAGTTAGAAAGTACTGTTAAATATTTTTTCTCCTTTTCCTCCTCCTTTTTTGAATAAAGATCTTATGTAGGCCATTTATTAATTTTATGACCTTAAATTTCTATTTAACTCACCATGTATTGATAATTTTATTTTTAAAAGTCAGAAGTTTATCTCTGAAATGGGTTTATTTTGCTCTAAAATTTTCAGTTTTTAGTATTACATGCATAAGTATATAAAAGGCAGTTAACCTCAGGAAAATATTTGCCATTGTTTTGGGCAGGTAGAGTTAATATCTTAGTTTACATTAAAATATAACACACATTATTAAGAAAAGTATTGATAATAAAATTAATAAATTGGAAAAGAGAATGTTTAAGCAAAATAAATATAAAAACAACGATGAGGGGCGACTGGGTGGCTCAGTTGGTTAAGCATCCAACACTTGATTTTTGGCTCAGGTCATGATCTCAGGGTTGTGAGATCAAGCCCAGAGGGCTCTGTGCTTAGTGGGGAGTCTGCTTGAAATTCTTTCTCTCTGCTCTTGCTTCTCAATGGGAAAATAATAAATAATTCCTTAGATTGAAGAAAAATTAGAATGTGTAATTTTGATCTCCAAGTTAGCTTGGTGATAAGGATCTATAAACTGTAATTCATTTTTTTTCTTTTTGTTTCTGTTAAGCTAGATTCTCTGGGGAAATGTGAAGTTTACATATTTTATATGCATGATTTGTATAGAAGCTGCTGACAGGAGTTATGTGATAAGCTTTAGAAAGCTTGAATGATAAACTTCAGTTCTTAAAAGATTTCACTTCAAAAACAGTTCTCTGAATCCTGTTTCCTATTTTATAAGGACACTTTTGCTGTCACAAAATATGATTTAAATATTATAGAGTCACCTCGCTGGCTGGTTAAACGTCTGAGCTGATGTTGATCAGCTTGATCAGCTTGATCTCAGGGTTGTGGGTTTGAGCCCCATGTAGGGCTCCCTACTCAGTGGGGAGCCTGCTTCTCCCTTTTCCTCTGCCATGCCCCCTGCTTGTGCTCTATTTCTCTCTGTCTTAAATAAATAAATAAATTCTTTAAAAAATAAATATATATATCATAAACATCAAAGACAAGGTTGTTTCCATGATTATATGAAATGTTAAATAGAATGATGAATGTATTCTGGAAGAAAATAAAACAGCACACTACTTTTAAGGGTACTAAAGCAAATATCATTCTTGCTATATTCCTAAGCAAGTTATACTTCCTAATGTGAAATGAATAATTGTAAATTGTTTTATTTAAATATGTGTATATATTAGTGTGTATACACATAAATATTTAAAATTTGTGTCTTTGAAAACACAGCCAAATTGGACACCTGTACATTTACCAAATTATGCTATGTTTTATTCATTCACCAAAGGTTTACTGAGGGCTTATCATATATTGAGCATGCTAGGTGCTAGGTATAAATAGAACAAATAAGGTCTTGTTCTCATGAAGTTTATATATCTACTAACATATTTTATATATTTTCTCTTATGTAGCATCCTTTTTGAAATTCCTTTTAAAAATTGTAATTGCAGTATTGTTTACATACAATGTTATATTAGTTTAAGGTGTACAATTAGTATCAGGTGTGCATGACTCCATACATTACTCAGTGCTCATTGTGGTAAGCATAGATTAGTGTACTATGTAATCCCCATCACCTGTCTCACCCTTTTCCCTCTGTTAACTGCCAGTTTGTTCTCTACAATTAAGAATCTTTTTCTTGGTTTCTGTAGCCCTCTTTTTCACATTTTATATTTTAAATGCAATCTATTTTTCTATATTCCTTAATAGATGTTGAGGAAAATGTTTCCAAATTTGTTCATTTGATGTGTGGCTTATTCACCTTGCTTATTTATTTGTTCATTCTGCAAATATTTATTATCAAATGGGAGCTAAGTATTTGTGGTAATTACTAAGGCTATTCAGATAGACACTTGAGATTACACCCTTCTGCCCTCTGTTACTTATTTGGCTACCAAATTCTGACTGAGAGTTGTGACTTCTATCACTTCTTCATAGATTTGAAAGTCAAAATGATCCTGGAGGACCTGGCAAATGGGACCTCCATTTAGTTCATGTGACTGAGTGGCCATATTGAATGGAGCTGCACTCCAGATTCACATTGCCTATTGAATAAAATGAAAGGTATTTTTACTGTGTTAAGCCATGAAATATTGGAAGTTTCTTTGTAAATAAGGCATAACATATGCTGACTGATACAGCATCATTCTAGGTGCTGAGGATATAATGATGAGCAAAGCAGATAAAAACTCTGCCTACGTGGAGATTATGTTCAAGCAGTAAAATTAAATATTGAAAATAATAAAGATAAATTGATACATAATATGAAAAGTATAATAAAAATAAAATTTAGTAAGGAGATAAAGAATGGCGATAAATGCTCTAATTTTAGAGAAAATGGTCATAAAAGTCCTTTCTGCAGAAGTGATACTTGATCAGAGCCCTGACTTGAAGGAGGTCAAGAGGCTTTGATGAGTGTGTGGTAACTGTATTGTGAAAGGCCGAGCACCTGGGTTCTAAAACTAAACTGTACCGATAAAGGCCTGAGCCCACCAGTTGCTAGCTCTGGTAAATATCTGGAGAAACAGGAGATGTGGAGGTTCTGAGGCAGAAGAGTGCTCCATGTGCATTCTTGATAATAACAGAAGAAAATCTTTAACAAAAGAATATGATTTGACTTACGATTTATAAGATCCCTTTGAATTTTTGGCAAAAAGTAAATGAGAGGAGCAAAAGTGGGAGCAGGGAAACTAGTTAGGATGCTTTTGCAGTGCTGGATAGTTGTGATAAAGGTAACAAAGGGTCAAAATATGAATATTTAGAGGTAAAGCTATCATGGTTTCACTGACATTGTGGTTATGAGCTGAAGAGTATATGGCAGGGCAAAAACAGGAAAGGGAAGAGGGAATGTAAAGAGCAATTAGGGAGACTCCTGGAGACATGCATTAGAGGAAGGTATGCCAGGTAAATGCCTGGAAGAAATAGAATGAGAAGTCAAATCTCATTCTGAATTCCAGAGCAGATGTGACTGTGATCTGTATTACAGGGCTAATACTCTATCAGTTTTCCTTCCTTTACAATGAGCATTATCTAAGATTCACGTAGTGCAGACTACTAATACACTGTCCATATTCCCTTGGTAAGTTACCATTCCTGTGCTTGTAGATCCAACTCCAAATCAGTCAGCACCTTTGCCTGAGAGAATTACAGGTAATGCGAAGTGCCAGGGAACTGATTCCCTCTAGGGGAAGCTCTTAAACAATTACTTACAGAAGCTGGTGAGTGAATAACCCAGTTCCCTAACCCCTTAAGCAGAATAACTCCAAGGTACACAGGTCAGCACTGGCACCTAGAGTTTCCTGGTGGAATTAAGCTTCAACTGTCCAGATTGGTAACAGGTTTGATCCTGTACCCTTTATATGTTTCTTTGTGGTCCCTGACTCACTTCTCCATTCTCTGATATTTCCCATTATCAGCTTCCCAAATCCCCCAGGTAGTGGATTTTTGGAAATTTAGGGTTAGGGTTAGGGTTAAGGTTATAGTTAAAGTTCCCAAATAACTTACCAAATAAACAATTCTACTCAAATCCTTTTCTTAGGATCTACCTGTAGAAGAGTTCAAATTAAGACAGTTCATACATAGATATGAATATACTGAATATTTTCTAAAATAAAACCTGTGGTTGTTACATAGAGTCCAACACTGATGGTTTATAGGTGCAATATTGCAAAGATATTAGACTTAATCCTCAAAATAGCCACATAATATTGTAGTTGGTAGCTGCTAGAAGAGGAAATAACTATTTAATATGATTTAAATATGATGAGGGCAACAGTTCTTTTTTTTTTTTTCCTATTTATTGATGAATCCCCAAGACCCAAAAGAGTCCTGGTCACATACAAGTACTCAATGAGTATTTTCAAGGAACACTTAAATTAATAATAGCTTACCTCCATCTGGTAAGGATGTTACTTTTGATGGGGAACTCAGATTCAAAAGGGTATTTACCTGAGCTATAAAGGAAAAAGGAGCTTTTAAGAAAGCTCAACAGAAATAATCCCAGAAGTCAGTGGGATAGCACAGTCCCCTCGATTTTGTGGATATTATAAACGTATCTTAACGATACATTAACCAAGGCTCAGAGAAGTAAAACAATTTATTCACAGTCCTCAAACTAATAAGTAAGAGACTAGATTTGAGCTCACACTTGTCTCTATTTCTCTTCACCTTAGCATAATCTTGAATATCTCTTGAGAATGGGCCAAGGTTAGGCACTTATGCGCTAGAGAGACTTTATGTAAATCCATGTTTTTTAAAACAGAGACTTTTCTTTTTAAAAATGCTTGCCTTAGCTGAGGTTGCTATAATATGGTATCATAAACTTGATAGCTTAAACAATAAACATTTATTTCTCATGATTCTGGAACTGGGAAGAGCCTTCTTCCTGGTTCATAGGTGGTGCTTTCTTACTGTATCCTTACATGATGAAAAGAGAAAGAGCTCTTGTCTCTTCCTCCTCTTCTAATGACACTTATTCTATCATGGAGCCTCATGACTTCGTCTAAATCTAAGTACCTCCAAAAGGCCCCACCTCCAAATACCACACTGGGGAATAGGACTTCAATGTATAAATTTTGGGGTGGACATTTATTGAAGAGACTGTCTTTACCATTACATATTCTTGCCTCATTTGGCACAGATTGACTGGTCACATAATTGTGGGTTTACTTCTGGACTCTCTATTCTGTCCTATTGATCTATGTGTCTGTTTCTGTGCCAGTACCATACTATCTTGATTACTGCAACTTCACAGTATATTTTGAAATTTGGGATTATGATACCTCCAGTTTTGTTCTTCCTCAAGGTTACTTTTGTTATTTGGGGTCTTTTGTGGTTCCATACAAATTTTAGTATTATTTGCTCTAGTTCTGCGAAAAATGATGTTGGTATTTTGATAGGGATTACATTAATTTGTAGATGGTTTTGCTTTGGGTAATATGGACATTTTAACAGTATTTGTTCTCCTAATTCTTGAGCATGATTTAATTTCTTACATCAGTGTTTCATAGTTTTCAGAATATAGGTCTTTCACTTCCTTGGTTAAGTTTACTCCTGGTGTTTTGTTTGTTTTGTTTTATTTATTTATTTATTTATTTATTTATTTATTTATTTATTTATTTATTTATATTTTTGTTTCAGTTATAATAGGATTGTTTTCTTAATTTCTCTTTCTATTACTTCATTATTAATGTATAGAAATGCAACAGAATTCTATATATTGATTTTGTATCCTGCAACATTACTGAATTCATATATCAGTTTTAGTAATTTTTTGATGGAGTCTTTAGGGATTTTGTACATAGTATCATGTCATCTGCAAATAATGAAAGTTTTAGTTCTCCCTTGCCAGTTTGGCTGCCTTTTATTTCTTTTTCTTGTGTGATTTGTGTGCCTAGGACTTCCAGTACTATATTGAATAAAAGTGGTAAAAGGAGACATTCTTGTCTTGTTTCTAGTCTTAAGCTCTGTTTTTTGCCATTGAGTAAGATGTTCACTGTTTTACATATATGGTTCTTCTTATATGGGCTTTATTATGTTGAGGTATATTTCTTTTATCCCTACTTTGTTGAGGGTTATTTTTTTATCATGAATGGATAATGTACTTAGATGCATTTTCTGCATCAAGTGAAATGATTGAATGGTTTTTTTCCTTTTTCTTATTGATATATCACATTGATTAATTTGTGATACTGAACCTCTCTTGAACTTGAGGAATAAATCCCACTTGATGGTGGTAAATCATTTTTTAAAGTATTGTTGGATTCAGTTTCCTAATATTTTTTGAGGATTTCTTTATTTATCTCTCTATGTTTATCATTGATATTGACCTTAGTTCTCTTTTTTTTGTGTGTGTCTTTATCAGATATTTTGGGATCAGGATAATGCTGCCTCATAAAATGAATTTGGTAGCTTTCCTTTCTCTTCTATTTTTCTGGAATAGTTTGAGAATAAAGGTATTAGCTCTTCTTTAAATGTTTGGTAGAATTGCCCTGTGATGCCATCTGGTCCCGGACTTTTATTTGTTGGGAGGTTTTTTGCTTTGTTTTCTGTTTTTTATTATGTTTCAATTTCATTGCTGGTAATTGGTCTGTTCAAATTTTCTATTTCTTACTGATTCAGTTTTAGGAGATTCTGTGTTTCTAGGAATTTACCCATTTATTCTAGGTGGTTCAATTTGTTGGCATATACCTTTTCATAATATTTTCTTACAGTTCTTTGTATTTCTGTGGTGTCAGTTATTTCTCCTCTTTCATTTTTTATTTCGTTTGAGTTCTCTTTTCTCTCTCTTAATGAGTCTGGCTGAAGGTTTATCAGTTTTGTTGATCTTTTCAAAGAACCAGCTCCTGGTTTCATTGATCTGTTCTATTGGTTTTTGTGTATTTGTTTTTTGTTGTTGTTTGTATTTTACTTATTTCTGCTCTAACTTCCTTCTTTCTAGTGGTATGGGGTTTGTTGGTTCTTCTTTTCCTAGCTCTTTTAGGTGTAAAGTTAAGTTGTTTATTAGAGAATTTCTTTGTGTGTGTGTGTGTGTGTGTGTGTGTGTGTGTTTTCATGAAATTTATTCTCGAAATTCCGTTTTCATTTTTTTATAAATTTATTTTTTATTGGTGTTCAATTTGTCAACATATAGAATAACACCCAGTGCTCATCCCATCAAGTGCCCACCTCAGTGCCCGTCACCCAGTCACCCCCACCCTCTCCCACCTCCCCTTCCACCACCCCTAGTTCGTTTCCCAGAGTTAGGAGTCTTTCATGTTCTGTCTCCCTTTCTGATATTTCCCACTTATTTTTTCTCCTTTCCCCTTTATTCTCTTTCACTATTTTTTATATTCCCCAAATGAATGAGACCGTATAATGTTTGTCCTCCTCCGATTGACTTATTTCACTCAGCATAATACCCTCCAGTTCCATCCACATTGAAGCAAATGGTGGGTATTTGTTGTTTCTAATGGCTGAGTGATATTCCATTGTATACATAGACCACATCTTCTTTATCCATTATTAGAGAATTTCTTGCTTTTTACTTCTTGTGATAGGTCTGTATTGCTATAAATTCCCTCTTAGAGCAGCTTTTGCTGCATCCCAAAGATGCTGAACTGTTTTTTATTTTTTATTTTTTAAATTTCTCTCTACATAATTTTAAGTTAATCTTTGGTTTCTTTGTGACACATTTATTGTTTAGTGCCATACTATTTAACCTCTATGCATTTGTGTTCTATACAGATTTTTTTCTTGTGGTCTATTTCTAGTTTTATAGTGTTTTGGTCTGAAAAGATGAGTGGAATAACTCTGATCTCTGAATTTTTTGAGACTTGTTTTGTGGCCTGTTATGTGGAGAATGTTCCATATGCACTTGAATATGTATTCTTCTATTTTAGGATGGAAGGTTCTGAATATATGTATTAAATGCATCTGGTCCAATATGGCACTGAAAACCATTGTTTTCTTGTTGATTTTCTGTTTAAACGATCTATTCATTGATGTAATTGGGACATTACAGTCTCCTAGTATTATTGTATTACTACCAATTACTTCCTTTTATGTTTGTTATTAGCTGCTTTATGTACTTGGATGCTCCCTTGTTGGGTGCATAAATATTTACAACTGTTATATATTCTTGTTGGAGTGTCCTCTTCATGGTTATATAGGGTCCTTCTTAGTCTTTTGTTATATTTGATTTTGTCTGATGTAAGTATTGCTACCTTGGCTTTCTTTTTGCATCCATTTGCATGATGAGTGTTTCTCTATCCCTTCACTTTCAATTTGCACGTGTCTTTAGGTGTGAAGTAAGTCTCTTACCGATAGTATATTAGATGGATATTGTTTTCATATCCATTTTTTCACTCTATGTGTTTTGATTGGATTGCTTAGTCAATTTATATTCAAAGTAATTATTAATTGGTATATATTTATTGCCAATTTGTTTCTTGTTTTATGGTTGTTTTTTTGCAGTTCTTTGCTATAGATCCTTCCCCTCTTCTCTCTTGATTAGTTGGTTCTCTTTAGTGATGTATTTGAATTCCTTTCTGTTTATTTTTTGCATATTTGTAGTTACCATTAGGTTTGTATATAACAATTTCTGCATATAGCAGTCTATATTAACTTGATGGTCACTTAAGTTTGAACCCATTCTTTACTGCTCTTCTCCTGTGTTTTAACTATATGGTTTTATACTTTACATATTTTAATTTTGTGAGTCCCTTGACTGATTTTTATAGATATGTTTTTACTATTTTTGTGCTTTCTACTGTTCTTAATCTTACATATGTTCTTTTCTTTCCACTCAATGAGTCCCTTTTGCCATTTTATGTATGGCTAGTTTTGTGCTGAATTCATTTAACTTTTTTGTCAAGTAAACTATATCTCCTTCTGTTTTGAATGATAGCCTTGCTGGGTACAGTATTCTTGGCTGCAGATTTTTGTTTGTTTGTTTCAGCATTTTGACTCTATCATGGCACTCCCTTCTGCCCTGCAAGGTTTTGTTGAAAAATCAGCTGATCGCCTTATGATGTTTCCCCTATAACTAACCATATATTTTTCTCTTGCTGCTTTATAAAATTATCTTTTTATCTCTACTTTGTGCCATTTTAGTCACCAAGTGTCTTTGTGTGGGCCATTTTGGATTGATTTTGTTGGGGTCTATCTGTGACTCTGTGACTAATTCTGTTTCCTCCCCCAGATTCAGGAAATTTTCAACTATTATATCTTCAGATAAATTCTCTGTCCCTATTCGTTTTTCTCGTTTTGGGATACCTATAATGCAAATGTTACTATATGTGATAGTGTCATTGAGTTACCTTAATTGATTCTTTTTTTTTTCCTTAATTGATTCTTATTTTTTATTATTTTTTTCCTCTCACCTGCTCAGCCTGATGGTTTCCCATTACTCTGTCCTCCAAGTCACTGTTCCGTTCTTCTCCCTCTTATCTATTTATCACCCCTAGTGAGTTTTTTTGAGTATCAGCCATTGAGTTCTTTCTTAGTTTTTATGTTTTCTATTCCTTTGTTGAGGGACCCACTGAGATTTTCCACTCTTTTTTCAAGTTCAGTATCTTTCTGACCATTATTTTAATTTTCTCTCAGGCATATTGCTTAGCTACATTTTGTTTAGCTCTCTTGCTGTGATCTTGTCATGTCTTTCATTGAGGACATATTCATCTGTCTCCTAATTTTGCCTAGCTCTCTGTGTCTGTTTTTTTTTTTTTATAAATTAATTTTTTATTGTGTTCAATTTACCAACATACTGAATAACCACCCAGTTGCTCATCCCGTAAGTTGTACCCCTCAGTGCCCGTAACCCATTCACCCCAACCCCCCAACTCTCCCCCTCCACCACCCTAGTTCATTCCCAGAGTTAGAAGTCTTTATGTTCTGTCTCCCTTTCTGATATTTCTCACACATTTCTTCTCCCTTACCTTATATTCATTTCACTATTATTATTTTCCCCAACATGATTGAGAAATACCACTGTTTGTCCTTCTGCGGTTAATTGGCCAAGTTCATAAAGGGTGTTGCCTGAGTTCTTCTCTGGGATTTTGATGGTATCTAGTCTCACATTTAGATCTTTCATCCATCTTTGTGGTTTAATCTTTGTGTTTGTGAAGAGAGTGTCGTTTCATTCTTCAGCATGGGATGTCCAATTTTCCAGCACCATTTATGAAGTGATGTCATTTCTTCTTGTGGATGGTCTTCCTCCTTTATTGTATATTAGTTGGAGCATAAAGTTCTGGGTCCATTTCTGGGTTCTCTGTTCTGTTCCAATGATCTATATGTCTGTTTTGTGCCAGTACCACACTGTCTTGATGAACACAGCTTTGTAGTACAACCTGGAAATCTGGCATTGTGATGCCCAGATATGGATTTCTTTTTTAAATTCCCCTGGCTGTTTGGGGTCTTTTCTGATTCCACACAAATCTTAAAATAATTTGTTCTAAGGTCTTGTAGAATGTCCATGGTATTTTTTTAGGGATTGCCTTATTTACGTGTTAAATGCCCTGGGTAACATTGAAATTTTCAAATATTAATTCTGCCAAATCCATGAGCATGGAATATTTTTCATTCTCTTTGTGTCTTCCTCAATTTCTTTCAGAAGTGTTTCTGTAGTTTTTTGGGCTATATTTTGTGAACATTTTGATTGGTAAATGGTTCTCCAACCTTTTATTTTCAGTTGTAGGTGTCCTTCTGTCTAAAATGAGTATCTTGTTATAGACAGCCAATTAGATGGGTCTGTTTTTTTATCAGATGAAAACTCTGCGCACTTTTGATGGGGTCATTAAGCCCATTCATGTTCAGAGTTACGTTGAAACTTCTTCTTAAAGGGGAGTTTTAAGAGTCCCCCTAAAATTTCTTGCTGAGCTGGTTTGGAGGTCACATATTCCTTTAGTTCCTGCATGTATTGGAAAGCTATTTATCTATCCTTCCATTTTGATTGAGAGGCCTTGCTGGATAAGTATTTATTGGTTGCAGTTCTTCTCATTTAGGACCTGAATATATCCTCCAGCCATTTCTGGCCTGCCAGGTCTCTGTGGAGAGTTCTGCTGGTACACTATATTCCTCCCCATGAAAGTCAGGGACTTCTTTGTCACTTGCTGCTTTAAAGGATCTTCTCTTTATCTTTGCAATTTGCAAGCTTCCACTTTTGATGACGAGGTGTTGAACGGTTTTTATTGATTTTAGGGGGGGATCATCTCTACTTCCTGGATCTGAATGCCTGTTTCACCTTCCAGGATTGGAAAAGTTTTCAGCTTGTGATTTGTTCAAAACATATTCGGGCCTCTGTCCCTTTCGGCGCCTCGGGACCCTATTAAACCGTAGGTTTTTCTTCCTCAGGAGTGTCGTTCCATTGCCTTAATCTGTCTTCATGGTCCCCTTAATTGATTGTCTCTTTTTTTCTCAGATTTCCCTCTTTGCATTTAACTTGTCTCTATGTCACTCACTCGTTCTATCCACCTCGATTAACCCTCGTCGTTAGGACTTCTAGTTGGATTGCATCTCATTCAATTGATTTTTAATTTCTGCCTGATTGGATCTAAATTCTGCAGTCATGAGTCTCGTGAGGCCTTAATGCTTTTTTCTAAGAGCACCAGTAGCTGTTAATGGTGCTTCTGGAATTGGCTTTGACCATTGAAGTGTATCCAGGATTTTGTAACTCTGTGGGAAAGAGGGCTGTTTATGATTCTTTCTTTTGAGGTGAGGTTTTCCGTCATAGTCATTTTGCCAGTGCAGAGTGGCCAAAACAAGTTGTTTGGAACACGGGGGAGTATCACTGGTCCGTCCAGCTGGTCTCTGGGGGAGAGGCCTGCTGTGTGATTTCTCAGGTGTTAGCACTTGGGGAGATGCTCTGCCTGCCTGCTGCTGGGCTCAGCGGGGGTTGTTTACCCCGTTGGGGCCCAGGGAGGAACAGCAGCCAGTTGCTATGGCAACTCTGGAAGCTGGATTTAGCATCGCAGGACTGCCTGTCCCTGGGGAGGCCGGATCCTGGGCTGTGTCCCGGCGGCCTTGCTCGGGGACTGCGCTGTGGGTTCGCGCTCCCGCCCCGCTGCCCCTCGCGGAGCCGCTGCCGAGCCCCTCCGAGCTGCTCCGGTCGGTCCCGCAGTGCGCGCTGCAGCCATTAGGGAGCTCGGCGCACTCTCCCGGGGAGCAGGTGCCTGTTAGTGTCCCGGGAGCCAGAGGGCATCCTCCGCCCTCCTGGGTCCTGCTCCACCTCCCGCGTGCCCTTTTCCGCAGCCGGGGAAGGTTTGGTGTTTACAGCCTCCATGCTCCTCCGGAGACGGGATCTCTGTCTGGGGACACTAGCCCGGCCTCAGCCCGGCTCATCGCGGGGCCCCTCACCTGGAGGCCTTTTGTTTTTCCATTTATTTTCTTTATCCCAGTCTTCCTACCTTGATAGAAGCGCGAACTCTTCTCACTGTAGCTTTCCAGTGGTTTCTCTTTCTATCTCAGGCGAATTTTCATAGATTTCAGGATGGTTTGAACGGTTATCTAGGTAACTTGGTGGGGACAGGTGATTTGGGGACCCTGCTCTTCGCCATCTTGCCCTCCCCTCTCTCTGTGTCTGTTTTTTTGTGTTAGGGTAAGTACACTGCCCCTACTCTTGAAAGTAGTGACCTTATGAAGAATGCAATGTAGTGTCCCTGATCATTGGAACCTAGTATTTCAGCACTGTCCTACATGTGTTGCATGTGCCCTACTATTTTGGTTGACTTGTGTTGCTCAATTTGGTCATCTACAAAGGTTCTGTTTGTCTGTTGTGAGCAGGGCTGGGTCCTTTTGTTGTTAGTTGGCCAGTCTGGGGCTGCTTTGAGCTTGAGTTGGGTCAAGCCTGGCATTTTCCAGAACTGTGGTAGCACTGAACCGCAGGGTGCTCTGTGTTTTACCCTGAGCAGTTTTTATGAATTAATGGCCTTGCAGTCAGACCAGATATCTGCCCCTTTGATACTTCTGGAGCTACAGTGGAGCTGATGTGTGTGGTTATTGCCCCTTCTTCCCAGGGCAGGAGTCATTTTAGAGTGGTGCTGGGACCTGTCAGGTCTACTTGTATAATGCCATGCTTGTGGTGTGCTTTGGACAGATTCCTGCTGAAGGTGGGTGGTTAAGGCAGGTCTTCAGCAGAATATGGGTCTGGGTCCACTGTGTTTGCAAGGTTTTCCCAATCTGCTGTGGACAGGGACCTGTAACCACTTTGGAAAACTACTAAAGCAGGATTGGAAGGTGTAGGCTGCAGGAAAATGCAGGGGCAAGGTATGCTGTTAGCAAGATGGGTGGAGAGTGTTGGCACTGTTTCCTGCATGTGTCCCTTTATCTAGGCTGGGGCTAGAGGAGGGAAATGTCATCTGACAGCTCTTTTGTTTTGGTGAAGTCTCCTAAAGATCCTTGCCCATCCTATGCATGTTCTGAGATAGTAAACAAATCTTCCTGTATACTCCAAGACTCTTTCTTTTCTTTCTACTTTTTAAAAAGATTTTATTTATTTTAGAGAGAATGAGCATCTCAAGCAGACCCTGCACTAAGTGCAGAGCTCACCTCGGGGCTTGATCCCACTACCCTGAGATCATGACCTGAGCCAAAACCAAGAGTCAGATGTTCAACTGACTGAGCCACCCAGGCACCCCTACCCCAGGCCTTTTTCAAACTGTTGCTTCTATGCTGTACCTCAGTGGGATTGTTTTTTATGCTATCTTTTTAAGGGTGAGAGCTTAGTTTCCAATTGCCCACCAGCTTCCCAGAGCTGAGCCCACTAATTTTTAAAATTCCAGATGGTGAGCCCCGTGTATTGTAAGAACTCACAAAGATAAGCCCCTCTGGTTTTAAACCCAAATGTTAGAGAGATTTATCTTCCCAGTGAAGGCTCCTCATGCCTGTGGTGCCTGGCATAGGGTCTGCCCTTCTTTCTCCATGCTTGTTTGGTGTCTGCCTCCCATGCATAGTCTTGCAGATAAGTTTGGCTCCCAATCATTTTCTCTGCCCTTTCTACCATTTTCACTGTGGCCTCTTCTTTATGTACTTGGGATGTTTTCTGGGTTGTTTACACTGACGTGGGTGTGATCTAGGTATATCTGTGGGACAAGGTAAGCTTAGGATCTTCCTATTCTGCCATCTTGCCTGGAAGTCCCCCATTTCCTCTTATTTTAACAAATAAATCGTAACACATGAAAAGTCCTGCAAAATATGAAAAATAACAGCATACTTAAATGAAAGCGCCTGAAGTAAACAAACTGTTATCAAGAAAGAAGGTAAAATTCAACTAACAGATGTTTCCACAAAGGAAAAAGAGGGTTATTCCTTTGAACCTAAGATGCTGAAAAGAGCAAGAAGTGATCTTCTCTAATAAGACTTTTATGAAAGTTCCTGAGTCTTGAGACCCTAGAGCCAAAACAAAACAAAGCAGAATAGAAAAACAAGAAATGGACAGAGTCCTTAGAAGCAGACCAATGAACTCACACTTACTTGCATCCTCAGGCTGAGAACACGATTCATACTCACAGAAGTGCATCTAAGTGCATCTCCTCTGGTGTTCCATGACCTCAAACAACCACTCTCTCCTCAGTCTTTCATTTCCTAGTCAGCAGCATGACTTACATTGTGCATATTCATTCTACAGCTGCCTCCAGCACAGGGACCCAAGCACATTCTATCATGAATCACTACCATAACCTTTTAATAGTTGGGAGTATTTTGAAATAAAAGCAAGGAAGAAGTAGAGATTTTTTGAATTCCATTTTGGCCCTTAGATAATATCAGTTAGGGTATCAGATTTTTATGGAGGACATCTCATGTCTTTTAAAAAATTCACATATCATTTTCTTTGTCTAAAAAACATGTTTCTGTAACTCTAGTTTCTATAGTCTAATCTTAGGTTTTCCTCTTTACATACTACAAAAATCGTTTTTATAATGCTGCTAATTTTGTGAACTTCATTGTAAGTAACTTGAATAGAAAACTCAATATATGACCTCAAATGTCTCTTCTGCCACTGAAATTCTCTGATCTTCTGCCTAATTCTTTCTTGAACTCTCTTCAGAATTGCTCATTATTAGAAATACTGTAAATGTCTTGTTTTAACACTGTTTACTGATAGTACTGAGCCCCAGGGACCCTAGTATCACAAGGCTTCAGTGTATTCAAGCAAGACTAACAATACAAAAGAATTTACGAAAAGAAATAACCAAAAGAATTTAAAGCAAGAGATAACTTAGAAATATCACAAAACAGAATAAGCACTAAAGGCAAGGGAACAGAGATTGTGTATTTGAGCTACTAGACATTCTTTTATCATATACGTAGTCTTTAATATGTTAGTTAAATAAAATTAAACACCCAGGTATTTTTCTCCAATGTATATTTCATCTTACAATTTACTGTTCTTTTTTCCTTAGTGGATCATCTATGGTACTTATTTGCCTGGGTATCACACAGTTTGGCACATAATCACATGCTGTTTATATGATTCTCTAAATGCTTGTCTCCTTGGGAGATTACAGCTAATTAAATTTGCTAGTCTTCTTTTCTTTCTTTCTTTCTTTCTTTCTTTCTTTCTTTCTTTCTTTCTTCTTTATTTTTCTTCTTTCTTTCTTCTTTTTCAGCTACAGTACTAAATAAACCATTATTATACCTCTCATTTTAACCAATAGTTCTGGGCACAATACCTGTTCATAATAAATTCCCTAATATTGGTTGAGTTAATAAATAAATGCATAAGTACTGATTGGTTTGAATTAAAATTAAATGCATGCTGGACAAGAATTACTGTTCATAGAAATCAATTAAAATCTTGTTGCTGTCTGAGCCATTTACATGCCATTCATCCTTAGATGTGTATCCTTGAGAAAGTGCTAGGTGGCAGGTATTATTAACTGCTCTTCTTATATCATCTCACTTAATCCTCGCAATAACCCTAAGGGAATAATTAGTCATAAATCCTTTATTGCAATTAATAGAAAAGTCAAATAAAATTGGCTTACACAATAAAGAGGTTATGGCATAACTTCATCCAAGGCACACATGGTCAAGGATAAATCTCCCATCTCTCTATTACTTAGATAGGTTCCTTGTAGTGGCTTTGAGTAGCTTTAGATTCTCCCCTCTGGTTGCAAGGTGATTATACTTAAAACAACTTCATACCTTCAAAACATTGGAAATGTATGAAGCCTTCATTCTAAGAACTGTCAGCAAATGTTCTTCCAGATGAGTACTATGTACCCATCCTGAACCAATTGCTGTAAATAATAGGGTGGGGTATATTACTGATTTAAGCTAATCAGTATCTCCTGGAATGGAGGGATGTCCGATCACTTGGAATCATGTAGATTTAGTGTGTATATCGGGGTATGGGGGTGGGATTGACAGGAATATAAAAGTATACTCATTAAGGAAACAGAAATGGATACTAGAATGCAAAATAAAAGAAAACCACTATATTCAGTACCTCTGTTTTAAAGATAAGGAAACAAGGATTCAAAGGGCTTATGTCATTTTCCCAAGACCACATAGCTAATACTGGCAGAAGTGCAATTCAAAATCAAGTCTATCTCTAACTCCAGTATATTACATGACCTCCCTTAAATATTTATTACTGCCCTTAGCTCTGTATTCGGCCATCACAAAAGTGCTTCTAAAGTATCTTCTGCCAATGAAAGACCATCCTGTGGACTATTAGTACTAGTAATAAATATCCTTTCTTTTTATAATACAACTTTATTCTGAATGATGTGTCTCTACCCTGCTATTCATTCATATTTAAATGAGAAAAGTATCACTCACTAATTTTTCCTCCAGGAGCTAATTCCTACCCATTTATATTTTAGGAAGATGCTGATAGGAAAAAAAAATGTACAGAAAAGAAAAAAGAATTATGTGTCCAAGCAGCAGTGACAGAAATTTGGTAGGGGCCATGGGACACCTGAGTGGCTCAGTCAGTTGAGCATCTGATTCTTGATTTCGGCTCAGGTCATGATCTCAGGGTCGGGGGATAGAGCCCCATATCAGGCTCCACGCTGTGCATGGAGTCTGCTTAGTATTCTCTTTCTGCCCCTCTGCCCACTTGCTGGCATGGTGACTCACTCTCTCTCTAAATAAATTAACTTAAATTAAAAAAAAAAGAAAATTAGTAGGTGCCATATTTATCATAGCAAATATATTAGAGCATTAACCAATGTAATCAGTGTAGGATTTATTTTTTATTTGATAATTTTTATGAGTCCACAGGAGTAGCTTAAGGTAAAGAAAATTGTCCCATTCTGGGGAATATTATTTTTCACTCTGATATTCCATAGCTGCAAAACTTCACTGTTGAGCTGAATACATCAATCTAATTGATTAGAATACTTGTAAAACAAAACAAAACAAAACCTCATAAAACTAGACCAGTTTAATTTTAGACATGTTAAATATATCTAAATACTTATAATTTGAAGAGCATGTATTCAGACCATTTTCTCTAAAGTAATATTTATTAAATCATGAAGGTATTTCCTTTGTCTAATGCTTTCCACTAATGGCAAAGAGAATTTTTAGGTCAGGTTTTGATACATTTTTAGGATACTGCTTTCTTTGTCATTTTCTCTCACCTTTTATGAGGAATATTGCTTCACTGATGTGTTTCTTTTGTTTTATTGTTTTTAGAGAGGGAGAGGGGCAGAGAGAGAAGGAAATAGAATCCAAAGCAGACTCTATGCCCAACACAAACCCCATTGTGGGGCATGATCTCAGGGCCCTGAGATCATGACTTGAGCCAAAACCAAGTGTTGAAAGTTTAACCAACTGAGCCACCCAGGCATCCTGCTTCACTGGTGTTTCTTATCCAGGATTATATTGACCAGTTTTAATCTCAATATTTTTTAATATACTTTTAAAGCTAATGTTTCTAAGAATTTCAATTTTAGAAGAAGACTAAATTCAGACAAGTTAGTCTAAAAATCTCTATGTCTTCAATTTTATAATTTAATTTAAAACAATTATTTCTAAAACAAGAACATTAAAGAAAACATAGAAAGAGTGCATATATAAACATATGTTAAAATATTTTATGCACCTGGATCTGTTAGAGAATCCCTAAACCAAGGAAGCCTGCAGAGCCAAGGAGAGCATAGAGGAAGAGGTGGAGGTTATCAGACCTAGAGAGAGGAGTCCCCAGTTAGACAACAAATCACAAGGACTAAAACACATCCTAAAATCTTAGAAACAGAGTCACCCATCAAATCTGGCCATAGAGGGACTAGCATTGTGTGACATGAAAAACGTTACAGACTGAATGTTGTATTAGTTCAAGCAGAATGCTGTTAACAAGTACCTAAAAATATGGGAGTAACTTAAGAACTGGGTAATGGATAGAGGCTAGAAGAGTCTTGAGGTGCATGCTAAGGATAGCCTAGATTGCTGTGAAGGGAGTGTTGGTAGAAATATGGAGGCTAAAGGCCATTCTGGTGATGTCTCAGAAATGACAAAAGTATCATTGCCAGTAGAGAAAAGACAATCCATGCATGTTATAAAGAGTCAAAGAATTTGGCTGAACTGTTCTTGTATTTTGTAGGAAATAAGATGATGAAACTGGATAGTTAACTCAAAAGATTTCTAAGCATAATGTTGAAGTGTTTACCACAAAATGCAAAAGAAGAGAGACAAAATGAAAGAAACTTACACCAAAAAGGAACCAGAACTTAAAGATTTGGAGAATTCTCAGCTTCTTCATATTGCAATATATTAGAGAGCAAGTTCTAAGAACACCAAAAGTGTGCTGGACTACCACTTGATAAAGAGATTATGAGATCATATGAGCAGAAACTGCCAGTTTGTATTGAAGGAGTAGGAGATGAACAAAATGAAGGAAGGCTATCAGACTTAGATTCTACAGGATTAGACAACAGAGCTATCTGGCTGTGAACATCTCACCCTTCAAGAAAAATGAAGAATGACAGCAAGGCAATTCATAGATCTGAAGAGCTGCCCAAGGGACAGGGCTGATTCCTGCTAGTTTCAAAGAGTAGGGCCTCTGTTTTTGGTGTGGCAGTATACTATCACCCAGTTACTGTGGGTCAAGGGCAAAGGCCGTTGCTCGAGGGGTAACCTGCCCCACGCTAAATGTGCAAGGTCTCCATATGGAGCCATAGGGGTAAGGCTGCCATCCAAGGGAGACTGAAGGGCATTGTAAAGATGGGTTGGTTTTTTTTTTTTTTTTTTTTGCCTTAGGATTAATGGAGTTTGCCCTAAGTTTAGACTTACTTGAGACCTGTCACCCCTTTCTTCTTTCCAGGTTCTTTTATTTGGAATGGGAATGTCTGTCCTATGCCTGTCCTATTGTTGTATTTTGGAAGCACATGTTTTGTCTGGTTTCACAGGTTCACAGCTGGAGAGGAACTTTGCCTCAGGATAAACCATACCTCAAGTCTCATTGGTAACTGATTTAGATAATAGATGAGACTTTAGGCTTTTGCTTTGATGTTAGATTAAACTAAAACTTTTGGGGAAGAACGCCTGGGTGGCTCAGCAGTTGAGTGTCTGCCTTTGACTCAAGATGTGATCCTGGGGTCTGGGATGGAGTCCCACATCAGGCTTCTTGCAGGGAGCTTGTTTCTCCTTCTGCCTGTGTCTGCTTCTCTCTGTGTGTCTCTAATGAATGGATAAATAAAATCTTAAAAAAACAAACAAACACAAACTTTTGGGGCTGTTGGGATAGGATGAATACATTTTACACAACAGAAGGTAATGGATTTGGGGGCCAGGGGTAGAATGTTATGGACTGAATGTATTATCATATATTGAAGCCCTAATTTGAAGTGTGGCTATATTTGGAGTAAGAAAGGAAAGTTAAATGAGGTCCTATAGGTGGGGCCCTGATTTGATAATATTAGTATTCTCAGAAGAAGAGATACCAGAGATCTCTCCATTAGCACCTTGTAAAGACACTAAGAGCCAGGAAGAGAGTTCTCACTAGAATCCTACCATGCTAGCACCCTAATCTTAGACTTTTAGCCTCTAGAACTATAAGAAAATAAATACCTGTTGTTTAAGCCCCCCCAATCTGTGACTTTTTCTTATAACAGCCTGAGCAGATTAATGCAGGAAGGTGACTAAATTCAAATTGCAAGGGAAAAATCACAAATCATTGGCATAATTTTATTTATAATTTTGATATCACTACAAAACATCTGTCAAAGCCACCATACCAAGACCCCCATGAAAACTTGTGGACCATATACATCTGGATTTATTAAACTTGGTGAGTAAGGGTTAGTTCCCATCTTTGCAGAAGGAAATTTAAAAGAATCATACAGAGTTTGTGGGGTTGGGGTAAGTAACAGACATGATGGTTTCAGGACAGATGCTTGTTAATGAGGTCTGGGCAAGGACTGATCAGAATTTGTAAGCTGAGTGAGTTGGTAAAACTGTCCATGGTCTTATATTTAGAGCACATGAACCTATGCTGTCTATAGAGTTAACCATTAAATCAGTTTGTGTTTATATCCAGTAAAATATATATGTGAATAAGCTGGTGTTAAAATAATTTAAACTTTGGATAGTTTTTCTGTCAAGACATGGTTTGTACAGTTTATCCACATTGCAAATCATAGTAGAATTTTGTGATTTGTCTTTTATTTCTTATCTGATGCTCAGAATAGTATCATCCCTTTTCAATTTACTCTTTATCCACATCCCTTTCATAGATTTAGGCTAGATCTTTTAATCTCTTGATTTAAATATTTTATAGTTCACTTAAAAGTCAAGATAAACTCATATTCTTTTCCCTCCAGTTTTAGTGAGATATAACTGACATTAAACATTGTGTAAACGTAAATTAAATGAGATGTTGATTTGATACAAATATATTGCAAAATGTTTACCGTCGTAGGATTAGCTAACATTTCTATCAAGTCAAATAATTACCATTTCTGTTTTGTGGTGGAAATGGTTAAGATCTACTCTCTTAGTATCTTGTAAGTGAATAATACAGTATTAGTAAGTATAATCATGTACATGAGATCTACAGGACTTATTCATCTTATGACTAGAAGTTTGTATCCTCTGACCAATATCTTCCCATTTCTCCCATACCCTAACCTCTGGTAGCCATCATTCTACCCTTTGTTTCTATGAGTTAGGCTTCTATAGATTCCATGTGATAAGTCAAATAATACAGTATTTGTCTTTCTCTAACTTATTTCACTTAGTATAATACCCTTAAAGTCCATTGATGTTGCAAATGGCAAGATGTTGTTCTTTCTTGTGATTGAATAATATACCATTGTGTGTGTATACACACACACACACACACACACACACATATCACATCTGCTTTATCCATTCACCCTGTGACACTTAGCTGATTTCCATTTCCATATCTTGCTAATTTGATAGCTTCAATAAACATGGGAGTGCAGATATCTCTTCAAGATCTTATTTTCATTTCTTTTGAGTATATATTCCAGAAGTAGGATTGTGGGATCATAAGGTAGTTTTTTTAAGGAACCTCCATACTAAAAAAAAAGGAACCTCCATACTCTTTCCCATAGTGGTGGTACAAGTTTACATTCCCACCAACAATACAAAAGTTTGCCTGTTCTCCACATCCTTGCCAACATATATTATTTCTTTTGATGATAACCATTCCAACAGGTGATTGCTCATTATGGTCTTGATTTGCATCTCCCTAATGGATAGTGATGTCAAATGCCTTTTCACATACCTGATGGCTATTTGTAGATCTTCTTTGGAAAAATGTTTATAGACTATTATACTCTTCATCACATTTGTTTAGTGACTCTTGTCTGTTCTAGACTTCCTTTTCCTATAAACTTTGACTCTAAGCCCTCTTTTCATTTGGTTAAAAAATTTTCAAATTTATAAATTCTGATTAAATTCTCTGAAATGTAACTTCCCTCAATATTTTGAGATTTTCAAATACTGGGCAGCTTACTAAATATGTGTTTCTTATATCAAAGTATTAGATTCAAGATTATTAAATAGATAATTTAGGATAAAATAGCTAGAAATTTAGGATAAAAATAATTCCTATTATTTTTAAATTAAATATGTATTTATTATTACATAAAATTATGATTTTTAGAGTATTTACAATTAGACTTAAAATTATATTTGCTTGGATCACAGTAGTGGTAGTAGTCCCATAGATCTTTGGGGATGCAATTTCATTTTCTTTTGCTATTTTTTAAAAATGTTATTTATTTATTTGAGAGAAAGAGAGAGCATAAGCTGAGTGAGGGGCAGAGGGAGAAGCAGGCTCCCCGCTGAGCAGGGAAGCCAATGTGGGGCTCTATCCCAGGACTCCAGGACTCAGAATCATAACCTGAGCTGAAGGCAGATGCCCAACTGATGGAGCCACCCAGGAACCCCTCATTTGCTATTAATTAGACTCTGGAGGGAAAATTTGATAAGTATTGCTACAGCAGAATCATCATTATTAAATAGAGTCTAACTTATTTACAAGATTTTTGTAAGGTTTAATATTTTTTAATGTTTGAAATTTTCATACTTTTATAGTTTTGACAGACCAAGTCAATATTTTATTTGAAATATTAGGAAAAGGGGTATCTGGCATAAAATCATAGCTAAAATGCACACCTTAGGGGCACCTGCATGGCTCAGTGGTTGAGCATCTGCTTTCGGCTGGAGGCGTGGTCCCGGGGTCCTGGGATCCAGCCCCCCATCAGGCTCCCTGCAGGAATCCTGCTTTTCCCTCTGCCTGTGTCTCTGCCCCTCTCTGTGTCTCTCATGAATAAATAAATAAATATCTTAAAAAATAAAATAAAATGCACACTTTTGTACATTGGAATAAATAGGAACAGACTTAGAAATCTTTGTCTTGACATTTTCTTAGCTAATATGACAGATCAATGACATTTTTGCCTTTTTTTCTGCCAGTTTACCTTGCTCAGGAGTCCTATCTTTCTGCAATGCCAACAGAGAATTTTGATTATAAGAAACCAATTATTCCTGATATTAGTCATCGTATTTTTATCTGATTGAAGAAAATAAAAAAGTGATTTTTCTAAAATTATGTCACTGTAGTATAGGAGGAGTACTAGTGACATTTATATTTAATATTTGTTTTTAAGAAATGTAAACTATAAGCATTTGTAACATTATGTGATAGATTTGATTTGTTTCTTTTCCATTATTGCGACTCTCACATATTTCCATTTGAGGCTGATAGTTTAGCTACAAATTTTAAGCTTTGAAAAGAATGGGAAATGAGAAGCCATAATAACACATAAGGAACTTAATGAGATTCAACTCCTAGATTTGGCATAAGTCAACAGGATGGTTTTGTTTTTGTTTTCTTGAAAGCAAACAAAGCAACAGCTGTGGCTAGACACAGCATATCTAAGTTGGAAAATGAGATATTGAACACTGGGATGAAGTACGAAATTCATATTTTATAAATTTGCTAAGGCTTTCATTTACCAATCCATGAGGTCAGAACTTAAAGGTTACTACACTTTGGTAAGGTTTTAAAAAAAAAATTAGGTTCACCGTTTTCAGGCAGATCCTGAAATTCTGAGAATATGAAATCATCTAACTAGTGTGTGTGTGTAGGGTGTTTGTGTGTGTGTGTGTGTGTGCATGTACACACAATCTCTTAACAGTTGTCTTCCAGTTTCCTCTTAAATATTTCAGCAAAAGTAAACCTAGGACTCCTCAGTATGGGACAGCTTGAATTGCTTGGAAATGTAGTCAATATGGATATTTGTCAATGTTTGCCATTTATGTGTCCTTCATCTAAATGTGAAATGCTCTGGGGTATAATGTTTTAAAGGAAAATTAAAGAAAAAGAAAAAGATCTGTTTATCTCCACTCAAAATGCACTCTATCTCTGACAGAACATTTGAAAAAATGGAGAAACTAAGCCATCTGGAAGTTTGTAAGAATTTAGAATTGTGAACTATTGAGTAGATTTCTGATCTAAAAGTAAAAGACTAACTTTAATGAAGAAATAATGTCTTAAAGTTAGATGAGTGAGATTACTTTTGAGATGAAGTAGTAAGACACACTAGCAGTTCCAGATGCATAAGACTAAAATTGGAGATGTTACCCTGTTCTAAATTTATGGCAATTGTTTTTAATCTCTATGTTGGAGTCTCGGATGTTTGAAGTGTTAGAAGCTCCCCAAGTGATTCTAATCTCTATCTAGTTTATTGAAAACACTAAACTGGAAAAGTAGATAATTCCATTTGCCAGGAAAGAGAGAGAGAGCTGAGATTGGGAGGTAGGGAAAGCAAAGAAAGGGATAGTGAAAGATTGGTGAGGAGGGAGATAATTTGGGAATATATAAAACATTAATATCATCAATCTTATTGTTCTAGCAGTTTATTGATTCCTCAGAACCTTAAGTGGCTTGGAATGCCCAGAAAATGTCTTGTTCCTATATTTGTAGACCCAAGTGAGATCTTGAAGTATAAATGGGCTTTAAGATTGTGGGACATATGAAACCATCATCTCAAAGCATCTCTTTGCTCCCATGCTCATTGCAGCAGTATTCAGTTATTCACAATAACCAAGGTATGGAAACAACCTAAGTGTCAATGAATGGATCAAGAAAATATGGTATCTATATAGAGTGGGATATTATTCAGCATAAAAAGAAGGAAATCCTGACATTTCTGATAACATGGAGAAAGGTGGAGGGCATTATGCTAGGTGAAATAAGCCAAATAGAGAAAGACAAATACTGTGTAGTTTACTTACATGTGGAAAAATAAATAAATAAATAAATAAATAGATAGATAAATAAATAAATAAATCTGAACTCACAGAAACAGAGAGAAGAAAAGTGTTTTCCAGGACAAACGGTGAAGGGAAATAGGGAGAGGGTGATAAAAAGTGCAAACTTTCAGTTATAAGATGAATAATGTCTGAGGATCCACTGTATAACATGATGATGTAGTTAACACTGCATTGTGTAGTTGAAAATTATTAGAAGAGTAGAATTTAAATGTTCCCACCAAAAAAAAAAAAGGATAAATATGTTAGGTGATTGATGTATTAATTATCTAGATGGATAGAATCCTTTTATTGTATATACATATATAAAATAATCACATTGTACACTGTAATTATTTTATAATTTTGTATGTCAGTTCTACCTTAATAATAAAAAAAAAGATTGCAGGACATAATGAAATGGATCCTTAGTTGTCACACTATTCCTATGGCAGATTGAATGTATTAATTAGTCCTTTTAAAAATTAAGCAGCTCTACAATGTAGACCAGAGTGCTTGCAGATGGAGAGGATAGTGTAATATTTCCTAAGTTTCTGGGAAACAACTGCAACTATAAGATATAGGAACACCACCCTGACAAGGACCTGAACTATTTACCCCAAGGGCATCAATGATATGAATTGCACTCACTGGGTCAAAATGAACTACACAGTAACACATATTCTTATTAAAATACGATGTGTGTAACCAAACACAATATTTCAAGCTCATATTGGCCATTACAGGAAATAAAAACATGTCTATCTTGATCTGGATATTATATAGCTCTTAATGCTACCAAAGATTACATTAACATTTCTGGCTCCTTTGTCAGGCTCTGTAGTTATTTTGAGCTTGCTGTCAATACTCCTCACGCATTGGGGAGTTTTCTGAAAGCATGTCCAGGTTGCTCCTACTTCAGCATCAGGTGAAGTACTTTCTGCAGGTTCAGATTCTTGGACTCAGATACTAAATTAGAATCTTGGATGGTAGGGCTCAAAGTATATACAAAGTATATACAGGAACAAAATTTTTTACATTCTTTATAAACAGTCACTCAGGTGGTTTTGTGAGGAAGTTATTATACATCGAACAGTCCTCTTGATCCTGTCCTCTTGCTTCTTCCAGGACAGTCCTCCTTTCAAGTTTTCCCTTTCTACTTGAATCTAACTTCTCTGTTGCCTTAGATTCTTCTTAGTATGAATATATTTAAGAAACTTGTATCATAAGATTATTTCCTTTTAAACTTGTGTTAGGGGGTGCCTGGGTGGCTCAACTGGTTATGTGTCTGCTTCAGCTTGGGTCATGATCCCGGGGTCCTGAGATTGAGCCTCTCATGAGGCTCCCTGCTCAGCAGAAGAGTCTGCTTTTCCCTTTCTCTTTCCCTCTGCCTCTTCCCTTGCTTGTGCTCCCACTCTCATGCTCTCTCTCTCAAATAAAAAAAGAAATAAAATCTTAAACTTGTATTTGTTTCCTAGAGTTGTCATAACAAATTACCCACAAATTGGCTGGCTTAAAACCACAGAAATTTACCTTCTCACAGTTATGGAGCCTAGAAGTCTGAAACTGAGACACTGGAAGGCTATGCTTCTTCTAAAGCCTCTAGGGAAGGATTTTTCCTTCTCTCTTCCAGCTTGCGGTGGCCTCAGGCATCCCTTGGCTTTTCAGCAGAACTCCAATCTCTGCCTCAGTCTTCAGATGACTGTTTTGTCTTCCTTTTTTGTCTTCATGTATCTGTCTTCACATGGTGTTCTCTTCTCTGTTTCCATTTTTTCCCGTGTTCCATTTTCCTGTGCTTCTGTGTTTCTGGTCATTTTGGACTAGCGCCCACCCTAATATAATATGACCTCATCCTAACCCGATTACATCTGCAAGGTCTTATTCCCAAATAAAGTCACATGCATCTCTACCAGGAGTTAGGACTTGAACATATCTTTTGGGGGACATAATTCAACCTATAACGGAACCATATGTCACAATCTAGTTTTTTTTTTTCTCCAACTCTCTCTGTTCTGCAGCTAAGATTCTGGAACAAGTGGTCTACACTCATTGGTATTTTTTTTCTCCACCTGTAATCTGGCTTTGAAGCCCACTGGCCCATTGAAACTGTGTTTGTGGAGTACCTTTTGAACTCTTCACTGACAAATCCGAAGGGTACTTGTTCTTGTCTTGATATCTTTGCTGTACTCCAGAGTATAGCGCATTCTCTTCTTAAAGCTCCTGCTATTTGAATAAATCTAAAACAACCCGATTACATACAACTTTTAGTTTCACTTCAGTAGTTAGATATCACCATGAAGGAAGCTATAATAAAAGTAAATCTTAGGTAAAATTATGCCACATATGCAAGCAGTTTTAATTGAACTCTACAAACGTGAATACAAAAGCAGTTCCTGAAATTTGTGCCACTCACTAGGGGAACTTATTACTCTTTGTCCTTTCAGCGCGTCAACAACCACTTTGCATGTTAGATTTACATAAAATAGATGCACCAAAAGGCAGAATTGCATTACTTTGCATGATTCCATGTATCATATTACACTGCCTATACAATACAATTTAAAATTAAATTATAGATACTTTTTTTTGTATTTTTTATTGGAGTTCAATTTGCCAACATATAGCGTAACACCCAGTGCTCATCCCATCAAGTGCCTCCCTCAGTGCCTGTAACCCAGTCACCCCATCTCCCCACCCACCTCCCCTTCCACTACCCCTTGTTCGTTTCCCAGAGTTAGGAGTCTCTCATGTTCTGTCACCCTCACTGATATTTCCCGCTCATTTTCTCTCCTTTCCCCCTTAATCCCTTTCACTATTTTTCTCCATATGGAGAATATGGTTTCACTCATATGATGATTGTCCTTTTCCGATTGACTTACTTCACTCAGCATAATACCCTCCAGTTCCATCCATGTTGAAGCAAATGGTGGGTATTTGTAGTTTCTAATGGCTGAGTAATATTCCATTGTATACATGGACAACATCTTTATCCATTCATCTTTCGAGGGACACCGAGGCTCCTTCCACAGTTTGGCTATTGTGGACATTGCTGCTATAAACATTGGGGTGCAGGTATCCTGCTGTTTCACTGCATCTGTATCTTTGGGGTAAATCTCCAGCAGTGCAATTGCTGGGTCATAGGGTAGCTCCATTTTTAACTCTTTGAGGAATCTCCACACGGTTTTCCAGAGTGGCTGCACCAGTTCACATTCCCACCAACAGTGCAAGAGGGTTCCCCTTTCTCCACATCCTCTCCAACATTTCTTGTTTCCTGTCTATTAATTTTCACTGTTCTCACAGGTGTGCAGTGGTATCTCATTGTGGTTTTGATTTGTATTTCCCTGATTGCAAGTGATGTGGAGCATTTTCTCATGTGTTTGTTGGCCATGTGTATGTCTTCTTCGGTGACATTTCTGTTCATGACTTTTGCCCATTTCATGAGTGGATTGTTTGTATCTTTGCCGTTGAGTTTACTAAGTTCTTTATAGATGTTGGATAGTGGCCCTTTATCTGATATGTCATTTGCAAATATCTTCTCCCATTCTGTATGTAGGTTGTCTTTTAGTTTTGTTGACTGTTTCTTTTGCTGTTCAGAAGATTTTTATCTTGATTAAGTCCCAATAGTTCATTTAAATTATAGATACATTATAATATAACTGTTACCTTGTATTCTTTCCACATCTAGGAATACTGCCCTTTTCCTTCAATGATCCTCTTACTCATTGTATTAATTATGTGTTGCTGAGTAATGATGTTACAACTATCTTAGTAGCTTAAAACAATAAGCTTATTATCTCATAGTTTTTGTGGATCACAAGTCCATGTATGACTTAGCTAGGTCTTCTTCTTAGAGATTTTCAAGGCTATGAATAAGATGATAATCAAAACTGGTCATATATGAGGCTCAACTGAGAAAGGATCCACTTACAAATTCAGATTGTTGGCAGAATTCAATTCCTTGACGTTTCATGGCTGAAGTTCTCAGTTCCTTGCTGTTAGCTGAAAGTCACCTTCAGCAACTAGAGATCGTGTGTGTGTGTGTGTGTGTGTGTGTGTGTGTGTGTGTGTGGTAATATTTTAAGTTCATTTAGTTAGGTAATCTCTACACCCAACATGAGGCTCTAATTCAAGACCCTGGGATCAGGAGTCGCATGCTCCTTTGATAGAGCCAGCCAGAAACCCCTAGAGATCAGTTGTAATTGCTCATGCATGAAGTTCCCCAACATGATTACTTGCTTCTTCAAAGCCAGTAGGAGAAAAAAACCCAACTAGATGAGTGGTATATTCTTATATAGTGACATAATCATATGTAGACAACTATGTCAATTCCATTCATTGTTTAGAAGCAAGTCATGGATTCCTTTCACTCTAATGGAGTGGGACTCTACACAGGCATGAACACTAGGAGGTGACCATCATGTGAGCCACCTTGTATGTCTTCTGTCTCTTCACATTCAGTCTTCCCACTGTAAATATTCTGCTTAGGTAATCTCACCTTAATATATGACTTCAACTGCTAGCTATATGCTGTTTGTTCCAAAATCTATATCCCCACCTAAGTATCTCTTCTAACATCTCAAACCATATAGTCATCTCCCTTCCCTTATTTTTTATGTGAATGTAGAAATTTCTGTGTAGAAAATACCAAAGTTTTTCCTTTCTCTCCAAATTGTTCTTCCCTTTTTTTGCCATCATAGATGACACATCCTACATCAAGTGCATGTGGATCACAAACTTGAGACTGATTTATTTGTTCTAAAGAGAAACCCGAATATCAGTATTTTAAAGAAGCTTCCCAAATAATTCCAATTTGCATATCTAATTGATAACTAATGATCTATAGCATTACTGTTTCATCTGCTTCATAACATGTATCACCATCAGAATTTATTATGCTTTTCACCTTATTCTTTTTCTCAGAATGTAAACTCCTTGAAAGTTTGTTCATTACTATATCTCCTATGTATGTATATATATCTACTGTATCTCATGTATGTATAATATATATGTATAATATGTATATGTAGGCATGTATGTATACATATTATATGTATAATATATGTATATTATACATAGATATGAGACATGTAAGTATATAAAATAATTTTGGTATATAATAGGTATCCATTAAATTACTTATAAACACCACTTATTTTAGGTCAGCATTATGATAAGTGATTAATTAATTAATTAATTAATTTAAAGACTTTATTTATTCATTCACAGGAGACATAGAAAGAGAGAGGTGGAGACATAGGCAGAGGGAGAAGCAGGCTCCTCACAGGGAGCTGGATATGGGATTTGATCCCAGGACCTGGGATCACGCCCTGAGCTGAAGGCAATTGCTCAACCACAGAGCCACTCAGGCATCCCTGATAAGTGCTTTATATACATTATTTCATGAATCCTCACAAATCTCTTATGAGTTTATTTTCAATTCTGTTCTTTTGTCAGCTAGTGTGGCAAAGTTATTTACTCAAGGTCTAAAGTAGAACTGAGGTTAAAATCAGATCTGTAAAAAATCTGTGTAACTGTAAAGCTCACGGTCTTGACCAATAGGTTATACACATGCCTTCCAGCTATACATGTTTACTGCTCAAACTGTTATTACTTTGAGTGTGTCATTTGTGGTGATTTATTAATCCACCATGGTAAGATTAGATCATCTACTGCCACCAGAATATGTTGTGTTTTTTTTTTTTCATTTTGTTCAGTATCCTTACATATTCCATTTTCTGACTGTGCTGGTTATTCTAAATACAATTATTATCAAGCAATGCTGCTTACCACAATATTCTAGACACAGAAGAGAAGCATACCACCTGACATGCTCCCCATTCTGCACTTTGATCCATAGCTTTTAACCACAACTCTCTTTGCATTTTACAATCATGAATTCCCCAAACATCCCATGAGGTGAATGAATATTTATTATCTCCATTTTACAGGAGCATAAAGTTATACATAGACTAATTAAGTAAGTTCTTCAAGGGCAGAGTGTGAGCTGATTAGAAAATCAAGGTTAGCATTGAACATTCCAGATTCTTCCTTCTAACATGAATGGATGGTGTCTTAACATTGGTTTCACTGTACATTGTTGGAAATATTTATTTTAAGCTTCATGATATATCTTCCATTAATTTTTGGACATTGCCCAGAAGAATTCACATTAAGTTGATATTCAGTCCTTAGATATGTATGCAGTTTGTGTCTATTGGCTTCTGTGAGAATTGCGAAAATGAAGCTGAAAAAAGAATTTAGCCCACAGTAATTATATCTTCCTGTAGAGATTCTGGTAATTATGTTTGGAGATTTCTTCACTATGTAATTTAAAGGTTTTTATTTTGTAATATAGCTCTAATTTAGCATATAGAAGTAACTAGCTAATTAAGCTGAGATTACTTTATACTCACAGCCAACATTTAGAAGATAATCAGAGTTATTATTACAAAATTGTTTAAAGTTATATTACTATTTATGAATATGAACCCAAACCAAAATGCATAGCATAATACCACAATTAAGAAAAACTGTATTATTTTCGTGTGTTGCCATTCAAATAACCAAATTAAAACTATGTGTCCTCCATTTCACCAGTAGTAGATTTTCTGACTCATAAAAGAGTCTTAATTGATTTGTAACCTCTTATATCTGGCTTTTTAAAAATTTCATTTTTCTGATTCTTTTTTTATTCTTAATTCTTTTAAATGTGAAAATGACTTTAGAACAATATACATGTATAATGCATTATTTCTGCATATAATTTGTTCAGATTTTGAGATTTTATTGAGTCTAAATATGAATTTAGATGCATGATCAAGATCATTGTGATTGAAATGATCTTTTAGGAAGTCCAACAATGCTATAAGTAAGAAAAAATAAATTAACATATGAAAGGGAATTTGTTTAAGGTTAAATAGCATTTTATTTTCATCTGCATGTGCACTAATAGAAGATTTCTTGGTAATATGAAAAAAATCTATTTTCAATCACTGAGAATATGCACTAATAGAAGATTTCTTGGTAATATGAAAAAAATCTATTTTGCAGATGTGTATCTTAGAAAGGTAGGCATTAAATATAAATCTTTGTAATGAATACTGTTTTTAATCAGGGGCTCTTCAGCTTTCTATTTCACAAGCTCCTACAGAGAATTGGTTATAACCATTTCAGAATATCTAACAAATTTGCTGGGTTATACAATTTAAATGTTAACTTCCTAAGACAGCTGCTCCATTAATGTTTAGGTGAGTAGATGATACTTCAATTTACTTCTTATTTCTGAAGGCTTTCCACTTATTTGCATGTACCAGAGGACCTTGTCTCCAGGAAGAAAATAAAAACAGATTTAATCAGTACAACTGGCAGTGTGACTATTTTGGATTCTAATTAAATAGCCAAAGGAGAATTACATGACTTTCATCAATTAGACTACAACTTCAATCATTCTACCAATAGAAATCATGTTGCTGATTTACCAAAGTTCTCAATACCAGATTTAATGCCAACCTCCCTCTCTTCCTTTACTGTCCCAAACCATCAGTAAAAACACAAACATATTTTTCATGCTAAAATTTTGTCATTTCAAAATATTATATACATGGGATTATGCATTATATAATCTTTTGAAATTGGCTTTTTTCCCCTTCAGTATATTCCACCGAAGAATAATTCAAATTGTCTGTATTAATAGTTTGTTCTTTTTTTACAGAGTAGTATTCCATGGTACTTCTGTGCCAGTTTGTTTAACCATTCACTCATGGAAAGACATTTGGGCTGTCTCTAGTTTTTAAATATAAATCAAATTTCTGTGAAATTTATGTACAAATTTTTGTGTCCACTGGTTTCCTTTCTCTAGAATAAATCCCCAAGAGTACAATCATTGTGTTGTATGGAATATTAGTTTCTTTCTGCTACTCTAACAAACTACCATAGGCTTTGGTGGCTTAAACAGTGAAAAATCTGTTATCTTTCAGTTGTGAACATTAGAAATCTCACTGGCCTAAAATCAACGTGACTCTAGAGCTGTGTTCCTTTTGGAGGCTTTACAGAACAATCTACTTCATAGCTTTTCCAGATTCAAGGCTGTCCACTTTCCTTGATCAAGGCCCCTTCCTCCATCTTCAAAGACAGCAGCATAACGTGTTCAAATTTCTTTCTCCCAGGCACTCACCCCCTCTATTCTGAGTTGTCCTGGTTTTTTGTTTGTTTGTTTTTGTTTTGTTTTTCCCTTTCTTTTCCTTGTGAGGACACAGTGGATCCACCTGTATAATCCAGTGTACTCTTTATCTCAGAATCCTTAATTTATTCACACCTTCAAAGTGCTTTCTGCCAAGGATAATAACATGTTCACAGGTTCTGAGGATTAGGATATAGCTATCTCCTATTGCTGGGGAGTACAGGTTGTCATTATTTCACCTACCATATATGGTAAGTGCATATTTGGTTTTATGAAAACTGATATGTGTGTGGTGATGGTTTCAGGTGGACTGGGGAGACCTCCTAGCTATGAAGCCTCTGCCCAGCCCAACCCCAGGGATATAACCAGAGGATCTTAGTCTCTTCCCAAGGAAAGAATTCAAGGACAGACTAGACAGTGATTTAGTGGTACAAATTAAGTATTTGTTGGAGAGAAAGAGAGAGAGAGAGAGAGAGAGAGAGAATGAGAGAGAGCACCCTCAACATGTGAGAGCAGGCCAAATCAAGGGAAAGATGTGCCCTCAGTTTGGGTCTTTCTTTTATCAAGAATTGTTAACAAAAAGGTGGGATATTTATTATTTCGGAAGCAGATTTTTTGGGAGAAAGGTTTCATCTTTTTTTTTTTTTTTCCCTTATTTGGTCAGGGTCTCCAGCCTTCTTTGTTTGGGCCCATCTGGTTTGATCTGGATTCTTGTGGCCTAGTTTCTGGAATGCTGCCAGGTCAGTTTGCTAACTTTCCTCCTGATAGGTCTTCTCCCATTGTTGGTCTCCAGACCTAACTAACTGCTTGCTCTAATAGGGATATCTCATTGTAGTTTTAATTTACATTTCCCTTATGGTTACTATTGAGCATCTTATCACATGTTTCTTTGTCATTAGCAAATCTTTGGTAAAATGTCTATTCACTCCTTTGCCAGTGTCTACTGGATTATCTGGGTTTTTGCTGTTGAGTTTTAAGTTTTCTTTATATATTCTAGATAGAAGTCCTTAGGGAGCTATGTGGTTTGCAAGTTTTTTTTATTCCAGTTTGTAGCTTGTTTTCTTACCTCTTCACATGGACTCTTACAGATCAAAAGTTATTTTTTTTTTTTGATGAGCCATAAAGCTTATGTGACTTACTAAATTATTCTTTATACTTTTCAGGAAAACTATTCTATTCTATTCTTTCTATTCTATTCTATTCTATTTATTTTAATTCCAGTTAATCAGAAAGACTGATTTAAGGATAGGATAATTGACAAATCATATTCATAAATAGCTGCATTAAAATAAGTAAGATCCCACATATTAATCACTTTACTCTTGGGTACTGTTACATGCATTTTAACTACTAGATTTTTCTGTACCTTTCTTGCCACATATTAGAGTTACCATATAATTTCTCTTATTAAATAAAAAACAGGACACTTTGATTTAGTGTCAGAATTAATCAGTTACCAAAAAATATGGGCTATGTATACATTTTCTTTAAATTTATTTTTCCTTGCCAATCAAAGAATTATAGTTAACTTTAGAAAACAAGAGAATTCTGAGGTAAGAGCCTCTGAAAAATACTACTTTGTATTAAAAGAACATCATAGGACTTATATTTCATTTTCTGTGGCAATATAATTGTGTATTCACTCCTTTCCAAGTACAAACCAATAGTTTGCAATAAAGAAAACATATGCAATTAAGTGAATAAAATGGAAATAAAGGATAAAACTTTTGGAAGGACAACGAGGTTGGTTAAGTTATTTATCTTTTGTGAATTTTAACTTCCTGAAATTCATCTTACACACACACAAGCACATTCAAACACTAATAAATGTATGTGAGGAGTATAAATATAACTTGCATAATTCCTACCCAAATGAGGGAAGTATTTGTGTTCCTGAAGAGAAGCAAAGATTTCCCTCTTGTTAAACTGTTTAAGGAAATTTCTCCCTCAGGAAACTTTATAAAGGGTATAGTTTTATAATAAGGGATAATTTTATAATGAACACATAAATGATTTTTCATTTGAATATTTCTTACAATAGTGCTTGATGAAAGCTGAGTATATAATATTAAAATACAGCTCTGAAGAGGCATTTCTGTTGATGTGTTCTTGTATTCAGCTGAAAATAATATCCTCATTATAATTTCCCAATTAAATATTTGTTTATTAAGGGTAAAAATATTCTTTAGTTTTCTGTTTAAACACTCCATTAAAAAAAATCTTCTACTTAAATACTCTTTTTTTTTTTTTTTAAGATCTTCTATCTAAACACTCCTTGGAAATCACTCTTAATGCATATTGAAGATAAACGTTATAAGATTTAGTTGTCTTGGTCTAAACATAATTACTTCAAGTGTTTTTTGAAGATCAGAATGATCTTCTGGAAGTAATATTTTAAATAAATAACATTTATTTAATATTTAATATTTTAAATAAATAACATCTTCAGAAAAGAATGACATTGAGGATGAGATAATAAACTAGGTATAATTTTTAATAATTCCATTGAAGTAAAGAGTTATATAGATGCATCCTAATATAGGTGATTTCATTTTTGTCCTGACATTATTAAAGTCCTGACACTAAAAAAATATATGTTTTAGAATGTTTTCTTTGATACAAATTAGGAGATTTAGGAGATTCCTGTATAATTTCTTACAGTTCATATGATAAGGGAAATTTTGATCACTTAGTTTGCTGTCTAACCCAATTGGCTTTGACCTAATTCTGTCAGTCTTGTAAAATATAAAGGCCTTCTTGAAGTATGAATTTGATCTCTATTATTAATCTAGAAAATTCTACAAATATAAATCTTTTGAGCGGTTAATGTTATAAAAGGATCAAATCTATGAAAAACTCAAATTTGATTCAGAAGAGAAACTAGTCTATTTTTCTTATTTCTAATGATAGAGGAAAAATTCAGTGTAACCTAGATTAGTGCATTTGAGTCTCACATTAACTTTTACCATTTCTGATGAATTAAAAAGAATTGTATTCTTTTTTGATAACAATAATTTAATTTACTCAGATTATTCACCTATTGCAGAATCAGAATCTTGGATACTGAATAACAAAAGCATAAAGTGATATTTTGATGAACAATTATTTGGTTTTTGGTGAAATTTTGTCTTTTAAACAAAAGCATTTTACATGAACTTATTTCCCAAATTTACTTTAAATCATAAGCAAAAAGTGTGAAACTATATTTACTTATTTGTTATATACTTTACTTTACTTTTTTTTTTTTAGAGAGAACACGTGCACATGCACATGCACATGCACATGAATTTGGGTGAGGAGGGGCAGAGGGAGAGAATCTTTTTTTTTGGGGGGGTAGAATCTTAAGCAAGCTCCACTCTCAGTGGAGAGCTGAGTAGATGGCTCCATCTCATGACCCCAGAATTATGACATGAGCTAAATCTAGAGTCTGGTGCTTCGCTGACTGAGCCACCCAGGCACCCCTATAAATAGTTTTCTAAAAGGATTTATGTTTTGTTTTAAACCAATTAATCTAATTTATAAAAATATAAATGATTAGTATATAATCCATAAAAATATATTCTTAGGTCTTTGAAAATAAACTAAGTTTTTGTGAACAATGTTATTACTTATACATTGTATTTTGAAAGCTTAAGGCAACTTGTCATGAATTTGCTTCCACAGATAATTTAGTATTGCATAATATATTCTTCCCATCTCCCTTCCTTTCCTTTTTTTTTTTTAATTCTTTTCTACATTTCAACCTTTAAATAAATACTTCAGGGACTCCTTCCTACTGTAGAATATGCTATATGTTCTGATAGCATTCTGTACTACCAATATCATAGAACTTAAAATATGTTACTTCACTGAGATGTTTCATATCTGTTCTGCATGTGTGATTTAAACTCTGTGGTGGCAAATATTCAATATATCTTCTTCTACTCTCTACCTCACGTCTTAAATCCAGAGACTTGCTCATAGAAATATGAAATACATAGCTATTGGAATCATATGTGGATAAAATTATCACTGGTAAGAATGCTTAGGATCACTTTCATTGGTAGTAATTGAAAAATAAAAGAAACTTATAAAGTCCTTTAAAAGCTCAGCTATAGTTTATGTCTTATTAATTCTCCAGATATTTATTTTATTCCTAGATTTTCTTAAAGGAGTATAGCTAGTGGGCATATTAGGATGAATAAAAGACCATCTGTGACCTAAAAGAATTTGCATTCCATTCATGGAAATAGACATCTGTCCAAATAAGTATAACATGGAGTTGTAAATCCTGTATCAGTCATATAAGCTTTGTCAAGAGAGCAAGACTTCACAGAGGACATGGTGTGGACTTGAACAACAACCTGAACTATTTGACGTGCTTTAATTATTTTTTTTGTCTAAATATAAAATAGAGAGTGAAGTATTATTTGGCTCATTGTTACCATGTGGCATTGTGGAGCAGATTTTTCAATTCTTTAAAGGATGCTTCCATCATTATTAGTAAATTTGAAGATGTTTATATAGCCTCAGTTACTATTCCATCTGGTTGTCTCATGGCAGTACAAACCATGACTAAAGGAAGATAAGTGAATAATATTTTCCTGGAACTCTGTTTTCTCTACTTTTAATCTCTTTCCATGGGCTTTAGCTACTTATGCCTCTCCAAATCAAATGCCATCCACATTACTTGTAATACTGGTTACAGATACAATTATGAAAGCACTTACAAAGTAGATAAATATATTATAGTATCTTTAGAATTACCCACAGTTATTGCATTTGATGACACTGGTGTGCTACACAGCTCCAGGGAGATTTGCTTCAGAGACATGCAAAATGCAACCACCTTAATGGTAGGCAATTGTTCCTGGCACAGTGGAATAATCCTAAAAAATAATGTAACCAGAATAGTAAGCCCTGGTCCTTGCAATTTTGTCCTAAAAATTAATCTCAGGAATCAGAATTCTTAATCTATTTTTTCTATTGATTTTAATTAACTAAAACAAATTATTCTTATGAAATGTTTGCATTTGACATTACTGAATTGTCTGATAGCCAATGCTAGTGATCTCCATGATAATGCAGGAAACAGAGATTATGAGCCCTGCTAAAAATTGCATTGAATAATAAATGTAGCTTGAACCATTGCAAATTTTAAAATTTGCTGCAAATTTGAAAACTGCTGGTACTGAGATTAAGATCCTGAGTTGGAGGAAGTCTGATCAGTTTTCATGTTTAGAGAACTGTACTCCTAACCTCAGAAAATTATCTCAAAAATATATCAGTTACTGTGATGACAATGGTGTAGTGTAGGTGTTATTTAATGGAGAATAGTATTGTTGACACTATCAAGTGAAACACTGTTAGGTCACATTTTGGGAACATTCAGAATGATTTTGATGATGTAATCCATTTTTGAAATCCATTTAAACTACATGGTGGTAATATTTTATTAGTAGAAATTCCAGAGTATACTAATAGATTATTTCCTTTTTATAGGAAAGATGAAAACATCTAATCTAAAGCTGGGTCATCCTTTTATTCTGTTTTATTTTTTATTTTGTTCTGTTTAATTTAATTCCCAGCTGAAAGAGAGTTACATTTTTTTAGTTTTTAAAAATTTCCAATGGGGGGCAGCCTGGGTGGCTCAGCAGTTTAGCGCTGCCTTAGGCCCAGGGCCTGATCCTGGAGACCCGGGATCAAGTCCCACATCAGGCTCCCTGCATGGAGCCTACTACTTCTACCTCTGCCTGTGTCTCTGTCTCTCTCTCTCTCTCTCTCATGAATAAATGAAGTCTTTTTAAAAATAAATAAATAAATAAATAAATAAAAATAAATAAATAAATAAATAAAATCTCAAATGAAAATAATGATGAACTTTGTTTAATAATCCTTTCCCCCTTCTTTCCATAAAAATAGAAGCTCAAGAGTATTTGCACATGTGAAACTCAAGTTAATTATAAATGCCAGACCAGAAGTCTCTTCTGATAGTATGAAAAATACTAATTTCTGAATATGGTGGTTTTTTTTAAATCAATCTAATTATATAACTATCTATAAAAATACCCCTATTCACTTATCTATGATTTTTATAAAGCTTACATAATATTTTTATGGACACAATTCTTCCATTTACAAAGTAGGAATCATTTTGCAGCTTTAACTTGATAATGTTGCAACTCTGACTTTATACTACTGTTTAAAAACAACCTTTTTAGCAAAAATAATAATAAATCACGAGTATATACATATATTATACTTAATGAAAATAGCTTAAATGGGAGTTTTGAAATCCTCAAAACGTCTACTTATAAGAGCTTTTCTAGTCTTCCTAGATTTAATGTTCAAACACTGCCTGATTTGTTCTTGATTAAAAAGTCTTTGTCTTTGATATTAACATTTCATGTATTTCTGAGTAATGTATTTATCCAGTAATGGGTATTATTTCTAAGTTCTTACAGCTTTATTCTGGTTGATGAAACAAGGTCACAAAGATATTATTTTAGGTCTTGGCCTCCAAGACCTCAGCCTCTTGTTCTGAATTAGCATAGATGAGAGTGAATGGGAGCACATTTATATTGTTCTTCACTAAGTAGAAGGACTTCATGAGAGAAGTGATTACTGAACAGGGAGAGCGTTGTCCTTCCTGGGTGCCTCTTTATATAGCCTGTCTGAACATACTACATCTAACGTCTTGGTATGTTTAAACTCTGGAATTGTTGTAGGAAATAATTTCTTGTCCACCTGTATCCACCTTTCAAGTAAATAGCTCTGAAAGCCACTCTGCCTCAACTTGTGGCAGCACAGTTAAGTTTTCTTTCTACGAAATAATTGCCTTGACACTTCTAAGGACAGGAAAAATGTCTACTCAGATCCTCTGCCCATTTTTTGTTAGATTTTTGGGGGCATTTTGCTATTGAGCTGTATGAGCTTTATATATTTTGGATATTAACCCATTATCAGATATATAATTTAAAATATTTTCTCCCATTCAATAGGTTTTTATTTGATGTAGTCCCACTTGTTTCATTTTGCTTTTGCTTTTAGTGTCTGATTCAAAAAATCATTGCCAAGACCTATGCCAAGGAACATAACCACCTACGTTTTCTTCTAGGTCTTACATGGTTTCAGGTCTTACATTCAAGTCTTAAATTCATTTCAAGTAATTTCTGTATGTGGTGTAATATAGTGGTGCAATTTCATTCTTTCACATGTGGCCAGTTTTCCCAGCACCATTTATTGAAGAAACTGCCAATTTTCCCTTGTATATTCCTGGCTCCTTTGTTACAAATTAATTGACCACATATGCACTGGTTTATTTCTGGGCTCTATATTCTGTTCTGTTGATTTATGTGTCTGTTTTTATGCCAATACCATAATGATTTGATTTTAATAGGTCTGTATTATAGTTTGAAATCAAGGAATGCAATGTTTCTAGCTTTCTTCTTTCTTAAGATTGCATTGGGTATGTAATTCCATAGAAATTTTAAGATTGTTTCTTTTATATCTGTGAAAAATGCCATTGCTATTTTGGTAGGTATTTCATGGAATCTGTAAATTGTTTTAGGTACTATGAACAAGAATATTAGTTATTCCAATTCATGAGTACAAAATATCTTTTCATTTATTTGTGTTTTATTTAATTTCTTTTATTAATGTCTTATAATTTTCAGTGTGCAGGTCTTTTACTTTCTTGGTTAAATTTATTCCGACGTATTTTATTCTAAATGATGCGATTGTAAATGAGACTGTTTTCTTAATTTCTCTTTCTGCTACTTTGTTATTAATGTATAAAAATGTAACAGATTTTTGTATATTTACTTTGTATGCTGCAACTTTACTGAGTTTATTACTTTTAAAGTTGTTTTTATGATAGTGTCTTCAGGGTTTTCTATATAAAATATAATGTCATCTGCAAGTAGTGAGTTTTACTTTTTTCTTTCCATTATGGATGACTTTTTTTTCTCCTGCCTAATTTCTCTGTCTAAAACTCACAATATTATGTTAAATAAAGATGTCAAGAGTAAGCATCTATGTTATTCTTGATGTTAGAGGAAAAGCTGAAAGCTTTTCAATCATACCATTGAGTATGATGCTAACTATGGCTTGTCATATATGGCCTTTATTATGTTGAAGTGTGTTGCCTCTATATCTACTTGTTAAGAGGGTTTTTTTTTTTAAATCACAAATGGATGTTGAATTTTGAAAAATGCTTTTTCTACATCTACTGAAATGATCACGATTTGTATCCTTCATTTTGTTAATATGTTATGTCACATTGATTATTTTGCAGATGTTAAATTATCCTTGTATCCCTGGAATAAATCTTATTTATTTATTTGTTTATTTACTTATTAATTTATTGTGAATGATCCTTTTAATGTATTGTGAATTTGTTTTACTAATATTTTATTGAGGATTTTTGTATTTATGGTCACCAGAGGTACTGGCCTGTAATTTTATTTTCTTGTTGCATTTTTTTAAAAAAGATTTTATGTATTTATTTGAGAGAGAGAGAGAGAATGAGAGAGAGAGAGTGCATGAGCACAGGGTGAGGGGCAGAAGGAGAAACAGACTCCCCACTCAGCAGGGAACCCAATGAAGGGCTTAATCCTAGGACCACTAGGACCACTTCTCGTCCCTCATCATGACCTGTGCCAAAGGCAGCTGCTTAACTGACTGAATTATCCAGGTGCCTCATTCTTCTGTTGCATTCTTTCCTGGTTTGGGGATCAGGGTAATGCTGGCCTTGTAAAATGAGTTTTGAAGCATTTTCTCTTCTATTTTCTGGAAGAGTTTGAGAAGGATTGTTATTAATTCTTTGAATGTTTGGTAGAATTCACCATTGAGGATGTCTGGTCCTGGGCTTTTGTGTATTGGGAGGTTTTTTAGTACTGATTCAATCCTCTTGCTAGTAACTAGTCTGTTTAGATTTTCTATTTCATCATGATTCAATTCTTGGTAGACTGTATATTTCTAAGAATTTACCCATTTCTTCTACGTTGTCAAATTTGTTGGCATATAATTGTTCATAAGTCTTATGATCTTTTGTATTTCTGTAGTATCAGCTGTAATGTCTTCTCTTTCATTTCTGATTTTATTTATTTGAGTCTTCTTTCTTTATAGCTTAAGGCTTGTCAATTTTGTTTATCTTTTCAAAGAATCATCTCTTTATTTCATTGATCTTTTCTGTTTTCCGTTTTTAGTCTCTATTTCATTTATTTCTGGTCTGATCTTTGTTTTTTCCAAGTATTTTGTTTCACCAAAACTTCTTATGTATCCTGTAACATACCTTATTTTCCTTCTTTATTTTTTCCAACTCTTTTCTGACAATTCTGTGAATAAGAGGTCATGACCCCAATCTGAAATCTATGCTGCCAGTTTAAAATCCAAGCCCATAACAGTCCATCATGTTATAGCTTTCATGAATATATAAACCAGGGTGTCATTTATTACTTAGGAGAATGAGATCCTAAGACAAAGTCTTTGGCGGGCTTTTAATTTTCTAGAGACTTTTCTTCACCTCTTATACCCGCTGGGCGCACAGATGGATTTTGGTGCCCATTATTTAGTATTGCTCATCTATTTCAAGCCTCAGAAATCTACAGCTGTGTTTTATGTAGATTAAAATTGCCAAGTATTGCCATATAAAAATAATTTTAAAAAAACTAGCAGGACTAATTCTGTTAGTTTAATAAAAACATAAGTGATATCAGCTCTTTTTCCCCCCCATAACTGACTTATTATTGCTTCTATCCTAAGACTACCCTTAGTCCTTTTGCTGCCTCTACTTTTCCACACTAGCTCTCTCATCATGACATGTGGTATAAAAGCTGCTATATTCTTTAAACCTTAAATTCTATAAAAGTTATATTCTTAAACCTTACATTTTCTTATGTAATTAGTTCTTCTAAGTACGAATAAGTGAGGTTCTTCCAATGCTTTTACCTGAAGTAGTTTACTCCCTCACTCCACTATGCAAATTCTTGTTATTGTTTTTTTAACAAAGCCAGAGTGTTATGTCTTGACAAATTCAAAACAAATATAAACATAGACTTAAAAATACTTTTATGTATCCACGTGATACATAATTCTAAATGAGAGATTAGAAGTTAAATATTTAGCTTGATTTATGCTAAAAATACCAAATACTGTAAAGACATATTTTTGCTGATGATCACTTACTTTGTTTTTGTTTGTTTGCTTTTTGTTTGTTCTTTTTTCTTCTGCAAAATATGGATTACCATACCAGAGATAGTCTAGTCATGTAGTACTGCAGAGTGACAACATTTGACAGAGAAAATTTCAAGTTTAGAGAAAATTGAACCCATGGTTTATCTCAGTGGTTAGTGTGAAGATAAATTACTTTTCAAAGCTTTGTGTTCCTTTTACAGAAAAGTACAATATAAATGCAAGCAGACTGAGCTCAAAATAAAGGTTTTTTTTTATTATTGTTTTTAGGAGAATTAATAATCTGTATTTATTTCCATCCTATATTTATTAAATGATGCTAGTCTATACATCTATTTTATTATTTAAGAGCTCAACTTAGGGCAGCCCAGGTGGCACAGCGGTTTAGCACCGCCTTCAGCCCAGGGAGTGATCCTGGAGACGCAGGATTGAGTCCCGTGTGGGGTTCCCTGCATGGAGCCTGCTTCTCCTTCTGCCTGTGACTCTACCTCTCTCTCTCTCTCTCTCTCTCTCTCTCTCTCTCTCTCTGTCTCTCATGAATAAATAAAATATTTAAAAAAATAGCTCAACTTACCTATATGTAAGTTGAATAGAATAATATTACAGGAAAGTTATATTTTCATTATAAAACTATTTTATAAGTCTATTTCATAAGTTTATAATTAAAAAAATACTATTACCCTCAAATGAATTGGGCTGTATACCAGCAAAAGTTCTATCTGTGCTGTTATATTATTAAAAGTAGATAATATCAGAAAAGTAAATAATGCCTATTCAAATTTTTAATTGGATTTACTGCTTTGCAAATATTTCTTTTTCACCAATTTGTTTTAACTAATCTGCAACATGATTAACTGCTGTCTTTGTTCATCAAATCGAATGAATATGAGAGTCCTAATTATTTACATGGAAGGAAAGAAGGGAGAGAGGAAAAGAGGAGGAAGGGAGGAAAATAATTTTAACAAAAGACCTAAATAATCCATAAACCAGATGCTTGGAAAGTATAAATTTATAATAGTTTTATCAATCTTTAATATAAATGAAGCTTTTATTTTGTAGGGGTTAATTTTTCTCAGGTATTATTTTAATAGAGTGGCTTTATTATTACCTAAATTGACTTTTATGTTCGAGAGAATACAATATTTAAATCTCTATTAATATGTGCCTATTATAAAGTCCATGCAAATATTAGTAGTTAATTTGCTATGTAAAAGATTGCTTTCACTAATGCAAAAACATAATAATCTTTTAGTTTAGACCAAATGTATTAAAGGCTATTCAGTAATAACTAGAGAATAAACTTCTATTTCAGTGTCTGAAAAGATTCCTGTTCAGTTCATGTATTTGCTCTCTATACTATTAAAATATTTTGAATTCCACATCTGTAAAAACCTTAGATCTAGTCAAATATAAAATGTGAAGGACTAAGTTTAATAGCATTTTTGTAAACATGAAAAAAATATGTATAGGGTTGGTACTTGGTAATATATATTATGATTTCATTTAAAACTGCTGATGTTCATTTTTCTAAGAATATTTATTGCTGAACATGTTTCAAGACTCCTCTTTCTATATTCATGCAATTTACATGCTCTGTTGGCTTTAAGTCATAGGAAGTATTTATTAAAATATATTAACAATAAACATATTTTTTATTTTAAAGATTTTTATTTATTTATTCATAGAGACACACACAAAGAGAGAGAGGCAGAGAGACAGGCAGAGGGAGAAGCAGGCACCATGCAGAGAGCCTGACGTGGACTCGATCCAGGGTCTCCAGGATCACGCCCTAGGCTGCAGGCGGCGCTAAACCGCTGCACCACCGGGGCTGCCTAATAAGCATAGTTTTAATGTGTTTCCATTTTCATTTGATGTTGAATGATATTAAATAGCTCTTGGTTTTAAACATGTACATTTAATTTTTTTCAAAACTTAACGAAACATTTCAGTGAAATGACTTGTATGTAGTTTTATAATGTTTTATGTCTTTAAAGTGCTGAAATTCATTCTTAATATGTCTGCAGAATTAATACAATTATATGTGATGATTTTTTCTGACTTGAAAAACAACAGAAAAGTTATTCCTTGAATATTTTAAACATATTACACATTTTAGACATACTTTAAATAATCATCAATATTATCATCATCAATTCCATCATCATCCTTATCATTTTTACTATGATCTCTGCCATGATTATGGCCATGATAGGTACTGCACATTCTAGGCTTAGGAAAATTAATAAAATTAATCTCTGCTTATTTTAATTACCTACCATTGTCAATAGTTCTCATGATGTTGATATTCTGAAAAAAGAAATTATGTAAGTAATGTATAGTATATAATATATATTCTATTTAAAAATGAAAGGTAAATTTTTGCTTGGTTATATAAAATGTAGTGTCCTAAATGCTGAATATGCAGATAGAAATGGTCCCAAATGATGTAACTCCCTGCTAGTGTAGAGTGGGAGGATATGGTTTTAGAAAGATATGTTTTTGCCATTTTTGTTGTTATGCGCTTTAAGTTAGGTAATTAGTTGGTTTTGTTTTTAAAGTGCAAGTAGTTCAAGCATTTTTATGTGGTAAGAGTAAGGTAGGAGTAAGGAGGGGTTTGGCTACAGGAGAAGTGATAAGGAAAGGCTATAAGAGACAGGAAGGAACAAAGCTCAGAGCGGAGTAGTTGGTCTAAGTCTGAAAGTACCTGCCTCCCAGGGACACCTCAGGTAGGGGTAATAAGAATAAATAGAATGATAAGATTATTGAGGCTGAGAGTAGTCAGTAGTAGAGAGGGAGCTTATGCCTAAGGGCCCTGGTTTTCTTAGTGAAAGCAGATGTAAGTTCAGCTCTTAAGACATCTGACTCCTTCCTTCCACCTCCTAATGAGGAAGAAATAGAAGCCTGAAGAATATGAACAAGTTTTGTAACAATACTAATGGAAGATGAAAGAAAAGATAATAAAATGGAAAAATGTTAAGGGATTAGAAAACATCACTAAAGACATTTTACATTACCCTCCAATCTTGCAATAATACTGCTTTCATTTGCTTTTATTTTTTGTTTCAAATTTTTATTTAATTTCTAGTTAGTTAATATATAGTGTAGTATTAGTTTCAGGAGTCAAATTTAGTGATTCATCATTTATATACACCACCTAGTGCTCATCACAACAAATGCCCTCCTAAATACCCATCATCCATCTAGCCAATCCCCCTGCCCACCTCCCTTTATCAATTCTCCGTTCACTATCATTAAGAGTGTTTCTTGGTTTGCCTCTCTCTCTCTCTCTCTCTCACCTTCCTCTATGTTCATCTGTTTTATTTCTTAAATTTCACACATGAGTGAAATCATATGGTATATACCTGTGTGTGTGTGTGTGTGTGTGTGTGTGTGTCTTTATCCATTAATCAGTTGATGGATATTTGGGCTCTTGCCATAGTTTGGCTATTGTTGATAATGCAGCTATAAACAGCAGGACTCATGTGCCCTTTCAAATCTGTATTTTTGTATCCTTTGGATAAATACCTTGTAGTGCAATTGCTAGATCATAAGGTAGTTCTATTTTTAACTTTTTGAGGAATCTCCAAACTGTTCTCCAGAGAGGCTATACCAGTTTGCATGAACACCAACAGTGTAGGAAGGCTCCCATTTCTCAGTATCTTGATCAACATCTGTTATTTCTTGCCTTAATTTTAGGCAGTCTGACAGGTATAAGGTGATATCTCATTGTGGTTTTCATTTGTATTTCCCTGATGCTGAGTGATGTTGAACATCTTGCCATGTGTCTGTTAGTCATCTGGATGTCTTCTTTGGAAAAATATCTATTGATGTCTTCTGCCCATTTCTTAACTGAATTATTTGTTTTTTTGAGTGTTGAGATTGATATAAGTTCTTTTGGATACTAACCTTTATTAGAAATGTCATGTGCAATTTTTTTTTCCATTCCATAGGTTGCCTTTTAGTTTTGTTGATTATTTTCTTCCCTGTGCAGAAGCTTTTTATCTTGATCAAGTCCCAATAGTTCATTTTTGTTTTTGTTTCCCTTGCCTCCAGAGTTATGTCTAGTAAGAAGTTTCCATGGCCGATATACAAAATTAACGTAAAGAAATCTGTTGCATTTCTATACACCAATAATGAAGCAGCAGGAAGAGAATTCAAGGAATTGATCTCATTTGCAATTGCACCAAAACCTATAAGATACCTAGGAATAAACCTAACCAGAGAGGTAAAGATTTATAATCTGAAAACTATAGAAAACTTATGAAAGAACTTGAAGGTAGCACGAAGAAATGAAAAAACATTCTATGCTCATGGATTGCAAAAACAGATATTCTTAAGATGTCTATGCTACCCAAAGCAATATGCACATTTAATGCAATCCCTATCAAAATACCACCAGCATTTTTCACAGAACTAGAACAAACACTCCTAAAATTTATGTGGAAGCACAAAAGAACCCAAATAGCCAAAGAAATCTTGAAAAAGGAAAGCAAAGCTGGAGGCATCTCAAGCTATATTACAAAGTTGTAGTGATCAAGAGAGTAGGTATTGGCACAAAACAGACACATAGATCAATAGAAGAAGAGAAAACCAGAAATGGACCCACAAGTATATGGTCAACTAATCTTTGACAAAGCAGGAAAAAATATCCAATGGAAAAAAGACATTCTCCTCAGGTCAGCCTCAAGTGATTAACTTTTCTTTTCTCACTTTTGCTCCCTCCCTCCCTCCCTCCTACCTCCTCCCTTCTTCCCTCTCTCCTCCTTCCTTACTTCCTTCCCTTCTTTCTTCTCTGCCCTCCTTTCCTTCCTTTATTTATTTATTTATTTATTTATTTATTTATTTATTTATTTAAATATTTTATTTATTTACTCATGAGAGACACAGAGGGGGGGTGGAGACAGAGACACAGGCAGAGGAAGAAGCAGGCTCCATGCAGTGAGCCCGACGTGGGACTCGATCCGGAGTCTACAGGATCACGCCCTGGGCTGAAGACGGTGCTAAACCGCTGAGCCACCCGGGGATCCCTACTAATTTTTTTTCAAAATACATACCCTGCTGGAATGTAAGCTCCTTGTGAGTACAGCCATTGTTGTCTGAGTCACCATGATTCTTTTTTTTTTTAATAATAAATTTATTTTTTATTGGTGTTCAATTTACCAACATACAGAATAACACCCAGTGCTCATCCCATCAAGTGCCCGCCTCAGTGCCCGTCACCCAGTCACCCCCACCCCCCGCCCTCCTCCCCTTCCATCACCCCTACTTCGTTTCCCAGAGTTAGGAGTCTTTATGTTCTGTCTCCCTTTCTGATATTTCCCACACATTTCTTCTCCCTTCCCTTATATTCCCTTTCACTATTCTTTATATTCCCCAAATGAATGAGATCATATAATGTCTGTCCTTCTCCAATTGACTTACTTCACTCAGCATAATACCTTCCAGGTCCATCCACGTTGAAGCAAATGGTGGGTCTTTGTCGTTTCTAATGGCTGAGGAATATTCCATTGTGTACATAAACCACATCTTCTTTATCCATTCATCTTTCGATGGACACCGAGGCTCCTCCACAGTTTGGCTATTGTGGACATGGCTGCTAGAAACATCGGGGTGCAGGTGTCCCGGCGTTTCATTGCATCTGAATCTTTGGGGTAAATCCCTAACAGTGCAATTGCTGGGTCGTAGGGCAGGTCTATTTTTAACTCTTTGAGGAACCTCCACACAGTTTTCCAGAGTGACTGCACCAGTTCACATTCCCACCAACAGTGTAAGAGGGTTCCCTTTTTTCCGCATCCTCGCCAACATTTGTGGTTTCCTGCCTTGTTAATGTTCCCCATTCTCACTGGTGTGAGGTGGTATCTCATTGTGGTTTGGATTTGTATTTCCCTGATGGCCAGTGATGCAGAGCATTTTCTCATGTGCATGTTGGCCATGGCTATGTCTTCCTCTGTGAGATTTCTCTTCATGTCTTTTGCCCATTTCATGATTGGGTTGTTTGTTTCTTTGCTGTTGAGTTTAATAAGTTCTTTATAGATCTTGGAAACTAGCCCTTTATCTGATACGTGATTTGCAAATATCTTCTCCCATTCTGTAGGTTGTCTTTTAGTTTTGGTGCCTGTATCCTTTGCTGAGTCACCATGATTCTAAGTGCATACTAGATCATGAGTAAATATTGGTTGAATGACTGAAACCAATGGTGCAAACCAGTCAAAGCCTAGGCCTTAGCCCTACTGAAAAAAATCAATAGTAGCAGAGTTCTTTATACTACAAATAATAGAAGTAACAAAATGTAAAAATATTACGGCATTCAAATTTCATACCACTATTCTTGCTAGAGCCACCATTGGAAAAATGCAAATCCTTATAAAATAAGTTTGATTCAGGGGCTTTAACAAAGTAAATTCTGAGAGAGAGGGAAAATAGCTCTGGAGGCTGAGTAGGAAGAAGCGAGAAAGATCCACATTTTAGGTGTTCAATATTGTAGATCTTATTTGATCTAGCATTACTAGGTCATTATTAAAGTAAAATGAATACAATTTTTTTCATTTAAATGAAAATATTTTTTAAAAAAGAGAAGAAAAAAGGAAGGAAAGGAATTGTGTCTGAAGGTCTCCTATAAAGCTATTTTATTAAGCTATTTCTAATTTCTTGCAGATTCTTCATTGTAAAATTAAAACTATGTTCCTCTGGACAATAACCTATGCCCTGGATGCTTATTTCAAAAAACCAATGCACATGATAAGAGAAGCAATTACCTCCCAGTTAAAAATTAGGATGAATTTTCAGTACACAAACATACTGCTGCAAATAGTCAAAAAATAAAAACAAAAGCCTCACTGTCTCCTCCTCATACACTTAATGTCCTTCATACACTAATAGCAGAATAATCTTACTAAAAGCACAGCTCTGGTCATGACTCACCCTCACTCTAAGTCTTTAAATGGTTACTCACTGCCTCCAGGATAAAAAAGCAGAATCCTAAGCATCCCACCCCCACCAATTATGGCCTTTATTTTTTTAATTTTGATGCACACATTCCTTATTTTTTTAAGATTATAAAATAAACATGCTTATTATAGATGATTTGGAACATGTAAAATGTAAAATGGGGAAAATAAAAATCTTCCTATGTAGAAAGAATCTTTAACATTTTCTTTCTTTTTTTTCCCACTTTACCCATCCCTCCATCCCCCCTGCCTCTGGCAACCACCAATCTGTTCTTTGTATCTATGAGCTTGTTTGTTGTTGTTGTTGTTGTTGTTGTTTTGAGGGGGGAGTTGTTTTTGTTTTTAGATTTCACATAAAAGAAAGATTGTATGGCATGTATCCTTCTCTGCCTTCACGTTGCATAATTCACTCAGCAATCCATTTATGTTGTCCCAAATGGCAAGATTTCATTCTTTTTTATGGCTGAATAATATTCCACTTGTGCATGTATTTGTATGTGTATACATCACAATTTCCTAATGCATTCATCCATTGGTTGTATCCTTATTTTTTATGTTTTTACTTCTTGGCTATTATACATAATGCTTCAATGAACATTGGGGTGCATATATCTTTTTGAGTTAGTGTTTTCACTTTCTTTGGATAAATACCCACTTAGTGGAATTGGTATATCATATTGTAGTCCTTTTTTTTTTTTAACTTTTTGAAGAAGTGCCATACTGTTTTCTATAGTGGCTGCACAAATTTACAATCCTGTAAACAGTGCATAAATATTTCCTTTTTGCCACATCCTTGCTTTATTAATTTTTAAACTTATTAACTTCTCTATCTTTTAAAAATATATTATGATCATGGGTAGATTCACGTAGCCATGAAATTTTGTTCTATGGTCTCCTAAGGTTCGGGGTCACTAAGAATTGAGGAATTTGATAGTATTTTATTTTTTTAATAAATTAATTTTTATTGGTGTTCAATTTACCAACATACAGAATAACACCCAGTGCTCATCCCGTCAAGTGTCCCCCTCAGTGCCCGTCACCCATTCACCCCCACCCCCCGCTCTCCTCCCCCTCCACCACCCCCAGTTCGTTTCCCAGAGTTAGGAGTCTTTATGTTCTGTCTCCCTTTCTGATATTTCCCACACATTTCTTCTCCCTTCCCTTATATTCCCTTTCACTATTATTCATATTCCCCAAATGAATGAGAACATACACTGTTTGTCCTTCTCCGATTGACTTACTTCACTCAGCATAATACCCTCCAGTTCCATCCACGTTGAAGCAAATGGTGGGTATTTGTCGTTTCTAGTGGCTGATTTTGGAAACAAGCCCTTTATCTGATATGTTATTTGCAAATATCTTCTCCCATTCTGTAGGTTGTCTTTGAGTTTTGTTGACTGTATCCTTTGCTGTGCAAAAGCTTCTTATCTTGATGAAGTCCCAATAGTTCATTTTTGCTTTTGTTTCTTTTGCTTTCGTGGATGTATCTTGCAAGAAGTTACTGTGGCCAAGTTCAAAAAGGGTGTTGCCTGTGTTCTCCTCTAGGATTTTGATGGAATCTTGTCTCACATTTAGATCTTTCATCCATTTTGAGTTTATCTTTGTGTATGGTGCAAGAGAGTGGTCTAGTTTCATTCTTCTGCATGTGGATGTCCAATTTTCCCAGCACCATTTATTGAAGAGACTGTCTTTCTTCCAGTGGATAGTCTTTCCTCCTTTATCGAATATTAGTTGATCATAAAGTTCAGGGTCCACTTCTGGGTTCTCTATTCTGTTCCATTGATCTATGTGTGATAGTATTTTACCAGAACATTTTAACCATTATTCATAGCCATTAGCCATTACTGTACTGATCAGATTCTCAGTTTAGATGGGAAGGAGATAAAATAACTAGTGTTATTTAGAAAATCTTAATGCCTAAAAGATATAGAGCTATCACATAATTGTGTTTTTTTTTTCTTGGACAATACCATTGACAACTATGATTTTAGTTACAAGTGAATATTTCTCACCATTCTCTCATGTATTTCTTTAACTTGGCACCCTACCATACACTTCAGACTTGGTTTTTCACGCTTGGCATGTCTTAAACTACACTCATCCTTCTCAAAGGAAAACGAGACTCTCTCTAGTATTTCCTTTCTTAATAAATGATACCAGTAGAGCCAGAAACCTATTGTTCTCATTCCCTGTTTCAAATAAATTATCAAATATTATTGAATTTATATCTAAACACACAGATCATCTTTATCTCTCATTTGGAGGAGCAGTCTCTTAAATTATCTCTTTATCTTCAATCTTGATGCCATTCTCCAACCTCCCTGATAGATCGAGTCATCTTACTAAAACATACATTTGGAAAGATTATTTCCCAATTTAAAATCCTTAATGACTTTCCATTATCCTTAGGATACGAAACTTTCTCTTTAATAATGTTATCAAACCCTTTATAATCTGGCATTTGCCCACTTCTTTGGCTTCATTTCTTGCCATATCTGTATAGTATGGTAAAGTGTTGCTCTATCATTTTTGTTTTTTCCTATAAGTTTAATACCATAGTGCTTCAGGCCTCTGATCTTTTCTAATGCTCCCCCTACCTTTGCCCAGTACATTACCTCTAGGCTTTAATGCTGTGTGGGCCAATCCTTACCCTACATTTGTCAATTTAAATGTTGCTTCAGGAGATCTTGATTCTGAGACTTTGCTGTATGCCATACCGTGTGTTCATATAGCATACTATACTTACCCTAAGATTATTTTCACCCCATATCATTGTGATGGCTTATTTGACTGTTTAATTAACTCTTTCTCTTCTCTACTACTCTGTGTTAGAAGAGCACACCTAACTCTCTCATCTCCCTTAGAAAGTACACTGTCTGGTAGACCCTCTCAGTAAATTTTTGTTAGTAAATTAATAGTATGGTGTAAGTTCATAAATGATATGATAATGGATATGTTTACTATTCAACATTTCAGTTTATGAAATATGACATTTTATGAAGCTTCATTTTAATATTCATTTCCATTTTTAGGATAAGATTCTTTTGCCTCTATAAATAAATTGATTTGTAAATTGATTTATAAAATATGTATTTCAGTCTGAGTCTCTTATGTAAGATGCTCTACATTGGTTACTTCTAGATTCCAAACTTAACACTCAGGGGATTTATGTAAAACTATTTAGAATTTATTTTTGTTACCACTTAAATTTCCACTACAAAAGACATGATCATGCCTTATTGAGTTTAAAAACACAAATGATTTAAGCTTACTAAAATGAGAATTCCTCATTGGAGTTTGCCTTAGTGGCTGCAAAATTTGATAATGTCAAGAGAATGGAAAGGCAATATTATCAGGTTTGTACTGGTTTTTGAAAGTCCACATGATGGTTGAAGGACAAATAAGGCAAACCTGTGCCTCTAGTTATATGTAATCATGTACACACCTAGCCTTTCTTCTTTTTCATAAGCAGATTTGCATCTGTTGCTTACAGCCAGAGAGAGTAATCAATAATGATGTATAGTAACTTAGGTAACTCACTCAGAAGAGGCATATTATGTGGACTTTAGAAGTGATTTACATGAAAATCCCTCCTGAAATGCCACTGAAGTCATTGATAGATGGGATCCTTAGAGCATAATACATGGCAGAGTACTTAGACAGCATAATGGTTTTGCCCATAAGTAAATAAGTAAATCTTTGTCATTACACACTGCTATTTCTTTAAGCTTGCTCTCCAATTATGGAATATGGTACATTTACCTAATTGTTTTCAAAGAATAAAGAATATCATATATATATATATATATATATATATATATATATATAATTTCAAACTGGTGATAGCTTTCAAAAGTAGAATTTGGCATCAATTTTAATTGAAGAGAAGTTTACAGAGCTAGTATTTATCAAGGATGAAAAATATAATGTGCCTACAATCTCTTTGAGGCAAAAAAAAAAAAAAAGGAATAAGAAAGTCAAGATTAAAACTTACCAGAAAAAAGATCACTTTGAAAGTTGATGCTTACTTAAGATACAGTTTTATCTGTGCTTGGAATTCAAATTCAAAATTTCATATAAAACTAGAAGTAATATAACCTTAATAGCATGGGTATTGGTATAGACCCACAAACCTTGCAAAGTTGTATGTACTTATTTCTTGAAGGATATATAGGCTTTGATAACTGTTTCCTAAGTAATTTCAATAAACATGTCACTCATTGAAAGTATATACCTTGGCAGTGTTACAAGAGCAAGAAAATACTAGGAAATTTGGAGTTTGTATATATAACCAAATATATCTGGTTTTAGATCAGGTCTATTTCCAAATTTGTCATTAGAAAAAAAAGTACTTAAAGTGATTATATTTTGTTTCTGTTTTGTCTATTTTTTTTTTATTTCATTCCACTTGGAAACTGAAATTCAAATACCTTGAGGTTTATAGAAATGTGATCTAGTGGTGCCTGGGTGGCTCAGCCAGTTAAGGATCTGACTTGATTTTGGCTCAGGTTATGATGTTAGGGTCATGAAATCGAGCCCCAGGTCAGGTTTCCTAGTCAGTGGGGAATCTGCTGAGACTCTCTCCTTCTTCTCCCCTTCCCTCTCCTCCCACTCTCACATTCTCTCTCAAATGAATAAATATTTTAAAAATGTGATCTCTTATATACTATATCATATAGAAAGATTAAACCACTCCTGTTGATGAATAAAATAAACTTTTTGCTACATTCTTTTACATGGTTTTAAAAAATCAAATACTTTGAAGTTAATGTCTTAAATGTTCCTACAGGTAATATCTCTCCATTAAGATTTGTAAGAAATAACTGACTTTTGAAATTAAATAAACATATGAATAAGAAAGAATTTGGCAAGATTTGCTTTTAAGCTCATTAAGCAGGGCAGCCCAGGTGGCTCAGTGGTTTAGCACAGCCCAGGGCATAATCCTGGAGACCTGGGATCGAGTCCCACATTGGGCTCCCTGAATGGAGCCTGCTTCTCCCTCTGCCTGTGTCTCTGCCTCTCTCTCTCTCTGTCTCTGTGTCTCTCATGAATAAATAAGATCTTAAAAAAATAAATTCATTAAGCAATTTTTAATTTTCTTGTCATATTTTTATGGAAATCTCTCTTTGCTTTTTTTCTTTTCCTTTCTTCCCTTCTTCCTCAGTGACTTATAAGTCAGTGTTAGAAGAGAATTCACAGCACATACTGTACAAGGCATGAAAATCTATTTTCAACAAGATAGTACATATGATTAAAAGCAAAAAATATTCCTACAGATTATTTTTATGCAGACACTATTAGAAATGACAGAAAATACAATTACCAGTCTTAGACTAATTATATAAATAATAAACACTTCAAACTGATCTTTAGACAGTAACTAAATAAAAAATAACTACTAGTTTACAATGCAACATGTATATTTGCAATCTAATTGTTCATTGGACATATTTTTGTGACAAATAAAATGGGTCTTCCCTTTTTATTCAAAAAAATTTTGTCTCTTTTTCAATAGAGACAATTTATAATTTCCTCTTTTCTTAATGAATTTTATTTGGATTGTTTGTTACTCAACCCTTATGTGTTGACCATCAAGCATGTCCCACATAGTGTAAAAGATGTAGGAACAAATGATGTACAATGAGTCTCTTCTATTTGTTTTTTTTTCTTAATATTTCATTTATTTATTAGAGACACAGAGAGAGAGGTAGAGACATAGGCAGAGGGAGAAGCAGACTCCTTACAGGGAACACGATGCAGGACTCGATCCCAAGACCCCAGGATCACATCCTGAGCTGAAGACAGATGCTCAACCATTGAGCCACTCTGGCATCCCACAATAAGTCTCTTCTAAACTGCACCCACAAAGTTAATATAATGAAATGTCTCAAGTGGTAGGAGCAGTGGCAGTACTCTGTAAGGCACTTCAAAGTTGACTGGATTTTTAAAGATCTTACATGAATGATTCTTTTGTTTTCAGTTAATATGTGTGAACATACACACAGATACAAAGAGAAACACAACATATAGAATTAAGAGTTATTTCAAATGGTTACATTTTTCTATATCTTGTAATTGTGAGAATTCTCAAAGTCCATATATATTGCTTCATTTAATCCAATGCTTCTCAAAGTGTGATCCACAAAATGTATATTGCTAGTATGAAGTAAATATAGAAGTTAAAAAGTAGAGTGTTTACAAACATTTATAGATATTTGATGGAGTAATTTTATGTCAAATCTAACAAAAAAAGAGAGGCTTCTATTTTGTATGTTTTTGCTTTCAATTTTATTTCTAGAATTGATTTATATTGTGTTTTCCTAAACATTGGCATTTGACAGATTGAAGTTTTTAATAAATTATTCTTCACTATAGACCATCTGAGAATCATAGATTTATTTAAGTTGTAAATAAGAAGTCGAGTGAGAAATTAAAGGAAAATTTGCACAAAGGAGGTTTCTTAAGTGTTGTTCAGTGATGATCAACCTTAATCAACCCTCAAGGTAAAAATAAGAAATTATATACTTGACATATTTCAATTCTGTTATCCAAAATAAGGGTAATATATCCAAATTATATGAGTTGTACTTATTTCTATTTACAGTTGGAGACATAATGCAAACTTGTTGAAAATAGAATTTATTATTTTATTATTATTATTATTATTATTTTTAGTAGTTCTCTTTTATCTAACTTACCACACAGTCTTATAAGGAAGCTCACATAGAAGAGCACAATTGTATTTTTGTCAGTGCAATATTTTATGAGGAAATATTTTATATTAATATATAAGTACATTAAATATTATATATTTATGAATTTAAGAGTAAATAAAAATTTTAAGATGAAATGTTGCTATCCAGCCGTTACAGTTTTATAAAATGCCTTTGCAGGAACATGTATATTTGGAAATCTTATAGCCGTCTTCTGACAGACACAAATATTTTTTTTTAATTTTTATTTATGATAGTCACACAGAGAGAGAGAGAGAGAGGCAGAGACATAGGCAGAGGGAGAAGCAGGCTTCATGCACCGGGAGCCTGACGTGGGATTCGATCCCGGGTCTCCAGGATCGGGCCCTGGGCCAAAGGCAGGCGCCAAACCACTGTGCCACCCAGGGTTCCCGACACAAATATTTTTTTAAAACTAGTTTGTCTCATATCATTTGTGTTTCCTATGGTGTCCAGCCTGGAAGTTAAAAAATATATAAAGATAGAATAATAGTTAAAGAAACAGTATTCCTTTATCTGTCCCTTAGTATCTCTTAGGGAATCTTCAGCTTTTTAAAGTCATATTCTTATTTCTATTTTTAAAAGATTTTATTTATTTATTCATGAGAGACACAGAGAGAGAGATTGAGAGAGAGAGAGAGAGAGAGAGAGAGAGAGGCAGAGACGTAGGCAGAGGGAGAAGTCGGCTCCCTGTGGGTAGCCCTGTGTAGGACTCGATCCGAGGACCCTGGGATCATGACCTGAGCTGAAGGCAGACGCTCAATCACTGAGCCACCCAGGCATCCCTCATCTTCTTGTTTCTGAAAGAATGTCATATATGCTTAGAAATACGTGTGATATTTTTCATTTCCACTTCATTCATCTTTGGGTTTCTGCTCTGACACTCTGAGATGACATTAGATGCCAAGGCCTCAGAAACCCTGGAAAGACGGGAATTGCTATGAAAGTGTTTATCTATTCCGTTAATGCTGCTGCCCCTGGGACTGATGCCAGTCAGATGTCCTGTCAATCCTGGCTGGTACTTTTGTGGCAAAGCTGAACCTCTCTGAAACTTCTCTCCTCTCCAAGAGCTAGCAGACTGTGCCAAAACAGCAGGCACATAATTCAGATGTAATTATTAATAACAGTAACACCCAGTACTCTTACGTAAAAATGAGAACTCTTCTCCAACTGTCCTGTCTTACTGTTGCTGCAATGGACCCCAAACTCTATATTTTCTGCTGCTGGCAGCTTACTGTATTAGTTCAGTTCCTTCAAGTTTTTAGTTTTACTGCATGTGTGCATGTCTGTATGGACACACACACGTGCATGCGTGTTTGGTTTTGATTTGGATTGTTTGCCTGCTTCTGTCTTTCTAGGAACGCAGGATGGTTTCATTGAGGATAAAGCTAGGGGAAGAGATAGGAACAATCAGAATAACAACTGTGACAGCATCCTTTGCTGGGGCAATTTCAATCCAAGTCTGTGCTTCGACTTTTAATGATATACTTTTTTACACTTGTGTTAACTGGTTTTGGAAAACCAAACACATTCTGCTTTTTAGGGCCTTTACAGATTAGATAGTTTATGGAATTGTTGAATAAGCAAGCATCTCTTACAGATTGTTTAAGCATATATACAAATTAATATATGAGATTCATTTTAGAATGTTTACAGATTAGGGACTTGTTACATAAGCATGCATTTCTTAGGGAATCATTTGGTAAATGGGATGTACGTGACATCTTAAATTTACTTGATACTTTACAATACATACATATAAAATTATAGGTCATCATAAATTTTGCCATTACTCCTTTTTCTATCTATTTCCCTGTAGTCTCCCCTCACTTCTAACTCTGACCCAGCACCATGTCCATTGTTCAGTCTCCTGCTGTGGTTTCTCCTTACTGAAGAAAGAGAAAGTAAGCTCAAGTATTTGACCTTAATCAACTAAAGCTTTAAAAGAGCTTAAATTGAAAATCATGTTTTATGTCATTAAAAAAAATACCTTTACTGTGCTTTTTCACTGTGCCAGTGAATTTGGAACATTCCTTGAAACTATTTTCTTGTTATCCTAGTGATATTCATGGTCTCATGGATCATCATTGTAGCAAACTAACTTTGAAATATGTGATTAGAAATGCAGTTTAAATCCTGGGCTGTTCCAAATCTTTAAAGACTTTTTTTTCCCCTCTATGACAGGAAAATAAAATCTTAGGCTGTACACACAAAGAATACTAGATTGAACCGATTTGATTATTCTTCAATTAAACCTCACTATGTACCATTTTAGCACTTGCTCTGTAAGTACTTCCTGAGTTAATAGCTTAGTGTAAAGTTTAAAAAGCTATTAAGCAGATTTAAACAATCTTGTTTAAGGGAAGAAGCCATGTTTTTGCACATCATTAGCTGAAATGTATTAATAAAAGATATGGCTTATTAGGCATTAAGGATGAAAACTAGAGGCCTTCACTGTGCCAGGAAAAGTCCAGGGTTGTCATGAAGCTGGTGGGCTAATTATAGTTTTAAATTAAATTTAAAATACTTTATACTCGGTCAATCTCTAAAATAAAATTATAACTGAGAGATCATTTTCTCTTAGTTTATTTCTAGAAGAGAAATATCTAAACAAATTCTAGTAGTAATTATTCCTGTAAATTGTGCTAAGATTAGATAAAATAGACAATGCTTCATTAAATTGATATTTCTGATTGACAAAAAATAATTTTTAGTGCAAGTATATCCCAAGTATTGCATGAAATTTATTTATACTAAAAAAAAAACATTTATCTTAAATTCAGCCTTAACTGGGTGTCCTCAATTTTTATTTGCTAAATCTATAACCCTAAATGAGGAACCAAGGAAGATAATCCAAAAAGTAATGACTTCGTGAGCCTAGTTAATTAGCTTAGTTAATTCTCAACTTTATTCATTAAGAAAATAGAAATTGTCTCCAAGATACCATCATAGGTCATGGAGATAGATAGATAGATGATAGATAGATAGATAGATAGATAGATAGATAGATAGATAGATAGGGGTTTAAATGTTTTTTTGCTCTAATTACTAGTAGATTGGTAAAGACAGTACAGACATATCTTGGAGATATCATGAATTCAGTTCCAGACCACTGCAATAAAGCAAATATCACAATTAAGTGAACTAAATGATTTTTTCAGTTTTGCAGTCCATGTATAAGTTATATTCACATCATACTGTAGTCTATTTAGTGTGCAATAGCATTATGTCTAAAAAAATAGTGCACATAACTTAATTAAAAATATTTAATTCTTAGAAAATGCTAACTATCATCCGAGCTTATAATGAGCTAGTTATCTAGCTAGCCAGCTAGCTTGATTTTTTTTTTTCTGGTGGAGAGTTTTGCCTTAATATTGATGGCTACTGACTGATTGCTGAAGGTAGGCATGGCGATAGCAATTTTTTAAAAAAAGACATCAATGAATGTTGGAGTATTGATAGACTCTTCCTTTCACAAATGACTGCTTTGGAGCATGGCATGCTGTTTGATAACACTTTACCCATAGTGGAACTTCTTTCAAAATTCGAGTCAATCCTCTCAAGCCCTGCTGCTGCTTTATCAACTAAGTGTATGTAATATGCCAAATCCTTTTTTGTCATTTTGGCAATCTTCACAAAATCTTCACCTGGAGCAAATCCCATCTTAAGAAACTGCTTTATTTGCTCATCCATAAGAAGAAACCCCTTAACCATTAAAATTTTGTCATGACATTGCAGCAATTCAGTTACATTTTCAGGCACCACTCCACTTCTAACTCTTGTTCTCATGCTATTTCCACATTTTCAGTTGCTTCCTCTTCTGAAGTCTTGGAGCCCTCAATCTGTAAGGGTTGAAATCTACTTCTTCCAAATGCCTGTTAATGTTGATATTTTTACACCTCTCTATAAAAGATTAATGTCTCTAATGGCATAAAGAGTGAGGAATACTTTCCAGAAGGTTTTCAGTGGATTTGTCCATATCCATCATAGATAGATATAGCTATCTATGGTAGCTATAGCCTTATGAAATAATTTTTTTTAAATAACAAGACTTGAAAGTGGAAATTACTCTTTGATTCATGGTCTGCAGAATGAATGTTGTATTAGCAGGCATGAAAACAACATTATTCTTCATGTACATCTCCATCAGAATTCCTAGGTGATCAGGCCATTGTCAATGAGCAGTCATATTTTGAAAGGGATCTTTTTCCCTGCCAAGCATTAGTTCTCAACAGTGGGCTTGAAATATTCAGTAAACCATGTTGTTAATAGATGTGCCGTCATTGAGGCTTTGTTGTTCCATTTATGGAGCACAAGAAAAGTTGATTTAGCCAATATTTAAAAGCCATTTGGTTTTTGGAATGAGCATTGGCTTCAACTTAAAGTCATCAGCTGTATTAGCCGCTAATAAGAAAGTCAGACTGTCCTCTGAAGCTTTGAAGGCAGGCAGTGACCTCTCTTCTCTAGCTATTAAAGTCCAAGATGGCTTCTTCTTCCGAGATAAAGCTGGATCATCTACATTGAAAATCTATTGTTTAGTGTAACCACTTTCATTAATTATTTTAGCTAGATCTTCAGATAAGTTGCTGCAGCACTTGATACTTCACCTTCCACTTTGATGTTATGGAGGTGGCTTCTTTGCTTAAACCTCATAACCAACTTCTGTTAGCTTCAAACATTTTTTCTATAGCTTCCTCACCTCTTTAGGTTCATAGAATTGAAGAGAACTAGGGCCTTGCTCTGGATCAGGATTTAGCTTAAGGGAATGTTGTGGCTGGTTTGATCTTCTATCCCAACTACTTAAAGTTTCTCCATACTAGCAACAAGACTTTCACTTTCTTATCACACATGTGTTCTCTGATGGGGTACTTTTAATTTCCTTCAAAAATTTTACTTTTGTGTTCATAACATGGTTCTTTGGTGCAAGAGGCGTAGCTTTTTGCCTATGTCAGCTTTCCACGTGTGTTTTTCAGCCAGGTCAACCATTTTGCTTTTGATTTAAAGTGAAAGACTGCAAGACCACGTCAAGGCCACTGTAGGGCTATTAATTGACCTAATTCCAATTGTGTTGTGACTCAAAGAATAGGGAGGTTTGAGGGGAAGAAGAGAGATAGGAACAGTCGCTGCAGTGGTTAGCATACAGCACTTATCAGCTAAGTTCATCGTTTTATATGGGTGCAGTTTGTAGGATCCCAAATAATTACAACGGCAACATGAAAGATCACTGATCACAGATGACCACAACAGATATAGTAATAACAAAAAATTTGAAACTGCAAGAAATCCTGAAATGTGACACAGAGACATGAAGTGAGCAAATGCTTTTGGAAAAATAGAACTGATAGCCTTGCTTGATACAGGGTTGCCAGAGACTTTCCATTTGTAAAAAATGCGATACCTGTGAGGTGAAGTGAAGAACAATATAACGAGGTATGTTTGTATATCTGTTTGAAAGGATTCATTTCTGCAAACCTGTTGAAGTGAAATAGCTTTTATGGGTATGATATATATAGTTTGAGGTGCCTGTCCTGTGCATAGCCCCCTTCTTTACCTTGAAGGTGAGATGAGCTTACATGGTAATGTTATAGCTTTTATACCTCTTCTGCTTCTCCTCTCCAAACACACCATTCTCATTTAGCCACTGCTAGTGGATTAAGGTGCACATCCAGTTAAATGGGACACATTGCCCTATGAATTCTGGATTGGAATAATATAAGCTACAGTCACTTTTCTCTGAGGAGCTAAGCTGAGATTATTGCGCCCCAGCAAGAATAGTTAACAGATATGTCACAACTGCATACAAACCAAAATTGTGGAGAAGCTGAAACAAATGCATCATCAGGTGTAGCTTGAACAACTAAGTTATCTTGCTGAATATATTCCAGTCTTTATAATTCTATTCATTCTAGTTAGAACATGAAGACAGAAAAGAGAAGGGCGAGTAAAAGAAACTATACATGTAAAAATTCAGATGCATAAACTATTGATTTTTTAGAGTAAACACTGTAATGGTAATTGGACATATTTTATATTCGTAATAACTAACAAAAACATTCAACTTCCATTTTTATATATCTACAATTTAATAATAGTCTTATACTTTTGATATTAAAGCATGAGGTACTTTTCTTAAAGTTGCAGGGAGGAAGGTATTGCTAGATTAGCACACTTTGCTACTGGGGTAAAAATAACTCAAAGGATGTGTCCTAATGACATTACACCACACATTATTTACTAACAAAAATAGAATAGTTTTGCCATCTGAACACAGTAATATGTAATACTTTCCAAGCTCAGTAAGCAACAATTTGAACAAAAAGGAGCATGAATATTAGCAATACAGTCTTATTGGGTCACATAATCTTCCACTAATACGCAAAAGTAATCTACTTGTTTCTTTGGTGCTTGTTAACAGTTTGCTGATTATTCATGTGTCCAGAAAAAAATTAATGCTTGAAGCCCTAAACCTGGTGAATATAATGAGCATGGTTCCCCATGGATCTGAAAAAATTAGATTGTTGGTTTGAGACAGATGCAGCTATAACCAGAGGGAATGCTTTTGCATTCTCATCACAGTGTAGCAGAAACATTACTTAGAAACTTTAATACATATTAATACTACATTCAAGACAATTATAGGCACAAAAAAACCCACAAAAAATAAAAATTCAGGAGAAGAATTAAGCCAGTACTAGAAGCTCTGCTAAAGAAGTTATAGTCGCATGGTTAATTCCATAATTAACTTTAGTATATGAACTGGAGTAAAATCTTATGTAAATGCACTGGAAAAACATTCAAAGCAAGGTCAGGAAAAGGAATATACAGTCATCCTCTTCACAGCATAAAGCAAATGACAGGGCCATGAATCTGTTAGTCCTAGTTTTCCTATTATTAGATTCATATTTGTACTCTCAAAAAGTAATTATTAGCTTAGAATTTTATTGATCCATCTCACTAATTTTAGTAAATTATTTATCATATAGGGCTTTTTTACATAAAAAATTTAAAAAGTGCCAAAGATACTTAGGAAAATCATATACCAAAGGCAAAACTACACTCCAAGAGACTAAAACATTATTTTGAAACAAGTAAAATATTAGATATTAAAGATAAGCCGCTCACATACTTTGAGAAGCAAGAGGAAAGGGATCTCTATTTCTTATTTGTTACATGCTAGTGGTATGTTCTAAGGCTCTTAATCATCTAAGTTACTATCTACATTTTAAAAATGTGTGTGTAGCTTTAAGGGAATGCATGGCTTGTCCAAAGTAACAAACTATTGATCAAAAAAGGCAGAGTTAGAACATTTCAGCCTGCTATTTAATAGTTGTATAACCTTAGGTAAATTAATTTAATCTATTTGCTTCAGTTTCCTATTTTATAAAATAAAATAATAATTGTACCTATTATAATTAATAAATCAGTTAATATAAAGTACTTAGAACAATAATTATACACAGTAAGTTCTATTTAAGGCTATAGGTCTGTGGCTCCAAGTTTGTTTCACCACACCACAGAAAAACTAGACATTCAATTCACATCGCTAACAATGTGCAAACATTTGTATCACTAAAATACTGTTTTATATAGATTTACTTACTGTCTTCTATAAGAATGACTATATTCCTGCACTTAATATTTCTTGGCCATTAAATCCATCAAGTAAAAAATAATATGAAAGTCATAAGTAGTATAATAATAATTATTATTCCTACCTGATTTTTGAACACTAAATATATAAGCCAATAAGTATGCAAAGCCATGTGCTGGCAACAGACAGAAAATGATAGAACAGGGAATTGAAGTCTGTGAATTAAAAAACAAACAAACATTAAAGGCACATTACCAATATATTAAAAGAATATAAAGAAGTTATAATTAGTTGAAGAACTGAGATACCAATACCATCCAATTGAATATTTGGCAATGGTGGAAATGTTCTTGACCTCCACCATCCAGTAGTAGAGCCACAACCACATATAGCTACCGAGCACTAGAAATGTTGGTATTATGACCCATATTTTGTATCTTGTTGTATTGTAATTAATTTAAATTTAAATAACTTCATGTGGCTGTTGGAGAGCACAGTGCTAGAGAGGTAGCAAGGGAGAGTGAATGCCACTCTGGGGGCTTAGAGAGTTGTGGTGGAGGAACTCATGAAAGATATCCTTGGTTATTCACTTCTGTGGAAGGAAGTGACCTACTGAACCTAAAAAAGAAAGGGGATTAGCAGACTTAGTAAATGAGAACCAAAGTAGGAAGGATTTGCAAAAGTCCTGTTGTCCAAACTAATAGTCTTTGGTCTATGTTGGGTATCTTAAAAAGTGGAAAATTTACAAAAACCTCACTTCCAGCTTCCCTGGGGGGAAAATAAAAGAATAGGAATATTTGGAGCACATTTACCCCTCTGAGGCATTTCTTCTTCTGTAAAGTGTGAGAGCTGTATGATAAGACACCATTCCATCCTGAAAGTCTACTCTATGATTACTCATTATTCTGCTAGACATATTTCTGTTTTCTTGGTGTCTGTTTAGGACAGTTGTTTATAAGAATTGTTTAATCAAGGTCCTACCTTCTTTTCTCAGAAAGTTTAGTTAGTTTCTGAGTGTCCACTAGTCAACCATCTCATAAATATGTGTCTTTGTTTTTGGACAAAGATGAGGAGGACAAGATGAGAAATATATGTTTCTATGAAAAAAGAAGGTGCAGATCTCTTTGATTTGGTTTATTATTGTAATCTTTTATAGACAGTATACAAAATAAGTTGGATATTGCAGATGTCACTGCCTGGATGAGCTTGACTTTGTCATAAAATGTTTGTTTAATTTTATGTAAAAACTTAAGTACAGGAGGGAGGGGCGAGATGGTGGAAGAGTGGGGTCCCCAAGTCACCTGTCCCCAACAAATTACCTAGATAACCTTCAAATCATCCTGAAACTCTACGAATTCGGCCTGAGATTTAAAGAGAGAACAGCTGGAATGCTACAGTGAGAAGAGTTCGCGCTTCTATCAAGGTAGGAAGACGGGGAAAAAGAAATAAAGAAACAAAAGGCCTCCGAGGGGGAGGGGCCCCGCGAGGAGCCGGCCTGAGGCCGGAGGGCCCAGGACAGCAAGGACGCTCCTGCCCCGAGCTGAGCAGATCAGCGGCCCCGCCCCGGAGCCTCCAGGCCCTGCGGACGGAGAACCGAGAGCCCCGAGCCCCGTAGTTCCTGCGGAGGCTGAATCCAGGCTTCCAGAGCTGCCATAGCAACTGCGGCTGTTCCTCCTGGGGCCCCACGGAGTAAACAACCCCCGCTGAGCCCTGCAGCAGGCAGGGGCAGAGCAGCTCCCCAAGTGCTAACACCTGAAAATCAGCACAGCAGGCCCCTCCCCCAGAAGACCAGCTGGACGGACCAGTTCCAGGGGAAGTCAAGGGACTTAAAGTCTACAGATTCAGAAGATACTCCCCGTGTTTGTTTTTTTTTTCTTTTTGATTTCTGTTTGCCTCCCCCACCCTTTTTTCCCTTTCTTTCTTTTCTTTCTTTTCTTCTCTCTTTTTTTCTTTTTTTCTTCCTTTTTTCTTTTTTCTTTTTCTCTTTTCTTTCCTTCTTTCTCTCCTCTCTTTTTCTCCTTTTCCCAATACAACTTGCTTTTGGCCACTCTGCACTGAGCAAAATGACTAGAAGGAAAACTTCACCTCAAAAGAAAGAATCAGAAACAGCCCTCTCTCCCACAGAGTTACAAAATCTGGATTACAATTCAATGTGAGAAAGCCAATTCAGAAGCACTATTCTACAGCTACTGGTGGCTCTAGAAAAAAAGCATAAAGGACTCAAGAGACTTCATGACTGCAGAATTTAGACTTAATCAGGCAGAAATTAAAAATCAATCGAATGAGATGCAATCCAAACTAGAAGTCCTAACGACGAGGGTTAACGAGGTGGAAGAACGAGTGAGTGACATAGAAGAAAAGTTGATGGCAAAGAGGGAAACTGAGGAAAAAAAGAGACAGACAATTAAAAGACCATGAAGACAGATTAAGGGAAATAAATGACAGCCCGAGGAAGAAAACCCTACGTTTAATTGGGGTTCCCGAGGGCGCCGAAAGGGACAGAGGGTCAGAATATGTATTTGAACAGATCCTAGCTGAAAACTTTCCCAATCTGGGAAGGGAAACAGGCATTCAGATCTAGGAAATAGAGAGATCCCCCCCCTAAAATCAATAAAAACCTTTCAACACCTCGACATTTAATAGTGAAGCTTGCAAATTCCAAAGATAAAGAGAAGATCCTTAAAGCAGCAAGAGACAAGAGGTCCCTGACTTTTATGGGGAGGAGTATTAGGGTAACAGCAGACCTCTCCACAGAGACCTGGCAGGCCAGAAAGGGCTGGCAGGATATATTCAGGGTCCTAAATGAGAAGAACATGCAACCAAGAATACTTTATCCAGCAAGGCTCTCATTCAAAATGGAAGGAGAGATAAAGAGCTTCCAAGACAGGCAGGAACTGAAAGAATATGTGACCTCCAAACCAGCTCTGCAAGAAATTTTAAGGGGGACTCTTAAAATTCCCCTTTAAGAAGTTCAGTGGAACAATCCACAAAAACAAGGACTAAATAGATATGATGACGCTAAACTCATATCTGTCAATAGTAACTCTGAACGTGAATGGGCTTAATGACCCCATCAAAAGGCGCAGGGCTTCAGATTGGATAAAAAAGCAGGACCCATCTATTTGCTGTCTACAAGAGACTCATTTTAGACAGAAGGACACCTACAGCCTGAAAATAAAAGGTTGGAGAACCATTTACCATTCAAATGGTCCTCAAAAGAAAGCAGGGGTAGCCATCCTTATATCAGATAAACTAAAATTTACCCCGAAGACTGTAGTGAGAGACGAAGAGGGACACTATATCATACTTAAAGGTTCTATCCAACAAGAGGACTTAACAATCCTCGATATATATGCCCCGAATGTGGGAGCTGCCAAATACTTAAACCAATTATTAACCAAAGTGAAGAAATACTTAGATAATAATATACTTATACTTGGTGACTTCAATCTAGCTCTTTCTACCCTCGATAGGTCTTCTAAGCACAACATCTCCAAAGAAACGAGAGCTTTAAATGATACACTGGACCAGATGGATTTCACAGATATCTACAGAACTTTACATCCAAACTCAACTGAATACATATTCTTCTCAAGTGCACATGGAACTTTCTCCAGAATAGACCACATACTGGGTCACAAATTGGGTCTGAACCGATACCAAGAGATTGGGATCGTCCCCTGCATATTCTCAGACCATAACGCCTTGAAATTAGAACTAATCACAAGAAGAAGTTTGGAAGGACCTCAAACACGTGGAGGTTAAGGACCATCCTGCTTAAAGATGAAAGGGTCAACCAGGAAATTAAGGAAGAATTAAAAAGATTCATGGAAACTAATGAGAATGAAGATACAACTGCTCAAAATCTTTGGGATGCAGCAAAAGCAGTCCTGAGGGGGAAATACATCGCAATACAAGCATCCCTCCAAAAACTGGAAAGAACTCAAATACAAAAGCTAACCTTACACATAAAGGAGCTAGAGAAAAAACAGCAAATGGACCCGACACCCAGCAGAAGAAGAGAGTTAATTAAAATTCGAGCAGAACTCAACGAAATTGAGACCAGAAGAACTGTGGAACAGATCAATAGAACCAGGAGTTGGTTCTTTGAAAGAATTAATAAGATAGATAAACCATTAGCCAGCCTTATTAAAAAGAAGAGAGAGAAGACTCAAATTAATAAAATCATGAATGAGAAAGGAGAGATCACTACCAACACCAAGGAAATACAAACGATTTTAAAAACATATTATGAACAGCTCTACGCCAGTAAATTAGGCAATCTAGAAGAAATGGATGCATTCCTGGAAAGCCACAAACTACCAAAACTGGAACAGGAAGAAACAGAAAACCTGAACAGGCCAATAACCAGGGAGGAAATTGAAGCAGTCATCAAAAACCTCCCAAGACACAAAAGTCCAGGGCCAGATGGCTTCCCAGGGGAATTCTATCAAATGTTTAAAGAAGAAATCATAACTATTCTACTAAAGCTGTTTGGAAAGATAGAAAGAGATGCAGGACTTCCAAATTCATTCTATGAGGCCAGCATCACCTTAATTCCAAAACCAGACAAAGACCCCACCAAAAAGGAGAATTACAGACCAATATCCCCAAAGAACACAGATGCAAAAATTCTCAACAAGATACTAGCCAATAGGATCCAACAATACATTCAGAAAATTATTCACCATGACCAAGTAGGATTTATCCCCGGGACACAAGGCTGGTTCAACACTCATAAAACAATCAATGTGATTCATCATATCAGCAAGAGAAAAACCAAGAACCATATGATCCTTTCAATAGATGTAGAGAAAGCATTTGACAAAATACAGCATCCATCCTGATCAAAACTCTTCAGAGTGTAGGGATAGAGGGAACATTCCTCGACATCTTAAAAGCCATCTACAAAAAGCCCACAGCAAATATCCTTCTCAATGGGGAAGCACTGGGAGCCTTTCCCCTAAGATCAGGAACCAGAAAGGGATGTCCACTCTCACCACTGCTATTCAACATAGTATTGGAAGTCCTAGCCTCAGCAATCAGACAACAAAAAGACATTAAAGGCATTCAAATTGGCAAAGAAGAAGTCAAACTCTCCCTCTTCGCCGATGACATGATACTCTACATAGAAAACCTAAAAGCCTCCACCCCAAGATTGCTAGAACTCATACAACAATTTAGTAGTGTGGCAGGATACAATATCAATGCCCAGAAGTCAGTGGCATTTCTATACACTAACAATGAGACCGAAGAAAGAGAAATTAAGGAGTCAATCCCATTTACAATTGCACCCAAAAGCATAAGATACCTAGGAATAAACCTAACCAAAGAGGTAAAGGATCTATACCCTAAAAACTATAGAACACTTCTGAAAGAAATTGAGGAAGACGCAAAGAGATGGAAAAATATTCCATGCTCATGGATTGGCAGAATTAATATTGTGAAAATGTCAATGTTACCCAGGGCAATTTACACATTTAATGCAATCCCTATCAAAATACCATGGACTTTCTTCAGAGAGTTAGAACAAATTATTTTAAGATTTGTGTGGAATCAGAAAAGACCCCGAATAGCCAGGGGAATTTTAAAAAAGAAAACCATAGCTGGGGGCATCACAATGCCAGATTTCAGGTTGTACTACAAAGCTGTGGTCAACAAGACAGTGTGGTACTGGCACAAAAACAGACACATAGATCAATGGAACAGAATAGAGAACCCAGAAGTGGACCCTGAACTTTATGGTCAACTAATATTCGATAAAGGAGGAAAGACTATCCACTGGAAGAAAGACAGTCTCTTCAATAAATGGTGCTGGGAAAATTGGACATCCACATGCAGAAGAATGAAACTAGACCACTCTCTTTGACCATACACGAAGATAAACTCAAAATGGATGAAAGATCTAAATGTGAGACAAGAGTCCATCAAAATCCTAGAGGAGGACACAGGCAACACCCTTTTTGAACTCGGCCACAGTAACTTCTTGCAAGATACATCCACAAAGGCAAAAGAAACAAAAGCAAAAATGAACTATTGGGACTTCATCAAGATAAGAAGCTTTTGCACAGCAAAGGATACAGTCAACAAAACTAAAAGACAACCTACGGAATGGGAGAAGATATTTGCAAATAACATATCAGATAAAGGGCTAGTTTCCAAGATCTATAAAGAACTTATTAAACTCAACACCAAAGAAACAAACAATCCAATCATGAAATGGGCAAGAGACATGAAGAGAAATCTCACAGAGGAAGACATAGGCATGGCCAACATGCACATGAGAAAATGCTCTGCATCACTTGCCATCAGGGAAATACAAATCAAAACCACAATGAGATACCACCTCACACCAGTGAGAATGGGGAAAATTAACAAGGTAGGAAACCACAAATGTTGGAGAGGATGCAGAGAAAAGGGAACCCTCTTACACTGTTGGTGGGAATGTGAACTGGTGCAGCCACTCTGGAAAACTGTGTGGAGGTTCCTCAAAGAGTTAAAAATAGACCTGCCCTAGACCCAGCAATTGCACTGCTGGGGATTTACCCCAAAGATTCAGATGCAATTAGACATCGGGACACCTGCACCCCGATGTTTCTAGCAGCCATGTCCACAATAGCCAAACTGTGGAAGGAGCCTCGGTGTCCATCAAAAGATGAATGGATAAAGAAGATGTGGTCTATGTATACAATGGAATATTACTCAGCCATTAGAAACGACAAATACCCACCATTTGCTTCAACGTGGATGGACCTGGAAGGTATTTTGCTGAGTGAAGTAAGTCAATCGGAGAAGGACAAACATTGTATGTTCTCATTCATTTGGGGAATATAAATAATAGTGAAAGGGAATATAAGGGAAGGGAGAAGAAATGTGTGGGAAATATCAGAAAGGGAGACAGAACATAGACTCCTAACTCTGGGAAACAATGTAGGGGTGTTGGAAGGGGAGGAGGGCGGGGGGTGGGGGTGACTGGGTGACGGGCACTGAGGCGGGCACTTGATGGGATGAGCACTGGGTGTTATTCTGTAAGTTGTCAAATTGAACACCAATAAAAAATGAATTTATTATTAAAAAAAACAAGTACAAATAAATTATCATGGAGTAAATTCCCCCTCTAATCCAGTGCCCTAAAATACTCTATTTGTCCTACATGGCTTGCATTTTACTCCTAAACAGTGGTTTATGCACTGAGTCCACTGTAACACCAGAAAAGACATGTGTTTGACAACAAATATTTAGCTAATAAATGCATTTTTTTCAAAATGTTTATTCTTTTTATCACTGATTTATAATAAGGTTTTGCAAATGTTTATTCAATAATCGCTCCCTGGAATTTAGTGATAATCCCTATGAAATGTATATAGCAAATGGCAAGCATCTCATATTTAAAAAAAAAAAAAAAACCTCTACGTTTCATGGTGTTTGGTTTAACTAGATGTTTCTCAGAGGTTTTTAAAAATCTAGAGCTCTCAAAGTATTTTTGACCACTTCCTGTTTTGGATAATGTTAGCCGTATATGTTTTAAGATTATTCAGTTTTCTGGGAATTAAATCTTCCTTTTGAGTTACAGAAATTCTGCAAGGATTTAAAATACCACAGATTGTTTACAGTATTATTTTTAAATGATTACATTACAGCAAAGATACATTTTGATACTGTATAGTATCAAGTAAATGAAATGAATCATTAAAACATACAAATCTATCCTTTAAAAATCTATCTCTTATCACAAATTCATTCCTGTGTCACATAGTTCTTTTTTCCTAATATTATTTAATTTTGATAAATGTTGTAGCCTAAGTAAGACTGGTTATTTCTTTTTTTTTAAGATTTTATTTATTTATTCATGAGAGACAGAGAGAGAAAGAGAGAGAGACAGAGACACAGGCAGAGGGAGAAGCAGGCTCCATGCAGGGAAACCCACGTGGGACTCAATCCCGGGTCTCCAGGGTCAGGCCCTGGGCTGAAGGTGGTGCTAAACCACTGAGCCACCAGGACTGCCCAACACTGGTTATTTCTGAATCATAAATATTGTCTATGTTATTTTGTCTTCTCAATTAGTTTTGACATTATTCTCCTACATGTATACATTATATTCTAGAATAGTATTTGTTTTAAAGCAATTGTCTAATGATAGAAAAAAGAAAATGTGTGCTATTTTTGCACAACTCATTATCTCATTTTAATACTATAATTAATCCCCTACCCTTTATTTATATTATTTACATATCATAAGTTTCTTCAAAGAACTTTACCTTATAAATAAATTTTAAATGTACATTTTCAATTATTGACAATATTTTTGATAGGTCAGGCTATGCTAATAATATCTAACCCACCTATATTCTATAAGGCTAGAAAAAAAGCACTCAAGGAACATTGGGGCATCATTTGTACTCTCAGTAACTGTCTGGTGAAGACTAAGAAAATAAAATAAAAATAAGAAAAGGAGAGAAATAAAAACTAAACATATTGCAGTGGCTAAAGGAACATAAGCATCTCACAAAAATACCAGAAAAAAAGGAAAGATTCATCTTGCTTTTGAAGTCTAGGAAGGTTTTGAAGGGAAGACCCATTGGTATCAAATTTTGAGTAACAGATAGGAATTTGATAGAAGAGGCTTGTAGGGATCCCTGGGTGGTGCAGCGGTTTAGTTCCTACCTTTGGCCCAGGGCGCGATCCTGGAGACCCGGGATCGAATCCCACGTTGGGCTCCCGGTGCATGGAGCCTGCTTCTCCCTCTGCCTATGTCTCTGCCTCTCTCTCTCTCTCTATCATAAATAAATAAAAAAAAATTTTTTTTAAATTGTTAAAAAAAAAAAAAGAAAAGGCTTGTAGACCAAGAAGATAGATTAGAATTAACCTCTTATGTTTTAAATAATGGCTGGATATTATTGCACAAAATAGGGACATACTGAAGATTTTTAGTTTCCAGGATCAAGGAAAGAACATAGATTATTAATTGTTAAAATCTAGTAGTGGAACTTTAGCATAAAGATACCTAGAAGGCATTTTGAAACACAGATTGTCTTGACTTCAGTGTTTCTTCTTGGTTTGCAACCTCCTGGGGAGCTTCCCAGGTGTAATCAGAAAAAACCAGCCCCCAGATGCAGAGGGCAGGAGGAGACTGAAGAAAGAGGAAGGCTACTTCATACTGGTAGAGGGCAGGTTTCATAAACAAAGAGCCCGGGGTGCCTGGTTGGCTCAGTTGGTTCAGCATCTACCTTCAGCTCAGGTTTCATCCTTTCTGATGGCTGAGTAATATTCCATTGTATATATACCACATCTTCTTTATCCATTCATCTGTCAAAGGGCATCGTGGCTCCTTCCACAGTTTGGCTATTGTGGATATAGCTGAATGCAGGTGTCCCTTCGTTTCCCTACATCTGTATCTTTGGGGCAAAAATCCAGTCATGCAATTGCTGGGTCATAGGGTAGCTCTATTTTTAACCTCTTGAGGAAACTCCACACTGTTTTCCAGAGTGGCTGCACCAACTTGCATTCCCACCAACAGTACGAAAGGGTTCCCCTGGGCAGCCCGGGTGGCTCAGCGGTTTAGCGCCACCTTCAGCACAGGCCGGGATCCTGGAGACCCGGGATTGAGTCCCACCTCGGGCTCCCTGCAATGGAGCCTGCTTCTCCCTCTGCCTATGTCTCTGCCTCTGTCTCTGTCTCTGTCTCTGTGTGTGTGTGTGTGTCTCTCATGAATAAACAAATAAAAATTTAAAAAAGGGTTCCCCTTTCTCCACATCCTTGCCAACACTTGTTGTTTCATGTCTTGTTAATTTTAGCCATTCTCACCAGTGTAAAGTGGTATCTCATTGTGGTTTTGATTTGTATTTCCCTGATGGCAAGTATGTGGAGCATTTTTTCATATGCTTGTTGGCCATGTGTAGGTCTTCTTTGGAGAAATGTCTTTTCATGTCTTCTGCCCATTTCTTGACTGAATTGTTTGTTTCTTGGGTGTTGAGTTTGATAAGTTCTTTATAGATCTCGGAGACTAGCCCTTTATCTGATCTGTCATTTGCAAATATCTTCTCCCATTCTGTAGGTTGTCTTTTAGTTTTGTTGACTGTTTCCTTTGTTGTGCAAAAGCTTTTTATCTTGATTAAGTCCCAATAATTTATTTTTGCTTCTGTTTCTCTTGAGTTTATAGGTGTTTCTTGCAAGAAGTCTCTGTTGCCAAATTCAAAAAGTTCATTGCTAATTCAATAAGTCTTGAGTAAGGCCTGAGAATTTGATTTTTTAACTAATTCTTGGATGATGTTGATGCAGGTGGCTTGGGACCATACTTGGTGAACCAATTGTCTAGGTAAAATTTTCCTATAGTAGTTCCTCCTGTCTCCCAGGAAAGAGGGTCAAATAATAGTATTATTTTTTTAGCAGCTAACTTGCAAATATACATTCAAACAATTTCTGAGAGATAAACCCTAGAAGAAAATACACACAAATACATAAAATTAAACTTTTAATTAAATAAATGATAGAGAGTAAGTTATGATCAAAACTCTACTACTCTACCTGTATCAGTTAGAGCCCTCACTAGAAACAGAACTCATGCAGATGGTTTAAATAAGGAGTTTTAAATGAAGAGGTAGCTTACAGAAATATGGACACAGTTGAGTCAGCTGGAAACTAATGGCACCTCTGGATACCAAAGAGAAAGTAAATAGTGTGACCAGAGTAGATAGAAAGCTGGAGCCATTATCAAGGATTGGCTGCTGGAATGGAGTTGGAGTTTTGTTGCAGGGATAGCCACTGTCAGAGAAGTATTGAAGCAGGGAAGAAGGATAGAAAGATATACTCCAACATCTCCTTCCCTTTGTATCCTAATCTCTTGTTGGTGCCTCCTTCTGACTAAAACCAACCTATGGCCAATATATGAGAGTATACCCCAGGGAGGCAGCCAGCTTGATCACGGCAGGGGCGGGGCGGGGCGGGGGGGGGGGCGGCACAGATCAATTCTCAAAAGGCTGGAGATTGTGAGGGACCTGATTCTACCTTTCCTTTTGTTAAATTTAAGCTCCGCTTCCAGTTCTCATTTATGCCTTTGTTTGGGGAGCAGCATGGAGATGAGATGAGCAGTCTAATTGCTTACTTACTAGAAACTCAAAAGTGTTTTTAGAACCTCTTTATCAATTGAGGAAAAGTTCAAATACTCCTACAGGAGAGCCTTAGTGTAAGTACTCATAACTCAAAAATGCAATGAAAAGTCTATTGTTTGCTGTGAATACAAGGAAATAAATGATTGTCCAATTCAAGCTGCACTGGGACTTTCTTTCTGAGTTGACTTCTAAGGTCCTGAGACTATTAAATACCAACAAGACAGTGAGAGCTTAGTTGTCCCACCACCCAAGAGGAATCACCTTTTAGAATTGGTTTCAATACCTGAAGGTGGTTCAGTATAACAAATACTAGCATTATTTTATAATTCTCAGTCACAAACAGGAGATTGCCTTTGTTGTCTTAGTTATTTTTAGGATCCCTTCCTATAGTGTCTCCAGAATTTCTGAAGCAAACACAGAGGCAGAATTCATTGCCTGGTAACAGCAGTAAGATAGTGCTTGACATTCATGATAATAGAAGGATCCCAATTGTCTTCTTAGCCTTGAGTCATATGACTTTTGTATATGTGTCCTACTTATAAGGCGAAGTAGGTAAATCATTTTATGTTAAAAATGTCACATGTTTAACTCTGCATTTTTGATCATGCAATTGTTTTGCTGTGACCACCTTTCCTTATTCTGTCTGCTTGTTAAAATATGTAGTTTAATATCAAATACTTGTTTTTCTATGAATTTTTCCTTCTTTCTTCTAACATGAAGCTTGAATACCCAAAACACAATGTATTATGTTTAAGCTACTTTTATCCCACCTTGTATTAAAAATAACTAAGCATTTTACGTCTTTAATTTGAAGAACTTTTTACCCTTTTCTGCAGTATAGAGAAATATTTGTATGGGCCTTAAACACAGGCCTTAAACATCTGAATAGCTGCATGAATTTCTATTTAAATCACTTAATTTAGAGTCATTTTATCTCTCCAGTCTCAACTATAAAATAATTATCTAACTTATTTCAGTGTAATAAGGTGAGATTCAAATGAATAAGTGATGATGAAAATCAGCAAATGGAAGAGTAGACTATAAATAGTTCAATTACTTATTATTACTTTTTGTACCTTTTACATAGCAGAAAGCTTGTACTAAGCTGAACAAAATTGAAAGTTCACAGAAAACTATACTGGAATTAAAAATCCTTAATTATCCTGAGATCATAAAGAGAAAGAGACAAGGGAGAAATATCTCAACATTTTCTTCATGATTACAAAGCCCAGACAAAACACACGTGCATGTATGTATACAAATATATGTGAAGGTTGTTTCAAGAAGGTTTTAAAATGTATGGTGTTTTTAAAGATAAATAAGAAATACCAAAGTGTATCAACAGAATAGCAAGACAAAAGAGGTGAGGCAGCAAGGCCATGATAAAATCAGGAATGGAAAGTGAGATAAAATCAACATTCCAATTAGTATACTGCAAATATGCCACAACAGCCTCATCATTTTGGAATTAGATCAGTAGATACATTCTAAGCATTCCAGAACCTGAAACAAAATTTTGTTTTACGTGTAGGAGTCCCCCATAGAACATATCATGAGAGTCATAGATAAAGGGAAAAAAAGATGAATTGGTTAAGTAAGAGAAGCACAACTATTTCTGGAGTCCAGAAAGAATTAATCCTTTAGTCTATTAAGAAAATGATATATCTTAATGTGGATAACCATGACATTCTTCAAGGAAAAGTACAATGCTATTGGATATTTCTCTCTATCATAGTGGGGGCACCATGTTATGCAAAAGCATAGCTCTGTAAGCCTAGACCACAGGGATCATTATCATTGAATTAAGTGATTTTCTCAGGGTGACAATGAAAAGACACAATTTAATATCCCCAAGAAAAAGAGACTGTATTTTTCAGAAAATCCACCATAAATTTTCTTGCTTTAAACTGAGCTTTTGGTTACTATTGTCAAGGGGTTAACGATGGCAAATACCCTTTTTCTGAACTAAGGCCATTTGATTTAACAGTCAGTCAAGCAGGCCTACAGTTGATAGATTCTGACAGATGTGTAAGCTAAAGGCTATCATATCTCTTAAAATCAAGTGGAGGGTATTATGCTGAGTGAAGTAAGTCAATCGGAGAAGGACAAACAGTGTATGTTCTCATTCATTTGGGGAATATAAATAATAGTGAAAGGGAATATAAGGGAAGGGAGAAGAAATGTGTGGGAAATATCAGAAAGGGAGACAGAACAGAAAGACTCCTAACTCTGGGAAACGAACTAGGGGTGGTGGAAGGGGAGGAGGGCGGGGGGGGGTGGGGGTGAGTGGGTGACGGGCACTGAGGGGGACACTTGACGGGATGAGCACTGGGTGTTATTCTGTATGTTGGTAAATTGAACACCAATAAAAAATTAATTTATTAAAATAAAAGAAAACAATTAAAAATAAATAAATAAATAAAATCAAATGGAAAGGTTGATCTCAATACAGGTTAAGAAGGAATTCTGCAAATATTTGAAAAAATTAACCTCAAACTGTTCATAGAATTACCTCTGTGGTGTGAAATGATTGATGGGATGGAGGGGAGTATAGGATATTTTTCTTTTTTACTTACATAGTTCATACTAATTTTTTTTTACAGTTTAATATATTATTTTGTGATTTTAAAAAGTATTCTAGGATCTCACAGAAACTTAAAACTAAGAATAAAGCAGTATGACATTCTGGGTCCTTTACACAACCAACTTAATCTCTGATTGAGGGATTCATGTTCTCAGCCATAAATCAATGGTTCCTATACTATTGATTACAACTCACTAGAAGTCTATCACAAAATAGGTATTCAATGATAAACATATTTTGGAAATGTAATCTACGTATCATCCTCTTGGTAATTCACAATACACATGACTATATTAAACCTTTGAAATCTTGTATTGAAGAATCATTTTGGACTTTGTTTAATCCACAATGATTAGAAGTGGGCAGGGTGCCCCTTCTAAGGAGCACTTGAACATAAGTGTAGGTAAAAGTGATGTTTGGTTATCACAAGACTGGATGGTCATGATGAATATTTAGTCAGCTGGGACCAGATATGCTAAAATGCCACAATATATAAAACAACTTTCCTAAAACAAAGATATCAAAGTGTTTAAAACACCAAATTTCCCTCAGAAATGTCATTTCTAACAAGGTGATTTGACATGAAACAGTATTTTGTAGCATTCCTATCACATAATGTGGAATGATGATTCTTCTGAAATTTATATTTTAGTCTAAAGCTATAGATTTCATCAGGTATCTATCTTCTTGATATTTCACTTGGTTGTCTTAAAAATGTCTCAAAAGTTAATATGTCTAAAAATACACATGACAGATTTCCACTCCCTACCAACATTTCCATTTCCCCAAATCAGAATATTTTTCATCATGGTAATGGAATTACAAGTCATTCATTTCTTCAAGACAAAAACCATAAGCCTAAGTTTTTGTTAAGCCTCTTTAACCCAGGGATGCCTGCGTGGCTCAGTGGTTGAGCATCTGTCTTTGGCTCAGGGTTTGATCCCAGGTTCCTGGGATTGAGTTCCGCATCTGGCTACCGCGGGGAGCCTGCTTCTCCCTCTATATCTCTGCGTCTCTCAGTGTGTCTCTGATGAATAAATAAATAAATAAATCTTAAAAAAAATAAAGGAGAAGAAGAAAATAGGAGTGAAAAATTAGAAAAATGGAGCCGCCAATTTAAAGAAATGGAGAACAAACTAGAGATGGAAAATAAAGAGTTGACCATACTACAAGAACAGCCACCCAAGTTGGTATTACCTCTGCAACCTAATTCCAACCCCATCTCCAGCCCCCAAAGCATATGCACATGTACAAGTGCACACTCCTTTGCTCAGATTCAGGCTACTGGCCTCTCCTGTGATCAGTTTAGGATTGTCTCTGGTGAAAGAGTATCACCAAAGAACCTTCATCCTGCCCTGCCTTGCTCTGCTTAGAAATTTCAAATGTAGATAGCAGAAACTAACCTTTGGGGACTAGAAGTAAAAGTCACCTACCGGCTGAACATTTTTATTTTATCTATTTTTAATTGTGTTCTAATTTCACCATTGTTTTGACACCTATCTTAATCAACTACCTTATCTTTCTTTCTTTTTTTTTTTTTTCTTCTTTCAGGCTGCTTACCAATTTCCCTCTTTAAAAAAAATCTATTTTAACACTTCTGTGATTCTTGGCTGTTTTTCCTATGAAAATGAAATGAAAAGGTCTCATGGAGAAAGATTTGTGTACACAATTTAAAATGTGCATATTTAAGTACTTCAATCTTTATTTTTAAAATGTATTTAGCAGAAATAAATGTTACCATTTTCTCCAACTTCATTGAAATATAATTGGCATAACATTATGTAAATATAAGGTATACAGTGTGTTGATTTGATACATTGAAAAATGATCACCACCATAGCATTAGCTAACACCTCCATTGCACCATTTCTTTTTTATGGTGAGAATCATAAAGATCTAATCTCCTAGAAACTTCAAGTATAGAATACAGTATTATTAGCTATAATCACCACATTGCACATTAGATCCCCAGAACTTGTTAAACTTTTAACTGGAAGATTGTATCCCCTTTGACTAATATCTTCCAATTTTCCCCATACCCAGCCCCTGGTAACTACCACTCTCCTGTATTTCTTTGTGTTTGGCCTTTAAAAGATACTTTATATAAGTAATATCACGTAGTATTTAAGTTATTTTAATAAATAAATGAATATATTTACATTTTTAAAGATTATATTTATTTATTCATGAGAGACACACAGAGAGAGGCACATAGAGGGAAAAACAGGTTCCCTATGTACTTGATGTGGGACTTGATGCCAGGACACCAGGATCACGATGTGAGCCAAAGGCAGATACTCAACCACTGAGCCCCCCAGGTGCCCCTGAATATATTTAAACAGAAAGTTTAGAATGTTATTTTTACAATGAAACAATTTTTTTGAAATATGTATGCATACACAGTAGCCATATCTCTGATGAGTGAAGATATAAAAAACAATTTTTCTTAAGCCACTTGTATACTTATTTACAATTAACACATATTATTTTTGTAATTAAAAAAATGAATGTATTTCAGTGTCTTAGTTTATTTGCTATCTGACAATTCTATCATAGAGATGACATCATATGAAAGGTACTCCATTCATAAGATGTTTTCCAGCCAGGCCAAGAGGGCCAGTTGCAAGTGTTGCCATGAGGAGAATTCATTTCCGCTATGTGCACAAGCAGTACAGATTGTCCTTGTTAAATGCCTGAAGTTTATTACTGGTGTAATAAATTTCCATTACCTTTACAGTAAAGAAATATTTAGTAAAGAAATGAAACATTGCTCATTTGAATCCTCTATAAATGAAAGATGACATGTTGTTTCCTGAGGCACTTGTAAAGAATATACAATGAAAGATTGTTTTAAGTGAGAGGTTCAAAACAGTAGCTAATGGTCCTTAGCCAAGATTACAAATGTTCAATTAGCAGAAGGTTAAAAAAAAAACAAACACAAAACCTCAAGTGAATAGAGAAAAATTCTTAAAAATATCCCTTTGATTCCAGAGGTATTTGAAATAACTTATCTTCATTAAGTGCAATAAACAAAGACCAAAATATAAACAATTAATTATAATGGAATAAAGATGATCATGTATTCTTGACTTGATTTTCCAACATTGTTAGATTAGCAAACATAAGACAAAATTTATTCTTCCTTGTTTTTCCTTATTTTTTTCTAAGTTCATTGTTTAGATGCTATCTGATATCTTGTGTTGAAATAACAGTGTAAAATGAAAATGTAGACACTGTTGGAGTAAAGCTTCATTAAGGAAATATAGGGAAAGATGGGGTATATATATAATATATATATATATTATATAATATATATATACATATATATATGTATGTATTTGTGGTCAGAAAGAGGACAGTGAGGCCGAAACCAGTGCTGGTCAGAAGTCAAATTGAAATATTAGGTCAAGCAGTGAATTCTAAGCAATCTAATTTTAGGAACACCCATAACTTTAAAAAGTGAGAATTTATTAGTTCCACATTATAATCCTTTCTGTATCTTTTAAGTACAAAATACAATCCTGCTTTATGCAAAAGTTATACTAGTATATGGCCTTCTGTTTTTCTTTACTGTGTGTTCTGGCCATTTCTCCAGGATCAGCACATTGTCTACCTTGTCCTTTTTTATAGCTGTATGTTGTATGGAAATAGTAAAATTGTGTTTTACTGTTCCCTTATTCTTGGGAATTTAGGCTATTTTCACTTGGTTACTGTTTCTTTTTAAAATGATTCACTAAGCCTGCCTGGCTTAGTAAAAAGAACATGTGATGGGGCACCAAGGTGGCTCAGTGGTTGGGCATCTGCCTTTGGCTAAGGTCAAGATCCCAGGGTCTTAGGATTGAGCACAGCTCCTGTAAGGGAGCCTGCTTCTCCCACTGCCTGTCTCTGCCACTCTCTGTATGTCTCTCATGAATAAATAGGTAAAATTAAAAAAAAAGAGTTGTGACTCTTGATCTTGGATTGTGAATTCGAGCCCCATGTTGGGTGTAGAGATTACTAAAAAAATAAATAAATAAAACTTTAAAATGTGTATTTATGTATACATACATATGAATGTACACACACTTGTATCTATACATGTGTATATAATGTTTATATATACACATGAGTAATTGTATCTGTAGAGAAATTCTTAAACAGAATTATAAATGTGACATATAATATACATATATATATAATTTATGTCAATACACACATTCATATATGTGCATTTGAGCAATTATCTCTATAAGGACAATTATTAAAGTAGAATTACCGTGCTGAAGCTTATACATACTTTAAATTTTGTAAACTATTTACATAGTTGAATTACTATATCTTCGACATTTGTTGTCATGCATACAAAGACCTGCTTCACTCCGAGATTAAATAAAACAAAACACTCCAGTGTTCATGGCTTCAACCTTTATGTTTGATTCTTTGATGCAGGTTGAATTTATTGTGGAGAAAGGAGTGAGAGAGGAGTACAAATTTACAGTTAGAAAATCAAGCTTAAATAATTAAATATTAACTGCTCGTGGTCATGAGTCTGTGGTTATCTTAGGACAATAGTAGACATAAAGACTCTGTGTGAGAAAATCTTAAGAAAAAATACTTAAAAATAGTAGCATTAATACTTTCTATGTCCTAGACATTTTAGTTGGCCATTGATTTGAATATTTTAATCAAATGAAAGTTTATCTTTTTATAATTATTAATTTTCAGGCATAGTTAATATACCAATACTCGATAATGTTCAAGGAAGGGCCAAATGAACTGATGATTTGACACACCCTAAGTAGCTGATGTCCTGCATTGCACACTATATTCAAAATTCTGGGGAAGGATGTAACCCAAAATCAAATCTAAAATATTAAAATTTAGAATCCAAAGAAGGAAAAGGCATCCTAAGGGACCAGGAAGATAATAGTGTTGGAAACAAACAAACAAAAAAAAAGTGTGATACAATCTGGTTGGGGTTCATTGGTAAAGCATTTAGAGGGCAAGACCTGATAGCTTAGTCAAATAGAGTGAAAAAGCCCTGTTTTTTAAACAGGAAGCAAAACATATGTTCAGAAAAAAACTGATGTATCATGTTAGAAGAAACAGAATTCACAAAAGGATATGACATTAGGAACCCAAGATGGAACCAGGTTCCTGAGAGCTCTTCATTGCTTCTTATGTGCTCCAAGTGGGGAGTTCCTAAAGATACTTGAATAGGTGAGAGACATACTTTAAAAATATTATTTGAAGAAATTTCATCTGGCATCAGGGTATCAAATGGACAAGGGGTGAGGAGACGGATCAGGAAAGCAATGGGATTTGTTATAAAATTTTACTTTTCCATGATATGATTAATCCATGCTGTGAGTCTGAGGTGCTCCTCTCTACCTTAGAAGATTTTCAGACTTATTATTTGAATTTCATTTAGAGAGTTTAATCCTTTGCGTCCCACGTATTCTGGTCAGTGATAACATAGGAATCTCAGAAATGACAAATTATGTGAGAAGTTCTTGTTCTATATTTCTCCATATGACTTTCTCTCTCTCTCTCTCTCTCTCTCTCTCTCTCTCTCTCTCTCTCTCTCTTTTGACTAACATTGCCTTGTGGGTTATATTGCAGAAAGAAACTCTGGAAAACTTTTTCTTCATTTGTAATATTTAGTGCTAACTCTGGAAAGACATGCATCACTTGGAGATAATTAGAAGCGAAGAATCCCCATGACTTTGTGCAACAGATCCCCAGATATGGACAATGCCATCACTTGCAGTACTTGAGTTTGACATGACAGCTACCAGGTGTTGCAGGCTCACTTGTTTTTAAAGAAGAATAAAGAAAAGAAGAATAAACACCTTCACAAATGACAGAACAGGTTCTGCCAACATAAAATGCCTGGCATACATTTCAACAAAGTCAATTACAGCTGTTTTAACTAAGGACCAAACAACCTGTTTCTGTACGCATAGATTATAATGTTTCCAAACCGTTAGTTCTCAAAAATTGCTCACGTGCACCTCATCTGAGAAGCAGTGTAGATTCCTGTCAAGCTTCTGAGGATGAGCAGGTACTGTTTGAAATTTTTACATCAGAGGTCCATTTCTTAGTTCTTTTATGAGAAAATATGATTCCGAAACTATTAGTAAGCTTCTTTCTCCTGCGTTGACCTTTTTCATTCAGTTATAAAGCATAAACTGAAAGAAAGAAAAAGATATATTACCTTAATTTTCATGATTTTTATTTTTCTTTTAGCAAACATGCTTATTGGTAAAGGTAAAAATAGATGTCTGCTTATTTGATTTATCAGTGTATCCTTTGTGCGTGCATTAATGATGATAGAAAAATAACCTTAATCTTTCTCTAATACTCAGTATGTCACCTTTCATCTAAAATCTGTCCCTGGATCCTTTTTTCCCACAGTAGTTAATGTTACCATTACTCAACCAATTGTTTTTTTTTTATTTTTATTTATTTATGATAGTCACACACACACAGAGAGAGAGAGAGAGAGAGAGGCAGAGACATAGGCAGAGGGAGAAGCAGGCTCCATGCACCGAGAGCCTGATGTGGGATTCGATCCCGGGTCTCCAGGATCGCGCCCTGGGCCAAAGGCAGGCGCTAAACCGCTGCGCCACCCAGGGATCCCTCAACCAATTGTTTTTGCAAGAGATTTCCATAAAAGGGAAAATTTAGTCACCTGAAAGGAACAAAGACAATTCTACCATGAAGTTTCTCATGAGAAAGCTAAATTCTAGAAGACAATGGACAAGATATTTAAAGCTCTGAGGAAATATTCAAATTAAACTAGAATTCTACACCCAGATAAACTGTCAGTGTAAGAGTAAAATAAAGATACTTTTATACATGCAAAATACTTTTACTAAGGAAAGTACTAGTAAGGAACACTGGAACCAAAAAATAGGAGGGTAAGTGGTCTAGGAAACGATGAACCTACTATTGACCTAGTAGTCACAAGAGTGACTATAGAGCAGGAAACATAATCCTAGCAAATTTTTGCCTTTACAGTGATCAAAATTTTTATAATCACATTTTTCTATAACTGTTATAATTAATTTATAAACAAATGAATAAGGACTTAACTATGGTTTATCTTGGCCTACATGATCCTGCAGTTCTGGCCTTCTCTTCATCCCATCCTCATCTTATACAATGCTTTCCATCAGCCCAATAAACTTCAGTTGAAGTTGGTTTATCAGTCTCTTATGCATACCAAGATCTTTTCTACCTCAGGGTCTTTATACAACCTTTTCTGTCTGTCTAGAATTATCATACCTCTTCTCCCAAACTACTTCTAATCACTTTCAGATTTCTAGGATAAACCTGCCCTAATTCCTTTCAGCAAGTTATATCCACTTGTGCCTTTCTTTCATTAGCACCTAGCATATAAGTGCTCAAGAAGTCTTTGTTCATAATATAAATAAGTGCTATTTTTCTTGCATAAAATTCTCCGTTTGAAATGCTATTTTCCATCTCTTCATTAAAGACGATCATTTATAATTTGCTTAGATGACATATCTGTTTTGCAATCTTCAGTGTCTTGCTCAGAAAAGAACTCGTTAGCTCTACTTTTGATTTGTAGCATGTACTACCTTGTGTTATTCTTTATTGGACATATCTAAATTGTGAGCAGGGGAGACAGCTGGTTCAGTAAAATATCTGATTTAAAATTTAAAAAAATAAACATAGTTGTTAAAATAGTTCTTCTTATTATTAATAATTCTTATTTTGAGAATATACCCTTAATTAAATTTACCTAATTTATAAGATAAATAAAAATTGCTTTTTGTTTGATATAACCCCAAGTGTTTAGAAAAGATTTGACAACATCTTGTAGATATCATATATTTTAACAATTGAGTTTCTCTTTTCAAAATAGGGAGATTTTCAGAATCTCTTAAAAATATCAAGTCTAGGGCAGCCTGGGTGGCTCAGTGGTTTAGCACCGCCTTCAGCCCAGGGCGTGATCCTGGAGACCCGGGATCGAGTACCACTCTGGGCTCCCTGCATGGAGCCTGCTTCTCCTTCTGCCTGTGTCTGTCTGTCTGTCTGTCTCTCTCTCTCTCTCTCTCTCTCTCCTCTTTCTCTCTGTGTCTCTCATGAATAAATAAATTTTAAAAATCTTTAAAAATACCAAGTCTATTTCATTTTTATTTATACAAAAGGTGAAATAAAATGCCATTTTTTAGGGCAATATCTGGTGCCTCTCTATTGTGGAATCCTCCATAGTATCCAAAATTATAATGGAATTATTTGATATATATATTTTCTTTAAAAAATTTGTTTCAGTGTATGTTCTCACTCATTTGGGGAATATGAATAATAGTGAAGGGGAATATAAGGGAAGGGAGAAGAAATGTGTGGGAGATATCAGAAAGGGACACAGAACATAAAGACTTCTAAGTCTGGGAAACGAACTAGGGGTGGTGGAAGGGGAGGAGGGCGGGGGGTGGGGGTGAATGGGTGACGGGCACGGAGGGGGACACTTGACGGGATGAGCACTGGGTGTTATTCTGTATGTTGGTAAATTGAACACCAATAAAAATTAATTTATAAAAAAAAATAAAATAAAAAATCACATCAATCAAAAAAAAAATTTGTTTCCATTATCAGTTAGGTAAGAAAATAACTTACAAGTTTGGAGTATAAACAAATAGTTGTGGGGAGATGACTAGCCTACTCACATATATTTTTGTTTTTTTTTTAAACAACTTTTTATTACTTTTATAGTCAAAAGTTGATTCTGTCACCCTCCAGTATTTACTCATAGGCCATAACTTAAATATAGTCTCTCATATGTATAAAACTTAATGTTCTATCTATGTATGTTTTCCTATTTTTATAAAAGCTATTTTCAGTAATTATCAGAAATTAAATTAAAATTTAAGCTGTATTTAATCAGAATTCTTCTTTTTTCCACTTATTGTTGATAATGCTAAAATTGTATATATCACTTCCATCCTGACACTGTTGACCAGAACTCAGTCACATGACCTCAATAAACTACAAAGGATGCTGGAAATGTAGGAAAGCCAAAGCCTTAAAGATCTTCCAGACCATTGAACAATAAAGTGAGAGCTACATAAAATGATCTTTTGTTTTTAGTTTAAGTTTCAGTTTGATATTAAACAAATATATACTTATATGTTCACCTCAAAATTATTTCTCCCTATCATCTATTTATTTAAATATATATGTAAGAAGAAAAAAAACATGGAACCCTGAAAAATAATGTTCTAGTCCTCTAATCCAGAATAATCAATCTATATAACTTGAGTCAGTTTGTTTACAAAGACAATTAAAAGAACAAATTGTGTCAAGTGTCCTATTTCTCTTCCTACATATTTCTGACTTCCCACAGTTTTTTTTTTTTTAAATTTTTATTTATTTATGATAGTCACAGAGAGAGAGAGAGAGAGAGAGGCCGAGACACAGGCAGAGGGAGAAGCAGGCTCCATGCACCGGGAGCCCGACGTGGGATTCGATCCCAGGTCTCCAGGATCGCGCCCTGGGCCAAAGGCAGGCGCCAAACCGCTGCGCCACCCAGGGATCCCTGACTTCCCACAGTTTAAACCCATCTCTGACTGCATCTAGTTCTTAGCATGACCCACTCCTGCTCTGCCATAATTAGTGTGAACATTTAGACTTCCCTTCTGTGAAGCTGAGTTTGTTTTACTACTGAGACTGTCGGCAGAGTCTTCAGCTTTAGACAGAATACTGCCATCCAATTCTAATCCCCCAGAGGCCATTTTTAAACATATGATGGTGTCCAGTGAAAGAGGTAGTTAGGCATGTATTGTTTAGGCAGACAAAATTTAAGCCATGCATAATTTTTTTTTAGATAATGAGCTCAAATCCTTAGGAATATTAAAGTGTCTAAGAAGGTAATGCACATCAAATGTTCTCATTTCAATTTATCTAAATAAAACTATACTTTAATTGCTATTATTATATTTAAGTCCTCTTTTTTGAAACACCCTCTATAAACAAAAAAAAAAACAGCTTTTGATAGTTGAATATATTTTTCCTAAATGAGAAACTTTTTGTTATTGCAGGTTATAGCAAGTTGAGGAACAAAAAGGAAAGAAGACAAATATATTTTTAAATATCTGAGGAAAAGGAATAGAGGGAAGGAAATTTGAATGTTTAGTTGTTGGAATTCTATGTTTTTAATCTAACATAATGCCTATTTAATATACATAACATGGTTTTATCACTGCCATCCACTTTTCTGGCAAAGTCATTCTGGCAGTTACCTCAATTAATTAAAAGGAAATTAATATTCATGTAGATATAAATTATTTTTAATAAGTATGCAGCCAATATTTGTCATTATACCATTAATAAAGTTTTATATGAGTGATTTTTCAGTTAAGAGTCAATGAACCTTTCTTTATAAGGAATTTTTCGAGATAAGAGATTGTAAAATAATAAATTCATCCTAAAAGAGCAAAAATTAGTGCTCACTGTTCATAAGTGGAAGTTAACACTGATATAAAACTAAGGTTTTGTTCCTCAATTTGCTATAACTTTCAGAAACAAAAAAACTTCTAATTTAGGAAAAATATATGGTATTTAGTTATCAAAAGCTGTTTTTTGTTTATAGGAGTGTTTCAAAAATGAGGACTTAAATATAATGGGGCAGCCCGGGTGGCTCAGCAGTTTAGCTCCACCTTGGGCCCAGGCCATGCTCCTGGAGTCCCGGGATCGAGTCCCACGTTGGGCTCCCTGCATGGAGCCTGCTTCTCCCTCTGCCTGTGTCTGCCTCTCTCTCTCTCTGTGTCTCATGAATAAATAAATAAAATCTTAATATATATATATATATATATATATATAATAATTGCAATGAAAATATAGTTTGCATTGCAAGTGAAGAGAATCTCTATTCTCATAGATAGGCTACTGTGATAGAGGGATTATAATGAATTTCATGTATATATTTGTACATAATATTCTAATGTCCCTCAGAAGAGCATGATTATATGCTCTTTTTCACTTTTATGATGGGCAAATGACTCTGAGAATTCCTAATCATGATGAAATCCTTCTGCACTTCCAGAATTTACTGGCAGTCCAAAATAGACTCATCAGTGAAGTGAGCTTAGACTGGTGGAAGATCATTTCTTCATGGTAATTAGACATTCCAAAAATCTCTAAAATGAGTTTCAAGTACAAACACTGCACCCATGGTTATAGGAAGATCCAATTATTGATTCCTTATAAATTTCCATGAGTTCATCCTGTGCTTAATGATCCATTACTGGCAGAATAAGGGTTTAAACAAAAGCTATTGATAATAAAACTCTAATAACATGCTAAAGACTGGGATATTTAAGTCTCTTAACATATTAAAGGATAATTTTTAAAGGTTCACAATTGACCTTAGAGGCACACAAGAATAAAAGCATGGCCATCTTAATAGCTTTTTTAAATATTAGCTAGAAGCAACTCTCATTAATATTGATCCATTTAATAAACAGATTTTTAAATGAGGTCAAAACAATATATTTATTCATCATAAGACATTAACCAGAATTCAACGAAGAGAAAAGCACCATCAACTGTAGAAGCAATAATGGTAGACACAGTAAGTGCATCTGGGAATAATACAGCTAATTGGGTATGTTTAGTGCACCAATTTGAGACCTTTATATGGCATGTCCCATGAATTTTTATGAATGACAAAATAAAAACTTAAAGTGGTTAAATAACTTATCCAGTGTCACATAACAAATAAATATGAAATCAAGAATTGAGTCCTGGCTGTCTGATGCCAGAGCCTGAATTTCATAGAAGCTAGAGGAGATAGAGGAAAACAAATGAAAAGAAAAAAGGCTTTTCTAATTTTAAAGACATTAAAACTTTCTTGGTGGTATTTTTCCTTTTTTTAGCTATGTTAGTTTTTTATTTGCTGTATTGGTGTATTTTGATGTAGTCCCAACAGCTTATTTATTTTTATTTATTTATTTTTAGTCCCAACAGTTTAGGTTTGCTTTGTTTTCCTTCCTTACATCATATCCAGAAAAAGGTTGCTATAGCTGATGTCAGAGAAACTACTGCCTGTGGATTTCTAGGATTTTTATGGTTTGAGGTCTCACAATTAGGTCTTTAATCCATTTTGAGTTTATTTTTGTGTGCAGTGTAAGAAAGTGGTGTTGGGAAAACTGGACAGCTACCTGCAAAAGTATGAAAGTTGTCCAGTTTTCCCAACACCATTTGTTGAAGAGACTATCTTTCTCTTGTGTATTCTTGCCTCCTTTGTTGAAGATTAATTGACTCTATAAATGTGGGTTTATTTCTGGGCTATTTCTATTCTATGGATCTATGGGTCTATTTCTGTGCCAGTCCCATACTGTTTTGACTACTACAGCTTTGTAGTATATCTTGAAATCTGGGAGTGTGATTCCTACAGTTTTATTCTTTCTCAAGATTACTCTTGAGGGGTCTTTTGTGGTTCTATACAAATTGGCTCTTGGGGGTCTTTTGTGGTTCTATATAAATTTTAGGATTATTTGTTCTAGTTCTGTGAAAACATAATTCGTTTAATTTATTCAACATTTTAGTGATAATTTTTTAAATGTTCTGAAAATATAAGTTTTAATTAAAATATATTTACTCTTTGACCCAGCAATCTGCTTCTCACAGACCATCAAACAGATAAAACCACCAGTCCTTAATGATATATGTACAGTCCTGCATTGGAATCATTATTGATAGTAGCAAAACACCAAACATGGATTGATGGGTAATAGCTGGGTAAACTGTAGTGCATTCACACGATGGCATACAATGCAGCCTTGGAAGGAAGAGGATAGGAAAAAAGGTGGTTTTCTGAAGAATAAACATTTTTGAATATGAGATTGAATACATTTCCAAGGTAATATTGCTTGACTTGTTCAATCTGATGACTTTCAAGTGAATATTTTGATTTGTGCATTGTATCCTACATGTTTCTTCATTCTGTGCAAATATTGAAAGATTAGTTTTTATGTTTGAGACATAGTAAAATAATTTTTCATAGTAGTAATACAGTGATTCTGTCATCCAAGTTAATATTACAGTTGGATAATCACATATAAAAATCTACCTTTCTAAGAGCATTAGTTCATAGGAAAAGACCTGAAATTCTATTTTCTTCATACTTCATCTGAAACTATAAAACCAGTTTTAAAAAGTTATTTTCTGTGAAGCAAATACAAAGATAATTATTTCATATAACTTTTTGGTATAATTGTCATAGAAGATTGGTTTTAGGGGTTTTTTGGAAAGACAAAATACTCTTGATATTATTGCATTTGTGAGAAATCTATTTTTTGGATAGAACAGGAATATCCTCTCTAACTTTAACAATTTATATATTATCATTTTTATGAAATAAACATCTAGAAAGATGAACATGGCAGAATTGACTAAAATAATATATATAAATTAAAATATATATAAATAGATTATAAATTTATAAATAAATTATAAATATATAATATATAAATATTATATTTTTTTACCACTCTCCACCCATGTTTTGGGGTTATCTTTAAAGATTGAGTACTGGGGATTCAAAGAAACTAATACTGATAAAATGAGAACTTTAGTTATTCACATTTTCAAATGAAAACCCTTTATTTTGGTCATATGGTTCTTTATAATGTAAAAATACCTAAAGAATAAAAAATAAGGATATGTACTCTAAAATCCAAAGAATATTTTTCATATTCATAGTTCATAATATACCATGTGTATTTAATGCTGCAGTTAAGATTTCAATACAATTCTGACCCTTGTTAATTATAAACTTTTTGTAAGTTATCATAAAGCATGCTTTTTCATGCTCCCAGAGCAAATTTTAAAATGTTGTATATATTCTATATGTACTTAAATTTTTTGATTAAGCATCCTCACTTAAATATCAGTATTTCATTTATAATATATATTTTTCTATTTCCAAAAAGCATGTAAAATAGCATAAACATATTTGTGGAGATATATGTTAAAGCTTGTTAGAAATCTAGAAAGAGCAGCAAGCATAATAAACACACTAGTCCTTGGTGTCCAGGAGAGCAGGCTAGCTATTCAAAAGAAATAAATGTTTTCAGGTGATTTAATTTGAAGCCATGAAATGATATAGATGATAAAGATAAAAGCAATGAATAAATGCAAGCATTCATTTGTTATGCCCCTGACAATGCACCCGTTTTTCAAAATAATTGACAATCTTCACCATCATGTAAACAACCTCCAGAACTTTATGTAGGAATTACTTATAAAAACTTTCAATTAAAAATACTACAAATAGTAAGCTTAAACTTGATAAAAATATTTCTGAAGGGTATGAGCTTACTGAGTTCTAGATATGTAATGCTTGATTCAAATAGAGAGATTATAATAGCCTAAGGAATAGATGTAGAGTATGTCCTTGGGATATTCTCCTTTATATAGTTTCTTTCAGTTGGACTTTTAAATGAGCTAGAGAGAAAATGAGTCAATGTGAAGATCTTGAGTTACAGCCTCATACACATATCTATATTGACTTAGATGCTACACAAGTGGGTATTAGGCAAGTAGGTAGGTATTCTAACCTTGATAGAGAGGCACAGAAACCACTTCTTCATTAGGGTAATTCAAAGTTCAGCTCTGAACAGTAACAAACCATCTTTTTACCCTAATATTAGAATGCTTATATTTTTGAAATGTTACTATTATCTCTACATGACAAATATATTTAAGCTCCTTCACTATTTGGGAAGAGGGAAAAAATGGATAAAAGGTACAGACCTGGTTTTCTCATTGGATAAACCTGGAAAACATCTTCTGCTCATGGTAATTACTAGGTAATCTATGCTCACTCTCTAATGGTAACTTTTATACATCTTTATTTAATCCTTGTATATAAACTAGAAGCTGAAACAAGGTAGCTTCCACTGCATATTTTGCTTCCTGCTATTCACCATTTGAGGATCTTAAATCATTTTCCTAGACATTTGGGTATAGCATGGATGTAGAAGACATTAGGGATAACTTTTTTTTCCTGCTTTCAATTTTATTTATTTATTTTTAAAGTTTTTGTTTAAATTCCAGTTAGTTAGGGGTAACTGAGTGGCACAGTCAGTTAAACATCCGACTCTGTTTTGGCTCAGGTCTTAATCTCAGTGTCATGAGATCAAGCCCCACGTGTAGGAATTCTCTCTTCCTCCCTCTGCCTCCTGACTTGTGCTCTCTCTATATATAAAATAAATAAATAAATCTTTTTTAAAATACCAGTTAGTTAACATACAGTGTTATATTAGTTTAGTTTCAGGTGTATAATACAGTGATTCAGCACTTCCATACAATAGCCAGTGTTCACACAAGTACACTCCTTAATCTCTATTACCTATTTAATCCATCCCCTCACCCTCTTCCCCTCTGATAACCTTCTGTTTAGAGATAACATTTGAAATAAAGTAACTCTTGTGACATTTCACACAAATCTTTATCTCTTTCTCTATCCATCATTTTTCCATCTGTGTATAGATCAAGATAGAGCTAGAAAGATAGCTAGCTAATAAGATATTGCAAGAATAGCTGTTAATAGTTTCTTCTTCCCATATAAATAAATGATAAAAATATTTAATATACTCTGTTCAAGGCAGTATTAGAAAATATATTTTTGATAGTCAGGCCTCTGATATTCCTTTAAACGCCTGAGAACACATATTTACTATGTGAACACATCTTTACTTTAAAATCTATGAAACTGAATAAGATGGGAATAGCTTGGTTGCACATAAAGCTTAAAGTATTTAAAGTATATTAAATTGGTGGTTGAGCTCTGTAGGTGTTCTCCTCTGGCAAGGTTGTTTAGCACATATAAATCATTAAAATAATGGAAAATAACCCAAGCTCAAGTGGAATTGGAATGACTATTTAACAAGATAGTCTTAAAAGTAGTTTGAGAATAAAATTAGAAAAACAAAAATTTCCTTGAATAAACCATACTCTTTTGGAAAAAGTTCTTTCCCAAATATGCATATGACTAGAATTGTGAAGTCCTATAAGTTATGATGGACAAAATTTCTCCACATGTCTGCTGTCACTACCAGCAATAGGGCAATTCTCTCTAATTTAGCTTTGTTAGATTTAGACATATAGAAAAGGAGTGAAAAGCAAGTATCAAAGGGGGCTTCTTTCATATATATGCTGCCTGAAATAGACTCATTATAAACCCAAAGACATATGCAGATTGAAAGTAAGGAGATGATGAACCATCTCTCATGCTAATGGAGGGCAAAAGAAAGCTGGTCTAGCAATACTTACATTAGACAAACTAGGTTTTAAAGATTATAACAAGAGATGAAATTAAGGGGTCTATCCATTAAGAAGACCTAACAATCATGAATAATTCTGCTCCCAATTTGGGGACACCCAAATATATAAGTCAATTAATAATAAACATAAATGAACTCATTGATAGTAATACAATCATAGGAGGGGACTTGAACACCCCGTTTACATCAATGGACAAATCATCTAAGCAGAAAATCAACAAGGAAACAATGGCTTTGAATGACACACTGGGCTGGATAGACTTAATAGATATATTCAGAACATTTTATCCTAAAGCAAGAGAATACACATCTTTTCAAGTGCACATGGAACATTGTCCAGAACAGATCACATATTGGGTCACAAATCAACCTTCCAGAAGTACAAAAAGATTGTTGAATATTTTCAGATCACAAGGCTATGAAACTTAAAGTCAATCATAGGAAATCATTTGGAAAGACCTCAAATACTTGGTGGTTAACATCCTACTAAGGAATGAATGGATTAACTAGGAAATTTAAAGAAGAAAATAAAACATATGTGGAAGCAAATGAAAATGAAAATATGACAATCCAAAACCTTTGAGATGCAGGAAAGGCGGTTCTAAGAGGGAATGAGCTAGCAATACAGGCCTACTTCAAGAAGCAAGAAAAGTCTCAATATACAACCTAACCTTATACCTAAAGGAGCTAGAAAAGGAACAGCAAATAAAGCTTAAGGACAACAGAAGAAGGAAAATAATAAAGATGAGAGCAGACATAAATGATATAGAAACAACAACAAAAACCCCAATAGAATAAATTAATAAAACTAAGACCAGTTCTTCAAAGAATTAATAAAATTGATAAACTCCTAGCCAGGCTTATCAAAAGGAAAAGAGAAAGGGACCAAACAGATAAATCATGAATGAAAGAGGAGAGATCACAACCAACACCACAGAAATACAAACAAATATAAGAGAATACTAATAAAAATTTATATGCAACAAACTGGTCAATTTGGAAGAAATGGACAAATTCCTAGAAACTTACAAAACTACCAAATCTGAAATAGAAAGAAAGAGAAAATTTGAACAAACCTATAATCAGCAAAGAAATTGAATTAGTAACCAAAAATCTCCCAACAAACAGAAGTCCAGAGCCAGATGGCTTCCCAGGGGAAGTCTACTAGATGTTTAAAGCAGAGTTAATGCCTCTTCTCAAACTGTTCCAAAAATCAAAGAGGAAGGAAACCTTACAAACTCATTCTATGAAACCAGTATTAATTACCCTGATACCAAAACCAGAAAAATACCCCGCTAATAAAGGAGAATTACAGGCCAGTATCCCTGAGGAACACAGGCAAAAATCCTCTGTAAAATACCAGCAAGTCAAAGTCAACAGTATATGAAAAAAATTATTCACCACAATCAATTGGGACTTATTCTGGGCTGCAGGGGTGGTTCAATATTCACAAATCATTCAACATGATGCACCACATTAATAAAATAAAAGAAAGGGTAAAAAATGCATGTTTCTTTCAATAGATGCAGAAAAAGCATTTGACAAAATATGACATCCATTCTTGATAAAAATCCTCAACAAACTAGGTAGGGGTAGATGGAACATATCTCAACATCATAAAGTTCATATATGATAGAGTTATAGCTAATTCATCCTCAGTAGGGAAAAACTGAGAGCCTTTCTTTCCTCTATGGTCAGAATCAAGACAAGGATGTCCACTCTCATCATTACTATTTAACATAGTACTGGAAGTCTTAGCCTCAGCAACCAGACAACAAAAAGAAATAAAAGGCATCCAAATTGGCAAGGAAGAAATCAAGACTGCACCACTGGCAGACATGATACTCTAAATAGAAAACCTAAAAGAACCTACCAAAAAATTGCTAGAACTAATACATGAATTCACCAAAGTTGTAGGATGTAAAATCAAAGTGAAGAAATCTGTTGCATTTCTATACAAAAACAATGAAACATCAGAAAAAGAATCAAGGAATTGATCCCATTTGCAATTGCACCAAAAAAAAAAAAAAAGGTATCTAGGAATAAGCCTAACCAAAGAGGTAAAAGAGCTGTGCTCTGAAAACTAATGAAAGAAATTACAAGCAAAAAAAAAAAAAAAAAAAAAAGAAATTACAAGGACACAAAGAAATGGAAAAGCCATCCATGCTCATGGTTGGTAGGAACATTGTTAAAATGTCTATACTACCCAAAGCAATCTACATGTTTAATGCAATCCCTATCAAACTACCACCATCATTTTTCACAGAGCTAGAAAAAAAAATCCTAAAATTTGTATGGCACCACAAAAGACCTCAAATAGCCAAAGCAATCATGAAAAAGAAAAAGAAAAGGCATCATGATTCCAAATTTCAAGCTATATGACAAAGCTGTAGTTGTCAAGACAGTATGGTACTGGCATAAAAACAAACACATAGATTAATATAACAGAATAGAAAACCCAGAAATGAACCCTCAACCATATGGTCAACTAATCTTTGACAAAGCAGAAAAGAATATCCAATGGAAAAAAAGACAGTCTCTTCAACAAATGGTGTTGGGAAAACTGGAAGAATGAAACTGGACCCCTTTCTTACACCATACACAAAAATAAACTCAAAATGGATGGAAGATCTAAATGTGAGATAGGAAACTATTAAAATCCTAGAGGAGAACACAGGCAAAAACCTCTTTGACCTCATCCATAGCAACTGCTTACTAGACATGTCAATCGAGGCACAGGAAATAAAAGCAAAATTTAACTATTGGGATTTCGTCAAGATAAAAAGCTTCTGCACAACAAAGGAAACGATCAACAAAACTAAAGGGCAGCCTACCGAATGGGAGAAGATATTTATAATGACATATTTGGTAAAGGATTAGTATCCCAAATCTATAAAGAACTTACTAAACTCAATGCCTAAAAGACAAATAATCCAGTTAAGAATTGGGCAGAAGACATGAATAGACATTTTTTCCAAAGAAGACATACGGATAGCTAACAGATATATGAAAAGAACAGTCTGGAGATGCCTCAAAAGCTAAAAATAGAACCACTCTATGATCCAGCAATTGCACTACCAGGTATTTACCCAAAGAATACAAAAATACAGATTTGAAGGGGTACATGCACCCTGATGTTTATAGCAACATTATCAACAACAACCAAACAATGGGGAGAGCTCAAATGTACATCAATTGATGAATGGATAAAGAAGAAGTGATATACATAAAGGAATATTGCCCAGCCATCAAAAAGAATGAAATCTTGCCATTTGCAATGACATGGATGGAACCAGAGGGTATTATGCTAACTGAAACAAGTCAGTCAGAGAGAGACAAATGCCATATGGTTTCACTCAAATGTGGAATTTAAGAAAGAAGTCAGATAAACATGTAGAAAGAGGGGTAAGGAGAGAGGGAAACAAACCATAAGAGTCTCTTAACAATAGAGAACAAATTGGGAGTTGATGGGGAGGTGGGTAGCAGATGGGCTAGATGCGTGGTGGGTATTAAAGAGGGCACTTGTTAGATTAGCACTGGATGTTGTATCTAAGTGATGAATCACTGAATTCTACTCCAGAAACCAATATTGTACTGGATGTCAACCAACTAAAATTGCAATTTAGAAAAAGAGGGAGTCTTCCTAAACCTTGCTATCCCACTTTGAAATTAGAATTTCATGCAGTCATCACATAGTTATGATAAATGCTGACCAGAAATGACATCACAAATACAGATATTCCCCAAATGAGGGATTCCAGGCAAGTCCTAGGCTGACGTCAGGTTAGTTTCTGCCTTTCCTTTTCTATGTTAAAGTCCCAGAGAGTTGGTCTAGCTGCCTTTCTATTCATGGCAACCACCAGATACTTTTTTAAGATGCCATCCTGCACTAACATATCTCCAGAGGGTACAATATTCCTAACTTTTTCTGTTCTTTTTAAATTGAGTTTTTATTGCTAGTGACATCAAGAGAATGGAAAGGAGGTGAACATAATTGGAAAATAATTGGGAAGTTACAAAGTTATAACAGCAAACATTTGTAGCAATAGTTTTTTGTGGTCTTTATTGAAAGGTAAATGGAGGCTAAAAGCCTCCATTTGAAGGCTAAAAGCTGTTCCTTCTACGGGCCTTTATTTATGTTTGTGTTAGTTGTGTAAGTATGTTCTTTTTTTTTTTTTAAATGAAAGCAACATAGCAGGAATTGTTTTAGCCAAGTAGATGTGGAGTGAAGTCAAAAGTCAATGACTAAAACAAACAAAAAACACCAAAAGACCTAAGTAAGAATTTATGAATTTATAGTTTAATTAGAGGTCCATCAGTTATTATTTCATTTTTCATGACTGCTTTTTAGCTTTTAGAAAAACTAATTCTACCCAATATGAATGTATATTTGGTAAGTTTTTCTTTTAGACATTTATGTACAATATGGCTGGTACTAAATTAAAGCATGTTTGTGAGATTTAGAACAATCATGATTTTTGAAAAAGCCTGTATTGCAGATCTCTTAAAACCTGCTCATTAGTCTTAGGAGTGACAGGCTCACACAGACCTCTCTATCACTGTTAAAATTCCAACAAAAATAGTAATTGCTTTTTTCTCTAGGATCAATTTTCTTGCCATACTTCAGACTGCTGAATAATCATTCAATTAGTCTTTGGATTGTGATTCTTTAACAAACTCCTTTTTTATCCCCTGTCTGGAATCAGTACTTGATTTTGGAGAATTTACTAACATGTTGGTAGTTCTGAAACTTTTCTTCTTTTATTCAGTATCTCTAAAATTTTTCATAAACTATATATAATAGTAATAGAAAATATTCAATCAGCCATTATTCTGTTAAAACCAACATCATTTCATGCAATTTCATTGAGGAGCATTATCAAGTGTAAATAAGTAAAAGACAAACAGTATTTATTGGGAAATACTGAGAATTGTTATCCCTAATAAAATCCACATGGCTAGTGATTTTATAAAACATATATTTTTTTATTCTTTGCTCATGGCCAAATTGGAATAATTTAATAAGCAATATAAATAGGATGCTCCTTAAAACTAGAACACATTTTCAAAGCTACAAAGATAAAATGCAAACTTGACATTAGGATTTATGTTTCTGCTGGGAAGTTCCCTGAAGCAAGTTCTTTTAAAATGTCATTGAATAAGTTCTTAACCTCTCTGGCTTTTTCCACTGCCGAGTAGTTCTACTTGATTTCTTCTTGCCTCTCTTATCACTTTCAAGCCTGCAGTTCTTCTTCGGGCCTGGTTAGTTCTCTGTTCTCATCTGGTTTTCTGTAACCAAACTCAATACTGTAGCCTACATCCTCCTCCAAATACCTGATGTATTTCCTAATTAAACAAGTTAAAGTTAGATGGGATTGGTGATGGTGTCAGTATTTATAGATGCTAGCAACTTATGCACTTACAAAAAAATGTTCAACTTTATTTACAGACCATAATTTTTCATAATAACTTTTTTCACATGTTATCCCTTAGAGACTTTGTCTTTCTCTTGTAAATGTGAAAATGTTTTGAAATACTTAATTTTCATAAAATGTCCAGTAGTTTCCATAACAAATGGTTCTTTCCTGAATTCTTCTATGTGTAAAACAGTACTCACTACACATTTTAATTTGCAGAGGCATGATGCTTGTGAGACTGAATTTACATCAGATTACTGGTTTTTGTGCATATTCCTAAATGAAGATTTTAAAATGTATTTTATTTTATAGATTGCAATGCAGGGTGACAAAATATTCTGTCATTGATATTCATAATAGGCCTTTACTATCTTCAGATCATAGCAAATGAAAAAAAAAATATTGTGAGGTTAAATGTCCTGTGCATGGCTGTATCAGTTCAGATACTTTCAACTGCAAAGAATAAAAACCTAAATCAAACTCGCATAAATAATAAAGAAATGTATTATTCACATGAAAGAGAAGGCAAGTTGCAAGGGCAACTTAATCCAATGGCTCCAGCTCTAGATCCACTTCCTTAGGATTTTTTTGCATAATTTATCTTTGTGTGCGTTCGTTAGTCTGGGAATGAAATAACTAGAGGAAATACTGGTTTCATGTTTTTCTAAGGAAATGTCCAGCCAGGAAAGAGACTGTATCTTTCTGTGGCTGATTTAAGATTAAATACAAAATTTTCAGAAGCTAAATATTTGGGTGTGCAATTAACTCTTTAATTTCTCAAACCAGTGGTAGAATGTGAGTGGGAGTTGTATGTCTGTTGTTTCTTGCTGTAGCATAGCATCGCCAAGTCCCTTGAACATAGTAGATATTTGATAAATATTTGATTATTAAGCTAACAAAGGCCAAGGGAAGTCCTTCTAATTACTTGTGTGTGGCACTTAGTATTTTATTTAGGTGGAATGGGGATGGGAGGCCATCAACTTCCTGGAGGCAAAATTGACTATAGGAAATATTCAAGGTATTATCGTTGTCATTGCAAGGATCCTAGTACACTTCTCCACTCTTTCTCTCCAGTAGTTTACTGTTAGTGTAACAGACATAAATACACCATATTAACTCATTAGCAAGACAAGGTTGCAAAAATGATCTCACATCTGTTTTTCAAATTAACCACAGTTAGCAGAAGTTTAGTAATTCTTGGTTAAACTTTGCCTTTCTTTTCATTATTCAGGCTACTTCAGAGTTTATAGGCCCAGGAGGCATCAAATTTGATTTCTTTACCTAAGCAGAAGACCCATTAAAAACCTCCTTGCATTCCTGTCATTGATTCCTGCTGTTTTGTGGTGCCAATTTTTGATGTCCAGGTACATACAGTCTAAGAGATCCATAATGTTGCCTTGCTAACTTGGCTCACTTTGTCCCTCCAGGATGAGTGTACACAGCTTCAAGGATTATCTCTGAGAAATGTTTCTCAGACTTTGTCTTCTAATATTGCAACTCTTGAGGCTAATCTACTCCAGTGGCTACATGCCCATCTCTCTGGCACCAAGTGGACCCTGGGTGTGATTTGGAAGGCACATGAGTATACTACATCAAAAACACTTAGCCCCTTCTCTTGAGCTACTTGATCTAAAAATCAAACAGATTCTTACTGTTATTTTAGTCATTACATGAAGAATCTATATATAGGTGTTTATCCTAAATTTGTTCATACAAGAGCAAATTGGACTCACCATTTAGAGATATTCTATCTTCAATAATATCAAGAGGGTTTTTTACTTTTACCACCTTTCTAAAGAAGAGAAACAAATTACAATTACAATCTAGTAAATTTTCCACAGTATTAAGTACTTCTCATTTTGTTTTGTTTTTTTTTTTTGAATACACACTCACTGATGTAGAGTGGCAAGAGTATCTTGAAAAGCAAAATCCCAGGAGTAACCAATGATTTAATTAGGCCTGGTTTAGTGCTGTATTAGACTAAATTGAAATATCAAATAATATTCACATTTATATTATGAAAAATGTTATTTTGAAATGAAAAACTAGTATCTAGCCATGACATGAAAGTTACATTAAAACAAAATAGAAAATTATGACGTTTTATATTCTAAACAAAAGCAGAGGAATAGGAAATGTTGTCTTACAAGGGGAATTGTGTTACATGTACTCGGATGTATTCTCAGTAACCATATGGACACATCACAACATCTCAGTCTTGATTGCTTCATCAGCAAATTTGAGATAATAGTAATACTGACTCTATAAGGTGTAACACAGGATTAAATAAGACAAGGCATGCAATTCACTTATCCACTTAGTACATATCTCACAGTATTTAATAAAGGTTATTACTATTATCATTATAATTCTCTAACACATGTATCCAAATAAAGAGATACTTATATACACCTCCTGTATATCCTTATGTTGTCAAACTATTTTTACCTGAATTAGATACTTTCTGGAGGCCTGCTGGTACAATTAAAATATAATCATTATTTAGAATTTATTTTCTTACTCTTCAGTAGCTGCTATTTATCTTGACTCTTTTTCATTTCTCTGATCCTTCCTTGTTTTCCCCAAACTGAAGTTACAGACCAGTATAATTCTAAACTTGCTTGGAGAGATCAGAATTGAATGGTACTAAAACATTTTCCTGATTCTTTTTCCAAGTTTAGTCCTTAAGCCTAGAACTAGAGAGGAAAGAAATTGCAATTAAATATAGTAATATTGAACTATATTATATACAATTTAACTTATTATATCTTCTCAGCATCTGTACAACAATGGCAGGAAAGCTTTATTATCTCATGTTTACATAGAATTAGTTCCTAATTAGGTTAAATAATTTCCCTAAGGTTTCATGTCTGAGAAACGGCTGGATGGTAACTTGATCATAAAATCCAGTAATGTTTTCTTTCTACTGCATTATCTCCCCATTATCTTTCAAAATACAACTTAATATTTTAAAATTTATTTTACTTTTTTTTTTCTTTCACTCTTCCATCTCTTAACTAGGCGAAGCTATGCTTAAACTATGCCATTTGTGAGGAAATAGAAATTGCTAATAGGTGCTAGGTGATGTAAGGGGACAATTAGTTTTTCTGTGTAACACTTGATTATTCATCTGCTGTAATGAGTATCTCAGCAATTGGAAGAAGTTTGCAAAAGAAGTAACAAGATGGTATAAAAGTAGTTCCTTTCTGCATCATGAGTCCCAAGAATATCTGCTGTTTGGAAGTTCACTAAAAGGATCTTACTTAGACACAGTTGTACTCATGGCTATGGTTTATATTACAGTAAAAGTATTACCAAGGGAAGACACATTGGACTGAGTCTGGGGAAATCCATGCACAGGATTTAGAAAGTCCTACTTCAGGAGGTGCTACACAGAATGCATTCCTTCTTCCAGTAGTTAAATGAGGAAAACATCTGTAGTGTTTCTGCCCAGGAATGGCTGCAATAGACTCAACCCACGGTCTTTGGTGGAACCTGGTTTTACAGGCTCTCTGTGCCTGTGTGATTAGCCACAATTATAGAAATTGCAGATTCCTACAAGGAAAGTGGATGTTCACCATAAATCAGGCTGATATGTGAATTCAGTGCCCCAGGCAAAAACAAAACAGCCTTAACAGTATAAGAACTTCAAAACCCAAGTTCCTTGATGCCAGCTCTGCAAGTGGGTCCTTCTCAAGAGTAATATTTTGACCTGCTATGTTGACTCTCTCTGTACACTTTACAGGGCCAGTATGTGGGGGACACTGCGGCACAGCAAAATTTTGAATCAAAATGAATAATTATAATACAAGAAAAATATTGAATAACACCAGTGGTCTTCTATTGTAGTAGAAGAATCCTAATAGTCTAAGCTCCATTTCAAAGTTTTCTTCAGGATTTCACCTATATTATGAAGACAGTACAGATCAAGTAGGTTGAGTGTGACTTCAGAACACATATTTATAAGGTCTATTTGCCTGTCCTATGCAGCACACCAAAAAAAAAAAAAAAAGTACACTGCTTTTATAAATTCAAGGGCATAGAGGCTGAGGGAGATGTAAATAGATATTTAATATATGGAATAGACCATGGCAAATGCTGTAATAAGTTTTCAAAAGATTAAGGAAATATAAGGAAAGGAAATATAATTTTCCTTTAAGAAGATTTAAGAAAACTCCAGGAGATAGTACATTTGATTTCTGTTATCCTTACGGATTTATATAGCAAAGATAATACCATGACATTTTTGTTATAGGGAACAAACTTGAGCTGTGAATGTACAAGGGATTGGTAAATATTGATGAGTACCTTGATGTACTATAGTATGACACAATAATAAACATCATTATATAATAAAAGTTATTATATTAATATTATATTAATATTATTATAATATTAATTATAAATGAGGTCAGAAGTGTGAGCTTTTCAAAGATTGCAAGTGTTTTGAATTCCATGCCTAAGGGATTGGTTTACTTATTTTTTATCATAAAATGAGAGTCATCTTATTGGCTGTGAAGCAGCAAATTATTTCCCACAATATTGGAAAATAATGATAGCTCTTATGTTCATGTTTGTCATTTAGGAAACTCTAATGGTTTTAGGAGCTGTGTGCCAGGAAATCTGGATGAAGACAAAAATGTATTTCTTATTATAAATCACAATCTTAACAAGTTATTTATTTTTAGTATTCCATATAGATTTTATTTTCATCATTACCTATACAATAAAGAAGAAAATTTAGCAAAACCTGATCTGATTGTTTATCGGTATGTTTAAACAAATTTCTTGGAGAATTGTATTACATTTATTAATAAATATTTCAATTTTGTTGGACTTAGTTTTATTATCTTAGATATACATATAGTGTAGAAGTTATAAAGATTTGCATCCAATCATACAGAAAATTTTATATTAATATTTTTAATACTCATATTGGAACATGGCTTCCTACATTAATATGACTGAGTTAAAATGTTAAGAAAATACTAAGAGATTCAGTATGTATAATTTATTCTAAATTCTGGGTGCTAAGTTTATGTGCAAAAATAAAATTAAAGTGTCTTATTAGTATATTAAACTTTATTCTTCTACTTTAATTAAAATTATCTCTTGATTTTATACCTTATTTGTAGCATTTTATGTTTACCCATCAAGTTTTTTTTTCTATGTCTCTGAGACGAGATGTGCTTAAGAACATATTAGATATAATTCAGAAATAAGCCATAAGGAGACCACCTTATGGAGGACATTATTTATATAAACCATTTTCAGAAATATCATAAAGCCACCAAAATGGGTCACATTCTACAACTGATAGATTTGGGTTTTGAAACAAATGCTGCATATTTTCCTCCTTAAAAATTATGCCATTCTGAGAAAGAACTAATTATCTTAAGGCTCTGAGTCAACAGTTGCCAAATGGTCTCACAGTTAGCAACAGAAGAGAAATGAAGCACAGAGCTGCAAACCTTGGGGATTCACCTGGCCTCCTTTGCAGCCAAGATTGTTCCTATGGTTTCAGACAACAATTAAAGAACCTGAAATTGAAGGTGACTCAGAAAAGGGCAAACTGAAAAGTCTAACTCTCTCAACCAGGTCATCCACATCACAGTAAAATAATAACCAGAACACAGAGAATAAGACAAGGCATTTTAAATACAGAGGTGACTTGGTAATTATCCTTCATGGATATGTGGACAAGTAGAGCAAATACTGGTATTACGTATAGTGTGGACTTTCACTAATTCACTGTATAATGTTGAGGAGTCAGATTCCCTATCTCTAGGACTCAGTTTCCTCACAAAGAAAATTTAAGAAGAGGAGCTAAGTTATTTCTTAAGCCGTTTTTTAGTGCTATCACTGTAAATCTTTACATAGAATTATACATTTATAAAACATTTTAATGTAAGTACTGTAAGAAATATATCTTGTCTTATATTGACCCAGCACATAAAATAGGCCCTGGCACATAGTAAGCACTCAAAAAAATATTGATTGAATGGATGAATGAATAAATGAATGAAGGAGCCAGAGAAGAAAAGTAAGGAGTCAGTAGATTGGATAAATGACTACTAGCAGAAGGATAGCATATACCAATACAAAAGTTGGTCAATAAAGACTCTTTCCTTTCTTCTTCAAAGTAAACTGCACTCTTGGTGATGGTGGGGTCAGGGTTGATAAAAGGGATTCCTAGAGAGTCTCAGAGTTTCTCCCAGGTTTTCAGGCCCTTCTTTGGAAAAGCTACAAAGTAGTTTGAAGTCTGTAAGACTAACAAAGACCATTTCTGGCCACTTCTCTGACATACTGATAACCCTTGACCTTGAAGCTGTGGTCAGATTGCCTAACATTCCCATGGCTACACTTAAGTTGAGCAAATCAAAGAATAGTATTATTGGAGTTAATACACTGTATTTAATTTCAAAATATATCATCCCAACTGGTACATCCTGGCTAAACCTTGCCATATGTAGCCATAGAATTTATTTAACTAGCCTTTTTCTTATTCTTACAAATCACTGCACCAATTTCAATGGAAATCTGATGATTGCAAATTGTGTATTTAAAGCTTCACTTGACTTTTGAAAGATGTTATTATCAGATCAGGAAGATAAAAATATGCCCCAAATAGTTGTAACATTCTCTTCTTAATGTTCATAGACTTCCAAGAGTGATACAATTTCTGGAAATTCATGATGCAAATGCAGTTAAATTAGAATATAGGGAAATGGAAATTGTCATTCTATTTTCAGGTAGGTCTTTCTGTTTGAGAGGACATTAAATTACATTATGCAGCATTGATCTGTCATTTATATAACATTGATCTGTCAGATGAAAATTTAATCCATGGTGCAATTCTGACTTACAGTCTGAGACGACACATTCTTCTGTTCTGTTTTGCTATTCCTAGAAATTAATAGCGACAGAAATAAACATGCTTAATAAAGTAAGAAACTTTAAATGGATATGCTGAAAGCTATGCCTATTTACAGGGTAATAATTATAAAAAATATAAAGTATGTGAAGCAAAGTTTAAATAATGCACTCACACTAGCACTGCTGGTTACTTGTATAGTATTTTGGGGTGCTCTAAGATGAGTTAAAAGAGATTTTTCAAGAAAAGCACTGAGACACTAATATAGGCAAAGGCCACAACTATTGATACAGCTATTGAAATTAATTAGGTGACAAATTTCAAATGTTAAAATGGAGAGGTTTTTTGTTTTGTTTTGTTTTAAAGATTTTACTCATTTGAGAGAAAGAGGACAATTTGGGGGAGGGGCAGAGAGAGAGGGAGAGGGGAAGCTGACTTCCAGCTGAGCAGGAAACCCCACATAGGACTTGATCTGGGCCCAAGTCAGATGCTTGGCTTGGTGGCCAAGAGTCACCAAGGTGCCCCTAAAATGGAGAGGTTTAAAGCTTAATTTTCTAAAGGAAAAGAACATCTCAGTATTTTTGAGGTTAAAGAGACTAGTCCAATTTTCTAATTTTCTTGAAAAAGAAATGGTATCTCAGAGGCTTAGATAATTTGCCTAAGGTCAGTAAAAGAAAGGAACCAATTTATTCAATTCATTTTTATTCGGAATGAATTTAAATTGCAAATATTAGAGGCTATATGTTAATACCATGTTTGTAAAAAAGAGTTAACAAATATCAATTTTATAAGCGTAGTAGAGGCTTATTCATTCTGTTCACTCAATAAATATTTGTTCAGCACCTACTAAGTGCCAGATCCTCTTCTAAGTACTGAGAATGTAAAGTTTTATAAGATAGACACATTGCTTACTCTCATGAACCTCACACTCTGGTGAGAGGAAATAGCCAGTCTACAAATTAATAAAAGTATTTTTTAGTGGTAAGTTTCAAGCAGAAAATTAAAATTGAGTGACATGACAGCAAGCAACTTGATATGTTATTTTAGGTTCAGTATTCAAGGAAGGCCTCTGACACAGTAAATTTAAATTTAAATTTGAATGCCAAGGAGATAACCCTATGAAGATTGTAGGGGGAGATCATTACAAGAAAAGAATAGTTGGTATAAAATATCTAAAGTAAGAGAAATTCAGATTTCAAGAAAATGTTGAGTGGTATACTCTGTTTTTCTCCAACATACAGTTAGAGGGTATAGTTAAAATTTACATAGATGATTTTCAGAGTTTCATCTTTGCTAGGGAAGTACAACAGTGGAATAAAGGATCCAAAAAGCTGGAAGGTTTTTAAGTCAAATTTGCTGACAATCAGAGGTCTGGGACTAAACTGAATAAGAAGGCAATTAGAGGGAAACTGAATGAGAACGTGGTAGGCTCAAATGATTGAAGATCTACAAGAGTCTGGAGAATTTTAGATTAGTTAGTTGTTAAAAATAGCAATGCTAGATGTCATCTGCAAGGCATTATTAGCAATACAAATTCAAAGAATGCTTTATGAAAGATAACGATCTTTAAAACATACAGGTTAGGCCTTGTAGGGCCCTTTAGGCCCTTCTTGTGGAAAGGTGGCACTTAAAGTGGAAGACCAGTGGTTGAAATATTTCCTTATGTATCTTTGGGAAGGTTCTTTGACCTATAGAGACTAATGGTTCCTCTTGGGAATGATGGTCCTTTCAGTCCTTCAAATCCAGTGTTTTCAAAGTTCACTAGCTAAAATGACTGAAGTTACCTAAATCTCTGTGTACAAGTATGGGTGAATACATGTGTTAGCACTACATTTGGGAGGAGAGAGATGTCCCTGTCTTCTAGAAGTTTCCTTCTAGAAATGACACATCTAAAGAGAGTAGAAGGCAGAGAAGAATGACAAAAACTTTCTGTTGAAAAGATCACAACTTCAGAATATGTAGCATATAGACGTCTTTGTACCTGAAATCTCAAACTTCCTAAAAGATTGAGTTTGGAGAAAGCTGCTTTCTATGACTTTTATCAATGATGAAGAAATAATTTTTGTTTGATAACAGGAGAATAAAACCATGATGAATTATTTAGTTTGAAATTATTTTAATAGCTAAAATAGTTCTCAGCCCCATATGATCAGGGCATGCACACAAATTTTCCTGTACCTATAAACCTTGGGAATTAGGAGTCTTAAGGTGTGCTTTCTAGAACATTGATTTGCTTAGCTAAAACAAACAAATATATAATAAAAGTTGGGGTGCCTGAGTGACACAGTCGGCTGAGCATCTGACTCTTGGTTTCGGCTTAGGTCGTAATTTCAGAGTCATAAGATGAGCCCTGCATAGGTGTCTGTGCTCAGCGTGGAGTCTGCTTCAGATTCTCTCTCCTTCTGCCCCTACCTCTGCCACTCTGTCTCTCTCTCTCAAAGAAATAAATCTTAAAAAAAATAATAATGAAAGACATAACTTAGTTCACTTAAAATGTACATAAGCCACAGTATTCAATACAAGATATGAAAGGCAAGTCATTAATCGAAGAAACACTTCACACATTTCATGGTTTTTGCAAACCAAATAAATGCATTGGGTATCCTATTATTAATTGCTGCTTGACATTTTTATTTTTTTATTTTATTTTATTTTATTTTATTTTATTTATGAGAGACACAGAGAGAGAGGCAGAGACACAGGCAGAGAGAGAAGCAGACTCCATGCAGGGAGCCCGATGTGGGACTCAATCCCAGGACTCCAGGATCACGCCCTGGGCTGAAGGCAGACACTTAACCGCTGAGCCACCCAGGCATCCCTTGACATTTTTTAAAGTGCCTAAAAATATGCCCATGTAAAAATTTGATCAAAAGGAGCAGTTAAAAAATATCTCCACACAGATATTACTCTGGTAGCAATCAGTTGAACCCTGTCTTTGCTTTCTGCACTCCAAATCTGATACTGGCGGAAAATTTCTTTAAATATATTTTTGTGTAATATAGATGGAAGCAGGAACCCAATGCCCTATTTTTAGGGAAATAACAGAAAGTGACATTATGTCTGTGCATGCACACTCACGTGTAAATATATTAACACAAAATAATATAATCACTAATTGTTAGACTTTACAAGGGTAAGAATTCTTGTCTGTTCTTTTCATGCCTGTTTCCTCAGAACCTAGAAGAGAGTCTGGCATATAGTTAATGCTCATGTACATGTAGCCGACATGGTCATTGGGTCATTGTGAAATGCATAAAGAGTTAAAGCCCTTAAGCTGTAGCTGTCCTTAAAGATGTCTATCAGAGGCAAACATCAAATGTAATACATACTGAGTACCAAGATGGTTTCCTTTTTACTTTCTTTTTTACTTTTTCCCAAAGAGTAAACTTTTTTTCCAAGAATCAAAAAGCATGTCAATTTCTCCTATCACTTCAGTGAGGCAGAGAACACAGTAGTAGTGTACAGAGAGTTGGCCAGATACTTGCAGATACTGCAAAAAGAGGGCAGCAATGAGAGGTCCACGTAACGAGTAGAATGAGACACTTTTTCTGGGTAGCAAGTAAGTGGCAGTGAGAATTTTGCAGAGCCATTTTTAGGAACATAATTCATTACTTAAGGAGTACTGCGAAGAATTAAGATGTTGAGATTTCTGCAAATAATAGTGACCCTGAAAATGAAAATACATCTTAATGCAGACTGCCATGAATGGAGAAGTAACACAGGAAAAAAGGATGAACAGAATGCGGAGCAGTCAAGAAACTGGAAGAAAAAGTTAAAAGCATTTCTCAGCTTCTCTTGGATTTTCATCAAGAGATTCTACATAAGGAATTGACAGTGACAATGTCATTATCAGAAATCCTTTGAATGTCATTTAGAACTTATTACATATAATCATATGTAACTTTACCATTTCATAAACTGATATTCTCAATTCATAATACAGACTTAGTCTTTCTGAACTAAACTTTTAAAATGTTTAAAATTCAGGGCAGCCCCGGTGGCTTAGCGGTTTAGTGCTGCCTTCAGCCCAGACCCTAATCCTGGAGACCTGGGATCGAGTCCCACGTTGGGCTCCCTGCATGGAGCCTCTTCTCCTTCTGCCCGTGTCTCTCTCTCTCTCTCTCTCTCTCTCTCTTTCTCTCTCTCTCTCTAATAAATAAATATAATCTTAAAAATAAATAAAATGTTTAAAATTCTAATAAAACAGAATAATTAGGTATTTTGATAGATTCCTATAATTTATGGTATATACTTTAATTTAATTCAGTTTCTATTTCTAAATTTAGATATGGTAGTTTAGTTTTCAACTTGAAACAATCATTTTCATCTTGGTAGAAAAGGGACACTTTTCAGTTAAGAACTGTGCTCTAAGAGATATTTTGAAATCAACATTTTTTATTCATATAAAGTGTTTGTCATTGATTATAGCTTAGGCATTTAAGAGAAAAACATGATGTCATGCTTTGGTGTGATAAGAAAATGCTGAAACTCTTAAAACTATAAATAAAATTTTAAATTGTTGTTGATTTAACTTTAATAGGAATAAATGAATTTATTTTATCTTATCACTAAAGCCAGTACCACTTATACAATTTATAAATATAAACTAATATAGTACAGATTGAGAGACCTTTTGGATACATGAATTAATAGGAAAGTAAATATTCCATTCATTCAACAAACATTTAGCATTTCCCATGCTCCAGGCACTTTTGGGCAATTGGGATAAATTAGAAAACATAATGACAAAAATCCCTGTCTTTGTGTCACTTAAATTCCAATGAAAGATAAATAATACACAATAATAATAAATTTATACAGTATGTTAACAGATTTTAAGTGTCTATGGAGGTGAAGAAGAAAGTAAACTGTAATATTAAATAAAATTATAAAAGTAGACCTATTTAGACCTCATTGAGAAGGTAAAATGTAAACAAAGACAAGATGCTGTGGGAGTTGGTCCTGCAGACACCTAGGTCGGACATTCCAGCTGGGATGAGCCTCTAGTTCAAAAACCAAGGTAGAAGGATGTCTGCTGCTGTCCAAGGACTATCAAGAGATCTGGATTCTGTAATGGGGTGATGTGAATGGGGTTTAGGAAGAGATAGGGTCAGAAGTGATAGACAGATAATCATATTTTAGCTATTACTCCTCTCTTTTGAACTACTTCAGGACATTCCCTTTTTAAGTTGCATGGTAAGAATATAAAAGGCAGTTTAGTAGACAGATTAATGATTCAATTAGCTTACTATAACCAGAGAATAAATTTTCAGATGTTTAACCATGCCACATCCCACACATTAAGTACTAATCCTGCCATATCTGTTTAAATTCACAGTTAGACTGATGTTTACTACCATGAGAGAATTCTAAAGCAATCCGCCTTTCATTAATTGACAGTATTTAGGGTTACTTGTTTTCTGAAACTGTGTCTTTAACTTCCTATTTAAGAATTCAATTAACAAATGGAGGTTTTCAGAAATAATACTGTATAAAGTTTTAGCAGAGGTTATATGTTGTTGATTTGTCTCATATCTGAAATGGAAGGCTATCATTTCCATAAATGACCACCAATCTACGAACACCAGAAACACTGGGGATACCCCATTTTTAGGGCAAACTTCATTGTATCTAAGTTTATAAAATATGAGGACCGGAGTCCCTGGAGCAGAAGAAATTTAACTCATGTGCTATACCAAGATGAGCACCGCTAGGAAACTGGAGGCATGGCACAGTGCTCTACTTGTTTAATATTTTAGTTAGCCCAGAGCAACGATAATCACAGACAAACTCTATGAAATGTTATTTGTGCCCATATAGTTACATTAATTTTCTTTTAATCTTTGTCTGCCCCAGGAAATATTTCAATTGAATTTTACATTTCTTTCCAAGAAATCAGGAACCCTGGAAACCAATCTCATTTATTTTAATTTTTTTTTCACAGTTATTGCTAAAACCTAAATGAATTCAGAACCAAAAATTTATCTTGGATATACTTCTTCAATATGTAAAAATGACACGGTTCAAGTGAACTTTAATACAATTCCAGACTTAGGTTGATTCATCTAATGGGTTACTCAGTCATTCATTTTTTAAACGTATATTTATTTAATTCGTAATTTAATTCATTTCAATACACATAAAACATAAAGTGATAGTTGTGGAGGTAGTATGTGTCATGGTTGCAAAAAAACCTCTATAATCACATATTCTGGGTTCAGTACTAAATTCTACCTCCTTCTAGCTGTGTATTCTTAGACAAGTTAATTAACCTCTCTGCCTGAATTGTTCTCGGACAAAAGTGGGAATTAATAACGGCAGTTACAACATAGTATTATTGTGAAGAATAAATTATTGCGAAGAATAGAAAAGGTCATGTGAAGTGCTTAGCACTAAAGTGCCTGTTTTCTAGTAAGAATTCAATACATGTTTACTATTTTTCTTAAATGCATATGTGTACATTTAAAAATGTCCTGTGGTATAGTTACATTATTACTTAGGAAGAAATATGGAATGATTTTCCATTTCTAAAATGTCAGAACTTTAGCAATGAAGAATGGTAAAGTCCCTGAAAATAATGACATATCTTGGTTTTTGAAAAGGGAGATGAGAAGCAATTCAAAACTGCCAGTGAAGGGATTACAGATATCATGGTATAAAGTTTCAAAGAGGACTAGAATGACTAACTTTGAAAGGAAAACAAAGTTTAACACATTTTGACACTTGCTTATTTTTAGTCTTTGGATAGATTTTAGCCCATTTATCAGATAACTCTGCAAAATTTCAAAAAGGTGCACTACAAATCTCTGACTTAAAATTTCAATGCAGGATACAAAAAAAAAATGTTTCCAATATAAGGGTTAAAGAAAGGATAAGGGAATTACAAAGTATTTCTAAACTTCGTTCATTAACTTTAGAGGATGACTGGACATTATATGCAAGAGTGGATTCTCACAGTTTTTAAGTAGGTTCAGCAGCTACTGAAAGTTTCTGAATTTCTAAGTCTATTCTGCAAACCTATAACTAACAAGTCACAAATCTCAATACTATCCCTTACAAAGTGAATCCAAAATAAGGCTAAGGTTAGAAATCTATTATACAATGTAAGTTTTTTATTAGCAATGAAATTGAAACTTGACACTGAATTTCAAATCCGTGCAGTGAGCTGATAGATGAAAAAGCAGATATCCAAATTAAGAAAACCAGAATTTAGGAACTAGATATGGTTGACAACAGGTGTATCAAGTTGTGTTCACATTCACTAGAGTTTCTTCCTGAGTAGATTCATCAGTCTCACTGAGAAACCCTACAAGATGGAAAGATGCATAGAGCAAGAACCTATAAGAGAACCAATCTGCCTGATTTAAAACAGCGCGTATAGTAGATTTTAAAGTTCAGCAGAGATCATCCAGTACACTCTTATATCTTCCACCCACACATCATTTTTGGTGGGTAAACCGAAATCTACAATCAGCATTGTCCTCATCTTCCAAAGTGTGATTTTCTCCTTAAAATGATGTCCCTGTTTAAGTAGAGATTTAATGGTAGAAGCCCGAGAGGCCAGAAGTGTTTTATTCCCACTCCTGTCCTTCTTTGCAGCCCTATACCACAGCTGCAAAATGAAGCTAACAATAGCAAGAACTAAGGTGGCACATCTTATTTTGTCTAAAGAAACCTCTCCAGGGGCACCTGGGTGGCTTAGTGGTTGAACGTCTGCCTTTGGCTCAAGTTGTGATTCCAGGGTCCTGGGATCAAGTCCCAAATCAGGATCCCCACATGGAGCCCCAAATCAGGATCCCCACATGGAGCCTGCTTCTCCCTCTGCCCATGTCTCTGACTCTCTCTCTGTGTCTCTCATGAATAAAATAAAATCTTTAAAAAAAAAGAAAAGAAAAAAGAAATCAATCCAAAAACAGAACAGAACAACTAAAAGATCATTTTAGCTCAAGGTGGGAAAAACGATTTGGCTATAATATATAATTAGATTAGTGTAAGAATTGAATTACTCAGGTAAAACACTTAGAGCAGTGCTTGGCACATAGAGAACACCCCTCAAATACTAATTATTTTTATAACTGTACTAATGGTCTTTTGTTTAGATGATATCAAAAAGCAATAACATCTTAAGTTGCTGATAAAAATTAGTATTTATTAGGGTTAACTATGGACTAGGCACAGAGCTGTGTTTTATTCCTATTTCTATTCCTACAATTTCTAATCCTATTTCTATATTCCTACAAATTTTCTCAGTTGTATGGCTATTGAACCTGAGACATAAAATGGTTAAGAAATGCTCCAGAAGTTATATAGCTTTTAAGACAATGATTTATAATAGAGCTACTGAAACAATTTGGTAAAAGAAAGATAGTCCTGGATTCAGGACCTGCTGACCTGCTCAGAGCCCTGAATCTGCCATTTATCAGTTAAGTTCCCTGCTGCAAACTCCTTCATTTGTCAAATGAAGATGTTGAACTACAAGTTATTTGAAGTTCTTTATAGCTATTTTTTGTGCCTTCATACCTGAGGCTAGATGTTAAAACTTAGTTATTTGTAACATTTTATAAATTAATTTTTTTATCTAGTTAAATCATAACTGCTTTTTTCTACATTTAAGAAAAATTATCACAATGAAATCTTTACAATACTAGAAAGGAAATATTCATTCCATCTCTTTATTCCATATTGGAAAAACAAATCAACTAAATTGAAGGATGTTGGATACTTTATTTCTGACTTTTTGCTTATAAGAAGCAGGGAAAATCTTTATGACATGAAAAATTTGGGACGAGTTTGTAATCACTATAAAGGAGAATATCTCCCCACTATATATACTTTAGACAGAGATGAACTCATAGCACAGTTACTGGGATATTCATGCAGACATCTGAATGCTGTTCTGCAGGAAAAAAATTGGCAGGAAATTCTATTTTATTTTATTTTTTAGTTAATAGATTTTCCAGCTTGATGCCTTATTAAACTATCTTATTTTAGAACACTGTAGAACATTTGCTTTTGTTCTTTTTCTACATACAATGTATAACATTTTGGTTTGATCTCATGTGCTTAATTTTATTTATTTATTTATTTATTTATTTATTTATTTATTTATTTATTTATATTGAAGTTCGATTTGCCAACATATAGAATAACACCCAGTGCTCATCCCATCAAGTGCCCCCCTCAGTGTCCGTCACCCAGTCACCCCATCCCCTTCCCACCTCCCCTTCCACTACCCTTTGCTCATTTCCCAGAGTTAGGAGTCTCTCATGTTTTGTCACCCTCACTAATTTGTGCTTAATTTTTATCAACGCAAAGAATTTATAGTCTCTAGTGAGAAAATATGTATAGTGAGAGAAATACATTTTGCTCATCCATATTGGCCAGAGTATTTTTAAATATGATTTTCTCGTGATGTGTTGAATAAATGTTATACCTGAACTGTTTAAGAATAATGAAGTGGGTTTTTGTATCAATGAAAATTTTGTAAATCTTGATTTTAAAAGTCAACCAGTATATATTTGTATATATATATATAAGTACTTTTACTGTTCTTATCACTTCAGGTCTTCCTGAGAGCAAGGTTATCTCAGTGAATAGAATTAAAACATTCATTTTTTATGAATTATTTCAATATATATTTTAGTGGAGATTACACAAAATATGAAAATGCCGAGTATTTTTTCATTTAAAAATGTGAAAATTGTGTGGTATATAGCCAAATGAACACAAAGGAGGAGTTTGAGTTCCTTGAGATTAATATTTCTTTTGAATGTAATTCCTCTTAAATGTTATTGCCTAACTAGTTAGGAGAATGTTATGGTCTGATCTTCCAAAGCATTGACCAAGGGATCCCTGGGTGGCGCAGCGGTTTGGCGCCTGCCTTTGGCCCAGGGCGCGATCCTGGAGACCCGGGATCGAATCCCACATCGGGCTCCCAGTGCATGGAGCCTGCTTCTCCCTCTGCCTGTGTCTCTGCCTCTCTCTCTTTCTCTCTCTGTGACTATCATAAATAAATAAAAAATAAATAAATAAATAAAAACAAAGCATTGACCAAGTTACTAACAGTAAGAGTCAGCAAAAATCAAGATTGATGTAATTTTCCTAGTAAAAGCTAGAAGTTACAGTTTGTACTTCCCCTACCTGACTTTCTGAGCTAAAGGCTTACTTAGTCTTACTTTGGTACTCAGACTAATTTCTATCATCCCTTAGAGCTTCACATCCCCCAGATCATACCTCAAGACTTCTTAGCAAATCTCATTATGACCCAGATCATTTGACATCTCCAATGAAACACAATCTTGCCTGAGGCCCTGTTCATATGAGGAGAATTCTTTTAGATCATTATTCCTTGCCCATATGGCTGCCAAATTCTTGGCATCAAATACTCTCAGTTCTTCAATCTTAAGACTGATCTTTCAATAATTCAGCGCTTAAATTATGACCAGCTTTTTACAGAGTTTATACAGTATACTATACCTATGTTGGCAAACTTCCCCTCCAGCCCCTATTCCATCCAAACTGGTATGCTTTTTCTTAAAGTTCTGACCTGACACAGGCTCCTCTCAGTCACTACATTGCCTTGAAGACTCCCCATGACTCCTGTAGGAGTTCTATGTTATGATAAATTTATGTTCTTTTTAATATATATATTTTTTAAATTTTTATTTATTTATGATAGGCACACAGTGAGAGAGAGAGAGAGAGGCAGAGACACAGGCAGAGGGAGAAGCAGGCTCCATGCACCGGGAGCCCGACGTGGGATTCGATCCCGGGTCTCCAGGATCGTGCCCTGGGCCAAAGGCAGGCACCAAACCGCTGTGCCACCCAGGGATCCCTAAATTTATGTTCTTTTTAAAAAGATTTTGTTTATTTGATAGAGAATGAGTACAACTAGGGGGAGGGGCAGAGAGAGAAGGAGAAGCAGGCTCCTTGCTGTTCAAGGAGTCAGATACAGGGCTTGATGCCAGGATCCTGGGATCATGACCTGACCCAAAGACAGATGCCCAACCAAATGAGCCACCTAAGCACCCCTAAATTCGTGTTCTTAAGTATGGAACACATTAAACATTTTGACTGCTATGAATTTAAAGAAACGTGATTAAGGATGGATGGATGAACTTGTTATCTAGGCTCTTAAAATACTGGATTAAGTTTGCTTTTTTTGTACACACTAGCTCTATATTCAGATCATATTATTTAAATTTTATAAGCTTTGATTTTCTCCTTAAAAAAAAAAGTAAGTTTACAATGCATACCTTGACTTCTGCTTCTATTAATGAAAGAGTAATGACTATATGACTTGCCTTCTTGCCGTAATGGTTAGAAAATTAGACAAAATATATAATACAGTTCTCAAAATTAAAAACATAGAGATACACTGTAATACCTGAGAGAAGGGAAACCAAACAAGACCACCTACAATATCTGGATTTCTGCCTGGAGGCAATGTTGGATGATGGTGCATGGACAGACAGCCTGGAGAGAACTCAGGGTCTTTACCTTTGTAGTTGAGGCAAATATCTGAGTTTGGAGAGACAAAGACAACTAGAATTTGTGGGGCAGATTACTACAAAGGAGGAAAATACACAGAGAAAGAACTCTAGAAATCTGTATCAGTGTAACCCTAAGAATTTTGTTTGAGTAGTGATCTTTACAAGCGTAGAATGACACTTTACAAGGCCAAGTGTTGAACAATGGCCAAAAGGAATAATTGAAGAACTTCAAGTAAATGAATTCCTAGAGCTTTCACAGTTCTGGAAATCTTCATGGGATATTCAGTAGAGAGCACAAAGTGTTAAGCTCTATTTAGTAATAGAGATGAATCACTCCAACCACTTCTTGAGACCCATACTAAAATCTTTTTAAAAACAAACATCAGAAGGTCAATTAGACTCACAAGTAATTAGCCATCGTCCAGAATCAATTTTAACTCCTTCTAAAGTAATAAAACCTACCACTAAACAAATTAAAGATCATAATGTCTGGCAACCAATAAAAAAAGTCACCGGACATGAGAAGAAATAGGAAAATATGACTCATAATCAGCAGAAAGTTGGATCAACAGAAGCCTACTTGGAAATGATAGATGGAATTAGCGACAAGAAGTTCAAAGTACTAGTAAAAATATAAATATGAGGCTATCTGGGTGGCTCAGTCAGTTAAGCCTCCAACTGTTCAGTTGGAGCTCAGCTTAGGTCCAGGGCTCAAGTGGCTCAGGGCCAGCATAGAGTCTGCTTGAGGTTCTTTTTATTCCTCTGCCCCCCCCTTCCCCTCATTGGTGTGTATGTTCTTGCTCTGTCTCACAAAATAAATAAAATATTTAAAAATATGTATAAGTATGTTGACGACTTAGATATGAATATAATGAGACAAAAATATATTCAAATTGAACCTCCAGAGATGAAAATCAATATACCTGAAATAAAAATTCACTAAATGAAATAAATAGGAAACCAGACAGAAGATGATATTAATGAACTTAAAGGTGAGTGACAGAAAATACACAAAATGAGGCTGTCAGAGTCTCAAGAGGAGAGAAAGACTTTACAATAGTAAAGTGTGGGCGGCTTATGAAACAGTAACAAGCCATTCAACACTGAGAGTACCAGAACTGGATGGCAGGAAGTGAAAAATCCTGAACGCAATAGTTACCTCAAAAGGTTGTCATGAATACCAAGGGAGAACAGGTGTGCAGAGAACGTTTTTTTACTTGCTCTTAGGCAGTATGAACATTCTCATTTTTTATTGTTCATAAATACGTTCCAGATATTTTGCATTCTTCAAATAAAAGGTACAAGACAGGGACAGTTTGTTCAAATTGGTCTTGTATTTAGACACATTATATATATAATAATGATAATAAAAATTAGAATAAAAAGGAGACGCCTGGGTGGCTAGGGGTTGGGCATCTGCCTTCCGCTTGGGGTGTGATTCCACGTCCAGGATCAAGTCCCACATCAGGCTTCCTGAATGGAGCCTGCTTCTCCCTCTGCCTGCGTCTCTGCCTCTCTGTGTCTCTTGTGAATAAATAAATAAAATCTTTAAAAACATATTAGAATAAGAAGACGAAGATGCAGAAAAAGATAATGATTATTTTAGGATATACTATACTTGGTCCTATCTTTAAGTGCTGTACGGTATTACTCATTCAATCTTCATAGAAACCATATGGTATGGCCACTATATTATTATTTTCAAGTATAAAAAATGAAGTTGAGAGATATTATGTAATTTGTTAGCATACAGGAAAAGGTGGTAAACCAGATATTTAAACCCATATCAGTCTGAATTCAAACATTAAACTGTTTCCTATATTCTAAAAGTTATGAGCATGAATGCCTCTTTAGAATTTATTTTTAACCTACACTACCAGGTTTAAGAGTGTTATGATATTTTGTTTTATATCATTTTCTATATGAACTTTAGGCTTTTCAAAATGTATTCTGTAAATGTTAGGTGATTTTCTATACTCAAACATCAGGCTGTCATTTATTTACAAGAATAACTGGTTTGCCAAATTGAGTCTTGGGCTTTTTCTAGAATCAACAGAATAATAGCCTGTTTTTATATTTTACAAATAATAGTCTGGTTTTACAAATAGTCTATTTTACACAAATATTTAACATTTGTGTTAATATGTGCCTGTCTGAACAATTCAAGAAATGAGGTTTATAGATGAAGAGATAAAATTTGAAAACTTCTTATAAACTTTGTAAACATAAATGCTGTCACCAAATGAAAAGATACCCTTAATGAGTCAGGTAAATGTGCTGTTTAACAAAATCACAAAACAGCAGTGTTTCTTTAATTCCAAAATATAAAACTAGAAATGCAATATTTAAGTATAGCATACCTTTCTTGTAGGCCCATTTTCTCACCAATTGGTTTAGTGATAATGTAGAATATACAGTTGGGCTTATGTGCTCTTCAGTTTTTATCAGAAATAGAGAAATATCTTGACCTAATCAAATTCTTAATGATAATTATAAAATTGTTAAAACCATGTTTTCTAAAGCTGTGTCAAATTATTTAGAGGAATGCGGAAAATAAGTATGATAAAGATAAATCCCAATGTTTATTTGAACTTTTTTCAGTTTTCCCCTGATAGTGTTTCTAAAAGAAAGGGAAAAAAATGAAATGTAGATATAGACTTAATTATGTGAGTCTTCATTTATGTCTGTCTTTGGTATTTTAAATTTTTACTCTCAATTTTCAAAAACTCTATCCAAAATCCTCTTCTTTGAACACTTTACTAAGTATTCCAGTTAATCCACCCATCTTTCTTAGACCTCCCAAGGAGATACTTTTCAAACTATTACATTCATATGGATTACCTGGAAAGTATGTTAAAATGTGTATTCTTACTCAGTGTGTCCTGGGTAGAGTCTGACAGTCTGCATTTTTAAAAATAATAAGTGATTTTTTTGTATTAAGGTAAAATTGACATGTAACATTAATTTCAAATGTACAACATAATGATTCCAATATTTGTGTATATCATAAAACAATCACAGTAAGTCTAATTGACACTCGACACCACAATTGTTTTTCCTGTGATGAGGACTTTTAAGATTTACTTTCTTACCAACTTTAAATATGCTATACAGTATTAACTATAGTCTCCATGATGTATGATAAATCTTCATGGATAGTCTGCATTTCTAATGAGTTCCCAAGGTGATATGATATATCAGGCACCGCACTATGAGTAGCCAGATTTTTAGAGTATTATATGCAGCAGGTACTGCTTTCTCAGCCTTGGAGACTGTTAGATGTGATCTTCTCTGTGGCCTCTATGTGAATGCCTATTCCCAGACTAATGAGACTCTCTCATGTTCACACAAAATGCTACTCAATGTGCTACTTCAATGTGGACAGCACCTTTTAGATTGTGATTTCACCAAGGGGCGGACAATCACTGCTAAAACAAATGCTTTACACTTTATTTTTATGTGCGATCTTAGGATTTAGCAAGAAATACATTGGCACCACATTTGAAGTCTTACTCAGAAGTAGATTTTGGCACATGTGTGAGTAGTCATCTAGATAAAAATCTTTTTTAAGCAAATTATTTTACTTCAAAATGTTTGCACTAATACTAATTATTAGTTACTTCTTTGCCAACAATGAAATATTTTGCTTTTTCTTCTTTCAGGGTTTGAACCTGAAAAGACTGGAGTCAGTACAAGGAGGGAGAGAGGTAAGAAAGTCTAAAGGAGAAGGAAGAAGAGAAAGTGCCTTACCATGTTGCAGTGATGTGGTTGGTGAGTGGTGGTGGATGATAATGATGATGATGATGATGATGGCGATGGAGATAAGAATGTGTGGAGAGGAATTTTGCGGACATAAATACCATTCATTCTGGTCAAAGCACATTTTGCACATTTATGTAAATGTATTATTTGTGCTTGTTTTTCTGAAACTAAAGAAATATTGTTTCTCTGGCTAGGTAAGGACTGTTTCTGTTAAAATGGATTTTTGCAGTAGCAGACCCTCTAAATGGTGTAACAAAGACCTTTTAAACAAATATTACAGGGCAATATTTAAAATGCTTTACTGAGAAATTAGCAAAGTTCTAACAATACAAACCATTCATGACATTTGGGATTCTTCACTCTCCTACCCAAGGTCACTGAAATATGCTAGGAAGTTGGCATGCATTACTAGATAGTGTAAAGTTGCTTTGGTAAGACTAGCAATTTTAAAAGTTTCTTTAATTATTGTTCATCCCAGATGCTTCATAAAGAGAACTTTAAATAGTATCAGACATAATACCATATCATGCACATTATATATATATAATATATAATATATATATAATGATTTTTTTAATTCTAACTGAACGAGCAGACTTAACTTCAATTAAAATCTTTTCATGTAAAATGTATAAATGTTGTGCTTTGTGATTTGGGTTGTTGGGGTGGGGGAGAGTGTAGTAATTAATTCTGTAAATCAGTATTTTCTTGTTGCCCAAAAGGTAAGTTTATTTTTAAGTGATATTTATTTAATAATTTTTTAAAGATTTTTTAAATTTACTTATTCATGAGAGACACACACAGAGAGAGACAGAGGCACAGGCAGAGGGAGAAGCAGGCTCCATGCAGGGAGCCTGACGTGGGACTCGATCCCGGGTCTCCAGGATCACACCCTAGGCTGAAGACAGGCGCTAAACTGCTGAGCCACCCGGGCTGCCCTATTTAATAATTTTTTGGCAAAAAAAAAGTGAAGCTATTTTGTCTTACAAAATGAGACTATAAATATTACTCTCTCCCCATCTGTGACCTCTCTTTCTATAAAAAGAGATTTCTTCTGTATTGTGTTACAAAGTATTTTTCCCCTTCTTTCTTTGCTGTTTTAATTTCCACTTGTGTGTTCTTAGTATTTGACATTTTAGATCCTGGTAAACTTGTTATTTAGGGCCTCTTTCCTATTTATCTGCTATTTCCACTCAGGATAATCTATTTCTTTTGAGGGGCATATAATAATTGGTTTACATTGGAAGAAGAGCTGGAGAAAGTGAAATATAGTCCGTCTTTAGATATTTTTTTATGTTGTGGGAAGCAAGGTAATAAGGATATGGTCATTTGTAAAGAGAGAGTTGTGGGGTGGGGTGGGGTGGGGTGGGGGGAGTATGTACTGTGTAAGGAAGACCTCAGAACCATTTAGTTTTGGAAGGGTAACTACTTTCATCCAGACATGATCAAAATGAAATTACTTAAAGAACTTAACTCATCACCTCCTAAGTGGAAAATTCACACCCAAGCAGTACTGCCAGAATTTCTCTCTGCTGATTCTGTGCCTCTAAGGAAATAGAATTTGGAGTCACCCAGTTTCTCCCTGTTGTCTCCTAGTCCAATAGTAACAATGTGTCCAAAGAAGGCAAACTTAAATCCATACACCCATATAATGGCCTTGCTAAATGGTAGCCAAATTCTTCATTTCTTTTATGAAGCTTTTGTGATTTTTTATGTTATTTTAAAAAGCCAAATGACTGCTTTTTATTGGAAAGAGTTACTGTTAAATTTTATTGCTTTTTCTTTTCATTTTCTCTGATTTTATTTTTATTAGAAATACACTTGTGGGAGGGGAACATGCTGATAATGTGTTTTAAATTATTATTTTTTTCTTAAAATGATTTTATGATTTGCGTGAAGGTCAGATTTTTAATGACCTACAGTTTAAAATATACATCTGCATAGAGGGGGCAACATGATTTGGATCTCTCCCTGAGGTCAGTGGAGTGATTGTGAAGAAGGTAAGTTCATTAGATCAGTGGTAGCTCAGTATTCTCTTTGGCACTTGACACTACCAATCCAGAATATAAACTAAATGGTGACTATTAAAATTCAAAACAACCACTTCACTTGATCTCTGTGCAACACTGGATTACCTGGGCATACTTCTATTTAACCTAACACTCACCTTAGTTTTCCCCATGTTTATAAAGCCTAATGTATTCTATGGTAAGAGATTTTGGAAGAGTATCAGACAATTAGGTGAAATATGTTGTGAAAACTCCTCTGGCAAGTCTCAGTGGTAGATGATCTATAAACAAAGAGTGCAATGACTCCTATAAGCCTCCTGATCTCTCTTGCTTACAATATGTCACATATCTTTCTGATTCCTATTTACTGTGTTCTATTATGTGTGCTTTACAACAATGTATAGTATACTTCAGATTATGTTAATTTGATATGTGTGGATTTAGAAAATTCTTACTCAAAGCCTGCTCTTAGAATTCCTTATCCTAACGCTACTGTGATTGATGAAGATTTAATAGCAATGATTACTTCTTTTTTTTAATTTTTTTTTAGCAATGATTACTTCTTAAAATGAATTAATTTGTCTTAGTTTAAATGATAGATATTCCCACTAGGTGTTGATGGATATAATACTGAGGACCTATTACCGAATATTTGTAAGAAGGTTTAAGATGGGTTGTTTAAATTGTTCTATTTACTTTTTTGAGATAATGACAACGGTTAGAGCATGCATGGGAAATTAAAGCAGGCGGTAATATCCTATTTAGCTAAGTGGTAAATACTATTAAAAAGCTAATCGCTAGACAGAAAGGCCACATTTAAACATTACATGCTGTTTAAAAATATAAATTAAGAAGTGATTAAGATATAAACCACTTTTCTGAAGGAAATAGAGATGGGCAGCACCTAAATAACTTGTATTATTGTGAAATATTTGAAAATAGATGTTAGTTGAATTAAAAATTTACATGGATATTTTTGCACAGTTACACATGCACACTGTATATAAATTGAGGGCACCAATCATAATAGATGTTTAGAAAGGGTGATTAGTAGGATGTACAAAATGTGATTATTAACGGATATTTCTACCTGATAATAAATGAATTTCCTGCCTCTAATGAGATCTTGTAACTCAGAAAAACCTCAGTGAAAAGTCATTGGGTGTCACACACAGATAAATCAATGTATCTCTTTTATCAAAGAACTTTTGTTCTCCCACACAATGCTTTTGTTGTTAAATTTAGATAGAACCAAGTTACTATCAGTTTTCTTAAAAGACTGTATACCTTTGTTATTTCAAACAGTATCACATATTCCAAAGTACAGTTTATGTTAACTTATTAAAGATTTATCCGTGTGTGTGCACACATGACTGCATGCATACAAATTTTAATGGCAAATTGTCTCTACTTCTACCCTACCTCAAAAATACTCATCATCCATATTCTGTTTATCTTATATCACAAATCTAAATACACATAAGGTGACTTTATAACATGGATGAAGATAAATGATTATTATGGTTGGAAATCTAATCAGGGTAAACATGTGATTTCAGAAATTTTACTGAATGTGGTAAGCTAATATGAGAGACAATTGAACTTTTGAATTGCAACCATGTTGTTGAAAGTTACAGAGATTCCAGAACCACAGAAGGATGAAAATTAAAGCACACGTGTGAAATCTTCAAGGATCATTTTTATATAATTTACAGAGCTCATATCTCCCTAAGTGATGAACAGAATAGGCAGAGATCATGTTGCCCTTATTTATCTGGAGTTCTGAAGACGAGATTAACAATATTGATGCGCTCAAAAATTTTGAATAAACAGTTTTATATTCTTATAAGACAGATTATGAACATGCTTCTCAAACATCTGAAAGAAAATTAACACTTTAGCAGATTTCTAGAAACATTCCTTAGAAATATGACCAAAACACATTATATGGCTATTTATCCCATTTCCAGAAAAACTGCCTGTTGTGGTTTGGAAATTTTTCAGTGGATGATATTTGGCCATGATATTAAAAAATCCCACATGAGGGATTGCAATTACAAGCAGATAGATTCTATAGAAACAATGTTAGGATAAAGTAGACATTACAAATTACTATAATAGCTGATCTATGAATGTGTCATTCTCAAAAAAATCACAAGCATGTCTTGAAACCCATATGTTTTACAGTCCAAAATATTTCACTTTCTCTATTGAACTACAGTATCCCCAATTCTCTGTTTATTTGTTTTTGTTTTTGCCCAAAACCATAAGTAGAAAATTATAGATGATAGGAACTTCTAGTACTTAAGAAAACATAATTAGAGACATTAGAAAAGGTAGATTGAAAATCAAATGTTGAGTAAATGCTATTTGCCAAACCCTACTTTATATTTAAATGCATTATTTATTTAAAATAATAATTTAAGATTTTCTATTTACATAAGGTACACTTAAGCATAGGCTGTTTCTAAATAGAGTAATTATTTTATTCTTGTAAATAGTTGATTTTATGCCTTTGCTAATATAGTTGGATAGGCTTTGCGCTGTTTATCTCTTGACAAATTACATATTTCTACCAAGCTATAGGCCATTTTTAAATTTAAGACTTAAAAGGGAGAAAATTCAGAGTGAGATAAATAATACTCTAAATTTCTTTTTTTTCCCCAAAGATTTATTTGTTTATTTATTCAGAGAGAGAGGCAGAGACACAGACAGAGGGAGAAGCAGGCTCCATGCAGGAAGCCTGACATGGGACTCGATCCCGGGTCTACCAAGATCACACCCCCTGCTGCAGGCAGCGCTAAACCGCTGCGCCACCGGGGCTGCCAGATACTCTAGATTTCAAACTGATTTGTCTGCCTGAAATATTAGCACAAGCATTATTTCAAGTGTAACAAAATAAAAATCACCTTTAGTTTTTCTTTCCGTGTATAATTTAATTAGAATCATTAAGTAGATTATCTTAGGTATAGGTTATTGCTTAAGTTAGGGAAACTCAACATTACTTCTAGGTCCAACAGACCACTGGAGAGAATTGGTTTTTAGTGGAATAAAGAAGGTAAATGTGTGAGCTCTAAGGCCAGAACTAAATTTGAAGACAGTGTATTGTTCTTGGAAATAACTGCAAAGAATAGCAAAAAGTGTTGAAATGCCATTATTCTCTTAAAATCTAATATTTTATATAATATTGAAATTATAGAAGATAACTATATTTCTTCTGTAGATTTATGCACCAAAAAGCAAACCTTTACCAAGAAGCAGATCTTGATTACCAGTTATTTTAAATATTTTTTTTCTGCAAAACTCTCTTCCATTTGCATGTATTCAGAATAGACCAAATGTTTCTTTTGTTCAACTTCAGCTGTCCCATTTTGGTTGCTGTAGAGTGTGGTAGAATAAGAAATTCTTCTATATCCTCAGTGATAACACAATTTTAGGAGAGAAATATATATTGGCTAATATTGTATTATTTTGGAGGGGTATAAAAGCTGAGATGAAGATAACTCTTCTTTTTATAGCAAGAGTTATTCAATGGTTCAGTGCCAATAGTTCGTTGCTGAGATGTAACTGATTTACAATTTGATTTTGAGATGAAGAGACCTTTAGGAACTCAGTAAAAAATAAGATATTCATTTTTCCCCTTCTCAGAATTGACAGGCAATAAGGGAGGTGAAAGATCTTTGTGCTTATAAATCAATATTTAACTGAAAGAATTACATGGGACCATAATAATTATTCCTTTTTCAAAAGGTAGTTGAGAAAATAAAATGAATTAATATGTACACGGTGCCTGCCACATAGGAAGCACCCAATATATGGCAAATATTACTATTATTATCTTTCATATTATCTAATCTTCCCTCCATTTTTTCTTGTCAGAGGCAGTGTCATATTGTTGAAAGATTTTACTCTCTACGTGAACTAGCCTAGTCTACAGGAAGCAAAGATATTCAAGGCTTAGCCTGACATTTACAGGATTTCACATTCTAAATTGGTTCTGAGATGACAAATTCCAAATAGGACAACAGTTTGGATTCCAAATTCCAATTGGAATCAATTGTTTAATCTCAGAAATTCTTTTTTTTTGAACCACAAAAATTCTTAATTTCATATTTTATATCATAGATTAGAGAAAAATGGATTTACCTTTTCATTTAGCATTGCTTGTAGGGAGCAATACATAAGGCCTGTAAGTTTTATAAGCTATTTTTCATACCTTCTCTATTTTCTGAGTAACCTTCAAATTAGATTTTGAAGATCTTTTCTATGCTTATAGACTGTTGACATTACAAGAGATTATCCAAAAGAAACCCACTGATTAAGCATAACTATTAGATCCACTTCAGTAAGAAAGAAAATATCCTTCATAGTATCTCAGATGAGGAGAAAAATCCAAAAGAGGTATACAACATTTATTATTATCACTTTCCTTTGGAAATATTTGAGTATCTAGATTAGATATTCCTCAAGTATGTACATAGTGACTAAAAACATTTCCCAAAAGAAGCAGGAAAAAAAAGGGGGGGGGAGGGAGAGCAGTGAGAGGAAGGAGTGCTTCAGCAGGCATGAAATCGTCACCATGGAAGGATAAAGGAGACTTTACATATAGGAAACCCATTGCACATGTACACAGAAAGCCATGATAAAGAATAGTTACGACAAGTTTGAACAATAATTTGAATCCTAGTGAATTCCATGAAGCAAAAATCCATCATGTTCTTGACAAAGTTTCCCAAAATTGACCCTGTTAATTTCAGATTGTGCTGGATGGAATTATGCCAATTAGAGACATATACATGAGTTAAAATATCAAGTAATCAGGAATTTGTCCTAAGCCCAGGTAGGGAACCTAATAAACCTTCTAACTAAGCAAATTTAAACTAATTAGAACCAACAAAGACAAAGCTGAAGAAGGTCCTTATAAAATTTGGAAAGGATACTCAAGAGTTTTGTGTAAAGGAAAGCAGTGTGTCAAAACCTTCTAAACTCCTGAGTTCTTTTTTTTTTTTTCCTTTTTTTTTTTTTTTTTAGCTAGGCCTCTTTTTATTGGCTCACAATGGAAAGTCATGAAAACAAACCACAGGCAGTGTTGTAAATACAAGAGCTAGTGCTTTTATCTAGGCTAGAACTTTTCAAATTTGATTAGCTGACCAAGAGGTTACTAAAAAAGCATTTTCATTTAAAGGAGGCAGAAACTCTGTGTTTGGGAGGTTGACAAAAAGAACCTAAAGGTTACAACCAAGGCAAGGCTTACCTCACTGTTGCTCTCAGACTTCAATGGTGTCAGAGGATCATGTTTCAAGTAGAGGCGCTCAAGTCAGGTTGCACTGGAATTTCAAAGAGACCTTTATTGTATCTCTATAATTTCTGACTATTGACCTACCAAACCACCACAAAGTAATGAATCTATTTTTTTTTTAATTTTTATTTATGATAGTCACAGAGAGAGAGAGGCAGAGACACAGGCAGAGGGAGAAGCAGGCTCCATGCGCCGGGAGCCCGATGTGGGATTCGATCCCGGGTCTCCAGGATCGCGCCCTGGGCCAAAGGCAGGCGCCAAACTGCTGCGCCACCCAGGGACCCCCTGAATCTATTGATCAAGAAAAACTGTTAGATCTCCTGCAATTAAAAAGAATACTACAGGGGTGCCGGGGTGGCTCAGTCAAATGGCTGCCTTCAGCTCAGGTCATGGTCTCAGGGTCCTGGGATTGAGCCCTGAGACAGGCTCCCTGCTCAGTGAGGAGTCTGCTTCTCCCTCTCCCCCTGCTTATGCTCTCTCTCTCTCTCTCTTTGTCAAATAAATAAAATCTTTAAAAAAAAAAAGAACACTACATTGACAAAGTTTTAGTAGGTCTCTAAATAAGGAAATTAGGAGGTTATGGAAGATGGGGAATGTGGAGGATATTTAATCAAGTGATAAGGTCCAGGCAGGATGATTTAAAGACAAGTCTTATAGAGTAGTGTAATAGATAGAAACCAGGCAGAGTTTATGACATGATATCTTTGTATCCGTGTGCACAAAAGGTAAAATAAATGAAGGTTCTGACTTCAGGATTCATAAATACAACATATTGTCTTTGTTAAATGCAGCATATTTTCTTTGTTTATAAATTTGTTTTCAAAAATATTTGCCTATTTGTAAAGATTTATAATTTTAAAGTGGTTTTTACAAAGCGATGAGGACTAAGAAAGTTATAGCACAAGGAATTTGACTTTCTAATTAATATAAATTTATATATCTTTTTGTAAGAAACATACTGTTTTTAGAATCAGTAAAGCCCTGGGGATGTCTTGAGTTGAAAAAATAAAAACAAACTATAGTTTGTTTGTTTTTTTTTCCATGCCTTATATATTTTTTGAAAGTATATTCTTAAGCTCCGGGATTTGTTGTTGTTTTTTTTTTTTTTTTTTTTTTTTTTTTTTTGCATTGTTGGTTTTATTTTGTATGCAAGTGAATGTGCAGTTATTTCTTGACCTTTACTTATGTCAATTGATACAAAAGAAATATTCTGTTACAAATGGTCCAATTAAATCAATCTGCTTTCATCAGGGAAGTATTTATTCATATATAAATGAAGAGATCTCTTTTGATTCCTTTCTTAATTTCAAATAGAAGGCAATTGCCACCTCAAAAATACACAGAAGAAAATAAATGTTTTTATTTTTATAATTAATCATAACTTCATAAAAGAATATATTTTCTGTTTTGATTTATATTTTCATGTAAAGCAAATAATCCTCATATAAATGTTTAATTGTTTTTGCTAATGTATTAAGATCCTGTAAACCTATAAAAACCCACTGCTTCTCTTTTCTGGGGAACTTCATGGCTGTCCTTTTCTCTACTTGGAAGTAGATCCCTAAATCTCTTTCCATCTTTTGGTCATCCCTTCAGTGAAGACAGTTATTTGACATTATATCTACTTTCTGATTATATTGTGTGCTGAAATCAGTCACTTTAACACAGTTCTCTGGACATTGATACTCAGCTTAATGGAATGGAGCACTCCTGATCAGTTCTTTTGCTATTCTTTAATTATATCTCAGGACCTCCTTCAGTCCCTAATCAGTGATCATCACATTGTTATTTACTATGTAATCTAAAATTTTTAAGTAAGATTAAGTAATAACAGAATAATATATTTAGGATTCTTTAGCTTCTAAGAAATATTGTACTGTCAAATATTATATGAACAATTGTCTTAATTATATTAAAAACGTAAAGATTAGAGAATTTCAGACTCATGCAAATAACAGTTGTGTTCAAAATAATACTTTTAAGTACAAGTGCTATGACATACTCTATTAGTTTGCTAAAGCACCATAGGAAAGTAGCATAGGCTGGGTAACTTAGACAATAGAAAACTTCTCACAGATACAGATCTAGAAGTGCAAGATCAAGGTGCTGCAGATTTGGCTTCTTCTGTCTTCTCTCCTTGGTTTGCAAAAGGCATGTCTTTACATGGTCCTTATATGGTTTCTCCTTACTATTTTTTTTTTGTGTGTGTGTGTGTGTGTGTGTCCAAATTTCCTCTTATAAGGACACTAATCATACTGGTTTGGGCCAACCTGAATGGCCTCGTTTTACCTTAATTACCTCTTTAATGGCCCTATCTTCAAACAGTCACATTCTAAGGTACAAGGGGGTTAAGGCTTCAACAGATGAATTTTTTTTGGGGGGGGGGTGTGCAATTCAGCTCATTACACATACTAAAAGTAATAGAACTGTACCATCCATGTTCCTCAAAAGAGAAGCTTCATTTCTGCCTTTCACTTATTTACTCAGAAGTATCCTGATCCTGTTCTTTTCAATAACCTTGAAATTTGATTACAAATTCCAACCATCAACAATAAATAAAAAGATAGAATATCACATGTAAATAATTCCTTATCTGCAATTCTAATATTAACCCCAAATGTTTTAAAAATGGATACCGCCCAAAAAGAAGCTACAGCTCATTTCATGGCCCAAATCTGACCTTAACTAATATGAATCTACTTATAAGGTGCTTTGCCCCCCCACTTAGCATGGACATTTATATTTTGCTACAAAAATATCAGTATGTTTGTACAGTTAGTGCTCCAAACCCTATTGCTGCCTTGAAAAAGATATTACTAATCTTAATAAACAGCTTTTGATTAAATGAAAGAGGTGACAGCCATGTTGAAAAAGGTCAAGTTGGCAACAAGAAAAGGAATGTGTAAACCATTTAAAAGAACAATGAGTTGCTGCCTGGAGAACATAGTAACTTTAGTATTCATTCCTGAAGAATGGAGTAATTCATAGATGCTTTAGAATAGAACTCAGACAATTTGACATCAAAGAAAACAGCAAACAACTTAGATATTAATGGAGCTTCAGTAGAATCACAAAATAATTTTTAAGAATTTTACATATGTTTTGTAGATAAAGACATCTATGGCACAGACATAAATTTTCCCTAAACAAGAAATGACTAGGGGCATCTGGGTGACTCAGTGGTTGAGCATCTGCCTTTGGCTCAGGTCATGATCTCAGGGTCCTGGGATTTAGTCCCACATCGGTTCCCCGAGGGGAGCCTGCTTCTCCCTCTGCCTGTGTCTCTGCCTCTCTCTCTGTGTGTGTTTCTCATGAATAAATAAATAAAATCTTTTTTTAAAAAAAGAAATAACTATATAATAAAGAGGCAGTGTAGGAAAGTAGGCTTTTTAGAGAACATATATTTTAGTCCTTCCATTATCAGTTCTGCGCTTTGCTCAGCAATGTGATATTGAGCAACTTGCATAACCTTTCTGTACCTCAGTTTCTTCATTTTAAAATTAAAATTTATAGCTGTAACTTACCTCAAAGAATGCTCATGCATAAAGAAAATGAGGCTGCAATATGAAAAATAATGAACTCATTCTCTGGTGCCAATAAAAATAACCAATATGGAAGTTTTTCTAATACTGTTACTGTTGGTTATTATCACTATACTTTGAATTAGCAAAGACAGTAGACATTCCACTCTCTGAGTATAAAGCCACTTACTCAACACCACATCTTAGATGGAATGTTACCTACTCAAGGAAAAACTTCTCAGGGATTCCTACTTGTAAAAGTCGTACTTGATGCATAGTTCTATTATGTTATTATGTTTATCATATTATATTGTGACTCTTTTTATATGTCTCTCCACCAGGCTCTTGGGTAGACAGAATATTTTTCAGCTTGCACTCATAAAACTTTGTATCATTCCTTAACAAATATTTGTAAAGTTGAATATTATTCTTTTTTAGAATCACTGAGTTGGGATTAGAAATTTCCTTTCTATATTGATCACTCATTTATTACTTTTGATTTTCATGTATTTAGTTTATATAGTTTGGCTTCATTTATAAATATTAAAGTAAAATTAATAGGTACATTTAATTTTATTTATTCGCATTATATTCTATTTAAAGAAATTGATGCTGTTAATGGTTGATCACAGTTTAGGTGAACTGGAGGTATAAAACATTGAAATTGTGAGAAAAATAAATATTTATAAGCTTCAATTGTGAGAAAAATGTTTAATATAGTTGAATTTTTTTTTAATTTGCCAAGTTCCATAATTTCAAAACTATTGATCCACGTGAGTTTTAAAGTATGTTAATGCTCTTGTATGGTTTTGGCTGATTCAGGTGTTTAAATTATCCCTTATTCTTTGTCACGATTACATTATACAAGGTCTTCAGGCACTCATCATTTTCATCTAATATGATCATCCTGAACTGTAATTCCCTTTTGTACAAATAAGGCTGATTTAGGTGCAGAGAGGATTAATGGATTGCCAAAATCAAATAATACATAAAAATTCAAACATAGATTTTGAAATGACATAGTGAAATGATATTTAAACTAATATGTAATAATTAAGGAAGGATACTTTGTAAAATAACACATGAAGTGATATATGAATGTGAAGACCAAGAGATGGAGATTACCATATAGAAAACATTAATCTTGGGGCAATAACATTAATTGACAGAATATATATTTAAAAATAATTTTTACTAACATGATAAGAGACTAAAAAGTAAGGGAAGAATTTGAACTTTAAAAATAAAATAGTTTATATATATATTTAGGGAGCCATAAGTTTGTAGGTATTTAACTGACAAACTAGCATGAATAATTCTTTTTCAGTCTGACAATCCTGCAAGGATAGAGTTAATACCCTAAATTCGTGAGGTAGTCTGTAATAGAAAAAATATTAAATCTGCTGAGCTCTTTTCCCAGAAAATCATTGAAGCAGGAACCACATGTATCAGGATAGAGGAAAAAAATAGAGAAAAAAGATGACAATTAAAAATAAAAACAAAAAATGGAAAGAGCACTAGATGGCCAGATTTAATGGGATAAGTAGAGAAGCTGTACATTTTCTATGCAGTCAAATAAAATTTCCCCTCAACCTAGGAAGGACTACACTCACAGCATGAACCAGAGTTCTCAGTTATGAAAGGAAATTTCAAATACAACTTATGTCATAAAACTGTGGGGAAAGAACTTTATAACTGTGCTTTTAAGCCTTAAGGTGAGCTTAAATGTATTTTGAAAAATTATGTTCTGATATAACTTAAATACTCCTATCACCAACCTACTTCCAAATCCATTCAGCAATCTAAACATCTGTCTATAACTTACTAAGGGATTGTTCTGAAAAAATTAAGGGTGAATCCAGTTCCTGTTTGGGGCCTATTTATTAAACTATGATGTTCCCTAAAATACTGATCCTGTCTCTTAGCCCTTCCTCTTGACACATTTTTCCTAAGTAACCACATTTATTCTGGTGGCTGTAATGTGGACTCTTTGCTGATGGTTCCTACATCTCTATCTCCAGCCCAGGTCTCTCTCCAGACCTATGTATCTATCCACTTATCGGACCTAAATATTCTTTAAGTTGTATAGATATATACAAAGACAATGAATTCATCATTATTCTTCCCTCCCCTATAATCTGGTTCTTGCTCTGTTTTCTATATCATTTAATTACATGATTTCTTGACAGTCTTCCATCCCAGGCAATATAGAACCAATCTCATTTCTTCTTCCTCTCTAATGCCCCACACCCTCAAGGTCATCATGCAGTCTCCCCTCTACTTCAGACATTTCTTTATATTTTTTTCATATCTATCCCATTTCCACTGACAGAATTTGGATCTTCATCACCTCTCAAGGGAAATACTTTAATAACCTATCAACTGGTTTTCTAGCTTCTGTGTTTTCCCATCTCCAATCTATGCTCTACACTGTTATCTGAATATAATTATGAGACTTCCTTGCTAAAGAATGTTACTGTCTTCCTGTTACACAATTTTAGGGGCTAACCTCCATGGCACATCAACCAAGATTTTAGCCTTAACTTACCATTTTGGAAATCTCTGAATCTCCAGCATTTCTTCTTCAATACAATACCATATGCAATATTAATGGTATCTCCTTTGGCAAACTGAATTGGCATCTCCTTTGGCAAACAAATTTTATGGTATATTTGCACTTTTTCTTAATGGGATGGTAGAAATAATTACTTTTTATGTAGTATAGAGAGCATGTGCCTAATCTTCTAATGCCAGAACTTCTATAAAGCAGGTGCTATGTCCCTTTCTTCTTTATAATCCCCAAAACTTAAGAGCCTAGAACACAGGAAAAATTTAATAAACATTCGCTGATGGAACTAACACCTAATATGTTGGGAGGCTCTGACTTACAAGGGTGGCCTTCTTGAGTTTTGCAAAAATTACCACTAGATGTCACTAGCACATTTCCAATAGCAATTTCTGAGGCAGGGAGACCTAACATTTACTAAGCACCTACTATGTGGCAGCCCCTTTCTAATAATTTTGTGAAGTAGATGCTTTCATCACAAATCTACAGAAACAGAAGCTTAGGAGGATGAAAAGACTATATAGCTTGTATTAGATAGAGGTGGAACTAAAAATCTACAATTGTCTAGCCATCAAAACCCATGGTTTTCTCACAGTGGCAGCCACATTGTTTCCTTTCTGATTGAGCCTGGCCTCCAAATGACAAATACCATACCCCATTTTTTCTAACAAATTAAATCTTTATTGAAAAATTAAGGTATTATTGGTCTGGACACTTTTTAAACCCTTCAAGTTAAAAGGCAGTGACTTTGCTTCTCTAAATAAGCTTTTCCTGAATATAAATCATTCAGAAAATATTTTTTTCAGAAAAATATTTTTAATCAAATATAAAAATACATGTTTTGTACAGATTTCTAATATATTACTACTTTTTCCATTTGCATTTGACAGTTGATATCTACTGTATAAAACCTAATTTCTTAGTTTTATAGAAATAACAGAAAAATATTTTCTGTAATTTGTATCATCCTTATTTAGTTTCCAGCAAAATTCAGTGTCCCCTTCTCTATTATCTATATACTAAAGTCTTGCCAACCACACTTGGTATTTCAAAATGTCGGCCAAAAATCTGTTACAAATTATTTTATAGTAATAAGGTTCTAAATTTTATTAGGTATTAGATAGCAAAACACTAGCGTTATAAATGCCCAATAAGTATTTGATTTTCTAGTTGACAGTCCAGTACTCAATATTTTCTTCTTATCATTAATACTAGATGCCTGTAACTGTGAGTCTGGGTATGTATGCATTTGAAAGGTACAAATTAGGGGGTGTCTGGGTGGCTCAGTCAGTTAAACATATGCCTTTGGCTCAGGTCATGATCCTTGTGTCCTGGGATGGAGCAAGTATTGGGCTCCCTGCTCAGTGGAGATCTGCTTCTCCCTTCCCTCTGCCTCTCCCCCGCTTTCTTGTATTCTCTCAATCACTCTTTCCCTCTCTTAAATAAATAAATAAATAAAACCTTTTAAAAAATAAAAAATAAAAGTACAAATTAGAAAATGTTAATTAATATATATGTTTCTCTTCTCATTTGTAGCAATCTGTTTATGACAGAAATAATAATTGCAGAGGGTAATCTTAAAGTTTCTTTGAAACTAGATAACTTCATAGGAAACTATAGCACTGAATGGAAAATAAACTTTTATAGATAAATACCTTTTTATATATCTCCAAAGAATGCTTTCTGTTTCTATGAACAAATACTTCATTCATAATTATATTCCAGTGCTCTATTTTGCATAATATCCCACTTGCAGCTTTCTCATTGATATAAGTGTTAGACTATGTCATTTTGAAAATGAGAGTTGAAATGATCAACTCTTTCCAGCGGTTTTTTGTGGAAGATATTTTCTGTAGTGAAATTCAGGTAAATTGTTCAAATTTAGAAACTTTGATAGCATAGCCTCATTTCCTCCACAGGCAGTCTAAGTAAGGAAAATATGCTTTAGGATTCTCAGTAAATGCACCAGTCAGTGTTTAAAAGATACCTTAAATTTCCTTCTTCAAAAAAGATGGAAAGAAGTGAATTATTGAAGTTGCAATCTGCAGTTTTGATAGTCATGTATAAAAGGGGGCAGATGTTCTTTTCTGCTAAATCATTCCCATAATACACTTACCCTGTATTCAGAAATGAGTATGCTTACTGCCAAGGCTTAGAGGAAGGTTTCAGGGAAACATTGATTAAACTCCATTGGAGAACAAAGTAATAGTCATTCAGAAGGTAGTGTTGTATATCCCACCTTTTCTTATTCTTCCCCTCCTATAAACTTTCTCTGATTCATGGTAATAAGCTTTAAATGAATCATTATTTTAAACATATTTTCAGATAATCAAAATTTATCTCTATAATGGCCAGTATCAAATCCATGAGAACATTAAATTTTCACTCATATTTATGGAATTTGCATTGCCTCTATGTTTTTTGAGATGTTAAAAAGAAAATTAAATAATAGTTAATAAATGAATTGAAAATACAGTTTGTATAACCAAAATAAACGGTTGGTTAGGTCAGTTTTTCAAACTAGAAGTAACTCTAGATTGCTGGCTAATAGGTCATGTGAACTTCTTATGTATAAATGGAATAAAACAACAAGTTTATGAATATTTACTATTACACAGGCAATTACTGGGTCTGTCTTCAAAGTTTACAGAGATACATAAATTAATGAGCTAATTGGTATATGGTAGATAGGTGGATAAATAGATTTGTTTATACATGGGGTATATTTATGTTTACATTTATAAATATGTGTGTATAGCATGTTCTTAAAAGTAATCTCTAGTAAGCATATGGTGAAACAAATTAGTTAAGAGGTTGTATTAGGGACTGGAACGTTTTAAAAAGTAGAGAATTTCTGAATTTACTAGTGTTTTAAATTGGTTTCACCTCCATAATTTCAAAGATTTTTAAATAGAACTGGCTTGTACAAATGAACTTACATGAACACTAAAGCAGTTTAAATTTGGCCTAATATAAGGGATATAAATTCTAAGAAATGTAGGAAGGTATTTACATGATTTGATAACAATTTACATCATAATGACTTGCATGTAATATTCAGGGTTCAATGGCAATACCAGTTTTCATCCATTAATTCAGTATTTACTAAATTCTTATCAGAGAACTCTATTTGAGTTAAGTAAGGTTTTGAACAAAATACTTGACCACAGTGAAGTACAGTTGAAGGAAAATTTGGCTTTGGTTTTTGAGGTAATTGCATGAGGCATAGATTTCAGAAGAGATAAGAGTCCCACTGTGTAATTTATCTTACTCTCTCTCTCTCTCTTTTTTTAAGATTTTATTTATTTATTCATGAGAGACACACAGAGAGGCAGAGACATAGGTAGAGGGAGAGGCAGGCTCCCTGTGAGGAGCCTGATGAGGGACTCGATCCCAGGTCTCCAGGATCATGACCGAGCCAAAGGCAGATGCTCAACCACTAAGCCACTCAGACATCCCTATCTACTTATTCTTATATTGAAATCTGGTGGTAATGAAAATTGACAGACAGTGAGAGTCTCAAAAGATGATTTGAGACTTCTTAGAAAAAAACTCAGCATTACTTGTAGGGAAGAAATAAAGGCGATTTCATGGTTTTAGGTCAAGTAGGCCCAGTCGACAATCTGGCAAATGTAAGGAAGCTCAGAAGAAAGCTAAACTGTGGGATGACAGTTTAGTTTTAAACATTTATTTATTTACTCACTTATTTTTTTTTAAATGTTTATTTATTTATGATAGTCACACAAAGAGAGAGGCAGAGACACAGGCAGAGGGAGAAGCAGGCTCCACGCACCGGGAGCCCGACGTGGGATTCGATCCGGGGTCTCCAGGATCGCGCCCTGGGGCAAAGGCAGGCGCCAAACCGCTGCGCCACCCAGGGATCCCTACTCACTTATTTTTAAGATAAAGTGAGCACTTATGAAAATACTGCTGAGTTCATGAGAGGAATCTGTCAGGAGACAGAATAATTTGGGCAACAATGCTAGAAATCATCTTCAGGCAGAAGGTAGTTCAATGAAGGAGGGAAATTGAGATCTTCGAGGTGTAGGGAAAAATAAGCAGATCATCCAAGATGATTAGAGAGAAAAACGTGAGATGGAGATAGAAAAATAATAGTCTTAAACAAAATAAAACCAGGATGGTGTGGTAATCAGGGGTGACATTTGAAAAAGAAAGAATGAGTACCTCAGAAACAGCTGTTTGCTTTTTTTTGTATTCTAAACAGGTAAATCTCTCTTTCTGTACCTGTTTTTCTCTCTTCCTCTCTCCCTTCCTTCCCATATGTTCTGACTTGGGCTATTCAGAAATGAGTGTTTAATAAAAGTGTTGCTGATATTATAATTTGAAAATTTGGGCTCTCTTAACTAAATTCTACATGTTAGTGTATAGTGTTTCCTAACATCTTTTTTCCTCCTGTGGAGACTTTATTTATTTATTTTAAAAGATTTTATTTATTCATTCATGAAAGACACAGAGAGGCAGAGACACAGGCAGAGGGAAAGCAGGCTCCACGCAGGGAGCCTCATGTGGGACTCGATCCCGACTCTCCAGGATCACACCCTGGGCTGAAGACAGCGCTAAACCGCTGAGCCTACCTGGGCTGCCCTGTGGAGACTTTAAACATCCCTCCTCACCTCTACCTCCCACCCCCACTCGAGATTTATATTTATCATTAAGCTCAGTAATGCACATCATTGCTTGAACTTTTTCCTGTTCTTACCAATTTCATGATTGGTTTCATGACGGCAAAATTATAATGAAAAAAAAAATGACTTATTTTTGTTTATGGTCCACATTCCTAAATATATTTTTTAAGACTTTATTTATTTATTCATGAGAGCCGCAGAGAGACAGAGAGAGGCAGAGGCACAGGCAGAGGAAGAAGTAGGCTCCCTATGGGGAGCCTGTTGTGGAACTTCATCCCAGAACTCTGGGATCATGTCCTCAGCCAAAGGCAGATGCTCAACCACTGAGCCACCCAGGCGCACCCGCATTCCTAAATATTAATAACAATACTAATATACATCAGAAGATTTGTCAATGTTCTGACATTTCCGACAGAGTCTACCATTAAGAATCTATCTGCTGTGTCAGCTGAAGAAGTTGTTAGCTAAGAGAAAAGTGTTCCATAATTTCAGCTTTTAATAGTAGAAGGGAATGGCTATTAATAAATTTTATCGTTTAATGACAGGTGACTCAGCATATGAATAAACTGAGGATATTCTATGTGGGTTATGTACTAAATCTCCATTAACTAAATGAAATTTTCCTTCCCTGGTTTTCAGAATAGGCATTATTAATTTTAGTATCTAATCATAAATAATGGATTTTAAGCCAAAGTATATACTCATTTATTTAACTTTTAGGTGAATTTATACCAAGATTCTCTTTAATACAATATTTATTGTAAAAAGGAAAGTTTTTTTTAAGTAGTTAATTTATGCTAGCTATGTAATTGCTTTTAATTATTGAGAAAATTTTAGTTATAGTCCCTATTTACTTTTTCATAGCTTCTTCTCCAAAGCTATCACTTGCATTAGATATTTTCAAAAACTTTGCCTTAACTTCCTGGGCAAAAATAAATTCTCTCAAAAAAAGAAACTATGTGCAGTTCACTTTTATGGTCACACAACTAATGTCTAGAAGAGATCAAAGTAACTGAATGAATAACCAAATTCTTTTTACCCCATTTTGCACTCTCGAGGGTAACATAATCCAGGGGTGTTTTATTTCTCTTACTCTTTTAGGGTTGAATGTAGATCTGCTGTATACATTGTATTTATATTGCATTTGGTAGAAGCAGGTGTATTTGAAATATGAAATGTTTCTAAACTTAGTTTTAGTTAAAACTAAAATACATGTATAATTGTTACTGCTTGGTGTTTATTTAAAGCTATAATAAAAAGAAAAGTCCTCTTTACTTTTATTCTTAGCTTTTTTTAAAAAAATTATTTATGTATTCATGAGATACAGAGAGATAGGCAGAGACATGGGCAGAGGGAGAAGCAGGCTTCATGCAGGGAGCTGGATGTGGGACTTGATCCTGGGACTCTGAGATCACTCCCTAAGCCAAAGGCAGATGCCCAAGGCTGAGCCACCCAGGTGTCCCTTATTCTTAGCTTTTTTATAATCTCTTGTATTCCTGGCTTTTTTGGTCACTCATTTAAGTATGGAGTATTCTTTCTTCTCAAAACTATCAAAGAGACTTCTCTGAGAAATAAGATTACCCCACCTAAAAAAAGTAGTATTCGATTCGTTTTGATATCCACAAATAAATCATTTCTTACTTCATCATGATTCACTATATATAATACTATTACTCCAATCCATTTTACAAGTAAAAGGTCTTTTTAGGCAGAAGATCCTCACTTACTTCAGAAAGATTGAAAAAGAAATTACTTTTATGGTTTGTTTTTCCCCAAAAATTACTTAAAATTTTTGAAGTTATTTTGTAACATTTTAAAACATCCTATTTTGGCATTTGGAATGGAATTTGGATTCTGAAGGTCTGATCCTGGTTTAGGAATATATGCATATTTTCAAAACTTATAACAAATGGGTCCTGATTGGTTAAAATTTGGATTATCAGAAGTCAAAAGTAAATAGTAATGCATCCCTGGAAACTAACACTGAGTCTCAACCTGACTTGAATCAACTTTACAGATGTATAGTTTGAGAAAATCACTGACCAAACTTAAGATAATTTAATATGGATACTCATTTGTTAAACTTATTAGTGAAATTTCTTTGAAGGTAGATAATTCATTACTAGTGTATATTTCAGTAATTTGATGGTTTTTTTTCAGACCCTTCCACATATTTTGCTGCCTCAGTAACGTACAACTTGAAAAACTATGCAAATGTCAAACATTGTTCTCTTATTTAAACATGATTCTCAAAAGATTCCTATTTTTAAAGTGACACAACCAGAACTAGAAGAAGGAACTCTATCAAATATAATCTGGAACAAGTGATAACCACAGCCCATCACTGTGTAAATATGAATCATATAACTTTAGGAGAGTTTGTTGCTTTTAATTCCAAAGAGATAACCATACATGTAACCATTACCAGGAAGGTCAAAGACAAAATTTTTTTCTCTGTGTCAGATCTTGAATCAGCATATATGTTAGGAAAAAGAGCATATATAAAAGAATGAAAATCTAACCACATTATCCTTTTCCCCCAGTGACACACAGCCATGCACTAAATATAGGCCTGATCTGGACATGTGAGAAATTTTTAACTTGGAGGAAGACTCTGGTATTGATTACTGTCTCAGAATGGACAATTTTAATTTTTAAATAAAGTCTATTTTATTATTTCAAAAGATTTATCTAAATGTGAGCAGAAAAATTAATAAGCTGGCTAAACTCTTATACAGGGCAGGCAACTTATCCATTGAGTAATTAGAGAAAGAGTGGGATCCTGGGATCCAATTATAGTTGGGCCTTTACTATGATATAATTAAGCTTGTTAAATGCTATCTTTTTAGTAAAAACAAGTATATTTTACTTTAGCTATTTTACTATATCTATGCTAATGAATAGATCCATGAATTATGTGAACAAATTGATTTTCTTTCCAAAAACATAGTTTTCTTTAAAAAAAAAAATTATTCATGAGAGGCACAGAGAGAGAAAGGCAGAGACATAGGCAGAGGGAGAAGCAGGCTCCATATAAGGAACCTGATGGGAGACTCGATCCTGGAACTCTGGGATCATGCCCTGAGCCAAAGGCAAATGCTCAACAACTGAACCACCCAGGCATCCCTCATAGTTTTCATTAAATATTTAATTTTGTCTCATTACTCACTTTGCAGTTTGATTAGATCCATTACAGCACTGCTTAAAAATATTTTTCATTCAAAGAATTGTTCATGACAAAAAATACAAAAGAATCAGCAAAATATTTACCAAAATACTTAATTCTTTGTTGTAATCTAAATGCTTTTCTAGGAATCAGAAATTTGACAGAAATGAGTGTAATCTTACTAATAAATGTAGGAAGTTACTTAATATAAAATGAGATATTCATCTTTGTATTGCAGCGACTAAAACATTTAAATGGCTCATGTCTAGGAAGCCTGGAGTCTGACACAATGTCTGGCACAGACTAGGCACCCACAAAATACTTTGAATTTTTTTAGAAAATATTTTTTAGGAAGACCCACTCTGACTCCTGCTCAATCCCAGGACCTTGGGATCATGACTTGAGCTGAAGGCAGATGGTTAACTCACTGAGCAACCCAGGTGCCCCAATACTTCTTAATTTTGTAAATCTTGACTATGACTCTGGGCAACGTGCTTAATCTTTCAGTGACTCATTTTTCTTATTACTAAATGCATTTGTGTGGTGTTCTTTCTTCAGAATAACTATATAGTATCCCTAGTTCTATTCCTTTGCAGTTGCTTTTATATTAGTTGAAGGGAGTTAAAATTCAGGTGTTTAATTTTATCACTCTACAGTTTACAAAAGGAGAATACCTTAGCATTTGTTGTATATAACAGAAAGATTTATATATTTATGAAATTAAAGTCAGTGTTTTGGAACTAACATCGATATAGTGTCAACCTAATTTAATTAAACTCATAACTAGTGTGCTGGCTTTTGTTTATCTAATTATGTGCCATTATAAAGAGTTCATATTCACTGTGAGCAGAACACACGGACTAGCAGATTAGGTGCAACAATAGAACTGCTTTGTATGATGATGTCCATGTGTTTCATGACTTCTGTGAATTTCATTCCTGGAATATTTTACTAAAATATAATATTTATACTATTTTAAAGGGAATACATTTTTTTCTGATGCACACATTGTATACTAATTGTTGATTCATTTTCTTTTCTAAATGTTATTAAGCTGTAATAGAATATTACTGCCTTCAAAAAATTCAGATATTGTCATTAACCTCTGCAGAGGGAGCTACGTATATGCAACTGAAAATACAATTTAAATATAACAGTATAAGAAAACCTATAGTGTTTATTTTAAAAACTGTCTGGCTTAAAAATGCATATTTTTCCTGCGAGATTCATACTACTAAACTGAATATATCATTTCTCATACCTACATGTCTTTATACACGCAGCTATTATTCTGTCCAAAATGCAGTCCATTTGTCCTTTTCATTTCATCAGCATCTCCCATCTGGCTAACTCTGAGGAATGCTTTAAAGTTGATGCAAGCATCACCATCTTCCTCATCTCATTCAGATTGACCTAGCTCCTGTTCATCTGTTCTCTCACTCTACTGTTGCCTCCATCATGTCACATGCAACAATAAAAAATATTTGTCTTTTCATAATTTGACAAACTCTTTCAGTTGAGGATTTATGTCTTACTCATTTTTATATCCTAGCATGTAGAACAATCTTTGTCATAGAAGTAGACACTTATTTTAATGTAAATGAAAGGATGAACAAATACATCAACAAAGATTTTCATGGTTGGTTTATTGAGTCTTAGTAGCCAGATTTGGGAAATGTCTCATGAACTTTAGCATCATAAGCTGAGAGTTACAGTCTTTCCTAGATGGATTTAAAGTTTATGATATCAAAATTTGACCTACCTTAAACTTTTTCACTGACAACTTGAACAAAAGAACAGCCTTCTTTTATGATTTAACCTAATTCTGTTATCCTCCTTTGAACTATCTTTCTCTACATGCTACTTGTTTTAGGGGAAAGCAAGGTTAATATATTTTTAAAACTTCATGGAAAGTAAGTCCTATGTGAATTAAAAATGCAAATAGAAATATTCAATTTGAGCTAAATTTTCTCTAAAATAAACTTATAATTTTATTTCTTCTATACTTTCAAACTATTACATGGATTTAAAATTTACTTCTATTTCAATTAATATATTGAAGAAGTACATATTTTTGAAGTGTTTAATTTTATTGTACATTTAAATTAGTATAATTTTTTAAAAATGCATTGCATTGGGAGTTTTGAAATAATTATTACTTATTTTATATAAGTAATATATGCTATATTTTAATTTTTATATTATTTGCATAAAACATCATGTATAATAATGTATATCTGGGGAAAAAAATCTCATTAAAACTAGTTTATATATGGAGGCTGGCTTTCCAACAAAATCTAACATATTCCTGCTTAAAAAAAAAACACATCTTGGCAATTTTATTGTTATTAGAGTTATAAATATTACATATCAGGGGTTCCTCTAGTAAAAAGTATTACTTATGCAGCATTACCAATCCATAAACACCCTGCATTGAAAATATGTAGTATGTAAAACTCATATTTATATAGCAAATTAAGAAGTATCTGCTTAACAAGAGAATTTTTTGCTTTAAAACTATTTCTTACCTAACTAGCTTCTCTAATGCCTGTAAATTTAAGAAAATTTTCAGAAATTCATCTGTTACATCATACAGATGTATGATTAAACATAGCCTAGAGGATTCATACAGAATGAATCTATTTTATAGCTTACAAATAAATATAAGTTAGAAAAAGGGAACGTATATTAGGTTATAACCTAGAGAAATGAGAACTTCTGTACATAATTATAAAATTAAACTGCATACGTAGATTTAAAAAAAAATCTACCTAACCAGACATGAGAATTAGCTCTTTTTATTTTATTAATTTTTTTAATTTAAATTCAATTTAGTTAACATATAGCATATTATTAGTTTCAGGAGGAAAATTAGCTCTTTTTAAAATATATTTTAATTTCAAGGTTTCCAATAAATCACAAGAGACCTAATGAAAGTCTGAACATAAGCCTAGAAAATACCAAATGTATCTTCTCCTTTCAAAAAAAAAAAACTTGCTTTCATGTAAATTTTAGATAGTAAATAGACTGTGAAGGTATATTCCAATATAAGGCATTTGATATATACCTATTTATTTTGATCATGGAGGAAAAAAATTTATGGATAAATTAGAGTGAGATCTCTGCCTATTCTTCTATCTGAAAATCAAATTTCCATATATTATGTTTTAAACTACTTTTTTCTAATGATAAGAGCAATGCAAGTTTATTTTCATGGGTTTAGGAAATACACATAAACAAAATAAATAAAATAAATATATCCGTAAAATTCAGCATCCAAAAATGCCTCTGTTAATCCTCCCATAAGTAGAAGACTACTTTTATTTTCCTTTTTTATTTACCCAAGAAAATTTAGTGGATGAAATATACCAAAATCTTCAACACATACCAATGACTTAATCACTGCCTATGTTTGTGTTTTTTCTTCTAAATATTTTCCTATTTCTCTTAGTATGTTTGTATTATAGCCTCCAAATATTTGTATTTTTATATTTTTCAATGATAATAATTCCTAAACGTACAGTTTCCCTATTAGCAAAAATATTTTAATTATTACCAAAAATATCTTATATAATCACAGAAGAAATATAGAAAAAGTTTGCAAGCATGAGACTATATGGCTCGACGGTAAGATGGAATATATGCCACTTTATTTATTAGGAGATAGTCATACTGTAGAATGATACAGCACTTTTAAAGTTCTTTCACATATTGAGTTATAGACTAGAGAAAATGAGAATGGACATTTTCATATGAATTTTATTGCAGAATGACTGAAACAATTGAGATTAGAACAACTCTTCTGTCACAAGTTTGGGATTAATCAGATATGCTATATCTATTTACAAACTATGTGACACTATGTACGTCATAGCAAAGTATGTGACACCAATATGGATGCTTGTAAAGTAAAAAATAAATCTGATATTGAAGATATAGTGCCTGTATACAAAAACTTGAAGTGGACAAAATAGGTTTTTCAGGATATATTTTTGTTGTCACTCAGGAGGAAAATAGTCAGGAAAGCAAGAATGTCTAGGAAGATGCCTTATGACAAAGACCATTTATCCTCAATTTGGAAAGAGATCTTTGTAATTGACTCAGTCCTTGCTCTGCCATCATCCCCTGGATAGCAACAAGTCAAACCATGTGTCGTCTTGTATAGAGTACAATCAAAAGGATGTGAATGTCCAGCAAGCTAACAGAGGTTTCAAATCAGCATCTGTAAATAATCCACAAATCCCTATGATTTCACTCTGAAATTACCCAGGGCACTGCATGGATAAAATAAGTCTGGGCAATATATGAGATAGAATTGAGAAATCCTGAAAAATACGAATTTAATCATTTCTATTCAGGAGACTCTGCTTTTCCTATTTCAAAACAGGTTCCTGTAACTGTCCTGACCATGTGCCGAATAATCGGCCTCTCCTCGTTTGTCATTCTGCTGCAGGTGCATTTCCTCAGAAAGGCCATGAGCTTAAGTATTATCATTCACACAGAGATCAATTTCTTTTGACAGCAAAGTGTTGCAGACACAAATTTGCATTTGCAGTGTGATAATTTTTAAAAATTCTACAAATTGTAGATTTTGAGTGCTCTTGCTACTTCTTTTGCTACCTTTTATATGTTTTGCTCCTAAAAACATACAAACAAAACCTTTGCTCAAGTCTTTTATTATGTGTTATGGTTGTATTTATTTTGTAAAATTATTTCAAAGTTACTAAAATATTTCCCAACTCAAGGTACTTCTGCCTTATGAGTGATGACAAAGGATGTACTTGACTCATCATGCTTAATAAAAGAATTACACAAATTTATATTGTTCATTCAAGCAAATAGTTATTGCATATCTACTAGCTATAAGGTATTGTTCTAGTTGCAATAGAATATAGATGTGCCTCAGATGTCAACCATCATATTGCTTTTGGGCACATATAAGGTCACATTAACATAAATGCTCACATTTTCCAATAGGAATTACAACACTCCCAGACACTTAGCCCTTCTAAAAAGTGCCCCAATAAAATATTTCTGGCAAGCCCAAGAGAGTCTAAAGTGTCCAATCATGAATCCAATCCTGCTATTCCTGTTACTGTTCTCTCACATGAAGCCATGGGGCTCTGCTATGTCTGTCATCTGGGCTCTGCTACAAGACTGGTATTCAGTGTCATCTTCCACTTAAATCTGCTTTGACCCAGTCCCACATATTTCCTCCTGAATCACTTCCTTCAGTTTCTGCCTTTCTAACCTTTCCCTGCTGGGTCAACAAAAACAAAAACAAACACAAACCAACCAAATTCATTTCATCTTTTTATAATCCTTGATGGTCCCTTTATCTTGTTAGGCTATTATATTCAATTCTAATCTCTCCTTCAAGATAAAAAAAATAATATGCAGGTCTTACAAAGATAAATAGATGTTAACTTCAATACTACATTAGTCACTGCTTGAATTTTCGTTAGGTGTAAACTGAAGCCCCTTCCACTAAACAAAAAGAATTTATACTCTACTGGTCTGAGGGAGTTAGCAGACACAAGCTTGATGTGATTCTTAAGGAAAAACATACATAACTTGCTTTGGAGATTAAAAACAAAAGTAAGCAGGAAATGTTTAGTTCTAATCCTAAGGGTTAAATAAGATTTGGCATTGGAGATAGTATGGAAATTGAGGATGGAAATTCAGGTTAATTTGGAGAGGGAAAAGTGGAGTGGCAAGCATTGATCACTCAGGGTACAGTACATAGGACACAGAGAAGTAAAAGTGCCTGTAGCTCCAAATTTCTAAATGTTCCCTGGATGGCAGGCTAAGGGGAAAACAGTCGCGAAAAGATAGAGTTATAGTAGAGCCAAACTGTGATGCTTTGAGTTCTATACCTAACATTGTGAATTTTCTCAGGTGGGTAATTAGAGACATCAGCAGGAATTCTGAGTAGAATAATGTATTTATATTTCAAATAATAAAAGAAGGCCCAACTAACAGAAAAGTTAGGACATTTATTAACTTACATAACAAGAAGATGTAGAGACAAAGTGGATCCAGAGACAATGAATTCAATCATTCAATGAAAACATAACTTCAACTCCACTTCTTTATAATTCTTTCCTCTTATTATTTCTGTGTGGCTGAATTAATTTCAAGTATCACATTCTCTAGTCAGCAGGGTCCACAGGTAAATGTTGAAGCTTTTATTTAGTTTCAGGGGGGTTTTTTTGGTAAAGACTTTGCCTAGAAAATTTACCCAGTAGATTTCTTCTGTATCAATGGCCAAAATTCTTCCATAAGCCTATTTAGAAAGTGATCACTGATTATGGGAATGGAATTACCAATTCCTAGGTGAAATATGATTCCCAGATTCCCCAAAATATGAGATACTCAATACTGGAACAAAATCAGGGTTGTATTGGCAAAAAAATAAATTAGGAAAAGGACAGATAACAAGTATGACAAGGAAATATGAACATGTAATTCTGCATTTTAGACACCTAACTATGGAAGTAGAGTTTGAGATAAGTTAGAGACTGTAAAGGGAAGAAGCAAAGAAATCACAAGAGTTTAATGCAATGATGATGTAAAAGATAATGGAAAATTAAACTAAGGCATGAACCAAAATAAAAGTGAGCAGAGGGATTGGTTAAAGGATTTAATTAAGATAAAAAGCTTTTGCACAGCAAAGGAAACAATAGACAAAACTAAAGACAACTGGTAAAATGAGAGAAGATGCTTGGGAATGTCTTATCAGATAAAGGGTCAGTATCCAAAATCTATAAAGAACTTATCAAATTCATCACAATAACCAAATAATGCAGTCAAGAAATGGGTAGAAGATATGAACGGGCATTTCTCCAAAGAAGACATACAGATGGCCAACAGATACATGAAAAAATGCTCAACATCACTTGGCATCAGGGAAATAAAAATCAAAACCACAATGAGATACCACCTCACACCAGCCAGAATGGCTAAAATTAACAAGTCAGGAAGTGACAGGTGTTGGTGAAGATGCAGAGAAAGAGGAACCTTCTTATACTGTCGGTAGGAATGCAAGCTGGTACAGCCACTCTGGAAAACAGTATGGAGGTTCCTCAAGAAGTTAAAAATAGAGCTACCCTATGACCCAGCAATTGCAGTACTAGGTATTTACTGCAAAGATACAAATGTAGTGGTCCAAAAGGGGCTCTTGTGCCTAAATGTTATAGCAGCAATGTCCACAATAGCCAAACTATGGAAAGAGCCCAGAAGTCCATCGACAGAGGAATGCATAAAAAAGATACGGTATTTAGGTACAATGGAATATTACTTAGCCATCAAAAAATGAAGTCTTGGGATCCCTGGGTGGCGCAGCAGTTTGGCGCCTGCCTTTGGCCCAGGGCGCGATCCTGGAGACCCGGGATCGAATCCCACGTCGGGCTCCCGGTGCATGGAGCCTGCTTCTCCCTCTGCCTGTGTCTCTGCCTCTCTCTCTCTCTCTCTCTCTGTGACTATCATAAATAAATAAAAATTTAAAGAAAATCCCAAATCTAAGTCCTTAGACTTAGATTTAAAAAAAAAAATGAAGTCTTGCTATTTGCAACATTGTGGATGGAACTAGAGGGTATTATGCTAAGTGAAACAAGTCAATCAGAGAAAGAAAATTATAGCATTTCACTCATAAGTGAATTTATGAAACAGAACAGATGAACATAGGGGAAAGGAGGGAAAAATAAAACAAGACAAAATCAGAGAGGGAGACAAACCATAAAAGACTCTTAACTACGGAAACAAATTAAGGGTTTCTGGGGGGGAGGTGGGTGGGGGCATGGGATAACGGTGATGAACATTAAGGAGGACACTTGAAGTCATGGGCACTGGTGTTATATGCAACTAAACTCACTATTACTAAACTCTACCTCTGAAACTAATTAAAAGAAAAAAAAAGAATTTCAAATGAAGTACAGACATCACTAATGGTCTCTTCTATTATGAAGAGTGAGGGAATGACAAAAGAGAATTCCAGGGTTGAAAATGGAACTTTAGTGATAACTAAGCTGATAAAGACAACTAGAGCAGAATAGGGAGAAATGGTTATTCACATAGTAATGTGCTGATATTGTTTGAAAAAATAAATGCTGAGTTCATTCTGTTCTATTATGTGGAGAAATACAGAGTATGTATTAAGAATTTTTAAGATTAAGAATTTTTAAGTTCTGAACATGAAGTTTTCCCTTAGAAGTTAATCTACTCCTTATTAATATGTTGTCTTTTTATAATACCTCTTCAAATTCAAGAAACATTTTATGAATAATATTTTAATAAATGTCAGTGACCATATAAACAGAACTCTGACTTTTCTCAGGTACATAGTTTTACGTTTACTTTTGAATACACTATTTACAAAAAAAAAGCTAATATGCTAGCAGTACAAAAAAAAGAATATAGTTACATCTGTGATATTTAAATTCAGTTTCGTTGATTAAAAAATTATCAGCAGGTTTGGAGAAAAAAATTTTTATAAAGAACACATGCCAAGTGGCTTCTTTCTACTTATTGTTTTAAATACATATGTTATAATTAATGAACATTCATGGTATTGTCCAACTTGAACTTAGAACGCTCCAACCTACAGCCAGATTTCATTATATTCCACACTGATGAGATAACAAAGAAAATTATTTTATACTTGAGAAGGTCTTTGTCAGTTTTAAAGATTTATTACAGTGATTTGCTTTTCTCACTTCTGTTCTTTGCAATTTCTCCCTCTCTTGATCTTTATGGTCATATCTCTTTCTCTCTGATAAGAGCTTTCATTTTTAGATTCAATTAAATTTTATTTAAGATGCACTTTTAACATAAGTAATGCTATTAACAAAATATATTTTATATGTTTAATAATTTCAATCCATACATATCTGATCTTTGAAAGGTTTGCCTTGTGTATAACTGAATAGCTGATCAAAAAAATCTTGCTTATTTTAAGAAAAGCAATTATTTATTGCCTCACTATTGGGAAGAAAATAACCAATTGTGTATATAAATTGCTAATGCTAATAATAACTAGATAAATGTCTGAAGATATTTAATCTTAATCTTATCTGAACATAAAACAAAGCTTGAGAAATTAAATTGCTCTTTTTAAAAAGATTTTATTTATTTATTAATGACGCACAGAGAGAAAGAGAGAGAGAGAGAGAGAGAGAGAGAGAGAGAGAGGCAGAGACACAGGCAGAGGGAGAAGCAGGCTCTATGCAGGGAGCCTGATGTGGGACTCAATCCCGGGTCTTCAGGATCATGCCCTGGGCCGAAGGCAGGCACTAAACCGCTGAGCCAACCAGGGATCCCCACTCTTTTTTTTTTTTTAAGGCAACCATTTAGGTTAAAACTTTTTATGTACTTAATTTTTTCTCCATTGCTCTAAGACTTTGAAGTATCATAAAAAGAGTCATAGACGTTCACATCCTATATTTATAAAAAGAATAAAAACAAACAAAAATTAATAAAAGCATTCTTTTTGGTCTGTTTATGTATGCATGTATATTAGAAAAAAACAGAAACAGTTCTTATGAGTCTGAATATGTACACATATAGTTTTAGAGAAAACAGGATTATAGGCACATTTATTATTTTGGTTCTAAAAAACAGTGGTATGAATAATTGAATATTATCTAATATGCCACCCATATTCACATTTTCTCAACTGTCCTCAAAATGTCATTCATAGCTGTTTTTATTTTTTTAATTTTTTCAATAGAGGATCCAATTAAACTCATGTATTATGTTAAGTTTCTTTTTTTTTTAATGTTAAGTTTCTCTGGTACTTTAGTCTCCATCTAGATTGTTCTCCATCCTTTTTTGGTGTCTTCTAATGTTAATATTTTTATAGATTCCAACTCTATTATTGTATAGGACACTTCTCAATCTGCCTTTGTCTAGTAGTTTCTTCATTGTTTGATTCAGGTTCAATATTTTTGGCAAGAACACTATGAATACTATCAGAATATAATTTCCTTGTCCTTAGGAGACACATGCTGAATTACTTAAGTGTGAAGTATTATGATATATGCAACTACTTTCAGATGATTTAGCAAAAGAAAAAATTCCTTTGTGTATATATACCTATATCTATATATATTTAGAAATAATGTGAGAAAAAGAATCAGATACAGAACAAGAGGCAAATCAAGTAGGACAATTGGTGAATCTAGGTGAAGAGTATACCAATAACGTTTGAACTAACCTTTCAACTTTTCAGTAGGTTTGAAACATCAAAATAAAAAGCGAGGGAAATAATTGGGGTGAGATAGTGAAAGGTATATGATAAGGAATTGATACACAAAGGTTGAGTAGTCATTCAGTCACTTGCTGGCTCTGTGATTTTGGATAAATCATTAAAAGTATCTCAGTTCATAAATCTCTCAACTTTAAAATGGATATGAAAATACTGAGTTTATATGTTGTTTTAAAAATTAAAGGAGATAACCAATACCAGAGCTTTACACACACACAATAGCTAAAGAATACCAAGACAACCCAGATTCTTTTCAGACTGCAAGCCCCATATACTCTAATATTTTACTGAAAGACCTGAGAAATGAATAACAGGATAATAATCACTTTTGGAAAATAAGTTTAAATTTGTTTATTGTTCTAGTAGAGAAATGAATTTTGCATAGTTCAAATGACCTTGGTGACTATTAATAAAATGAAGTTCAAGGGTGAGTAGTGTAGAGTTAATTTAGGAAATCAGTTAAAAAAAACACACAAATATAAGATGGATAAGGATTCTTACAGTACAAAAAGGTCACAAGGGCATTAATGTAAACGTGAATAATGTAGTACTGAATCTGATGCTGATATATATATATATATATACTATATATAAATGCTAATATTATCACAATAGAGAACTCCCTCTAACTTAGATTGACTTCACAATTGCCCTGAAACTAGAATGAGATCTGAGAGTTGATTAATTCATTCTGTGGGTAGATATATTACAGCACTTTTTTTTTTCTTTCCAAGCCCTCTGTTAAAGATGACCATTCCTGCCTTCAAAGACCTCATAGTCAGGTGGAGTGGACATACAGGCAATTACAATAGGTCTTCCCTTAGAGTAACTGCTAGATTTGGATGCTCATTTTGGGGAAGCATCTACCATTTCTTAGAGTACTGGAACAGTTTTGTGAAAGTAGTAATATTTAAATCTTCTATTTTAAATGAGCTTACTTGGCTGAGCTATTAGCAGCCTGTGAAATTCTTTAGTCTTTTGTCTCAGTTTTTTTTATTCTTATTTTATTTATTTATTCATGAGAGGAAGAGAGAGAGAGAGAGAGAGAGAGAGAGAGAGAGAGGCAGAGACGCAGAGACACAGGCAGAGGGAGAAGCGGCTCCATGCAGCTTAGCTGAAGGCAGCAGAGGCTTAACTGCTAAGTCACTCAGGTGCCCCTTGTCTCAGTTTCTGTATCAGCCTCCATCTCCTCCCTCTAACCACCGCCTCCAATCTAGAATAGATGCTCCAATAATGTTTCTTTCGGTACATTATTTAATTTATAAGTATGTATAAATAATAAGCTCCTTGCCGTAAGAAGAATTCTTTTTTGTCTGTATTTTCTGAACATAATGAATGTATTATTTTTAAACTATGAGGTAGTATTACTTGCATCTAAAAAAATGAAATGTATCTATTTAAGCATGTTCCTAGATGAGATACCAAAGATAATTAATAAAGACAGATTTTATTTACTCAAAACTATTTCTTCACTGAATTATGGGTTAATTTTGATTTTTATTTGTTGTCACTGTCCATGTCAAATTATATAGTGTGACAAAAACAGAGGTTTCCTTTTTCCATTTTTACTGGCTGTTATCCATAAATTTGTGTTGAAATATTTTGATTTTATAACTAAAAAAGTAGTTTTCTCTAAAACTAAAAACTCAGACTAAATAGAACATTCCAAAATTCATTTTAAATGGTTATGATGCAAGTGCTGAAAGAAATTCTTCATCATGCATATTATTTCCCTCTTGTAAAGAAGTGATAATTAACTTTCATTTTAGATATTTTATGTGACATAATTGTCATTGGAATGAATTTAGAAAGAGTTTCAATTCAATACCCATGTTCTTAGAGGATTAGGGGTGTTTCATTGCTAGGCAACATTGTTGAATATATTCTGCTAGAGATTTTTAAGTTATATACAATCTTTGCAATTTGGGAAATTGATTTTTATTTTATTCCAGTGTATATTATGGATGATTATTTTCCCATTTTCTAACCCACACTATTATAGGTTTAAAGTCCATTAAAACAGAGCATTTTCCTCTATAACTGTCTTTAATATATTGATTTCCTTTCATTACTAACCAAATCTAAATATCCTCTACATTTGCTCATAAAACTTCTCTTAGCATCTTCATGGAGTTTTAATATGTTCCAAATATTAAATTAGTAAAATTCATAAAATTTTAGAAACAAAAAAGGAAGAAGACAAGGGGAACTTCCCCTTCCCTTCTCACTTCCTTTCATTTTTCTTTTCATCTTCCTTCTTAATTCCTAAAATTTTACTGTTACTATTTTAGGTTTTTCATGCTATTCTGTCTTCTGTTTGGCATGAACAGTATTAATCAAGATACACTTAAAAACATCAATAAAATACAAAACTGTTTTCATTGCTAGTTCTTCCTTAAACATGGATCAGTACACGTGTTTGTGTGTGTTCTAATATGATTACTGTCTTGGTATTCAAGGAAATTGAGATTGAGTTTAAATTCTAATTAATTGCCTAAACATTATTTGTTTTCTTTATATTTTAGTTTCTAAAATTTCAGAATATAACTAATAAAATCTGATTTATTTTTCTCACAAAATGACCTTATTACACTGATGACTGCAAACCTATTATAAAATATAATCAGTTTTGATTGTGCACAGCAGTCATCACTTCATTGTAAATGAATAATATTAGAAAAGCAAAATATTGGGAATAACAAGTCCCAAATATTTGATAATCCTCATAGTAGTCATGAGGCCAAATTTCATTTCAAAGAGACTTCCAAAATTTCAGAGCCAAACTCATTTGAATTCTATCTGTTTAGTAAGCTTTTCTACATTAAATTGCAAAATAATAGAAGTGGTACATAGGCAAACTCATCAAGTCCAAGATTTAGTAGCAGATATCTGATTAGGTGTCTCTTCCTTTTTTCTATCCAATTTGCAAGGATCTATTTCAAGAAAAAATGTTTTACTCTCTTATTAAATGTTAAATTCAGATAACTAAATATGTCATGGTTTGGCGGTAGGTATTTCTACCTTATACTATGAATCTATTCAAATATATTTTCCTGTGAGTTTATTTCAATTAATTGTAAGATTGATACAAATATGTTTTATTTATGCCAAATTTTGTAAGTTAAATCTCAAATAATGCTGCTCTTTCTTTTTGCATTAAAAAAAACATAAAGCAAGATTTTATAAAGCAATAGTTTTCAAAAAGAAAGTGGTTTGGAGAGGTCGTGATAGGTAAAAAATGCTCTTAAATATGTGTCTGTATAAGCTTCATGTAAATCTACCCATTATGTGGGTGGAGAAGACCTTTGGGAAAATGGCCAGAAATACACACACAAAAAGCTGCTAGACTTTGGGATTAAATACAAACACATAGGAAAAATGATCCAAGTACTATTTATTGTCTATTTGTGCTAAGCATTGCGATACATGCTTTCCTCAGAACAACCATTTGAGAACAATTTATTTTTCTCAATTTGCGAAAGAAGGGAGTTAGAATGAGAAACTTATAGTCATATTTCTCAGTGTTCTATCTGAGATTTGCATTTTTTTTAACATAGATCGAACACTAAGAAAAAAGACAAGAGAAAGCAGAATCTAGAGAAGGGTGTAATGCATTCACTGTAGTAAGACTGAAGTATTGGAGTCCTAAAGTATTCTGATTAATAAAAGGTGTCTTTCAAAATGTCCAGCAAAATTCCTAGAAAATATCACAAACATCTGAGGTAACATTTAAAGCAGAGTTGATAGTGCAACCTAGAAAATTGTATTTAGGAAATGATGCTAAACTAGACACATACCTAATGTCTAAAATAGATTTGTAGTAGGAGAAAAAACAGTGATTAAAACTAAGGGCATCACAATTGATTCTCTGAAACTCTTTTGTATAAATTTGCCAGCTACTGTTTTTCAGCTGGTCTACTGAGACTTTACAGCTTCTTGTTTTGAAAAAGGAGAAAGTTCTTGTTCATGAAAAAAGTTAGTTGAGGAGAAATTACTTATACCCTGGGAATAAGTAAAATCGTTCTTATTGAAGTTTGTAAAATGAAATCTCTTATTAAGTAGTCCCTCCATAGATGCACAAAAATAATGAAAAAGTGTGCTTCATTTCTAATAAATAAATGATTAGGTAGTGTGTATGTATATATGAATTTTTTTTAAATTTATACATTGGGCTCTTTTACATATTAGACAAAATATTTGCCTACTCTTTTTTTTTTGTATTTTGAGAACCAATTTGAATGTAGGGGAGCTGGAGTTTCACACACAACCCTCAGACATTAAGAAGGGTGTATGAGAATTCAAATGAATTCTGACACTATCTATGTGGAGAGAGAATCAGATTCTGCAGGTAAAAGGCTCAGTCCCACAAAACTACCTTCCACTTCAGATATCAGTTGCAAGCTCATGTTGTTACCTATGCTTCTGACCAAATGGCTACAAACTGGAGGTTCCAACAACCTCTTCCAAATCAAGAAGCCAATTGCAAGTTCAGGTTGTGGCCTATATATCTGATTGGCTGTAAATCAGAGGTTCCCATGACTCCTTCCTCAGGTTTGATTAATTTGCTAGAACAGCTCACAGAAGAGAAAACCTGTTTACTCATTAGGTTACTAATTTATTACAAACGATATGAAAGGATCTGAGTCAATAGCCAGATGAAAAGGTATGTAAGATGAGGTCCTGATCAAAGGAGCTCTATCTTCATGGAGCTTGGGGCCCAGCCTGGTAACAATGGACACATTCTGGTTCCCCTATGTAGAGGCTCCTCAACCTCTCTCCTTCGGGAGTTTTATGGAGGATTTATTATGTAGGCAAAACTGATTAACTCATTGGTCACTGGTGGTTGATTCAACCTCCCCTTTCCTCTCTCTTCTCCAGAAATCAGGGGGTGGGACTAAAAGTTCCAACTCTCTCTTCCTGGTTGGTTCCCTTGGTAACCAGCCCCTATCCTTAGGTACTTTGCAAAAGTGACCTCACTAACATAAACCTATTTGAGGTATAAAGGGCTTATTATGAATAATAAGACATCCATTTCACCTTGATGGCTCTGAAGCATTTTTCCAGGACCTCTGGATAAGAGCCCAAATATTATAACAAAAGTTTCTCCAATAGCTCTTATCACTCAGGAAACTCCAAGGTTTTGAGAGCTTGAGCCAGGAACAATGAATGAAGGCCAAGTATTCAGGAGAAATCTATTTTTTTTTATCTGAATGACCATATATGTATTTCTTATAAATTACAATATCATAGTACCTACATACCTACATCATTTGGTATTTGAAAAAAATAGTATAATAATTAAGAAAAGATAATAGGGAAATAGAAAATTAAAGAATATTTTATTTTTATTTATTTAAAAAAACTTTTAGGATTTTATTTGACAGAGTGTGAAGAGAGTAAATGGTGTAGGGGCAGTTAGGTTAGGGGAGAGGGAGCCCAACGTGGGGCTCCATCCCAGAACCCTGGGATCATGACCTGAACTGAAGGTAGATGCTTAACTGACTAAGCCACCCAGGTGCCCCAAGAATCATTTATTTTAGAGTAGCTTTATAAACACTATTAAAATATCGAATATATTTGATTAAAACTATTAGCTTAGTGACATTATTTAAAATACTCTTTTAGAACTCTAATAACAAAAATATTTTTGAAGCTTTTATTTAGTTTTTCAGATTTAGGATGACAATTTTTTTAAAAGCTATACCTTGTGAATTATACTATATTTTTGGTATCAGTATATATTTAATTTGTATTATCTTTGAGTCAATCTAAAAACAATTTACCTTTTGGAATTCAAAAAGTATTAATCTAGGTGTTAAGGAGAGAATTTGAACATTGCATACAATCTTCATCTTTCTTTAATTAAAATTATTCAGTTGGAGTGACAACATTTGTGGCAATAAAAATTAGGGACTACAGACCTCATTTTTAATTAATTGCCTCCGATGACTACACTCCATTCTCACATGATCTAAAATGCTTGTTATTGAGGAAGCCATCTAATTAAGTCCTATTTTAATCTTTCACAAAAAATACAAATTAGAAAATGTATCATAAAATAGTTAAATTATATTCATAGCAAAATGTGATATATGCTAAGCAAGACAAAATGCTACATATAAAATACTAAAATGGTTAATTGAGGAGATATTATAATGTTTAACAGCTACAGTAAATTCCTAGGCAGAACACTTTCATATACAACCATTCTATTCCTTAAAACATAAAATTTTCTAATACTCACCATATATTTTCTTTAGTAGAAGTAGAATTTATTTGAGGATGTAAACAAAAGTATATCTACCTAGAATTCAGGATTGTTTTAATTGCTTGCTTTACTCTCAGGGTAACATGAGTAATATCATAGAATTCAGAATTGAAAAGGCTATTATAATGTTTTTTTTAATAATTTAAATTTATGATAGCACAATATATAGTACAAAAATCTTTATCATAGTAACGCTTAAAGATAATTCTTACATCAGTGATGGAACACTACATCTTTTGAGGCAGTCTAATCCATTTTATATGCCTTTAATTGCTCTTGTTAACCACAACAATTCAACTGAGTAAATTGAAAGATCAAATTGGCTTTATTCATCAGTTCATGAATTGGACAGCATTATATCTAGCAAATAAAAAGGGGTTCTAAATAGCTACAGAAAAGGGAAGATTTTTAAAGGCAAAAGGGAGGCTGAAAAAGGAAGTTCATTAGCAAAGAGTAGATTGTTTCAGATTTAGGTAACATCTATAGGGAATAGAAAGGTCTTATTATTAGTGAATATCTCACTAGTGCTGACCAGGTAATTTTAGGTTGACTGTTTAAAGAATATATTTCTAGTATTACTACATTCCTGGTTGAGTATTAAGTCTTGGTTTGCTTATGTGGGGCTTAGCACAAGTAACTCCATTTTTGTCCAGTTTCTTTTCAATAATTACCCCCTTTGGATCAGACTTTCAGCTTAACTGAGAATTATCAATCTTAACTATGATAACCAAATTTAAGGTATAAGTGCCATTTTCAGCTACCACTCTATAGTTCTTGCAGCTTTTAAAAAATGCTTTGTATGGTATTCATAGGTCAGGACATTTTTGCTTGATCTTTGTGATATTAGCAAGCTATGATTTCAGGTTCACAATTTTTAAATCATTCTCTTTGTTCCTTTTCTAACATTCCAGTTTTAGGGAGATCATCTGCATGGTGGTTAGCAGCTATGAGCATGGACTTAAAGGTCATGAAAGAATACAATACACCAGATAGATTACTCTGATTATTATAAGCAGGATAATTTCTGATATTTGGAGTACACTTTAGAGCCATGGTCCCCAAGACCCAAAACAATCAAAATCAAATAAAGACTCCATTGAAGTAGCTACCTATTTAAGCCAAGTGGCTTACTCAGTGATTTTATGTGACTGAATTTTTACTTTCACAGAAACATCAATCCAGGTGTAACAGATGGTATTGGCTACAGCATAGGCACCATCTTGCTCAGCTAAAAAAAATAAGAGCTATCCTATTACCAAGAACAATTTTGGCCAGCGAGTCTAAGGATTTTGTTGGATAGCAATTGTCTTAGCAGTGGATTCTATAATACTTTCAAGAGTCAAGAAGAGATTCCTTATTATAGCCTCATTTGCACCTAGACATAGGAGCAGTCATTTACCAAAGGAAGCTAATTTTGAATTATGAGTGCCTCCTTGTAGATCCTTTCTAACTCAACAATATAAATTCAGGGGAATTAACCACTAAGGTGTAACAGAGACACAGTTAGACAACCTAAGAGTCATTGCCTGGCTATACACCAGCCATCTAGACATTCATTGGCCGAAGGAGAATGATAACGACCGCAGACAAAGACAAACCGTGTTGGGCACAAGCCACTTCCACTGAGATGGCACTGTTAATGAGTTTATTTGCAAGGATTGTTGCATTTGTTCATTCAAAACAGGAGTCAGTTAGGTTTTCTGCTAGCTGAAACAAAAGTTGTTCTAAATTCCAGGGGTTACCTCTCATTGCCAATGGCCTAGGAGGTAAAGATAATGGTGTTATCTTTCCAGGCCAGTGCCAGGGTAAAGGGAGGAAGGGTTTCATGTTCAGGTAAAGTAAGAAGTTGTCATTGGGCATCTTGGGAGGAAGGGGTCTACTTTGAAGTCAGCCACTTCTTTTCCTAATCAATCTGATTTGGAGGCCACTCGTGTTTGTTTAGGACCAGACGTCAGGTGAAGCCTTCTTCAACCATAATATATGTACTAATAATACAAGTCCCCAAAGTTTGGCAGTGATCAGGGTAGTGTTGAAAAGCTGGTATAGCCCCTTTCAAAGAGAGTGAAGAGAAGTTCTTGTTCTTAGTGTTTCAAAATCAGAAAACTGGCAGAAACTAGAAGAACTCAGGATCCAGTCCAACTTATAGTTCCTTAAGAAAATCTCAGTTAGCAGGACTGAGAATCTAATATCTACAAATGCACAAACCTAATTTTTCTCCCTACAATTGAAGTAGGAGACTGAGGTTCTTTTCTCACAAACAGGAGAGTGAGTAAAGTGATAGAGTTTTTTTTTAAGCAGGGATACAGAAAAAGCACTTAGGAGTGAGAGGGGTCCCAACAGGGTTGCCAACATAGGCCTCCACTGACTGTCTTATTTAGAACAGACCATGGAGCCTGTGGCTTTACGTTCTTGTGATGTCTTGGTCTGAGTAAGGACTGGTGATACATTTTTAATGGCTTACTTCTTCTTTGGGGTCTGGTTATTCTTTGTTAGTCACAAGATGACTGTCATAAAAAGATACCACCCACCCACATCTAGGGCAAGGTAGTCTGATTTGCTCTGTTATCTCTAGTTTCATTAAACCTCAGGTTTTCTGGGATTTCTGTGAGCCTGATACAAAGCCCGCTACATATCTATCTCCCCCCCCCCAGCTCTGCCTGTCCCTTAATCAATGAGACCCTTTGGATGTATATTGGTGGATCAAATACTTGGGGGATGATTGCCAACATGTATCTGGGGGGTGGGGTGGGGTAGAAATAAAGGAAGTCTCCAAAGGAATTTTTATATGTTAAAGTAGCCTTAACAGGATCCTGGGGGTCAGGCTAAGACTCCCTTTTGCCCTTAGCAAAGTGTCAACATCCAGGCAGTTAAGTCCTTAAAGGAATGTCACTCTACCTGTTTCAAGGACTTGTCAAGGGGCTGTAAGTAGTAAGGAAATTTAATAATTTTTCTTCTGGCTTTGTTTCCCACATCACAGTTACCTCTACAGTAAAGCAAATTTGTTTGCATTAAACTTGGCTTGATTATTTACATAAGTGCACTTGTCTGCATAAGCACAGCAAGACAAGTGATTGACTGCGTAAATGCAGCAAGACAAGTGATTGACCATGCAGGCTCTTTTAAAGACTGCTTTACTGGAATCTTATAAGCAAGGTACCAGGCTTATTCTTCCAAGGGGCTTTATTAGCTCTGTAAAGTCCTTAAACTTATCTGGTCATAAGTAAGTCTGTGCACATCTCTCTCAAATATAGCATTCCAATCAAAGCCTTGGTAATATAACCAATGTTTTGGATTCCTATTATAGAGAAAACAGATTCTTACTGAACTATGTAAATAACTATTTTGCCATGAAAAGAATATTCTAGAGTTTCTGAATTCTAGAACTATTAGGGAAGAAAGAAAAATAAATGTTTCATCTCTATTTACAAAGGTATGCTTTTACCAAATTGTATGTCATAACTAGCTTACAAGAAAAAGCTTACTTAAATATAGGAAAACAAAACATTAAGGAACAGCAGTGTTTCAAACAAAAAGTCATAAAAAATTATAATCATTCAAAAAAATTATAACCATTCTCCTCAGTTCATGTAGTTCTGTGTAATTAATACTTGATCTACTTAAATCCAGTTTTCCATTAGATCTGGAAACTCTTACTTCGGTTTTGTGATCTCAAAGTTATCAGAGACTTGAGTTCTAGAGTACCTATCAGAGTCTTTTCCATGAGTCTCCTCGAAGATGAATCACTTTGCAGGAATACGTTTGTGAAAGCATCAGAGTAAAATGTAACTTTTTGTAAATAATAAAGACTTAGAAATAGCCATGGTTAAAAAATCTGATGAGTTTATTACAATATAGTTGACAAATGTAATTTTTTATCTGACAAACATTTTAAGATAACATGCCGGGATATATCAGTTTTATCACTTGTTTGACAATGTTTCCCATGTAATTTAACATGTGAAATAAGTCTAATTAGTGTAACATCTCTCTTTTTATAAAAGAGAGAACAAATCTTTTGAGATGTTCCAGAGACCCTCTAAAGTATTCCAAAGTTAGTTCAAGGTAAAAAAAATACTTTATTTAGAATTTGATTTTGGGAAGTTTGTCAAAAATATCAAAAGGTTTTAAAATACTTTTTAAAATATGGTCATAGGTTACTATGAAAGAGTTCTTGGGAGACACCTGGGTGGTTCATCGGTTAAGCATCTGCCTTCAGCTCAGGACATGATCCTGGAGTCTCAGGATCGAGTCCCACATTGGGCTTCCTGCATGGAGCCTGCTTCTCCCCCTGCCTGTGTCTGCCTCGCTCTCTGTGTGTCTCTCGTGAATAAACAAATAAAATTAAAAAAAAAAAAGAAGAAAGAAAGAAAAGAAAGAAAGAAAGAAAGAAAGAAAGAAAGAAAGAAAGAAAGAAAAGAAAGAAAGAAAGAGAAAGAAAGAAAGAAAAGAAAGAAAGAAGAAAAAGAAAGAAAGAAAGAAAGGAAGGAAGGAAGGAAGGAAGGAAGGAAGGAAGGAAGGAAGGAAGGAAGGAAAGAAAGAAGAAAGAAAGAAAGAAAGAAAGAAAGAAAGAAAGAAAGAAAGAAAGAAAGAAAGAGTTCTTGGTTATCCATTTAGCCATAGGGGTAATTAAAGACATTGCGAGTAAATACAGAAAGTTAAATAGGTATAAAAAAAAACCTTTAGTTATTTAAATAAAGAAAACTCAGCTTTATTAAGTAATCAAAGACCTGATGGTTAAAATAAAGCACAGAAAATTATTTTGATAAAACACAAAATCTTTGCTTTCTAGGCCGATTACTTAAAAGGGTAAAATCTTTTACAATTTTTCATCAAGAGCAGACCATAGTTTGAGAAAACTTTGTTTTTTTTAACAGAGAGCAAACCAAATTTTAATGTTGCACCAGCTTACTTTTGATATTAAAATTCATTTACTTAATTAAATTCATTCTAATCTTAGGCAGTCCTGACCATGCATAAAATCATTTTACAATGATCCCTTTTCTACAACTTTCTTTTTCTTCAAAAAAATATGTCTCCATTCCTCATACCTTATATTACTGAACACACATCTTACTTCTCTTACATATGGAGATGTTTATCTCATTATTTCTAGTATCTTTAATTACATATTATAATTTTAACACTAAAAACCTTAGTTTTTAGTGAGAATAAAAAAACAAACAATTATTAACTGTCTTTATTTTACCATTCTGTGGCTTGAAAAATATAAAAATATTCATAATTTCAGAAACTTTCTCATAGTAAATGTCTCAGTATGGCATAAAACACTTCTAATAGATCCAAATATCATTAGTTCCTCTGTAAAAGGAAGCCAAAAGTGGATATAATTGTGTTCAGTAATTAATATAACAGTATCTTATCTTATTTGGAAATGACCTGGGTATTCAATCAGTTTAGCTTATTTAACTTAGCTAAACTTTAAGATTTTAGATTACCAAAAAAGATTTGGGAATTTAGGTAAATTTAAGATAAATTTTTGGGTAAATTTAAAAGTTTTACCTACAAACTTTTCTATTTTATTTTTATCTATATAGTTTATGTGTTCTTAAAAATTATGTTTCAACCACCTTCAAAAAGTTTATGAGACATGAGATAAAGTGAGCCATCATTCCAAGCTATTTTTCTTGCTGACAGATTTTGTGAGCGATAACAGGAACGTATTTAAGGTTTATTTTGGGTTTTTTGGACTCCTCATTTTTATTTTTCAGAGTTAATGATCTTGTGCATATAGTGAGAGGACTATAGTGAGAAGGTCTATCCTCTTAGCGAATATCAATTATACAATGCTTAGCTGCAGTCACCATACTGTACATTAGATCCCTAGAACTTACTCATCTTCTCACTGGAAGTTTGTACTCTGTGACCAACACATTCCCATTTCTCATGCCCTCATAGCTGTTGGCAACTGCCCTACTACCCTCTGCCTCTGCAAGATTGACTTTTTAAAATTCCACATACATGATCCTCTGCAGTATTTGTGTTTCTGTGTCTGGCTTATGTCACGTAGCATAATGTTCTCCAGCTTCGTGTTGTTGCAAATGGCAGGATTTCCTTCTTTGTTATGGTTGAATAACATTTTATTATGTGTATATGCCACATCTTCTCTGCCCATTCATCTGTCAGTGGACACTTAAGTTGTTTCCAGGTCTTGGCTGGAAGCTTTATAGTGAATAAAGCTTCAGTGATCATGGAGGTGTAGGTATCTCTTCAACATAGTGATTTCATTTCCTTTGGATATATACCCAGAAGTGGGACTGCTACATCATATGGTAGTTGTATTTTTAAGTTTTCTGAGGAAGGAGGTGGCCCCATATGCTTGCACCTTGTCTTGTTTCCATCTGAGGCTAAGCCTAGACCAGCTCTGTATTCTCCTCTTGGGGCCAGTGGCATGTGAAGGGCATGAGAGTATCATCTGGAGATGGGATCCAGAAGGGAGGCTCAGGATTCCTGGACAACAGCTGTTGGGACCTGCAGCGCCTTTTCTGTAAAATGGAGACAGTGACAGCCTGTGGTCATGGTTGTGGGGATTGGGTAAGTGAGAAAGTGATTTTCCAGACTCAAGTAAGCCATCTTCCAATTTAACATGAACTTATTTGACTAGTGAATCCAGATAGAGTAGTGTATGTCTGCATTGTATTTAATGCTGGTAACTCTGAAGACATGCCTAATTTAATTAAACTAAACTTAAACTAGCTTTTATTTGCCAAAGATTATCCCAGATCAAGTGAACCTGAAAAGTAGTTGGATTAGTTTCTATAATATTTTGAGAATTTTTATAAATACTTAATTTTTTTAAGCACTTGATTTTCTTTAAGCCGATTGAATAGAATTATTTAAAATTTTATTTTGGCAATACTATCTGGTAGTAGAAAATACCACATACCTACAACTCATACATATCAGATATACATAAATGTTTATCTGTACAGACAAACATAAACAGTAACTTTATAGCTTTCTTTTTTAAAATTTTATTTTATTTTATTTAAATTTAATTAACATATATATAATTGGTTTCAGTGGTAGAGGTCAGTGATTCAATAGTCTTATGTAATGCCTAGAGCTCATTACATACATTATATGCTTTCCTTAATGTCCATCACCCAGTTACCCAATTCCCTCCAGCAACCTCAGTTTGTTTCCTATGATTAAGAGCCTCTTGTGGTTTGTCTCCCCCTCTGATTTGTCTTGTTTTATTTTTTCCTCTCTTCCCATTAGACTGGCTGGGGTGCCTGGGTGGCCTGATCAGTTAACTCGCAGACTCTTCATTTCAGCTGCAGTCTTGATCCCAGGGTCCTGGGATGGAACCCTATGTGTGCTCTGCTCAAGAAGGAGTTTGATCTATGATCCTCTCTTTCTTTCTGCCTCTCTCCCAAGCTTCAAGCTATTTCTCTCACTTTCTCTAAAGTAAATAATTAAATCTTGGGGAAAAAAAAAAAGATTTCCCATTAGCCCAAATCCTAAATAATATTTCCCCTTCCTTTCCTATTTTTTTAAAGATTTTATTTATTTATTCATGAGAGACAGAGACAGAGACAGAGAGAGAGAGAGAGAGAGAGAGAGAGAGATGCAGAGACACAAGCAGAGGGAGAAGTAGGCTCCATGCAGGGAGCCTAACCTGGGACTCATCCCTGGTCTCCAGGACCACGCCCTGGGCTGAAGGTGGCGCTAAACCACTGAGCCATCCGGCTGCCCCCTATTTTTTCTTTTGGTAAGAATTACCACCTTAGTGTTTGTACTTTAACTTTTACATATCAAAGTAGCAGGAAGAAGCAAGTTATAAGCTTTTTAAGATAAATAGGGGACTCATAAAAATAAATAGGTTTGGGGGCTGATAAAAAGGAATAAGTGAACTTTGAATTGCCTGCACAGCTGCATTTCTACTTTTATGTAAATACATAAAAAGAAAAGAACAATTGCTCTTAATTACTCAATTGGATTGCAAATTAGGTTACATCATAGGCTTATCTACCCATCAATCCTTTTATAAGAGCTTTAGAAGCATTTTCCCTTTCCTTTTGGGTATATAGTTTTATTTTAGCTTAGGGAAGAACGACTTAAACAAATTTCTATCAAGTTCTGCAATTTTGGCCAATTTCTGACCACAGAGCTATTTTGTAATTTTTAGCCGAGACAGACCGTAAATATCTCTGGCAATATTGAACAACCTCTTGGATTTAAGAGATTTTTTTTTCTTTTTACTTAAGAGATATCTTAAAGGGTACAAAAGACATTTTATTTATCCTTTTCTACTGGGTAATACAGACAAATCCAGGAGAGCAGACTCTGGGAAGAATTATTACTCTGAGCTAGTTTCTGCCAGTTTTTCTAAGATCCCGTCCATGTTGTGGTATTTACCAGAATTTGGCAAGAGTTTTCATTATTTTAAATTTTAGTTTCCCCTTCACTGTTTAAGGGAATAATGTAGCAGTTTACCAGAAAATCCCTCAAGAGCCTTATCAATTCTGAGAGGGGCCCATTTGTCCCCTTTGAGGGTGGATATAGGAGTATTTAGAAGGCCACTAACTTGGCAGACATTTGTTTACAGTGCAAAGGCAATCAAGACAGGATGAGTGCTCAAATAAGGAGAGTAAAGGGGAGCAGTAGGAATTGGGTCTTATCAGTAATCTTTTGTTTTGGGTACACTTGGTGTCTTTAATTCTTCATTATAATTTTGCTACATATCTTTCAATGAAGCCATTTCGGAACTTTGAAGTCTTTTGGAGGCTCCTGAATACCTATTAAAATAGATTTCCATTATGTGTGTTTGGAAGCCTTGCTTTTAAATGGACTTCCTAAGTAATCTTATCTAATTGAAACATTTCTTGCAATAACCAGTGTAATTCTAGGTCATAATTCTCCTGAGGGCTACCAATAGGTTGGTAGGACCCAAGCCACAAATGGAATTTAATCCACATTTTAAATTTGGTTATGTTCAGACATGCCATATCTATCCATAAATGAAGTATAACCTACATCTTTGGCTGGCCTTATTTTGGTATCCCCTCCCTGAGGGCTCCCAAGTCAAATTCTCAGGACACAAAATAACCTTAGTAAGATTTTGCCTTTTTTTTATTTCTTTCTTTTCTATATTTACTAGTTCTGGAACCACAGTTCTTAGTATAAAATGAGCAGAAATACCAAAAGTTAGCGTTCTTAACTCTTTCAATTTTTAAGGATCCCATTTTCATTATTCACTTGCTTTAGTTTATTTTATTAGTTTCATTTTGTTTTCTATTTTATTTTAGTCACCAAGAGCCAAACTAATACCTAAAAGGGATGTGCTGCTGGGTTGAGAATTATGTGATGTTTTACAATATATCTCATTACAGAGAAATTTTTTTGAGGTTGGTAGGAGACCCAGTGCCCATCTAACCTGTTCCATGATCAACTTATCCTAACAAGGGAGTCTTTGGGCTAGGCAGTTAGTGCTCTAGCAGTGATGAAGTTCTCAACCCATACCTACTAACTTTTGTGGCTTTTTGACTTCTGAGATTTTCATTTACCAATAACTTTAATCTATAAAAAACAAGACATGAAAACATGTGCACCTTAACATACCAGGATTAACCAATTACAGTGGAGTGGCCAAGAGAATGCCCTGTATACACCACCACCAATTTCCATGGAATCTGGAACTGGGGAAAGGATTGAACTAGTAGACTTCAATAAATGGAGACTGTAGATGGGAGGGTGGAGTCTCCATATAAATAAAGAACTGCAAATTCCTGTTAATATTTCCCACGTGGATCCTGAGACAGAATCAAGGGGTGGGATTTCCAATCAAAATGAGAACTGTGGACTGAACCACAGGCTGGGGACTCAGGTTCCAGATGAAACTGTCAGTGCAAGCTGAGCTGCTAAACCCTGGCTGGACAGGAAGTAGACTGGGAGCTCAACGCAAAGAAAGCTGGGCTCAAAACAAAGTGGAATTTATCCACAGCCCCTAGAAATGGTGAGAAAGAGAGTAACTCAAAGGGTTTGTGGTATACCATGCCTATGTTTCTTCTTCCAAATGCCATTAGAAGTTTGCTTCAGATCGCATAACCACCACCATTCTGCTAAACAACAAAAATTCAACTGAGTAAATTTAAATATCAAATTGTTTTTATTCAATGATTGACGAATTGAGCATCATCCCATCTAGCAAATAGAAAGGCACTCCAGAGGAGGGGCAAGACGGCGGAAGAGCAGGGTCCCCAAGTCACCTGTCCCCACCAAATTACCTAGATAACCTTCAAATCATCCTGAAAATCTACGAATTCGGCCTGAGATGTAAAGAGAGACCAGCTGGAACGCTACAGTGAGAAGAGTTCGCGCTTCTATCAAGGTAGGAAGACGGGGAAAAAGAAATAAAGACACAAAAGGCCTCCGAGGGGGAGGGGCCCCGCGAGGAGCCGGGCTGAGGCCGGGGCGAGTGTCCCCAGGACAGGAGAGCCCCGTCCCGGAGGAGCAGGAGCTGCACCAACCTTCCCGGCGGAAAGGGGCCCGCAGGGAGTTGGAGCAGGACCCAGGAGGGCGGGGATGCCCTCGGGCTCCCGGGGACACTAACAGACACCTGCGCCCCGGGAGAGTGCGCCGAGCTCCCTAAGGGCTGCAGCGCGCACGGCGGGACCGACCGGAGCAGCTCGGAGGGGCTCGGGCGGCGGCTCCGCGGAGGGGGCTGCGGGGCGGGAGCGCGAATCCACCAGCGCAGGCCCCGGGGCACAGGGCGCCGGGACACAGCCCAGGATCCGGCCTCCCCCGGGACAGGCAGAGGCCGGGAAGGCCCAGGACAGCGAGGACGCTCCTGCCCCGAGCTGAGCAGATCAGCGGCCCCGCCCCGGAGCTTCCAGGCCCTGCAGACGGAGAACCGAGAGCCCCGAGCCCCGTAGTTCCTGCGGAGGCTGAATCCAGGCTTCCAGAGTTGCCATAGCAACTGCGGCTGTTCCTCCTGGGGCCCCACGGGGTAAACAACCCCCGCTGAGCCCTGCAGCAGGCAGGGGCAGAGCAGCTCCCCCAAGTGCTAACACCTGAGAATCAGCACAGCAGGCCCCTCCCCCAGAAGACCAGCTGGACGGACCAGTGATACTCCCCCGTGTTCCAATACAACTTGTTTTTGGCCACTCTGCACTGAGCAAAATGACTAGAAGGAAAACCTCACCTCAAAAGAAAGAATCAGAAACAGCCCTCTCTCCCACAGAGTTACAAAATCTGGATTACACTTCAATGTCAGAAAGCCAATTCAGAAGCACTATTCTACAGCTACTGGTGGCTCTAGAAAAAAGCATTAAGGCCTCACGGGACTTCATGACTGCAGAATTTAGATCCAATCAGGCAAAAATTAAAAATCAATTGAATGAGATGCAATCCAAACTAGAAGTCCTCATGATGAGGGTTAACGAGGTGGAAGAACGAGTGAGTGACATAGAAGACAAGTTAATGGCAAAGAGGGAAACTGAGGAAAAAAGAGACAGACAATTAAAGGACCATGAAGACAGATTAAGGGAAATAAATGACAGCCTAAGGAAGAAAACCCTACGTTTAATTGGGGTTCCCGAGGGCGCCGAAAGGGACAGAGGGCCAGAATATGTATTTGAACAAATCCTAACTGAAAACTTTCCCAATCTGGGAAGGGAAACAGGCATTCAGATCCAGGAAATAGAGAGATCCCCCCTAAAATCAATAAAAACCGTTCAACACCTCGATATCTAATAGTGAAGCTTCCAAATTCCAAAGATAAAGAGAAGATCCTTAAAGCAGCAAGAGACAAGAAGTCCCTGACTTCCATGGGGAGGAATATTAGGGTAACAGCAGACCTCTCCACAGAGACGTGGCAGGTCAGAAAGGGCTGGCAGGATATATTCAGGGTCCTAAATGAGAAGAACATGCAACCAAGAATACTTTATCCAGCAAGGCTCTCATTCAAAATGGAAGGAGAGATAAAGAGATTCCAAGACAGGCAGGAACTGAAAGAATATGTGACCTCCAAACCAGCTCTGCAAGAAATTTTAAGGGGGACTCTTAAAATTCCCCTTTAAGAAGAAGTTCAGTGGAACAATCCACAAAAACAAGGACTAAATAGATATCATGATGACACTAAACTCATATCTGTCAATAGTAACTCTGAACGTGAATGGGCTTAATGACCCCATCAAAAGGCGCAGGGTTTCAGACTGGATAAAAAAGCAGGACCCATCTATTTGCTGTCTACAAGAGACTCATTTTAGACAGAAGGACACCTAAAACCTGAAAATAAAAGGTTGGAGAACCATTTACCATTCAAATGGTTCTCAAAAGAAAGCAGGGGTAGCCATCCTTATATCAGATAAACTAAAATTTACCCGGAAGACTGTAGTGAGAGATGAAGAGGGATACTATCTCATACTTAAAGGATCTATCCAACAAGAGGACATAACAATCCTCAATATATATGCCCCGAATGTGGGAGCTGCCAAATACTTAAACCAATTATTAACCAAAGTGAAGAAATACTTAGATAATAATACACTTATACTTGACGACTTCAATCTAGCTCTTTCTACCCTCGATAGGTCTTCTAAGCACAACATCTCCAAAGAAACGAGAGCTTTAAATGATACACTGGACCTGATAGATTTCACAGGTATCTACAGAACGTTACATCCAAACTCAACTGAATACACATTCTTCTCAAGTGCACATGGAACTTTCTCCAGAATAGACCACATACTGGGTCACAAATCGGGTCTGAACCGATACCAAAAGATTGGGATCGTCCCCTGCATATTCTCAGACCATAACGCCTTGAAATTAGAACTCAATCACAAGAAGAATTTTTTTTTTATTTTAAAATATTTTTTTATTTATTTATGATAGTCACAGAGAGAGAGAGAGAGAGAGAGAGGTAGAGACACAGGCAGAGGGAGAAGCAGGCTCCATGCACCAGGAGCCCGACGTGGGATTCGATCCCGGGTCTCCAGGATCGCGCCCTGGGCCAAAGGCAGGCGCCAAACCGCTGCGCCACCCAGGGATCCCACAAGAAGAATTTTTGAAGGACCTCAAACACGTGGAGGTTAAGGACCATCCTGCTAAAAGATTAAAGGGTCAACCAGGAAATTAAGGAAGAATTAAAAAGATTCATGGAAACTAATGAGAATGAAGATACAACTGTTCAAAATCTTTGGGATGCAGCAAAAGCAGTCCTGAGGGGGAAATACATCGCAATACAAGCATCCATTCAAAAACTGGAAATAACTCAAATACAAAAGCTAACCTTACACATAAAGGAGCTAGAGAAGAAGCAGCAAATCGACCCGACGCCCAGCAGAAGAAGAGAGTTAATTAAAATTCAAGCAGAACTCAACGAAATTGAGACCAGAAGAACTGTGGAACAGATCAATAGAACCAGGAGTTGGTTCTTTGAAAGAATTAATAAGATAGATAAACCATTAGCCAACCTTATTAAAAAGAAGAGAGAGAAGACTCAAATTAATAAAATCATGAATGAGAAAGGAGAGATCACTACCAACACCAAGGAAATACAAACGATTTTAAAAACATATTATGAACAGCTCTACGCCAATAAATTAGGCAATCTAGAAGAAATGGACGCATTCCTGGAAAGCCACAAACTACCAAAACTGGAGCAGGAAGAAATAGAAAACCTGAACAGGCCAATAACCAGGGAGGAAATTGAAGAAGTCATCAAAAACCTCCCAAGACACAAGAGTCCAGGGCCAGATGGCCTCCCAGGGGAATTCTATCAAACGTTTAAAGAAGAAATCATACCTATTCTACTGAAGCTGTTTGGAAAGATAGAAAGAGATGAAGTACTTCCAAATTCATTCTATGAGGCCAGCATCACCTTAATTCCAAAACCAGACAAAGACCCCACCAAAAAGGAGAATTACAGACCAATATCCCTAATGAACATGGATGCAAAAATTCTCAACAAGATACCAGCCAATAGGATCCAACAACACATTAAGAAAATTATTCACCATGACCAAGTAGGATTTATCCCTGGGACACAAGGCTGGTTCAACACTCGTAAAACAATCAACGTGATTCATCATATCAGCAAGAGAAAAACCAAGAACCATATGATCCTCTCATTAGATGCAGAGAAAGCATTTGACAAAATACAGCATCCATTCCTGATCAAAACTCTTCAGAGTGTAGGGATAGAGGGAACTTTCCTCGACATCTTAAAAGCCATCTACGAAAAGCCCACAGCAAATATCATTCTCAATGGGGAAGCACTGGGAGCGTTTCCCCTAAGATCAGGAACAAGACAGGGATGTCCACTCTCACCACTGCTATTCAACATAGTATTGGAAGTCCTAGCCTCAGCAATCAGACAACAAAAAGACATTAAAGGCATTCAAATTGGCAAAGAAGAAGTCAAACTCTCCCTCTTCGCCGATGACATGATACTCTACATAGAAAAACCCAAAAGCCTCCTCCCCAATATTGCTAGAACTCATACAGCAATTTGGTAGCATGGCAGGATACAAAATCAATGCCCAGAAATCAATGGCATTTCTATACACTAACAATGAGACTGAAGAAAGAGAAATTAAGGAGTCAATCCCATTTACAATTGCACCCAAAAGCATAAGATACCTAGGAATAAACCTAACCAAAGAGGTAAAGGATCAATACCCTAAAAACTATAGAACACTTCTGAAAGAAATTGAGGAAGACACAAAGAGATGGAAAAATATTCCATGCTCATGGATTGGCAGAATTAATATTGTGAAAATGTCAGTATTACCGAGGGCAATTTACACGTTCAATGCAATCCCTATCAAAATACCATGGACTTTCTTCAGAGACTTAGAACAAATTATTTAAGATTTGTGTGGAATCAGAAAATACCCCAAATAGCCAGGGGAATTTTAAAAAAGAAAACCATATCTGGGGGCATCACAATGCCAGATTTCAGGTTGTACTACAAAGCTGTGGTCATCAAGACAGTGTGGTACTGGCACAAAAACAGACACATAGATCAATGGAACAGAATAGAGAACCCAGAAGTAGACCCTGAACTTTATGGTCAACTAATATTCGACAAAGGAGGAAAGACGATCCACTGGAAGAAAGTCTCTTCAATAAGTGGTGCTGGGAAAATTGGACATCCACATGCAGAAGAATGAAACTAGACCACTCTCTTGCACCATACACAAAGATAAACTCAAAATGGATGAAAGATCTAAATGTGAGACAAGATTCCATCCAAATCCTAGAGGAGAACACAGGCAACACCCTTTTTGAACTTGGCCACAGTAACTTCTTGCAAGATACATCCACGAAGGCAAAAGAAACAAAAGCAAAAATGAACTATTGGGACTTCATCAAGATAAGAAGCTTTTGCACAGCAAAGGATACAGTCAACAGAACTAAAAGACAACCTACAGAATGGGAGAAGATATTTGCAAATAACATATCAGATAAAGGGCTAGTTTCCCAAATCTATAAAGAACTTATTAAACTCAACAGCAAAGAAACAAACAATCCAATCATGAAATGGGTAAAAGACATGAAGAGAAATCTCACAGAGGAAGACATAGACATGGCCAACATGCACATGAGAAAATGCTCTGCATCACTTGTCATCAGGGAAATACAAATCAAAACCACAATGAGATACCACCTCACACCAGTGAGAATGGGGAAAATTAACAAGGCAGGAAACAACAAATGTTGGAGAGGATGCAGAGAAAAGGGAACCCTCTTACACTCTTGGTGGGAATGTGAACTGGTGCAGCCACTCTGGAAAACTGTGTGGAGGTTCCTCAAAGAATTAAAAATAGACCTGCCCTACGACCCAGCAATTGCACTGTTAGGGATTTACCCCAAAGATTCAGATGCAATGAAACGCCGGGACACCGGCACCCCGATGTTTCTAGCAGCCATGTCCACAATAGCCAAACTGTGGAAGGAGCCTCGGTGCCCATCGAAAGATGAATGGATAAAGAAGATGTGGTTTATGTATACAATGGAATATTACTCAGCCATTAGAAACGACAAATACCCACCATTTGCTTCAACGTGGATGGAACTGGAGGGTATTATGCTGAGTGAAGAAGTCAATCGGAGAAGGACAAACAGTGTATGTTCTCATTCATTTGGGGAATATAAATAATAGTGAAAGGGAATATAAGGGAAGGGAGAGGAAATGTGTGGGAAATATCAGAAAGGGAGACAGAACATAAAGACTCCTAACTCTGGGAAATGAACTAGGGGTGGTGGAGGGGGAGGAGGGCGGGGGGTGGGGGTGAATGGGAGACGGGCACTGAGGGGGACACTTGTCGGGATGAGCACTGGGTGTTATTCTTTCTGTATGTTGGTAAATTGAACACAATAAAAATTAATTTATTAAAAAAAAAAAAAAAGAAAGGCACTCCAAAGAGCTCCATATAAAGGAAAGTGTAATGGCTGAGACAGGGTGGAAAAAGTAGTTTATTAGCAAAGAATGGATTGTTTCAGGCCTAGGTAAACTACCTAAGAAGGATGAAGGGAGGGACGCCTGGGTGGCTCAGTGATTCAGTGTCTGCCTTCAGCCCAGGGCATGATCCCGCAGTCCTGGAATTGAGTCCCACATCGGGCTCCCTGCATGGAGTCTGCTTCTCTCTCTGCTTGCATCTCTGCCTCTCTCTCTCTCTCTGTCTCTCATGAATAAATAAATAAAATCTTAAAAAAAAAAAAAAAGAAGGATGGAGGGAGTCTTATTGGGGATTATCTTACTAGTTCTGACCAGGGAATTTCAGGTTGAATGATTAATTGCATTCCTGGGAGAGGTTGAAATGGAAACTAGGTTAGATATTGCCTTGGTTGGTGGGCTTAGCACAAGTGATTCCATTTTAGACTTCTTGTTTCTTTTTATCACTGCCATAATTCCCTCTGCAATTGAAACTCATTTATTCATTGAGCAAAGGTTTATTGAACTTTTGAGAGATTCTAGGTACCATTCCAGAAGCTAGAATCATATCATTGAACCCGACAAACTGGGCTTTCACCTTTGAGGAGTTTGGCTTCGGTGGAAGCAGATGTTTTTTAAAAGTTAATTTCTTTTAACCCATATTTGTCTCTAAAGCCTTTTAAAGGTCAAGCGTTATTAAAAAACAGATTTTAAAAGTAAATAAATAAACATGTACACATTAAGACAAATAAATAATGACAAAGACGTTATAGGGAATTGAAATTGGGTGATGTAAGCATATAGATGCCTAATTTTTCTTTAGTATTGCTCTATGTCAGGCACAATTTTAACTCCTCATTTAATCATTTTAACTGTGCTAGGTCCTAAGTTATCATAATTCCCAATTTACAGATGAGGAAAGAGGGGCAAAGAGAGGTATATAACTTGCCTAAAATCAAATAGCTATTAAGCAGAAAACCTGGAATTTAAAACCAAGCAGTTTTGTTCTAGAATTCATATTTATTATTTCGGTTACATATGCTACTATTAGCTTTGTAACATTAAGAAAAGATAGAGTAATCCTAAAACCTAGAGTCTTGTAATAACATACCATAATTCTAAGGGTTGTTCATGGTAAATTTGAGGTACCTACCAGGTATCCATTAGGAGATGTCAAGAACTTTGAAAATTTGAGTCTGTAGTTCTGTTAAGATAACACTGATGAAGATACAATTTGAGAGTCACACATATGTAGAGAAGGTCAACTTTCCCATGACTTTCATCTAATGGTCTTAGTTTTGTCTTATGGATTGATAGAGAACAAATCATCTGTATCTTCTGCTTGCAAAATCTTCATATATTTGAGGGTAATTATACCTTCCTTTATTAGTCTCTTGCTGAAACTCTCAAAAAATTGCTAGCATAGAAGGTGGAACAGAACATTGAAGGGGAAATAAAACCTATAAAAATTAAAGAAACATCAATATATAGAGTTTGGAATGAGTGACAAACTTCCAGTAAAGGATATTTATAAGAAAAAAAAAAAGACCATATTTGTCTAGAAACAGAAACTTTTGCTTAAAATCATCCTTAGAAATTGAAAACTAATATTATGAAATATTTTAATATTATTAAATATAAATATTTTAAAGTTATGCAAATAAAACTCTTTTTTAAGTTCCCTATCTTTTAAAAATAATATTAAAATATTTATAGATGAATTTATGTAATGTTCGGGACTATTTCAAAATAATATAAAAAGTAAGGAGTTGGATATTATTTATAATATTCATGAATTGTTAATTGTTGAAGTTGGGTGATGGCCAAATAGGAGTTCATTGTACTATTTTATGATTGCATATATTTGGAGTTTACCATTGTAAGAATTTAAAATAGATTACAATACAAATAATATAGTTACAAATGAAGATATACTATCCTTAGATGTTATCCAGTCTGATCACCCATTAGATACTTATTTGTGCTCCTCAAGATCTCTGTTATTTCACTAATTACTCTAGCCTTTACTTTCTCTTATAATGAAAAATTCCTTCCTCATTGGATATTTAGGAATTTATTTTTTTCTGTATCATACTTATAATCTCTCTATAATTTCACATATTTAGTACATTTTTCAAGTCATTTTTAGAGACATGAAAATAATACATTTTAATTTTAGAAAAGCCTTAAAATGTTCTGAAATATCAAGAAATGGTAAGGGTCCAACTGAGAAGACAAACCATATATAAAAGCTATAAAACAGGAATTTCTTCATTTTCTGAAGCTAAATCTATAAATCTACCTGAATTTGCACACATATTCTGTCTTCCTCCCCAATTAAATGCAAAATGTCTTCTTCCTCTTGTCAAGACGGTTCCTTCACTTATGCCCTAAATTTCATTTGCTGACAACTTTTTCTATGATACCTTTGATTTATTACTCCATCCTTCCTAATCTTGATCTTATTTCTTCTACTGACTTCTCACTAAAACATGTATCTCTAGTATTGAAAAAAAGTCTCTCCTCTCCTCTATATTTTCTTCTGCATATTGATCTTCAATTTACTCTTTAATCACTTTGATCTGCCTTCAGTTTCAGACTTTTATTACAGTGGACTTTCAAGGGAGAGTATTAAGGCCTATATTACTTGTCCTGCCATCCCTCCTTTCTCCTCTAGGCAACCCTAAATTTGTATGCCAACTACTTGCAAATATTTATCTACAGGATAAATTTGTCTTCTGGAACACCCATTTGGTAGCTCTTGTTTACCTCAAAATTAACTTGATTTTAGTGACAAAAAATATGCTAAGTACCTTCTTACGCCTTCCCTTACCTAAACAGGTTATTAGTCTGTGAGAGTTACCCTTGTTGGCGTAGAGCACCCTGCAAGATAGGATCTTTTCGCAGCTCAGCAAGAGGAATAGTATTAGCAGGTCCCTTTTCAGAAAAATCAACAATCATCTTTGCTCTAGAACTGTTATCTTCAAATTTATTCACCCTCTTCCTACTTTGAAAAATTTCCCCCTTTTATCATTAAAGAAAATTCTGCTCCATTATCAGTATATTGTATACCACATCCTCTCTACCTTATGGAACATGGCAAAATTTTGTATTCAGTGTACTGAAAATTTCCTGTGATATATAATGAGAAAATTTACAAATTTGAAAAATTTTCTGTTTCTGTCTCTGTCTCTGTCTCTCTCTGTCTCTCTCTCATACATATACAAACACACAGAGCTTTTCAAAACTTTAATAAGTCCTCTCTGCACCTCAAATTTAAATAGTGACTCCCCTATTCCTGGCTCCATGCAGTGATTCCCCACAAAGTAATAAATACCACTGAAACAATTAACAGAAGAGTCACAATACAATTAGGACCTAGGAATTACTGGAAACAAACCTTGGTGGACTATCTCAAAAAAAAATCTCCCTTTCAGCTTCTTACCAGTACTATAGCTTTTAACTTTTGCCATTACCTTCTCCTCCTCTCACTATATATTTTCATGCAATTTAAGCTTCCTACAGTACAACTCAGATCATATTTCCTCCTCCTTCTCAAGACTCCTAGTGATTTTCCACTGCTTGTAAAATTAAGGATTTATCTTAATTTTAGCATTCAGATGTTACTACTGTGCCCTGGACTGGCTTTGAACTTGTCTTTCCTCTCATATGTTCCCTGGGCTTCAGCAACTTCACTTTCCCAGTTTGGGCAATACTACTTCCTCTGATTAGAAAATGCCCTTTTATAACTCTGCATGTCAAAATCTCAACCATTCTTTAATGCCTATATTAAATCATAGCTACGCCGAAAGCTTTTGACCCCAGCAAAATGGAAAACCATATTAACTCATTCTATGTTCCACATTAACACTTGTGTTGTTCTCTTGTATATTTTCATTACATACTTTGGCAGAAAATACCTTTCAGAATTAAATATTAAAGACAAAACAATATTATGCCTGCCAGCAGCACACATATTCTTTTAAAATACATTTGAAAACTTGAAATATGGGGATCCCTGGGTGGCTCAGCAGTTTAGCGCCTGCCTTCAGCCAGGGGTGTGATCCTGGAGACGCGGGATGGAGTCCCACGTCTGGCTGGCTCCCTGCATGGAGCCTATTTCTCCCTCTGCCTGGGTGTCTGTCTCTCTCTCTCTCTCTCTGTCTCTCATGAATAAATAAATAAAATCTTAAAAAAAAAGAAAACTTGAAATATTAGTCACTTAGATCACAGCTGAGAAGTACTATTTGTCCTCCAAGAGTTAAGAGGATTTCCTCCATGAATATTCTTTTCTAACTGGGAGCAAATGAACTCTCATTCTTTAGTAGTTAATCTGAAATTCTGTGCCTCAGAGAATTATTTTAAAAAATCAAATACTATACATATCTTAGAAGTTTTTTGTTCTGTATGGATAAAAATATAACTTTACATGCAACTGAGAAAATTTTTGAGGATACTTAAATTCTAAAAGATTTTAAATATTATAAATTTGTATTATATATTCATAATTTTAAGACACTCTTCTAAAAGTTTAAGATTTTTTTAAAGCTAATTTTTATTACTGAGGTCAAGTAAAGAAGTAAAGCAGTCTTCAGTAATTGAACATAATAATAAAACTTGATTGTATCTAGGTGATAAAATGATTTTGACAATCACATACTGGCTTACACAAGGATTAATATACAATTTTAAAATTTAAACTTTACTCTGTAAGTTATGTTATTTATTTCATTCATTTACTAACTCATTCATTAATTCAACAAATATTTTTCTGGCACTAACTACATGCCAGACAAAAACTATTGGTGATGAAAATGTTCAAAATAGACACATATTTTGACATTATCAAAAGTTTATTTCTAACTGATGCTAGTTACCCTAATGAGGAATATTGCCCAGAAAATCTAATTAGCTTTCAATTTGCCAAGAGTTAATAATTAATTCTGACATCTTATGAGCACCTAGTTTGTTTGTTTGTTTGTTTGTTTAAATATATTAAGATGAAGTTTATAAAACAGGGTACTATACATACCAATATTCATTTTAATTTAAACGTCAGTTCTTGTATATAGCACTGTCAGAGTGACATCTTAAGTTATTTTTAACATTTTTTGTCTCCATTTGGTAGCATGTCACTAGCAGTATTTTAGAGTTAGATGAGAAAATATTTTCTGAAAATACAGTTTGCTTAATACCTTTCTTTATATAAAAAACAGTCTCATATGAGAGAGAACTCTGATTTACTGGAATTTTAACATTTAATTTAATTTAATTCTTCATTTTTGTTGGTGTCACTTTTTCACTTACTAGGACAGACAGAAATACTTTTTAAAAAACTGAAAAACATTTCCTTGTAACTAATGCCAAAATACACATGATTTTTCAACTTGCCAGTTTTCACTAATTTTCTGAAGACTTTACAAAGACAAGATAAAATGTTACACCAGAGGAAATTATATAAAATGGTGCACATGGGGATGCCTGGGTGGCTCAGCAGTTGAGCACCTGCCTTTGGCTTGAATATGCTCCCAGAATCCTGGGATGGAGTCCTACATCAGGCTTCCTGCATGGAGGCTGCTTCTCCCTCTACCTATGTCTCTGCCTCTCTCTTTCTTTGTGTCTCTCATGAATAAGTAAATAAAATCTTTAAAAAAATAATAAAATGGTGCATGTAAAAAATGACAGATAATAAAATCAAAAGTGTTAAAAAGAAACCAATATGGTATGTTAAGCTAGTTTACTCCCTAGGTAAAAGTATGACTATCTATAAAATATAAATTATTCCATATGTGAATATATTTTTCTTTACATATTACTTACTGATACTCTGATTATTATTTCTCAGGCTTGAATAAGTTTAAATACATGATGGGAATTATGTAGAGTGCTTACAATTAACTGTAATATTTCATCTATTAATTTTAATTTATTTGGAAAATCTGAAGGTTATGTTGTATTTGCATTTATTAGACACAAAACAGTCTATAACATAAAACTCACTTTATGTAAATATTTAAATTGAATTGTGATTACACGTACATTTTGTCGATAGTTCAACTGCATTTTTAGTTAATGTTTACAGATGGAAAAGGTAAACTTCTAGAACTGAGGAAGCTGAGGCTAAGGGAATACACATGATTTGCCTAAATTCACAATTTGATTAAGAAAGTCAGTATGTTCAACTGAAAATGTCACACCTCAGCCTCTCTTGCAAGCAGTGTTGTTGAGCATATCTCACTATTAGGAGCAATTTAGGTTAACTACAAGGTGAAATGTCTTTAAATTAGGCAGATTCAACTGCCCTATGCCCTTTCTGACTTCCATATATCCATCTACTTTCTGCATGAAATGAAGACATAAATGACGAAGCTGCAGAATCCATTTTGAAAGTTGAAAAGCTGATGATCTAGAAGACCCATACCTTGACATCTTAAATCACTGCATTAGGCCTACATCCGACCATAAGTTTATGTTAGAGTGAAACTCTCCATTCTCTGCAATACCTTATTATTGGATGTTTTGTTACATCAAGGCAAATCCAGTTCTTCAATGTAGTACACATTTACAGGTGCATGGTGGATTATGCTTTGTATACAAATCCAATGAAATGGGGCAAGAAAAGTATGTTATCAATTGATTTAAAAAATGCAAAGCAAAACATATAAAAGAATGTATACCTCTTCCTGGAAATACATAACTGTGATACTTACTATTATGAGAAGAATGGTAGGTAACCCTCAAATAGAAAGAGGGAGGTAACTCAAATGGCTCATATGTAGGGTGTGAGATTTCCTGAATATGGGAGAATCCAATCTAAGGCAGCTCTGGGTTTAACTGCTTTTGAAATTACATCTAAAATTGTTTTTTGGGGGCAGCCTGGGTGGCTCAGTGGTTTAGCACCGCCTTCAGCCCAGGGCGTGATCCTAGAGATCCAGGATCGAGTCCCACATCAGGCTTCTTGCATGGAGCCTGCTTGTCCCTCTGCCTGTGTCTCTGCCTCTGTGTGTGTGTGTGTCTCTCATAAATGAATAATAAAATCTTTAAAATTTTTTTTGATTTTTTGGAGTTTATTTTTCATGTTTTCTTTTTGTAGAAAGAAGAAACCTCAAACTATTTTTCCTAATAAATTTTTAGTAGATAGTCACTGTAAAGAATGCACACCCATCCTGTTTTTCACAACTCAGTTTTATTGGTGAGTTGGGGGAAATTCATAGCTCTGACCTCGCCCTGCTTTTACAAACAAGCCCGGAACCTACCACCATATTCTGGTCAGGGAAATGGAAGCATTTTCTAAGACAGCTGCCAGTGCCATACAATTTATCAGGCATGATAAAGTTATATGAGTTTTAACTATGTTCAGAGGGACAAGCCAGGCTCAGCACATTTGAATGCTGTGCCTGGGCTGCTGACCACATGGCCCCTCTTGACTCATAAATGATTTCTGAGTGCTTCCATACAAAGCATGCACATGTTATAGTTTTTGCAACAGTGAATTTCAGATCTGTTTTAATTCCAGGACAGAATTTTTCCTAAACAGGCAGAATAGAAACATCTTTGCAAAGTAATCAGTATAATAGCTTATTATCACATCCAAAACATGACTCTGAATGATTACAATGAGAAAGTAACTCTAAATATGGACATATATTGTATTAAATACATTCCATCCCTAAATATTTGCCTTTTCATCCAATAGGAAAATATTGCTGGATGTTTGAACTACAAAATTATGCCTAGAGATCTAAAAGTCTAAGTTATTGTTTACACAGATTCAACTAATTGTTTGATGTAAATAATTACTTAGCAGACGATATCAGCAGACATCTGTTTGCTTAATTTTAGAAGAGGTTTCTCTTGAGTAGTTTAGCTTCATAAATTAATGCTGAAACTTGGCTGAGTCACAAAGTAAACAAAATAAACATTGTAGTCAGAAGCCACAGAAATATTAAAAGTCACAGGAAAATTTCTGAAATGGACTTTTAACTAATTGTCAGCTGGTTTTTCTACCGCCTCAACTTGTGAACATACAGTATCCTGAAATTTCTGTTTTTAGAGTTTTGTCTAAACTATTAGAATACTCCAGGTCTCAAATAATTCAATTCTCCTGTGTTCAATTTTTCATTATAAGGATTATGACACTTCCTCTACTATTTTTTTTACCTAAATTGTACATCTCATATAAAAGAATAGAATATCTGGGCAAAATTTGAATGTGATATTCACCTGACAGTAGGATGTAATAAAATAATCTAATACACATAATTGTTTTGTTAACTTATGAATCATAAAACTGTCATAATGAAAAATAACAATTTTGGATAGGATGGGTTTAGTGCATTTTAATATTATTATTTTTATTATTTTTATCCATTTAAGTTTTTATGATATTTTCCTTCTTGAGAATTTCAGGGTTAATCATTGCTACTTGATACCTGTTTTTTTTTCCCTAAAGATATTCTCATCTTCTTATATTCAATGAAATACAAACTCCTAGGTTCTAATATATTTTACAAGGCAATGCACCTTACATTTTTTACCTAACTTTTATAATGGTCCAAAGATATAAATTTATATTTTAAGAATGTCATATGTAGTAGCAATATAAGAAAATCCATGACCTTCGTAATGTCATATCACATATTATTAATAGATTTGAATTTAGAAATAGGAATTCTAGCTTCTATTATCTGATTTCTCTGTTTAGATACTTAAAGAGTAAAAAGAAAAAATCCAGAATATTAGGGATTTATACATTGTTAAAAACCAGCTTTGCTTATCTATGCAAATGGATAAAACATTAAATATATTGATATCCAAAAATTAGATCTAAGTAATACAAATTGTAAAAAAAGATATTTATTACTTCTGGCTCCAGAATGCGTTTCATATATTTTAATAGCAAATTTCACTTAACATTTTTGCCTATTTTAGTAATAAATTTAGGTTATTGAAAAAATAATGATTAAATAAAAGGGTATCTGATCTATATTTTCATTTTTGCCTTGATCTTCAAAATGAAATGTTCATGGAATCAACATATATTTATTAACATAACTATGTTTAAAGAGGCATATTACATAATTAGATATAATAAGGCTGAATGAAAATTTTGATAAATTTATTTTGTGACTCTAAAGCAATCGAGTTAATGTTTACCCAGATCTCCCTAGTCTCATAGGAAATGGAAATTAGTCAAGCCAAGTATTATAAATAAATATATAAAAGTGACAGTAGATTTTCAGAGGCATTTCGAGGCCTATAAATACTCCGGGGAAAGACTCCAATATACATTTGACAGCTCTTTCCAGGAAGCCTGGAATTGAGCTACTTTATGCCTCTATTCCTGAAAGTAGAGAAAGTTATTTCTTCTACCTGAATTCCCTATTTTGTTCCTTCATTCCAAAAAGGATAAAAAAAAAAAAAGAAAAAGGAAAGGAAAGACAAGTTGGATAGTGTAATTTACTAAGTGGCTATTCAATAAACTTACATTGTATTGCCATTTCTCCAACCAAATTTAGATGAATCCAGAGTAAATTAGAGAAAAAAGTAAAGCCAAGTGTCTTTTTTTGTTATTGTTGTTATGTGGTTAATACTCTTATGATGGCAGTTTTTAATTATATATTTGAATAGAATTTATTTTCATAATTATAGATACTTATTAAAAAATAAGAAAATAAGAATAAGAGAAATACCACCTCTAATACCAAATATATCCTCCATTAACTGGAAGACTTTGATGGTTAGAAACTGAAAGAGGTAAATACTAATGAGAATTTTCAGCATTTAAGACACATCACTTTGAAAAATTGTTTAAAGAGTTAAATAAACTGACTTTTTAAATAACATATTCTTTCCTTTTTTAACATAGCTTAAAATTATATTCTTCATATTTTGGACATTCATTTTATATTATCATCATTATACATCTTTAGCATCTCACTATGGTGATATTAATTTATAATCTATGCTTCTTTTAATGGAAGCAAATAATTGTAACTCCTCTCACCCCAAAAAGAGCTTTTGATTTTGAACCAAAATTGTACCAAGATACTACACTTTATTATTTTCATAATTTGAGGTGCTAAATATTAATGTTTAAAACTTATCTAATGTTTAAATAAATCTCTTGCCTTTAATAAAATCAGATTATCTAAGTTAATTTATGCTATGGTTCCTTAAATATTCACTCATAATAAACATTTATTGAGCACCTGCTATGAGATTGGCCCCATTCTATTTTTCAACCAATATATGTCTATCAGATTATTTTTACTTGTGCAATATTAATCACAGATTTTTGAATCTTGAGGGGACTTTCAAAATTCTAGTCTAAATCTGACTTCTCACGATGCCTGGGTGGCTCAATGGTTTAGTGCCTGCCTTCAGCCCAGGGTGTGATCCTGGAGTCCCTGGATCGAGTTCTGCATCAAGCTCCCTGCATAGATCCTGCTTCTCCCTCTGCCTGTGTCTCTGTCTCTGTCTCTCTCTCTGTGTGTCTCTCATGAATAAATAAATAAATAAAATCTTTTTAAAAATCTGACATCTCATTTTGTATATTAAAAAGTAACAAAATAACAGTCTTAAAGAACTTCAATGGTTTCCTCAGAGGATTGATAAACTTTCTTAAATAAGAGTAAATTATGAACATAGATATTAAGAAATTTAGCTATTTCTATAAAATCAAACTAAAATTCACTGGAGTAGTCAAGGCAAGGAAAATTTTACATAAGAGATGGTTTTTAGGGATCCCTGGGTGGCGCAGTGGTTTGGCGCCTGCCTTTGGCCCAGGGCACGATTCTGGAGACCCGGGATCGAATCCCACATCGGGCTCCCGGTGCATGGAGCCTGCTTCTCCCTCTGCCTGTGTCTCTGCTTCTCTCTCTCTCTCTCTGTGTGACTATCATAAATAAAACAAATAAAATAAAATGTAAAAAAAAAAAGAGATGGTTTTTAATCATGAAAAATGTTTTTCTCTAATTTAAGGTTATTATAATGATTATCCTCATAATTTCCCAATAGAATTGTCTTAATATAATTACAATAGTTCTAGAGAGTAAAAGATTTTTAAAATATTTTTTACCCAACCTCAAGAAAGGAACAAATATAAATTATTCCTATAAAAATGCACAAAAATAAAGAATATCCATCATATTTTTTTCTGTAGTTGTTAATTAGTGTTAGCTTTGCATAAAACTCATCACTTAGGTGAACTTACTTATCTTTGAATTTAAGTAAATTGAACAAAAATTTTAAAAACAAATGAAAAATGGAGATGTACATTTAAAAAAAATGAATCCACACAGATCTGGAAATAAAATCTAAGTTAGTTCAAGTTGCAAATAGGAAGTATTAGGGGCAAAATTATCAAATGTTTGCCTTTAAATTTTGTCTATCATTTTTAAATGTAAAAATTCCTTTATGATATATTTTATTTGATATTAGAAACATTATATAAAATTTATATTATTGCCCATTTTGTTTCTGTGTTAGAATAAACATATAATACTTTTTAGAAGAGAATTGGCTCTGCTAAATGGACCTCTTAGTGGAAGTCCTTAAAAACCATAGATTTTTTTTTAATTTAAATTCAATTAATTATTGTATAGTATAAATTTCAGAGGTAGAGTTCAGTGATTCATCATTTGTGTGTTATATACAAATCATCATGTGCCCTCCTTAATATCCACCACCCTGTTACCCCATCCCCTCACCTCCTCCCTTCCAACAACCCTCAGTTTGTTTCCTATAATCAAGAGTTTCTTTTTTTTTTCCTAAAGATTTTATTTATCTATTCATGAAAGACACACACACACACACACACACACACAGAGAGAGAGAGAGAGAGAGGCAGAAACACAGGCAGAGGGAGAGGCAGGCTCCATGAGGGGAGCCCAAGGCGGGACTCGATCCCTGGTCTCCAGGATCTGGCCCTGGGCTGAAGGTGGCCCTAAACAGATGAGCCACCGGGGCTGCCCAATCAAGAGTCTCTTATCTTTTTCTCTCTCTGATTTTATCTTATTTTATTTTTCCCTGCCTTCCCCTATGTTCATCTGTTCTGTTTCTTAAATTCCGCATATGAGTGAAATCATATAATTCTCTGATTGACTTACTTCACTTAGCAAAATACCATTTAGTTCCATCCATGTCATTGTAAATGGCAAGATTTCATTTTTTTTGGATGGCTGAGTAATATTTATATATATAAACCCACACCACGTCTTCTTTATCCATTTATCTGTGGATGGACATCTGGGCTCATTTCATAGTTTGGCTATTTTGGACACTGCTGCTATAAACATTGGGGGTGAAGGTACCTTTTTGAATAACTACATTTGTAACTTTGGGGTAAATACCTGGTACTGCAATTGTTGGGTCATAGAGGAGCTCTATTTTTAACTTCTTGAGGAACATACATACTGTTTTCCAGAGTGACTGCACCAGCTTACATTCCCACCAACAGTGTAAGAGGATTCCCTTTTCTCTGCATCCTGGCCATCATCTATCATTTTCTAATTATTAATTTTAGCCATTTTGACTGGTGTAAGGTGGTATCTCATTGTGGTTTTGATCTGTATTTCTCTGATGCTAAGTGATGCTGAACATTTTTTCATCAATATGTCTGTTGGCCACCTGTATGTCTTCTCTAGAGAGATGTCTGTTCATGTCTTCCGCTCATTTCTTGATTAGATTATTTGTGCTTTGGGTTAAACCATAGTTTTCAAAAAAAGGAAATTCATTCCACTTCTGCTCTGCAGTGAACTGGCTAACAGAACCTCTTCCTCTTAGTAATCATAATCCTGAATTCACTGTTGCTCAAAAACTTTTACATAGCTTATCTGAGGGAGCATGTTCAATTCTTCCATTTCTTGACCTCCTCTAAGATTCTGGTAGAGGCTAATGATGCTTAGAGAAAAACTTAGAGAAAAACACATCTATAGTGTGCACAGTGCTGCCCCTGCCCCCAATCGTCAGGAAGTTCACAGATTTTTTCTGATGCTGAAACTCCTCCCCTAGAAGCTCTAAAATCCTTTTGGGATTAGGGCAGGCCACACAGCTGGCACTAATTTGCATCTTACTGGTGCTCTGTGAAATTCTTTTTTTGCATCATTAATCTTATAAGAAGCTATCAGCCTTTATTGAGGTGCATTACAAGAAGCAACCTCACAAAATCCATCACAGTGCTTACTATAAGGATGGTTTAGAGGGTTGTTAATTACATTAAACAGTAACTTTCTGTGAGGACCCACAGAAACACATCTTCCTGGTGTCAACATCAGTAATAGTTAGACTTAAGCAATTTGTTTGTTTTATTTCATGTACCCTGCAATTAATCCATGTTTCCTCCTCCAGGAAGATCTGGGACCCTACTTTAGCCAGGCATAGCGACTTCAGGGGCTACATATTGTATGCTAACTTAATTCTTGGCACCATCTTATTTTCCTATCACTATTTTCACATTGCTTCATTTTTTTTTCATTGCTTCATTTTTTAAAAAATTATTTCTATATGCTATATTTTGCTTTGGAAGCTGTCTTAATTCCATTTTAGACGGGGAGGAATATAAATAAATAAAATACTCTATTTTTTCCCTTTAATTCCCTTTTTCTTTTGGGGAAAGAGAAAGAAGGTCTAGAAAATTTTTATGGTTCTAATATTTCTCTCCATTTGCAACACTTAGAAGTGAAATGTCCAAGATAAAGACATATTATACCCCATTTATAAAATCCAAGGAAAAGACATATTAAAAAGTAAAACAAAAATAAATATGCTACATACAAATAGCACACAGGACTGATATAAAAATGTTAACTAATCAAGTATTTTCTATCTTTTAATATCAAAATCCAAGGAAATGGGCTTTGATTGCAGGAAGAATGTAAATTGGACATATGGACAAGTTATTCACTTAACAAATATGTTTATATATGCTGCAAAACAGAGCACTGGACTTTATGAACATAACAATGAGTAAGACACCATCCTTGTTCTCAGTGGACGACTGTGACCAGGTGGTAATGCAGTGTGATATGAGGAGCAAGCAGAAGGCCTGTCTGGGTTTGAATCCATATGCTTATTGCTGTATGACCTCTTTAAACCTTTTCTTATAGAGTTGTAAAGTCAAATAACACATGTGATATACTAGAAGAAAGGTAGTCACTATTTATTCAATTCTAGACCATTGGAACTAAGCAACAACACAACATCACTAGAGGGTAGAAAGAAGTGACCTTAAGACAAATAAAGTACTTCAGTGCTTTATATATCAGAGACCACAGAACCTCAGAACTGGTAGAAAAAACCAGAATGGCCAATTCTGTATAGAAAATACAGTTTACAAAGTGCTTTCACATACACATTGTTCTATTTGTTTGTCACACAGCCTCATCTTCAGAATGAAAATCAGTCTCAAGGAATTTGATGCTTTTAGTACTTCATATCATGTGGCCATTAGTCCTCCCAGCTGGAGATTTAGTGCTCTTTCTACTTAGCATGGGGCTTAGGGAACATCTAGCATAACTGTCTCACTTAAAAATATTTGCTTATGTGGATCAGATCAATCTCAGATCAAACACAGCCCAAGATATAAACCCATGCCATAAAAGTTTATCAAAACAGCCATTTTATTATTTTTTAAAAGATTTTATTTATTCTATTTTACAGAGATAGCATGGGTGGGGAGAGGGGCAAAAGGAGAGGGAGAGAGAATCTCAAGTAGACCCTGCACTGAGCATGGAGCCCAACATGGGGCTATATCACATGATCCTGAGACGATGACCTGAGAGGAACCAGACCCAATGCTCAACTGACTGACCCACCCAAGCCATTTTTTAAAAAAAGGTATTAGTATACCACCTCAAAAAACTCCTATATGACTGCCAAAAATAAATCATATACCTCTGATAGAAATGATTTGTAAAGCTTGAGAACAGTCTTGTTTTAATATCCCCATTTTAATACTTGCCAGTGTTGATTTTCTTTTCAGTTTTCAGAAAACATTGTAACAATACTATATCAGGTTTATTAGTAGTGGTCATTTTGGTCATTTCTTAGTGTTGATGTTATACTGTTTTATACTTGGATTGTACAGTTGTATTTTAAACCTGAGTTGCCCCAAACTCCCCACTACTTTGATTATTTTGTTTGGCCAAATATTTGAAAGCTGAAGGAAGATCCTTTTAGAGGTCTGTAGCGCCCAGATATTAACTGGATTGTGTTTATCAGAATAGTCATACTACACCTATAGTTGTTTAGATTGTAGGAGCTAGATCTAGCATGTCTATTTATACATGCTCCAGAAAGGGAGATATGTCACTCTTATCATGACAAACAAAAGCAAAAACAACAATCAACAACAAAAACCTTTATGAATTGCCAGAGTGATTGTCATAGTAGATTATATTCTTATATCTAGGGATATAATCTCTTAGGACTTTACTTTTCTAGAACTCATCTACAAATCCCCCAAATTGTGTATATGGTGATTTTAGGTCTATATATGGGGTCTCTACAGTAATTTAAATATTGATTGATTATTTTTTTAATAGACATTGTGGTACTGGCAGATAAAATATAGCTCCTGAAACTTGCCATAGCCTTAGTTTAACAGGTCATTGCAATCTTGCCTTTATAAAAAAAATGATTTATGATTATAACAGTTTCTTATTCTTCATTTGATATAGGTAGAATCCGATTTGTATTTCAAGATATACGATGCCCTGGATTTAAAATCAGGTTTAGAGAACACAGATCTACTTATTTTGATGCTGGTGTATTCATTCTTAATTAGGACAGGAGATGCTGAAAATTTATTTAGTGATGAAGTTAATAATTCTTCTCCTGTAGCATCTGGTCTCCAGTGGCCTGGAGTCATTGTCTAACCTGAATTTGAGAATAGTTGAGAGAGGTGTTCTTTATGACCTGATTTGAATTTTAGTCATTGATAACCAAGTCTCTTTAAATTTACCTGAAAATTATCTGAATATCCTGGTGTCCTTGGCCCAATATTGCTGTGAGTCCAAATGGAATACCTGAGGACCACAGAGAAGTACAATTTGGTTAGTTATTTTTGTAAAAATTGCAATTTATAATTTGTTTCTCCCCAGAGAACTATATATACACATATGCAAGCTTATGATATATAGATATATGGATAAAAAACATGTAAAACATAAATTGAACATTTGCTATTTGAATTTTAAAGTTTTGATTAATAATTTATTAACACTTGAATTTAAATGAGTGGTTTTATTTATTTTTATTTAAATTATTTTAATTATTAAAGGTATTTTAAATATTTAGAAATATCACATCTAGTATAAGAACAATCTAGCCTTTACATGCAGTTATATTCTAGCTATAAAATACCTAGAAATATAAATTCAGTTGAAAGTGGTAAGTGCAAAAATTTTGTGTTCCAGATGGTTTGTTTCTGAGAGCAAGAAGATGCCATTTTAAAAACTTTATTTAACATCTGCTTTGTGTGTAAATTTACTACAAGGATTGAATTCATTTAGGGATCCCTGGGTGGCGCAGCGGTTTGGCGCCTGCCTTTGGCTCAGGGCGCGATCCTGGAGACCCGGGATCGAATCCCATATCGGGTTCCCGGTGCATGGAGCCTGCTTCTCCCTCTGCCTATGTCTCTGCCTCTCTCTCTCTTTCTCTGTGACTATCATAAATAAATTTAAAAAAAATTAAAAAAAAAAAGGATTGAATTCATTTAAAATTTCAGTGATAGACCCTTTTCTAGGCTTCAAGTACCTTTTAGAAATAGTTTATCTAACCCCCATTCCGGGTTAAAAGATCAGCTAATTCACTTAGCAGCAACTTTAAATCTCTTTTCTCAGCCTCTCAGACTGATTGCAATCCTCTTCAATATCAACTATTAACTTTACCTACTAAAGCTAAAAGTATGAGACATAAACTATTTCAATTTTTGCTCCTACCATCTCATCCACTCATCGAATCTCCTTTCCTCCACCCCAGTTTCTTCATCTCAGGATCCTGCCTGGGTGTTCCTCATAGCAGCAGCAGAACCTGGTGCAAGTAAGGTCCCTTTCTGTCCTATGTGCAGGTCATTCAGTAGCCCATACAGATTTCTACTGGATGCTGCAGTACCTGACTAGGCCTGTGGAATCCTGCAGCACTCACCCTTGAAATCTATGACCTCTGCCAACTGTGCTTATTTAATAAGGTGCCTGCACCCCATGGTTCCCTTATCCTAAGCCAAGTCCTGTTCACGCCCATTAATTCAGGTAGAACATCTGCCTCCTTCACCAAGATCTCTTAGATAGCTCAGGGAAACTTCTCCCATCTCATATAGTGATAGAAATATATTGGTTTATATTCCCAATTATCTATTTGGAGAGTTTTAGTAAGCTCAGGGACTCTAGCATCATCTTATCCATACTCTGATCCCTTCCAAACATCTGCAAGCTCCTTGATCACCAAAGTGGCTTTGACTTTTCCCATGTGGCAAAAATTTATCTTCTTATATTTCATATCGTCTATCCTTTCTATATTGTGTCTTACAGCAAAACTATTAATAAAGACATTTGAGCCTTGTTCTTGATATGTAAAGGGAAGTGTTTGAACTTAAGAATTCTTTTTATTCCCCATTCCCCACAAAGGCTGACTTTCAAGACTATGTCTTTTAAGGGCTTGAAAAAAGAGTCTAAATAGAAACTCAGAGCTAAGCAACGACCTCTCTGTTTGAGACTTTACACACATACACTCCCTACAGAATTGAATGTCATCATTTAAAGGGTGGGGAGCTGTAGACCAATATGATTTACAGAAAGTAAAAAGTACATTTGTTTCGTGGCTTCAAAATATTATCCCCTTTCAATGTACATTATTTTTCTTACTGTTTTATCTTTAAAACAAGTCTTGAAATAAGGTGAAACTTAGTTTGAATACTAACTCCATAGATACTTAGGCTTCAGTTCCCTTTTCTGTAAGATGTCAATAACAATGCTTCTTTGGTTGTTATAAGAGTTAAATGAGTTAATTAGAATAATTTCTGAGACATAATTGATGCTTTATAATATATACTGTTGCTATTACTATCACAATAGTATTTAATATCTAGTACTTAATTGTTACTTTGAGAAAGCTCTCTACAGAAGTTAATTACCTTTCTCCAGCTTTTCTTTTTGTTTTCAAAGCTGACTCCCTTACTTCCACTCTGTGTAACTTGATTTTCTGCCTTCCAAAAAGGCCTGTTGTCATTAAATATATATTTCTATTGTATATTCCCTTTCTCTCTTTCCATTGACCTTTCTCACTCTTAAATCTATCACTGTTCTAAAGAAATTGCTAATTTCTACCTCATACCTTCTTCAACATATTGAACATGTGTATTCCTGGAGCTGCTCAGCCTTTGGAAGTATTTACTAATTTTATAGAATTTCTTTACTTTATGAATCTTGGTAAGAGAGCATCTCTCACAAGAAAAGCTGAAACTGCCAGATATCGCTCGCTCCCCCTACCCCACCTTTACTACTAAAGTGGGGACACATGACCCAGGCTCTGTTAACATGATATTTGTATTCCAAGACAGAATCACAGCTAGTCACATTCAGGGCTGTTTTTCACAATGTCAGGGAGACCAGGATCCTAGGGCCACAGTTACAGTAGTGTTAACGGTACCATTCTTTGTCCAGAGGTCCTTTGGCTTAAAGGTGAAAGCTTTACGATCTGGTACTGAGGTGTATTGACAGTATGTGTTCTCTTTGGATCCTGACTATGGTGGGCATGGCCTTGAACTTGGTTATCCAGTCCTTCTTTCAATTCTAATCACTACCTAATATCCTTTAAATAAATTCCTTTTCTTTTTCACTCAGCCAGAGTTGGTTTCTATTGCTTATAACCAAGAACCCTGACTGAAATAAAAGAATAGCCTATTTTTGCTGCTTCCTTTCCTTCCCTTCTGTTCTGCCTTTGACTCACTGCCAACTGGGTTTCATCTTTATGGACGCTGGTCTCTTCTATGGCAAAGTGGCCCAACTATTGCCAAATAAAAAAGCTGTGGTCCTAATCCTGCCAAGACTTATTGTACTGCAGGATAACATTGATCTTGCCTTCCAATGAAACATTATCTTCCTCTCCTGTTTCTTTTCCTACTATTGATTCCTGCCTTCCAGTATTATACCTTGTCTGTTTTCCATGGATTTGCATTTTAAATGTGGTTAGCTCCCTGATTTGGCTATTTTCTTACCATATTTCCTACATTTTTCCCTGGGATAATTTTTTCGTCCTCCATAATCACAATTTGTCTTTGAGCTTTCCTGCTTCAAGTCACAAGCCATGCTTTTTTTTTTTAATTTAAAAATTAATTTTATTGAATGTCATGCCCAATATCATTCCCAGATTTCAAAATGTTGGTGAATAACTGTCTATCCCACATACACCTCATACTCAGTATGTCCCAAATTTGACCTTCCCACCAAACCTGCCCCACCTAGGAGATTATTTGTTTTATAGTTAATGGCATGTCCTCAGTTACTGAGAGCCAAATGCTCCTTTTCCTCTTTCCTTTTGTCCCAATTTATTATTAGAAACAAAATTTGTTTCTAACCCTGAACTCTCTTCTATTACTTAGTTTTTGTCCATCCCCCTGGCAGAACCTTGGTTTGGCTCTCATATCTTAATTGCCTTCTGTTGTCTTCAATTGAGTCTTTCTTGAATCCATTCCCACATATTTGGCAGGATTATCTTCTTAAAATACAGCTGTGATGGTGTCTCTTTCCTAGTTATAAAATCTAGCTTTTACAAAATAACATTTAAATTCTTTATTCTTAAATTCTTAATCTTAATTTTTCTAATAATGTTTAGTATGGACAATATCCCTGGTTGTACTGATAAAATATATTCTCCTAAAAATGGATGTTATAGCCCACATGTTTTGATTAAGCTGTTTTTTTCTGACTGAAATGACATTTCCTTCATATCAACCTTTCAGAGCCTTACACATCTTTAAAAGATGAGCTGACTTTCTACTTTTTTCTAGGAGACTTCCTAAAATTATACATGTAGAATTCATATTTTCTTTTCTTATATTATCATACAACGTATTTTCAATATTTACATATTTTTTCTTAACTATGTTGTATCATATCTTTCCTATAATAGCTAGAAACAGTCTTTTGCCTCAATGTCATTTGTTTATTTGAATATAAGTAAATTTCTGTTCAGAGAAGCTTGTACTTCTTTTCCCTGTGTGCCTTATCTTTGCAAAAAAATTTTAATCCATGGCATGTCTCCCACAGTGATCCCATGATAACTGAGTTTTCCTTAAAATAATGAAGTAGGACCCATGTTCTGTATCACTTACTCATAGGAAGTTAAAATCAACTTCATTTCTGTTCTTAATATTGTTAATATCATAAAGACTGATAAAGGAAAACTATCAAAAAAAGTTCCTCTTTCCCATATGGAAAGGATCCTGGACCACTTCTAGCTCTGCACTCAGTTTTAACCTCCAATAAATAATTTAATCTCCCAAGCTTAATTTTATTTACAATAGTAGGGGCAAATGTAACAGAATTACTGAAAGGTCCAAAAAGGGTACTTTAAGGAAAAGCACTGTGAAAGCTATAAAAATATTATATGAATAGTTGCCATTGTCACCAAAGCTTGTTGGTGTGCTCTTAAGTCCCTATTTTTTTTTATTTTTAAAAAGATTTTATTTATATATTAATGAGAGATACAGAGAGAGAGGCAGAGACACAGGCAGAGGGAGAAGCAGGTTCCCTGTGGGGAGCCTTATGCAGGACTTGATCCCCAGACCCTGGGATCATGACCTGAGCCAAAGACAGACACTAAATCACTGAGCCACCAAGTGTCCCTAAGTCCCCTTTTTGAATTCACTGTCACCTCTAAGATCTCAGGACCCTATATTGGAAACAATGCCCTTCTACTTTTATATTTTCATTTCTACTCTAGAGTTCTTGGTTTTATTTTATTTTTTTTAGAGACTCCTGACCTGATATCCCTTCTGATTGTTATGATTTTGGTAATAAGGGTTTTACAACTGTGTTTTAGTTTGAGACAGTCTTGACTAACTCCACAAGAACCCAAACTGTATGTTTCTTTTTCTGATTTTAAATGAGTGTTGATTCTAAGTCTATTTTGCCAACATATATTAAAATGAACGATGTGAAGGATGCAGTAATGTAGTGTAGATGACAGCTGCTTATGAAAATGAAGGATAAATCAAACCAAGATATAACTACAGTACAAAGAAGTAGTTAGTAAATGCCTATAAGAAATAAAAATAAAATGCTATTAGGATTCAAAATAAAAGATCAAAGATCAAATATGAGGCAATGATAACAGTCATAAAAATCCTTGTATAAAAGTGGTGACATTTAGGATGGATCTCAAGAATTGAGAAAAACTTTATTGATCGTCATAAACATTCTTAGCCAGCAAATCACATTACATAAATGTGAAGAAGGTATAATTTTTATCAACATTCTAAGTTTCCTTTGTTCCATTATAGCAATGTAGATAGTGGAAAATACACACCTACACAGATGATAGGTATCTCTGCAAGTGGAATGGAATTTTACATAATTAGTTTATGATGCATCTTATGAAGTTTCATCATATTTGTCAGAATAAGGTTAAACGTCCAATCTACACCCTCTGTAAAGACCGTGGCTGACTCAGATTTGTGGAATTCATTGGAGTCTTTACCACGGTAAAATTTATTTTTTTGTTGCCTTAAAAAATAGCTCACATGCCCTATCTACAAAAAGTGATTTGGTTTTCTGAAAACTCACACTTGAATATCATTAAATAAAGAAAGTGATACAGAAGTTGCTATATTTCTTTATTTTCCTAATTTTAAAACTTGAAACACCTTGAAATAAATTGTTAAGTGTTGAAGTGTGTGGTTTTGAGTGTCACTAAATGGTCAGTATTTTAATGGTTTTCCCTAATAGAGGTAGATTATCTGTGTTAAGGGAACCATTAATACTTGATCCTGATGCAAATGTTTCAGCTGGACCCTGGTACAGTTTTTTTAAAAGTGTGTGGGGAGGTGAGTTTCATTGGATGTGTTCTGTTAGAGACAATATGGCAGATATTAAAATGTTTTTGAGTATTCTAGATCTCCCCTTGGTTATGGCTCGAACTCTCCCTTGTGCCTAAGTCAAATGCATAAAGTACTGGTATTTAAGCAGGCACAATGCTGATTTTGAGATCTGCTAAGAGCAGGGAGGTAACCAACCTTGACTAACTTCATGGGAAATTTTAGGGGACAGTGTTACAAAGATGACATTACAGAATCTTCCTCGTGGTCTACATGAGAATATTAATATAATCTATGAGTAACAGATGGGAGAAATCGATTTCATGGGAAGCTATATTCTGAAATCAGAATGTGCCAAAGATTTTTATACCTACTGTGACCTAACTATGTGCTCTTCTGCTCAAGATTTTTGTAAGGCATCCATTTTAGTAGTTCTCATTATTCCTTATTAGTATATAAATTATGCTTTTAATTACCATGCTCTATATAAGAAAAAAGAATTCAAATATGTCTCTTTGTCCTGTCTCAGATTTATCCATGTGGATTATTGAGAGCATAGCCACCCAGAGTCTTCAGACTGTATTTTTTTCCTTTATGCAGTGTTTCACACTATTTCTCTTACAACTCTGCGATGACTTCTCCTTGGTCTTAAGACAGAGCCCTGATTCTTTAAATAGACCTCCAAAGAGTTGACATTTCTCTTTTGCTTTGTTTCCAGCCTGGCAAGTCCAATGCAGCTGCAGGATGAATTTACCAATGTTCTGAATTGACTACTAAATTTGTTAATTTACCCAAAACTTAGAAATATTCTTCCTGATTATAGTCAATGAGGTATTCAACATGGAGGGGGGAGGAGTGTTCAACTGTAGAAGCTAAGGGTCAGGGATTAGATTTCTTTAAAAACTATTCTTTCTGTGAACATTTTCTTTGTTTTAAAAGTCTTCATGACTACGATAATAAATATTTTTATTAATGAATAGATTTCATATCTTAGCATTTAATTTTTTTTTCAAATCTTAGCATTTAAAGAATATTTTAGATTGGGTTAGCCTCAGATCCCTGCTATTTAGAGGAAATTAGATAGAGGACCCCGTCTGCCATTGTAAGGAAACAGCAAAGCATTGGCTGCTGGTGCCAGAATGAGTCTGAGTGCCTCAGGTGGGAGACTGGAAAGATACAGAGAGGGAAGGTAGGCACAACAGAAAATGTGAAGGGTCATGACAACCTACCCACATCCATCCCCATGTCCAACTCTGCTAATTAATCTAGGCATCACTCTAAGCTTTATAAATCACTATAAGAAACAAGTTATTGGTAAATATATGAATTTGATGAATTTAGTATTTGGTGGATTGTTGCTTTCACTGAATTGCCTGTTTTGTATGTGGTTTTCAGTGCATTGAACCATCTGTTTTAAGGCAATCTTATATTTCCCCTTATTATTCTAATGATACTCTTCTCCTGTGGGTTCCTCTAATTAGCATTCCCTCTTATTTAGCAACTTTTCTAAATATCTCCTAATTGTCCAAAATATATTTTCTCTTACTAATCTGCAGAATGAACTATTATTCTTCAGAATACAGGCTTAGAAGTCTGTTCTCTGGGAGATCCTCCTTGGTCCCCATATTGATCAAGGATCCTGGTTCAGAAAAGAAATCTACTCTAACAGTTTTACACACAAATGGATTTATTAGAGTAAAGCTAACTCTTGAAAATGTGGAATTGGCTGAAGTGGCAGACTCTAGGCTGGTCTTTCAAGAATAACACCCAAAGGCAGACCAAAAAACTGTACTGCTAAGGGATCTGTGTCCTCTGTCAAGATCAAGAAGTTTCATTTTCAGGAAACAGCCACCGAAGCTCCTGGCCCCAGAACCATACAACCCCTACCATGATCCATGTCAGCAAAACATCTGCCATTTGCCCTTGCTTTCTCCCCACATAATTCATTTCTAAATCTAAGCCTTATGTGAATACATTTTGATCAGCAGGACCATCCTAGTTTCTGGGGAGACTTGGAAATAGAGTTTTAAGCTATCTAGCCTCTGTTTTACAGGAAGATATTCTGAAAGGGGGTTGAGAGAGTCAATTAAAAAACTATCTTAAACTTGCTCTGTATAGTGGTTCTTGGAAACATGTGGTTATTGGGCACCTAAAATGCGGGTAGTGTGTCTGGGAAACTGAATTTCTAACTTTATTTTTTATATTCAAATTGTAAAATGGAAGTAGTACAGAATATTTTTCTGTTTAACATGATTTTATTGTTTGGAGAAGACTTTCACTTTAGCTGTTGCATTATATAAGACATTGCCGTTTAATCCTAGTGTGCATTTATATTTTACTTTTTTAATGTGATTACTAGAAAATGTAAAATTATGTATGTGCCTTACATTACATTTCCATTCATTTCCATTGGCTCTAACCCAAAGATGGGGTAGGTCTCGCTATGTCTCCACAGAGTACCTATATATATACCTAATCTTGACATCCTTATGTTTGTATGTTTGCTTGTTTTTCATAATCACTACTGTATGTATTTTATCTCCTAGTTTGTAAAACTCGTAAGTGGAAATATTACATCCTTTGGGTCACCATTTTTTTCCCTAGCAAAATGCCCACAAAAAATAGACAAGAAAATTATACCCAGTGAATGAATGAATAGCTCTAAGAATGGATGTTAAGAGCTAGGAATCTTTGTAGCTCAGGGTAAACCCTATATTAAGATTTTATTATTTTTAATCATTACAAACTATTACTTTAAATAAGTTGTTCAGATTAGCAATTACATTTCATAGTGGCTTAAATTCCAAATAATTAGTAATTGACCATACCTTTTCTTTACACATTATATTACTTTCTAAATTTCTTTTTAAAAGGAAAGACAGAGAAAGAAAAAAGAGTTTTCTGGAATTTTTCATTAGGATGTCACACCGGGACTGTAATTTTAAAGATAGATTTCCATATAGATATAACAATGTGACATTACCTAGTGCCACCTACAGAGTGTCTCAGTGAGTTAAAATAGCATTTTGCTGTTTCAATATGAAAGAAACTTTATAGTGTTAATTTTAGTACAAATGGGAGATTAAAATAGTTATTTCAACAGTGTTGCAAAGCATAAAGAGAAAAAATGATTAACTCTATTAGGAAGGGTTTTTGTTTTTATTTTTTTAATGAGGAAGCCCTTTGATAAATAATATTTCAAAACTCTAATGTTTTAATGAAAATGGAGGAGGAGGCTATTTCTTAGAAACTTGGCAGAGTATTAATAGAGGGAGTAAAATCTTTGTCATCACATATGTATCAATGGAAACAGATACAAAAGAGCCACAGAAATGAAACATCATGGTGGGAGTATCAGAAGTCATAGGATAAATGTGGGACTAAAAGGAATATTAATTTTTTAAAAACAATTTTTGAAAGAGGTAAGGTGAAAAGAAAAGAAATGTAAGTGTAGGAAGTTCTCATCAGAAAAAAATTAGGACCAAAAAAAAAAAAAGAAAGAAAAAATTAGGATCAAATTTAAAAATGAATCTACTTAAAATGATGCATTACTTAAGACTTTATTACTTAAGACTTTCAATTTAAAAGAAATTTAACTGGAGTTTAGGCAAAGAGGTATTTGTTTCCTGATGTGATAAAAATATTTCTGAACCATTGAATTGTCTTCTTAATATTAATTAATAAAATATTTAAAAGAACTATTTTGCATTGTCATTCTAAATTGATTCAGTAATAGTAAATGAGGATCTTATGTTCTAGTGAACATGACAGCAATTATTCTAAAGGCAGAATTACTTAATTAATTGGGTCCATATACATTCTTCCGCCTCAGAGGTATTTTCAAAATGTTTGGACAGTATGTATGATTAATGTCCTTGCCATTTTATTTAATTTCTACTGTCATTTTTAAATATACTATGTCTTTTTTGTTAATCTTGAATTTGCAAAGGAAAATATATTTTCAAATTATTTTGTATTTAAGGAAGTTCTATATCACTAAGTATTTTTACAAGGTTTTTAAAAAGATAATCTGCACAATGTATTTTTGTCAAGCTAATAAAACATACTTCAAAAATGTCCATATGGAATAAAAAGGGAACAAAACTGGACAGCAAAACCATCAGCATTGCAGCTGAGGGTGAGTTACTTATACATGATAAAAAATAATCAAGTACTACAATGCTTTTTAGTAAATATACTGTTCAGTAATAGGGATGGGACAAGAAAAAAAAAAGTATGATTTTGGTACGTGTTCAAGTTAAGCACAATCCAGAAGCATTTCCCTTTCTAGCCAAAGCTGTCTATCTTTTAAGTTCTCCCGAATGTAGGTGGCAGGAAAAAATGAGAACAGACTTGAAGGGCGGACTATACCCTTAGATTCTTCAGGATTCTCATGAGTTAATTATAATCTACATATATATTTAAAAATTGTTGATGATAACTTTATACTCTAATGCTTAAGAAATGACCAGTTATAGAAAAGTTAAGATTTTTTTTTATGTAATCAGTATATAATCTATCAAAAACAATTTTACTAGCTTGACATGAAACAAGTAGAGTGGATGATTTTTATAAGTTTGGAACACTGGCAATGAATAAGCATTTCACAAAGTCAAGTGGCAATATAAAAAGTAGTGTAGGTAGGAATTTTTAAATTATCTTTCATGACAGATTCACATTATATTTACCTATGTACATTAATTTTACTCAAATATGTATCTTATTATATTTAATTTAATTAATAGACTGGTATGCAGTAAATTTTATAAAGTTAAATTATAGTAAATTTTATAAAATTATGGCAGGTACTAACTGCCTACAAAGTATTCAGGTTCTGTGTTTCTTTGATTTCACTCTGTCCAGCTAAGGGATTGCCTTCCTTTTCATGGTTCAAGATGACCCTGTATCACACTCACACAAAATGGAAGTTGAACCACGTTTCCACTTACCTCTTTTTATCCAAGTCTTAGAATCATGGTCACACCTGGTTGCAATGGCAGCTAGAAAATATTGCCTTTACTCTGTGTGGTTGTAAGCCTCTATGAAAAATTGCAGATTCCATAACTCAGAGAGGGGAGTATGGATGATGGCAAACAACTTAGTAGCTTTTGCCACAATGTCAACGACATTTCTCTATTGTTTACAGAAGCAGGATAGCATTTTCTCTTTTTGTTAAAGAAGACTTCAAAGGCATAATTTCTACGAAGGGCAATGGGCCTTGAAATTTGATGTTGAGCTTCAAAAACTATAATCACTGACCGTGGATCTAGTAATTAAAAGAAAATGAGACTATGTTTATAATATAATTCCTTGGTTTTCCCCTCCTCCCTATGTAAGCTGTAAGGTACCTGAGGTATTAGGGATCCACAGGACATAAACAACAAACACTGAAATGAGAGTCAAAGAAAACAAGGAGAGAATTCAAGATTTCTCTCTCTCTCATATATATATATATATATATATCAGATATCTATCATCTATCTATCTTTCTATCTCTACATATATCTGAGAGAGATACATATATATATGTCATATATATATCATATATGTGTGTGTTGTACTCCACAGTTTTCATATATTGATGAAGATAAATATTTTCCTGGAAAGAATGTGGATCAAGAATAATGATTTAAGTCCTTGAGTAATAATAGGCAATATCTTCAATTATAACTCTATAAAGTACATACAGATGTGGGACAAATTCACAGACCTTTCTATATAATCTTGAATTAGTGGAGGCTTAAAGATCCTTGATTCAGACATTGTTTGAGAGGTTATTTTTGGTAATCGGTAGCTATCAAACTGAGACATTTTTGCTACCTCAAGAATATTTGGCAATATCTGGAGACTTTTGTTTGCCACAACTAAGAGAGGCCCGGGTGGGACGAGTAAGGCTGGGCATGACAGCCTCCTTGGACGACAGAGAATTCCTCAGTTTGAAATGTCAATAGTGACATTGTTGAGAAATCTTCATCGAAATCAGACAGCAATGTGAATTTGCTATTAGCATGGAAGAACCCACATTTTTTTGGTTAGAAGTAGTCTATCTGGCTATTATGTGCATAGAGGGATTTCAATATCTGTTAGATTATATTTTAAGAATGGTATCTTGTTAGATTTGATGAATAGTCAAAAAAGGTAGATTTGATGAGTTAGTCAAAAAAGGGTATCTGAGAGTTGAGCATTAAAATAGAGTTATTTTGGATGAATCATTTCAATATCAGTAAAAAAAATCTACCACATATATGGATTAGTTTTGAAGTAGATTCGTTTCAGCTTTCAATTCTGCCAAAAACTAGCAAAAATGTATACCTTAAGCAATATCAATGTTAATGCTTATCTTTATGTTTTCTATATTTTGCTGTAACTATAGACTACTAACTTTTATCTAAAAAGGAGATAATTTTATCAAATAAAGAAGTTTTTTTTTTTTTAGAAGTTTTTTTTCTACATGTTTCTGAAACAGAGCCCATTTGAAAAGTAATTTAAATTTTATTATATCTAATATTCTTCAATAAATGCACAATTATTGCTTAGTACTATACTTCTGTTCTAGACTTTGGAGCTATGGCAATAAATTAAATGTTTTTGTTGAGTTAGATAATAGGCATACACACACATACACACACACACACATATATAAAACATATACAATGATAGAAATATATCTGTATATGTATGTGTATATTTCCATCAATACATACACACGTATGCTATGTTAAAGTATGTGTGTATATATACTATGACAAATATAAAAAAATAATAAGTGGGAAACCAAGTGCTTATGTAGGAGAAAAATACCTTTGTGACAAAGTGATATCTGAAAAGAGACCTGATGAAAATATAAACACTTTGAATAAAGTAGCAGATTTGATCATATTTTGATCAAGGGTTAGTACTTGTTTTTTCTTTAAAGTCTACAGTTTTATGATCATATTAATTACTGTCTTGAATCTAAAGTGCAGTATATCTAAGGCTTTAATAGTGATTAGTGGTAAAGGATTACTGTCTAATTATAGAAAATTATTTGAATAATAGAATTTGGTAAATCTAAACTAGGCAGAAAATCTTATGAAAATTTTATAATAAATTAATATATATTTAGTGCCTCTTGATGTTAAATTATTGACTGATATTTTTTATAACTGTGGTTAAATAACTAAAGATTTGAATAGAAGATAATGCGATTGTTGATGCAGTTTATTATTACTGCAATTTATAATGTGAGCCAACTTAGTCATTTTTCCTTAATAAATTTAAAGCCTAGGAATGGCCTCTATCCTCAGGGGAGTACTTAAAAATAAATAAATACAGTAAAGAATTATGCAGGGCATTGTGTAGGCACAAACTGGAGAATATAATTCTACCTGGGGGAAGCAATCAGAGACCTTTGAACTGATTTTTCAACTTATCAACAATTTTGCATTGAACCGTTAAAGAGATTGATTTATACCACAGAGGACTATAAAGCACTTAACTTCAGTAGGCTTTGTGATAAAAGTCCTTAGAGTTTCATTTAGATTTACTATTGGGAACACACACATACATACACACACATGTATATTACAACTCTTTTAACTGTCTTTTAATATGAAAACAGAAAATTTTCAATCAGTATATAAAAGATCTACTCTAGCTAATTGCATCTCAATCCCTTAAAACTTCATGTAAGATATAAATCTTTTACTTTACACAAGGATTGTGTACAAGTACATTAACTGAAAAAAATACTACCATTCTAATCACTAATACACTCCCATGAAATTAAGGCATTGTGCTTTCTAAAAAATACCTCTTTAACATATGAACATCATAAACAATATGCATTCTCCAATAATATACATTATTATTCCTGGAATATGTTCTTTAATAAAAAGTTTAGTATGGGGTATTATTTTTGACATAAATCATAACTAAAGAAAAGTATTGCAATTACACCATTATTAATACATATTTTGATAATGTTTGCAAATAAAACATTTTTTATGATCTTTAAAATAAAAAGTAGTATATAAGGTATAAGGATATAATGTTTCCTTACATTCTTTAACCTGGCATTCTTAATCCATTAAATTTTCCACACAGATAAATCAAAACAATGTTCATTATTGTATATAAAAGTGTCTTTAAATTACCTGTGATTTACAAGGCCATTTACTTTGAAATTGAATGTGCAGTCAAATATTTACCAATAATGAAATTTGAAGGCACTCTTATGTTATTGAGATACTCTGAATATACTTGAGACGATTTGGTAATTAAATTTTCCCTCCAATATTAAATTAAAATTAAAATCTTAGGTGACAGTTTTGCTCATTAAAAAACACTTAAGCCACTTATTGTGTATAGAATGCATACACACATTGTTTCAGGAGGAAATACATGATCTCAATTATTACTAATATTGCTTTCTTTATTGGATATATTTCAAGCATTGCTAAGAGCACTTAAAACATTATGTTTAATTATCAACATTTCATGCTTCTTTAACCTGTGGTCAGTAAAAATAAGTATATTTTGTTTTAGTGTTGTTGAAAACAGCTAGAGGCAAGAATTCTCATGAATTTCATATAAATTGATGGTATATAGAGGGTAATGTAGTTTTACTCCTAAATTTTCACTGATACTTTTCTTGTATCAAAATCCCTCCCTCCTTCCTTCCTTCCCTCCCTTCCTTCCTTCCATCCTTCCTTCCTTCCTCTTTCACTCTCTTCTATTCCCTCTCCCTCTCTCTTTCAACCAATTACTCTTAGATTCTCTTTATTTCTCTATTTTGTCATTGCTAGGATCTGGAGATACAACAATATTTTTAAAGGATTATTAGGCAGTCAATCATGCATTCATTCAACAAACATTTATTAAGCACAGCTCCATGCCAGGCACTGTGAAAAGTATTAGGAATAGAGCAAAGACCAAGATCACTGTGATCTCTAGGAAGAGAGTCTTTAAATAAAGAATAAAAGTAAAGTAACATGATATAGAAATCCAGAGAGCAAAGGGATAATAGAGCAAAGATACGCAACATAATGTAAGTATACAAATAAGACATCCTGCAGAAGTTATGTTTAAACTAAAATTGAAAGGAATAGAGAGATAAATAAGGAATGTTCTGGGGGAAAGGAGCAATATATATGGAAAGCACGAGAGAAAGAGAGGTTTGTTCATTAAAAACTTTGAAGAAATTTGCTATGGCTTTGTAACTGAGTGTTTCTTGAAGGTTAAATTTTATTTATTTGTGTTTTTTCTATCAAGAGAAGAAAAAAACTCATAAATTTATAGCCACATCTACCAAGTAGTGTCATTAATCTATCCTGCATATATATATATATATATATATATATATATATATATATAAAGATTTTTATTTATTTATTCACAAGAGAGGCAGAGACATAGGCAGAGGGAGAGGCAGACTCCCTACAGGGAGCCTGATGCACAACTCATCACAAGACCCTGGATCACGACCTGAGCCAAAGGCAGACACTCAACCACTGAGCTACCCAGGTGCCCCTCTCCTGTATATTTAAAAACACTCTATCTGTAATGAGTAAATAGGTCTTTGTGTTTGAAAGATGAAATTAGCCTCCTATGTGCGAATGTTGCTGAAAGAAAAAAAAAGTATTCTTCAAGAGATGGTATTTCTATAGAGTAAAAAACAATTTCAGTTTGACGCCAAAACTCATTCCTAGGATCTTAACCAATATAAAGAGATTTCTTTATTTTCAACTAATATTTCTTGAATACAGACACGACAATACAAACACATCCTTGCTTCTTTGGGACTGAATTTCTAAGGGAAAAATACTATAAGGGGTAGAAGGACTGGAAACTAAGAACTGTGACTTTGACAGATTAAGTCAGAGTAATTCTTAAGGACTTGAGCTCCTATTTAAGAAATAGGCCACCTATAGAGATGTGTACATCTGTTCAGCATAGAGAAACAGCAAAGAGCAACACCTGATGAGGCAAGAAAACACTGGGAACAATGGTTCTAACTCATACCCAGACTGTCCTCTTTGGTAATGGATGTCAGAAGGACCTCTGTTTTGCTCTGTGCATTCTTGAGGAGATTGTTGAGTCATTCTTGATTTGATGGTCCTTTTGAGTAGGAGTCTCTGGAAACTTCTATCTAGACATGGTCTGCACCTTTCCTTAGACATTTTAATCCTCACCTTCTAAGCTCCCAACAACTAGACCTGCAGGTTGATTTTTTTCCTTCCTTCAGTTCTCTCTACCCAGAATGGACAATTAGATATGTATCCAGATACTGAGAGTGAAAGACACAGAAGGAGCAGGGAAGGAACAGTCTACCTAAAGGAAACAATATGCGTTAAAAGTATGGAGACATACTGAGTGTTAGGAATATAAATAGATACATAGTTGGGTGGAAGGAGGTTAAGACTGTATTGACTCGAGTAATTAGGGGGGAAGGTACTATTTTAAGCATGGCTGAAAAATGCAAATTTGATTGATAAGCAAGAATGAATAATACCCTGGGAAATGGATGATATGAACTTAAATACACACAATGTGATTTGGTGATAAAAATGAACCTGATAGGGATCCCTGGGTGGCACAGCGGTTTGGCGCCTGCCTTTGGCCCAGGACACGATCCTGGAGACCTGGGATCGAATCCCATGTCGGGCTTCTGGTACATGGAGCCTGCTTCTCCCTCTGCCTGTGTCTCTGCCTCTCTCTCTCTGTGTGTGACTATCATAAATAAATTAAATAAATAAATAAATAAATAAATAAATAAATAAATAAATAAATAAAAACTTAAAAAAAATGAACCTGATAAGTATTTAGAGGCTAGAAATAAAAGGACTATATCACTCAATTTATGTCAGAAAATTTGGTTCAAAGAAAAAGATATGAAAAAATATTTCCGATAATTTTACATATTAGCTTTATTCAGCAAATCTTAATGGTGCTTTTAGAATATCAGGCAGTTCCCTAAATACTAGTGGTAGTTAAAATAGATATTTTTCCTTTCCTTTACATTAATCAATTGGTCTTTATTATGTAATATTAAATAATATTTAGAAGTATTTAAAATATTTACCACCATGGCTAAAATTAAAAAGACTACTAATATCAATATTAGGATAAAGATGTGGACCAAGTAGAACCAGGACTCTCATGTATTGTTGGTGAGAGAGTAAAATGTCACAGCCTTTTGGAAAAAATGTTATAATATAGTTTTGTATAAAGTAAAACATACATCTCCTTGGTGACTAAGCAAACCTGATTGTAGATATTTACACCTAAAAACAATAACAAAACTGTTAGTTATCCAAATAAATATGTACCAGAATGTTTACAGTTGCTCCATTTATAATAGTCCAAAATTGGAAGTCAACTAGGTGTCATAGGAGAGTGGAAAATAAACTATGGCATATTTATATGAAATACTACGCAGCAGTAAAAAAAAAAAGTAATAATAACACTGATATAAGGACACCTGGGTGGTTCGGCAGTTGAGCGTCTACCTTTGGCTCAAGGTGTGATCCCGGAGTCCTGGGATTGGGTCCTGCATCAGGCTCCCTGCGAGGAGCCTACTTCTCCCTCTCCTGTGTCTCTGCCTTTCTCTCTGTCTCTCATGAATAAATAAATAAAATATTTTTAAAAACCCACTGATACAGGTAGCAACATGAATGATTTACAGAACATTCTGAATGAAAGAAGCTTTATAAAAAAGCGTACATGCTGTATTATTCCATTTAGGTTAAAATCTAGAACAAGTAAAACTAGTTTATTGTGACAAAAAATTAGAACAGTAGTAGTCTCTGGGGGTAGGAGCAAGGAAAGAAGTATGAGTAAACTTACTGGAATAATACTAATGTCCTATTATTTAATGTTCTATGATAGTAGTTTGGTTTGGACACTTTAAAAATCAGCATAACAAGAAATTTTATCTTAGTTCTTTTTGTGAGGCTTCTTGCATTACTATTATTTCAATGTTCAAAAAATTCTATGTACTTATAGAATGAGAGAGAATCCTACTTCCAGCAGCTCCGTGGTTTATAATATATCATGTGGGCACTATATTGCCATGAAATCTGGTCCTCCATCTTCTTTTAGGTCTGTTGGGTAGACTGAGTGGATTCAAAAATTCCAGACCAGATGTGATTGTAGTGGTTAAACTTCAAGGACACCCTGCAGCCATGGTCCTATTTTCAAGGTGAAGAGGGAGGAAGATATATAACATTTGATGAAATTTCTACATCTTCATCCTCTTCCTGGTGGCAGAAAACCTACTTCCTCCCTTCTAAGACTGGCCACTTATGCCTTCTCTTACAATGTCAGCTTTTTACTCCTCACCATCAAGTGCCTAGTAACTTCTGTCTTTGATCCTAAAAGAAAAAAAAAATTGATAACCTTTGAAGCAAGGTCTTCTGTACTCATCAAAACAAGGCTCAACTTCATGATATTGAGGAAGGAATTTCATTTTTTCAATTCCCTTATAACAAGGAGAACAAAACAAAACCAACATAATAATAAAGTATCCTGCCAAAATAATATGGTTGTGAAGTCACAAGATATACACAAACAAAATGCATACACCAAGAAATGACTAAGTTTAATTGTTTTGGTAATGGGAGTCTTATGCCAATTTATACTCTGAACATATCACCTAACTTGGACTTTTTAACTAAGAATCAGAATGGAGGAAAACACTGCTAGAACAAGTAAAGTTTTTATTGATGCTGGATCCCAGCTCTGCGATATAATAATATAAGATAGATCAAAAACTATGTTAAAGGGCCAGAATATCACTTTCCTTTTTAATTAGTAGGACTAGGCTTCCTAACCCTGATTCTTACAATTAGGTGAACTTACCTACCTAAGAGCTGGCAAACCTGAGTTTGGAAGAACTCTCCCCCATAGTGGATCAAGAGATTCCAAAAAGAAGAAGCGGAAAAAAAAAGAAGAAGAAGAAGAAGAAGAAGAAGAAGAAGAAGAAGAAGAAGAAGAAGAAGAAGAAGAAGCGTACTGCTGAGCCATCCATAACTGGTTTACCTTTCCTAAATTTACTGCTCATGTAATCAGCCACTTCCTCTTAGGAAGAAAGGGCAAAGGGCAGAAAGAAGCCAGGAGCTTCACTAATGGATACTCCTATATAAGGAAAGACATCACAAGTAGGAAAGGAAGCAATTCCTCATCACAATTCCAATGAGGTCCTAGTAAATGCACATTGATCATTTTGGCATTAATCTGTGCCCAAAGTGATTGTCTGAAAGGAGAATGAAGTAATGCTTAATCTAAGTAGTTAATAAGATTTTCAATGTATGTTAATCTGTATCTGATAAATACTTCAATGGAACGCACAAATGAGAAAATGGAAATTTTCAAAACAAAATATTGAAATCAGTGAATGGAATATTGAAAGATAATGAAAGAAAACATTCATGGAAATGATTTGGCAATAACTGTTCTACACCAGCTATACTAGCTGAATTCAAATTCATTAGCTCTGTGAAAATGAGATTGGGCTATCCAAGGTTAGACTATACAGGTCCTTCCAAAATCTGGAGTCTGTAGTCCAGGAAGCCAGGTCAGCCAAGCAAGTCTGAGCAGACACAGACATCATAGAAGAACAAGTAAGAATGAGCAACTATAAATTAATAGCAAGTGAGATGGATAAACAAAGGTATAAGGCAATGGGTCAAAGATGAAAACCCTTTTGGCAGGCAGAGCCAGGGACTGAGGTACCATGTGTCATTTATTTAAAAATGTATTAAGAAATGGTATATTTTGTACCAAACATCTTCGGTAATGAGAATATAGCACTGAATAAAACAAAGAAAATCTCTGTGACTTTCAACTTCAAGGGAATAGACTGTAACAATAACATAAAATAACATGATATACTGAAGTAGAAAGTACAACAGTTCAAATAAATCAAGGTAGGGTGATGGAGAGTGACTGGGTCTGGGTGGAGTGAGTGTGGGGCTGAAAGGACTCTTGAGAGAGGTATGTTCCAGGTAAAGGAAATAACAACTGCACAGATGTGAGGCATTGTGCTCGGTGTGTTCAAGGAACAAGTGCTTCAAGGCTGAGTGAGAAGGAAAGGTTATTTGGGCAATATGTGACACTTGACTGAGGTCTGAGGATGATTAGATTATAGTAATGTCAATGTCAGTTAAAATCTTGTTATTGGTTATTATATTGTGGTTACATAGAAAAATGTCCCCTTTTCTGTGGAAAATACATACTAAGTATTCAGATGTGATGGGGCATCAGGTTGGTCACTTATCTAAAATGGTTTGTGAAAAAATATTACTCTTAGTATTGAACATTTTATATAATTTTAAGTTGTTAGAAATTGAATACAAAAGTAAAAATTGTGATAAGCCATTGGTGATTTTATTCAGAGGTGAAATGATGCTTGTTATGTTTGAAAAGAAACATCAAGGCTGCTGTGTAGACAGCAGAGTTAAGGATGGAAAGGAGGCAAGTATTAAATAGAGACAAATTGAGGTGCCATTTTAGTAATTTAGAGAAGATGGTGGCAGCTTGAACTAGGGATACAATGGAGGAGATAGTGAGCATCAAGTGGATTTCAGTTATTGTTTGGAATGATGACCTACAAAATTTGCTAGATGTGAAGTATGTAGGACAGATAAAAGGTATAAGATGACTTCAAAGTTAGAAGTTTTAAGACCCAGATGCATTGATTGCCATAACACTGCAACGATATTCTGAAACTAATTTAGTCGCAGGGATAGACTAGTCATGAGTTATAGAACTATGCCATTTACAAAAGCCTCAATAAAGAAATTACTGTTTATATTCCATCAATAAGAATATAGGAAGACATGTAGTATAGTAATTAGAGTAAGTACTATGGTATTAATAAGTAATGGTTTGGAGTTCTAATAGCCTATTGTAATTTTGGACAAGTTACTTAAACTCTAGAAACTCAGTGTTCTCAAATGTAGAATGAAGGAAGAGATCTACTTTATAGAGTTGTGGGTTTTTTTTTTAAGATTTTATTTATTCATTTGAGAGATAGAGAGCATGAGAGAGAGAAAACACAAACAGGGAGGAGGACAAAGAGACTCCCTGCTGAGCCAGGAGCCCGGTGTGGGGCTCGATCCCAGCACCCTGGGATCATGACCTGAGCCAAATGCAGATGCTTAACCGACTGATCCACCCAGGAACCCTCTACTTATAGAGTTGTGTAAGGATTCATTGAAAATATAAAGTAGCTAGTATTGAGCTAAACATAGTTGTAGTTACTATTAGTAATAGTAGTGGTGGAAGTTGCATTGTGTCATATATCCAAAGACTGAATAAATTCTCTTTAGTTTGAAGTAAATATTAGATTTAACGATGTGTGGAAAGAATATAGCAATTGCTATCAAGGATATATTTGAAATTTATGAAAATAGTTAATCATGTTTTCAAATCTTATAAATTATGCACATTTCTCATAGTTCGCTTATATTTAAAGGATGAAAAAATATTTTAAAATGTTAATACTATGCTGATCCAGGAAAATCGCCTTCAATTATGTTAGTGTTTCTAATAACTTAGATATAAGCATTTGGTACATTTATTCTAGACAGGTGAATGTTCTTGTTGCTTAGAATAGAATATTCTTCTTTTAACCGTTCCTTCCCAATCCAATTTTATATTCTCTATTTACTATGCCTAATCATTATGCTAAGGCTCGTTTGAAAACAGTTGTTCTTAATTATAAAATTGAACTGCGCCCCATTAAGCTCTTGCCTAGCTGCTTTTGAGATCCTTGGTGGTTTGGAATGTGGGGATGCATCCACATTTTCTCTCTGCCTGTTCCTTTTATCTTTTCTCTCTAATGCTATCCCGTCAGTGTTTCAGCTGCTAAGTGGTTGTAACGTATGCCTGATATAATTTTCTAATGACGGATGCATTGTTCTCACTACTGATCTGTCAGCAGGAATGCCACCTGTGTCTGAGAATTTGGGACCAGAAGGGTTGTGTATTGTACTGAAGCAAAGGGAAAATGTAGAATTAAACAGAAAAAAAGCATTCCAGTTCTGTCCATTAACTTCTGATATCAAATTTTGCAGTAACTATAATTGTAAAAAGAAAAACAATAGAAATTGTGTGAGCTTTGTAAATGAACCCATAGAGTGATTTGAAATCTTTTGACTGTTTTTAAAATTGCAATATTTCAACTTTTCATATGAATGCTTGTACATTTATTTATTCAATATTTGTGAATGCTTAAATGTACGAAGCATTTGTTTGGGTGCTAAGGATAATGTAGATATAGTCTCACTCTCATAGACTTTGAGTCTATTTTGCAGCAAAAAAATTGTACTATATTGGGTCTCCCAGCTTCAAAAATACCAAGTTATTTTATTGTGATGTTAGAACAATTGTGTTACATAAATTCTTATTAAAACTGGGTGAAATTCTTGCTACTTATATAACCTTTGTAAGTTACTTAGCCACTGTGAGTTCAGGAATGACCAATAAGAAACAAAGTTTGCTGGTTCCCTCCTATAAAATGAGCACTGAAGTCTAGGCAGGCTTCCAGAAATCCACAGGGCTTTTATGAAAAGGAAAGGGGCCCTGTGAATAAATCTGATCTAGGGGATCCCTGGGTGGCGCAGCAGTTTGGCGCCTGCCTTTGGCCCAGGGCGCGATCCTGGAGACCCAGGATCGAATCCCGTGTCGGGCTCCCGGTGTGTGGAGCCTGCTTCTCCCTCTGCCTGTGTCTCTGCCTCTCTCTCTCTCTCTCTCTCTCTCTCTCTCTCTATCATAAATAAATAAAAATTAAAAAAAAAATCTGATCTAGGAGTCAACCTGCACAATCAAGGCAGTGGGAAGCTTATAGGCTGGATTTACAGTTTGGGTTTCACAAAACTCCATTTATTTGATACCAATGTCATTCCAGCAAATGAGAGCATATGGACCTTTAATGAAGTAATGAACTCAGGTTTCTAAACCAAATGTTGGCTTTACACTGATTCTGTTTGTTGCTGTGGGGTTGGTGTATCATGCCATCTTTATCCTCTGGACTAATCACGCTGTTACAGATTCCTTCATGTAGAAGCCCTGTTTACCATAGCACCCATAACTTGTCTCACATGGTAGTCCTCCCAATCCATGGAGATGCTAGGGAGGGCTTGTTTGAGTTACAGGTAAGACCTTTCAAATACTCAGCTAGATCTTATATGTGGGTTCACTTATATGTGGGTTCGCCTGTGGGATTAGAAAAGAGAATGGAAATTCCACTCTTTTTATCATTTGCCTCACAACCATCAACAAAAGAACACCAGTGGTAACAAAGAAAAGCATGCAAAGAGACAGGAGCCAGTCAGGAATCACATAATGAGCTTCTTTTTTATTCAAATTATCCTGTCCACCTAGCCAATATATTAAAGAATAGTTATCTTCAGTTCCATAATCTTTATTCCCGTGGAAATGAAAGTGTCCACTCATGTATTTAAAGAAGTCACAATACATTTGTTGTGTGTGTTTGGTTGTACACTTTGTATTTTTTGTTGTCAATGGAGATGAAATAAAAAGTAAAACTGTATCCCAGCATGCTGAGATATCCCTGGGCATTCAGTTAATTTCAGTACCTTTCCTCTATAAAGAGGTCATCACTCAGTAAAAGTGGTTCATGTCCACCTCTTACCGGCTACCTTATTAGCCAGTTTTATACCCTCATGTCCTCTAATTCCTGTTGAAATTATCTAATTTCTCTATTTGTTTATTGTTGATCTTTCTTTATCAATTTTTACTACAAAAGAAGTTACTTGTCTTTCATTAAAACAACAGTGGTTGGAATAGTGCCTAACTGGGTGTATTCTGTATTTTGGTAAATTGAACACCAATAAAAAATAAATTTATTATAAAAAAAATTATTAAATGAATAATAAAAAAGAGAGAATAGTGCCTAAAAGGCAATGTACTTGCTCTTTTAAATGAAAAGTCAGTCTCCTTTAAATGAGACCATCTGTCCTAGACATGATCGTTTTTGAAAGAAAGTAAGAAGTTTCTTTACCTACCACTTCCTTATTAGAGAGAACATATATTTAATAAAAAGAATTATTTTATGTATTTTATTTATTTTTGTTTTATTAGTTTTAAAATGTTTTCATTTCAATTAAATTCTTTTTTATTTGTAATTTCATTAAGATATTCAGTTAAGTAGAGCTTCATTTATTTTATATAATGATAATTTAAATTCACAATGAAAGTAAAGGCAAATCACAAGATCTTGAAATAGTTTCTTGTCTACTGAAAATGAAAATTTGCTTAATGAAGTTTTAGAGGTTAAGGGAACTATTGAAATTTTTCATCATTGACTATCAGCAAGCCATTTATATATGAAGGGTATTCAGTGTCCTTTAATTAGAATATTTAATTAATTAATACATCCAATTTATTATGATAAAATATATCTTTAGTGCCCTGTATTTGGTGAGCCTTGTTAAAAACGACTGATTTTCTAAAATTATTGTTATTCAAACTCTAAAAAATGTGTATTAAATATGTTAGCTCTGCAGAGCCCAATAGAAATCTATGCAATTTTTAAGGTCTTCTGAGAGATCACAGAGGTAGTCATTATTGTCCTGCAGATTCCTAAGATGGCAACACTCCCTAGGGACCTGGAAACTACTTAATTCTTCCACTCTTAGCCTTCAAATATGACTTCATCTGTCTGTTCTTCTCTTTCCTTCTTGTGATAAAAGTGGCCTGTATTTTGAATTCCATCCCCTCTCTTGTAAAGAATTTTGCATCTTGAGTTAGCAACTTTCTCTTGGATCCCAGGCATTCCCTAATTCTCTGCTCAAACATTTCAATGAGATATCCACACCTAAGCTTCTCAATTGATTTGATTTTTCAGGCATAAAGGTGATCAAGGGAACCTTCCATGTCTGCAACCTTCAGGCCCGCCTCTGGCTCCTATGAGTTCATCTCAGTGTGCAAATGATGTTATGTATTTTCCATGAGCAACATTATGTGATTAAGAAAGGAAATACTGGGCAGCCCCGGTGGCGCAGCGGTTTAGCGCCACCTGCAGCCTGGGGTGTGATCCTGGACACCCTGGATCGAGTCCCACATCGGGCTTCCCGCATGGAGCCTGCTTCTCCCTCCACCTGTGTCTCTGCTTCTCTCTTCGCTCTCTCTGAATGAATAAATAAATCTTTAAAAAAAAGAGAAAGAAAAGAAATACTAATCTTTACTTGATGTCTTTATTATATGGCATCCTATTGTCATTCTTTATGTTCCAGACAGGTTTTCCTTTAGCATTCTTCCCTAAACACAGGACAGGATACATTCCTGTATTATTTTCCCTGTTGCTTTTTCACAGTACTTTTTACACATTATAATTAAATATAAATGTGTTAGTTATTCACTTGTCCGTCTCACCAGTGAATGAATGAAAAGGAGGCAAATATACATATTTGATATGCTTGACTTTCATCTCTTTTATTTTTACCTTCTTATTGTTTGGAACACAGACAATATTATTATGAAAAAGAAAAAAAGAAATAGATTAAAGCAGGATTGAAGAAGTATTACTAAAAGCTGATAAACCTAATTTTTATAAAATCTTAATACATGAAAACTTAATGATACATTATCACTGTTCGTAATACTTTGTAGAAGTTTCATTGAGTATTGGGTGTATCTCTCATTTTTGTATATTTAGCATTCTTCCCCACCTCCTTTACTGAAGACAGAACCCTTCTCTTCCTTTGGGACACTGCCCTCTTGCTCTCCAGATGAAAATGTGAATTATACTGCTTCCCCTGTATTACCATAAATGACCAAGGCAAGTTCTTCATATTATTGAATACCTCTGAGATCTGTGACTGATCTAAGACTGACAGGTACACTAAGCAGAAACAATTACAATCCTTTTCTTAGTGATTGACATGATGTCAGCACTAAATACTTTGTAAATCTATATCTACTATGTGCCATTTTGCCACCACAAGAACCTGATTAAGAATTCAGCAAACACAGAGGGCAAAGCCATGGATTGTGGAAGGAAAAAACTGTCCCAAATGACCTCTTTCCAACTCCAGATCCAATCTAAGCCTAAATACTCCTGGACTTTTCAGTATTATGGATCAATTTTAATAGCTTAACAAGGTTTCCTAAATGTATTCCAATGATTGCTCAAAATTCATCTTAAAATCCATTTTCAAATATAATTATTATCAAAACCAGTATGCATCCCACGTCACAGATGAACTCTACACTGGCCAATTTTCTTTGCCTAATTAAAAGTATATGGTAAATGTTTACACATTAACTTTAAATAATAATATTTATTTATGCTTTTAATAAAAAATAAAAATAATCCATGAGAATTTTCACTTAGTGATATCAGCTTAGGGCAAGAGATCCCTGTTGGTAGCATGTTATTTTTATCAGGACTGCTGCTTCTAAAATAGTACAATATATTTATAAAAATTGTAGAGAATATACATTTTTACCAACCTGAATCCATTTTTAGTCCCAAGCCTATGCTTGCCAGCATTAGTATCTGTCTTCTAGGAAGGAATACATATGGGTAGAAATTTGTGGGTAGAGAAATTCCTATACTTTTGCTTGACCAATATTTTCACTAGTTAGTAATTAAATTTTTAAATCAAAAGAATCTTTCTTACCTGTAAACTTACCCAAAAGTCCATGTGTAAATTATTAATTTATTAATACCAATTATGATTCCAGTTAAGCCTAGAATAGTTCTGATTGAGGTGAGAGGGGTAGATCTACAGTTTGGTCTTTTAGACCACTTCCCCCCATGGCACTTTTGGCATGAGCATAGGGCTTAATGAAGCTCTTTGAAATCCCCTGGGATTTTAAAAATGTGGGTTAAAGTGAAAAGGTAACAGGTAGATTAGTACTGTACCCAGTTAGTATATTTTTATCATCATCACATCATTTGTTTGAGACTGTCTTGTTAAATGTCAGAAATCGAGGGGCACATTTTTTTATTTGTTTTGTTTGTTTTTCTAGTAACAACTGCCTGTGGAAATGCAACCCTGCTCCTTGTGTGCTGGTCTGCTCACTGAAAAGGTGACAATGACCTGACAGAAATGACAAGGAATTTATTTTGCCTGAGTGATCACACAGTTAATGGAACATTAAACAGTTCATTCTTATGATTAGGTGATTAACAAGAATAATTTCTTAGAAAATACTGGTTGCTAAGAGCAAGAATACAATGAAGGTTTGAAAGAGTTGCCTTATGTGTCAAAACAGAGTAATAATTCAGAAACATCCAAAATAAATGAAGTGAATTAGAGGGAATGGCATATGAAAACTTCTGTTGGAAAGTAGTTTACTGTCAAATAAGCATTGTGCTAGTTCCACAACTGCCATAGCATGTCTCTCTTTTTTTATTTTTGGCCTACTTCACATTACCCCACAATCAATCTTCCTAAAGAATGTACTGGAAATATAAAGACAGTGAAGAAATTACACTTTAGATAAGAGTATTCAGTGCCTGGGAGGTTATATGTCTGCTAGTGGCCCTGATCAACAACAGAAGTGCTAATTGGGCAAGAAGCTTCATACCTGCCCCCTCGGCTTGATTCTCTGCAGTACCTGGTCCACCTTAGATTTGTTTCTTCTACCAGTCTACAGCTTCCATTCTTTATTAACAATAAACACATGCAGATATTAAACACCTAGGTGTTGGTTATTATAAATACTAATTCAGTGAGCTACCATCACTCCCTCATCATAAGCCAAGTTCCCACAGAAGCTTAGATCTCTTTCTGAACTCTCTGTTGTTTCATTGATTCTTTTTTTTTGTTTCATTGATTCTTATATCTACACTTCCAGCAATACCAAATGTTTGAATTATTATAAAGCAGATAAGATAAATGAAACAGTTAAGTATCAACCTGATAGACCTAAAAAATTCTTGCATTATGCAAGCATTATGCAAGACCTGCTGAGCCACCAGGGCTGCCCTCTTCATGTATTTTAAATAAAATCTCATATCACAGTAGATTTAATGTAAAAACAGATAAGAGTCCCGCTTTCTTCTATTTAGTAGACATGAAAAATATTTTCAAAACTGTTAATTACTCAGCACTATTTTCTTCTTTTGGAAAATGTAGTTATTTGGGCATCCCGGGTGGCTCAGCGGTTTAGCAGCGCCTTCAGTCCAGGATGTGATCCTGGAGACCCGGGATCGAGTCCCACGTCAGGCTACCTGCATGGAGCCTGCTTCTCCCTCTGCCTGTGTCTGCCTTTCTCTCTCTTTCTCTCTCTCTCTCTCCCCCATGTCTCTCACAAATAAATAAAATCTTTAAAAAAAAAGAAAATGTAGTTATTTTTCTTTTTTTTTTTTAACTTTTTTTTTTTTTTATGATAGTTACACAGAGAGAGAGAGAGAGAGAGAGAGGCAGAAAGAGACACAGGCAGAGGGAGAAGCAGGCTCCATGCACCGGGAGCCCGATGTGGGATTCGATCCTGGGTCTCCAGGATCGTGCCCTGGGCCAAAGGCAGGCGCCAAACCGCTGCGCCACCCAGGGATCCTGTAGTTATTTTTCATAAAGATGCTACTTAGGGTAACATGTCATGGGTTTATTCATTATTGAAGATTCATTAAATACATTTTCTCAATTTTAATTTTGAATATGATGGATAAAAATAATATAAAGCAAGACTTTGGAGCTCCTTAATAATCTTAAATGATTATTTAAGTGGTTCTCTGAGCAAAACATTTGAAAAATGCTGAGTTAAAAGATAAAAATGTAGACATGAAGGATATACACCAAAATCTCTTATAATGATATATATAATTTTTTTCTTTAGAGGGAGAGAATTATGGCTACTGGGAAGGAAAATAAAAGGGAAAACTCAACTTTATCAATTATGTTCCATTTCTTTATGAAAAGATTGAAGATACAATGGCAAATAACTAATATATGCTTTCCAACTCATTTTGGGGAGGAGTTTGCTCTATTGTTTTCTTGACTGTTTAATTTTTTTTATAAAATTGGTATGAGACTTAGTTCCTTTCTCTAAAGTACTCATGACTTACATGATATATATTCTTGTAAATGCTCTTTTTCTCAAACATTCTATAGACCATACACATATTTCTAATACTTGCATATTTGGGAGGAGATGGTTCAGGTGATCATAGCACTGCAGCCAAATGTAACCAATGATGATCTGTGTTCATAAATTGATAGTCTTTCAAACTTTTTCTTTCTTCATGTCAACAATATGTTTCCTGCTTAAGGACTACTCTGTTTTAAAATAAAGAACCATCAGCAGTATTCATTATTAAAGCAGCATGAAATACTTTTAAAATAGGAACATTTTATTTTCTGGTGTAGCTAGTGATCTGTCACACAACACCCTTTGTTTTAAATTACAGAGGAAAAAGTATCTAGCCAGGAGCATGTTAACATGGTGAGTACCCAGGCTGGGAGTAATGAAAACGTATGTTCTTTCCTCAGGTCTTCCCCTAATGAAAAATTGTTGTTTTCGTCAAATCTCTTAAATTGCAAAAATCACAAAAGCACTCTAGCTAGCTCATACAAGAAAGACTTATAGTAGAAATTCACTAGGATGATCTCAGTAGAGACAGAAAATGAGGTAGGCTTCTTGGAACTAGGACCTAGAAATGTTTTTTTAAAGTTAGTTATATTTCTATTTCTAGAGTGTCAGCATTCTTTTAGCCTCTTCCTCTCTGTCTGATCCATTGTCTCCTCTCAGGACCACCTTCCTCTACTTGTTCAAACGTGAAACTTTTTTGCTTTCATGTGGCCTTGATGTCCATGTTACTCACCTTACCTTTGACCAAATATGTTTTGTCCATTTAAGAGTAAGGGGACTGGCATTGTTGGGTAGCTCCTATTCTGACCATGAATCATTATGTTAGAAAATAATCTATCTCTAAAATCATTAGCATGCAATGTAGATAACTATGGAGAAGGCCATGCTCCAACCTACACAATAAAACTTTGTTGGATTTTCCCCCTAGATACTATGGTTACTTTCCAAAGTCCTCAGCCATCTAATTCTGGGACTCTGTTTTTCTCCCTTCTGTCCTTTAAACAACTTCTAATATCCTTTCCATTTTTTTTGGATCTCAGCATGTCTATTTCCTTCAAACTAGATACCACATATATATACACACAGAAATTATAAAATTAATATTGATCATGCATTATTCTTCAAACATGTCATCATAGGGTTGAGTTCAAAAGGCTAATCTTGGTTTTACCTTGAACAGTTGTATTCACAGAAGGTATTTGCCACTTAATTCTGTTTGTTGAAGAGGTAGTACTTTGGGATGAATTTATGGTATGGATGAGCTTCTCTTGCTGAAATAGGTCCTCAGCCTAGGGTCAATCAGTATAAAAGCATCTAGGAAAAATTGAATGTGGCTGAAAATGAACTGACATATTCAAGGCAGATATAGGAACTCAGGTAAGCAAATCACATCTCTAAGGATTTAAGCTACCCCCCGTGATAACTTAGAATATTAAAATACTGTAAGATAAAAAATATGGATATATGGAATGATATCACTTTATTTTACATAGAATGTTATATAATCTGCCAAATCAATGTCAATCTTTTAGTAACTTTTTAAGTAATTTTTTAGTAATTGTTTTTAGTAATTTCTATTCTTAAAATATTTTCCCATCATAATACATTTGATTTCTTCCAACATCTCCGTAAGTATAACAAAATCAATTCATTTTTATTACATATAAGAAATAAGCTTTTGCTATTTTATTATCATTTGTTTAGGTAAATGTTTATGAATTTATTTGCTGAAAACAATCTGAAAATTGGAATGCAAGTCCTTTGTTTAGCTGAACATTGTAACTCAGAATCTCTATTTCCATTCCTAGAACACACAAAGAGTATTGATCAAACCACATATTTACTAAACAAATTTATAATATGAAAAACTGCAAATGAAAGGTTATATGAATTTTCTGAATACAATTAATTCTTGAAAAGTATCAGTGAAATGAAAAATCCCTAGGCATGAATTGCAAGATAAAACTCAGTATGTTTATCGGGTAATAAAATTATTTTAGCTTTGTCTTTTCCTTATTAACCTAATGTTCTACTAGTCAAATATCTGTAATTTAAACTGACCTCCAAAGTAAGTACTGTCTTTTTTGTCAGGAATTTTAGTTATAAACTTAAAATTAAGTTTGAAAAATACTCAAGTTTGGGGATGCCTGATTGGCTCAGTGATTGAGCATTTATTTGCCTTCAGCTCAGGACGTGATCCTGGAGTTCCGGGATCGAGTTCCAACCAGCTCCCTGCATGGAGCTTGCTTCTCTCTCTGCCTATGTCTCTGCCTCTCTCTCTGTGTGTCTTTCATGAATAAATAAATAAAATCTTTAAATTTCTTTTAAAAAATAAAAAAAAATCAAGTTCACCACCCATCATTGTATGTACAGAGATGACCCCATCATACAGCTCTTGAACTCACTGTATATATATGCAATAATGTTAGAAACCAACTATCATCAAACAGCTAGAGGACAATGTGGTAAGTATATGGTCAGAGTTACACATTATTTATAAGAGCAAATTTGGAGTAAATACACTGTTTATTAATAAAACACTGTCTAATCAGAGAATTGTCAAACAAATTATAAATGAGTTATTATACTCTACTGTAACTAAATATTCTGGATCCATTAAATATGATGTCTCCTAATGTGTATACTATGAAGAGAAGGCACACAATAAAGGCTTTATGAAGGAAAGCAAGACAAAAATGTGTTAATTCTATATTATTTCAGTCATACACACATATATAAAAAGGGAGTGAGAAAAAATGTGGGGGAGTTAAGCATAGCAGCTTTTGTGGGCTGACTGTTGAGATCTTGCAAGTGGAGAAGCACAAAATACTGCTCTGCAAGGCTCCAGAAATAAAGCAGCAGATGTTGAAGCAAAGAGCACAGAGGGGTGTCACTATAGACTGAAGGGAAGGCTGAGAGTATGAAACAGCTTAGGGTCCAAATATGTGGATCTTGTTCCTCTGGAGCTCAACAACCTTTAATTACCATCCCTGAATTATGTAAAACATCCCTGAATTATTAAAAATACTCCCCTTTAAAAAATGTTCCCCTTTTACTTAAACTGGTTAAATTTATTTACCATTACTTGTAGTCAAAAGTACTTTAACTGAAGTAAAATTTTTCAATAAATAAAGAATAGAAATCAGTACTTTTTTAGGAGCTTATATACTTGTATTATACCTTTTGATGCCCAAGAGTAGTTTGCAGATAATTCTGCTTAATAACCTCAGACGGCTCTCCTATCATAATATTTATAGTGCTATCAGGTGTAGGGAGTACATCTCTAAATTCAACTTGAAAGCCAGATCGCTACTTTTCAGCTTCTAAGAGCACTAACCTTAGAGAGGAAACTACCTTGAATTGCAGAACACATCCCCCAAGCATGCTATCCAGTAGAAATTTCTGTAATGATGGAAATATTCTTTCTGTGCTGTACAAAGTGGAAGTCAGTAGACATAGGTAATTATTGAGAATTTGAAAGGTATCTAGTGTGATTGGGGAACTAACTTTAAAATATTATTTAATTTTAATGAATGTAAAAGCAAATAGCTACATGTGGCTAGTGGATTATATCAGACAGCACAACCTTTGAGTATAACTGGGAAAAGTAGAAATATAATTAATGCTATATTAGCATCAAAAATCACAACCATCTCTTATATTCTTGTGCACAGTGGATGTCTTCTGGTTTATGACGTTTTAGCAGATAAATTACAAATTGAATCTTTAAATAATATCTTTTTTCTTTACTTATCATATATCTAAAAATATGGAAACAAATCCACAGTAGGCTTCCTACCTCAAATAATAATAATCCTATTAAACAAAACAAAAGGTAGGGGAAAAAAACAAACAAGCAAGTGGGAAACAGCAAAAGCATATCAAACAGTAGGCAATAGATAACGAGTTCCTACCATTTTCTAGGGAAATAGTATTTGTTTAGAAAATCACATAAATTTTGAAAATGTGTCCGAAAAGTACATTGTGGCTAGTAAACCACTGCTGTCAAATATAACTGACAAACATTTCTGGACAATATTTCTGATCTTGAGTAGCTTAAAAAAGGACTTAGAATAAATAAAACAAATAATAATTATAGTTTATGATAGGAAGAATTGCATGATATTTAAAAACCAGTATGTGTTATAATAATTATAAATAAAGAAATATTACTCTGACACAAGTGAACTAGAAAAGCATAAACAAAGTTTAAGTAGGGCCTAGATAATTGGCATGGGAAAAAATTGTGTTTAGAAGGGAAAACATAGTGGAGAATGGATATTGAGTAAATCCATAGGGCTATGCAGGTGCAGTGGTGGAAAGGTTGGACAAAGAAGATTGCAGAAACTTACTGGATTGATTGAGGAGCACTGAGGGATTTAGACTTTATTGCAAAGGTGATGTAAGTCCCAGAAAGTGTTACAATTAACCCATGAATCCAAGATTGTCCATTTAACACATGTAACTGTGACTAGCATCTCTATATGGATTTCTTAAGGTTTTTCTCTTCAACTCAGTCATACATACTCAGTTCTATAAATAATAATACAATTGATTCATTGAAAAATAAAATATTTATTAAATTTAAAAATTAATGATAAGCTACGTTTTTTATAACTAAAAATTGCTTTCCAAACAATTTTCATACTTGAAAGAAAGCCTGAAATGCAGCAACTTCAGATTTTGGTCAATGTTTTTTGTTTTGTTTTGTTTTGTTTTGTTTGGGTGTGGGGGTGTTCAGATATATAATGAACAGCTAATTCTATTGCATAAGCCAAAAGTATCAACAGTTAGGAAGTCTGAAAGGCCAAGTGGAAGTCTTAAAATTCATAGCATCATATTCCCTATACACAATAGTATCTTCACCTTTAACTGTGTCCCAACTATACTAAAATAATTTGGGCATTAAATATAAAGAATATTTCCCTTCCAAACTCCTAGCACATTTTCTGATTGTAACTTTTTAAAAACAATTTAATTTCTTTAAACTATAAAGAGAGACTATGAGGAGAAAGCAAGTTTAATAATAGGCTTGATGTTGACTCTCAGAATTAACAATTCAAAATATGTGTATTAGACAAATATTAGAAGAGGCAGGATAAATTATTTGCATTTATCCATTGAGTTCTATTTAGATACCAATAGATGGCTTCCCTCTTAAAAATGATGTTCATATCAAATTAGAATATTTTTAAGCACCCATAAAATTCTTAATTTTTTTGTAATAATAACAATGTTTTTAGAGTTTCATATCATGATAAGCTAGAATTCTTGAAATAAGATATTATCACGACAGGATTTTATCTTGAGTAAAGAGATATAAACACATACATATACAGACATAGTTGACCCTTGAACAACATGGATTTGAAGTTTGTGGGTCCATCTTTTTTCAATATAGGCAAATACTATAAATGTTTTTCTCTTCCTTATAATTTTTAAATAACATTTCTTTAGCTTTATTTTAAGTATACAATATATACTATATATAAAAAAATTCTGTCGATTGACTGCTTATGTTATCAGTAAAGCTTCCGGTGTACAGTAAACTCTTAGTAATTAAGTTTTTGAGATGTCAAAAGTCTTACATGGATTTTCAACCATGCAGGTGGTTGGCACCCCTAAATCCTGTTGTTGTTCAAGGATCAACTGCATATATATATTTTTTTAAATTCAAGAGTACAAAGTAAAACTCAAGTGTAATCATAATGGATAAGCACCTATGTATTTTTCTTTTACTTAGAAACAAAACACACACAAAAAGAACATACCTGTTTCTGTATGTCAAGATGATAACTGAAATACTCAGTTTTTAAATATATTCTGACACAGATAACAACATTTTAACTAAATACTGGCACAAACCCATGATAGAAGACATAAGGTCTGTACCCTCTTTATCTTTGTCATTGACATGTATGGGTATTTGTGACTATGACCTTATCTTATGTGAATTAGTTTTGAATCTCTTGTGCATTCATATGCAGGTCTTATAATCAGAGCATAGTTTAAATCCTAATCCTGATACTTTGAATCTGTGTGATAATTGGGTAAATCATGTTACATTGTATACTCAGAAAAAATTTTTGAATGAGATTGGAAGGAGGCATGAAAAAGTCATTCTTCTGGCAGAGTCTGAAAACCTAAGCTTCTGAGATTTAAACACTGACACTGCAAGTACAGAGCAAAAGGAAGATAATAGTCTGGATAAGGGAAATGGCAATAATTTGTAAATAGGCAGACAAAAAATATGAGCAGAACAAAATCACTAAAATGAATGAATAAGGAGAGTGAAGGAGTAAATGAAAAACAACAATGGGAGATACATTATAGAAGTCGTCAAGGAAAGATGCATGGCAGGAAATAATGGATGTCTCAAACAGATGTCATAAAATATATAGCAGGGTAGATTAGTTAATCTGAAAGATTTTATATATATTAATAGGAATTAATATATATTATTATGTATTAATATATATTAGTATTTATTAAGTTTGAATTTCTATTGTAGTTATTTTTGTGACATAGCCATGGTGAATTCTTTTGCAAAAGAGAAAAATTAAGAGTTTAAAAAATCTAAAACTAAAGTAAAAAGTGTTATCCCAGCAATTTAAATTAAGCATTATGCTATTAAGCACAAATAGATCATATTACTACATGATTTATTATTTTAGATGGGTGGGCAAAGGGTGATGTGAATGAGTAGATCTCAGTATATTAGGATCATGAATGATAAAAAACTATAGAGAATAGTGATCAAAGACATGAATGCACTTTAAAGTAAGACTGCAAATATGACTAACCCTGGCTCTGTGACTTTAAATAATTCTATTTTTTTCTTCTTCTTTTTCTTGGTGTGAAGTAGTCTGATAAATTTTAGTACATATGATTGTTTAAATAAAACAAATTGTGGTCCAACAGTTTGGAATACAATATATTCTATATAAAGACATCTCAGTTTAAATATCACTCCAACAGTTATTAGTCATGTGACACTAAGTATATCTCAGTGTCAGCTACATTATCTGTAAAATAAGCATCATAATAGACATAGTTAACACACAAATATGAGGATTAAATGAAGTAATCCACAGAAAACTTTTGGTAAAGTCCCTGGCATGCCTGCATACTCAAAATTTACTCCCTATAATTTTATAAATTGTAACTTATAAATTATATAAATGCTACTTTTATATAGTAGTTCACAATTTTTATACCATAAAAGAGTTCTACATAGGTACAATTTAAACAATAGATAATATTTTAACAATAAATGAAGAAAATCAACAAATACATCAACAAGTAGAAAATAGAGTAAACAATAACACTTAGTAATTCTCTTAACTGGAGTCTACTTATTAACTCAGAAAGCACTTCACGCATTTATTTGTGTGTGTCTTGATTTTAATAGTATCTTGTTATATATGTGCATAAAGACAAAATTTCTGTTTCGCAATGGAAAGACATTTCATAAAATATTTAAATTACAGACTCTCAAAAAAAGTGACTTTGTGTTAGCTTTTTTAAATGACATCATTTATTTAGTCAATTTTGAGAATAAATCTCAAATTGATGCCAACTCTCTGGCTCAGTTGGTTAAGGATTATGTATTTTATAATGGGATCAATGTAAATAAGACAGATTGCATAGATAAGCAAACAGAAAAAATAACAAGAAAATATGTAGATTCATAACTTATTTGGTTTCTATTTTTAATATATGTTTTTGCCAGTCAGCATTTTCTTCTAGTCAAGCAGTTCTGTGATTTTTTTTCCCACCATATCTGCCCCTAACCAGATTCACTCATCTGTCCAAGGGAATTTCCCATCTCCTTCTCCCGTAATTAAAGGATCCAGAAAATACTTTGAGAAGATTGAAAAATTATCACAATTTGAGTAAATTCAGTGGGGAATCTTGTTACTTGATTTCTTTAAGTATAATTTTAAATAGAATAATTATCTTTTATTCTTGAAAACTAGTGAACAGTTATTTCTTTACAAATGCTTTTTAAAAAGAAATACATTACTATTTTTAAAAGCAAACACCTGTTTCTTTGTTTAAAAAAATGAGTTTTCAAGATTGTTTACAAAGTAAACACACACATGCACACATATACATATATATACACTAAAACTTTAAATATTTTTAGCTTCTGACATAAAGTATACCAATATTAAATTTTACATAAGCATAATATAAGCTGGTTAAACATAATAATCTGAAAGTAAATATTTTTTTAAAGTAATAGACTTTTAAAAAATACATTCTTTTGGAAGTATATCCCCAGTGTATATCATATATATATAATCTGTTAAAAAGAAAGAATAAGATCATTTTTACATTAATATTATAAAAAGTATTTTCATCTTTACTGCTGTATTTTATTAACTAGCAACATGGCCTGTAAAAACTCTTCTCATTGATTTTTGACTGTAAATTGTATAAAAATGGAATCTGTCACCCTTCACCAAAAAAATAACAAGAAAAAATAAATACAAATATGTGGAAAACAAAGTTGATCTGTATCAATAAACCAAAACAAATGATCAATAGGTGAAAAATGTCTTGACAATCAAATGGGGTTTTGAAGATACCTTTTAGCTGGCCCTGGGATGCTGATTTCAGCTAAAAGTAGCAAAGCACTGTTCTTTAAAGTTTGCTACAAGCCTTAAGCTAGCAAGATAACAGTCCTTTATCTAGAACATCAGGAAGCTGAACAGGGTAGCTTTGGAAGCTTTCTATAACTTATTTGGCAATTAGAAGCCAGGTGGAATAGACTAGTGATAAATCACATTGAGTCACCATTGGTGTGGCAGACATACAACATCTGCAGTATAAACAGCATGCAGCTGCCAATCTCTGATGGCTGAGTAAAAGTAAAGGCTAAAAGAACACATTTACACACAAAGCCTGTGTTACCTGAAACATCAGAATGAAATAGGGAGGATTATTACTAGTGGGCAATACAACCTTGGCTTTAGCACTTCTCTCAAAGAAACAAAACAAAAACCTGCAAAAAAGAACTTGAGCACCTGAATGGCTCAGTGATTGAGCATCTGCCTTTGGCTCAGGTTATGATCCTGGGGTTCTGGGTTTGATTCTGCATCAGGCTCCCCATAGGGAAGCCTCCCTCTCTGGGTCTCTCATGAATAAATAAATAAAATCTTAAAAAAAAGAGAGAGAGACAGGGAACTCAAATAATGAAACATAAATGCATTATTTCTAGATACATGTTTTAAGTCCCTGAATTGAAAAAAACAAAAACAAAAAACATAGAGGACTCTTTTGAACAGCTGGGGAAAATTCTTAAAGCATTTGAGTGGCTAAAAATTATATTAGCCTCAAACTTCCTAATGGCATTCAGTTTTAGAATTTTGAGGGCTAATTATAAATTCTGAAAGTTTGATCTGGTTATTTTATACACAGCCAAGCATTTATTCAAGTACTAAAGCAACTAACAAAAGTTTTTCAACATTCCAAAAAGCAGAGATATTTCTCAGCTGATAAGAAAGTTCTACAGAGTAAACTTCAGCCAACCAAATGATGGGGAAATAAACTACACCAAACAAATTGGACAATGATCGGATCCTTTAAGTAGAAGCAAGAATTAGAATAAATATGTGATTATAGAATACTCATAAATACATGGATTCTAGAGTGAAAAAAATAGTATAACTTACAAGGTTTTGGCAAGGAGAGGATAACGTAAGTAGGAGGTAGTTCTTTTTCTATGGTTAGAATAAACAAAATGTTAGCTATAAGGTAAACACTGAGAAAAATTATATGTCTAACTAAAGCCAAATGGATAATGGGTTAGAACAGGGTAGAATAATGGGAAACATACTGATACTAATAAAAAATTTCCTAATTGCTCATTTATTGATTAAAAAATTACTTCTAAAGAAATAGCATTGTAGGGGAGCCTGGGTAGCTCAGTCAGTTAGGCATCTGCCTTCAGTTCAGGTCATAATCCTGGGGTCCTGAGATAAAGCCCTATGTGGAGCTCCCTGCTCAGCAGAGAGTGCTTCTCCCTCTCCCTCTGCCTCTCCCCCACTCATTCTCTCTTTCCCTCTCTCTCAGATAATTTTTTTTAAAAAAGCATTGTAAAACAATGGCCAAAAATAAAAATATATATGTATGATTTTCAAAGAGATAAATATGTATGATTTTCAATTAAAATATATATATATACAAATATATGTATGTATATGAAAAAGAGTGGTAGAGAGATGGGCAAAGAGTGAATATGCCTGAGAAGTATCTTTAAAAATGCAGGATACAAGGTAGCCCAGGTGGCTCAGTGGTTTAGCGCCACCTTCAGACTAGGGTGTGATCCTGGAGACCCGGGATCGAGTCCCACATAGGGCTCCCTGCATAGAGCCTGTTTCTCCCTCTGCCTGTGTCTCTGCCTCTCTCTCTCATGAATAAATAAATAAAAATCTTTTTAAAAATGCAGGATACAGAGAAGTAAGATAGCAGAATAGTAGAGGGTCCTAAGCTTGCCTCAGTACTCAAACACAGATAAAAATCAGATCATTCTGAACACCCAAGAAATTGATCTGAGGGCAGACAGAACAAAATGTACAACTAGAGCAGGAAAAAAGGACATATCATGGAAGGTGCTGCTTTTCCAGGGCAAGTGTGACTGAGAACCAGAGCAGCAGGCCTCTCCCCTGGAAGACCAGCACAAACTTCCCTATATGCACCTTGTCTGCGGACCATACAGTTCTGCAAAGCTTCACCTTTAATGGAAATAGAATCAGGTCTCTTTTAACAAGCAGACTAGAGCACACCCAGTTAAAATGCATCACACTCTGGCCAAGATCCAAACAGTCCCTACTGTAGGCAAGGAGAAACTCTGTGGAGGATTGACCTGAAAGAGTAACCAAAGCACAGCAGCAGAGTGCACATAGCATACACCAGAGGCACTTCCTGAAGTTCGAGACTCTGGACAGTATATGACATCTTTATAAAGTCATTACTCTCAGTAGTAGGAAACATGACAGCCTTTCCTAATATATAGAAAGCAGACACCTAGACAAAAATGTCAAGACAGAGGAATTCATCCCAAAAGAGAACAAGAAAAGGTCATGGCCCAGATCTAACCTGAAGAACCTAGAGCAACAATCATAAGGATACTAGCAGGACTTGAGAAAAGCATAGAAGACACCAGGGAGTCCCTTAATGCAGGGACTTACTTACTGTCAGGCCAAAATAAAAAATGCTATAACTGAGATGCAAAACCAACTGAATGTTATGACCATAAGTTTGGAAGAAGCAGTGGAACAAATAGGTGTTACAGAAGATAAAATTAAGGAAAATAACAAAGCTAAAAAGAGTGAAAGAAAAGTATTGGATCATAAGTGTACACTTAGGGGACTCAGTGATCCCATAAAGCATGATAATATTCATAGTACAGGAGTCCCAGAAAAAGAAAAGAGGGAGAAGGGGCAGAAGATTTATTTGAGCAAATTGTAGCTGAAAACTTCCCTAACCTGATGAAAGAAACAGACATCCAAATACAGGAACACAGAAAACTGCCATTAAAAATCAACAAAAGCAGGCCAACACCAAGACATTTCAGAGTTAAAGTTGCAAAAGGCAAAAGAGAGACAGACAGACAGAAAAAATCATAAAAGCAACAAGTGAAAAGAAACCCCTAACTTACAAGGGAAGACAAATCAGGTTAGCAGCAGATCTCTCCACAGAAATCAGACAGGCGAGGAGAGAGTGGCATAATATGTTAAATGTACGAAAATATGCATCCAAGAATACTCTAGCCATCAAGGTGGACATTCAGAATAGAAGTAGAGATAAAGTTTCCCAGACAAACAAAATTAAAGGAGTTCATGAACACTAACCCAGCCTGGCAAGAAACATTAAAGGGGACTCTTTAAGTGGGAGACAAAGACCAAAAACAACAAAGAATAGATAGAAGGAAACAGAGAAAATCTATAGAAATAATGGCTTAACAAGTAATACAATGGCATTAAGTCATACATATCAATATCCCTCTGAATGTAAATGGACTATATACTCCAATCAAAAGACAGAGGGTATCAGAATGGTTAAGAAAAACAAACAAACAAGACCCACCTGTAGGCTGCCTGCAAAAGACTCAATTTAAAACTATAGACACCTGTAGATTGAAAGTGAGGGGATTGAAAACCATTTATCATAGTAATGGATATCAAAAAAAGCTGAATTGACATACTTATGTCAGACAAACTAGATCGTAAAGCAGACTACAAGATGAGGAAAGGCACTGTATCATAATAAAGGAGTCTATCCAAAGAGATCCAACAATTGTAAATATTTGTGCCCCTAACTTGGAGCACTCAAATATATAAATCAATTAATAACAAACATAAAGAAACTCATTGGTAACAATTAAATAAGCAGCAGACAGATCATCTAAACAGAAATTGAACAAAGAAACAATGACCTTCAATGATGCGCTGGACCAGATGGACTTAGCAGATACATTCAGAACATTTCATTCTAAAGCAGCAGAATATGCATTCTTTTCGAAGGCACATGGGACATTCTCCAGAACAGATCAAATACTGGTCACAAACCAGGCCTCAACAAGTACAAAAAGATTGAGATCATACCATGCATATTTTCTGATCACAATGTTATGAAAACACGGAAAAGATTTGAGAAGACTTCAAATACATAGAGATGAAAGAGCATCCTACTAAAGAATGAATAGGTTAACCATGAAATTAAAGAAATAAAACAATACATGGAAAAATGATAATGAAATCACAATAGTCCAATATTTTTGGGATGGAGCAAAAGCAGTCATAAGAGGGAAGTATATAGTAATAGAGGCCTACCTCAAGAAAAAAGAAAGATCTCATATACACCTAATCTTACACCTAAAAGAACTAGAAAAATAATAGCAAATGAGGCCTATAGCAGAAGAAGAGAAATAATAAAGATTAGAGTAGAATTAAATGATATAGAAATAAAAATACCAGTAGAAAAGATTAATGAAACCAGGAGCTGCTTCTTTGAAAGAATCAATAAAATTTATTACCCCCTAGCCAGACTTATTAAAAAGAAAAGAGAAAGGACCCAAATAAATAAAATTGCAAACGAGAAAAGAGAGACCACACACAACTAACATCACAGAAATACAAACAATTAAAATGTTATGAAGAATTATATGCCAACAAATTAGGCAATCTGGAAGAAATGGATACATTTCTAGAAACATGAACTAGAAAACAGGAAGAAATAGAAAACTTGAACATACTGGACCAGCAAATAAATTGATTCAGGATAAAAAATCTCCCAAGAAACAAAAGTCCAGGACCAGGGCTTCGCAGGGGAATTCTACCAAAACTTAAAGAAGAGTTAGTACCTATTGTTCTCAAATAATTCCAAAAAAGGAAATAGAAGGAAAACTTCCAAACTCATTCTACAAGGCCTGCATTATCTTGATTCCAAAACCAGACACAGACTCCACTAAAAGAGAATTACAGGACAATATCCCTGATGAACATGGGTGCAAAAAATTCTCAACAAAATGTACATTGAAAGAATCATTCACTATGATCTAGTAGGATTTACTTCTGGGCTTCAAGGGTCATTCAATATTTGCAAATCAATCAACATGATACATCACAATAATAAAAGAAAAGATAAGGCATGAGATGCCCTTAATAGAAGCAGGAAAAACAATTTGACAAAGCACAGTGTCCATTTTTGATAACCTTCAACAAAGTAAGAATAGAGGGAACATATCTCAACATCATAAAAGCCATATACTAAAGATCCATAGCTAATATAATCCTCAATATGGAAAACTGAGACATTCTCCTTATGGTCAGGAACAAGACAGGGATGTCCACTCTCTGAACATAGTACTGGAAGTCCTAGCCCCAGCAATCAAATAACAAAAAGAAATAAAAGACATTCAAATCAGCAAGGAAGAAGTCAAACTTACATTATTTGAGGACAATATAATACCCTATGTAGAAAACCCAAAATACTCCACCAAAAAGTTACTAGCACTGATACACGAATTCAGTAAAGTAGCAGGATACAAAATCAACATACAGAAATCTGTTGCATTTCTATACACCAATACTGAAGAAGCAGGAAGAGAAATCAAGGAATCAATCCCATTTACAATTGCACAAAAAACCATAAGATATCTAGGAATAAACTTAACCAAAGAGGTAAAAAATCTGTACTCTTAAAGCTAAGCTATAGAACACTGATGAAAAAAATTGAAGAGGACACAAAGAAAGAGGAAAACATCACATGCACATGAATTGGAAGAACAAATATTGTTAAAATGTCTATAGTACCCAAAGCAATCTACATGTATAATGCAATACCTATCAAAATACCACTAGCATTTTTCACAGAGCTAGAACACACAATCCTAAAATTTGTAAGGAATCATAAAGGACCCTAAATAGCCAAAGCAATCTTGAAAAAGAAAAGCAAAGCTGGAGGCATCACAATTACAGACTTCAAGTTATATTACAAAGCTATAATCATCATGAGAGCATGATACTGGCAGGAAAACAGACACAAAGATCAATGGAGCAGAAGAGAAAACCCAGAAACGGACTCATAAGCATTATATATATATATATATATATATATATATATATATATATATATGTTCATCTTATCTTTGACGAAGCAGGAAAGAATATCCAATGGAAAAAAGACAGCATTCAGTAAATGATACTGGGAAAACTGTACAGCTACATGTGAAAGAATAAAACTGGATCACTTCCTTACACTATACACAAAAATAAATTCAAAATGGATGAAAGACTAAATGTGAGATAGGAAACCATTAAAATCCTAGAGGAGAACATAGACAGTAACCTATTTGACATTGGTCATAACAACTTCTTATTAGATATTTCTCCAGAGGCGAGGGAAACAAAAGCAAATCTAAACTATTGGGACTTGATAAAGATCAAAAGCTTCAGCACAGCAAAGGAAACAATCAACAAAACTGAAAGGCAACCTATGGAATGGGAGAAGATAATTTCAAATGACATATATGATAAAGGCTTAGTATGCAAATTCTGTAAAGAACTTATCTAACTCAACACCCAAAAACCAAATAATCCAATTAAAAAATGGGCAGAAGACATGAATAGACATTTTTCCAAGAAAGACATACAAATGGCCAACAGACACATACGTGTAAAGATGCTTAACGTTTCTTATCAGAGAAATAAAAATCAAAATTACAATGGGATATCACCTCACATCTGTCAGAATGGCTAAAATTAACAACACAGGAAACAACAGTTATTGGCAAGGATGTGGAGAAAGGGGAACCCTCTTACATTGTTGATAGGAATGCAAGCTGGTACAGTCACTGTGGAAAACAGTATGGTGGTTCCTCAAAAAGTTAAAAATAGAACTATCATATGACCAAGCAATTGTACTACTAGTTATTTATCCAAAGGACACAAAAGTACTAATTTGAAGGGATATATGCACTTTGATGTTTATAGCAGCATTATCAGCAATTGCTAAATTATGGAAAGAGCCCAAATATCCATTGAGTGATGAACGAATACAGAAGATGTGGTATATATATAATATATATATATATATAATATATATTCATATATATAGATGTGGTGTATATATATAATATATATTCAAATATGGATGATACCTAGGAATATAGGTATATATATATATATATATATATATATATATATATATACACACACACACACACAATGACCATTACTCAGTCATCAAAAGGAATGAAATCTTGCCATTTCCAATGACATGGATGGAGCTGGAGTATACTATGCTAGATGAAAGTTAAAGAAAGACAAATGGGGCAGCCCGGGTGGCTCAGCGGTTTAGCGCTGTCTTCAGCCCAGGGCCTGATCCTGGAAACCCGGGATACAGTCCCACATCAGGCTCCTTGAATGGAGCCTGCTTCTCTCTCTGCCTGTGTCTCTGCCTCTCTTTCTCTCCTGTGTGTCTCTCATGAATAAATAAATAAAATCTTAAAAAAAAAAGACATGCCATATGATTTCACTCACATGTGGAATTTAAGAAATGAAACATATACATAGTGAGACAAAAAAGGAAACAGGCAAACCGTAAAACACTCTTAACTATAGATAACAAACTGAGGGTTGCTGGAGAGGACGTTGGTGGAGTGATGGACTAGATGGGTGATGGGTATTAAAGAGAGTGCTTGTGATGAGCACTGGATGTTGTATATAAGTGATGAAATCACTGAATTCTACTCCTGAAACCAATATTACACCATATGTTAACTAATTGGAATTTAAATAAATACTTGAAATTAAAAAAAGAAGAAAAAAACAAATGCATTATTATTTCCATTAAATAAATAAAAAAATATACAGAATATATATAGTTTGTTCACTTGTGTGACCTGGTGAGGAGTAGAGAAGCTATTGATGAAATCTTTTGTGGGATGAGGATAAATGACAGAGAGTGCAATCAAAAAGGAGAGAAAAGATTAAGATTGCAAAGATCGCCCCCAAGAATATTTTGCATGATACAATCCAATTTTTGAACTCATTTTATATGTATATCTGTATTTAATTATTAAAAACTTAATAAAAAATGAGTAGTCAAAGTCATGACAAGCTAATACGAACAAACAAAAAAAGCCAGGTCTTCTTATTTCAATATCAGATACTCTTTAGTTTAGAGCAAATGCTTTTGGGGCTTTAAAAATGGATCTTAAGTATGTCAAAAGTTAACCAACCTTGCTTATAATTAAAAATAAATGACAGTTAAATCGAGAGAGAAATATAATTTTAGCACAGATTATTGAACACTAAAAAGTTTGATAATTCACTGTTTTGGCAGGAATATGAGGAATTTTTATGGAACTTTTGATCGGTATAATTTCTATAGATGATAATTTAATAAAATCTTCTGAAATTAAGAATGTACCACATTTCAATCAGCAATTCTACTTCTAGGAACTTATACATCAGGTGCAGCTTTACACCTGTGAAATAATGTATATTTAATAATGTTTAGCATGATGTTTGTGATAGAAAGTGTTTGGAAACCATCTCAGTGTCCATCAAGAGGAATATTTCAATAAATTATGTTAACATCCATATAGTAAAATGCCTTGCATTCTTAGAAAAACTCAGATGGATCATACGTACTGGTATGGAACTATTTCTGAGATATATAAATGCAAAAAGTGCAGAAAAGTATGTAATATAGTATCATTTTGTCAGAAAACAAATATTTATAAGTATTCTTGTAATAGCCAGTTGCTCTGGGACCTGTGTAGCTAGGAAATAGGAGTAGGAAGGAAACCTATTTTTTATGGTATATATTTGATAACTAATGAATTTTATATTGAGAATATGTTTTAACTTAAGATAATGAATGTATATGCATAAAATTGAGTATATGCATATAAGAAGAGTACTCAGGAAAGTATTAACAGTGGCAAGATCTGGGGAGTGGAACCCTTTGCTACTTAGGATTCACGGGACTGGAAACACTGGTTGCTGTATATCCTGTTGTGGTTGAATTTTCAAAATATGAAACATGTTTTTCTTTTATGAAAGAAAGAAGGAAGGGAGGAAGGAAAAAAGGCAGTAAATTATCCTACTTCAAAACAGTGGGTAAGTGCACTTCTCCAAGAGATCAAACTTTTGAATGTGACTAATTTGTGCCCACTAGTTGATCAAGTTCTCTGAGGCAGTCTTTATTAAAGAAAACAACACTATTTTATTTGACTAACTATGTTATATTAAAGATAACACCTTTGGAAGGTGAAATGAAAGACATAATGAACTAATCATTTGCGGAAAGTATCCTCATGAAAGGACAGCTTGTTGGAATTCAAAACAAGCTGCTGAGCATGGATTTTATTCATGTTCTTCAATAGAATGCATTCTTCAAGTCTCTCAAGCACAAAACCTAATGCCTAATTTAAACAAGTTTGTGTAAAATACTGATTAGGTCATTATCAGAATACACCATAAAATGCTATTAAGGTTTTTCTCTTTGCTAACGTCCCCTTTTACTAATGCGAAACATTGAACAATATTGTCTAATAGAAAGGTTGATAATTTGAATCTCAGCTTTTCACTCAAGTACTTATATCAAAGTCCAGCTTTTAAACTAAAGAAAAGAAAACAGCAAACATATCCTCTGGTCTTGGTCTATTTAATCTATAAATTCAGTTTAATGATCAGCAGGAGTCATCTAATGTACATTTTAAGATTTGTTGTTTTAATTATTAGTCTGCTATTATATGTAACAATTGACCTCTATAAATGAATTTAAAAAATGCATTCTCAAAAGAAACTTATAATTCAGTGGAATATGCTCTACACTAACATATGCAGAATAAACTGTCAGTTTATCATTTAAGTTTACATTTTAAGTTTATCATTTTCTTCTGTCAGGCATTCAATGAACTTTTCTAGAGATGGAAATATATTATGCTTTCTTGTTTTGTATTCCAAAAAAAACATTTTCTAATAGTAGACAAAAAGTACAAACATTGGAGCCATTATATAAGAAGGCAATGGGAGAATGGAAATTCAAAAGAAAATGGAAAATACCTTTAATTTTCAATTATGTAAAACCCACTTGTCAGAAGTACCTTGAGAGTTTCAGCTTAATATTAGTTCTCCAGTCAGGTCTCTGTTCACTCCAATCTCATCCTTCTTCTTCCATTAGCTTTAATAAACAAGAATTGTAAACCTTTAAAATTCAATCTTGCCGTTCAACGTTTACTTTAATTCTAATTTAATTCTTTAAAGATACTCATCAATTTGCTTTTTTTTTTTTCTCTTCTTATTCTGCCATTGCTCTAATAGATGTTTCAATTAAAAATAAATCCTGGGGTCTGAGCAGATAGCTCAATTAGAGGTTAACTAACAAAAACCAACACTCTTAACCCCAGAGAAAAGATTGTAGAATGACCTAAAAGCCAGAAATAGTTATATTTTGGAAGAGGTAGCGTGGATTTTATCTAATTAGAAAGCATAAGCTAAATTTGAACGCCATATAATTTGTGGAATATGGGACTACATACAAAGTTATGCAAGCATAACATGTACTTTTTGCCATTTACAAGTCCAGATGGAATTTTCAGAGTTTATGAGAAGCATATTTAAATATTTTAGTGATATTATATTTTGAGTATATTTAATCTCTCTTCTGTCATTCATTCTATCATTCAAATCTGTGAAAACTTTAAATGTTTTACCTTGCATTTTCTGTTTTAAAATCTGGTTGTTCTCAGTTCCTCCAACACCCACTTGGCATGGTTTTAGACTTTTTGTCATGTATCTGAAAAATTATCATGTAATTAATCAATGCTCCAGTGGAATTAGGGCAACTGGAATTCAACAATCATTGGTGGTATGATTAGTTCACAAATTTGTGAAACAAGGAGTAAAGTCCTATGAGAAGTAAAATAAACTAGTGGCTAATAACATAAATTCTGGAGTCAGGCTTTGAATTTTAGTTCCGTTGTTTTCTATTTTCTTAACAAAATGGAAAAACAAACAAAAATAATGCTTTTTTTCATAGAGGGATATAAACATTGAGTGACTTGATGTGAATCAAGTACTTTGTACAATTTCTAGTGCATAACAAGCAGTACTAAGCCCTTATTTCTATCTCTTGTCTTGGATATGTGATCTCTGAAATTGAAGCTAAAATAATCATAGTTGTTTACCTCCTAGTTATTCAAAGGAAGGTATATACTCAAATTCATACTGCCTCAAGTTAAAATTCTTAGCATATTTTTACATGAATTGCTGGTAAGCCAGGACTCCTTTTCTTCAACTATATACAAGAGTTCTTGAAAATACATTGAAATTATGTGTAATTCTTCATATACCCGGAAGGTATACAGGACTTTGGATCTACATTCATTTGGAATCTTTGGAGTATTTTTGTTCCACTCCTAGGTTTGGTAACTACACATTCTTCAAATTGAGGAAAAATATGGAACAGACTAAGTTTGATTTGATTTGATCTTATTTGTCTACCACTGTTCTAGCTTTGTGTTAGATTGGATTTAAATTGGGACAAAAATCAACGGATCTATTTATAGTTTAAAATAAAGGTTCATGTCCTGTACTTCTCCAAAGTAGGGCAGCCTCATTTTTAGTTAATAGGAGCCAGACCTGGTGTAGAAACTCTATTGAGGTTATTTGGGAGTAATCAGGTCAAATAATATAAGGCATTCTTCTGGACTCTGAATGAGTATTTATTCATTTATGATTTGGTAATATTTAACTATAAGACAGAAATATAACTATGGTTTCCCTAAATGTAGAAAAATCAGAAATATTGGAAGAGAGATTGTTTCAGGTGCTGCTAGATCAAAATGAAATTGCATTTTATAATGGATGAATCATAATTATTCTTTGAAGGAAGATGAATAGTTACCATGGCAATAATTGTCTTCTTTAAGTGAGTTAGACACATTTTATATGGCATATTAAACCAAAAATCAAAACTCTTAAGGTGGGCTGAATGTTTTCTCTAAATGATATGTAGAGGTGATGAGAATTGATGCAGTTACTTCCAAAATAATATACAATCTCTTATAAATATCCCATATGTAGAATTAGTAAATTTCATCTAATTTCCACTTTGCTAAGTGGTTACTATCATCAATCATATCCTCATTCTCTATAAAAAATGACTTTCACCTAGTAACTTTGTGGGTTAGTGTTAGTCTGTCTCTCCCTATAATTTCTCTTTCTGTCCTTTACCACTGTAATTTTTTTTTACTATTACCATTTTTTCCTCTCCTATTTTACCATTTCTTGTTTAATCAATTCTACCTCAGAAAATTTGCTTTATATGTGAAGCTAAATCTGCTCAAGAGGCAAACTTTTTCTTTGTCAAAATCCTGAACTAGACTATAGCACCAGCATATGGATTGTTTTCAGTGAGGAAGCTAAAGTGATATAATTATCTAAAATGGAAATGTCAGTCTCTGGCATTCAGTACTAGACATCTAGAGTTATTTTAAACATTATGGTGTGCATAAAAATCACTTTGAGAACAGGTTACAATGCAAATATCCTAAGTGACTTTGGTTCTAGAAGTTTGGGAGGATCTGGCAATCTTTATTCTAAACAAGATCTCTATTGTCATCGATCATATCTTCATCCTCTATAAAAAATGACTTTCACCCACAAACTTTGAGGGTAAACATTATAGGTAGCTCTGCACCTAAGGAAAAGTGGCCTAAGAAAACCAAGCCTCCGATCTAGCTTTAGCTCTATGAGCTGGCTGTCATATAGAAAAACAACTAAGGAAATGCAGTCACTGTCTATGCTACAGCAGGGCCTTTGGGCATGAGGGCAGTGTCTCCCTGTTTCTTTAAATTCTTGAATCTTTATTGATTAGGATTATTTAGCAGTTGAGTCAGAAAGTTGGAAAACTGAGGTCATTGTAATTCTGGAAATTGCACTACTTCATAGACTCTCAGTCTGTTTTCACACAGAAAGTGCTGAGCAAGCTATTTCTGATCTAAGGAGGTTGGGGTGATGCAAGTTTTCATCCTTACTATTATATAAGTATTTCACCCTTAATATTAGGATTGTTACACAATAGAAAAATGAAGCTTCTGAAGAGTATACTTTAACTGATGAGTTTAGTGAAATCCCAAAGTTGGTGCATTTCCTGGCACGAGGTCTGGATGTCTCTTCAGCCACATCATGATGTACTTTTCCCCAAATAGCTGGGCAATAGAGAACATATAAGAATGTTCCTTTTAGGAGGCTGACATGAATCACCATTGATGTGAACCAACAGTGAATCTAAAGTATTTGTAATTCAGCCCGTAATCAATTTCTTGAAAGAAAAAGAGATAGAGTGCTTTCATGGAGTTCTTTGTTGAAGAATATAGATTCTGCCTGAAGATACTTTCATATAAGAATGAGAATTAGAACCAGTCTTGAAAGCTGCAGGTAAGAAGACCTCAGTCAAGAAGGAAATTGTGTTGGGTTTATGAGTTGAAAAGCAAGGTAATTACTAGCATATCATACAAAATAGGGACCTAAAATAGTCTAAAAATGAGATAAAAGAAAGTCCAGAACCCCAAAAGTCAGGTTGTCAACATAAAGCCAGCAATTACAATACAGAAGTGAACCTGGTGACCTATAGCTTGTCTGAAAAGTTACTTGTATTTCTTGCCAACTTTAAGGACAACTGACCAGGCAGGTATGCACACTTCTGACCCTACATGTGCGTAAAAGAAAAAAATAACAGATTTTGCACAGTAAAAGAACAGTGCTGATAACTGTGTTTTTATCCTTTGTAAGGTAAGGGTAAGAGAGAAAATGGGAAATTCTAAAACATTTGAGGATGTCGAGTAGGTCTGTATATTGACATATGTGTCAAGTTAAAATGGGGACACTTAATCAAAAATTAAAATTACAGGGGTAAAGCAAAGCCTTACTTGGAAAATTGCCTTAACGGAGTCACATTGTCCCAGTACAAATCCTCCAATTTCTAAGGATTCTCAGCTCTGTCATACTCTTCTCTACAGAAAAGTCTAAACTCTGTGTATAACTAAGTCTCAATAAGGAGAAGTAATTGGATAAAATTGGGTGAAATTAAAGGCTAGTACGCTGTACTACAATAACCTCATGACTGCAACTCCACCACAGAGATATAATTGCAAAATCAACTAGAATCATCTTGTCAGCTACCCTGGGGCCCTCCCCTGTCATCAGTATTCTTATGTGGTTTCCCTTCTTCTAGTTCCAGTCAGACAATTATTGAAATATTTTTTTTTCTTTTTGGAATATGGGCATGTAATTGATTTTTTTCTTTTACCTGGATTAGGTTTTGATATGATTAATAATATAGGTCATTCCATACGGCATTGTTTAAGAGGCAACTCCTTTTATTCCAGGAGTCGTGTTCCTCACATTTCAGATTAGGTTCATTACGGAACTTGTTTCTGATTTGGTTGTTCTAGTGAGGGGACCAGAGACAATGTTCTGAGAAATGCTGCCCTAAGGAATTCTGTAGATAATTAATCTTATTCACAATATGTGGTTTTACAACTTGAAGTCTGAGGTTTGTCAACATTCCTCTGAAGGCTGTCTTGCTAGTGAAATTAAAAGAAAAAAAAATGACATTTACTCATGCATAAAAATGGCTTAAATGAAGCCAGAACTTCAAAGTTTAAACAAGTAACCTGATTGCTTTTGTCTCTAGACAGGTAAAAAATCCAAGTCAATCAAATACCTTCTCTTCTGCTATGAACATAGAGTATATTTAGTCCTTAGCTTGGAACTGTGTTAATATCATTAAATCAGCTTTACAATCTGGGGACTAATCTTATAAACCATTGACTTTAAAGCATTTATATTAGAGGAGCATTTCTATTATATTGTGATATAAATATATTGTGATATAAATTTGTCCATGGTGACACATTTATCAGAGCTAGGTTTGAATCCAAATCTCATGATATTTAACGTTGTCATTTTTCAAATGTGGCACATTAAGGAGCCAGAGGGGAAAATTTAGAAAATGCCAAACTATTGTCAAAGCTAAATATAGTTTTAAACTGACACAACATCACAGATTTGCATTGACCCATTTATCTAAGAAAATTTCAGCATGGACAATCATAAATGTATTTTTAAGTCCATTTTTTTTAGTAACTTTGTCCTCAGAAACAATTATAATTTATTTCACTTAAGATGGGGAATTTTACAAACATGAATAAATGGTAAAATGACTTAGGGGAACCAAAAGTTGTTATATATTGAGTTATTTGAGTTTTATAGAAATTATCATACTTACTACAATCCTGTATTAAAACATTGCAGAAATTAATGCAAAATAGCTTACCTACATGTTGCTTATTTATCTATGATGTTTAATAAGTCAGTTAAAATATTTACTGAGTATTTACAAAATATTATACTCTATGCTTTGGGAATAGGTATTTTGAGCCCAAGAAAATGGGATAGTATGTTTCACATTGTATTCCTACCTAACAAATGATGACTCCTCAGTATATATTAATTTAATGAATGCATCTATAAAATTGTAGGACGCACTCCCCCACTTTTTAAGTTTATTTTTTTAAGTTATAAAGAGATACATATGTACAGAAAACATATACAAATTATTAAATTTTAAAAGTCAATATAAGATACCTGTTACTTAAGAAAAATAGATAATAGTTGATATGGAAGATGAAAGAGTTGGGGTGCCTGGATGGCTCAGTCAGTTACTCAGTCAACTCTTGATTTTGATTCAGGTCATGATCTCAGGGTCCTGGGATTGAGCCCCATGTTGGGCTCCCTGATCAGCAGGGAATCACATGGAATTCTGTCTCCCTCTCCCTTTGCCCTCCCTCTGCACTCACGTGTGCTCTCTCTCTCTTTCTCTAAAATAAATAAATATATCTTAAAAAAAAAATCTCAAAGAATAATAGAAGGCTTCCAACTTGCCAGAGATAAGGAAACTTTTGTGAAAGTAGTATGTATAAGCTAGATAAAAATATAGATTTTATTTAAATAGAGTGTTGGGTAATAATAATCGGTTTTATCTTTGCATTGTCACTGGAATGAGCAAGACCAGATATGCTGAGACAAGTTTTGTAGGAATTTGTCTTTTGGGTTAAGGAATTTGATTTTATTCTTGATTTTTTTTTTTTTTGGACTCAGATAGGCTACTGTGTCATATAAAGTTATAACTGAATCTATTTTAAATTCAAGGCTTTTATTTTCTTTGTAGGTTACAAGTCCATCATATTTATCATAAAAGTAATTTTTTTTCATTATAACAAAATCAATATGATGTGTCCCTTCCTTCCTGCTTATATTTAGGCATGTCAATTCTTGCACAAAACCTGTTTATTTATATTGTGATATAAATATATTGTGATATAAATTAGAATTCCTTTTGGGGGAGTTAAGAAAGGACATTTTGACACTTATTGTAATTAGTGAGAAAAATGGTACTGGTTTATTTCCAACAGATCACTAAAAACCAACAAATGTGAGAAGGCATTACTAAAGATAGAATTTACTTTGATATAGCTTGTCATACAAATAAGCTTGATTTTATTACCATTCCCTACTTACCCTACTTCAAAACAAGAGGCAGCTTAGAAAGAATCAATAAGTATTCAGATTCAGAGGAAAGACTTGCCATTCAATAAGAAATTTGCTCAAAATATATTTCCTACATCAGACAAGAAAGATCTGATTTGTTTTTAACTTCTCTTTCAGTCAAAATTATTCCATCCTTTTAAATGTTTGTAGTATATAGTATCTATAACTGGTATCTGCTTTCTTATTTCACTTAACTCATTCTTTGTTATGTTTACTTGGACTTTTGAAGTCAGGGACTATGGTAGAGCAAATTGATTTGTTTAATAAAGATATTTGGAGGTTAAGGAGGAACTCTATATATGATGCCAAAGCCTGCTTTGGTGGGTCAGGAAAGGAATTGCCACTAATCCACATGAAATAAATTGATAGGACAGAAAAGGAGGGACAAAAGGAGGGAAACAGAGAGGAGGGAGAGAAAGACAGAGGTATGGCAAACGTAGAAAGGAATTTTAAATAGTTCACTGTTAAGTGTGAAGTATGAATGGTCTTTCTTCTTTCCCACAGAATCTTCAGTAAATTCTACTGTGCTGATCATTGCTTATGCATGAGTAAATTTATTTGGGAACACTATAAGCAATCAAAAATGGAACTAACTGGGCCCCCTATGTGGCTCTCTCAGTTTAAGATCTGAATCTTGATTTTGGCTCTGGTCCTGATTTCACAGTCTTAAGATTGAACCTCAAGACAGAGTCCATACTCAGTGCTGAATCTGCTTGAGATTCTCTCTCTCTTTGCTTCCCCCACTATTCATGCCTATGCTCTATCTCTCTCAGTCTCTAAAATAAATAGATAAAATATTTTAAAAAGCTTTTTTATTTTTAAAAGAGACCAACTAAAATTTGAATTAATTTTCATACAATCAAAAATATCTCTTGAATATGTATTATTGCCAGGCACGCTCTGAGGGATAAGAGCAATTAAAATGGATAGTGAGCTTCTCTTGCATAGTGTTGTGAGCAGAATTCAAAGATGACTCAATGACTGTCTTGACTATGGGTGACACTTGTGAATATGATGAGAGATCCATGATCACCTATGATTGGGTTACTAATCAGCTGACTGTGAGGTAATCAAAAGGAAGATTATTCTGGATGGCCCCAACTCAATAGGAAGAACCCCTGAGGCCTTTGGTTAACCTTAGGATGATATTCAAAGCCTGAGAAGATCTTTGGAATGTAACAGGAACCTGAGAGTGGCCTCTAGTTGCTGAGAGTGGTCCTCAGGCAACAGATAGTAAGTCTTGTGGCTGCAAGGAAATGAATTTTTCTAAAAACTTCAGGAAGCTTAGAAGTCTACAGATGCAGATGCACCCAGTTGGCACCTTGATTTATGATTTATGAGACTCTGAGCAGAGACTTCAGACTCTTGACCTATAGAATCTGTGAGGTCATAATTTTTAAATTTTTAAAAATTATTTTATTTATTTATTTTAGAGAGAGGCAAAGGGAGAAAATCTTAAGCAGGCTTCATGCTGGGCATTGAACCCCATGCTAGGCTCCATTTCACAGCCCTAAGATCATGACATGAGCCAAAATCAAGAGTCAGATACTTCATTGACTGAGCTACCCATTCACCGCATAACATTTTTTTAAGTTGTTCAACTTGTAGTGGTTAGACAGAAATAGAAATCTAATATGAGCTCTTGGTGCCTTCTCTGTGTCTTTCTGTTTCACTGTGTTGTTGTTCTTATTGTTATTCAATTTAAAATTACCAAATGAGAGAATTGTCCAGTAATGATACTGAATACCCATTAATGGACTCCTTTAGGCATACCATTTCAAAATCTAGTTAGACATACCACATGATTTTTTTTAATATTTTATTTTTTTTTGAGAGAAAGAGAGAGAGAGAGAGAAAAAAAAAAACATGAACTGTGGAAGGAGCAGAGGGAGAGGGAGAAGCAGACTCCCCACTGAGAAGGGAGCCCAACGATGAGATCATGACCTGAGCAGAAGGCAGGTGCCTAACTGACTAAACCACTCAGGTGCCCCTACCACATGATTAATGATAGCACTTATTGAATACTTACTATATACTAGATACTGTTGGAAGCATTTTTTAATGTATTGACTTATCTAATTATCACAACCATTATAATTAACCTCCACTTTATTGATGAGGTAACTGAGGCATAGAGAAGTTAATACTCCCAAGGTCACATACCAGTAAGTGACAAACCTGAGTCTGAAAACCCAGGCAGTAGGACTTTGCAGTATGTGAGTTTAATTTTGCATACTGCCCTTCCTGATGTATTAGAGAATATTATTCAAACAAATCCTACCTACCCACATTTAGATATGTCATATTGTGAAGTCAGAAGTCTTCTAAGTTCTCTGGTAAGTTGCAAAGGTTGCCCTGTGAGGAATTTTCTCACTACTTAGGGAATATATCCTGTCTCAAATTGATAATAATCTGAGAAGCAGTACCTATACTAAAAATGACAGTCTTCAGCAATATTTCAGAGATGCAGGTAAAAATCACTGCTTGAAAATGTGTATTTATAGAGAGTATTATTAAAAATAACAAGATCTTAAATTCTGAATGGCCATCATTTAAAATCCCACACAGAAAGAAATTCTTCCTTCCGACAAGAAGAAAATTTTTAAAAATTCAGATAGAATAGCATTTCACCAGATTTTCAATTTGGGGAATTTTGGTCATAAGTAAAATCTAATATTAATACATATGCACTTCATTCTAGTTCTTATTTTAGAACTTTCTAATCTGTCATTATGTGATATTATTATCTGTTTTGCAACCGTGGTTTTCTTTTTTTTTATTATTTTTTATTTTATTTTATTTATTTTATTTTATTTTATTTTTTTAATTTATGATAGTCACAGAGAGAGAGAGAGAGAGGCAGAGACACAGGCAGAGGGAGAAGCAGGCTCCATGCACCGGGAGCCCGACGCGGGATTCGATCCCGGGTCTCCAGGATCGCGCCCTGGGCCAAAGGCAGGCGCCAAACCACTGCGCCACCCAGGGATCCCGCAACCGTGGTTTTCTATGCTAAAGCACTTCACTGACTATAAATTAATGAGCATAAAAAATCAATTTGTAAAGAGAGTCAGAACACATACAGAGAATAATTTTGTTAATATTATCTTCGTGATAGCATATCAATTTGATCATAATAAAGCAGTGTGGTCTTGTCACTGAATTTGAAAATATGTGGTAAGTATTCATTTTTTTCTCTCTGCTAATAATTAATGCAATGCACCTGTTTCAAAATCATAGTATACTTAAATCTCTACTAATAAAATGCCTTTTCTATATTTTTGGTGTAATACTATCATTCCAATATTATATTGCCATATTTTGCTTTTTCAATTTTATTTACACATTTATGCTCCTTTTACATTTTAAAATAGGGTGGGAATTAACTCAAGTATTATACAAAAATTTATTGAAGCTCTAGAATGTGTTAGATATTGTGCTAGGCAGTGGGCATATTTTAATAAAAAATACATTATTGATAGCATTATGGAGATTTTAGTCCAGCAGAAAACTCTGTATATATGTAGGTTATATACACACACAGGAAGTGTATGTGTATGAAATGATATATATTAGTACGTGATACAATGGAAAAGAACCAATCTGATTTTAAAATATTAATAGAGGGAAACTAGGCTAAATGGTAGGTGATTAAAGTAGATTTCTAGGCAAAGGTAAAATTTAAGATGAGAAAAGTCCTTTGAAAAGTAGAGAAATGTGTTTCAACAGAACAAATGAAATGTGTCAAGATTCTGAGGTGAGAAACCCTTGATATTTAGAAAGGTATCCAGTGTGATTGATTGAACGGTAGTAGTGACCCAGTCAGTGAATACTAGGAGATCAATTTGGAGACACAGGCAAGCCCCATTCACAGAGAACTCAGTGTAACTACTTGTTATGTAATTTAAAGTTTTGGAGAATTTCTTTTTAGTACTGCAGAAGAACAAACAGCTAAAGTACCTTCAAATTGGTCCTCTATGCAATGATTGCCTTCATCTGGGTTTACTTTTAAAATTCAGTATTATATAGGATTCTACACAGACCTTACACTTTTCACAAAAATTAACTTGAAAGGGATTATATATCCCAATGTAACATGCAGACCTTTAAAATTTCTAGTAGTAGACATAGGGGAAAAGCTGCATGACCTCAGGTTTGGTGACAAGTTACAGATTCAACACAGAAAGCATGATTCATGGGAGGAAAAAAATGATGTTTATTAAAATTTATAACTTCTCTGCAAATGATATTAATAAGATAAAAATGCAACTTGAAGACTGGGAGAAAGTATTTGCAAAATACTTATTTGATAAAACATTTATATTCAAAGTATACCAAAAACTCTTAAAACTCAATAATAAGAGAACAAACAACCCAGTCGAAAAATGTGCAAAAGGTTGGAAGACACTTCATCAAAGAAGATATACTAATGCCAAGTAAGCATATGAAAAGGCACTCAACATCACTTGACATGAGGGGAATGCAAATTAGACAACAATGGCAAACTTCTGTGCACCTATTAGGATGGCTAAGCTCCAAAACTTGATAATACAAATCGCTTGCAAAGTTGTGGAGGTTAACAAATCTGAAAATCAGAATTAAACAATTAAGTAAATGGATTGTTAATGACAGTTTTCACTACTGGAATAGCAGGTTACAGATGAGAAAAGGGGTTCTAGAATGATTCATGTAGTAATGGATTACAGTTAGAAATAGGTCTGAATTTGTGGTTTGCTATTTGGGTTATTATATACACATGTATGGGTTTGTTTTGTCAGCAAAGAAGAGCACCTAGAAGCGGCAACACTCCAACGAGTACAAGTACTCCTAGAGCACAGATCTTGGTTTATAACACAACTCTCCAGTAAAAGGAAGCAGGATTTCTGGGCATTGTAGCTGATTCTAGGACTGAGGCAGGAACTATAGAAGAGAAACCTGGAACATTTGTATAGTAGCACCAGAAGAAAGGACATGCTCAGAAAACAAAAGCAAAACAAAAGCACACATTAATGGGAGTGTGTCAAAAAGGCACAGTAGCCAACTGAAAGAGCTCCCCATGCAGTGCTGAATCAATTTGAACAATAAAATACATAAAGTGATATTAGCTTATAACCCAAAGTATAAGGTAAATATCCATAAGTGAATGCTTAAAATGTACAAACAAAAATAGGGAGACATTTCCATGCAGAAGAATTCCAAATAATTTATGTAGCTATTCCTCCCAAAACAAGGTGGAACATAATCCCTGCATCTTAAGTTTAAACATTGGCTGTGCTAGAGATTTCCTTTTAAAGAGCACAGTCAAGAAATGAGGGGGAAAAGAGTAACTTTCCAGTGGAGAACCTGGAAAACAGTACCTCAGCCAGGTGATGAAAGTCAGCATCCACGGCAAAAGTCATGCTTTACAGTATGTACACTTGGATATGATGCAATGAGACTGGCACTTTACCTCTATAGTTTTTCTCCAAAAAAAAAAAAAAAAACAAAAAACAACAAACCCATAACCTCAGTCTAATCCTGTAAACATTACATAAATCCCAAATAAGATAATCCACAATGTTTCTAAGTAGTACTCCTCAAAACTATTAAAGATTCATAAACAAGAAATATCTGAGAAACTGCCACAGCTGAAGCAGAGCCTAAAGGGACTTGATGACTACCTGTAATGTGGCATCCTGGATGAGATCATAGAACAAGAACAAAAAGACATTAAGTAGAAACTAAAGAATGAAGTGTGGACTTTAGGTAATAATAATACTGGTTTATTAATTCTTACAAATACACGAAAGTAAGATGTTAGTAATAAGGCAATCTGGGTGTGGGGTATATGGTTGCTCTGTACTATCTTCATGGCACTTTTGTAAATCTAAAACTATCCTGCAATAAAAATTTATTTAAAAAAAATCACAGTGCTTAATGAACATGAGAAGATTTCTACATGTATTCTCTGACCGTACACTAGGATAGGATGCTTTTTGTATTTTCTCCTTTGCCCTTGCTTCTGATTACCCTGTAGAATTTACTGTATTTTATTATTTTTTTTACTCTGTAGAATTTTAAAAGCTATAATGAATTTAATTATAGTTTAGATCACATAAACTAAGTTAAAACGATCTTCAAATCTTTTCTATAAATCCAAGACTATTCTAAAACAAAATGTTTACCTTATTTCATGGTCGTAGTTTTTTTTTTTTTTTTTCCACATTTGAAGATTTTAACTGGTTGACATTTTAAGCCATTTCCATGATTTAGGTGTCACATGTTTTGGAAGACTATGACAATACTGTTACTGTAGCCAGGAAAAGAAAATGTCTTTTCCTTTTCTTTTTTTTCTCATGGAGGGGGACTGTGGAATTTGTGGCTAAAAAAAGAAAATACATTCCACTTTAATCTTAAAAAGTCTCAAAGTACAAAAGCTGGCAAAACCCCAGGGGTGTAAAATTCACATTCTGAGGCCATTTCTTAAAGGTTGGCTTTTTAGGTCACCTGGCCTTCTATATTGTCTCCCTTTCTCTCTCTAACAGTGTATTGTCTTTATCTTACCTCACATTTAATAGTGTAATACTACTTAGCAGATCTGTTTGAATATTCTAGGTTTTGTGTTCCAGGCTTTTACTTAAACTGTTCCTTCAGTCTGGAAGCCTTTTCTTTCCTTTCATTTCCTTTCCTGTTTTCCTCTTTGCCAGAAAGTCTTTTGTGAGTACTCAGGCTATAAATTTTTATGCTGTCTTTGTAGTTTCCATATAATCAACGTTCATTAAGTAAGCAAATATTTATTGAGCTTCGACTGAGTATCAGATAGATACTCAATATGCTGGGTTCAGGGCTTCTTAGCTGGAATTGTCAGCTCCTTGAAGGAGGAGAACATGTCCTATCAATTATAACCCTCAGGACTTGGCAGGATTCTTGGTATTTAGTATATGTTGTGGAGGGAAAAAATTGTAGTTCTAAATGCAAACCAGTTCTCTCAGAATGCAAGATTTTCAAAAGTGAGACTTTTTTTTAAGGATTTACTCATTTTTATGACTCTATATGACACATAATTTTTTCTCAGACTATGATTTTCCTTATACCCCTCATTTTCAACAATGCCCCATTTCTTCTCCTGAAGGCCCGGGAGATAAATTTGCTTCATATGATAGCAAAATAAAATGATTGCCCAAACATTTCAGATATTGAGAATTAATCTGGAATTTCTCCCATCATTCTTTTCAGATGACTTGAGAAAAAAATGGAAGCCCCTCTTCCCCTTTATGAAATAGGTCGGATTTTCTGTTTCTTAAAGTTAGTTTACAACAAATGTCACTCTGTGTTTGAATGTTTGGAACATTTCTATTATGTAGGTGTGTATGGGTGTGTGTGTATGTTTTTATTCCTATACACTTAGCGGAATTTAAACAGGATTATAAACAAAATAAAAATGTATTTAAATTATTATTTTCATAGTATTTCCAACTTAATTTTATAGATATGCATGTGTGAGAGAGATTGAGAAATGGTTAGACAAGTGAGAATAGTTCACTCATTTGAATTCTCCAATATTCAGAAGTGTGTTTTAGGGATGCATGCAAATTTTAAAGACAATTCTTAACGTGTCATCTGGCTTTGCAATAGGTTACTTCCAGTATATAGTAGTCTAGACATTGCTCACATTCTAGTCATGTCAGTGATACCATTTTTTTCTTGTTCAATCATCAGTATATCTTCTAAAGTTATACCATTGAGCTTCAAGAAGTGTCAAAAAAAAGCAATATGAATTTATATTGGATGAATAGTATTAAAATTGTTACTGTTATTCTTCCTCCCAAGTCCTTAGCAATTCTAGACCATTGTGGTTAAGAGAAAAAAAAATAAAGAAGTAGTGAAGCATCTTCAGAATACTCCAAAATTGCCTTTATAAGTTGGAAAAAAACAAAAATATGTAAAATTCATTAGTTATAACCATGATGACATGTATAGGAAACTATGTACTGAGCAGTGTAGGTAGATTTGCTTCTTAAATTCTCTGCCAACAAACCTATGAAGCAGGCATACCCATTATCTTCATAGTAGCAGAGAGAACACTGAGGCAAAGAGAATTTGTCAATTGGATCAGCTAAAGGAAGACAAAATTCCCCCTTAGAAGTCTGACCCACAGTTGGATACCATGCTTTAAGAGATAAAAAGAATCCTGTTATGCATCATGTATTCTTAAGATAAATATGACCCAATGTTTGGCATATCATTAAGTAATGTATTGAGTGTTTACCATGCTTATACATTTGTAGGTTCTCATATAAACGCTTAGTATTTGAAATTGGAGATTAAGTTCTGTTATTTAATTCAAGCATGTGTCTGTGTAAGGTTCTCAGTTATATTTGTTCATTTACTTAAATTATGGAATATATATATATAAATAATATGGTCAGACATACAATATAATATTCAAACATAACAGACATAATTGCAATTGTAATTTGTCACTCAGCTGTTGCTATCAATTTAGGTCTTCTTTCTGATTTGTCTATTATTAATGACAACACAATTTTCAAGATTAATGACAACACAATTTTCAAGTCACTGAGGTCCAAACTTCAGAATTATCCTTGACTTCACTTCATCTTTTCTTTTTGCCACCAAATCAAACCAATCACAGAATCTTATCAATTCTCTTCTGTATTTTATATATATATGTGTATATATATATATATATATATATATATACACATATAAAAGATATATCCCCTTTCCTCCTGCCACTGTTAAATTTCAGGTTTTTATACATACAGCTCATTTCGACTCACCTTCCCTTACTTTTTATGTATACCTTACACTTAGGTCAAATAATATGTTAATTCCTAAATATTGCCCTTATTTTTTAATATCCTAGATTTCTTTGTTCATGCCAACACATCTCTTTGTAATTTCTTTTTCTTACTAATCCTTGTTCAAGTCCTTTCCTACTCACCCTTCAAGATTTTGCTTAAAGTACATTTTATAAAAACACACAAAAATAAAACTTTGCTTTATAAGAAGGGTGATAATTAGCCATTTTTAATCTGCTGTTAATCCTTCAGCTAGATAAGATTCCCTGTAAACCATCCCTATGGGGATCATTTTCTCATTTCATTGAGTTCTATTCTCTTTTCTGACTATCCTACCTAATAGGCAAACACTTATCACTTCCTTACATGTTATATATTTGATAATATTTATTGCTTTTCTCCTCTCACTAGAATCTGCAATAGACCCATGAGCACAAAAACGTTTTTCTCTTTACTGCTGAAGCCCCAATCCTCCCAAACTGTCCCTAGCATAGAGTAGCACAGAAAATGTGTGTTCAATAAATCAGTGTCCAGTCAGGAATAATCTCCTTTTTCATTACCTTCTTACAGTGTTTCATATATCCTAGCTGTTTTAATGTTATTTTTGCCATTTGGCATTTTGTTATTTGTGTTACTATTTTTTTTTTTTTTTACTAGAAGAGAAGATTTTTATCATTTCCATACCTGGCATAGTGCATTACATGTAGCAGGCATGCCTGGGAATTTTAGTGTTTTCTTTAAATGAATTTATCACAAGCAAATATTTGTAAGGATTATTTTAAGATTGTACAGTATTAGAGATTTGCTGATTTATCCATTCATTTTGTCCATTAATCTTAAACACAAATAAAACAAGTTAACATAGAGCTACTCTTATATAATGGCAGTGATTAATAAATAGACGTGTAATTTCAGTTTCATAGAGTCTAGCTTTCCTATATGATCCTGTATAAGTTCACGTACAAGTATTGGTGCCTGGGTGGCTCAGTGGTTGAGCATCTATCTGCCTTTGGCTCAGGTCGTGATCTCAGGTCCTGGGATCGAGTCCCACATCAGGCTCCTTGCAGGGAGCCTACTTCTCCCTCTGCCTATGTCTATACCTCTCTCTCTGTGTGTATCTCATTAATAAATAAGTAAAGTCTTTATAAAAACAGTGTATGTAAGAATAGATGAGTACTTTATTTTAAAAACTCTTGTAAAAATACCATAGTGTCCTTTCTTAAATTCTCTGCAGTGCCTTTAAAATGTTATAGGCCAATCATTCCTGAAATATTTTTAAATGTGTTTCTATTTTCAAATAATTCCAATATTTGATTGGAAGTAGCATATTATAGGATCTAAATAAGATTTTAGTTTCTGTTTATCTCATTATAAAACTGTACTGAGGGGCTCAGTTGATTAAGGTCATGATCTCGGGGACCTGATTTCAGCTCAGGTCATGATTTGATTTCATTTCATCTCAGGTCAGATCTCAGGGACATGAGATAGAGCCCTGCATCAGGCTCTGTGTTCAGCAGGGAGCCTGCTTGGCATTCGCCCTCTCCTCTCTCTCTGCCTTTCCCTCTCACTTGTGGGTGTGCATTTTCTCTCTCTCTTTCTCTGTCTCTCTCCCAAATAAATAAATAAGAATCTAAACAAAATAAAAAACTGTGTTGAACTTTATGGGGTTTTCTTAAAACCCTGAAGGCAGAAAGGTAAATTAAGCAGTAATATCAATGTTGATATTAACAAGGCTTCTAGAATCTTAATGCTCATATTAATAAGTACTCTAGAAGTACTCTGGCACTGTTTCTGGAACCAAACATCTGAGTTTGATGCCTCCTCTACTGTTTATTTTTCTGACTCAGTTTCTTCATATAAAAATGGAATATAATAAAAATATTTAACTCAAAGATTTTTATGACCATTGGATGTGTTTGTAAATGTAAAGAATTTACAGCAATGTCTCACAATGACAGACCTATATGTCTGCTAACTGTATTATCATTATTGGAATATCACAATTTATAGTGATTTTTCAGAAGTTCAAGTGTCTAAACATCAGCCAGCAGAATGATGAACTCCTTTTAGCACTTCTAGAGCAGATTCATCACTCATAAGAAGACAGAGTCACAAAAAAATGAATTCATGAGATTGATGTATAAATTCAGAATTCCAATTTATCCACATGCAATAAGAATGCTAACTATACCAAAGAAGATAAATTATCCAACCTTGTCTTCATGTGGGTGGCACAGAGAAAGCCAAATTATAATCAAAATGTGTTAGTGAGAATGTGAATTGAAGAAGGAATCGGTTGTTTGACTTTGTTGTTAAGTGGGATTATGCTAAAGAATAAGCCTGCCAGGCAGTATTCTTGGAATTAAACATCCTCTTCCTAGGAAAATTTCCCCTATGCTATGCTCCTTGGGCTAAACAAAATCCCTTCTGAGTGACACAACTTTTAGTAAGTCAATCATGATACATTCCTAAAAGCCTAGAAATATTTTCTTTTTCACTTTATGGAGACTTTTCAATATTGCAGGGCATCTACATATCTTAAGAGATAAATATTATTTTTCTCTAAGTTCTCCTGCAGGTAAAAGCATTGCTGTAGCCCCCAATACTAGCACCATTTATCATGGTGTAAAAGCATTATTGCTAAAAGCATACAATAAGGGAAGTACTGGTATATGCTTAGGAATATTATGTTAGAGAAAACAACCTCTTATTAGCTTTTATTTTATGCTAATAAATTTTATGCTAATAAATGTCTAAAGTAACCCACTGATACAGTAGAATTGATGGAAGACAAGACCAAATATTTGTTTCATTAAAAATTTTTTTAAACATAAACCTCATGCAGTAATTATTCCTAAGCTTTTTTTAACATCAAATTGAGCACAACATGAAAAGTGCTTTTTAAATACTGATGGTTCAATTTGCCTACTCTGTTTGAATTATGTGGATTCAATACATTTGAAGACATGCATGCACATGCACACATAGACATATGCACACATTTTTGCACATCTTGAACCATATTCTAATGTAAAGCAGGTGGCTAAGCATATTTATTCCAAAAAGGTTAAATGACCTCTTAAAAGTAAAACAAACCAAGTTTTGCCAAAAAATATCTCATAAAGAATAAAAAATCTCTAAAGACCTGCTCTAAAACATTGTGCCTGTAGTCAACAATAGCAAGTAGTACATTGAAACATTTTTAAAGAAGTAGATCTCATAGTAAGTGTTTTTACCACAATAAATTAAAAATTAAAAAGAAATAGAGCAGATAATAAAAATAAACTTTTTTGTGCCGTACCTTCACAGTGTGCTGAGATTTAGGTTTGGATATTTGTGAAGTGAACATACAGCTGCCCTGAATAGAATGGTTCACCTAAGGATTAAATGCCCACTGTGAAAAATCCAAATGTTTCTTCTAGATGAACTGCAACTGTGCCAAGAGACCACAAGTAAAATATTTAGTCCTAACTTTAAGATGGAAATATGTCTTCCTTATTGAGCTATAACTTTACTCTGAGAAAAATTTCTGGGAAGAAAAGATTTATTTTAATATTTCCGTATTTAACTGGTACCTGTTCACAATTAATGATCTTGCTTTAGTAAGGCATCATTTTCCAAAAGAAAAAGAGGAAAGAAATAGTTAAGATTATCAGTGAGAAATGAAACACAATGTGTACTATTTTAAACTACATAAATGTGTATTATCCCCCTATTTTACACTGGACAAATGCTAGTTTCTTTTTAAATTAATTTCACTACCATAGATGTCAGTAATTCAAAATTTGTCATCATCTGGAGTCAGATGAGTAGAAATATAATTTTTCACAAGGTTAAAGGCAACGGGATACCATATACAAAATTGTAATGCACTAGAGACTACTTGAGATAATCCTTTTTTAAAATTTCAGATAGCTAATCTTTTGTGTGCGGTAAGCTGACATGACTCATAATTTAAAACAGTTGTTCTGTCAGCAATATTTCCTGGCTCTATCCTTGGGACAGAACATCATCTCCCTGGAAAAGGATCTCAACTCTTTTACAATGCTATGCTTCCTGGATTAAGCAAACTCCCTATCACTTGGCACATGAAAATACATGATAAACAAGTTGAGCTAATGTTAATATTTAATAACTGGCATTTGTACAGCACTTTGCTTTTTAAAACTAATTTCTTATATAATAACATTTGACTAATTGTCCTAGCAATCCTATGACACAAAATAGGTATTATAATCCTTGTGTTTAAAGTGAGATATTTGAAGCTCAAGGAAATTATTTAATATGACACAAATAATTTGTCGTAGGTATAAGTGATTGATCTCAAATTTATTCATTGACTACTTAGTATATGTCAGGCTAGCCTATGCTAATATGCAAGAAAAAAATCATGGTGCTTATTTATATAGTTCTTACTCAAACCAGACAATACTGTAAGTGCTTTACAAATATAATTCATTGAATCAATTGATAGGTGAGAAAATGAGGCAGAGAGAGGTTAAGTTGTCCAGGATCGCCAGTATATTGAGAGGTAGAGCCAGGATAAGAACCTGTGTGTCTTTAATTGTAATACTGTGTCTCTTGTTTATAAAACAGGAACCTGATAGCTGTTACTCAAAATAGTTTTAAAGTCTCAAAATAGGATGCAAATGAAATCTAAATCAAACTTACTACAAAACAATTGTCATTGTAAATGAGAAAGAGGTTTAGTAAAGAAAAAAACGATTTAAAAGAAATTTTAAAAATTAAAATGAGGATAATTGAAAAAATCAGTATGAATAAAAAGTCTGGATGGAAACAGTATTCAAAAGCATCATGATGGAAGTAAAATACTACATATTAATGTTATCTTAAAGATACACATTCAAGGGGCTTGATGAATTCATTGGCCTATTCCTTTCTTTAAAAACAAAAGCAGTTTTATGATTTTGTTTTAATTAGATCTTTTGTATTAGAATAAAATGGGATGCATATTTGTTCTCAAAGCATTTGTGTAAGTTTTCTGACATTTATTTTCCTTGTAGTCCTCAAAGAGGCTGTGATATTCATGAAAGAATATGAGCTCATACAAACATGATCAAAACCTTGGTATTACAAAAGAGTGTTCAACTTAGAAGCACTTGGGAAAGGAAGCAGTTGCAAGATTAAAAACAAAGAGCAAGGATAGTTGAGCATTAAATATGTTTATACTTTCATGTATACAATTTGTGGAATTCACATAGGCACAAACTTCAAAATTAATTCAGTTTACAGAAGATTTAAGGTCTAGAGTTGCTGTGGATGTATAGCTGAGTGCTTATGACCTCAGATCCTATGTACAGTTACCTTTAATCACCTTGGCGAGCTTACACTTTCACTTTAAAAATAACAATACACTGAGTAAGCTTGAAGAGTTTGAAAAATATGCAGTAGAAAACCTTGGAGAAAAAGAGATTAATAATTATCCAACAACCTAACAGTATTTTCACTATTAATCACCACCACCCCCAACCCCAGTATACATATATACCCCCATATAGAGAGTTCTTTCTTCCTTGTTGGAATCAATCATTCAAGTAATAACTGATTGTATAGTTTTTTTTTTTTTGTGATAGATCTTACATTAATCCTCTAAACCATTCCATAAGGGGATGACTGCTAGTATCTCACTGTGTAGATGAGCCAACTAAGCCTTAGAGTGATGAGTTTGCTGAGATAGATTCCACTGTTTGATTTCAAACATGTGCTCTAAACTATTATACAATGAAAATGGGTCCCTTGTTAAAAACTGGTGTTCAAAACTGTTGTTGTTCATGGTCCTACTTTATGGTTCATGCTTTGAATCATTTTATGGCATTGTCCAAAGACACTCAAGTGATACTTTGTCAAGTTTTGCTAAATGTTAGAACTAAGTATCTGGGAAGTTTTAAAAAATCCCTATGCCTGTGTATACATCCCATACCAGTTAAATCACAGTCACTGGAGATGGTACTCAGGCATACATATTTTTATTTTGTAATTTTCCAGATGATAAAAAATATAAACAAACTTGAGAATCAGGATTTTGGATACTTTGCTCCCTACCATTAGTGCTTATTACATAGTCTACATTACACCAACATCCAGTCTCTACCCAAACATTTCTGGTAATAGCTTTGAGTGTCAATGAAATTCTTAGGTTAAATAAAAATCTGTCACTCATTCTTCCATCTTCTGGTGCTAGCCCTGCCTTGTTGGGATAATATTTTTTTTTATCTGTTTATCACCCCCTGAGTTTCTTTTTCTACAAGATAACCTTTTTATTTCTTTAAACTGCTCATCTTATGACATGATTTCAAGTCTTCTCACCTATTCTCTAGGATAAACTAGTTATCAGTATGACACATTGGAAAGAACTTGGATTCTGGAGTCAGAATACCTTTAGTTTACATTCCATATATGCATTAATCTTGTAAATTTGAACAAGTTACAGAATATTCTCAGCTTCCCTTCTGCCACAAATAATGCTACTTCATTTAACTTTTATGAATATAAAATGAGTTATATAAAGTAGGAATAAAATTAACAGAAATTGTGAGCACCAAAAACCATAGTGTCGGGACGCCTGGGTGGCTCAGCAGTTGAGCATCTGCCTTTGGCTCAGGGCGTGATCCCAGAGTTCAGGGATCAAGTCCCATATTGGGCTCCCTGAGAGGAGCCTGCTTCTCCCTCTGCCTATGTCTCTGCCTTCTCTCTGTGTCTCTCATGAATAAATAAATTAAAAAAACAAAACAAAAAACATAGTGTCTTATCATGGCCGTCTTGACTTCCCACGTAAGTAATTCAAATGAAAGTAACACTAACTCAGAGAGTAAGAACAAAGGAACTCAATTCAGCTTGAGGTTTTTTTTTTTTTTCCTCCATTGCTGGCTATGTTAATTTTTTAAATTATTAAACAGCAGGTATACAGTTTGTTAAGTACATATGTTCATTTCTTTCTACCTTTATCTTGCTGCTGTTCCAAAGATATGTATTGCCAGTCCTGAGTAATATAGTGCTAAAGTACTTGAATACAGTTCTGCTGAGTAGATTTGAGAGGGGGCCACACATTTGTGGCTTTAAGTCTGTCATTTAACCTCTTCTACAAACTCCACTTTCCTGATTTGCAAAATGAAGATAATATTTGCCTTGGGGAATTGTGAGGATTGTGAAGATATCAGAGGATTAAAATAAATGATGTATAAAAAGTGCCTTTCATGAGTCATCAAAAATGGTAAATACAGTATAGTGGGTAAGAGCTTGGACTCTGATGCTGAACTATTCAAATCTTAGCTTAGAGTTTGCTGGCTCTGAAAACTTCAGAAAATTATGTAGAATCTGGGCCTCAGTTTCCTTCTTGGAAAATGGGGATAAAAGTACTACCTACTAGGGTTGTTGTGAGTTTTAAATAATTAGTGCTCTTACTATGTTTAATACAAAATGAAGACTCAATTTGTGTTAACTATTGTTATGAAAATAGTAATTTGTATTAGACATGAAAATTTCTGGCACTTGGTAGGCATTGAGTGGCATAATTTTCTTTTCTTTTTAAGTGAGATATCCATACTTGAACACATTACTGAAATATAGAACAATATCTGCATGTTGTAGGTATTCAATGAATATATGCTGAAGAATGAACAAGTGAAGGTTGTCTGACCACAAAGTATAAGAGGGATTTTAACTTTAAAAACTTTCTTCATTGTAAGTATAGATTCATAGTTCTGATTGGTGTAACCTAAAAATATATGTGTACTTCATTCTCTCCAAATGACCTAAATTCCAATTAAATTTAAATTTATGTTTTAAATTAGAAAGCTCTTTACTTATATTTTATGATTTTCTAGTCATGCTTATGGTAAGTATTCTGAATATGCCTAGATAGGACAGTAGTGTAAGAGAAAACTTTCAAAAAGATTTTTAATTTAACTCACCATTATGTAACAGTTTGATAATAATTTCAATCCCTGTGACTCAAGCTTGCCACTCTTACTGCCTGAAAAACCAAATGGAGACACTTAGTTTCTCAGTTTAGCTCAGCTTAGTTTGGCCTGAATCCACTTACCTTCCAACTCATCCTCTCTAGTAACTCTTAACACCTACACCTCTCCCAAGTCACTTAAGCTCTCTAGGCCTTAGCATCATCATCTGTTAAATGGGACAAGGTTACTTAGCTCATGAAGATTTCTTTAAGAAAGGAGTGAAATGGCATATGTGAAAATATTCCAAAATATACAATAAAATACACATAACAACTACATGTTTGTGTGTATATGTGTGTGTATTCATATATATATGTATATATACAGTCATATATACATATATATATGAATACAAAGAGGCGGAGAGAGAGAGAATTAAATATGCTGCTTGCTCAAGCATATCCTAGACAAATGGCAATCAAAGTAGCTGTGCCTAAAGTTCAGAGACTTGCCTCAATAATTCTAGCATTCTGATAGTGACTATTTTAGAATGCTTATTTTGGTAGAAATATAAATGATAGGAGAATAAATTGCTTGCATTTTCTCCTTGTAACAGGTCAGAAGAGGTTAATTTTAAGTATGATATTCTGCACTTAAATTTTTACAACCTATTGCCAAACTTTAAGATTCAAGTTTATTCATTTTATCTGCCTAAGATCTAAAATTATTGATTTTCCTAAATAAATAGCATTTAAAAGTTATATTATAAAATAAGCACCCAGACTGCAAACTATTTCAGAGGATGCTGAGCTCTGTGAAATAACTGACCCACATTGTCATAGCTGTTACCCTAGTGCACATCTCTGCACATCTCTGACAGATTTCTTTAGCTACCTAACTCTGCTTCTACTTTTCTACTTTATAACCCAAGATGCCATTTGATATATGTCAGAATGGTGCTATTAGGCATTAAGAGATTTGAAAACTAATAACTATAAGAAAAGAATAGAAAACTTGGAAGAGTTTAGTCTGAAAAGCTAAGTTCGACAGAATAATAATGATAATGATCATTAAAACTAGAAAACCTTGGGATGCCAGAGTGGCTCAGCCATCAAATGTCTGCCTTTGGCTCAGGGCATGGTCCCTGGTCCTGGGAACAAGTTCTGCATGGGGATCCCTGCAGGAAGCCTGCTTCTCTATGTCTCTGCCTTTCTTTGTGTGTCTCTCATGAATAAATAAATAATGTCTTAAAAAAAAAAAACTAGAAAACCTTTTTAAAATAAATAAATATTGGAAAACTTTTCCTAGCTCCATTCTATTCTCAAAATAAAAGCCAGTTTTGGGCAGCCCGGGTGGCTCAGCGGGTTAGCGCCGCCTTCCCCACGTTGGGCTCCCTGCATGGATCCTGCTTCTCCCTCCCTGTGTCTCTGTCTCTCTCTCTGTGTTTCTCATGAATAAATAAATAAAAATCTTTTTAAAAATTAAAAAAATAAAAAATAAGAGCCACTTTCACCTTAATATATATATAAGATAGAGACATGATGATATATATATTTTTAATCTGTGCTGTTTGTTAGAATAAAAGGACCACTGGAGATCCTGTCAACTTGATTCACTTCACAAAAATATTGGTTGTTTCCAATATAGACTTTATTTTTACTTTTTAAAATGTGGACAAATGAAGGAAACAGGGAAATAATTATACTACGATGTACCAAAACCATAATTATGCTTCCTGCTGACTTTTAACAAACCACCAGGATGAAAAACTAATGATGGGTGAGCAAGAGAGTGTCTGGTAATTTTCCTAAAGCACATTTATATTGCATTTTAGAATGTCTTCCTCAGGAGAGCACAAATTATTTTTTATTAACAAAGAACTATAAGGAAAAAGTGCTGCTGTCTTTGTGCTATTTTATTTTTTTTAAGAGTTTAAATGTTTCCTCTAGTTTTATTATTTCAACACATAATAGAAAAAGTTACTTGTACAAAAATAAGTTGTGGTTGTAGTTAACATTACATAGTTTGTAATCTTTCTAGTTTTTCATATTTTAAAGGCAGAAAAATTTTCTCAACACCACATGGCTTTGTCTTTTTAAGTCATTCTAAACTAGCTTATCCTTTAATAAATAGAGCATTTATTGAAAAGAATTATCCAATTGTTCTCCCATGCTTAAGATTTCCTTTATTTTTTTCTTTTAAAAAGTATAATCCAAAATATTTTCTCTACGAAACACTCTCACACCGCAGTAGAGACTTATATTTTATAAAGCAGAGTAGGCTTTTAAAGTTTTATATTACCATTGTTAGATTTGGAGAGTACTAGAAACAATTCTTAGCTAGTTTAATCACTGTTTATAGAGTGGCTACTGAGAGTAACATCTCATGAAGATGAGGGTGAATTTCCAATTCATAGAACATTTTACTAAAATATTGCAAAAGGAATATAACACTTATCTGAATGTGTATATGGCTAATCTATATATTTTTAATATTCTTTTTTATGTTTATATTCTTTCTGTTGCTTAGCTAAAATGACTTAAAATTAGCTTTAAGTGTGTGAACTGATATATCTTGATTTCAGTCTGACTAAACTGTAAGAAAGAAATATCAACTGTAACTTACTGACATTTCTTTAAGAGATCTTGGAAGAATTTTCAGTAGCCACTGACTTCCAACTTTTTATTCCTGAGAAAAATGATAGGCTAATCTGCCCTATCAAATACTAAAATCCAATATTAATGTTTATCTTTGGAATTTTGATTAACTTATACTTTTTTCACTAAAAACAATCTAGTGAATATTTTATTGAATATGTAAACAATTGAAAATTAGACTATTGAATAAATTATGACTTGTATAATCAATAACTATTATATATTGCTATAGACAAAAATCTAAGGTTCTGTCAACTAGGGAAATTTTCCAGATAGGTGAAGATTATCATATATGTATGAAAAATTAACTTTTATAGCACATGCTTCTATCAAACTTCCTACCATCTTTAAAGATGGTTAATGAACATAATTCAACATGCATTTGATTGCACAGGTCATAGGAGGACAACACAACTTACTCAATTAACTCAAATGCCCATTCCCTCTGGAAAGCCTTAATGCTGATGATGATAGGCATCTTTTCACATTATCTTTCTTGCTACTTTTCTTTGCCCCTAAGCCTTTAATATGGTTGTAATCATTATCTTAAATACTATTATTATTAAGCAAACTAGTTAAGTTTTAGGTAAACAGATCAAATGGGCAAGTGAAAAGAATGAACAAAACTAAGTTGAAGGTTTTACAATGTCTTGAGAACACCAAAAAATTTGGAAGAAATGAGTAAATCCATCAAAAAGATCAATATTCAGATTGCTTTGAAAGGAACTTTGATCTCTAAAGCCACTTTAAATTCACTTAAGGTGGAATTTGTGGAAGATGCTATACTGTATGACTTTGCAAGAGAGAGAAAGCAGAGTAACATGCAGAAGATCCTCTCACACAAAGGAAAGACCTTGTTCCTATGTTAAAATGTGGTTAAATGCATGAAATTCCACATGTTTTAGGTTAAAATAAAATGCTTTTTATGATTCTTAGATTTATCGGCTTTCTCTGGCCGCTGATCAACTGGTCCTGATTTTGCAAATAAGAAGGCATTGATTTAATGTACTTTATTATAAGTCATATTCTAAGGAAGGCTATATTCATTTGCCATGGAATAGGATGTGATACAATATTGTCCTTGCTTCTTAGGTACCACTGTACTTTCAGGTCCACATTTCTCTCATGCTTCTGCATATTTTGCATGTCTGATTCCAGGTAACTGGAATATTACTGCACCTTCAATAGACAAAGTTGAATATAGTTCAAATTTGGCAGTCAAGACATAAACTTTGCAGAATGATCTCCTTCCTCCCTGCATCCCACAATCTACTTATTTTTCCATTTTCTCTTTTATGTAGGCCAGTCTGAATGTTATTTGGGAAAGTGATAGGTAGATTTAAAGGACTAGGTAAATGTAAGCTTATAGCAAACCTGAGGATTAAGCAAAGATTTCTAAATTCTGCCACCATTTGGGTAGCACTGAAGGTTTTTCATGAGTATTTTTATGTATCAGCTATACGTTTGAAAATGATTAATCTCCATGTCTTCTCTTTTCATTATGGTTTTAGTCTTCTCTGTCCTTTTTCTGTAAAAAGCATATAGTTCATCATAATGAGTACATCTGTGTCAAATAAGAGAAAAATAAGTTTAAAGAGAATGCTTATTTCTATCTCTACAAAAATAATTCCTTACATAGCCTGTCCCCAGTATTAACTTATTTTCCCTGAATCTATAGTGTGAAGAGTACTGACATTTAAAAGGTTTTTAATTTCTATTGATAATAAATGAGCACACTGCCAGAGAAGACTAAAATCATCAGCAGGACTTACCTCAAGTCTTTCAGGCCCTCATATTCACACACAGTGCATGCTTCTTCTTATTGTTGCAAATGTCAACTTTCTTCTTGATAGGTGTCCTTTGGGAAATGGTTCACTCCATTTCAAAGGCATATAATAAAAGGAAAGAGCTTAGGGCAATATTTAAGCAATGAAAGAAACATAGGACATTTATGACTAGCTGGGAGGAACTGATTGCCTTTGGCTGTGCCTTGGGGAATCCCTAGGAAACACAGTAAGTTTGTGATTACTATTATAAGTTAAAATGATTTAAAGCATGCAGGGGAATTTGTGTTTTCCTTACGAGTGTATTTCATATTCTCCGTGTGCCTTGAAAGTTCATACTTACCTCCTGTGTTTCTTACTGAAGTACTAACAGGAGATGTATTATTGAAAATTGCAGAAGAATGACTTTCAAGTGGGTCAATTTAAGAAAAGAAAAGAATAATTGAAAGCAAAGTTTATGTAAGAGAACTTATGTGTTTTTGCCCACTCAGTTAAATGTCTCTCATAAAATTGTTATGTTTTAAAATTAATGATACCAAAATTTGCATTGCAAACATTTGTTAGATACATATGATAAATTTGTTACCACATGTGTAACTATGGTGAATAGGCAGTGTTAGAGGTAGGTAAAAAAGAAGAGCATAAATTGAATTTTCTCAGTGCATTTTCATTGTGGTTATGTCCTTAAATGTTTAGATACAGTAGAATTATTTTGGAGGCTGTAAGGATGTGATTCATTATTACCATACAGGTTGTCATTTCTCAAATTTTTCCAGGTTGTTGAGAAAATAAAGTATCACACAAATCCCTATAATTTTTTCTTGTACTCCTAAAAAACAATCATTTCTGTTTTTCTGGGTTTTTTTGTAGTTAAAGATCTAACACCTGGGCTTCCTAGGTGGTTCAGTCGGTTAAAGCTTCGGACTTTTGATTTTGGCTCAGGTCATGATCTTACGGATGTGCCATCCAGCCCAGTGTAGCACAATGCTAGATGTGCTAGAAGTGCACCATGGTAGACGTGCAGCACCATGCTATACTTGCAACCTGCTTAGGATCTTAGCTCTCTCCCTCTCTTCCTCCACTTGCTTGTGCTTTCTCTCTCTCTCCCTTAAAAAAAAAAAAAATCTGACAACAAATCCAACTTACTTTATGTCTCAATTTCACTACCCTACCTTCCAATTTAAAACATGGCAGAAGAATTATTCTTGAAATGTCTGAAATGCTAATAGTAGATATTCAGCCTGGTTGTCATTATTTTTGGTCATATAAAGATAATAAGCTGGGTACAAAATGTGCAATCTATTTAAAGGCATTTTCATCTTTGCAAGTTCTGTGCAGTGTCTGGTTTGATAAATGAGCATGTAACTCTATCACTTGAGTCATCCAAGGTGGTAGATCAAGGTCATGCCTTGGGCAGCTCAATGATCCAAGGGGGATTTTAAAATAGATAATATTTTAATATGTTCAATTTGAGTGGGTTTTTTTTTAAGATTTTATTTATTTATTCATGAGAGACACACACAGAGAGAGGCAGAGACACAGGCAAAGGGAGAAGCAGGCTCCATGGAGGGAACCTGATGTGGGACTTGATCCAGGGACTCCAGGATCATGCACTGAGCCGAAGGCAAGTGATCAACCACTGAACCACCCAGGGATCCCGCAATTTGAGTGTTTTAATAAAAGCTTAAATATAAAAGCAAGAATCTAAACACAATACTAATAAGGTTGTTTCTTGTATAATTTAAGTACCTAAAATACATACACCTGAAGTTTTCAATTTCAAGGAATTGCCAAGTATTTTACAACCTACATATGAACTATTAACCCATTTTTGTTAATTAGTCCTTGAGGACAGTTCTGAGCAGAATATATAAACTTAAAACTTTACCCTTATAAGTTTAAATAGAAATTCCAGCAAAAAGCATGAAAGAATATAAGAATATTGATATTTACCAGAAATATCTTATCATCTTTTAAAATCATATTATTTCACCATTTAAAATGGTTATATTGACTAAATCCTACTATTTCCACATATATATACTGCAATGGGACAAAGGTCAAATTTTATTTGTAATTATTCTAGAAGTTGAGCATTTGTCTACAAATGCTTAATCTTAAATCTATTTTCTTGAACAGCTAAGTATTTCTTCAACCATTTCTTCATCAATAGAACTTTAGTTATGAAGCTTAAGATAAGACAATTGGAAACCTAATGTTCTAAAAATGTCATACTTCCTTGGTTTCCAATTATGCTATCTTTATAATTTTATAACTCTTTAGTCTCTTATCTGTAGTTCTGTGATCCAAAGAAACAGCAACAACAACAAAAGCTAGTAAAGTCCCCTGAAAACCCAAAGTTTTTCTATGACTTACTTGGTAACCAAATCTGACGTGATCTAAATTAAGAAGAAATCATTTATAATTTCTTTAAATCCCAGTGGGGTTTATCATATTTTTGCTGCAGAAATATTAATGTCTTTGATTACTCTAGCCCTAGACTTAGCTTGAGGTGTTACTTTGCAAATCTAAATAATTCTGAATTCTGATAAACACTTGGCCCAAAGCTTTTGGAAAAAGGGTTATTTAAGAATTTTTTAGATTCATATTTCCTTTTTTTTTTTTAAATTTTTATTTATTTATGATAGTCACACACAGAGAGAGAGAGAGAGAGGCAGAGACACAGGCAGAGGGAGAAGCAGGCTCCATGCACCGGGAGCCCGACGTGGGATTCGATCCTGAGTCTCCAGGATTGCGCCCTGGGCCAAAGGCAGGCGCTAAACCGCTGCGCCACCCAGGGATCCCTAGATTCATATTTCCATTCTGTGTCTGGCACTCTTTGCTTTTTGGTGTGTGTGCCTGGGGCCAGTGAATAAGTTCTAAATTCTCTTTCAATTATAGTTTAGATATTATTTTAACATTTTTCTCAGGTAAGAATAGTGTTAGCTATTTCTCCAACCAGGTTATATATTCTTCTTTTCTATCTCTGTTCTGGACTACACCTACAATCTATTTTTAACTAAATGCTTCTAGAGGAGTACGAAGATATTAATAAAGTTTATCCTTGTGTGTGTGCTTTTTAAGGCATTTATTGCCTTTTCTTCATGGGTTTCTAGTTTTCATATTTTTTCCTGTCCCAGAATCTTGTGCTTATTTCAAGTCTTATTTACAACTAAGATGGTTTATAATTAGAACCACCATACCTACATAATCAGAGAGTAGCCTCTAATGGAAATGGGAAAAAAAATATATCATGTGGAGATATCATGTGCTTCAGTGCATTTCATCACTTCTAATATAGCAATACATATGAAATAAGCACAAGGTGTGCTATAAATATTAGTCAAGTAAGTATAATAATATCCATGAACTATTCCGTAATTAAATTGAATGCTGGCTTGTTCTTTATCAAGCCTTGGATGAATATGTTCAATATTTGGATTTGTACATATTATATTTAATTATTATTAATTGGCACTTCAATTTATGGTCTGAAATTATGGATGGAATTTTAAATAACTTTTTAGAGAGAAAATGAGTTAGAAAGAAAATTATGTGGATGAACTGGAGAATCTAGGCTTAAGTTATCATGTTTACCTAAATATTTTCTCTTACTGGTTCTACACTATTTATGCTAACCAGTTTTCCTAACCTAATAACTTTTTTTAGCAAACATATATAGCAATTATTAATGGTATATGATAGACCCCTAAGTTAAAACAATCACATGCTGACATATGATGACATTTTTAGTTGTAAAAGATTCTATTGAGATACATCCACTTTGTTGTTTTTCTGTTTGTTTTTGAGGTACATCCACTTTGGAAGGCAGTTTCTTACAAAGTTAAACATATTTACTATACAATACAGTCATCACCCTCCTTTATTTTAACCCAACTGAGATGCAAACTCATGTTCATATAGAAGCCTGCACACAGATATTTATGGTAGCTTTATTCATAATTTCTAAAACTGGGAGGTAATGAAGATGCTCTTCAGTAAGTGAATGGATAAACTGTACATCCAGACAATGGATGTTACTCAGTGCTAAGAAGAAATGAGCTATCAAGACTTGAAAAGACCTAAGGAAACCCTAAATGCCTTTTAGTAAGTAAAGAAGCCAATCTGAAAATACTGCATTCTGTACGATTCTAACTATATGACATTCTGGGAAAGATAAAATTATGGCGTTATAAAGACCAGTGGTTGTTAAGGAGGAGAGTGTGGGATGGAAATAGGCAGAGGATTTTTAGGACAATGAAACTACTCTGTTTGATCCTACAATGGTAGATACATGTCATACATTTGTCTAAATCCATTGAATACACAATAAATGGAGTGAATCTTTAGGTAAAGTATGGACTCTGGGTGATAATATATCAGTGTAGGTTTATCAATTGTAACAAATGTACCACTATGGTAGGGGTATTGATAATGAGGAAGTTATGCATGTGTAGGAGCAATGGGTATAAGGAATAAGTTACAAGATAAGTTTTTTTGTTAGTATACCTTTATGGGAACCAAGGCTATAATACTAGCATTTGCTATTCTACATTGAAGGAAAATTCATTAAATGCCAGCAACAGGGATTAATTTATGGATCTCTCCTTTTAATTATTTAACTAGCCTTTAGAAAATGAATTGTTCTTTAAACAGATTCTTATTTTTTTTTATTTTAATACTTTTTAAGATTATTTATTTATATAGAGAGGTGGGAGTGGGGAGGGACAGAGAGAGAAAAAGAGACTCTCCAGAAGATCCATACTGAATGCTGAGCCCCAGGTGGGGCTCCATGCCATGACCCTGAAATCATGACCTGAGCTGAAATCAAGAATCATATGCTTAACCTGCTGAGCCACTCAGGTACCCCTTTTTTAAACTGATTCTAAAGTGAATCTAAAATTAGTCATTCTAAAGAGTTTTGTCATTAGCAAAAATGAGAATAGTAAACAAAAGCAAAAGATTTTAACTATTTCTGAGACTGCTGTGGAAACTAAATGAGATAATGCTTTCATGTTCTAAGCGTAGGAGCTTCATAGACTAAATGTTCAATAAATATGAATTAATCTTTTTCAAATATTCTTGTCCTTTTTAGTTATTGTATTAAAAATGAACTATTGATTTACAAAGAGATCTGTGCTTACCTAATATTTTAAAACTTCTCCTTGAGTGTATAATAATTTTTTTTGTTGTTGTTTTTTTGTTTTTTTTTTTTGAGTGTATAATAATTTACCTTTTGACAGAGCTCAGTGTCAGAAATAAAAAGAATTAATTTGAATTAAAATCTGTGTTTGTACCGAGCTTTGTCAACTGAAGAATATAAAAAGTATTCAGCATGTGGTTGTTCTAACTTAGGGATCTATCATACACTATTAATATCTTTATTTAATAACCTTCTCATTCCATTTGATTATGCTGTCTTTCAACAATTAAATATTATTGATGCACAGGTGAGGGCCGTTTTATTGTGATTATTAGTTTTATTTTGTAGTGTTTGAGGTAGCAATAGAAAAGAGCAACTATAGTACACTGCTTAGTTTAAGACTTGGAGAAAAATTTTGCATCAGCTAAGGAATTGGTGCAAGGGAACCTACTTTTTAAGGAGGCCACTTCATAAATACCATGTGTTCTACTTTTTACAAAACTCTCATTCTGTCAAAATTAAATGTTCCCATCTTTTGCTGTAATTTTTATTTTGCTTTCTTGTTTTGGCGAATTACATATTTTTTTCTTAATTTCTCCCATATATTACCTTTATATATATATAATATATATATTATATATATCTGCCAAATACAGTAATTCAAAAGCCTTTTTAAATAAAATTATTTTAAATAATTTTTATTTATTTTGTATTTCTTTCCATATACTTTATTCATTTCTCCAACATTTTCTATTGTTACCAATGATTAGTTGCTCAAAAAAAAAAAAATGTGTTTTATTTACAGGGCACAGCTTATGGAAGTGCTCCTGTACCTTCTCGCAGGCAATTATGTGAGTCTCTTAAATTCAGCTCTGTGTTGTAAACATGACTATGTGTTCCTGTGCTGTAGCATGGCATGCTGAGACCAAATGCCCTAAGGTCAATATGCAATCCCCAATGTTGTATATTACCTAGAATGTGTTTGAAGCAAATGGTTCCCTTTGCCTCTTCCTTATCTGTTTGTCACTATCCAGCCCATTTAAGAAAACTGCATTGCAATATGGCCAAGTGTGTTGTAGCTTCAGTAATGACTCAAAGTCTGCGGCAAATATGGAAGTGGCTCTTAAGTTTAGTTTCATTTAGCACCAACAATAGTAGCTTTCTTTGTCAAATGAATCAGTACGCTTTCTTAAATCCTAACTTCTTTTACATACTTGTTCAAAGAGCTCTTATATGATACACAGCTGTGTTTTTGCCACACAGCTAATGAGACCTCTTTCCTTGAAAAGGAAATACATTGAAAGAAATCTTTTTTTCCAGTGAATTTAAAGAAAACTTGACTTTCTAACCACCTTAGTTTATTTCTAAGTCATCATATTTAGAAAATGTGAAAATAGTCTACACATTTTTAGATAGAAATCCTGGATTTTACACCCTTGTTCAGCTGTATTATATATATATATGCACCTCAGCAGAGTCAGATATTTGCACTTCGGCTCAGAACATTTCTGTGACAGCTTGTCTGCTTTAACATGAACTTTTTTTCAATGAGAGATGTATATGTAAATTTAGTACGTAGAATCTCCGAAGTGCCATCAGACTTTGAGAAAGAGCTATTTCCATTGCCCATTTCCATTCACATCTTTTCTTTTTTCCACACATCAGAAAATCATGGTTGTTTACCACCGTTATAGACTGCTACAGCAATACACCACATGCTTCTAATTGTTGTACCAAGCAATATATACCAAATAGATTTATCTTAATATGATGTTAAAGATCATTTAAAGCTACAGTCCTGTTTTCATAATATTTTTCTTCCCCAATGGCAGAAAAAACATACAATATTATCCCATTCACCGGGAAGGATCTGTGAATCAATTGAAAAATTGCAGCACTTTGAGTCATTCGAAAGCTGCTCAAACAACAAACAAAAATATGCACTTTACTATTTCATCTTTTCATGAAACACTTTTGAAGGTCTGAATTATTATGAATAAAGTTTTGGCAAAAATAATTGCTTTAATGAATAGAAGATAGGATTTAGATATATTATTCTACTCGAGTTAAATAATCGCCAACAGGTCTAGAATTATCCCTTGTTATTTCTTCTTATCTACTTCATTGTCCTCTAACATTCTAAAGTATACTGAAGGTATGGTTTCTTTTATGACAATATTGGTATGGTCTTAATGATAAAAAGTGAAAACTGGGCAGCCCTGGTGGCTCAGCGGCTTGGTGCCGCCTTCAGCACAGGATGTGATCCTGGAGACCCCTGATTGAGTTCCACACCGGGCTCCCTGCATGGAGCCTGCTTCTCTGTGTCTCTCATGAATAAATAAAATCTTAAAAAAAAAGTGAAAACTATAGCAAGAACTTCAAATGAGCTAAAATATTTTTTTATTTGCCTCTTTTTACTTTTTAAAAAGGATTTTATTTATTTATTCACGAGAGACAGAGAGAGAGAGAGAGAGAGAGAGAGTGAGAGAGAGAGAGAGAGAGGCAGAGACACAGGCAGAGGGAGAAGCAGGCTCCATGCAGGGAGCCCTAGGTGAGACTCCATCCCGGGACTCCAGGATCATGCCCTGGGCTGAAGGCAGGAGCTAAATTGCTGAGCTACCCAGGGATCCCCCTATCTGCCTCTTTTTAAAATAAAAAGTCATTTGTTATACATGTAAATTGTAGTGCATTGAATATAGAAGAATATCTATTATTAGGGAAATAGAAAAGAAACTATTACTAGAAACTTGTAGAAATGAGTTCATTATAAGTGCTCTGAAATTATGAGTGGAAGTATAATCCTAAATTTGGATTAATCTTATTTCCCACTTTCACAGAGTCGACATGCATAATATGAAGATAACATTAAATATTTGAGATTTCAAATAATTTGTTCTGGAAAATAAATTAATAGATGGTTTCTCTAAGTGTGAGAATCTAAAATTGAAATGCATTCTGTGCCTCAATATATAAGACCATAATATGGATATTACCCTCCTAAACATGTAGACTTGGAAATTGTAAGCCAATGAATTTAGAATGCTAATGCAAATTCACATTTCCTTTTGGTCAAGTGCAAGTCTTAGGATCTCTGAATTGCATATTAGTAGAAGCTCCTTTAGTATTTGTAATTGTGGTACTAATTAAAGATATTATGCTGAAAGAGTGAATGTCTTATCCTATATATGAACATAAGAATATTGATATTAAACATGTCTATTCCTGCCCCTTTCCCTAAAATCAATACCTATCTAGATATCTTATGGTTGATTCCTGATTCTAGTATTTTATTTTTGATTATGTCAGAAGTGGTGACCAACACTTTCTTGGGGCTACAGTTAACCAGTTTTTTTTTTTTTTTTTGTATTCAGTATTATCACTCTTTTAATTTTGGTTTTGGTTTTGTTTTGTTTTGTATTCAGCCTTGTTATGTGGCTGTCACTGTATTTCAAAAAATATATCCAGTTTCACAATTTCCTTTGGTAATAACCCAAAACAGAATATAGCAACAAAGAGGGATTTTTAGATGATGAGGTAATTAGAAAGGCTATGAATCTACAATGAGAAAATTTACTTCTCCATCTCCAGAAGGACTATGTGGCTTTTAATTATTAGGCCCCCTCAAATATGCCTATATTTGCTACTAATTATTGATCAAAGGTAAATTGATGGTAATATAGTCTTGGTTAATATTTTTTACTTTCAGAGAAATACTTGAAGAATGATTAACATTGGGAAAGGGGAGTCTTGAAAAGTTATTTGAATGTTAATAGTACAATTTTTATTTAAAGGCTAAAGGGATACATAATCTATTCAAATGATGTTGACTTTCCAATTTCAGGCTGGTTTCTGGTTTAAAATTTATAATCAACTCTAGTGAGTGAAGTGTTGTCTTAATGCTGGTAAGACCAGTATCTTTGTGCAAATTGAGATTTATAATATTTGAATAAAATTTTGCAAAGATATGACCCATAAAGTATTATCTCAACTCTTCAAAATATAACTGATTTACTATTATTTTCTATTTTGTACTATAGTAGCTACTGTAAGTGTTCTAAATTACAGAACCATACATCTCTAACAGGCATAAGTCTTGTTATCTCTTTCAAAAGAATATCCTAAAATTTCATAAACCAATTTTAAAATTTAATAAACTGTAAATATATTTTTATAGAAAAATTGTGAGCATTGTATTTCAAAATGCTTGCAACAGTTCAAAAATGATTTGGTTAAAATAATTAAATGTAGGTGTTTTCCTTTCATTTCATAGTATGGCTTTATTATTTCCCAATTTGTAAAAGAAAGGAGCATCAAATATTTATATGTAGTCTATTCAGAGGTACTTACCTAATTTAATTTAGTCATTCTCTGGATAGTTGAATGTCAATCTAATTGAAATAACTACATGTGATAATATTACCTTCCTATTCAGAATCAGATAACAGTTGCCTTTATAACACAAACAGAACTAAATTGTATGTTTAAAATGGCGGGCATAAACATAAAAACATACACACTTATATTGTTTGATAAGTAAATAAAAGAATTATTCTCAAAATAAAGGGAAATTATTTAGCTACATGTAAGTAAAAGATTAATCATTTCCATAGGATTATGCATGTCTTACTTCAATCTATTCTTGAAAATATAAAAGTATTCTCTGAAACAGCCATTGTTGTTACTCAATTTGTCAAAAAAGAAATGTATACTGTCAATTCCCCAAAGTATATTTCCCTTTCATTCGCTTTAACTTGCTGCCCCTAATTTTCAATGAAGTTTCTTTTTCTGCCCTTCTTTTAGAGCTAAATAACAATTTTTAAGTTCCAAATTGATTTCATCAGGAAGTAATGAAAAACAACAAACTAAGAAGAAAGGCGGGATAGCAAGTCATTTACAATGACATTAATCTCGAATTCAGAAGGAATGTTTTTAAGATGCTAAGCTGTCTTTGTAAACACAGATTTTTCAAACTAACTTTTCCACTGTGCCTTCTGATTTATTCCCTTTCCCTTTTGGTTTATCAGTTTATTTGCTGTTGTTTCCCTGTCTTTTCTGTCTCTATCATCCCACACAATATCTTTGCATTATTTATCATCCTATTTTAGATGTAACTTTGATTTTACTTGTTTCCTTCATTCTTTGATATCTACTTAGAAATAATAAAGGAACAGTTTTCAAGAATAGTGAGGAATAACAAAAATACACCTTCAGAAGTCACATATGGTAGGGTTGCTTCAAAGATTACACTAGTAAAATGACTCTGTATTCTTAGACAAGTGCATTGTGTCTTTAAGTTCACAGATAAATGTGCCTATATATCTGAGAATGAGAATGTTCTTCAGAAGAGAGGTTTCAGTCACAAAGAGAATAGCAAGGAAACATTTTAAGTGGCATGAAGAAATCAATATACAACTAATAGAAGACAAGCTAACACAATTTATTACTAGAAAGTAGAAAATATACAAAAGAAAATTGTAATCTATGTTATAATCTTATGGGAAGAAAATTCTCAGTATTGTCATTCTTTTGAAACCAAAGTAGTGGTTTCACATGAGATTACAATTTTGAGCTACTAAAAACTAAAGGCTTTATTCTGTGTGTGTGTGTGTGTGTGTGTGTGTGTATAGCATTTCCTTTGATGCATAGACAATAGTGACTGTATTCTAGGTTATTGAATTTATTTAGATAATGAATATATGTTCAAAAACTAGAAAAACCATGCTTCCCACCCTTACGATAATAACAAAAAAATGTAAATCTACAACTTTACTTGTAATATCAGAGAGCTAAAGTAACAGGGAAATCAATTACTTGAGACAGGAGTGAAATGACAGTTTGCAAGGAGATTAGATGTAGCAGGCATATAGTCAGATAATAGTAAGAATTCTATTAAATTCTGATTAACAAATTGGTAGGAGTTGAATGTGGGCTAGCAAGAGAATAAAATATAATGAGAATGTGCACCCACTTATACACTCTTCTCTACAGATTTCATTGGATGCTTACAAAAAAATATTGGCAAGATTTCAGAGAAAGTGTCCCTTGAGCTAAAGGTTTAAATAAAGGAAGAGCAGCTGCTGTAGGAAAGACACAAAACTCTATCCATACAGAACAAGCATCGAAAATACAGGGAGAAAAGCAAAACACACTGGTGAAAACCCATTGCAGTCGGGGGAAGGGAAAAGAAAAATTTCTTTTCCTTCTGAGGCAGGGGCAGGAATGAATGATAAGGAATGATAAGCTTATATAACTACAGCTAAGTGGGGAGGCTGAGGCACTGAGAAGGCCACATCTGTGAGACCCAAGGACACAGTGCCTGCATAAGATTGAGGCTTAATCATAGGAGCAAAAATGCCTTTCTCTCTGTGCCACAGACTAGCAAGCAATGGGTTATAAGTAATAGTGGAGTATGGATAGAAATATTACAAGACTGTGGAGAAAAACTCTCTTTGAGGCACAGTACAAAGGAGAGACTAAAACTAAAAATGAAAGCAAACATGGAAAAACCTTCTGGCAAACTGTTCATGCCCTAGATGAGGTGTGTTTAGAGAAACTTGAAGCCTGTAGGTAACCATAGCAACAATAACAAGCCCAGTCCAACTCTGCCTGGACTGAACTAGACTCCCATACCAAAGCCCCTGCCGAAGGAATGGCATGCCTATTTCCAGGAATATAGTTTGTTTACTTAAATCTCTAATGTCTTACACAAGATATCTAGCTTCCCATGAAAATTCCGAGGCACACAGAAAAGCTAGCAGAAAAGCAAGAGCAAAACAACGCATTACCAAGAGATAGGTGAAGCAACAGAATCAGATTCAGATATTGCCGCAGACCTTGAAAGTATCAGGAAGAAGAGTTTTAAAAACCACAATTAATATGTTAAATAGTCCAATGGATAAGTCCAAAATGTAAGAATAGATGTGCAATTTTGGCAGAGATGAGTTTGTAAGAATGAACCAAATAAAAATGCTAGAAATTAAAAGCCAATAACAGAGATGAATAATGCCTGTGATGGGCTGATCTGAAGACTCAACATAGCCAAGGAAAGAAACAATAAGTTTGAAGATAGGGCAATATAAATTACACAACCAAAACAAAAAAAGGGGAGAAAAAAATCAGGGAGGGGGGAAAAATTTAAAAAAAAAATCATCGAAGAGCTGTGGAGCATATCAAGTGGTTTAATTTAGGTACAATTAGAATCTCAATTGGGGAGAAAGAATTGTGCAGAAGAAAAATTTGAGAAATAGTGGCCGGAATTTTTCTAAAATTAATGGCTTATGTCAAATTACAGATACAAAGGAGCTTTAAAAAAAACTGACCAGATAAAGAAGAATAACAACAAAAAACACACCCAGGCATATCATATTCTAACTACTGAAAATCAAAGACAAAATCTGAAGGTATCCAGAGGAGAGGAAATATACACATTATATACAGAAGAACAATGATGAGAATTACAGTAGATTTCTCATCAAGAACCCTACAAGTTAGAAGATGATGAAGTGATATCTTTAAAGTTTCCAAAGGGAAAAACAAACTGGCAGCACAGAATAGTCAGTGAATATATCTTCCGAAAATAAAGGTGACATAAAGACTTTTTCAGAAAAAATACTGAGAAAATTCACTGCCAGCAGACCTCCGTTACAAGAAATGTTAAAGGAAGAAATGATGAACACTGGAAATGGAATAAATGAAACTAAAAATACACTTGGCCTTAAAAAATCTTATACAGAAAGATCTGTTCTATATTCATATATGATTTGTGACATGTTATGATTTAATTTGTAAATCTTAAATGAGATTGTTATATTTACTACTAAGGTATTACCAAAATGAGCAGTATCTTAGTCTGTTCTGGATGCTATAAAAAGAATACCATATAGATTGGGTGGTTTAAACAACAAACATTTATTTCTCACAGTTCTGGAGGCTGGGAATTTTAAGATTAGAGTCAGTGGATGCTGCCTAGTGAGAACCTACTTTCTGGTTCATACATGGCTGTGTTTCTCACTCTATTTTCACATGGCAAGAGGGGTGAAGGACCTTTCTAGAGTCTCTTGTACAAGGGCACTAATCCTGTTTTTGAGGGCTTCACCTTCATGGCCTGATCACCTCCAAAGGACCTACCTCCAAATACCATCTCATTAAGGATTAGTTTCTGAACATGAATTCTGAGGGAATATAGGCACTTAGTCTATAGCAGTCATATTCACAATATTTGTGTAGTTTATGCCTCCTACTTCTGTTATAGTTATTTTACAGATACTTCTTTTGGGGGTGCGTGTGTGTATGCACTTATATATCATACAGTTTTATTATAATGGGTGTTAAAAGTTAATAATGAAGCAGATGTACCCAGTATGGTCCAGAGGAAAGATCGGAATCCATACTGTTCAACTCTGAATAATCTATTAATTTGCTATTCCGTTTTCTATACTCAATGACTATAATTTGTATTGGCATGTTTTTGTAGTCTCCTCTTAGCAAAATTAGTACATTCTTGTTGTAATTAAAAACTATTAAAATGTTTGAACTGCTTTAACCTGGATACTAATTTTGCATTAGGATCTGCTTTAACCAAAATATTTCATTAATCAAGGGACTTTTGCCTATTCTGAAATTATTCTAAAACAGAATAACATTTACAGGTTGGAAATTGAAGTACTAAATTTAATGACAAGAAATTTTGTGGGATAACACTAAAATATAGAATAAGATGAATACAATCTCTCATATTTTCCTTTTCAATAATTAGTGATCTAATTAAGTGAATTAAGTTACTGTCTTTAAGAATTAGCAATAATCAGCTCTTAGAACGTTGGAAGTTTCTGGTCGTTAAACCTGTATCTCATTATCAAATTAATTGATTTCTTTATATTTGTTATTTTATAATTCTTTTACCTTCTATATACTAACAAGTATTTGTAGGTACTTACAAAGTGCTAGATTCTGCCTTTATTAAAGTTTACAAATAAGTAATAAGGTTACTAAAGTTTAGATTAAGGTAATATGTTAAAGAAATAGTAATATATTTAGGCTTAATAGTTGGGGCCCAGTGATATCATGGATTTTGAGAGTGTATTTAACCTGTAATGATTTTTCTAGAAGGTACAAATAGGTCAAATATTTCCAAATAGAGAATATAAGAAATTGCCACAGACTAACAATATGAAATTATGAATGGCCTTAGAGATTATCTATTCCAACCCATGCAACATAAATAAATTTTTTAAAAATTTATTTGAGATTGAGAGTGCACAAGAGCACAAGAGTAGAGACTAATGGGGAGGGAAAGGAAGATGGAAAGAAAGCAGACTCCCTGCTGCAGAGCCCAACAGATAATGAATGACCTGAACCAAAACTAAGAGTTACACATTCAACGAACTGAGCTACTCAGGTCCCCCAACAAATAAGTTCTTGAGAGATTAAGGGAGTTATGCAAAGTGCAAGGATTAGTGGCAAAGCCAGGGTTTTAACCCATTTTTCCTGTTTCTTCCTGTATCATATTCTCCCTAGATTCTGTCCTAAATTCTATGGAAAGTTTTCCTCTTTTTTGTCAAACTAGGAGATGATGCCCAACTCTTGAAGATTGAATAGAACATGACCAAGAACAGGGTCAGAAGGAGCAGTATGTGGAAAGGAATGACAAGGGGCTAGAACACCGCTCCTTTGAGCAGCTATACATAGCTCATAATGCTGTTAAGCTGAGTTGAAGAATTTCCTTGCAGTGTTGGGGAGGGTCAGTTTCTCTGCTATAAGTTGCTATAGGTCAAACTAAACTCACAACAACAAATATTATGGGTTTTCTTTTCTTTTTAAAAATAAGTTTTATATTTTTGGCACTTTAACTAAAAGACACTGTAACTGAAATCTTGGATTTTTTCTTTATTTGTACAAGTTTTTGTTTAAATAAGCAGTGTTGTATTACTCAGATAACCTGTAAACTATTTAAGTCCATTTGTCAATTTGTGCAATGGGGCAATTATTACTTATTATCTAATTTTTATACCAAGAATTAGAGGTGGTTGGATATGAATATTGATCAAAAAATGGTATTTTAAATAAACAAATGGTTTATTTGTTCTTTGTTTCTTAAAGAACAAATACACAAGGAATTCAACTTTAACATAGGTCAGGAAATGTCCATTTTAAAAATCTTCTTTTGGATTACTTGGACCCTCAGGGGGGAAAAATGTCTCATTATTGCTGAGGTAATCACAGTGTTACATATAAATATCAGTAAGTATCATAATTTTTGATAATTTAAAGTATCAGTTAAAGTGAATTCTTTTGTTACCACACATATAATCTCTCGGTAAGCAGTATTCTTCAGTTTACTAAGAATCCTATTGTAGGAATATAGTATTTTTACTCAAATGTCTCCATGTTGGCCTAAAACAGGTAATATGTTAAATGTACCCCTTAACCTGTTCACTTAGAGGCATGTGACTCATTTATTGTTCATAGCATTTTCATGTTGATCTGATGCATTGCCCACTCCTTAAAAATGAAAATATGCATCCTGTATAAATATGTAATGAAATATCCTCCAAGAGACATAAACATTTGAAATTATGATTGGCTTCTGTGAACTAAAATCAACGCATAATAGATCTTGGATCTACATATGCAAATTACCTTAAATTGGAAAATCTGACAAGACCATTAAAATATGACTGTATTAAGCCTCAACACAAGAAGTGAGGAAAACTGACTTTATTAACCATAAGTAGAGGGTTTGGTTATCATAACAGTCCAAAAAAAGAAAACAAAATAAAGTCAAGAGGTCAAGCATTTAAGTACTCTTTCATGCATAATTCAGGAAACACTTGAATTGTAGATCCCAGTGGTATGTATAATTTATTGTGGAAACGGACACATTAGTTAACTTAGCTCAATACTTGAGAATTTACTTGCCTGTGTCATTGCATGTTTACACGCATCTTTCTCATTATGGTATGTGATCTGCTTTCCCATGTGACATTTGCAGAAAGACACATATAGTCTGGGACTTTAAGCATTAAGATTCCTTTAGCACTAACAATTCAAACTGGAAATCAGGGGAGCCTGGTGGTTCAGTGGCTGAGCATCTGCCTTTGGCTCAGAGAGTGATTCTGGGGTCCTATCATGATCCCAGGGTCCTAGGATCGAGTCCTGCATCAGACTCCCTGCAGGCACTCTGCTTCCCCCTATGCCTATGTCTCTGTGTCTTTCATGAATAAATACAAGTAAAAAAATTGAAAATCAATAAATTGACATGGAATTTTTGTCAATTTTTGTATGAATCTTGTTCACAACAGTTTGTCCATAAAAAAATCAATTCATTCTTGACCTGTTTTTAAATCTGAAAGACCAAAAAGTATAATTTCGGGAGACTAAAAACTGCATCGAGGAAAGGTCTCCTGGGAGAACCTTACAAGAAAATTCTCTAGTGGCCCTTCTAACTCCCATCATCTCCTCAAAACTGTTGCTGTTCATTTAGAACAATGTTGTAAGCATCTATAAATGGGACTTTTATTTTTTCAAAGTCCGTTTTTGAGGGCTTTATAGCACTTTAGGAAATTGATAGAAATAATAGATACATAGAACCCACTTGATTGAGAAACTTGTAGTTATCAATCTCTAGTCAAACAGATTGAGTTAAATCCTTATGTTAAGTCAAGCATTTTTGCCTAGAGTATCATTTTTATCTAGCAATTGCTAATTGGTATGTGAAATTAATAAAGTATTGTTTTATTTTTTTTTTTATAAATTTATTTTTTATTGGTGTTCAATTTGCCAACATACAGAATAACACCCAGTGCTCATTCCGTCAAGTGCCCCCCTCAGTGCCCGTCACCCAGTCATCCCCACCCCCCGCCCACCTCCCCTTCCACCACCCCTAGTTCGTTTCCCAAAGTTAGGAGTCTTTCATGTTCTGTCTTTTAATCACTGCTTTTGTTTTAATTCACATAGGAAAGGAAAAAATAATTCCTTATAAATAAATATGAAGTAGACATTGAGATTCTTTTATAAAAACTTGCTGTCAGAATCCATTAAATGTGTGTTTTAAAGTAGTTCTGGTTTTGTAGGCTCTGTCTCTTTAAACTTTTGTTTCTGAAAGATATTAATTTAAAAAATTTGATATATAGTAAGGCTTTTTTTTTTTTTGCCAAGCTTTTATTTATGACTAACAAGGTTGTTGTCTTTGCTCTAATTTAGAGAAATAGTGAAAAAAGGCAAAATATTAAAAATAATAACTAAAGCTGAAGTGAGGTCAGGCTGTCAAGATTAAAAGCTTTTAAAAATTACATGATTTTTTTTTTCAATCTCTAAGAATTTAAGGGTATAATTAGTCTTAAATTGTGAGCCATGAAAACTTTCCTCTAGCCCTTCAGGAGTTAAGAGTTTAGAGTCCTTTCCCTTGTCTTTTCATTCCTCCATTCTACACTAAATGTTGAGGTCATTGTGGTAGTTGTGATGGAAGGGTTATGAATGCAGGCATTCAGGGAGGAAGATGAAAATTTTCTATCTGACTTCCTGACATTATAAAAGATTTAAAAGGGCTCTGTAATTTCTTTATAACTAATATTCACTGCATTTAATTAAATTTTTGTATCATGCTGTTTCTAAATCATGAGCAATACAGGAAATATATATGAAAATTGCCTTTTAATGGATTGTAGTTTATGTAAACTTATACAAATTATATTTGTACTCCTTGCTAAGGCATGCATATTTTAGAAGTATTCCTTTAGGAAATCCTAGTAGAAACCACTCCTAAGCGTGTCAGGTGGAAGACCAATGTGTTTTAGTGCTACTGGATATCAGACACTAGGGTAAGTGGTTTATTCAAGCTATCTCATTTAGATTTCTTAACAGATCTAAAAAGTGGGCATTAGCCTCATTTTTAAATGAGGACTCTAACTCTCTTAGTGACTATATGCCTATCGTAGTTTCCTAGAGCTGCCATAACAAATGATCACAAACTTGGTGGCTTAAAAGAACAGGAATTTATTCTCTCACAGTTCTGGAAGTCAGAAGTTTGAAATAAAGATGTCAGCATGGTTGGTTCCTTCTGGGAACTCAAATGAGAATCTGTTCCATGCCGTCTCCTAGCTTCTGGTGGCTGCTGGCAATTCTTGGTATATCTTGGCTTGTGAACTTCTTACTGTAATCTCTGCATCCATTTTCGTACGGCCTTCCCTCTGTGTGCCTCTCTGTCCTTTCCTGGTCTATCTCTAACAAGGACATTCGATTTAGGGCCCACTCTAAATCCAAGATGATGCTGTTTCATCTCAAGGTTATTAACTTAATTGTATCAGTAAAGACTTTATTTCCAAATAAAGTCACATAATGAACTGGAATCACCACTTGGAAATATATTTTGGGAGTGGTAGTTCATCCTAATACAATGTGCAATGAATGACAGAGTCAGAATTCAAATTCTGTTTTTTTTTTTTTCTGACTTTGGAATACAAATGCTTTCCATTGTTCTATAGCAACTCAATAAATATGGCCTAGGTTCCATATTAGATACAAGATGATACTCTTAGCAAGATAACTAAAACAATCTCTGACTTTGAGTTGCTTGTACACTAATGAAATATGACTGGCTCTATATTTACTTATTTTTAAAGATTGTTTAGAGAGAGCATGTGAGTAGGGGGAGGGACAGAGAGAGAAAGAGAGGAAATATTCAAGCCGATTCCCTGCTGAGCATGAAATGCAGGGTTCAATCCCAGGGCCCTGAGATCATGACCTGAGGCTACACTTAACCTAATGTGCCACCCAGGTACCCCAGGTTGCCTAATGAAATATATTATGATATATTACCTCTTTGGTTAAGTATATTTTCTGTATTACTTATTACTTAAAAACCGGCAAAATGAGAATATTCAATTAGATAACATCAATAGTTATTAATTATTACAAGAATTAAATAGCACTTTAAAATTTCTTTTATCAGAAAGAGTAAATATAGACAGAACTAACTTTTTAAAAGAAATACTAAGTTTTTAAAGGGTAAAAAATATCTTATTAAATAAGCTCTAAAATACTATAAAGATTTTAAGTATAAAAACTTAGGGAAAGTTATTCTATGATTTAAAAGGTTATATGATGTTTGTTTCTGAGGGGAATGTTAATATTTAATTTCTGAAATCTGGGAAATTAAATATTTTGAAATATTAGAGTACCAGCTACATTATTTTACAAAGATTATCAGCAGTTAATAGTTATAAAAATGCATTTCTATTTATAAATAAAGCACATAATGAGACATTTCTGGGTCTGTTTTTTCTTGTTGATACTGGATTTTTTCATTATTTTAGGGTAGAGTGGCTCATAAGTGATAAAGCATCACAATTATCCTGTCTATTCTTTTGTGTTAAGTACCATAGCATAAAATCAGCCAGCTTCTGTTTTTACATACATCATAGTAATTGGATATAAATAGCTTGCTTTAAAAGCCATTTGGGTACGTTTCATATTAGAATATTTTATAGCAAAAAATCTAAATTAAAACAAAAACTTTAACCTGGTGGCTTTATAGTAACTAAATGAAGATTTATATCTATAAAGTACAACACACTCTCAAAGTGTTTGCATGATAATGTGGCTTTTAAAAATGAAATACAGGAGCTTTTCTTAAAATGAAGTAAAAAAATATTCAGTAACTAGAAAAAAATAACCAAACAAAATAAAAATTAAATACTGAAGTAGTATTAATTTGAAATCAGATTTGAGGTTATACAAATTTTCAACAAACTTCAAAGATGGAATGGTGACTAAGTCCATTTGAGTATCCCTTGAGAGGAATCTATAATTGAGGAACTAAAAATAAAATGATAGAAATGACTACCTCATCTTTCACAAATTGTAAATTTTTTCGATAAAAGTGATAAATCTTGTAAAAGAAAATGCAGAATTCTATTTACATTCATACCTTCAATTCATTTATTTTTCAGTTTTTCAATGTGTAACTCAATTCATATATTTATCAGTTTTTCAATGTGTAACTCAAAACGTAATTGGCATTTTAAGATATGACACTGAGATTAACTTTGATTTTAACTTGATAAATTGAATCATTTACAGGACAATTTTGTATAAAATATATTAAAGAAGTGTAAAAATAGTAAATACTGGATCTACATATTTATTTCTGCTTTAACCACACTTACAAGGCAACTTTTTAACCTACTATGTCACTGCAGTGTAAATGTGCTCTAATTAAAATGCATAGACTTTTACATAACATCAAGACTATACTGTAGGTGAAGTATATATACTTTGTTCTACTTGTGACATTATCAACCACATGGTTAATACTCAATTTATTATAGTTATATATATCTTTGCCTTCAAAATAAAAAGAAAAACCAAAGTGATCATTTTTCCAAATTGGAAACTGAATGATTATTTTGATTACTAAACTTTCTTTAAATAGTCCAAAAATAAAGCTGAATTTTGTTAGATATTACTATAGACAGTAAAATTGAATAGCTTTTCCTTCTGAATTTCCATTTTTTTAGTTGCTGTGATTTAATTCTATTTTTTCCTTTGATGTAGCAAAAAAAGTAACTGAATATGCAAAAAGTAATCCACTTTTTTCAATATATACATTACTAAAAATATTTACTAGAGTATTTAACTAGTCCTGCTTCTGAAAAAGGATAGGACTAGGCTTGCATAATCCCAATAATACAATCCCCATTTTTTACATATGAAGTAACTGAGACATATGAGGTAATTGACCTTTCTCTGGTCAAGTAACTTACCCAAGGTCACAAAGCCAATTATTCATGGATTTGACATTTGGTCCCATGTAGTTTATCTCAAGTCAAGTGTATAATACCTTTTTAAAATAGGGCAATAAGGGACGCCTGGGTGGCTCAGCGGTTTAGTGCCTGCCTTTGGCCCAGGGCATGATCCTGGGGTCCCAGGATCAAGTCCCACATCAGGCTCCCTGAATGGAGCCTGCTCCTCCCTCTGCCTATGTCTCTCTCTCTCTCTCTCTCTCTCTTTCTCTCTGTGTCTCTCATAAATAAATAAATAAAATCTTTAAAACAAAAAAAAAATAAAATAGGGCAATAATAAGTGAAGAGTATGGAAAGTAAGGGAATAGATGGATTTATATATCTGAGATTAACATTGATTATGGCTTAAGTTTCTGGCTTCCGGAAGAGAATGAAAAGCTCATTTTGTTAAAGCAGTATTTCTCTAAGTGTTTCTATAGAACATGACTCCCGTAAAGATATTCCTTTTAAATGAGGAAGAGGACAGTAAGATAAAATCACTTTGGAAAATTCCACATACTCTTATTTTTTCCCTCCTATAGATTTATAATGTATAGGAACAAGGTAAAGTCTTCAAAAATATCTGGTGTAGAGACATTTTTATATATTATATATATGATAGATAGATGGATTCCCTAATGATAAAACCCCCATTTATTTTAGGAACACATATTATTATCTATAAAATTAGAATTCTATAGAACATATATTTGTTTGTTTGTTTGTTTAATTTATTTTATCAGGCAGAGTGAGAAGCAGGCTCCCCACTGAGCAGGGAGCCTGATGCAGGGCTCCAACCCAAGACCCTGGAATCGTGACCTAAGCCAAAAGCAGATGCTTAACCAACTGAGCCACGAGGTGCCCCTATTTCATTTATTTTAAAGAGCTTTATTGAATTATAATTTGTATACCATAAAATTCATCTATTTAAATTGTATATTTCAATGAGTTTAAGTATGTTCCTTGACTTGTACAGCCATCACCACAATTTAATCTTAGAATATTCTCATCATCCTAAAAAGAACACCTACTGCCTATTTACAAATGCTCCTCATTTACATCCCCAACCCTTGACAACTGCCAATCTTTTTTGTCTTTCTGTATTTTTCTTTTCTGATGTTTTATATAAATGGGATTATTCAATATATCCTTTTGTGTCTAATTTATTTTACTTAGCATAATATTCCCAAGGTTCTTCCATGCTGCAGCATCCATCAGTATGTCATTCCTTTTCATTGTAGAGCATTATTTCATTATAATGTATACCACATTTTGTTTATTTTTTTAAGTTTTTAAATTCTTGTTAATATATGGTTTAATATTAGTTTCAGGAGTAGAATTTAGTGGTTCATCACTTACAACACCCAGGGCTCATCACAAGTGCCTTTCTTAATGCCCATCACTCACCTAGCCAATCCCCTGCCAACCTCCTCCCCTCCAGCAACCCTCAGTTTGCCCTCGGTAGTTAAAAGTGTCTTATGATTTGCCTACTTCTTTTTTTTTTCCTTTCCCTTATGTTCATCTGTTTTGTTTCTTAGATTCCACACATAGGTGAAAAATGTATTTAAAAATCACTGACTGGTTTGGGGGGTTTTCATGACGTGACTAAAGATTTTTAAAAAATCTACCAAAATCTGTACACAATGGCAACAAGACAGTATGCAAGTTTATCTACTACAACCATCATTTTCACTTAGCACAATTTTTTAAAATAACTTTTTCTCCTGAGGTATAACTAACATACACTGCTATATTTGTTTCAGGTGTACAAGGTGTACAAGATAACAATTAACAATTTTATGCATTTCTCAGTCCTCATCAGGATAAGTATACTCTTAATTTCCTTTATCTATATCACTCATCCCCCCCACACACACTCACCTTCCCTCTGGGAATCACCAGTTTGTTCTCTGTATTTAAAAATCTGTGTGGGGTTTTGTCTGTTTTTCTCTTTGTTCATTTGTTACTTAACTTCTGCATGAGTGAAATCATACTGTACTTTCTCTGCCTTAATTTTATTAGCATTCTACCCTCTCAGTCCATCCAAGTTGCTGCAAATGGCAAGATCTGATTCTTTCTTACATTTATGAGTGATATTCTATTGTGTATATATGTATACCACATCTTTAGGAATTCATCTATCAATGGACATTTGGGTTGCTTCCATATTTTGGCTATTGCAAGAAAACATGGAGATGCTTATGTCTTTTCAAATTAATGCTTTCATTTTCAATCCCCATTTTCTTTGGGTAAAGAAGAATTCCCAGCAGAAATTACTGGATCATATAATAATTCTCTTTTTAATTTTTTTTATTTTTAATTTTTTTCAAGAACCACCATCCTGTTTTCCACAGTGGCTGTGCCAATTTTTACTTAGTACAATTTTTAAAGGGGATTTTTAATTGGTTTCTTATTCAGTTGGTAGTATTGTATCTGTGATTTTGCAAGATAGGTCAAAATATTTTTTAAATTAGAGGTCAGGAAAGTTTTTAAGAGAAGATATTTCCAGTGGACCTTAAAAAAGACAGGTCAGTGCTCCACAGATGAGAATAGTCCAGGCAGAAGGTGAACTTAAGCAAATAATATAATGAAATATTCGGGGAAAATGAGTCTTGGAAAAGATTTCAGAGACTCGTGGCTAAAGAGTGTGTCTTCAAGATCCTCTGAGAAATTTCCTAACTTTTTATCTCCTATTTTTCCACTTTTTTTTTATAAGCATGTCTTATGTTTGCAATTAAGGCAATTACATTTTAGTAACAGGATCCAGAGAGAGCAGAAGCCAGGTAGCAGAAATTAAATTGTTCTTCTCCCTCAGAGATAAAAGTAAAAAAGCCAAGTGTTCTGCTCACATTGTGAGAATGGGGGTAGTTTGAGTGTATGCAGATGAGGGAGAGAAAGAGAGAAGGAAAAAGGGAGGAAGGGAGAGAAAAGAGTGTCAGGTTGTAATAGTGATGTTTGGAGGAATGAGAGTTTTCAGGTATGGATGAAGAGAATGAGCAAATCCTGTGTTTTTGAGAGTGGGTAAGATCATTGTACATGAAATGAGAGATTTGGATTTCTGTCTTGATACATTGAAGAATAAGAATTTCAGACAGTGGCAAGGTCCAGGTTGCACACATCAGCTGAGAAACCGGTTGAAGTAGGATCAAAGCCACCGGAGGAATGAGTTCAAGACCAGAATGGAGACTACAGTGATGAAGAGGATGTACAATCACTTGGGATGAAAGGAGAAGTTGGCAAAGGACTGAAAAACATTTGGTCATGTGGTCAGATTCTTAATAGAAACAAGTGTGTGAGCAACCAACAAATGTATATAGGGGGAAAATTGTGTAGTTGACTTTGGAGGAGAATGAGGAATTTGAGAGAAGTTGATAGAAGTAAAAGAAACAAACAAAAAACCCCAAGTCATTGACAGGGTAGGAGCTCCATATAAATTAATGCTTTCCTTGGTCTAGATGTGACTTTCTCCTAAAGTGATTAGCCATTTTGTTGTCATCACTCTAGAATAAAGTTTTAAGACTCAAGGAGTCATTAATCCTTTTGAAAGAGACAATGAGGCAGTATATCCAATTTCATTGATATAGGTGGGGCCAATTATAAAGTTATTACAAACATCTTATGATCCCTTTTCTGAACTGTAACTACTTCAATTTTATTTTTCTGTTATTTGCTCTGTGAACAACTTTCTTTTTTCTAGAAGTTAAAAAGGAGCTTTATTCATAGTCTCCCCCAACTGGCCACTAGTATCTTTATTCCTTGTCCATTCACCTTTCCACCACACAAGTACATGATTTTACTGTTCTCAGACAAGTAAACAGTAAGACATGATTAAATTCCCCATAGTAGTATAGATTAAATACTTTACACAGAAATATGTTTCACTAAAATTTGCTCCCATGCTTATAATGATAATGTGGAGTCATCTGATATTCCCATTAACTTTCTGGGCATTTTGAAAATCTGACCAGCTTTCTGACAGAGAAAATTTTATAAAATGGTTTCCTAAAATGTATAACTTGGCTATTCACTCATTATCTTAGATAAATTGCAACTCTGAATAAGACTTAAAGGCACCATATTTTATTGCCAAGAAAAAAAAGTAATGTATGTTCAAGGCAGTGAAAATGAAGCTTCTATCATTTCTGTTATGAAAATAATATATATAGAATTTATATAAATACAAAAAGTAAATTACTCTAATTTTTTATAATGATGATTTCCGCTAGCCCATGTTTAAAGGAGTACTTTTTAAAAAAATATTTGATTTTACTGATTACTAAAAATGGTGGTATTTTCAAGGTATTTCAAGGTATAACTAAATTCTAGTGACAACTAAAATAGAAAAGTATAGGTCATGTGTTAAATAGTATGGATTATTATTATAAGAAATGTCATCACCAGGAGTCTCTGGGTGGCTCAGTCAATTAGGCATCTGACTCTTGGTTTTGGCTCAGACATGATCTCAGGGTCATGAGATTGAGCCCCATGTGGGGCTCCACATTCAGCACAGAGTCTACTTGAGATTCTCTGCCTCTCCCTCACCATCTGCCCCTCCCCCACACTCAAATAAATAAATATCTTTAAATTTAAAAAAGTAGAAATGTCATCACCAATGAGAGATTTCAATTTTCTAGATCATGAATGATAAATAATAGACTTGATAATCTAGGCATTAAGCCTCTTTGATTTATAGCATGCCTTGACCAGTTTTTAGGATGTATTCCAGAATATGACTTTTATCTTTACTTACATAGGTAATTTTTTAAGGGTTAGGATTTAAGGAGAATTTTAAGAAGTGTGCAGTTGCTACTCTCTTTATATAAGAGAAAAAGATTAGACTTAGCTGAGAGCAAGTTTTTTTTATATGATATTCTCAGTAATAGTAGGGAAGATGGTTTTATATGGTCTTTGCATTTGTAATGTATAACTAATGTACACAATTTACAGATAGATATTGATAAGTACTCTATTACTTGATAATGAAGTGATATGTAAAGCTTATGCAGAGTGTTGAGAAAGGTCTTAATTTTCTGATTATCAGATGCATGGGTTCTCTATAGATATTTTCCTTTAATATAGATAGTACATATATTTTCTACATTGTCTACTCTCTTTCCTTTTGAATTCTTAATTACAAGTTTCTTTTAAAAAGTTGAAATATTAAAAAAAGAAATTCATATAAGATTCATCTGCTATAATATGTCTGTGCATACCTGCCAAGTAGATGAAAATGCATTCCCCTAATAAGCATTTTGACACTAACCTTATGAAAGGAAAAAAAATCCATTTTCCTTTATGAAGTAGGTTTGTCTAGATGCAGTTATTATTTATTTGTATCTATAAATTGAAAAGCACTTATATATTGAAAATCATTTTTACAAAATATTAAGTAAGGACTTTATGCTCTCTTCAAGATAAGAGCTGACATATTTTTCTTTGTGCAAGCCTATGATTTTTATTAGCAGTTGTCTTAGTTCTTTAAGGTAGGCACGGTACATTTAGAGAAAGCCTCATTCACTGATGGCTGAGAAACAGTTTAAAGCAAAGCATCAAAGCTTAGATTGTAGTCCACCCACAACCACAACAAAGGAATAGGAAGTAAATGAAGCAACCAGTAATGATGAGGCAAACAGGACTTTGTGAGCAGCGAAAATCAGGGAGGCAAAAATGGACCACTATCCTCCCACTGATTGATCTCCTTTGCTTTTTGTTTGGAGCAAAAATACTAAAGTATCTTATGATACCTTCCTCTTCCCTTTCATTCCCTCCCTTCGTCCCTTCCTTCCCCTCCTCTTTCCTTTTTCTCCCCCCTTTCCTTCTTTTTCCTTCTTTTTTTTTTTCCTTTGTCTTTTCTTATATGGTGTCATGGAACATATTGCTCAATAACAGGGTTTAGACAAAGGTTTGTAATGTCCCTCCAACATCTAAGTTTGAATCACCAGTTCTGACTTCCCCCCAAAATCTGAGCACATATTGAATTGCCAAACTGATATCTTCCTTTAGATATGGAAATAATCATTTAAAATTTATGGGGTCACAAACAAACACCGGTATTCACTTTTGAACACATTCCTCCCCATGTTTTAACTTGGTAAATGGAAATTGGTTTTTTGGCCAAAAAAAGCTAGGAGATGACTTCAATTCCTCTTTGTCCTTCACCGCAGCATGCATGTACCAGAAAAATCTGTGAGCTCTACCTTCAACAGACATTCTTTTTTTTATATATATAAATATTTTATTGGTGTTCAATTTGCCAACATATTGCATAACACCCAGTACTCATCCCATCAAGTGCCCCCCTAAGTGCCCGTCACACAGTCACCCACACCCCGCCCACCTCCCTTCTACCACCCCTAGTTCGTTTCCCAGAGGTAGGAGTCTCTCATGTTCTGTCTCCCTTTCTGATATTTCCACCCATTTTTTTCTCCTTTCCCCTTTATTCCCTTTCACTATTATTTATATTCCCCAAATGAATGAGACCATATAATGTTTGTCCTTCTCCGATTGACTTATTTCACTCAGCATAATACCCTCCAGTTCCATCCACATTGAAGCAAATGGTGGGTATTTGTCGTTTCTAATGGCTGAGTAATATTCCATTGTATACATAGACCACATCTTCTTTATCCATTCATCTTTCGATGGACACCAAGGTTCCTTCCACAGTTTGGCTATTGTGGACATTGCTGCTAGAAACAGAGGGGTGCAGGTGTCCTGGCATTTGTTGCATCTGTATCTTTGGGGTAAATCCCCAGCAGTGCAATTGCTGGGTCGTAGGGCAGGTCTATTTTTAACTCTTTGAGGAACCTCCACACAGTTTTCCAGAGTGGCTGCACCAGTTCACATTCCCACCAACAGCCCAGGAGGATTCCCCTTTCTCCACATCCTCTCCAACATTTGTGGGTTTCTGCTTTGTTAATTTTCCCCATTCTCACTGGTGTGAGGTGGTATCTCATTGTGGTTTTGATTTGTATTTCCCTGATGGCAAGTGATGCAGAGTATTTTCTCATGTGCATGTTGGCCATGTCTATGCTTTCCTCTGTGAGATTTCTGTTCATGTCTTTTGCCCATTTCATGATTGGATTGTTTGTTTCTTTGCTGTTGAGTTTAATAAGTTCTTTATAGATCTTGGAAACTAGCTCTTTATCTGATATGTCATTTGCAAATATCTTCTCCCATTCTGTAGGTTGCCTTTGAGTTTTGTTGACTGTATCCTTTGCTGTGCAAAAGCTTCTTATCTTGATGAAGTCCCAATAGTTCATTTTTGCTTTTGTTTCTCTTGCCTTCATGGATGAATCTTGCAAGAAGTTACTGTGGCCAAGTTCAAAAAGGGTGTTGCCTGTGTTCTCCTCTAGGATTTTGATGGAATCTTGTTTCACATTTAGATCTTTCATCCATTTTGAGTTTATCTTTGTGTATGGTGCAAGAGAGTGGTCTAGTTTCATTCTTCTGCATGTGGATGTCCAATTTTCCCAGCACCATTTATTGAAGAGACTGTCTTTCTTCCAGTGGAGAGTCTTTCCTCCTTTGTCGAATATTAGTTGACCATAAAGTTGAGGGTCCACTTCTGGATTCTCTATTCTGTTCCATTGATCTATGTGTCTGTTTTTGTGCCAGTGCCACACTGTCTTGATGACCACAGCTTTGTAGTACAACCTGAAATCTGGCATTGTGATGCCCCCAGCTATGGTTTTTCTTTTTATATTCCCCTGGCTATTCGGGGTCTTTTCTGATTCCACACAAATCTTAAAATAATTTGTTCTAACTCTCTGAAGAAAGTCCATGGTATTTTTATAGGGATTGCATTAAACGTGTAAATTGCCCTGGGTAACATTGACATTTTCACAATATTAATTCTGCCAATCCATGAGCGTGGAATATTTTTCCATTTCTTTGTGTCTTCCTCAATTTCTTTCAGAAGTGTTCTATAGTTTTAGGGTATAGATCCTTTACCTCTTTGGTTAGGTTTATTCCTAGGTATCTTATGCTTTTGGGTGCAATTGTAAATGGGATTGACTCCTTAATTTCTCTTTCTTCAGTCTCATTGTTAGTGTACAGAAATGCCACTGACTTCTGGGCATTGATTTTGTATCCTGCCACACTTCTGAAATTGCTCTATGAGTTCTAGCAATCTCGGGGTGGAGTCTTTTGGGTTTTCTATGTAGAGTATCATGTCATTGGCGAAGAGGGAGAGTTTGACTTCTTTTTTGCCAATTTGAATGCCTTTTATTTCTTTTTATTGTCTGATTGCTGAGGCTAGGACTTCCAATACTATGTTGAATAGCAGTGGTGAGAGTGGACATCCCTGTTTGGTTCCTGATCTTAGGGGAAAGGCTCCCAGTGCTTCCCCATTGAGAATTATATTTGCTGTGGGCTTTTCGTAGATGACTTTTAAGATGTCGAGGAATGTTCCCTCTATCTCTACACTCTGAAGAGTTTTGATCAGGAATGGATGCTGTGTTTTGTCAAATGCTTTCTCTGCAACATTGATCATATGGTTCTTGGTTTTTCTCTTGCTGATATGATGAATCACATTTATTATTTTACGAGTGTTGAACCAGCCTTGTGTCCCGGGGATAAATCCTACTTGGTCATGGTGAATAATCTTTTTAATGTATTGTTGCATCCTATTGGCTCGTATCTTGTTGAGAATTTTTGCATCCATGTTCATCAGGGATATTGGTCTATAATTCTCCTTTTTGGTGGGGTCTTTGTCTGGTTTTGGAATGAAGGTGATGCTGGCCTCATAGAATGAATTTGGAAGTCCTCCATCTCTTTCTATCTTTCCAAAAGCTTTAGTAGAATAGGTATGGTTTCTCTTTTAAACGTTTGATAGAATTCCCCAGGAAAGCCATCTGGCCCTGGACTCTTGTGTCTTGGGAGGTTTTTGATGACTTCTTCAATTTCCTCCCTGGTTATTGGCCTGTTCAGGTTTTCTGTTTCTTCCTGTTCCAGTTTTGGTAGTTTGTGGCTTTCCAGAAATGCGTCCATTTTTTTTCTAGATTGCCTAATTTATTGGCGTATGGCTGTTCATAATATGTTTTTAAAATCGTTTGCATTTCCTTGGTGTTGGTAGTGATCTCTCCTTTCTCATTCATGATTTTATTAATTTGAGTCTTCTCTCTCTTCTTTTTAATAAGGTTGGCTAATGGTTTATCTATCTTATTAATTCTTTCAAAGAACCAACTCCTGGTTCTGTTGATCTGTTCCACAGTTCTTCTGGTCTCAATTTCATTGAGTTCTGCTCGAATCTTTATTAACTCTCTTCTTCTGCTGGGTGTAGGATCTATTTGCTGTTTTTTCTCTAGCTCCTTTATGTGTAAGGTTAGCTTTTGTATTTGAGTTCTTTCCAGTTTTTGGAGGGATGCTTGTATTGCGATGTATTTCCCCCTCAGGACTGCTTTTGCTGCATCCCAAAGATTTTGAACAGTTGTATCTTCATTCTCATTAGTTGCCATGAATCTTTTAAATTCTTCCTTAATTTCCTGTTTGACCCTTTCATCTTTTAGCAGGATGGTCCCTTAACCTCCACGTGTTTGAAATCCTTCCAAACTTCTTCTTGTGATTTAGTTCTAATTTCAAGGCGTTATGGTCTGAGAATATGCAGGGGACGATCCCAATCTTTTGGTTTCGGTTCAGACCTGATTTGTGACCCAGTATGTGGTCTATTCTGGAGAAAGTTCCATGTGCACTTAAGAAGAATGTGTATTCAGTTGTGTTTGAATACACACAAACTGATGTTGGAAAGTTCTGGAAAGTTCTGTAGATATCTGTGAAATCCATCTGGTCCAGTGTATTATTTAAAGCTCTCGTTTCTTTGGATATGTTGTGCTTAGAAGAACTATCAAGTGTAGAAAGAGCTAGATTGAAGTCACCAAGTATAAGTGTATTATTATCTAAGTATGTCTTAACTTTGGTTATTAATTGATTGATATATTTGGCAGCTCCCACATTTGGGGCATATATATTGAGGATTGTTAAGTCCTCTTGTTGGATAGATCCTTTAAGTATGAGATAGTGTCCCTCTTCATCTCTCACTGTAGTCTTCGGGGTAAATTTTAGTTTATCTGATATAAGGATGGCTACCCCTGTTTTCTTTTGAGGACCATTTGAATGGTCAATGGTTCTCCAACCATTTATTTTCAGGCTGTAGGTGTCCTTCTGTCTAAAATGAGTCTCTTGTAGACAGCAAATAGATGGGTCCTGCTTTTTTATCCAGTCTGAAACCCTGCGCCTTTTGATGGGGTCCTTAAGCCCATTCACGTCCAGAGTTACTATTGAAAGATACGAGTTTAGTGTCATCATAATACTTATTCAGTCCCTGTTTTTGTGGATTGTTCCACTGAACTTCTTCTTAAGGAGGATTTTTAAGAGTCTCCCTTAAAATTTCTTGCAGAGCTGGTTTGGAGGTCACATATTCTTTCAGTTCCTGCCTGTCTTGGAAGCTCTTTATCTCTCCTTCTATTCTGAATGAAAGCCTTGCTGGATAAAGTATTCTTGGATGCATGTTTTTCTCATTTAGGACCCTGAATATATCCTGCCAGCCCTTTCTGGCCTGCCAGGTCTCTGTGGAGAGGTCTGCTGTTACCCTAATACTCCTCCCCATATAAGTTAGGGATTTCTTGTCTCTTGCTGCTTTAAGGATCTTCTCTTCATCTTTGGAATTTGCAAGCTTAACTATTAAATGTAGAGGTGTTGAATGGTTTTTATTGATTTTAGGGGGGGATCTCTCTATTTCCTGGATCTGAATGCCTGTTTCCCTTCCCAGATTAGGAAAGTTTTCAGCTAGGATTTGTTCAAATACATATTACGGACCTCTGTTCCTTTCGACGCCCTTGGGAACCCCAATTAAATGTAGGTTTTTCTTCCTCAGGCTGTCACTTATCTCCCTTAATGTATTGTCATGATCTTTTAATTGTTCGTCTGTTTTTTCCTCAGTTTCCCTCTTTGCCATCAACTATGTCACTCACTCTTTCTTCAACCTCGTTAACCCTCGTCGTTAGGACCTCTAGTTTGGATTGCATCTCATTTAATTGATTTTTAATTTCTGCCTGATTAGATCTAAATTCTGCAGTCATGAAGTCTCGTGAGTCCTTAATGCTTTTTTCTAGAGCCACCAGTAGCTGTATAATAGTGCTTCTGAATTGGCTTTCTGACATTGAATTGTAATCCAGATTTTGTAACTCTGTGGGAGGGAGGACTGTTTCTGATTCTTTCTTTTGAGGTGAGGTTTTCCTTCTAGTCATTTTGCTCAGTGTAGAGTTCCCAAAAACGTTTTATTGGGAAAAGGAGAAAAAGAGAGAAGTGAAAGAAGAAAAGCAGAAGAAAAAAAAGAAAAAAGAAAAAAGAGGGAAAATAAGAGAAGAAAAGAAAAAAGAAAAAAAGTGGGGGGAAGCAAACAAATCAAAAAACAAAAAACAAGGGGGAGTATCCTCTGATTCTGTATACTATTAATCCCTTGACTTCCCCTGGAACTTTCCAGTACTGCTTGGTCAATAGTTTGTTTTTCCCCTGTCCGTCTACCTGGTCTTCTGGGGGAGGGGCCTGCTGTGCTGATTTTCAGGTGTTAGCACTTGGGGGAGCTGCTCAGCCCCCTGCCTGGTGCAGGGCTCAGTGAAAGATGTTTAACCTGTTTATCCGTGAGGCCAGTGTGAGGCTCAGTGGGGGTTGTTTACCCCGTGAGGCCCCAGGAGGAACAACCACAGTGTCTGGGCCAGCTCTGGAGCCCTGGAGTCAGCTCCCGCAGTAACTACGGGGCTCTCCGTCTGCAGGGCCTGGATCCTCCGGGGGCGGGGCCGCTGATCTGCTCAGCTTGGAGCCTCCCGGGGCAGGAGCGTCCTTGCTGTCCTGGGCCCTCCCGGCCTCTGCCTGTCCCGGGGGAGGCCGGATCCCGGGCTGTGTCCCGGCGCCCTGTGCCCCGGGGCCTGCGCTGGTGGATTCGCGCTCCCGCCCCGCAGCCCCCTCCGTGGAGCCGCCGCCCGAGCCCCTCCGAGCTGCTCCAGGTCCCGCCGTGCGCGCTGCAGCCCTTAGGGAGCTCGGCGCACTCTCCCGGGCGCAGGTGTCTGTTAGTGTCCCCGGGAGCCCGAGGGCATCCCCGCCCTCCTGGGTCCTGCTCCACCTCCCTGCGGGCCCCTTTCCGCCCGGGAAGGTTGGTGCAGCTCCTGCTCCTCCGGGACGGGGCTCTCCCGTCCTGGGGACACTCGCCCCGGCCTCAGCCCGGCTCCTCGCGGGGCCCCTCCCCCTCGGAGGCCTTTTGTTCCTTTATTTCTCTTTCCCCGTCTTCCTACCTTGATAGAAGCGCGAACTCTTCTCACTGTAGCATTCCAGCTGGTCTCTCTTTACATCTCAGGCCGAATTCGTAGATTTTCAGGATGATTTGAAGGTTGTCTAGGTAATTTGGTGGGGACAGGTGACTTGGGGACCCTGCTCTTCCGCCGTCTTGCCCCTCCTCTTCAACAGACATTCTTAGTCCTTTGGTCCTGTTTGTTTCTACCATGATCACCTTAATCCGAGCCAACATCATTTATTTCTTGCTGTTTTCTGCTACTGTTTCCCTCCAAATCTAATCTCCATAGGATAAAGGAATATTATTTTTAAGACACAAATCAGAGCATATTGGCGTCTACATAAACTCTCTCTTTGAAATTGTCCAATGGCTTGTTTATTGTGCTATGAATCCAAACCTCTTGCAGTGGCTTAAAGGGCCCAGTTATGCTGCTCTGTCCTTTATTGCTTTTCTGACTTCCAAATTCTTTCTCTTCTCTCTGTCACTACTTTTCTGTCCCACTGTTCTGGCTTCTAAACGTGCTAATGCCTTACCATTTTGCATTCTGTCTGGGGAGGATGCTTTTCCCCCAGGTTGTTTTTGTCACCTGATTATCAGCTCAGTTTATATATACTTTCATTTTACATTCGTTTGTATGTAAAATTATGTTATTTAATTTCTTGTTTATGATCCTAACTGAAGTATAAATTCAATAAAAACAAGGACTTTCTCTGGTTTATTCATTATCTTATATTCAGTGCTACAACAATGTCTAGCTCACAGTAAATACCAAATAATTGTCACTTGAATAAATAACCATAAATTATGTTTCAGTTTCACAGTTTATCAAAATAAAAAGTTTAAAGCAATTACTGACGATCACACCAGGCATTGTCAGGGGATATATGATGATTATCCCAATAATGTAGCTAGTGTTAAGGATGATGCCCAATCAAGTGAATGCATGATACATTTATAATTCAGTTGTTAGAGATAGGGTATCTTTCAGAATAGATACCCAAAACATTTATGAAGTTAAATAGGTAAGGTTAGTCTTTACCCCAGAGCTCCATGGTGGTGGGTGTTATACCAGTCTTATATTAAAGAATTTTGTACAAAATCCACATCACAGTCAAAGGGAACCTGAGGAAACATGACACTTAAATGTAATGTAGTATACTGATTAGGATATTAGAACAGAATAAGGGCAGTAGATAAAAAGTAAGGAAATCTTAATAGAGTATGGACTTTAGTTAATACTAATGTATCAATATTTCTTTATTACTTATAACTATTGTACCATACCACAAAATGCTAATAACAAACAGTTGGATTTGGGATAGGGCAGGGATGGGAGGGTATACAGGAATTCTCCATAACATTTGCTGCATTTTTCTGTAAATCTCACACTCTAAAAAGTGAAATCTATTGATTTTAAAAAAAATCCATTTTTCACATAAAGAAAAACTTCCTCTTGTAAATATTGTGGCAGCACTATTCCTTAGTGAGCTCCATTCTATATTAAACCTTTGTGCCATTTTACAGAAACAAAAATTTACTGATGATCTTGCCAATTAAATTGTGTGTTTCAAATTGTTTAATATTCTAAAGAATAAACTGCTTTACTGATGGTGACTAAATTCATCTGGATTCTCTAGAGAAACAAAGCCAATAAGAAATACAAATATATGTTTATATTTATAATTCTATCTTTATCTTATATCCATCTATATGTATTACATAATAAATGTTGCATATATAATGTATCTATCTGTCAAAATTTATCCTAAGGAACTGGTTTATGTGGTTATGGAAGCTAAAAATTTCCATGATTCTGCAGTCAACAAGCTAGAGATCCAAGAAAGCAGTTGAAGTTCCAGTCTGAAGAGTCAGGCAGAGAGATGTCATTCACCCTTACTTAGCCTTTTGATCTATTCGGGTATTCAGAAGATTGGATGGAGCCTGCCCACACTGGGGAGATCTAACTGCTTTACTCAATGTTAACTTCATCTGGACACTCTCACACACACACTTAGAATAATAACTACATATGTGGGCACCTAATGCCTCAGTCACACTAATATACAAAATTAACCATCACAGTGACTCTCTAGAAATTGTGAATTAAAATGAAATTTAAAATGTCACTGAAAGCTAGACATTTGTAGCAAAGCTAGTGAGTAAGAGTTTATTTTGGCACAAGCCAAGTCAGCACTAGTGTATTATATTATAATTATAAGAATGTATTCTCTTATTATTTCATTATATGTGGAAGAATTTTCTGAAATAGGTATTTTCTGAAAGGAAATAAGGGGTCTTTCTTTCTTTCTTTCTTTCTTCTCTTTCTTTCTTCTTCTTTCTTCTTTCCTTGTGGTTTCAAACTATTAAGAAAATACTTATTGAATAGATAACAAACATAACTACAAAAACAATCTATAATTTTAGTATTATATTTACTTACATTTTCAGGGAAAAAGCTTTTCAACTAGGTTAACATTTTGTTGATTATGAGTGCAAGGCATTGTCTTGAATTTTCCTTTCTAATGAATGTTTTTTGATACATTAGGTAATGTTAACTTTGCCAGGCTAACTTGAATTGTCTGGCATACTATATGTATCTACATGCTGTGAGCTATATCCATTGATTTATCATTTCATGCAGCCCAGATCATCAAAAAAAACTTACCATAGCAACCCAATATTGGTTCAAGGTCTTAGTAATCTAGCTTAATTTGCACATTTTCACACACCACATACTTTTCTTTTCCATAATGGAGGGCAGCCAGAATTTAATTAGATCACAGAGTTCACACCACAGGATATACAGTCTTTTAATTAGTAGCATATATTGTTTCAGATATTTACCTAGACATAATCATTAACACTATGAACAAATCACACCGAAGCCCAAAGGGTTACTGGAAGCATATTTATTTATTATTTATTGTTTTCATTTATAAAAGTACATCTCCATTCTCAGTTATTAGGAGGATATAAAAAGAACATTTTTTAAATGAAATGTCCTCTGACACTAATACTAAAGTACAAAATACAATTACATGGTGAGATGTATGTGCTTCTTAGGACTTCTCAGCTGCAAAAAGGACTGCAAAATTTTATCATTCTCTTCCTTTGAAGCTAGATTATTTTCTTTGTTTCAATTAGGTTTCATTCACAATTTATCCTTAATAATACATAAAACAGCTGAAACCTTACACACACAACAATAATTTGAATCTTTTCATTCTTCTTTCAAAATATAAACAGAAAGATAATTTTGGTTCAGTTAAAAATGTCTATGTCATTATCATCTCAATGAATGTTTCCTCATGATCTTTTGTCTTTTCAATTTGTTAGACTGTAGAGGTATTCAAAAGTTTATTTTTACATGTAGAACAAAACTATTACATTTTAACATTACATTCATTTCATAAAAGAGAAAAAAAGGCTTACAATTGAAGCTCCCAAACACTTCTATAACTAAAATAAAATGAATATAACAGTAAATAGAATCCCTTTGAGATGTGACATATATGTGGAAATGTGTAAGAGGCACCATCTTCAATTTTAAGATGCAGAAATTTTCTTTAGTAAAAAAAATAATTTTTGCATGTCACAACCTGGAATAAATTGCAAGATATTAAAATACAAATGATTTAAGAACAATATTATAATATTATTTAACAATATTATTTAAGAATAGGAAAAACTGTAAAACGTAATCAATATTGGCATTGTGTAAAATGTCTACCAAACTGTAATAGTATTTTATGTCTATTGCTTATTTTTAAAAAGTTGACCAGTTGAATTGTTGTTGTTTTTTTTTTTTTTTTGAGAGAGGGTAGGAAAATATTTATGGAAAATAAAACAAAACAAAAAAGATTCACCAAAGAAGTTTTTATAGGAGCATCACTGACAGCATTTCTTATATGATTAGTTTTCCTTTTTTTTTTTTTTTTTTCAGTTTGGATAGAAAAGTACCTGAGAGCTGTTAGTTCGAATTATTTCCAGAGTAGGGAGGGAAAGAAGAGGGCATTAAAATAAAAATCCTCATATTTTTATTTCAACTGCCTGTATCCTATTTGAAGAGTTAAAGTGATGTACATGCTTGTTTTGATTTGGTTCTCTAAAACAGATTCTTTTAATGGAAATGAGAGTTTTTGTATGTTGTTTCTATGTGTTTGCTTTCATTTAATATAACTCATATTGGAAAGCACAAGGAAACTAAATAGCAAATATATTTTTCAGTGACCTCTTCTAAGCCTTAAATTTGCTCTTTTCCATTTTACTAGCAGATACTATTCATAAAAGCTTCCATTTGAAAACATGAATCCCCCATCTGATCACCTAACATCTATATTTTATTCATGAGTATATTGTTTAAGGAAGTCTGCAACTTGGTTCATTCAATCTTGGTGGGGGTTAAGAAGGGGGGGGAAGCAAATAAAAAAGCAAATAAAATGCTTATGTAATTCTAAAATCTTTGTTGATATTTCACTATATTTCAAAGTTGCAGAAAAAACTTGCTGTTCTACTATTCTCACAGCAAAGTGTATGTACATTTTCCATTTTGTAAGTAGCAGACACGCAATACTATGTGTTAATCTAGGTTGGCTGTTGAATCAACTATTACAGAACTTTCAGCTAGGTAAGTTCTTTTTTTTCCTTTTTGTTGTAATCTAAGGACCATGTCACACTTTATTAAAGGTAAATGTGGACTGAGATGCCAGGGTTATCTTAAGAACATTCAAATTAATATTTAATAGTAAATAGAACAGATTATAATTATTTTTGGTTGAAATACTTTAGAACTAAAGATCTTTCTTTGGTATGTTGTTCTATCCATGTTTTATCCCTAAATAAGCATAGCAACAATTTACAATGTTTTCAAAGAACATGTTAGAAACTCAATGACTTATGCCATCATGCATCAACTATTTCATTTCTTTATAGCTTTATTATGGTATGACTGGCTAAAGATATATATTTAGGTTGTACAGTCCGATTTTTTTAAAGATATACAATGTGATGAATTTATATACATTTTGAAATACATTTTTATACATTTTGAAACACAATCAAGTCAATATATCCATTACCTCTTGTGTGTGTGTGAATACTTAAGCTCTATTCTCCTAGCAAATTTCAAGTATATATCAACTCTTAATGAAATACATTTTTGTGTTTTCTAAGAGTATACCACTATATAAGCTCTCTGTGTAGTGATATCATGAAGAAAAATTAGGAAATAATATAGAAAAGGAATCAGAACAGATCTAGGAGAAAGCTAAAAGCCTTTGTAACCCTTTTTCACTTTCACTTGCTAAATTGTTTGCACTTTCAAACATGTTTCATATAGCGTCCTTTTTTGTTTGATGTCTAAAGGAGTGTGGACTCATCCAGATGCCAGAGTTTAGCTGGATGTTTCACCCATCACTTTTGTGCTATTAAATTGTAAGCAAATTATTAAATTTATTTTTGCTACAACAAGGTATGCATATACCATGACTTTGCCTTTTCTTAGATGAAACATTTTGCTAAATGGGTTGTATGATATGGTGAAAGCATGGTGATACAGGAGAGGTAGGTTCTTGTCTCACAGAGTCAAAGAATGAATATCGCGGACAACAGAGAGTGAGCAAAGCAATAGAAATTTATTAAGCAGAGATAGACAAAGTTCTCAGAAATGAGAGGGGTCCCAACAGTGTTGCCACTGAGAGCTTTTAGTGGCAGTCTTTTACTGAGAAACTAGCCAAGGAGCCCATGGCCTTGAGATTCTTATGTGGTCTAGGTTTGAGCAGAGACTATTAATAACACCTTAATGACTTTTTTTTTTTTTTTTTTTTTTTGTGGTCTGGTGAGTTTCTGTGATTACTTAGTAGCCAGTAAAGGGAGATACTTCTTAATATTTTGTAGCTAGGGAGCCAGGTTTATTATTTTTCTCTGTTTTTATTGTCTTATTTCTGTTTTCTTGGGATGGAGCCTGACTCTGGGCTTTTCAGTGTCCTTGGGTTTATGGGAGGCCACAGATTTCTGGGAACCTGACTCTGGGCCTTTCCTTATCTTTCCTTGCCTAGCCTCTTCTTCCCCTAAGTCATTGCCACATCAATGGCACAACCTAAGGTGAGTAGGAGGAAAGTCAAAGAGCAATATTGTGTGTACTGGAATGTGAAAGCCTTTAGCGAGTAGAGAATAGAAAAGAACAGTTTCTTGGGGGAAGGTCAATTTAGATGTTTGAATAGAAAGCATGAAAAGTTGTTTTGGTGTAATAGCATTTTCATTGTAATCCTTGCTGACTTGTTTAGTTTTGTTTTGAACCTTTAAATCCATCAAGAGCACTATAAAAATATTGATCATTTATACCCCTTTTAGCAGGGTCAAGCATTACTGACATTTTATAATGTTCTTTTTTTTTAAGATTTTATTTATTTATTCATGAGAGAGACAGAAAGAGAGTGGCAGAGACACAGGCAGAGGGAGAAGCAGGCTCCATGCAGGGAGCCCCATGTGGAACTCGATCCCGGGACTCCAGGATCATGCCCTGGGCTGAAGGCGGACGCTCAACCGCTGAGCCGCTCAGGTGTCCCAAGGTTTGTTTTTTAAGTAACCCTTTAAAATCTACTGTAAGCTTACATTTTCCTCATGATATGAGTGCTATGAAATGCTTTGAGCAAATAAAATACAATATCTCTGATTTTTCAGTACTTCTGATCTATAGCTATTAACTCCTTTCACCACTAAGGTCTTTGGTTTGGCTCATGATAGTCCCTGCCCTAATAACTGGGTGCAGTGCATTCCCATTTCCAAAAATGCATCCCCCTTGAGTGGATATGCATACATTTGAAAGTGTGTAGGGGGGATCCCTGGGTGTCGCAGCGGTTTAGCGCCTGCCTTTGGCCCAGGGCACGATCCTGGAGACCCAGGATAGAATCCCACGTGGGCCCCCGGTGCAGGGAGCCTGCTTCTCCCTCTGCCTATGTCTCTGCCTCTCTCTCTCTCTCTCTCTCTCTCTCTCTCTCTGTGACTATCATAAATAAAAAAAAAAAGAAAGTGTGTATGAGCACCCACAGATTTTATACCACTTACCTAATGTGTCCTGCGTAGTTTGCTGTTTATTGATCTGTGGTTTCTCCATTTATATTTTGGTGAACCATTTCATCTCATAATGATTGACAAAATGTGGCACAGATTACAGTGCTGACCCTGTCCTAAAGTCATTAAAGGGAGAGAGCTTCATGCTAGTTAGTTTCAGGGTACCTGGAAATACTTAGAAAGAAATGTTCCAGAAAATAGTAGGTAAAGATCTATAAGCAATTAGGTATCAGTGGAAGTCCTTTGTCATGATAAAAGACAGTGTAAACATAAGGCTAGATTGAGGAGATTCGCCAACACTTTTATGGAAATTAACTGCAAGCAATGTTCTCTGAGCCTACTGTGACCTCAGGGAATTAGCAGAAAATGGGAGACTATTTGCTAACATACCGTGTCTGGTGTGCAACACACACATTTCCACAGTGGCTGTGCTTTAACAACTTACTTGTTCAGTTATTCCAAGTTCTAAAAAATGCAGCCCTGCTGTTGCATGAGCAAGCACATATTTGAAAGCATGCATGAACAAAGACTTTGGGAATTACTGGCCTAAGGCATTCAAATAGTCATTAGCCTATTTTACAAGGGATGTTAATCAAACATTGAGTGGAATGAGATAAAGTAATTAGTCAAGAGTAATGTATAGCTAGGTTTATGGCACAAAGAGATGTAAGAAAAAATATTTTGAAAGCCTAAGGTGTTTCTTTAAACAGATAAGAAAATGTATAAAAAATGATATAGCAAAATTATTTTCCCTCTGGGTTATTTAAAGCTTAGGTTTTTATAGAATGGAAAAACATTAATGAAAAGCAATTTAAAGAATTTGAGCACAGTTAAAAAATGGTAATTTCTCTGGCTACTCACTCAAACTCTGTGGGAAGGTGAGCAGCCCCCTTTTTTAGGCCACTTTATTTAGTTGTTCCCATTTTCGTCCTGAGTTCTTCGTAGATATTACTCTGCAGTATGTTCTCCTTTTTTTTTAATAGCAACATCTTTTTCAAATATGGCAAGTGAAAGTTTTTAATCTTCATCCTTTTTAGCTGACTGCTCATCCTTTTTAGCTGACTGCTCTACTCTGATTCTGTAACTACTTGTCCAGACATTGGAGTGCATTTAGGTATCTGGGTTGCTTGGTACCTTTCCTTCTAGTGACAAACTGATACCTAACACATCTATTTTAAGGGAGGCAAAAAGTAACAAAAATCTTCAAGGAGGCCAGTGGTGATTCTGTAGAAAGGTGTGTGTGTCTGTGTGTTTAAGTGGATTCCTAGACAGACTTCATTAAATTGAAGGAAAAAGAAACATGCAATACATATCTGTTTGGTAGTATATTGATGTTTGCAGAAAATCCTTATCAAAATTTAATGACCCTAAAGGTAGATATTGATTTTCCTTTCTCCTCAGACAATATTTCATTTGTGATATTGACTTGCCACAAATGAATGTTTGCTTAAAATACAGTGTTCCAATGTTACCGAGCAATCCTATACAAGAGACTTGCAGTCCTTTGTACTCTGCAAGGAACAAAGCAGCTCAGAGCTAGCAATGAATGTAAAACCAAAGCTGATTCTTTTTCTTTCTTTTTAGAAAATATTTAGATTAGAATTTGATTTCTTTCATTTTTATTTATTTTAGGTGTGAGAGCTCTTGTCTCATCAGCATGAATTTGGATTTGGAATGGAATAGATTAGTGTCTTAGAGATGTTGTGACAAAGTATTACAAACTCGGTAGTCTAAACAGTAATTTAATATATCACCATTCTGGGGGCTAGGGGTCCAGATGAAGGTATAGGCAGGACTATATTCCTCTAAATGTTCTAGGGAAGGATGTATTCTAAGCCTCTTAATTTCCTTGGCTTGTGGCAACATAACTAATAGGTCTATATGTTTGTCTCTCTCCTAAATTCCTTTTTTGTTTTTTAAGTCCCTTTTTGATAAAGACATCAGTCCTATTGAATTAGTAACCCTGATTCACCCTATTCCATAGGGGTCCACTCTGCTCCAGGATAATCTCATTTTAATTTACTACCTTTGTATGGACTCTATTTCCAAATAAGGTCAAAATTATTTAATTTCAATCATCAAACCTTTGGAACAACAAAATCAGATGGTGTGATATTCCATGGAACAGCTGGCTCAATCTATTGAAAAATCAGATCATAAAAGAGGTGTACATACTAGACTAGAAGGAATATAAGAGATACAGCCATCAGATAAATTTTATGGTCCTGAATTATATTCAGTTTGGGCAGCTGCAAAGAATGTCTCTGTGACAATTAAGAACATTTTGAATATAAATTGGATATTAGATAAGATGAAAACATAGGGAAAAGTTGATTGTAGTAGAGAAAAATCAGTTCATAAAAAATAATGCACAATATGATCTCATTTTGGTGAAAAATATATAAAATTTATATACAGAAGAAGTTATCTATAAAGATATACAATAAGATATAAATAATTGTAGCCTTTGGGGATAAAGAAAAGGGTGTTTTTATTTCCATATTCTTGTTCACTTGAGTTTTTTAACTGCGTGTGATGATATTTTAAAATGTTGAAATATGTATTATTTTAACAAATGTCAGAATAAATTGGGATACGGATAAATAGAAATATAGAGCACTGTATAGGGTCAATCCTGGTGGGTTTTTTAAAATACGCTTTAAGCCTCCCAAACTTAAACTCCTTTGTCCACATCAATTTGGGGTCACATGACTGATATCTATAATCCTAGCCCTTCCCAGACTTTGGACTAGTTCTGCCTTTAGTTAAGAAAAGTCATAGCTTGATATTAATTATATTAATATTGTTGTTTCTTCTATTTTATCCTGAATTTGTGCTCTTCTTCTACCAGGGAAAGAATAAAGTAGAGTTCTTACATGATTCCTTGATTTTTATCATTTGCCTCGGGTTTAAAGATAGGGCTCTACTTCATTCTTGTTTCTCTTTTTGGAGAGTGGGGAATAGAATTTCATAACATCCTTGCATCCCACTCTGCAATGCAATTTTTACAATAACTATCTGGAGAGGAGTCAAATTTCATATAGGTTAAGGGCACAGTCCTACACAATGCTACCCTCACCTCAAATACTAACTTTAAGTTCAGAGGCCAAAAACACTTCTGATAAAATGGTTACAAACTGAGAGCTCTTATTACCCTTCATAGTTGATAATTTGATAGAGTGACTCACAAAATTCAGGATACAATTACAGGGTATAAATTAAGACTAACAACAACAACAAAAAAGAGTAAGAAGAAGACCCATAGATAAGGTCTGAGAGGGTCCTAAACATGGAGTTAGTACATTTCACCTTCCCAGATATCAGTGTGTATCACTAGCCAGGAAGCTGACTTAACCTGAGTCCATGTCAATGGGATTTCTTTTTTTTGTTTTTTAATAAATTTATTTTTTTAATTTTTTTTTATTTATTTATGATAGAGAGAGAGAGAGAGAGAGGCAGAGACACAGGCAGAGGAAGAAGCAGGCTCCATGCACCGGGAGCCCGACGTGGGACTCGATCTCGGGTCTCCAGGATCGCGCCCTGGGCCAAAGGCAGGCGCCAAACCGCTGCACCACCCAGGGATCCCAATAAATTTATTTTTTATTGGTGTTCAATTTACCAGCATACAGAATAACACCCAGTGCTCATCCCGTCAAGTGCCCCCCTCAGTGCCTGTCACCCATTCACCCCCACCCCCCTCCTCCCCTTCCACCACCCCTAGTTCATTTCCCAGATTTACATTGGCATGGTTGATCATTGACCCTGTGATTAAACTCAATCACTAACTCTAGGAGGTTGAGCTGATATTATTTACCTCCAATTTCTAGCATTCTAATCACATGGTTGGTCTTTCCAGCATGACCAGCCCCCACTGTGAAACTATCTCTGGGCATAGCCTGAATCTCCTCATTAGCATAACTAAGGCATGGCCCAAGGGACCTGTTTACTATGAATAATAAAGACACTTTTATCATTTGGGATGTTCCAAGGGTTTCAACATTTTCTCACAAGAACCAGGATTAAAAAAAAGAAAAAAAAACACTGAATTTTTTATTATACAGCACACTCTACGTGTTACAGCTCAGCTATTTTAAACTATCCATATTGTACATCCTGTGTCTGCACTCCAGAATGTGATCTGAGCCCTTTTAACCACAACATTGGCTTTATCTACTGACTTTTTAATATGCCCTACTATGCTTTCTTATCATTGCCAGCAGGGTTTTCTCCTTGGTGAATATGGCCATCCGGATGCACATACTATATCTCCGTTTTCTCACTTCTAGTCCTGTTCTATCTCCTCTGCCCCTGAACTCTAAGCCTTAATTCTGGTATTATGATTAGAGAACATTAATTTATTTTTGTCATCTACCAAAATGGAGTTCATTTAGCTAAGTGTGATTTTTTTTTTTTTGATTCAGTGGACCACTTTTTCTGCAAGTAGCTGCTACAAGGTATTGTCTTGAAATAAAATGTTAATCAGTTATCAGCTAGAAGGGATAACTTTTGAACTAGCCCTGTTTGTGTAACATTTGTGACTAATTATTGCTTTGATATAACTATTACTTTATTATTACCATTAATTTCACACTTTTACATAACTTTTCAAAATATGATGTGTTTACAGAAGAAGATTGTATTCAATCTGATACATGTTAAATTCTTGTCTTGAACATGTGTCCATATGTAACTTTGATTAGAAATTTTCTAGTTTCTAGCTTTTAGGACCTTTAAATATGGCTAAAAATTCATACATCAAGCCTGCTGTATTCAGCAAAGTGGTCTGAAGAGCTTAAACATCAAACATTAAGTTTTCTGCAGTGGTATTTTACTATTGGAAAGGACTATCAGAATTATGGTGTTTTTCTCCTGCCAGAAAAGTGCTAGAAATTTTTATTATTGCTGCTGCTAAATGAAGATATTTTAACATAGATTTTTGTTTTCCCTTATAGTTGATAGGGCATTATTTCCCACAACAAAAAGGCTACTTATTTCATTCTTTCCTTAAATATATGTTTATACCATTTGTGTAATTATTATCAGAATTCTGTCTCAGAAACAAATATAATCTCGATGTACTTATCTTTGAGTTAACTTCTTTTACCCAAAGTAGATGTCTATATTCTTGGTAAATATTAATAAAATATAATCTACAAGATCATGAACTTAAGTCTGACAGTGAAACTGACTGGTATAGGGTCTTAAGCCACACATTCCATGTAGTGAATTTATCATATGTACTAGTGGCATTTTCTTTTTATAAAAAAAAATACTGGTTGCTGTTTAATTAAAATAAATGCAGAAATGCAAATGGACATTCTTGTAATACTTTTCTTTTTTAACACTAATGCAGAAGGGGTACCTGGATAGCTCAGTCAGTTTAGCATCTGACTCTTGATTTGGGCTTCAGTCATGATCTCAGGGTAAGCCCCATGTTGGGCTCCATGCTGGGTATGGAGCCTGTTTAAGACTCTCTTTCTCTCCCTCTCCTACTGCCTCTCCCTCTGCTTCTGCTCGCTCTCTCTCTCTCTCAAAAAATAAATACATAAATAAATAATGCAGGAAACATTTATTTTATAAAAGCATAGACTGTCACTCAATAGCATATTTATTTTCTCCGTTTGACAACTTTTATAATTCTGATGAGTATTTCTTGAATAAGAGAACTGATCATTAGGTTTTGTAAGAATGAAAATAAGGGAAAATGATTTTGACTTTTAAAATACAGAAAAACTAAAATACACTAAACAGGAGGACTTCAAAAACTGAGACAATTTTGGCTTAAGTAGCAGAATTCAGCTTATAAAAGTTATAGAAACTTGTCGAGCATTTTCTAGGTATATATTAAGTCATTTCTAAAAATGGCAATAGTAATAAAGGGCTAATCACTTGGTGTTAGTAAAAAGACAACTATATTACAAGAGTCATAAAATATAGGATAATACTAATTGCCACAGGCAGCACTGATTTATCTAGCAGGACTTAAAGGTATAGAAGGATATCAAAAAGAAAAAATTAGAGACTTTAATATGATGTTGAGAGTGATGAGAGATGTGTTATTCTGCCTGGAAATAACCTAAGTGAATAATTTAAGTGACAGACATACCAAATATCTGTAACAGTCCAGGCTCTTCACAAGTTGTTAGAATAGACTGGTATACAAAACTCCTCCTCATCTGTGCTATCATGATACATACAAATTAGTGCAGAAAATTGATGCCATTCAAATATTTAAAAATGAATTCATGAGTGTAAACTAAAAGATCTGAGGGGTCCTAAATATGAAGCTTCTGTGTCCTTACTATGGAGTTGGTATATTTAGTAGATGTGGAGTTAGTTCTCAATTAAAAAAACAAAAACCAGAAAACATAATAAAGACGAGTGGGATCCAAACTTTTCAGTCTCTAACTCCTAATAGAATTTTGAACAATTATGTTTACGTTTTTAACTTGACATCTAAACTTATTCATCTTAAATTTTATATAGTTGTACAGGCCATTGCCTTCAGCATATGGGGAATCTTGACTAATAAAGGCGTTAAATCACTCTTTTAAGTGTATTTAGTGAAATCTAAAAATCATAATTATGTGATACTCTTTTCCAATATCATAAAATACAAACCAGTTCTTCTATAACTTTTGAAAAATGTGTTCCTTTCCTTTTACTGTTTGAATTGATATTTCCATTCCATGACATTTAAATATTTTTATCAAAGTATAACATATTTTATGCTTATACTGAGCTACAAATACATATGTATGAAAATTTTAAAATCTTATTTCCCATGTTCACAAAATGCTCAGTGCTTAAAAATATTTTCTATGCTGACTTATCGATCCAATTAGTACTTTTATACAATTAGTTGTGTTATAAATTTAGAAAAGTAATTGTGGGTGGCTCAGCCAGTTAAGCATCCAACTCTTGATTTCCACTCAGGTAATGGTCTCAGGGTCTTGAGATTGAGCTTTGCATCAAGCTCTGTGCTGGGCATTCAGTCTGTTTAAGATTCTCTCTTTCTCCCTCTGCCCCTCACTTATAGCTCATGTGCACATACGCACACACACATGCATGCACATTCACTCTCTCAAAATATAAAAAGTAATTGTAAAATATAAAAATTAAAATTTTATTTGAAACATATCTCATAAAATGAAACATGATCATACTTACATATTTAATGAAAAAATATGTAAAGCTAAATGAATTGATCTGGCAGCTTGGCAAATTATATATTGTTATTAAAAGGAGAAGGAGGGCAGCCTGCATGGCTCAGCAGTTTAGCGCCTGCCTTCAGCCCAGGGTGTGACCCTGGAGACGAAGGATTGAGTCCCACATCGGGCTTCCGGCATGGAGCCTGCTTTTCCCTCTGCCTGTTTCTCTGCCTCTCTCTCTTTCTCTCTCTGTGTCTTTCATGAATAAATAAATAAAATCTTTTTTTTAAAAAAAGGACAATATTATATATTTATATATATATATATTTTTATATTACCCCCATATCTGAATTTCTAACATAAAAATAGTCTAAAAAGCCACAATTCCAGTGCCAGATTTTACCCTAAACTGGAATATTTATTGCAAGAAAGTACAGGAAGTTCAAAAGTTCCATGATATCTATTGGAGAGACTTCCCGTTTATTTAGGACCTCAAAAGTTCTAAAACCCAGGGCTTTGCAACAAAACAAGAGTTGAGATGAATGTGTGTATGTGCACATGGGACACACATTTGTGCCTGTGCAGTGGGAGAGAAGTGAGGTGCAGTGTTACATATTTTTTGAAAGTTGGTTGAATGCATTTAGGTACTCAAGAGCTTTCTTAGTATTACCCTCATCAATTGTGATTATAAAGTTGCTTTTGAAGTTGAGACCTGCAAACTGATACTCTTAAAATGATCTATGTTCACATGTTTTTGGGAAAGTACCCCAGTCTGAGAAACACTGAGCTAGGCAGGAGGTGATCCTTTATCTGAGATCTGAAGAACAGTATAAAATTATTCAAAAATAAAATAACATGGTAGTCTTTACTTTGTTATTGTATCACCTGAACAGACTGACTTGATATAACTGCTTATGTAATGATCATGTGGGCATTATCATTCTTTTTTTTTAATTAATTGTATTCATCAAAATTTGATGATGTCATTTAACTTTGAAATTCTACAATATTGTTAATGTTTGTAACTCTTGTTCAAATCAGAAAATCCATTCTGACATTGCCATTCATAAAACTGATATTAAACTTGGATATTCCTAGAATTTTGCCATAAATCAGTATATTCATAGTAGTATTTGATGGCTACAGGGGATGAGGAATGTTCAGGAATTGGAAATGGGCAAAAGATTATTGGGTGTTCTTTCAGGGTTTGACATTTCTACAGGACACTGGAATTACATGCGAGTGGGAAGAAAGATGTATTTTTGATTGTCTTTCTAAAAAAAGTAGTCTATTTTACAACTCTGTAGGGGTAGAAGGTAATTTGTAGAAAATTGATAGTAATACAGTGTTTCTTGCCCATAGTAATGCAAATGAATCTTCTCCTGTAGAGATATATTCATGTATGCCTAACAGAAAAGATCACTCCAAACACAATGATTCATTACCCTATAGGATACTAACTGGTTTGGATCTTTTAGCAACTTCCTTTCAGCATTCCTGATTGCCCGTAAGTATAAAATCTTCTGTGTACTGTTCCTAACATCTGTTTTCATCTGCTCTGGCTATCATAGTAAATACCTTTAGACTGGTAGCTTAAACAACCAACATTTATTTCTCATGGTTCTAGAGGCTAGAAATCTGGGATCAGGGTGCCAGTTGGGTTCAGTTCTTGACAAGGGCCTTCGTCCTGGTGATATCCTCACATTGCCTTACTTTACAGCATGCAGACAGAGAGAGGGAGAGTGGGAGAGACCAAAGGGGGGAAGGAGAGTGGGAGGAAGGGTGGTACCTGTTTATCTGCTATTTCTACTTGTTTTTTATAAGTACATTAATCTCATCCTGGGGCTCTACTCTTTTTTTTTACCTCACCTAAACCTAAATACCTTTCAAATGTCCCACCTCCAAATACTTGAGATTTAGGGTTTCAATACATAAATGGGGGAAAGACACAAATATTCAGTCCATAGCAGCATCTTACTGGTTGCCTTATTAATTGTGTCTAGTGACCTTGACATTTTACATTTGCTTTAGAATCATATTTTTTTAGGTCTTTCTTTCTTTCTTTCTTCTTCTTTTTTTTTTTTTTTTAGAATATGATGTAGAGAAATATCAGGGTACTTCCCTTGAATAGTAGCATTGACTAGTAGACTGTGGAAATCTTTATCAAAGTATTAACAATGAAGTATTAAAATGTAACCTTCATGGGCGGTTATTCTTCTCAAAAAAAATTATAGCCAACTAAGCACTATATACATTTTTTCATTATTCTTGTTTGCAGCATTTCCAATTTAGGGTCCTAAATACTTTCTTTTATAAACTAACTTGATAAAAGAATAAATAGATATTCATGTCCACTTATTCTTCCAGCCACCACAATCATGCTTCAGTCTCTAATCACACTTAGCATCACTGAAACCACTTTGGCAAAAGCCACTAATGATTTGTTCATTGCCAAGCCTAACTGATTTATTTTTTGGTCTTACTGTTAACTATCTCTGAACACTTCAAATATGTTACATACTTCTTTCATGAAAGACTTTTCACCTTTGGCTTTCTTGTCCTTTTTCTGTCTTGGTTTGCATTCTTTCTGTGACTTATCTTTGAATTTCTTATTTAGCTTCAGGTCTTCTCTTCACTTGACTTCAGTTCCTACCTATAAGGCTGATACATCTAAAATGTGAAAAATATTTCAAAGTTGTCTGTTATACTAATGGCACCTAATGAATCACACCTGTGTTCCTCTGGTGCACCTTTGCAATGTCATGCTCTTTGTCCTTCAACCCTTTGGGTCTTGTCTGGCTTTGTGACCTGCTTAGAACAATAAAAAGTGGCAGATGTGACATAGCATGTGATACAGAATTTTTGCTTCAAAAGACATTGTGGTCTCCCTTCCTGCCTCTTGGGATTCTGTCTTCCATCCAACATATGAAGAAGCTGGTGTGAAGGAGGTAAAGCTACATGGAGGAAGTAAACCAAATCTAAGACCTCTGATTAGGCCATTTAGTATCTCCCAGATCAGCTAGACTGCTAGCTGAATGAGGCTACATGAATGAGTCTAGTAAGAAAAGTGGAAAAACTGCCCAGCCAAACTACAGAACTGTGAGAAATAATACATCATTTTGGTGTTAAGTTACAAAATTTTAAGAGGTTATGCAGTGGTAGATGATTGGTACATAATTATATTATGAAATCACCAAATCTGTCTTTTCCCCACATGCAGTTGTCTACTGAGCAATTCCCAGATGTTCTAGAGATATTTAAATCACATTTTCAATTTTGAAATAATGAACTTGTAGTTTCTCCTTTCAACTCCATAAATCTGTGCCTATCTCCTCCGCAATTTCTCCCATGTTCATGAGGGATACTTCCCATACGTAGTGGTCAGAACAAGCATAGAGAAGTTGTTCGTATCATTTTCTGCTTCCATCCTCCGTCTTTTCACCAAGTGACCAAGGTCAAATGACTCTACCTCTCAGTACCCTAATCTCTATTCACTTTCCTATTTTCATTTCTTTGATTCCCTGCTTTCCTTGTGTCTTCGTTAGACTTCACACTGTTCACCTGATGGCCTCTCTCGCTGTTATATTTGGCATTGTATGATTTCTCTTTTGTGTCGTTACAAGTTTAACTTTTCTAAAACGCAAACTCTGTATTATCTGTGGAGTGTCCCAGTCAGTTGGAGGGGCCACCAAATGTGGTGCACTCCAGTCAGGTAGAGACTGACAGTGCAGGCAGTGAAAGAATTCACCCAAAGCCAAACAAAAGAGATAACGTTTATTGAAAACACTGCAACGGAGCCGTGTACAGTATAGCAAAAGAGAGACTGCCTGTCAGGAGGTGGTGGTGAGGGGCCAAGTTAAAGGCGGGTGGAGTGAGGGACTATGGGGACATATGGAATGTTCCTTTTTTGGTAACTTTAGAACTGTGCCTGGATGTAATTGGTCAGTGAGGGTCTGTGGTTATTTTGAGGTGGGTTGCTTAATGAACCTGTTTGCATTCAGCTTAGTGGTTGCTGTGAGCCCTTTTACCTTGCTCTACATTATCATTTTACTTAATTGATTAAAACATCAGTTAAGTTTGACTTAATTACTTCCACCATTGCCTATAAAATTAAAGCTAACCACTTCATCAAGACGAAGATGGTTCTCTCTGATTTATTCCTAACTACCTCTCCAGCTTCTTTCTTCCACTACATACTATCCTGTAGCCATGCTGAATTTCCTAATATACTGACAGAGACTTTCTCACTTTGTATCTACTCAAGTTCTTTTCTAGAGTACTCTCTCCTCTCCACTGCCTTTATTTATTACCAACTTTAGTCATTAAATATGGGTTACCATTGGAGGAGGAGACTTTGTATAACCGGAAAAGGGCTGCAGATGAAAGCCAGCCCCATACATTGATATGGAATGCCTCCAGGCATAATAGAAAGTGCTATACCCTATTACAAATTCTTTTCTGGCAGGAAAAAATGCCATATTTGTCATTGTATTTCCAGTGCCTAACCTAGTCAGTGCCCTGAATTATATTGGGAGCACATGCATGATTGTGAAGGAATAAATTATAAAGTGAAATATCATTGGTATCAATAGTAGATTGCAATGAGCACTTAGTGAATATTTTCTGTATGCCAGGCGCTACTCTGTTTCTCATAGGCAGAAGTGCATTGTACTGAAGTGGGGCAAGAAGAAAGCATGTAAATTCTTTTTCCTGGTAGAAATGTGGGGAAGAAAAAAACACATCAGTGAATCAATCAACTTGATCAGTAATAATTAATTTTCAAAGAGGAAGGATCAATTAACATTCTATTGAGTCACAGTAAGCCTAGGCATTTTCAATGATTTACAACTAACAGTGCAGCCCAGCAGTTAAGGGGGTAGGCTCAGTACTGACCCACAGTCTTGATCTAGTTGCTAGTTTCATCACCTATCAACCATGTGACCTTCATCTAGTTATCTTTTATCTCTGTTCTGTGAGAGAAGCACAAGAATAGTTTTTAGATTATAGGATTCTGATAGCCATATAAATTAATAAATCCAGAGAACATAGAACAATGCCCAGTGCATTGTGAGTACTTGATAAAGCTATATTCTCAGTGTTTCTTAGAAGAGAATAAATTCATTTTCAAAGACTCCAGGGCTATAGATCTGTGTATCCAACTACAAGTAAGAGCTGTGTTTAAAATGTATGTCTTATCTGTAAAATTGCTGTGACAATTTTTAATACATTACTTAGTACAGGCTACAATGGACTATAAAGTCACATATACTATGTTTATTTTGTGAGATCAAATAACTCTGTCCTCTTAGGTATGCATACTCAAGTTTGAGAACCAATAGCACATGCTATGACAAATAATAAGGAAAACAGAGTAATCGCTGTGGGGCTTCCTATAAATAGCTACACACCAAGAAGCAGTCTTCATGTTAGGAAAAAGACCTTTATCTGTGTTATATTTGTCTGCTGTAATTATGCACAACCACATTCAATTAAACCAATGGCTCTAGGCCATTTACTTGGTGTTTCAATCCTGCAGAACCTAGTGGGCAGTTAGATCGTAAGGGAAGCAGCTGACAGGTAGGTAAACAAGTGTACTTTTGTCATCAGTGCTGGAGAAAACCCAAGAAACACATACAAAGACCAGAAAACTAAGGGAGAGAGGAAGAATCAAGGATTGGGTTTTATAGGTCATTGTTTCCTATCACTTTTTATGACATCAACTTTCTTGTACATGAAAACTGATACATTATATATATTTTAGCAGATTCCTTCTTTGTAAAAATGCTTCATGAAGAATGTCAACTTTGATTAAGCCTGGCAAAACCTTTCCAAATCATGGACATGATGTCTTTTGCGTAGAAAAATAGCACTCGTGAATTGGCATTTGACCTTTGATGAACATTGAAGCTTTCTTTTATAAATTTGTCTTTAAATCCTAGAACAGTTCATTCATTCACTTCGTTCCACTAGAAGGTAGTCATGTCATTCTCTTGAGAGTATGCTCAAATCAATTTGAGAATAATGATAAAAGCATGTTTCATTTTGCTTTTAACTTACTCTTCCTCCAAGGTGGTATTCTATTCTCTGTAGCATTCTTCATGTAAACTTTATGCATCATCTAGTTTTATTTTTGTACTTTAGAAAAATTTATTCAGAAGCCAGCACCTTCTGTTGTAATGTTTTATAGCAGAAACAAGTTCAGGAGATGATTGAAAATGTGACACAGGAGGAATCCTAAAGTCCTCTTCCTGATAGTCATGAAATTTCTGAAAAGCATCTGCTATCTGCATGGCATATTCCCTCTGGCCAAGACCATGCATGACAGCACCTCATCGTTCTCTCTCTTGATTTTTTTTTTAATGAAAATAAAGTACTTGAGGGGCAATATGCACAGTCTGAAGATCGAGAAGGCAGACATGTATTCCAAATCTAGAGTGGAGCCTAAAATATTATAAGGACTCAAGAACTTAGTAAATGATATAAGAATATCATAATGTGTTTGTACATTTGGACAGAAACAGCATTAAAAAAATTATGCCCTAGAGAACGACAAGAATCCTTAGGATCACTTACTTGGTTTCCCTCTATAAAGTGGCATAGATAATTCTGAGAGAGAAAACTAATTATTGAACTCCTATCAGATACTGGAGCCTTCACATAAGTTTTCATTTGATCCTTAAAACATTCTTATTTGGTTAGTATTACTTCTGCTTTACTATGAATGACTCTTTCTCTCTTTGTTGGTCATAGTATTGATAACAGTCACAATTCAAACCCAGGAGTTGCCCCCAAACTGAAGCTTTTCCCAATATTTTGTTATCTTGTTATTCAGATCTAGGAGGTAATTAAAAATTAAGTAATGATAATGTTCTAAATAATTTTTAATGGAAAAAAGTCATGACATTTTATAGACTTACACAAATTATTTGTTTTTTTTTCTCCTGAGATTAAAATATAAAAAATAAATATCAGTGACTCCTGAATACTTACTCAGGTTGAGAACAAAACAATTCCCTGCTGATGCCAGGAATTCTTTCCTTGTTTCCTAAATGTATTGCCGCTAGGGCTATACCCCTCACAACGGTCTCCAAGGATCTTCCTAGAGATGGCCCTATAAATTCCTCCAGGTGGTAACTCACATATGATGACCAGTGACTCATAGTGGTGGACTTTGAAGGTACCAGTAGGACAGCTGTGTGCTTCACTTTCTGTCTACAGAGCAAAAACAAAAACAAAAACCTTTGCTTTTTAAAAAATACTACCAACTATTTTCCTCTGGAATGAGGACCATCTCATTGAGACTAAAAACAGCCATTCCGGGCAGCCCAGGTGGCTCAGGGGTTTAGCACTGCCTTCAGCTCAGGGCCTGATCCTGGAGACTTGGGATCGAGTCCCACGTCGAGCTCCCTGCATGGAGCCTGCTTCTCCCTCTGCCTGTGTCTCTGCCTCTCTTTCTCTCTCTCTCTGTGTATCTCATAAATAAATAAATAAAAATCTTAAAAACAAAACAAAACAAAACAAACAACAGCCATTCCCCATCCAAATGAAGTGAAGCAGTATAGGTGCGCTAGATAGATACTCTCACTCAAGGTTTCTTTTTCTTTTCTCTTTTCTTTTCCCGTTTCTTTTCTTTAGTTTCATTTTTTTTTTTAAGATTTTATTTACTAGAGACAGTGTGAGAGAGAGGACAAGAATGGGAGGAGGAGCAAGGGAGAAGGAGAAGCAGACTCTTGATAAGCAGAGAGCCTGATGTGGAGCTCACACCCAGGACAGTAGGACATGACCTGAGCTGAAGGCAGATGCTTAACTGACTGAGCTGCCCAGGCACCCCTCACTCAAGGTTTCTTTAGCAGTTCTCCCCTTGTTCTTTTACATTATTATTTTTTAGTAAAACCACCATTTATTTCACTGATCTGACTGATGTCTCTTTCTCAAGACTATTATTAAAATATGCTGCTGCCAATGTCCATAATAGTCAAACTATGGAAGGAGCTTCGGTGTCCATCAAAAGATGAATGGATAAAGAAGATGTGGTCTATGTATACAATGGAATATTACTCAGCCATTAGAAACGACAAATACCCACCATTTGCTTCAACGTGGATGGAACTGGAGGGTATTATGCTGAGTGAAGTAAGTCAATCGGAGAAGGACAAACATTATATGTTCTCATTCATTTGGGGAATATAAAAAATAGTGAAAGGGAATAAAGGGGAAAGGAGAGAAAATGAGTGGGAAATATCAGACAGGGAGACAGAACATGAGAGACTCCTAACTCTGGGAAATGAGCAAGGGGTGGTGGAAAGAGAGGTGGGCAGGGGGTGGGGGTGACTGGGTGACGGGCACTGAGGGGGGCACTTGATATGATGAGCAATGGGTGTTATGCAATATGTTGGCAAATGGAACTCCAATAAAAATAAATAAATAAATAAATAAATAAATAAATAAATAAATAAATAAAATATGCTGCTGTAATTGCTGGTCTCTTTAAGCCACTGATCTGCAGAAAGCAATCACTTCTTTCTGATGACAGTGGCTTCTAAGAACTGTTCTGGGGATGGCTGGGGTTCTTTAAAGTCTTCCAACGTACCAAGGCCAATGTTTTCTCAAAAATCTCTCATTAGCGTCTTTCTGTTACAAGATTTGCTTTCCCTATAAGTTTTAGAGCTCAGATTTTGCATGTACACAATTACATTCTTATATATTTTGTTTACAAATGTATACTGAACCTTGAAGCTATGCTATACATATTTTTCTGGCAAACCTGAGATATTTTCCTGAAAAAAAAAAAAAAAAAAACACCAGAAATGCCATTCTCCTGCAGGTTATAGTGATTGAGAAAAGGAGTAGGAAAAAAGCAATAATGTGATCAATAGTGTTGTGGAAGGCAAAAAGGAATGAGGAGGGTGTGGCTTGAAATTTTAAATTGGGTAGTTACCTACCTCATTGAGAAAGTGAGCTGGAACGTCGATTGGACTGAGGTAAGAAAATTAGCCCTGAGAATATCAGGAGGGAAAGTGCAAAGGCCCAAAGGTAGGGTTGTATTAGAGGAATAGCAATTATGCCTGTCAGGCTAAAATTTTGCTGAGTGAGTGTGGTAGAAAAGCATTTTTTTTTTAAGATTTTATTTATTTATTCATGAGAGACCCAGAGAGAGAGAGAGAGGCAGAGACACAGGCAGAGGGAGAAGCAGGCTCCATGCAGGGAGCCCAATGTGGGACTGGATCTCAGGTCTCCAGGATCATGCCCTGCCTGAAGGCAGGTGCTAAACCACCGAGCCACCCAAGGGATCCCAAGAAAAACATTTCAGAGAGATGACTGGGGTTGAGTCACAGAGAGTATTTTTCACACTGAGGGAAATGGAAAGCCTTTGAAAGGTTTTGAACAGAGGAGCGACATGATAAGACTTACATTTTTAAAGCATCACTCGGCTATTGTGTTGAAGGTAAACTTTGGGAGGACAAGGTCAGAAAGACTATTTTAGTAATTAGTGGTTCCTTCCCCAGGGAATAGCAGTGAATGTGGAATCCAGAGATTACTTTACAGATTGGATGGAGGTTAGAGAAATGGAGGAGTCTAGAATAACCTCAAGGCAAAGGCCTAAGCAACTGGAAGGATACAGCTACAGCTGTTATTAACTGGTTATATAGAAAGCCAGCTCTGAAGGGGAGATAGGTTTAATTTGGATATGTTAATTTTGAGTTACCGTTTAGTAATGTAAGTTGTTAGTCATTCAGGTTAAATAGGTATTTGAAAAAGTCTATGTATGTATATGTGTATCTGAGAATTCAGGACGGGGTCTGGCCTGGAGATACATGTATGAGGCATATTACTAGAATGATAATATTTAAAGCCAGTTCTTCTCTCTGCTTAATTTTTTCCCCATTACCACTTATCACTATTAAAATACAACAGACTGTCTTCTTAAATAATAGCTAAAATACTACATTTTTTACTTTTTTACCTTGTGTTTTATCCTGAGGTCCTAGGAGAGCATATGACAAATACTTTGTGTTGGGAAGTATTGTTTCCCATCATAGTCAGACTTTGGAATACTCCTTAAATCACTAAGACTGAAATTCTTTCCAGAAAGCTTCCCACATGTTTGTCCTTCTACCTACATTGTCTGGGATTCCTGTTCCAGAGGCATTGTTATTTGGGTCCTCCTTCCTGTGGTTCAGATGCAGGATGATTCCTTGGTATCAACAATTTCCTTCCATTTCCATTTCTCCCACATACCCCCTGAATTTAAAATGCAACTAGTTGTGAATTTGTGACCCTTTTGTATTTTTCAGAGTCACAGATTCAATCTTTTGGAAAACAACTGGGAAAATATATTTCTACACACAATTATTATAGATCTTTTAGACTTGTTTAAATTATCTAAAACTTAAGGAAGTTTTAATACTAACTCAGAGAGATTGAAAGATTGAGTCCTGTCTCTTCCTTTCAGTTTGCTAAGAAGGCTGCTCTTGGTCTCAGACTCCCTAGAGTGCAGTATTTATTTATTTAATGAATTGTTAAAGGAACACTTTCTGTATACCAGCTGACAAGCAAAGGCTTGTAAAAATGGAGGAATTTTTACATTTACAAATGAATCACCTATGATAATAAAACTCAAGAAAGCATGGTTTTCCATCCCTACCTCTAGCCCACTTTTCCAGTACAATTGATTTTTGTTGCTTAGTAAACTTGCCTTCTTGAAAGATAATAGTCATGTTCAGTCTATACTAAATTCAAGGTCAATTTTTCCACTATTAATAGTCAGGAGAATGAAAAGTTGAATTGTTATATAGGTGTGATTTTTAGAAATGCGATAGACTAAAAGCAAAACAGAAATAAATCCAGTCTGAAAATTTAAAACAAGCTTTAGAATTGCAATTTTTTTTCACCTTGTCTTGTAATTCACAATTAGTTTCAGCCCTAACTTCTTCCTTTGTTGTTTTATAGGCCAGTCCCTGAACTGTTAATTGATTTGATCTGAACACTGAAGTAGTTAGTAGCAGTGGTTGCCTTGATTCCTGTTCCATAAATGTTTCCACTCTAAACAGTTTTTTCACTGCAGGTCCAACTAAGAAGGCTATGATAATAATAGCTTAGCGATTTTTTTTGGTAGTCTTATTTTGATTTCTATTTTGTTGAATTATGTCACTATTAATATTAATCATGAATGAGAGACAGTATGTAATTTGAAATCATTTGAAAGCTTATAGCTTGAGTGGTCAAATTTTATTCCATGGCCTGTCTTTGACAAAAGAAACTCCTTTTAGCAGCTCAATGTCTATACATATGGGAGGTAGAAATTATAAGAAAGGTACTGATTACAGCTTGACCTAAGCAATCAGGGATTTCTTAGAAAGGAAATGTAATCACTAGCAACAGTTTTGTTATATTATTTGTAGTTGTGTTATTTGAAGCCAATCAGTTTAGATTATCGCCTTTACTGTTCATGAAATACTTTGCTTCTGAAATCTCTGTTTTTATTTGGAAATAAATAGGTCCATTTAGATTTCAGCTGTAGCTTAGTTTTTTCTTTTTATAATTTTTTAAATGAAACCATACCCATATTTAGATTTCCTTCTTCTTTTCTTCCTTCCTTCCTACCTCCTCTACCTCCTCCTCCTCCTCTTTCTTCTTCTTCTTCTTCTTCTCTTCTTCTTCTTCTTCTTCTTCTTCTTCTTCTTCTTCTTCTTCTTCTTCTTCTTCCTTCTTCTTCTTCTTCTTCTTCTTCTTCTTCTTCTTCTTCTTCTTCTTCTTCTTCTTCTTCTTCCTTCTTCTTCTTTTGGTTTCAGGAGTAGAATTTAGTGATTTATCACTTACATGTAACACCTAGTGCTAATCCCCACACCTGCCTCCTCGCCAGCAACCTTCAGTTTGTTTTCCGTAGTCTCTATAGAGTCTCTTCTGGTTTGCTTCTGTGTCTTATTTTTCCTTCCCTTCCTCTATGTTCATCTGTTTTGTTTATTAAATCCCACATATTACATACAACATAATACTCTCTAGCTCTATCCATGTTGTTGCAAGTGGCAAGGTTTCATTCTTTTTTATTGCCAAGTAATATTCCATTATATATATAATACTACCTTTTCTTTATCCGTTCATCAGTCAATGGACATGGGGGCTCTTTCCATAATTTGGCTATTGTTGGTAGTGCTGCTACAAACATCAGGATACATGTGCCCCTTTGAATTAACATTTTTGTATCCTTTGGATAAATACCTAGTAGTACAATTGCTGGGTCATAAGGTAGTTCTATTTTCAATTTTTTGTGGAAACTCTATATTGTTTTCCAGAAAGGCTGCACCAATTTGCATTCCTACTAACAGTGCAAGAGGGTTCCTCTTTCTCTGCATCCTCACTAACATTTGTTGTTTCCTGAGTTGTTCATTTTAGCCATTCTGATAGGTATGAGGTGCTATCTCATTGTGGTTTTAACTTATATTTCCCTGTGATGAGTGATATTGAGTATCTTATTATTTGTCTGTTAGCCATCTGGATGTCTTCTTTGGAAAAGTGTCTATTCATGTCTTCTACCCACTTCTTCTTCTTTTTTTTTTAAGATTTTATTTATTTATTCATGAGATACACAGAGAGAGAGGCAGAGACACAGGCAAAGGGAGAAGCAGGCTCCATGCATGGAGCCCAACGTGGGACTCGATCCTGGATCTCCAGGTTCAGGCCTTGGGCCGAAGGCGGCGCTCAACCGCTGAGCCACCCAGGCTGCCCCTTTCTACCCTCTTCTTAACTGGATTTTTAATTTTTTGGATGTTAAGTTTGATAAGTTCTTTACAGATTTTGGATACTAACTCTTTATCAGATATGTCATTTGCAAATATCTTCTCCCATTATGTCAGTTGCCTTTTAGTTTTGCTGATTGTTTCCTTTGCTGTACAGAAGCTTTTCATCTTGATGAAGTCCCAATAGTTCATTTTTCTTTTGTTCATACTTAGATTTTCAAATGTGCTGCCTTCCTTCCAATAGTAGACAGAACATTGGAGTACGTATGCTCATCTTACAGTTTTCAGATCTCAACAAGTACAACCATTCCTCAGAGAAGATTCCCAGAATTTCCTTAACCATCCAATTTCTATTTTACTCTCTTTTTACATCACATATTTCCATAGTAAATGTTTCCTTTTAAAAGTACAACTTTTGGTATTATTTGATTAAAGTCAGTCTACTGCTCACAAATGAAATTTCTCTAGGAACAGGAAGCATGAACTTTTACTCACTATTTTATCTCTAGCATAATGGGATAAATCAAGGAGGATTCAAAATAGGCACTGAATGAATATTGGATGAATAAATGAATTATTCAAAATGCTCCTGAATACAGAATCATTTATAGCAAAAACAATGTTTTCCCAAATATGTTTTACCTTAAGGAGAGTTTCAAGTCTACTGAACTATATTAACATGAGAAAAAAAATGTACCTTTTCTTTTTATTTTTCTTGTAAATAATTTGATATTCTTCAGGAATCTCTCACCTCACCGATTAGCCCTAGAGCTACATGAGTGGCTCAATTTAATTCTTTCTTGGAAATTCATTCCAACTCAGTAATTTTGTCAATGTTAGATATCTGAGTTTCTATAGATTTAAACCCTTCCCTATCTCTTTCATAAGTTGGTACCCAAGTTAACAAGTTACCATGTACCATGTTACAAGTTAACATGATTTGAAATTTTTGTAAAAATTATTTATTTTTTGTAAAAATAAATTTGTGAAGAATTTCTTAGTAAAATGACTACTTCCAAGAGAAATTCCTTTATAGATTTTACTCTAAACTCCTAAAGGGTAAGGGGTCATTTCTTCTCAATTTCATTTCTGTTTCCCTATCATCTAACACAGTGACCAGCACATGGTAATTGCACAATAAAAAAATTTCTTAAAATAAAATAATAAAATAAAATAAATTTCTTAAATGAATGAATCAAATTTACATTATATTAATCAAATGAAAAAGAAATAGAAATATTTATGTCTCTGTAAAAAATTTTATGTTTAGCCATTATTCAAGATGTTTTCAACATATGTTTTTGCTTTGATTTAATAAATAAGTCTGAAAATATTTCCAATACGTTCAGTAGTCATGGAGCCTAATGAACGTGCCTAATAAATGGGAAAAACAACAACAACAAAAAAGGTAGTATGCTTGGGCTGCAAATCTTATTTTGTTTCATCAGCAAAAAAGACCCCCTTGATCAATTAAACTGTAAAGATAGAAATACAAACAGAGGTAGATAATTTAGAATCAGAGGGCTGATTCTAAAACAGCTTTTTAGCATAATATCAGAAAAAAAAAAAACAAACCTGGCAGCAAAACAAGGTTTATTATCTTCTTTTAAGATATAGACATATCTGTCTAGATAGGTTTTAAGTACCAATAGAAAGTAACTAAACCTATAAAAGATGAATATCCATTAGACTTGAGTAGCCACTGCAATGCTAGACCTAGCTATAGCCAGCAGGAAGAAATCCAACCAAGCTGGAAGGGCAAGGTATCTGGCAATTATAAGGACAGGTGTTTGATGACTATCCAGTTGCTTTTTCAATATAGATAAGCAGATGGTCTCTGTTGTGCATAAGTGAAGAACAGTAGTTTTCAAGCTTTGGTGTGTATCATCCAGAAAGCTTACTAAAAATGAAGATTCACAGGCTCATCTTTTGAGATTCTGATTCTGTTAGTTTAGGACTGACAGGACACTGTATTTTTAGCTAGTACTCAAAGAAGTTATGATGTCCCAACCTCTTTTTCAAAAACACTTAAGATCTCTAAAACATTAATATTTTTTTCAAGTAAATTGAAATTTCACTAATGAAAGATGACCTAACATAAACATAGTTATATAAATAGAATTCATCTGAATAATAAGTATTAAAAGATATATACATTTAGGATACTTAACTGAAATTAAACTTTGAATCATTTTTTTACAAACAAAAATCAATTCGTCTTTCATTTAAAGTTCTAATAATCTGAAGATTCTAATTTAAAGCTTTTAGCCCCACATTATAGTCAGTTTGGCATAAATTTTCTGCTAAATGTAATAAGAAAGATTGCTAGCACAAAGGGTATATAGCCCCATGGGGCATTCCTTGCATGGAATTCACTTTTCCTAAGACTAGAACTCCTTACCCTATTCTCTAAAATCGTGCCTCAGAAGCTAAGGGACTTTCCTCTTGTTGCTGCATCTCTGAGGTTTGACCTACATTAGACAGCCTTGATTATGTACACTTCTGTTTTCTAAATTTCCTATCATTATGCAATGGATGCTCTGCAAGTACATGGTGAACAAATGAGTGAATTTTTACATATGACACTAAAATTTCATTTATGATCATTTCAACTTCTTAAATATTTTTGTTAAAACTGGAGATAATTTTAAAATAATTTAACAAATTTGCTCACTTTACAGTGGAGGCAACTGAGACAGATATGTCTAAGATAACTCAATGCCTTTATAGGGACTCTGTCACTATATTTTGTACTTATTTGTTCTCTCTCCCAAATTATATTATTTTTTCTTACATTATTTAATAGTTTTACATTTTCATAATTTGGAGAATATCAGTCTTTAGGGTCTATTTCATGCCAGTTTGCTATTTGTTAACGTGTCAAAATGATTTAATTGCTTATTGTGCTCAACAAAGAGTTTAGAAGGTAATTCATAAATATTATCTGTGTGTACATGTTTGTTCACATGAGTAAAATGCTGGGTACAAGTTTTAAAAAGCAGTTTGATTTTTAAAATTTAAATTCTAATGAAATTAAAATATTTTAAACTTAAAAATATTTCATAGAGTAATATTATTTTATTTAGGAATGTAACAGTTTATGTTTTGAATTATATTCACAATGAGTACATAATAACTATATAATTCATGGGTAGTGATATCAGTCAGTGATACATTTGGCTATAAATAATGAACAAACAAAAACTGTACCACTGACATTTGTATACACATAGAATTTATTTATTTCAAATACAGGAAATCTGGGAACAGCAATCTAAGGCTGAAACAGTGCCTTAGTGAAATTAATTAGGTCCTGGACTTTTTCTTAGGACTACCATGCATTACTGACCAGCTTAGGTACTCGTTATAGGTCACCTGTGTGGGAAAAGGGGACAGGGAATACCTTATTTCTAATTCTCAAGGTAACAGAAGGGTTAGCAACTGTCTTCTTTCTGACTCCTTGTTTCATTAACATAATAGGTGGCTTTTGTTATCTGGTCACAAGAGATGGCTTTGTACATCTGAGCTTTTGTGTCTGGATTCAAGGCAGGAAGAAAAAGAAAGGGTTTCAAGATTTATTTGCCAGAGAATCTTTAGTTGGAAAGTACAAATCATTTGACAGGGGCCAACTATTGCCGTTAGCTTACTGTTTAGAACTGTGCTGTGTGCCATTTATAGATGCACAAGAGCTAGGAGGAGCAAATATGTTTAGCTGGTACACCCTGCTATCTATGCAGGAAATTGGGGTCAGGAATCAAGATTCTCTCTGTAAGCAGGAAGGAAAAACAGGTATCAGGCAGCTAAACGGACTGTCTCAGGGACAATTAAATGAGAAAGAAAAAGAACATTAGCCTCGGGTCAAGGTTAATAGTGCTGCAGATTTTCAGTCCAAAGATCAAATCTCAACATCAAAATTCTGTTGAAATAAAAGTCTTTTCTTTCATCCATTTCTACTCCCAAAATTGTACAAAGTTTCCTAGACTTGGCTGCTTGCCATATGACTAATATGTGAACCAATTCACTCATCTTTACTTTTGTACTACTTCAGTTCCAGTAACAATATACATGGCAGCAGTCTGCTCAGTCTTCACAGCAAAAAAAAAAAAAAAAAAAAAAAAAAAAGTTTGGAAAATGTAATGAAATATTCATAGCCTACAATAGTATCATCACAGATATGTTAGTTTTAGTTTGAGAAATTAAAATATTTATTCATTGATTAAACCTGTATGAATCAATTTAAAAATGAATGTTTTCATTTTAACAGTGTAAAATTTGCTTTCCTGAGTTTTGAATTCTAGAATTTTGGACTTGGAATAAATATGTATATTAAAAACATTTGATTATATTTGCTTATTAAAGTTCTAGATTGATTGGATTAACATATATAAAGACAAATAGAGAGGAACTCTTGCTATAACCACAGAAATATCTGAAACTTTTGGATTTCAGATTTCAATAAAACTTATCTGATTGGTTTGTCTGTATGGATTATTAAAAATAAAAGATTAATTATATATGTGCTGAAGGGATCCTATCAAAAAAACTAAAATATTTTGACCCCTGGGAGTATAAACATAAGTCATGCTTAAATTTGTATTATTAGTAAAGATTGTGCTTAACTCTTCTCTAATTTTCAGGGTGTAAGTATGGCTTCATGTCATGTAGAGCTCTAATTTACCTTCCCCAGAAAGAATGGTAGTTAGAATACTTATGAACATTAATAAATTGAAAGATAAAGGGAAAATATTTTTGATATATTAATCTTATGTCCAGCAATCTTGCCAAACAATGTTATTAATTTTAAAAGTAAAGCATACTGCTTGCAAATAATGATAATTTTATTCTAATTTCCTGATACTTTTGTTAATTATTCCTATACAATTGTACTAGCTAGAATTCATATCACAGTGTTGAATAGAAATAGCATGGACATATTTTTCCCATTCCTGGGATGCTTTCAAAATGTCATTATTGGATATGATATTTGTTGTAGAACTCAGTTTTGTTTGATAAATATATTGATTGTTTTGTCTTTGATATTTTAATGTACTAATTATATTAATGTATTTTCTAATTTTGAAGCAGTCATTCTTGGAATAAACACAATATATTAGATGTTTTCTCTTAGATATTACTGAATTTGGTTTGCTATAATTTTCTTTAGGATTTTGGTATCTATGTTATATGAGTGAAGCTCACCTGTACATTTATTTTCTTGTTTTGCCTTGCTCTGGTGGGTTGAAAATAAGGTTATAAGGTTATATTGGGCTTCCAGATGATATTGTCAAAGGGGATGATGTTACCTCTTTTTCATTTCTGGAAGAGCATGATTATTGGTATTATTCAATATTCGTGAGAATTTACCTGTAAAAAGGTGGGGTTCTGGTGTTTTTCTGGGAAGATTTTATACTTATTTTTTAGATGACACCTATTTAAAAAGAAACATATTTAAGAACCAAACCTATTTTTATTTTCTTCCTGAATTGGTTTTATTAGTTTCTATCTCAGAATTTTCCATTTCACCTAAACTTTAAATATTTTTGACATAAAGTTTTTGATAATATTTTTATCTTTCTACTCGCTGCCACATTTACACTCATGTCCTGCTTTTTAATTTTTAAAGCTTTTGTTTGGCTTCTCTCTTTTGTTCTTAATTTTTTAGAACTTCCTAAAGGGCTTGCTCATTTTTAAGTCTTTATGTTTAATTGTTCCTCCTTTTTTGTCTTTTCCCCAAACTCTACTCATATTTCCTATATGCTGTGTGATTGGGGTAATTCTTTTGTTTTTTCTTAACATCTAATTTTAGATTTTTAATGCTAATTCATAGCCTTTACTTCCTTCCTTTTTTTTTTAATATTTATTTATTTATTTTAGAGAGAGTGTGTGTGAATGGCAGAAGGGGCAGAGGGAGAGGGAGAGAATCTCATACGCTCCACAGATCATGGAGCCCCATACGGGGCTAGATTTCATGACTCTGAGATCACAATCTGAGCCAAAATCAAGAGTCAGATTCTCCACTGACTAAGCTCTCAGACACTGCAGCCTTTACTTCTTTTAATGTAACCCTTTAAGTCTATATATTTCCCTCTAAAGATGGGTTTTACTGCACTTTGATAAGCAGTATTTTCATTATTATCTAGAAGTAGGACTTTTATAATTTATAGGTCTATTGTCATTTAGATGCACATTTAATTTTTTTGTTACTGACTTTTTACTGTTATTATTGATAATTAGGAGGTTGTGGGAAATATGGGCCTAAAATTATAGAGATTAAGATTGGAGACAAAAATTGAGAGTAATACTCATTAAGCCTATACTTGAAGTCATGGAGTGGCTGTACTAGTCACTATGGCAAATGTGGAAAACAGCTAAGAAATGACTCTAAACAGTCTTGGGTAATTTTGTATTTGTCTCTACTTTTCTTTTTTTTCATCTTGCAGAAAATTCTTTTATTACTCATGAAAACATTAAAATAACCCCTTATCTGAGTTAAAAGAAAGCTATTCTTTCCCTTGGGCAAACTATATGCAATTTACTGAAAAGGCTAATTTATTCCCCGAAAACAGAAGTAAAAACTTTTCATTATCTTTTCAGTTTTCCAATTTAAAATAATTCTGTTGCAACAGGATCAAGGAGACTATTTGCCCTGGGGAAATATCTGTCTCAGCTTTTAGCAACTATACTTTCTATAACCAGTATCCTGTTCAATAAGTACAGATTCCAATATCCAAACACCCAAATCATAGAATGTTAGACATGGAAGGGATGCCTGAAGTCATCGGGCAACCCTTATTTTACATTTGAGAAGAATGGCATCCAGAGAAGTTGAGTGACTTAGTTAAATATTTCATTGTTATTTCTTCAATAGTCCTGTCTGATGTATTTTCCTCTATTGTTACATTCTACTATGGACACCTCTGGGTTTTTTTGTTTGTTTGTTCTGTGTTCTTTTTCACTGTTGTTCTTTGAAATGCACATCCAATTATTTGACTATAATTCTAGATTCACCCTTGCACGCTTAAGAAAAACTTAATGTGTTTACAAGGGCTTGTAAAATATGGCCCTCCTGTCCTTCTAACCTCAGCTTGTTTCAGGCTTCTTCTGGCCTTTTGCTCTGCCACAGTGATCTTTTCTTCCTGATTCTTCTCTTCCTCTTCCTACTGCAGGATACTAGCACTTAGCATTATTTTTCTTTCTTCTTACCTGGTTAATTCCTTTTTTTTTTTTTCAGATCTCAATCCTTTGGCAGTTCCATAGGAAAACTGTCTTTCACCTCCCTGTCAACCAACCTTTATATATTTACATAAAATAATTGAAACAGAATCTCTATGGTTGTTTTTTTAAATTTAATTTGGATATTTATTTTCACATTTAAGAAAAATATGATTATTTGATACAGTACACCACCCACTAGGCTATATGCTTGATTAGCACAGGGATCTCATGTCTTTATAACGCAATACACTTTAGACTGTATCTGACGTGGGTTATTTGTTCACTACTAACTGTTGTCAGGCTAGACTTGAAATCAACTGCAAATCCTGTATCTTTCAAAGATATCAGTCTATGTCACCAATAGAAACTCTTTTCAATATATTTCTAACATAAAGTTGTTTTCATCTCCATCAAAATTAGATTCATATATATAAGCACCTTAATGAATTTTCAGCATACTTAAGTCAATAAAAATGAATGATAACAAGACATTAGATTCTCATTAACTTATTGAAATCTTGATAATTTCTAAAAATGTGCTATGTTGGTTTACTTGACATGGTATTCTTTGTTTTGAAACCAGTTAGGTCATTAAAAACTAATTTAAGTGTATGATTAATCTTATTTTCTGGTTCATGCTATTTTAAAAATAATATAATTAGTTATAGCATAATTGAAAAATTCTTGAATCGAAATCATATTTTCCTTGCTAATCGAAGTATAATTTTCTTTTTTTTTTTAATCTGGAAAGCATTGCTTACATTGTAATATTACTACCATCATTATCTGCATTATTGAGTGCTCATAAACCCTGTACTACATTTATAAACTATAATATTAGATTGCAAGCCCTTTTCAGTTAGTATAAAAAAAGACTCAATGGTCACAAGGAATGTATAATTAAAAGAGAAATTTATCCAAGTAGGAAAATTTTAGAGAGGAAGACGGTGGTGGATTAGGAGGACCTAGACTCATCTTGTCCCACGAACACAACTAGATGGCTTTCAGATCATCTTAAATAACTCAGAAATCAACCTGAAGACTGTCCAAACAAAGAAACAAACAAACAAAAACACAGCTAAAGGGAAAGGAGGCCACATTAAAGAAGGTAGGAAGTGTGGAGTCTTATTTCAAGAGAGGAAACAGATCACAGATGCTGCAGAGCAGAGGGAGCCATGGTCATAGAGAAGAGTGAGTAACAGAGGATCATACAAGGGAATGCACAAGAAGAACGCTTCCCCAAAGCCATTGGCTTGGAAAATGAGAAGTATTGAATTTTATGACTTCTTATAACCAGCGGAGCTTAATGCCTAGAGTTTTAAAGATAAGCAGGCTTGCTGGGATAGAGCCAAAAGGGCACTGTGCTGCTCCTAGAGAGAAGGCAGGCAAACAACCTAGGGAAAGACAGTGTGGAAACAGTGATCTGAAAAATGCTTGGGGCTCACTGAGGGGATATTATCATGCTTGTCAGAGCATGTCTCTGAGAGACAGCATTCTTGGAGATACCTCTCATGAAAAAAAGGAACTGGCTGGTACCATATTCTTCCTGAGACCTCGAGGTAAACACCGAGCCACCTGAAGAAAGCAGCTCAGCACAGACACTGACTGCCTAACTTGTTTATACCTAATAAATTTATATCCCCCTGTGCTCTGATGGGACTTCCCTTCTCAGTCAAGCTTGCCTCAGACCCAGCGTGGCAAGCCCCAGAAAATCATCATAAGCCCCTGCCCATACCTGTGTTTCTAAAGCCTAGAGTTTTAAAGGTCAGCCATATTGGCTGAGATAGAGGCCAGAAGGCACTATGCTGCTCTTGGAGAGAGGGCAGGCAAAAAACCTGGAGAAAGACATTGTGGAAACAGTGATCTGAGGGATGCCTGGGACATAAGAGGATAGGGGGTGGTGGCGCAGCATTCACAGAGATGCCTCTCAAGGAACAAAAGAACTGGCTGGTGCCATTTCCCAAGACACCAAGATATATTATAATTAAATTTGCAAAATGCAGTGATAAAGAAAAAAAAATCTTAAAAGCAGCAAGACAAAAGAAGTCCTTTTAACTTACAAGAGAAAATCCATAAGGGTAGATAGTGATGTCTCAATAGAAATTTGGGAAGCCAGAAGGAAATTGTATGATATATTCAAAGTGCTGAATGGGAAAAATTGGCAGGCAAGAATACTCTGTCCAACAAGGCTATCATTCACAATAGGAGGAGAGAGAGAGAGTTTCCTAACCAAAACTAAATGAGTTCGTGACTAGTAAACCAGCCCTGCAAGAAATATTAAGGGGGGGTCCTTGAGTAGAAGAGAGACCAAAAAGTGACAGACAAGAAAGGATCAAAGAAACTCTGCAGAAACAACAACAAAATAAGTAATAAAATGGCAAAAATATATATCTATTAATAATTACTTTGAATGTAAATGGACTAAATGCTCTAATCAAAAAACATAGGGTGTCAGAATGGATTAAAAACAAGATCCACCTATATGCTACCTACAAGAGACTCATTTTAGATCTAAAGACACCTGCAGATTGAAAGTGAGGGGATGGAGAAATATTTATCAGGCAAATGGATATCAAAAGAAAGCTGGAGTAGCAATACTCACATTGGACAAACTAACTTTAAAACAAAGAAAATAAAAAGAAACAAAGGCATTATATAATCACAAAGAGCATTATATAATCATAAAGAGCATTATATAATCATAAAGAGGACATTCCACCAAGAATATGTAATAATTGTAGATATTTATGCCCCCAACATAGGAACACTGAAATATATATAACAATTAATAAACATAAATTGTTAATGTTTTTATTGATAATTGATAACACAAATAGTAGGGGACTTGAATACTTGAATACCCCATTTAGAGCAATGGACAGATAATCTAAGCAGAAAATCAAGAAGGAAACAGTGGCTTTAAATGACACACTGGGCCAGATGGACTTAACAGATATATTTAGAACATTTAATTCTAAAACAACAGAATACACATTTTTTTCAAGTGCACATGGGACATTCTCCAGAATAGATCACATATTAGCTCACAAAACAGGCCTCAACAAATGCAAAAAGATCAGAATCATACCATGCATCTTTCCTGACCATAATGCTCTGGAACTAGAAGTCAATTGCAAGAAAAAACTTTGGAAAGACCACAAATACATGGAGGCTACACAACAGGCTACTAAACAATGAATGGGTCAACCAGGAAAGCAAAGAAGAAATTTAAAAAGTACATGGAAACAAATGAAAACACAACAGTCCAAAATTTTGTGGATTCACCAAAAGTGGTCTTAAGTGGGAAATATATACGGGAAATATATACCAATCCAGGCCTACTTCAAGAAACAAGAAAAACCTCAAATAAACAATTTAACCTTATACCTTTCTAAAAAAGCTAGGGAAAGAAAAACAAATGGAGCCTAAAGCCAGCAGAAGGAAGGAAAGAATCAAGATGAAAGAGGAAATACATGATATAGAATCCAAAAAAATAATAGAACATATAATGGGGATCCCTGGGTGGCGCAGCGGTTTAGCGCCTGCCTTTGGCCCAGGGCGCGATGCTGAAGACCCGGGATCGAATCCCACGTCAGGTTCCCGGTGCATGGAGCCCGCTTCTCCCTCTGCCTGTGTCTCTGCCTCTCTCTCTCATTCTGTGTGACTATCATAAATAAATTTAAAAAAAAATTAAAAAAAATAGAACATATAATGAAACCAGGAACTGGTTCTTTGAAAAAAATAATAAAGTTTATAAATCTCTAGCAATTATCAAAAAGATAAGATAAGGGATCCAAATAAATAAAACCACAAACGAGAGAGGAGCAATAACAACCAACACACAGAAATGCAAACAACTAGGAGAAACTATTATGAAAAAGTAGATGCAAACACTTCAGACAACCTGGAAGAAATGGACAAATTCCTAAAACATACAAACTACCAAACTGAAACAGGAAGAAATAGAAAATGTGAACAGACTGATAACCACCAAGGAAATTGAATCAGTAATCCAAAAACTCCCAACAGGGCAGCCCTGGTGGCGCAGCGGTTTAGCGCCGCCTGCAGCCCAGGGCGTGATCCTGGAGACCCTGGATCGAGACCCACGTTGGGCTCCCTGCATGGAGCCTGCTTCTCCTTCTGCCTGTTTCTGTCTCTCTCTCTCTGTTTCTATGAATAAATAAATGAAATCTTTAAAAAAAAAAAAAAACTCCCAACAAACAAAAGTCCAGGGCCAGGTGCTTTCACTGGAGAATTCTACCAAACGTTTAAAGAAGAGTTAATACCTATTCTCAAACTGTTCCAAAAAAATAGAAAATAAAGGAAAACATCCAAAATCATTCTATGAGACCAACTGGATAGACTCCACTAAAAAAACCCAGAACTACAAGCCAATATCCCTGATGAACATGGATGTAAAAATCTTCAATAAAATACTAGCAAACTGAATCCATCAATAAGTTAAAAAAAATTATTCATCACAACCAAGTGGGATTTATTCTGGGTTGCAAGAAAGGTTCAATATTTTCAAGTCAATCACCCATCTATGTGGCTGGTGGAGCATCATCAAATCCTTATATTGCTAGTTCAGTTTATAGTTGCATTGTCTACAGTCATGCTGCTAGATAACTAAGTGGAATCTGAACCCACTTTTTATATAATAAATTCTTCACATTTTCCCTGTAAAGTCTTAAATAAAGCTTTGTTTCTTGGGGGAGATACTCTGCTCCATTAAAAATGGCAATCTAATTTTCATTATTCTGTAATATGGAGAAAAGCTTATTAAACTCAGTGTCCCACACTGAAACTTCAGTTCCAAACTACTTGAGAGGAGCAAATTTAACTCTCATGGCAGAATGTTTCTCCTTGTTCTTGTGTTAGATTTTTATGCTTAAAAGCATCTAAACACCCATTCTTGTCACAAAAGCAATCTTCACCAAACATCTGCAGAAACATTTGGAATGCTATTGTTATGAGAGGAATTGTCCAAGTGTGCATGCTTTTATAACATACCATTATGGTTGGATTGATAGTCTTGAAAAAAGAATTTTGAATACAGTATAATGCACTGTCTTAATCATCTGTCACTGTATATCAGATAAAATAACTTGTTTATCGTAGAATTCTTCAGAATGGAAATGTGAGTTGTCTTCTAGAATTGCAAGTGTTATGTCACCTGAAAAATTATTCATTTGCAATCAACTTATTTGCTGAGGAAAGCATTAAACTCTGGCAAAGACCCTAGCTATCTGTAAAGTGTTCTTTCCTTTTTACTCTTAAGGCAAAGATCATGTTACTATTATGTTCATTTGTTCTTCCTCTCTCCCTCCTTCTTTCCATTATCTAGGTTAAAAGACAATGCAGATTTTCATTTTTAAACTCATCTTGATGATGTTTTCAATCATGACTTTCAGTTCTAGAAATGGAATAAAGTAGAAACCACCCTTGAGTTCATATATGCAACCACATATACTCATATACTCAGTTTATAGTTCTACTATGTACATCAATAAGTAATATCATTTCTATGATAAACATAATGCTATTTATATTTGTAATTTGTATATTTGTGTAACCCTGTTAGAGAAATTTGTAGTTTACTAATTTGTTTAAAGATTTTATTATTTATTCATGAGACACAGAGAGAGAGAGAGAGACAGACAGACAGACAGACAGACAGAGACATAGGCAGAGGGAGAAGCAGGCTCCATGCAGGAGCCCAATGTGGGACTCGATCCCGGGACCCCAGGATCACGTCCTGAGCCAAAGGCAGACGCTCAACCACTGAACCACCCAGGGATCCCCAAAATTACTAATTAAATATAGCTATTAGTTATGACTTGAGATCTGATATTATGGGAAAAAAAAGATGTGAATAATAAAAGAGCAAAGCAGAATGAACTGTTTCCTGATTGAACTTAGGTTTGAGTGATTACATTAAAATAGATTTAATATTAGTTTTTAAAATAGATTGACTAAGTGGCAGTCTTTCTGCTTTTAAAAAAATTTTTACTTATAATACAGGTAAAACAAATTGTGAGAAGTTACTCATATGGTTTGGAAAATGATTTCGGCTAAATTATAAATATTTAAGGATTTTGCTGAGTTAAATCAGACAACTTAGAAACTGTGCCTGGGTTGCTCAGCCAGTTAAGCATCTGCCTTTGGCTCAGGTCATGATCCAGGGTCCTGGGATGGAGCCCTGCATTGGGCTCCCTTCTTGGAGGAGAGCCTGCTTCTTAACAGTATGGTCTCCCTCTGCTGCTCCCCCTGCTTGTGCTCTTTCTCTCTGTCAAGTAAATAAAATCTTAAAGAAAAACAAAAACAAACAAAAAAACTTAGAAACTTAAAAGAGTTAGATTGAAAGAATATTCATGTGATTTTTTTAAAAATAGTCCAATGTTTGTATAAATTAAGTAATGAATAATTCAAGAAAATGGGATATTTAATTCTGTGAGATTACTGAGAGTGTTAATTCTGCATTATTGATGCCAAAATCCTGGGGCTACTTTGTTAGACAGTTTTACCTCCCTATTTATTCCCAGTCTCTTCATTTCTAAACAAATCTCGCTTGCTCAAATCTTCTCAAATCCAGTCTTTTATTCAGCATCATATTTCTCTCAATTTCATGTGTTTCTCTGGGAACATGTGCTATGCCTGCATCTCTTGCCCATATGTCCATCCATAAGGTTTTCCTTAGATTTATTTGTAAATATTTTAGCAAATAAATGAAATAAACATCTATGTGCAAGGTATTGTACAATTTGCAGTGGTGGATGGGTCGACACGAGGAAACAGTACTGCTATCCAAAGTCAGTCTAAAGACGAGGTTAGGGGCACATGAATGGCTCAGTGGTTGAGCGTCTGCCTTTGGTTAGATCGTTATATTAGGGTCCTGGGATCGAGTCCTTCTTCAAGCTCCCCATAGGGAGCCTGCTTTTCCCTCTGCCTATGTCTCTGCCTCTCTCTCTGTGTCTCCCATGAATAAATAAATAAAAATCTTAAAAAAGAGAGAAAGGTTAAAAGGAGAACACAGACACACCTGCCAAAACACCCTACAAAGCAAGGTAGAAAAATTTTCTACTGATTAGAGACATCCAAATAGACCATTAAATAAGTTAATAAATTAAAAGCATTTAATTTGTATTAGCATGTACATTTTTGCATTGCACTGTATTTGTGTATTAGTCTCCACCTTTAAATAAATAGGTAAATGTCCATATTAAGTGCATTTTCGTGTGTGTGACATTTAGTTGAGTGGGACAGTTTCTGTGTCCAGTTGTATATGTATGTGTGTCAGTGTCTCCATATTGAAATCATATTTGTTTCTCATTCCCTTTACATGTGAAGCTCACTTAGTGGGGAAAATGTATTTATATAGGTAACTAAAAATTAACATGAGCTGGGGTGTAAAAAGAGTGTAAAATTTAAAAATCTTCAATATTTGTATTCTTGAATCTGCCCTAAAGGTTTTCTTACTGAGATGAAACAAGGCTTCCAAATGTATCCTTTTTTTTTTTTTAAATTGAAAGACTGTTGTCATTCTGAGTAAAATCAGTGTATATTATTTGTAATCGCACAGGAATGAGAATAGGCATAATCTGATTTGGCATTTAAAAGCCTGGAGCCTCAATATTTCACATAGGGTGTAAGTGTTCTGAGCCAGTGGGAAAACAGTCCTTACGGTAAGGGAAGGAAAGATCAGATAAAGCTGGAAGAGGAGTCACAGGAAGAAACTGAGGCAAAATGTACTTTCTGTTTCCCTACCCTACCCCCATGTGAACTTCCCAATCTCGTTAACAGAATAAGCCAACTAAGCAGCTGGTGGATGGCAAGCCTCCTGCACCAGCTATCCTCACTCCCTGGCCCACTCTATTCCCTGGAAGCCTACTGTTCGTGCAGAAAAGACATTAGGAAGGTAGCTCTGAGAGAGAGGAGAGAAGACCAAAAAGAGTAAGCAGGGCATTCATATTGGGCCTTTTCCCAATGGCATGAATGGGACAATGACCTTTTCTATTCATTCTGTTGGGGAGAATAAATAAGGCATGGTTAGAGAAAGGGACCTTTCTTTCATGGGGAATGGAGTGGAAATACTTTCCTTCTCTAGGCATAGCAAGAGCATTATAATTATCTACAACAAGCAAAGAGAGCAAAACTGAGGACTTGTTTCAGTGGCACTAGTTTTATGCCTATAGGAAAAGTGAGGGAAAATTTTCAGGTGAAGAAAGATGGCATTGGGGACATCGGGCCAAGTGTGATTGTGGACAATTGTGGTAATTTCTTTAGCAGCATCACAAACAAATAGGGACATAAACATGTTTAAATCATGTTGACTAGGAGTTGATTCAGAATTTAAAAAGACAAGAAAGATTGCCAATGCGTGACCATCACCCACAATGGTGCAGAATCATTTGAGTTGTGTATATATTTTCAGAACCTACCATACATAAAAAATCACAAAATTATTTTCTGGCCGTATTTTACTTCCCATTTGCTGTGTTCTCATCCCCCCCCCCAACTTCTCTTATTCATAGCTTTGGTTACAAATTGAAAAGAACAGATTCAGCAGAGCCATGCTTTTTATATAACAGCTGAGAATAAAGGAAGAGGGCGTGTATACATAGTAAGAGAAAAACAGACTTGAAATTCAGTTGTAATAGTGTTTGTGTTTATACACATCCGTTAACTGTTGTTGTTAGGATGATCTCTAGTTCATCAAGCCATGTTTTAATACATAGCCCAAGAATAGTTATATGTACATGTTATTTCTGTGCACCTTGCATATGCATAATTTACACTACTTTGATTAGGAGTATGTTTGAAAATTAGAATCCATCTTTAACTATTGACAGAAGTTGATGATATGTAAGTATCTAATAATCTATAAAGCCATAAATCCTATAGAGCTGGTCAATAAAATCACTTATCTTTAATCTTAGTTATTACTGCACAAGAGGATATAAACCACTGTTTGCTATGCTATGTCTTTTCCTTTAATGCAGTGCTGTAACTGGAGGCATAATGAATGCAAGGAACTTTTTTATTTTATTTATTTATTTATTTATTTATTTATTTATTTATTTATTTATTTAAAGATTTTATTTATTTATTCATGAGAGACACACAGAGAGAGTGAGAGGCACAGACACAGGCAGAGGGAAAAGCAGGCTCCATGTAGGGAGCCTGACATGGGATTCGATCCCGGGTCTCCAGGATCACTCCCTGGGCTGAAGGCGGCACTAAACCACTGAGCCACCTGGGCTGTCTGCAAGGAACTTTTTAAATAAAATGCTTTTTATACACAGTGAAGACTCACAACTTTCACTGTAGGAGATGTGAAAAAGAGTAACAAAATGATATGACATAAGGATTTAACACCTAAGCTAGTTGATATTGTTATATATATTTTAAATAGATTGTCAGTAGTAGATGGGGCACCAGGGTGGCTCAGTCACTTAAATATCCAACTCTTGATTTTGGCTTATGTCATGATCACAGGGTCAGGGTCATGACATGAGTTAAGATTAAATAAGACTTCTATACATATATTTTCATAAAAATATTTGTATATTATTATTGAAATTAATATCTGCCTACAAAATTGCAGAAACATAATGTTAACCTTGACTGAGCTCTAAATTTCTACCCTCAAAAAAAGCTACTATTAATGGATGAATAATGTAGTACTTTGTGTTGATTTAATTATTGAGTAATATATAGAACACCTTCCCTTATTAAAAAATGGATGCATCCCCTTATTTTAAAAATGTAAATAAAAATTAAAAAAAATAATAAAAATGTAAATAGACCAAACCAGAGTCATAGTACCTTTTTCATAGAAATTGTTATACAATTACAGGATCATGATGATAATTGCAGTTCCTCAGAGGATATAGATGTTAGTTTTTCAACTAAAAGTCTGCTCCACTTCCAGAAAAAGTCAAGTTTATTGATTATATTGTAATGATATTTCTTAAGACACATGTTTTTAAAGGTTAATTAATTAATTAATTAATTCAAACTGAATAGAGGTTTGAATCATAATGTTTATTTCTGATGCATCAATATCCACTGTAGGGTTTCCTAATTTAACAGACATTGAAGCCAAGAAATATACAAAAGAAGCATGTTTTTCTTCATTGTGTCAAGTCTTGTCTAACTACCTGTTGATACTAAAGACTATAGGTGGTAGAATCAGCCTCGTCTAGTCCCTTAATCAAAACTGGAAATATATTAGACAGCCTCACCCTTTGAGAAGTATGTTTGAATGTAGTCTGTTTTATTTTTGTTTTGTTTTTGCATTTTGATGTCCAGTCCTTTTCTATTTTGTGAACTTTGGGCTGCAGCTTCCTCTCACTCTCATTGGCTGTGACTTGTTTGCCTGCTGGGCCTTTTGAACTTACCCTGTTCCTAGACCCTATGCTGGGTTATTTCTGAATCTGATTTTGGACTCTAAACTCCAGCGAGGTGAGCCTAGATGAACCCATCTTGTTTTGTTCCTACAAGGCTTTTCCTCCTCAATTATGATAGCTGTAATCCAGATGCTCTCAAGAACTAGGGGTATTTTCTCAACATTCCCTAGGAGATTAGGCCTGTTCATAAAGTTACCAATGTATGAGGATTTTATATTAAGAAGTAAGTCATGGCAAGAGACTCCGTACTTTATAAAGATTTTCCTATGCTTATTTAAAGTTTTGTTTTGTTTAAATTTTAAATTACAATGGAGGGAAGCTTGTGTGGTGGTGGAGGTAAGGTAAAACAATATTTTCAATATTTTAGATCCAGTCTTACAAGCACCTAACTAAACCTAATGCCTTTGGCCTGCTCTACCCATAAACCCCTTGAGGATAGCATTGATCAGATTAAAGATTGTTTAGCCCTTCGGATTTGAATGCTGGCTCCATCCTGTAGGTAGATAATCTTATTATCCAAATGAGTTTCAAAAATCTCCCCAGATTGTTTCTGCAACTTCTTCCTCTCCAGCCTAGACTTCCCCAACAGCCTTACAGCCACAGCTGTGCTGCCTGTCCTTAAGTTATTAATAGTTACTACAAAAGCTAAGTTGAGAATATAAGAGTTTAACTAATTACAACCCTGCAAAATATAGAGTGAATCCTCTGTGCAAGGAATGCACTAACCTCATGAAGGAGCATGTAGTAATATGAACTGAGAAATCATTCTATTTCAGATTCCACAGAATTGCCCCTGGGGCATGACTTTGAGAGTTAAGAAAACAACTCTGTAATTCTGGAAGAATCAAAGTTCAAGTGTTATTATGTGATACTTTTTTGAAATTAGGTGAGGGCAGTGAAAATAACATGATAAATGGATTATATGAACAAGTTGACCTGAATATATCATGATTCATAGACAGAACTAAGGGAGCACAGGCTTTAAAATCCCTTAAAATGCCTTAAAATAAAATATCAAAATATAATTATGTCAAATAAGCTAAAATGCACTTAAAATCTAGATTTACACATAATGACTGGCTTGCAGGTAAGAATTAGAACAAAGGTTACACATTAACTAATGTAAAAGACTTCACCTAGAACTTGGAAGCAAGATTTCAGTATTTCTCTAGTTCAATGTTATTAGTATATTCCTACAAGACCAGAAAACCAGAATCCATCAATGTCCATGAGGACCACATGCTAATGTACTTGTCCCTTTAAATATATAATTTTTGTTGATCCTAAAGAAGGCACAAATTTTTTAAATACCATTTAGTATTCTTGTAAAACAGGCAGTTTGACCAAAAATACTGCATTTACTTGAAGACTGCCATTCATTTACTACTCAATTTTTCTGCTTTCTCTATCATATTATATAATGAGTTTAGAACTATCTTATTTTAAGTTGTTTTTGTTTTTGACTTTTGGACACTATCAGTACTTCACAGCTTGAGTAATATAATACATCTCTTGTATGTCATACTTAGCAAGATCATATCAAGGAATCAAGGAAAGACAAAAATAAAACAATCTAAGTTGATTTCTATATAGTTGCATTTTCTCAATTTTATGATAGTTCTAAATAATTATGAAGAATGCCTAATTTTTAACTCTTTAAATTTTTAAAGAAATAATAACTAAAAAAGGGGGGGAGGGGAGCCTGGGTAGCTCAGCGGTTTAGTACGCCTTTGGCCCAGGGCATGATCCTGGAGACCCGGGATCAAGTCCCACGTCAGGCTCCCTACATGGAGCCTGCTTCTCCCTCTGCCTGTGTCTGTCTCTCTGTTTCTCGTGAATAAATAAATAAAATCTTAAAAAAAAAAAAAAAGAAAGAAGTGTCCATGTACAAAATCATTGAAAAATTACTGAAATTATAAGAAAAAATAAAACGTTGGTTTTTTTTTTATTTCAATGTTTATGTTTTTTCCTTCCAGAACTCCCAATTTATCTTATTATAATTTACATTATTGCGATAAATGTTGTGCCCAAGATCGTGAATCCTAGAAACCACCAAGGAGCCCGCACAGATGCAAGCACACGAGGGTTTATTAGCAAGCTAGAGCTTGGGTCCAAGTATACCCGACACAGCCGAGTAGGGACTTGGACCCCGAAGTGGGTTACAGCTGGGTTTTGTATAGGCTGGTCTAGGGGATTTTCAGAAGGGGTGGAGGAATTTCTCAAGTTCTGTTTACATTCTGATATGGGGCTTTCAAGGGCATTGAGCTTTTTTCTCATTCTAATATGGGACTTTCTACCATGGGCGTGGGCTCTGTTGTCTTTCTGCTATGGGATTCCCTGCCGAGGACATTCTGCAGTTTTTCCTGTAAAGTTCAGCTCTTATTCACAGGGGCCTAAGATGGCTGTACTTGTGCTAATGCTAAACTTTAGGTGGAATGGCCTTAATTTTTCTCGACCCCCACAATAATAATTTAAAAACCAGGAATTAATTGGATGATCAATATATATCAGGTCATGTATTACATGCTTTATATTCCTTATAATTTACACCCTTACAAAATCCAGACAGTTTGTATGATTTCCTTCACTTTCCAAAGTCATAAACTTGTGACTCTTAGAGCTAGAAATTAAACCCAGCTATTATCCTAGAGTCTATGCTCTGCCTACTAACAATTTATTCAATGTAAAGGACACTATTTGCACTTTTTTGTTTTGTTTTTAAGGAATCTAATCAATTATTCACTTCTGAAAAGACTGTATTAACTCATGACTTTTTTTGAAGGTTCCTGTATTGAGACATTTTACAGAGATGATATTTTATGTAATATCAGCATATCAAATATGATTAGAGAGCAAAAATGCTCATCTATGAGTCTCCTATAAATATTCTAATCTATGGATTTCTATTTCAGTGTTAAAATTATTTTGGTATAGGAGAATTCAGATTATATCAGGCAAGTACATCTTTGCTTTTAGAGGGCTTAATGTCCTAGGAAGGGGGGAAAAAAATGAAAGATAAAATCATTCAAAATAGATCCTAAATCAGGTTTTAGCACTTGCATTGCCAGACATCTAATAATGGATATGTAATAAATACTGAATTAATAAATCATTAATTAATTATTTAATTAAATGATTCCTGTATAATTTTTTTTTATTTTTTATCATTTATGATTTTTTGTTTTTGAATGAAATATTTTTGTAAGTGAAGCAGCCAACTCCTAGTTGCTTAATCAGATTAATGTTGGGAGTAGGACTCACTTCAGGCAGTTAGATTTAGAAATAAACAGAGCTTTCAGACATCTCTTAATGTCCTAGCTCTGCTGTATTAGGCTCCAGTCTTTGTTTTGCATCGTAACAACATGGCAGCAATAGTTGAAACATCTCATACCCTTCAGATTTCAGTCAAAAGGCAACTACTCCTTTCTTCTCTATTGGAATCTACAGCAGAAGGCTCATGGCATAGCTTTGGTTCTGGTAGGGTAAATATACAGCAATGAACCAATCATGGTGGTTAACAAAATAGTAGTGCTGGGTTAGATATAAATGCATTCCACAAGGTCTGTTGATTTAAATGTGAGGAAGAATGTTTTCCATTATAGGGAAACTGAGATATGGTTTGATGAAAGATAAGTAGTTGCCAGTTGAGAAAAACAGTAGTCTTCTACTGTAGCCTTTAAGAATAACATTAATGCATTCACTAATTTGGGGATTATTATTTTCAATTTTTAATTTTAATTTAAATTTTTTATATTAACATATACTGTATTATTAGTTTTAGAAATAAAATTTAGTGATCCATCATTTGCATACAACACCCAGTGCTCATTACTTCAAGAGCCTTCCCTAAAAAAAAAAAAAAAGAGCCTTCCCTAATGCCTATCACACAGTTCCCCATCCCCCCACCTATCTCCTCTCTAGCAACCCTAGAGAGGTTTGTTTGTTTCCTATAGTTAAGAGTCTCATAAGAGACTTATGAAACTTATGGTTTGTCTCCTTCTGCTTTCATCTTATTTTACTTTTCCTTCCCTTCCCCTATGTTCATCTATTCTGTTTCTTAAGTTCCACAGATGAGTGAAATCATATGGTATTTGTCTTTCTCTGACTGACTTATTCGCATAGCATATTATACTATAATTCCATCCATACTGTTGTAAATGGCAAGATTCCATTCTTTGTGATGGCTGAGTAGTATTCTGGTGTGTGTACACACACACACATGCATGCACACACACGTACACCAGATCTTCTTTATCCATTCATTTCTCAATGGACTTTTGGCTCTTTCCATATTTTTGCTATGGTGGACATTACTGCTATAAACATTGGGGGACATGTGCTCTGTCAAACCACTGCTTTTGTACCCTTTGGATAAGTACCTCATAGTGTAATTGCTGGGTCATAGGGTAGTCTATTTCTAACTTTTTCAGAAACTTCCATATTGTTTTCCAGAGAGGCTGCACCAGTTTGCATTTCCACCAAGAGTACGTAAGAGAGGGTTCCCCTTTCTCCACATCCTTATCAATTTGTGTTGTTTCCTGTCTTGTTAATTTTAAACATTCTGACCAGTGTGAAGTGGTCTCTTATTGTGGTTTTGATTTGTATTTCACTGATGCTGAGTCCTTCACACATAGTACTGGAAGTCCTAGCCTCAGAAATCAGACAACAAAAAGAAATGAAAGGCATCCAAATCGTCAAAGAAGTCAAACTCTCACTCTTCACAGATGACATAACAATTTTCAATTTTTCAAGCGCCTAGTTCTTACTACTCTTAGGAAATTATGTGTTCATATGAAAGAGAAAAATTTATCTTAAAATGCATTAATTTGATAAATCATCAAGTTATACAAACTATCTTCTACCATACTTTGATAAGTTATTGTAAAGAATCATAACTTATTCCAGTGTCCTAATTTAATCAAGAGTGTGCAGTGTATGCATTTTTTTATTATAATTCTGCACTTCTTGTGATTCTGATTTTATGTTATTTTTTTACTTCATACACAAGAATTTCTATATCAATTCACAGTGGGTACGAGAATATAAACTTGTGGGAACTTAGTGAAATAGAACCCGATTAAATTTCTTTTAAGTATTTCTGTCTGGCTTTAATAATGCACAATTAATATAAAAAAAAACCATTTAGCTTTTATCAGTTAGTCAAAATCTGTTGGCCTAGTTTCAAAAGTTGGTCTCCTGGGCATAATGGACATAATTGAAACTCCTGTTAAGTTTTTCCATTTTAATGAAAATATTAAATGACTTGTGGAGTAGCATGGTAAATTTGCAGCCCAGATCTCAGAGGGCTAGGCTATGATTTCATTCTGCTTTTACCATTTTATTCTTAACATTTACAAAGTTTATTAAAATGATTTCAGTCTAGTCCTTTGGCTTTGTTTTCATATCATTGCTTTCTAGGGTGACTTAGGCTTTTATTTTCATGATTTTTTTCTTTGTAATTGAAAGCTACAAAAGGGCATTATTGTCAATGGAAAACAAAGAGTGCACTGATTAATTTTGTGGGTTTATTTATTTTTTTCTTTTCTGAACTATGTATTGACTAAAGCAATGTAGGGTGATATGTTTAGAGCTATAAAGAGCTATGGATTTTTAAAAAGTTCTAATATTAGTGTCAGAATATAACTAACTGCAATTCTTTTTAAAAGTAGTTTTAATATTTTCTGGTAGATAAAATTGAATACAATGGAAAGTACACTTTAATGTTTGGGGTGTGCATCTAGAATACAATGATAGTTATGCAGTACATTTGTTTGGAAATTATAAAACTTTTCACTTGGGCTTTTGGCATTGCATGTCTTTTTCAAATAATTTTTCATATTTTTGTGACTATATTGATCATTATCATATGTGAAAGTAGAAAAGGGCACAGGAAAAGAGGGAAGGATACAATTACATCTCACCAGAAAGTGAGTTTTAAATCTGTATTTCCATACATTCATCTGTTTTACTGCATGGATGCTTAAAATCTAATGATTAAAAGACTTCATGAGGTAAATTTATCTGAAGATGTATTGGATGAATTTCTGGAGAAAGAAAACAAACATTACCAATTATTAAGATATTCACTTTTGTGTTATTCTTTAATAAATACATCCAGTATTTCTTGTACCCTCGAGATGAAACATGTACAGTCCCTATGTACATGTCTTATTTGGTGTTCACAGTATGCTTGCAGAGTATATAACCGTGTCTTATTTTACAGAAACTAAGTTTTCAAATAAGTAGCTCACCTAAGGTTACATAAGCCTTGGAGTTAGAATTCAAATTTATGATATGGAATCTATAGCCTACTCTTAAACCTGTACTGACCCATGTTACCCCCATATGTTCTAAAATCTAATCCCTAAGTAACTATTTTTTCTGTGTGAAAAAGATATAAACTAAAATGTATGAATAGTATTTTTAGGTAGTATAGACATTAATAAGAAGAAATATTATGATTTAAAAACGTATCATTTTAGAAATAAACTTATTAGTAGATGGAAAGAAACTAACAAAAACTTAGGCCGTAAAAGAAGAACGACTGGGGAGATATAATTCTAATATTTTAATTATAATACAAAGCCACAACTGTTCTAGAAGTTTACTCCCCAAAATCTATCAAATATCAAGATTTCTTATTCTTAGTATTTATGGTTTATCATTTCTGTAGTAAAAGAAAAACAATGACACAAAAGAAAAATAGAAATAATTAAACCTTAGGAGGATTAACTCTTTGTCAAGCACCACACTAGGCATTTTGCATGTGTTAGCACTTGTAATACTTACAGCAACACTATAAGATGGTTAATACTATCATATTCATTTCTAGATGAGGAAAGGGAAACAAGTTAATTAGGTCCTAGAGTTAAGTGAGTAGCAGGGATAGAATTTAAACCTGGGCAGCCTGATATATAGCTAGCTAGATGTAGTAACAATTCTCATATATTGCTGTACTCAAAGAATAAGTGCTAATACTTTGAAAAGTTGCCAAAATGTAAGGATTGAAATATATTTTTACCACGGTGTTAAACATGTTAACGTTTTTCATGTTATCTCATGTGTATAACATGTTTCTTATATTTGTCCCCATAAAAACAAAATGAAATGGAAGATATATTATTCACCATTTTAGATTAGTGGTTCAGTTCTGTTATTCTCATCACCTGATGAGAAATTCTTGACTCAGGATAGAGTTCTACACATATACCTCATTAAAATTGATTTCATATTTTTTTCTAATATGTATCAATTACATGTAGGTGATAATACCCTATTTCCAAGCATGGTTACATATATTTTCCAAGACACTTTCCCTACTGATAATGAATCTTACTTTTATTCATTTTATTCGGTTTCCATGCACAAGAATTATATGATTTATGCTTTTCCTTAGGTACATTTATGTTTTCATTCATACAACTTGGTTTGTTCCCTACTTCCTTATCTGAACAAAATAATAAATTATCTTTTCAAATATAAGGAAGTAAGTGACCTCTAGGTGCTTTGGAAGCTATAAAAAGATGGTGAGGATTTTGAATTAGTTAAAATCGTATAAAATAATACATTTTAAATATATGTTACACTTCTATAGTAAAATATTTCCTACTTTATAGTAAAATAATGAAGATTAATGCTTTTTCTCTTCTGCTAAATTTCTTATAAAAAATCTCCTGTCCTCCACTTTAGCACCTGGAACAGCACCTGGAACACAGTATGTGTTCAATAAGCATTAAAAAAAAAAAAAAAAAACTTAAGTGTATTTAACTCTATGATTTAAAAACCTTTTCTCATTAGCTGAAATATAATTCCATTTTATCTGCTTGATGGCTAGTTTTGCTTTAGCGAAATTTCTTCCCTTCACATTGAAAATTAATAAAAAAGTGATTCATATGCAAAAAAAAAGTCCTGAAAATAAACCAACTAGATAATGATTTACCATTTTTATGAAACACATTTTGCAGAGATAAAAGAAATCCCTCTTGCACTAATTTCGGTATCATGATGTCCCAATTGTGGAATCAGTAACTTGGATTATAGCAGAGATGACATGGCTGCTTTAAATTTAAGGAATATTGATTAACAGAGGGAGATTATAATTTCCTTTAATATTATCTAACATTTCTTATGATCTATTATTTTTCCAGGTAAAATCTTAGTAAGGAGATTATAGATATTTAACACCTTAACACATTTAATCTCCTACTTTAACAAAGAGAGTGGAGGCACTAGATTAATACATTTACTTAACAATAATATCTATTTAAAATTTAGTAATATTGCTTTGTTTTCATGATATCTATATTTTATGATTTTGGTCTATTTATGGGAAGCTCCCCTGGTCTTGCATTCCTGGTAGTGAAATGGAATTTCTTCTTCAAATACACATAAGTTAAAATGCAGTTTATTTTAAGAAATGCAAAAGTAGATAATAGGAGGTATATGAAAGATTTAAGTCTGAGAGACTGACATATTAATAGAATGAATTAAAGTATGATGCATTTATTATTCTACATTAGTAGAATAATCAGAATAATAATTATGACATATAAATACCTGAATTCCACATTCTACAGCATAATAATAATGAATTCTTTCAATTACTGATTTGTAAATAGAAAGTAACAGTAAAGTAACAGCATATGTATGGTATTGGACATGGCTAATAAGTTATATTGAAATTGAATGGGATTGAATATAAAAACATAAAAACAGCGAAAATAGTTTATATACTTATAAAATTTCATTTTTTTAAAAAAAAGTACTTGCTTTTTAATGATAAAGTTAAGAGCCCACAAAAAAAATAATAATAATAACAGAAGAGGGGAAAAAGAGATACTAAATGAATTTAGATTTTTTTGACTGATAGTGTAACTACTACCTGGAGAAAACTACCTTAAATGTAATTGTGGGGGATCCCTGGGTGGCTCAGTGGTTTAGTGCCTCAGTGGTTTAGTGCCTGCCTTTGGCCCAGGATGTGATCCTGGAATCCTGGGATCAAGTCCCATGTGGGGCTCCCTGCATGGAGCCTGCTTCTCCCTCTGCCTGTCTCTCCCTCTCTGTGTCTCTCATGAATAAATAAATAAAATCTTTTAAAAAATGTAATTGTGATTACAAGAACACTAGGGAAAAGATATGTTTGTTTATAAATTAAATTAATATTGGGGGTTGAAATTGGTGTGCTCAAAGTAAGTGAATTATAAAGATAAAAAATTAAATATTCGATACAATTATTCAATGGGAAGAAGCCTCATGTAATTAGATAGACTTCTTAAGTGTTTATGGGGAATAAGTATGTGTGAAATTAAATAGAAAATATTAATTAATAGCATAGTCCCTCTGAGGCTTGCAAGGAATCAACTTAAGTTGTTAAAATACTAGAGATACTGTTTCTGGCAGTTATTACTTTCTTGATTATTTCCTGGGGTTTTTGAGAATCTTTATTGGCAATGTGATTATCTTAAAATACAATTTATTTTCAATGAATTATTCTTGATGAAGATAGAGTAGTATAATGAATTGAACTTTTGTTTCCTTTTTTGTTGTTTTTTATTTTGTTTTGTAATCAATAGATTTTCTGAGCAGTTTTAGATTTACAGAAAAAATGAGGGGAAAGTATAGAGTTCCCCCAAATTCCTTATCACCTCTCCAGTTTTCTCATTAACATCTTACATTAGTGTGGTGCATTTGTTATAGTTGATGAACTATTTTGATACACTTATTAATCAAAGTTCGTACTTTACATTAGAGTTTATTGTTAGTGTTGTGCATTCTGTGCATTGTAACAAACATGAAGAAATATGTCCATTTACAACATAATAGTTTCACTTCCCTAAACATTCCTATGCTTTATCTGTTCATTCTTCCCTGCCATAAGCCCAAGACCATTATTGCTCTTTTTACTGTTTCCATTATTAGGCCTTTTCCAGAATGTCATCTAGTTGTAATGGAGTAGCTTTTTCGATTAGTTTCTTTTATTTAGCAATAGGTATTTTCATCTCATTTGAATAAATACCAGAAAGTGCTATCACTGGATCACATGGGAAGACTGAATTTAATTTTGTAAAAAAAACTAAAAAACAAACAAACAAACAAACAAACAAAAAACAAAAATACCACCAAATTGGGGTGCCTGGGTGGCTCAGTCAGTTATGCATCTGCCTTCAGCTAAGGTCATGATCTCCAGGTCCTGGGATGGAGGCCTGTATTGCATTCGTTGCTCAGTGGGGAGCCTGCTTCTCTCTTTGTCCTTCCCATTACTGCTTTTTTTCTTTCTCTCTCTCTCTCTCTCTCTCTCAAATAAGTGAATAAATAAAATCTTAAAAAAAATAAAAATAAACACCAAATTGTCTTCAAAAGTGGCTGTACCATTGTGTATGTATAGCAGTGTCCACCTGTCTGTCTCTCCAATCTTGGAGGCAGTGATTGGCTTGTGACCTCATTTTTCTGATGTATTTAAGAAAAGCTGTTGATTTTAATTCTGCCCATTTTTTCTTGTGAGGATGAGAATGACAACCTCCAGTGAACTTGAATGGGAAGACATGAGTTTAAATTTTGAAATACAAATTTACAGTATTATTTTTGTTTTGCTTCCTATTTTTTAACTATTAAAAGTGGGTATGCATATTTTGGAGGAGGATATACATTTCTGTAATAAAATATACTACAAAAGAAATTAGATCTATATCTATCAGTGAAATATTCAGATATTTTATCCATTATGATGAAAATTAAACATACAAATTGTACCCTAAAGTTTGTTGTTATAATAACTGAAAGATGAAAGTACATAAATATTGTTATTTTTACAAATTTTAAAATTTGTTTGAAGCCAATATATTAGAGTTCCTTTTTTTATAATTGAGTATTATTTAAATGTCTTTGCTGGCACAAGCGGGAAAGAATTATATACATATATAACAACAGGAAATGACTATTACCAGAGGAAAATGCCCTCTTGATAGCATTTATGGAGATTTTTCTTATAGTAGGAGAAAGGCTTAATTTCTTTATTTTCACATTTGCTGTTCAATTTGAGCATTTCTCAATTTAAAAATTTAACTTTAAGGACATGGATAGTATAAACATTGACAAATACATAAAGGTGAGGTTGAGATTTGAGATAGTTGAAAAATATTAATAATATAAATATAGAAGTATAAATTGCTTTGTAAATTCAAGACAATATTATTGCCATTTTTTATATTTTATGGTATTATGCTACAATATGCTACTTTGTTAATAGTTTTACAATAGTTGATTTCAACAACATAAAAAAATTGCATTGGGAGAGAACATAATAAAATTTAACCTCAAATCTGATGTTATTGTTTTATATGGGAAACAAATTAAGCTATATGTAAGATATATTTGTGAAATTAAATAATTATTACTAAAGAGTAAAAATGTCATGGTGTTCAAAGTCATGGGATTTTAAGGACTTTGATATGAGTTTTGCATGCATGCACTCACACTCTATGTTTTTTTAAATAAGATTTAAAGCAGTTTGTCATAATACCATTTGCTTTAGATGGATCTGAAGTGAAGTGTCTTCTGGTTGTTTATTTTTCTGTGCTAAATTGAAGGCAGAAAGAGAATTCATAAGAGAGAGGATATTTCCTTCCTGATACCGTCTACAAGATATTTTTTGTTCTCAAGAACAATCTATTTTAGAACTATACATCAGTGATATACAATATTGGATTTACTTCACATTTTCTTTCTCATATAAATATATAAGTAGAAAGTATGGCTGGGAGGTTATTAAACTGTCATCATAATTCTAATACTGGTTAGCTGAAATAATAATTTCTTAATGTGTTTTGATTAAAAAGATACTTAATCTTTGAGTTTCTTTCCTTAAAACCTTTTGTATATTGAGTTAAGACTTTGTTTTTGTTTAAAATTCTTTTGAGTGCTAATTATTGGTTTGCTGGGGTATAAAACAGATTCTGACATACAAACAATATTTACCACAGAAATGAATGACTGTTGTGATATATTGTGAGAAGAGTTATGTCATCATTAAATTATGTTATTAAATCAATCAAGAAAATGAAATATGAGGATCTTTATGCCCTGTTGATCATCTTAGGTATAGTCTTATTTTTAAAAATTCAAATGCCATAGGAAAAATGTTAGGGACAAATTTATTCCAAATTATATTTTACATTAATTTAAACATATGATGCTATATTAATGATAGTTATTTTTTTCCATTGTTTCAATATATGGGGAAAATATCCACTTGTTCTGTTTTTGTTTCAAGTTGCTCTTTCTGTGACTTTGTTAATATGAAGTTAATAATTTGGGTTTCTACTGGAATTATTAATTAGCCATAATACAAATGATGACTATGTTCTGATTAGCTCAATTTCATTGGGAAACACAAGTACCAATGGCATAAAATTGGCTTAAGACAATAGCTATGCCTTAATAAGAGCTATATAATGATTTATGTATGTGAATATTTTTTTTATTTTCCTGTTAAGATTACCTTTTTTAAAAATTTAAAAATGTTGCTCATTTTATAATGGGCTTAGAAAGTTTTATGTTATTATTATTTTTTTCATTTTTATTTCTTAAGAGAGAGAGAGCATGCACATGCATGTGTGTAAGCAGGAGCAGCGGTGGAGGCAGAGACAGAGAGAGAGAGAGAGAATCTTAAGTAGACTCACACTGAGCATGAAGTCTGATTCAGGGCTCAGTTTCACAAGCCTGAGATCATGACTTGAACCAAAATCAAGGGTCAGTCATTTAACTGAGCAACGCAGGTGCCCCAGAAAGTTGTATTTTAAAAAAAGAAATATAGTATAATGATCATACAATGATTATACAATTCCACATACAATGATCAATGCTGATTTCTTAGACTGAATAATTGCTGCTACACATTAACAATAATAGATGTAATTGTCCCATTATGAAAAATATAATATGCAACAAGGGATTAATCACTTGAGAGGCAATTCACCTACACTAACAAAATTTATTGAGACCTACCATGTGCCTAGTACCCTTCTGGTAATTGGAAACAGAGAAGTGAACAAGGCATAAGGTTTTCCCATATTCTTAGAGCTGATGTTTGATAGGAGGATTGGAGGGTAAACAAAAAACAGACAATATACAATCAGGTAATATTAAGTGCTAGGTTGAAAAATTAAGTAGTGTATGGAAAGACAGAGATAGCTATATCAGATATGGTAGTCAGGAAATTATTCCATAAAGATAAGAATGAAGGGAGAGAAGGAGCCAGTGTAAAGGTTTGGGGAGCAATAGCAAATGCAAAGGCAAACTCAGAATCTCATGGGAAACAGTAACTTCTATATGTATGATAACAAAGGCTGCGACCTATTAAAACTGTATGGGCATTGCATTGCTTTAGAATAGCTTTGTTTGTTTTCTTTTTAAAGGTAAGTTCATAGTAACTTGTGAGGAACTGCTTCTGATTAATAATAGACAACAAAAACAACAAAATCAAAAGCAGTCAGGATCTCAGAGCTCAGAATTTGGCTGGGGGAGAACATCACCTTTTGAAAAATGGTTTGCTCTGGTATAGCAAAATGATGAAAGTCCAAATAATTTTGATTTTACCTTAAGAAATAGCATGCTAATTATTGGTGGATAATTTGATGTTCAGCAGTGCACATCAACAAAGTTAGTAGTCATAGTACTATCAGGGGTTGTAGGGAGGGTGGAGTTATTTTTAGTGCTGGTAGACACACTTAAAGGAATTCCATCTTTGTGCTAGCAACAGTGCCAAGTGTGAATTTACATGATCTCTTTTATTTCCCCAAACAAACGTTAAGATGTGTGCTGATATTATCCCCACGTACAAATGAGGATACTGATGTTAGAGTTAAGTAACTCTCTGATGGTCACAGTATCAGAAAATTTTCAGAGGAGGAGCTCAAACTCAGATGCATCTCTAATGCTAATTTTAAGGGAAAGTACAGGTTATGGTTCATTTTGTGGTGGCACTGTGGAGTTTGAGATTTAAAATGGAAAGAGTACTTAAAATTCTGAGATTTAGAGTTGAATATGCCGTGCATTTGATGTGAGAGACACTTCTGTACCCTGCATTTGCAAAATAAGCATGGCAATGCCATTTCTCTTTTAGGTGTGTTTGGATAAGCAAATGAGTAAAATTGCATCAAGAAAATATGAAAAACAATAGAAGATTTATTCAAACTCAGTAGACATTAAGAGAACTTCTAAGTGCTGTGTTATGTGCTAAGAATAAAAACAGGAAAGGTTTAGAGACTGAACTTCAGGCAGCAAATAATAAATAAAATTGGGTTCCACACCAGTTCAAGAAAAACAAATTGGGTATGTCAGACAGTCATTCAGGTTTAATAAATGTAGTGAACATCTGTAATTTTTACCCACCAAGCCACCCTTTCTGGCAAGTGACCCATGTCTTCATTTATTCCAGGTCCCTTTGTTTTGGATGGGTCTCACTCCACCCCTGGGCTCCAGGAATAGGCACCATCACTCAAGTTCAGCCAGTGAGATTACCACAGCTGTAATGACTGACTTAGAAGGAGGATCATGACACCAGTCTGGATTAAGGGGGAGGGGGAGAAGAAAAGTGAGTGAGAGAGAGGGAGAAAATTAATATTCAACACACTGTTCTAGCTTTTATTTTTTGTTAGACATTTAATTTATATAAGCCATTCCTGTCTGCTGAAAGCTAACTTGAGTTGAATTTTTTGTTACCTATAGTTGAGAATTCTAATAAGATAGGGGAGGTTATGTTTGAGTTGGGAATTTTGAATATACCAGGAAGATGGAGTTAAACGGTTTGACTATGTGGATTCATTTAAGCTGAAAAGTTAATGTTAGAGTTAATGTGATGCTTTAATTTTCTCAAGATGATTGATATTTAAGCAAGTCTTAAAGTGCAAAATCCAGAAAGATGATCCCAAGTCTTATGGAGAAGGGGAAAAATGGTCTTTACTGAGAGTCTAGCAGATACTAAGCAGGAAACTAATATTTTACATATCAATTTTATTAGCTCAAGGAGAAAATTACTTACATATTCTTTATTATTAACTTTGCCAAAATATATATTGAGACATTCATTAAATCACAAAAGTTTAAGGAGTTTGGTTATTTTTTATGGTCTATCACAAATAATTAGAAAAAGTGACATGATATGAATTATACTGTAGGAAGATACTTCCTAGTAAATAAAGAAAAATGGATGGGGGGCATGAGAAATTAGAATAAGCAGCATTGGCCGAAACTTCTTAGTTTAGTTAAATTATTATTATTTTTTACAAAGAAAGGCTATTGCTGAGAGATGGTTAGAGCCTTCAGCAGCATAGCAACAGTGGGAAATGGATAAAAGTAAGAAAAAGCTAGAGATTTTGTGTAGAAAGAATCAATAGGCCTGGAGAACCAAAAACAATGTAGGGTATATTGAAGATGGAGTGTATTTCCATGAATATTTAAGGGAGTAGAGGGTATAGTAACAGAGGCAATATACACAGAGTAAAGAATATATTAACGGGTAAGAGGGATTCTAATTAATGTTGTTTCGGAACATGGGTTTGAAGAGACTGAAGTGTTTTTGCTGTGAAGACTAGCATTTGTTCATGCATCATTTCAAGAAAATAGTTATTGAGCATTGAAATATAAGCCAAGTTATTTCTCTAAACAAATTTCCTGCTCTCATAAACCTTGTGTTGCAGGGATAGAATGCAGAGAACAAACAATTAAATGAATAAATATATGCTATATCAAATGGTGAAAGTTATAGAAAAAAATAAAGCATAGTAAGGATTTCAGGCTGCTACTTTTTAATCTTGGTTAGGGAAGACATCTCTGTGAAGAGATCTGAAAAAATTGAGGATATCTGGGGTAAGGACATTTCAGACCTTATATTGTGTTTAGTGATGTACTTGACTACAGTGTAAACTTCTGAAAGGGACTAATATACTCATCATTAAAAAGAAAAACAAAAAAACAATCCAACTTTGGTTTCAGACTGTTGTCATCTCAATCCTGGATTGCTGCCTTTGGCTCTTAAGAAATTGTGATATGCCTGATATGCTCTCTCTTTATCATTCACAAGATACTCTTCTATTTTTCTGACCAATTTTCATCCCGGGATGATTTCTTCCAATAAGTCAGAGTAGATAAAATATTCTCTTTTATACCCCAAAACACTAGCATAACACTATTGAGTTAAGAGCCTATAAAATTCTTGAAGGCGTGACCTCTGGTTTATGTGTAGCAGAATGGCTTACTCACAATAAAATTTTGTGGACTTGAATTAGAGATAGAACTAATATACATTGACTAAAGCATAGAATATATACCGGTAAGAGAATGACACAAAATATGAGGAACCGAAGACATAAAATATGAAGTTGCCAAAAATAACTAAGGAAAAAGCTGGTAAAACAGCTGATTCAGTAACTAAACTGACTTGTCAAGGAATGAATCAAACACAGGAAGAAGGTTTCTGTTAGTGTCCTCTAAGTTCTCCTCATTTCCTTCCGTCTCTAATTAAGGAAAGCTATATAAATATAGCATATAGCAGAATCAGACAGATACTTGGGGCTCAACAAAATATTCCCTTTTAGAGTTAGCTTTTGGAAGAGAATCCTTGAGATATATTTACATCATTTTCCTTGATTAAAGGAGTCAATGAATCCATTAAATATATTAATTTAAATAAATGCACTATATTTTTATCAAAATATTATTGCTATATTGTTTATATGTTTGTTTGTTTATTGCTATATTCAGTTTAAATGGCAGAAGTACTTTTTATCATGTCAGAAACAATCATATTTTTCCTCTTTAATTTAGGAACAACTGACTTTTTAATTTGAGACCATATAACTTTGGATGCAGACAAGGATGTCATAAATGATATTCTTACTAGAATCCATTGATTTGAGTCTTTAGTCTATTGCATTGATCGTATCTTACAGTCTCCTTGATGTCTAAGCACACTTTGATACAGTATTGAAATATTTTAAATTTAACTCCATGGATTCCAGGATACACCTGACCTTTTCAGAAAGTACACATTATTGTAAGAACTGAGTAATTTTTGTGCAGAAATGTTTACTATAGTCAACTGCAAAACAGCTATTACTATTGAGTCTTTAGAAAAATTATAATTTGGTTTGTGTTTTTTACCTTGTTTAAAGACTTTATTATTTTTTTTAAGTAATCTCCTATGCCCAACAAGGGGCTTGAACTTAAAACCCCAAGATCACAAGTTGCATGCTCTACTGACTGACAGCCAGGCACCCCAACCTTGTTTTAAATAATGTAGTTTAGTAGCAGATTTTCTTCAGGTTGAAATGCAAAGTTAGCTTCATTTTTATTTGAGATGCAAAAATTCTTCTATAAATATTTTAATTAAAATTTAGAAAACTTTTCATTGAAAATAATACACTCAATTTTAGAGTTTAATATCTTAAGTAAAATATTGGCATAATATTATTTAATTATATCATACTTTAGTAACTAGATGGATTCTTGCCAATACTTAGCTCTTGTTTCCTTTATTGGAGAAGGAATATTTGTGGGGTTGGCTACCTATGGGAACTTGCCTAGTAAATGCTATTGGCTACCCAAAAAGAAAACTATGTTAATAACTCCATTTAACATGTTCCTAACTGTATGATGTTATATGAAGAGCTAAGTCTCATATTTGGTCTAAAAATATTTTTAACACAGTTGCTGGGTTAACATGTTCAAATATTTTATTAGGTCTTTTTTCTTCTGGTACAGGAGATCCATAATTCAGGTTATTAATCTATAGTTACTTGTTCTTTGTCAAATAATTATTTTCTATTATTCATTTCACTTCCCTAATTGTTTTAAATGTTAAAGATATTTGTCATAAAGTTGTGAATATGACCCCAAAGATCACCATTAACTCTTCATTTTTCCTCTGATGTATCTGCCTTAACAAGATTATATAAAGATATAAAGAGACTAATAGTAGTATAACTCCCAATCTCACAAAAAAAAATCTTCCAGTTATTATAAAGTCAGCCTGGTATCCACAATATAGGAGATAAATGGTAGGTAATATGTATAGGGTAGATAGTAAATAGTGTATTTTGCTTGGATATTAGCATTTTAGTTGTTTGAAATAGGCTTTCAGTGTTTTTCTGTATATATATTTATTGGAACATTGAAGGAAAATCACTGTAGCCTATAAATAGGCTAACCTGAAGTAAGCAATAAATATATCCATGCATGCCTGCATCCATCCATTCACCCATATATACACACAAACATTCCTTTTCTGACTCAGCAGACTGATAAGCTTTAAGAGAGAAAGGATTGTGTCTTGCTTAATGTTTCACTAATGCAATGAAGAACTCATCATGAGTGCTCAATCAATTTTTGTTGAGTTGTTAATGACAAGGAGAGGGTGGATAAGAGCTTGGCTGGCTATCAGATTAGATATTGGATGGTTAAGGACTAGTCTTTGACATTGTTGGCTTATTGCTATGATTTTATTTGTTCTTGGAGTGCCTGGGTGGCTCAGTCAGTTAGGCATCTGACTCTTGATTTCAGCTAAGGCCTTGATCTCAGGGTTATGAGATTGACCCCCTCTCCCCCACATTGAGACTCCCTGCTCCCTACTTTTCTCCTTCTCCTTCTGCCCCCCCCCACTCTCTCTCTAAAATAAAAAATCTTAAAAAAATAGCTTCATTCTCAGTAATTTAACAGTGTATACCTTTCTAGCAAATGTATCATGAACGGCTTTGTGTATTTTTTATTTCTCATGTAAAATGCAAATATGAAGTATTGTTTTTAACAATACATCAAATTTTATATATTTCATATACACATTAGGTGATTTTTTAAATTAACATAAGGATTATTTTAGAGAATACTTTGACACACTGAGGTAATCAGTGTGTTTTGGTTTGATTCGATAGAATCAGACTCTATAACTGAATTCCTAATGCATATATTTACTAAATTGAAAATACAATAATTCATAAATGTTAGTGTGGTAAAATATTTATTTGAATAATTTATTTTCCTTAATTAATTCACCTAATAAGTTATTACAGAGTCATTTTGCATAGGACTACTTTGTGATGATTGGGATGGAGGAGCTCCATAAACTTCCGAATGTAACCATCATAGGGAATTAATTTTTTTTTTTTTTGGAGAGTGTGTTGTGTGGGAGGGGAGGGGCAGAAGAAGAGGGAGAGAGAATCTTAAGTAGGCTCCATGCACAGTGTGGAGCCTGATGGGGGAGAGAAGCTTGATTTCATCACATGAGCTAATGTGACATGAGCTGAAATACAGTGGGACAGTTAACCAATGGTGACTCTAAACATTCCAGTTCTTAATGATATTTGCTTGTTATTAAATTCTCTATTTATCTCATCCTGTATAAAATGTAGCTGTAGCATTAATAATTAAATACCACATTAAACACTATGATTACCATATACAATTTCTGTATTTTTTCTGTTTTTGCATTTATTTTGTAATTGAAAATCATTCTTTAACTTAATAGATTTTCAGTAATCATAATTTAGGGGGAAAAACTCAAAATATAAGCCATAGATATTTTTTGGAATCTTTAATTATCAGGATTATATTCATGGAATTTCCTGGTAAAAAAAAAGAGGTATTTGTTTGTTGGTTTTGTGCTTTGTTTTTTGTTAAGATACAAGTGCCCTGGCAATGGAACTGGAACCTAAGCAATTCTTGAGATTTTCTCTCACTTTCTTTTTATTCCCTTTCCTGAAATCTGCTTCTCTTTTCATGTTTGCTGTCTTCTCTCTTTACCAGTAGGCTTTTTGCCTAGTCAAAGTTTCTTCTCCCTTATAACTTTGTCTTATTCAGGAAACATCATGGCCACTCTCACATGATACTATCTCATGGATTTTCATCTTTTCACCTTCCACTATTAATGACTTATTCTCTCAATATTACCTGGATATCATCTTTTGGTTATTGGTGTCCTATGTGTTGGATGTCCTTGAATCACATGCTCACAATCTATTGTTATTCTATGGGGCATCACCTGGAGTTGGCCCTTAAGTAGTTGTTGTGAATATTTTATAAAGAGCTCTGTGTGGCAGACATTCTAAAGCAAAACCTGGCAAGTCTAGCATGATTTCAGGAAATGTTTTGAATAGCAAAAATGTCTTATGTTCTTACTTAGTTTGGATGGCATTTATTCTTAGTATTGGTTATTATATAAAATGCAAAATATGAGAATAAATGCAGTATATAAATTTTTCTATGGTGCTATTTATTAAAAATAATAATAATATTTTTCTATGGGTGGATAAATTTTAAGGAAATAATCTCTTAGCTTGCATGAAACAATTTTGTTTCATAGTTGCTGGTCCCTTCTATTTTCTCCCTAGGATGTCAGATGAGATAACCAGAACTCTAATGACAAGCATGTGGTCAGATTCATAACTGACATTGAAGTTTGTTCTTGTTCAACAGCAGCTAATATTAAATTCAGTGTTCTCAAATATTTACTCACAGTAATATGCTCCATTTAGTCTGCACTGTGATTTTTGCTTTCTACTTAATAATAGTTCTATGCCCTTTAGCAAGTATAACAGCAGGAAGACCATAATGTTCAAAACAACAGACTTGTTAAATGTGTAGTATATTTTTTCTTTCCTGTTTGCCTCTACCAGTTTAATATTGCTTCTGAAATTCCTGGCAGATTTACACATTTTTGTCCTTTTAAAAGCATACATTTTAGTTGTTTCTCTTTTTAAAGCACACGAGATATGTGCTATATGATCAAACCTTCATCATGCTTCATTTTGGGGGAAGAATTTAATTCACCATCCCTATTATCTCCGGTCTTCATTATTATCATATATTTTTACTTATCAAATATTAAAATATTTTCAGTTCGTAGTGATTTTGCTTATTTTAATCAGTCTTATACTAGTGAGAAAAAAAGAGAATGACGTAAAGTTCACAAAATTTTTCCCTGCATAAAGTATAAAATTCATTCCTATTCTTTCAGAACTAAAGAGTCTATTTTATTTATTTATTTATTTATCTATCTATCTATTTATTTATTTATTTAATTTATTTATTTATTTAATTCTGCGGGGTGTTAGGTCAACTTGTCAGTATAATACAAATAAGGAATCAATCAATTCTGGAAATACAAGGAAAGCATGAAGAGATGTTATTGGTAAGGAGATGCCTCCTAAATCCCACCATGGTGGGAAAACATAGAATCCTTTTGTGACAGAATGCTTTATTAGTTTACATCAATCCTCTCTCTTGTAAGAAAGTTCCAAATCTCCATTCATTACCATGGAAGTTTCTGTATGACCTTTAGGCAAAATTTTATCCCTGTCCTGTTGATTTTGACTTAAGCTCAGTTTTGGCCAAAGGAATGTGAGTGGGTATGATTTATGTCACGTCTTAACAGAAGGGTGAATGGGCATAGTTAGTTTCTATTAGTTCTTTGCCTTTTTCTTTCTTCCATGAGAACGGCATGCTCCCAAAAGATCTACTTCTTCAGCCTGGACAACCTAACAAGACAATATGTAGATCAGATATGTACCAGACATGAAATATGAAAGAAATACTTGAAATAAGCCACTGAGAGTGTGGGGTTATTTGTTACTGCAGCAAAGCTGAATAATGTACATACTCATTTTTGCAATTTTTAGGGATTTTTGAGGAATTCTTTTTTATTTGTTACCATTGTCCCTAAAATCGTAATTCCATGCTTTAAGTTATTTTAAGTTCTTTACATTTCTTTTCCTGTATATCTTCCACAAGGTAATTTGTTAATAAATGTTTAATGAATCGATAGAAGACATGTCATCAATTAGATAGTATATTTATTATGGTTTCTTAAAATTGATAATACATAGTTTAATTCCATAATCATATAGAAGATATGCTCTATAACTGTTCGAGGGGCTAATTAATTTGGAATAAAAATGTTAACTATCCAAATTAGTTCTACTACACACTAAGTCTTCACTTATAAAAATAATCAGGAAAAACAGTATTTTTAAAGTTATTGAACACTATATTAAATAATATTTGATAGACATATAATACACAAGTTGCCAACATTCAGGTTATTAACATGAATAAAACACGTTTTACTTGACTCATGTTCTAAAGCAGATCAGAAAATGTAATAGAGAAATATATGAACCAAAGCAAAATTATGCCAAAACCTAAATGTATAATTTCTTATACTTGTGTAACACAGTTAATAATTTCCGTTCTGGACTATCTCTAGTTCCAAGTAATTTGTAGTCTCATAAATCAAAACACAGTCACAATTTGAGATTATACAAATTCCGTAGATTAAAGAAGAAATCTCTTCTACCTGAAAGTACTTAAAACTTTCTACCCGAAGGGCTTGGGCTACCCCTTCTGATTCCAAGAATTTTTAAGAAGAGGACAGAAGGATCATAAGAAACTGGAGTAAGTAAGCTTTGGAAACATTCAAAATTCTATAAATAAGGGCTAGTTGTACTTTTCCCCTATTTTGTATTCACTATTGTTTTTTACAATAAACCAGTATGTTTATAAAAAAAGGTAAATTCATTTAAAATTATCTTTGACATATTTCTATATGTATGTATGTATATATTCATTTATGTAAATGTTTCAACTGAGCCATTGATTAAAATTGTAATCATGTTTATATATATATGATATATACATATATATATCATATATATATATATATATATATCAAGAACTTGGTACATTTACAAAACAAGTGTGGACAATCTTAGCACTCTACTCAAATTTGGAAAGATGATAACCACTATGTACTACAGGTTTATTTTTCTAACCTCCTAAAATGCACAGTTTATACTATAACACCCTGATTTGGCTCTCTCTTCCAGTTACTCATGTCATATAACCTTCTCTTATTATAGACAGAAATAAAGTTCTAAGATTCAGGTACATTTTGATTTAGCTCCTTTTACCTTTTCTAATTATATACTGCAAATATATTGTTTTTCTTCTGATACCATATCTTCTTTCTCAATTCCATTGCTATTTAAAAAAACAAATTTGCTCAGGGCACCTGGGTGGCTCAATTGGTTGGGCATCTGACTCTTGGTTTCAGCTCAGATCATGATCTCATGGGTCATGGAATTAACCTCTGGTTCCACCTCTGGTTCCCTGCTCAGCTGGGAGTTTACTTGAAATTTCTCTCCTTCTGCCCTTCTACCCACTTGCATGCTTTACTTTCTCTCTTAAATATATTAATAAATCTGTTAAAAAGAAAAACAAAAAAAACTCACTTTGTATTTGTTAATATTTTAATTTTCAAAATAGATGCCTTTATGTTATAAATAGATTCATGTGATCACAAAAACTTATAGAAATTAACTCTAATATGCCTAACAACATTCAAAAACTACATTTAAATTCACTTAATTAGGTTCCTACAATAGATCCAGTAAACATAATGAAAAAAAAATATAAAGGAGATAATTTATTAAGTCCCCTGAATGGAGAGCAATGGAATCTCATGAATAACAATATCTAAATTTGAACCTATCCACTCTGAATGAGACAAACCACTATAAGCATGACTGAGGTATAGCAGTAAGGCCATTGGTTAATATGAAGTCATGGAATGCTGAGTGTTTCCAGAAATTCTTCATTACATGGAGTTCTAGCATATTAATGAAGCAGCTTATCTCTGGATTTGGCTCCTTAGGTAAAATTAAAATAATTACTCAAAGCTTGGGAAAGAGAACTGGTGAAAGTATCAGTTTGCCTTGCTGGCCCACAGACAGACACTAAAGCATTTATGACCTTTATTATTTGATGTTTAAACTTTATATAAATTCATATTGGAAAAAATAGGGTGTTTTATGGCAAACAGGGAAGAAAATAATATAAACTACCTCCCAGTGCCCAAATATTTAGTTCATTTGAAAATGATACAGGATATTCAGTTATTGTGTATGAGTGCAAGGCCAATTAGAGGGTCATTGTATGTTTATCTTTTTAAACACATTTTTAATCTGAAGTGGCCCACTGGTTAGTTCAAGCTTCTCTGTTTCTTTTAATGTTATCTTATCTCAAAGTGGGTGTTTCTTTTCATTTTTCTTTTTTCTTTTCTTTCTTTTCTTTTCTTTTCTTTTTTCTTTTCTTTTCTTTTCTTTTTCTTTTCCTTCCTTTCCTTTTTCCTTTCCTTTCCTTTCCTTTCCTTTCCTTTCCTTTCCTTTCCTTTCCTTTCCTTTCCTTTCCTTTCCTTTCCTTTCCTTTCGCCCCAGGGAGACTTAAGGTTAAACCTAGCAAATTAAAAGTATGTGATACCAAATATGAGATGCTTATACTGACACAGACATTACCTTTTTGAACACCTCAAGTTTGGGAGCAGATTTTCTGAATTTATGGTTCTATTTCAATAAATTAAATTTCATTGAAGCTAGTCTGTGATGTAAATAATAGTGAAGCTTTAAAATAGTTCAGGACAAATAATTACTTTTGTGCTACTCCTGCTGAGCTGAGGAATTATGACAAAGACCATATGGCTTGAAAAACCTAAAATATTTACTATCCTGTTCTGTACAGAAAATTTTTTTTGCTAATCCGCATTATACTTTATATGTATCTATTTGAAGATTAGAGATAAGGTTAAATACATAAAGAGAAGATAAAGGAGGGTAGTCTGAATATTTCTTCTTGTTACCATAATAGGAACTTGTTGCCATCCTAAAGGACAACTGTTCAGTACCAAGCAGAGTGATTTTCAGCTTTATAAATCACAAAGAGTATAAATATCTGTAATGGATCTCAGTATTAGAGTCAATTTTAAAATCCCAAGACTGCTGTAGGATTTATGGAGGCTGGGTGAAGAAACATGCAGTTCTCGTTAGGGAACAAGCTTTAGTTCGCAGTGGATAATCTATTCCTGTTTAGTTGCAGTCGCTAAAGTAAATTTTTTTCTTTGTTCAAGTTTCAAACTGTTACTTAATGTTTGCCCTAAATATTGCTGGCTAATTTAGCCTTCTCTTATGGGAGAGGATCCCAATGAGTCACTGTAAATAAATGATATTAAATTGGATCTTTCTTGGAGGATGGAAAACATAAAACTGAAGTCTATAAAATATTTGTAGTTTGGTTGAGTGAAGCCGTGATTAGTATGTATTGCAGATAAGTAAACTTTCATTTGAGAACTGTTAAAGTAACAATCTTTACAGAAACACCTCAACACATGAATATTTCTATTATCTATTGCACGATATTAAAATGCAATAGGATATCAAGTTATACTTCTCAAATGCACTTCTGAAATGATTTGAGATAATAAAAAATTTAATACATGCTGTTAAGATAACAAGTTATCATCTGGAGTAAGATAAAATTAGGTACATTCCTCACACCTTGAGCAAGCATAAACTCAAAATGGATGAGAGAACTAAATGTAAACAATAAAACTATAAATTCTAGAAGAAAACAAGGGTGTATTCCAATATAACCTGCTAGTAAGGAAATGCTTTCTATATTGTCACAATATTTAGATGAAATAAAATGAAAAATGACTACATTTCACCACAGAGATAAAAATCTTTGCATGACAAGATGCACTCTAAGTCACGTCAAAATACAAAAAAAAGGGGGGGGGAATATTTACAAAAGATATAAATATACAAATTCCCCAAAACTAATTTTAAAATGCTCTTAAATACATAAAAAGGGATTATTTTGTTCATAATGAGAGAAATGAAAAAAAAACTACACTGAGATCATGATATTGGCAAACTTCACAAATTTTAAAATGTACTCTTTTGGAAAATTGTGGGGAAACAGGTATTTTCATACCTTGTAGGTGGGAATGGAAAGTAGTAAAACCCTATGGGAGTTAAAAATAGAACTACCCTAACCCAACATTTGCACTACTAGGTATTTGCTCACAGGTTACAAAGATACAGATCCAAAGGGGCACAGGCACCCCTATATTTATAGGAACAATGTCCACAAAATATGGATGGAAAGAGGCCAAATATCCATTGACTAATGAGTGGATAAAGAAGTGGAATATATATACAATGCAGTATTACTCAGCCATTAAAAAAAAAAAGAAATATTGCCATTTGCAACAACACAATGGAGCTAGAGTGCGTCATGCCAAGTAAAAATAGGTCAAAGAGAGGCAAGCACCATGTGATTTCACTCATCTGTGAAATTTAAGAAACAAAATTGATGAACATAGGGGAAGGGAGGGAAAAATAAAATAAGATAAAAACAGAGAGGGAGGCAAACCATAAAAGACTCTTTACTATAGGGAACAAACAGGGCTTGTTACTGGAGGGCAGGTAGGTGGGAAGATAGAGTAACTGGATGATGGGCATTGAAGGGAGCACTTGATATAATGAGCACTTGTTATTTTTATTTATTTTTATTTTTTCCCCACAACTTAGTCAACCTTTATTTTTTTTAATTTTTTATAATAAATTTATTTTTTATTGGTGTTCAATTTGCCAACATACAGAATAACACCCAGTGCTCACACCGTCAAGTCCCCGCCTCAGTGCCCATCACCCATTCACCCCCAACCCCCACCCTCCTCCCCTTCCACAACCCCTAGTTCGTTTCCCAGAGTTAGGAGTCTTTATGTTCTGTCTCCCTTTCTGATATTTCCCACACATTTCTTCTCCTTTCCCTTATATTCCCTTTCACTATTATTTATATTCCCAAATGAATGGGACCATATAATGTTTGTCCTTCTCTGATTGACTTACTTCACTCAGCATAATACCCTCCAGTTCCATCCACGTTGAAGCAAATGGTGGGTATTTGTCGTTTCTAATGGCTGAGTAATATTCCATTGTATACATAGACCACATCTTTATCCATTCATCTTTCGATGGACACCAAGGTTCCTTCCACAGTTTGGCTATTGTGGATATTGCTGCTAGAAACATCGGGGTGCAGGTGTCCCGGCGTTTCATTGCATCTGAATCTTTGGGGTAAATCCCCAACAGTGCAATTGCTGGGTCGTAGGGCAGGTCTATTTTTAACTCTTTGAGGAACCTCCACACAGTTTTCCAGAGTGTCTGCACCAGTTCACATTCCCACCAACAGTGTAAGAGGGTTCCCTTTTCTCCACATCCTCTCCAACATTTGTTGTTTCCTGCCTTGTTAATTTTCCCCATTCTCACTGGTGTGAGGTGGTATCTCAGTGTGGTTTTGATTTGTATTTCCCTGATGGCAAGTGATGCAGAGCATTTTCTCATGTGCATGTTGGCCATGTCTATGTCTTCCTCTGTGAGATTTCTCTTCATGTCTTTTGCCCATTTCATGATTAGATTGTTTGATTCTTTGGTGTTGAGTTTAATAAGTTCTTTATAGATATTGGAAACTAGCCCTTTATCTGATATGTCATTTGCAAATATCTTCTCCCATTCTGTAGGTTGTCTTTGAGTTTTGTTGACTGTATCCTTTGCTGTGCAAAAACTTCTTATCTTGATGAAGTCCCAATAGTTCATTTTTGCTTTTGCTTCTCTTGCCTTCGTGGATGTATCTTGCAAGAAGTTACTGTGGCCGAGTTCAAAAAGGGTGTTGCCTGTGTTCTCCTCTAGGATTTTGATGGACTCTTGTCTGACATTTAGATCTTTCATCCATTTTGAGTTTATCTTTGTGTATGGTGCAAGAGAGTGGTCTAGTTTCACTCTTCTGCATGTGGATGTCCAATTTTCCCAGCACCATTTATTGAAGAGACTGTCTTTCTTCCAGTGGATCGTCTTTCCTGCTTAATCGAATATTAGTTGACCATAAAGTTCAGGGTCCACTTCTGGGTTCTCTATTCTGTTCCATTGATCTATGTGTCTGTTTTTGTGCCAGTACCACACTGTCTTGATGACTACAGCTTTGTAGTACAACCTGAAATCTGGCATTGTGATGCCCCCAGATATGGTTTTCTTTTTTAAAATTCCCCTGGCTATTCGGGGTCTTTTCTGATTCCACAAAAATCTTAAAATAATTTGTTCCAACTCTCTGAAGAAAGTCCATCGTATTTTGATAGGGATTGCATTAAACCTGTAAATTGCCCTGGGTAACATTGACATTTTCACAATATTAATTCTGCCAATCCATGAGCATGGAATATTTTTCCATCTCTTTGTGTCTTCCTCAATTTCTTTCAGAAGTGTTCTATAGTTTTTAGGATATAGATCCTTTACCTCTTTGGTTAGGTTTATTCCTAGGTATCTTATGCTTTTGGGTGCAATTGTAAATGGGATTGACTCCTTAATTTCTCTTTCTTCGGTCTCATTGTTAGTGCATAGAAATGCCACTGATTTCTGGGCATTGATTTTGTATCCTGCCACGCTACCAAATTGCTGTATGAGTTCTAGCAATCTTGGGGAGGAGGCTTTTGGGTTTTCTATGTAGAGTATCATGTCATTGGCGAAGAGGGAGAGTTTGACTTCTTCTTTGCCAATTTGAATGCCTTTAATGTCTTTTTGTTGTCTGATTGCTGAGGCTAGGACTTCCAGTACTATGTTGAATAGCAGTGGTGACAGTGGACATCCCTGTCTTGTTCCTGATCTTAGGGGAAAGCCTCCCAGTGCTTCCCCATTGAGAATGATATTTGCTGTGGGCTTTTTGTAGATGGCTTTTAAGATGTTGAGTAATGTTCCCTCTATCCCTACACTCTGAAGAGTTTTGATCAAGAATGGATGCTGTATTTTGTCAAATGCTTTCTCTGCATCTAATGAGAGGATCATATGGTTCTTGGTTTTTCTCTTGCTGATATGATGAATCACAATGATTGTTTTACGAGTGTTGAACCAGCCTTGTGTCCCGGGGATAAATCCTACTTGGTCGTGGTGAATAATTTTCTTAATGTGCTGTTGGATCCTATTGGCTCGTATCTTGTTGAGAATTTTTGCATCCATGTTCATCAAGGATATTGGTCTATAATTCTCCTTTTTTGTGGGGTCTTTGGTTTTGGAATTAAGGTGATGTTGGCCTCATAGAACGAATTTGGAAGTCCTCCATCTCTTTCTATCTTTCCAAACAGTTTTAGTAGAATAGGTATGGTTTCTTCTTTAAACGTTTGATAGAATTCCCCTGGGAAGCCATCTGGCCCTGGACTCTTGTGTCATGGGAGGTTTTTGATGACTGCTTCAATTTCCTCCCTGGTTATTGGCCGGTTCAGGTTTTCTATTTCTTCCTGTTCCAGTTTTGGTAGTTTGTGGCTTTCCAGGAATGCGTCCATTTTTTTTTTCTAGATTGCCTAATTTATTGGCGTATGGCTGTTCATAATATGTTTTTAAAATTGTTTGCATTTCCTTGGTGTTGGTAGTGATCTCTCCTTTCTCATTCATGATTTTATTAATTTGAGTCTTCTCTATCTTCTCTTTAATGAGGCTGGCTAATGGTTTATCTATCTTATTAATTCTATCAAAGAACCAACTCCTGGTTCTGTTGATCTATTCCACAGTTCTTCTGGTCTTGATTTCGTTGAGTTCTGCTCGAATCTTTATTAACTCCCTTCTTCTGCTGGGTGTAGGATCTATGTGCTGTTTTTTCTCTAGCTCCTTTATGTGTAAGGTTAGCTTCTGTATTTGAGTTCTTTCCAGTTTTTGAATGGATGCTTGTATTGCGATGTATTTCCCCCTCAGGACTGCTTTTGCTGCCTCCCAAAGATTTTGAACGTTGTATCTTCATTCTTATTAGTTTCCATGAATCTTTTTAATTCTTCCTTAATTTCCTGGTTGACCCTTTCATCTTTTAGCAGGATGGTCCTTAACCTCCACGTGTTTGAGGTCCTTCCAAACTTCTTGTTGTGATTAGTTCTAATTTCAAGGCATTATGGTCTGAGAATATGCAGGGGACGATCCCAATCTTTTGGTATCAGTTCAGACCCGATTTGTGACCCAGTATGTGGTCTATTCTGGAGAAAGTTCCATGTGCACTTGAGAAGAATGTGTATTCAGTTGAGTTTGGATGTAAAGTTCTGTAGATATCTGTGAAATCCATCTGGTCCAGTGTATCATTTAAAGCTCTCGTTTCTTTGGAGTTGTTGTGCTTAGAAGACCTATCGAGGGTAGAAAGAGCTAGATTGAAGTCACCAAGTATAAGTGTATTATTATCTAAGTATTTCTTCACTTTGGATATTAATTGATTGATATATTTGGCAGCTCCCACATTCGGGGCATATATATTGAGTACTGTTAAGTCCTCTTGTTGGATAGAACCTTTAAGTATGAGATAGTGTCCCTCTTCATCTCTCACTACAGTCTTTGGGGTAAATTTTAGTTTATCTGATATAAGGATGGCTACCCCTGCTTTCTTTTGAGGACCATTTGAATAGTAAATGGTTCTCCAACCTTTTTTTTTTCAGGCTGTAGGTGTCCTTCTGTCTAAAATGAGTCTCTTGTAGACAGCAAATAGATGGGTCCTACTTTTTTATCCAGTCTGAAACCCTGCGCCTTTTGATGGGGTCATTAAGCCCGTTCACGTTCAGAGTTACTATTGAAAGATATGAGTTTAGTGTCATCATGATATGTATTCAGTCCTTGTTTTTGTGGATTGTTCCACTGAACTTCTTCTTAAAGGGGAATTTTAAGAGTCCCCCTTAAAATTTCTTGCAGAGCTGGTTTGGAGGTCACATATTCTTTCAGTTCCTGCCTGTCTTGGAAGCTCTTTATCTCTCCTTCCATTTTGAATGAGAGCCTTGCTGGTAAAGTATTCTTGGTTGCATGTTCTTCTCATTTAGGACCCTGAATATATCCTGCCAGCCCTTTCTGGCCTGCCACGTCTCTGTGGAGTGGTCTGCTGTTACCCTAATACTCCTCCCCATAAGAGTCAGGGATTTCTTGTCTTTTGCTGCTTTAAGGATCTTCTCTTTATCTTTGGAATTTGCAAGCTTAACTATTAAATGTCGAGGTGTTGAACGATTTTTATTGATTTTAGGGGGAGGATCTCTCTATTTCCTGGATCGGAATGCCTGTTTCCCTTCCCAGATTAGGAAAGTTTTCAGCTATGATTTGTTCAAATACACATTCTGGCCCTCTCCCTTTTGGCGCCTTCGGGAACGCTAATTAAACGTTGGTTTTTCTTCCTCAGGCTGTTGTTTATTTCCCTTAATCTATCTTCATGGTCTTTTATTTGTCTGTCTCTTTTTTCCTCAGTTTCCCTCTTTGCCATCAACTTGTCTTCTATGTCACTCACTCGTTCTTCCACCTTCTTAACCCTTGTCGTTAGGACCTCCAGTTTGGATTGCATATCATTTAATTGAATTTTAATTTCTGCCTGATTAGTTCTAAATTCTGCAGTTATGAAGTCTCTTGAGTCCTTTATGCTTTTTTCTAGAGCCACCAGTAGCTGCATAATAGTGCTTCTGAATTGGCTTTCTGACATTGAATTGTAATCCAGATTCTGTAACTCTGGGAGAGAGGGCTGTTTCTGATTCTTTCTTTTGAGGTGAGGTTTTCCTTCTAGTCATTTTGCTCAGTGCAGAGTGGCCAAAAGCAGGTTGTATTGGGAAAAGGAGAAAAAGAGAGGAGAGAAAGAAGGAAAGAAAAGAGAAAAAGAAAAAAGGAAGAAAAAAGAAAAAAGAGAAGAAAAAGAGAAGAAAAAGAAAGGGAAAAAAGGGTGGGGGAGGCAAACAGAAATCAAAAAGAAAAAAAAAAACGCGGGGATGTATCTTCTGATTCTGTATACTGTAAGTCCCATGACTTCCCCTGGAACTTGTCCGTCTAGCTGGTCTTCTGGGGGAGGGGCCTGTTGTGCTGATTTTCAGGTGTTAGCACTTGGGGGAGCTGCTCTGCCCCCTGCCTGGTGCAGGGCTCAGTGGGGGTTGTTTACCCGGTGAGGCCCCAGGAGGAACAGCCGCTGTGGCGGGGGCCAGCTCTGGAGCCCTGGAGTCAGCTCCCGCAGTAGCTCCAGAGCTCTCTGTCTGCAGGGCCTGGAGCCTCTGGGGCGGGCTGCTGATCTGCTCAGCTCGGGGCAGGAGCGTCCTTGTTGTCCTGGGCCCTCCCGGCCTCTGCCTGTCCCGAGGGAGGTGGGATCCTGGGCTGTGTCCGGCGCCCTGTGCTCCGGGGCCTGCGCTGTTGGATTCGCGCTCCCGCCCCGCAGCCCCCACCGTGGAGCTGCCGCCCGAGCCCCGCGGAGCTGCTCCGGGTTCCGTGGTGCGCGCTGCAGCCCTTAGGGAGCTCGGCGCACTGTCCCGGGGCGCAGGTGTCTGTTAGTGTCCCCGGGAACCCGAGGGCATCCCCGCCCTCCCGGGTCCTGCTCTAACTCCCTGCGAGCCCCTTTCCACCCGGGAAGGTTGGTGCAGCTCCTGCTCCTCCGGGACGGGGCTCTCCTGTCCTGGGGACACTCGCCCCGGCCTCAGCCCGGCTCCTCGCGGGGCCCCTCCCCCTCGGAGGCCTTTTGTTCCTTTATTTCTTTTTCCCCGTCTTCCTACCTTGATAGAAGCGCGGACTCTTCTCACTGTAGCATTCCAGGTGGTCTCTCTTTAAATCTCAGGCCGAATTCGTAGATTTTCAGGATGATTTGAAAGTTATCTAGGTAATTTGGTGGGGACAGGTGATTTGGGGACCCTACTCTTTCGCCATCTCGCCCCTCCCAACCTGAGCACTTGTTATATGCAACTGATGAATCACTGAATTTTACCCCTGAAACTAATACACTATAAGTTAACTAATTTGAATTTAAATAAAATCTTAAACGAACCACATATACATTGTGTGTATATATATATGTATATGTATATGTATATATATATATAAAACCAGAAGCAAAAAAATCTGAAAGACTCCTTATCATCCATTATCTGTAAAGACCAATTTTTCACTTCAAACTAGCCTACTTATGATGCACTGCACATGTTTTTTGAGTTCTCATCCCTATATTCACACTGTTATATCTGGAGTCAACTCCCTTTTCCACCTTGTTTTTAACGTTCTACTTTTATTTCAAGGATTATCTTAGTTCTTAGTGGTCATTTCTTCCTTTCTATCACTATACATCTCTTGCATTTACATGGCACAGTTATATTTTTTATAATTTTCTTTTCAGTGTACTTCTCCAAGTACTTGTAAGTTGAGTATTAGTGAATACATTTGAAGCCTTGCTCATCAATGGACTGGAATTAGAGCTTATGATATAGTAGTGTTCAATAGAGATTGAATGGCATATATATATCATTTAGCATATATATATGCTAAATTATAGTTTAAAGGTAAGGCTATTGAATGTAATTCTCTAAACAGAAGTCAAATGATAAGGTTTTCTTAGTAATTCAATCATATATGTTATTAAATTCCTAACCAATAATACATTGTATTCAAATAAGAAGCAAAATGGATACATTTTATCTGTCCAAAATTGCTTTGGTATATAGTTTCTTTCAATGTGTAGGATTTCTAAGAAAAGATGCCTCTTCTTCAATTCCTAAAAAGAAATATTTCTTAAGAGATTATCTCTGAAGAAAATCCTCTTATGTGTGTTTGTTTGCCTATACTCACAACTTTAAAAGTGAATAAATGTGGGTATGTGCAAACAAAATGCTTCCATAAATAATGCAAGAACCACTTTAGAAGTATGTATGCATATTGTGTTGAAACAATGCAGTAATCCCTCCACAAATTTCTGTGCTCTCAAAAAAGCTGTTTAAACACATTACTGAAAATTCTCATCTCATAGTGTTGATGACTGAATCTCCTATGTATTTAGAACTCACTTTTCCAAGCACGTATACAACAGTGATCTGATGTTCATTGAAACGAAGAACATGATTAAATGAGAATAACAGAGTTCTTTTAAGCAAGGCAGACATTACCAATATACACACTGGAGTTTGTATGATCCATCATTCTTTTAATTCTGGTTGTGCTGCATATATTAGGAGCAAAAACATTACAATAATGAGTTAGAACATGCAGCACAACATCTATATCAGGAGGAAATGACATAGCTTTTAACGTGTTATTTTAAAGCTGCGCACTTATTTTTAAATAGATGTTAGATAAATCCTTGTATGTCCTTAAATCTTTGGTAATTAATCAATCAGGAACTTATGTCTTCTGATCTAGAAAAGAGAAAAAAAAACTTTAAAATAGCAAAAGCTTATCAAACACATAATAAAATAGCCACAATGTAAAATAATTTTTTATATTTGCATTAACTTTACTTTTTTAAAAGGTATCTAACTAGTACATGTAGCTTTCTACTAGTTACAAGAGATGTAGTGATAAAGTTCATATTTAATAATTTCATGCTGTTTATTTTTTTGAATGTAGTCCTTGCATTCATTCTTATGTGGTACACCTGGGTCTTATGACTATTTTCTGAACCTTCTCCATCTCCTTTAGGTTTTTTACCTATTGATCATCCTGATTTTTATAAGACATTTCAAATCAAATATCGTTGTTTTACTTTATTTTTAGTGCACAATACATAAACTTGTATTAACATATATTTGTAGATATCAGAATGAATGCAGGAAACTATGTGATCTATTTTTAACTCTTTCTCTGACCAGCAAAATGAGACTGTGAAGAAATTTTTAGAGATGCCTTATTCTAAAAATTATTCCTTGTGTAATCTTTTTCTCAAATAATTATTACTAAGTTCTCTCCTTAACATTTTAAGGTTTATCTTATTTTTTAAAAATATAAATGTTTATATCCATAGAAATGTTAATATTTGGGACAAGAAACTTAGGCCTTAGAAGTTAACTTGCTAAAAAAAAAAAGAAGTTAACTTGCTAATATTAATATATTAACTACTTAGTGTATTCCTATATACTAATATTAACATATTAATAATTTTATACCTATTATGTGTCTCCGACAGTACATGTCTCTTGTTGTCTCAGAAAAAACAAAGAGACAAAGTAACTTATAGGGTAATACATTTTCTTATAATTGAACAATGTATCAGTATGTTCATTTTTGATGACATAAATATTAAAATACTATTACTAAGAGTTAATTATTTATATAAAATATATTTTCCCATTAAACATGTAAGATGCTTAGTAATTTCATTTCAAGCAAAGAAAGATAAGATTATCATACTAACTAAAATTTTGGAAAATAAAGTATAAATTAGGTTTATTATTTCTGCTCAAAATGATATTTATCAATATAAAGTGTATAGAGCAAGGGTACACCTATGCTTCCCATCTTATCATCCAATGAAAATTTACTAGTGATTTTATGCTACCAACGTATGATTAATCTCCAAAAGTTGAGTGGTTTCTTAAAATATTTGTTAATCATTTATATTTTGATGCATTATAGCACTTTCTAGGAAGAGAAAAATTACTATAAAACGTTGCAAACAAAAAAGAGTGATCAAAAAGTACAAAAAGAAATGATTGGTAAGGAAGGAATGATTAGTGCTGTTTAACTTGTTTTCAGGAGCTAATTTCTAGATTATGTAAGTTTTCCTTGATATAAAATACATTTATCAGTTTATCATAAAAATTTTTCTGAAAATATTTCTTAAAGACATATATCATTAACCACATTATGCTGGATGATAGAGTGATACTTTTTAAATTTCATACTCCTTGCCTATATTACACTGTAAATAAAAATCATTTTAAATATGTTCATAAGAATTTTAAAATTAATGATTTTAGATTTTTTTATTGATATATTTCCGACCCAGATGTCTTTTATTATTTGACAAAACAGCATGTGGAAGAAATTCCATATATTTGTCCCATATGTGAATGAGAAGATGAAGTCAGAAGTGGGGTATAACTGGCTTTCTGGAAAAGAACTTTTCTTTCATACATGTATATCTTCCCTAGAGTGTATAATTCTGTTTAGATCTTTGAATAATCTTTTTTTTTACTCTTACTTCCTTACTCAGTCTCAAAACTGTGTTTGTTATTTCAGTACCAACAGCTATACTCTACCACCCACAGAATCACTTCTTTACTAATGATGCTATGGTAGAGCTTTGTAGAAGAATGCAAAAATTATGTAAGATTTTGTAGATATGAATAAGGACAATTGGCTTAAAAATCAGTAATTTAAGGAGAAAATATTATAGGCTAAAGTACCCAAACTACTCAGTGATATTAAACATGTACACACTGCACAAAGTAAATTTCTTTTCTTTTTTGTTTCTTTGTGATATTTATTATTCTATATCAACTTGGATAAGAGGAGTGACTTCAAATTACATTAAATCATACATTCGTTTCATGAAGATTTCTATGAATTGTACAACCCAGTTCAAGATGAAACTTTGGAGAATAATGAAACCAATTCATATTTCTGTGTGTAACAGTGATATTTCAGATAATAACTGCATAACTGTCTCTGAGTTTTTCACTTAGAGTCACATTAGGCCCTCTGCTAATTATAGTATGCAATTATTGGTTACTATCTGTGAGACAAGCATGGTTTTTGCTAGTAGTTAAAAATTTGGAAATTTAGGGGGTGCCTGGGTGGCTTAGTTGGTTGAACTTCTGCTTTTGGTTTCAGTTCAGCTGATGATCTCACAGTCCTAGGATCAAGCCTCATGATGGGCTCTGTGCTCTGCAGGGAGTCTGCTTGAGGATTCTCTCCCTCTTTCCCTGCCCTTTCCTGCTGCCTGTTTACTCTCTCTCTAAAATAAATAAGTTTTTGCAAAAATCTGGAAATTGAGAAGTGATATGTTTTTATTTAGTCATTTGTTTCATTAGACTATAGGGATTAGAAAATGGCAATTAATTGATATATTATGATTTATTCTGTAAGTCACTATGGTATAAACAGGAGTTTGCCACATTTTTGTGATATATTAAGAGCTAGCAACAGAATAGACCAGTAGTTCTCAAATTTAACAGTGCATCAAAATCACATGGAGGGCTCATTTAAAACAACAAAGAGATTTCTAGGCTTCAACCCCAGAGAATTAGATACAGCAGGTTAGAGATGGGGCAAGAGTCGTGCAGGTCTAAAAGCTTTTAGGTGTCCCCTACACTGCTAATTTGTGATCACTAAGAAAGTAAACAACTTATATGTTTTTATTAAAATGAGGAGAAAATTATGTCTGCTTAGTAAATGTGAATCATAGATAGGACTGACAGCCTTACATTTTCACATTAAAATAAGTTAACAACTGTATGGTTATTGATTATTGATACTCTAAATATATGTTAAATGGCACTATAGGAACTTATTTGACTATGACTTTCTAACATCTTAAAACTTGAGTTTAAAATAATTAATTAAATTTAGGAAAGATTAAATCCAAATCATTGGATTCTTTTTATAAATAAGAAGTGTATTTACTGCATGATGGATAAAATTTAAAGAGAGTCAGTAAAAAATAAAACCTAAAGTGAATACTTCTTTCTGGACCAAAACAGATATTTTTAAATGCTAAGTGCTCATGATGGAATATTTAGATAAAAATCTATATTTATTTTTGCTAATACTATACAATGAAATCCACTTTCAAGAACTCTGATTCAGAAAACTTTCATCTCAAACTAACTTTAAGGCAAATGGATATTCATTGTCAAATTTGAGAGGTTTTAGAGAAAGTTGATTTGTGTTGGTAAAATTTTAAGTGCGTGTGCTCTTGCAAGCACATGAGTGCTATTCAGTTTAATTGGGTTATAGCTCATGCTGATTGTGTTTTTCCCCCACTGTATCTAATCCTCCCCCCAATAATGTATTGTTTGGTTTGGGTTTTGAAGTTTTATGGAAATTAAACAACTATTTTTTTAAGAGCCCTAAAGGGAAGTATGTTTTTGTGTTAGTCACTCCTGTGAACACCTGTGCAATGCTGAATTTAATTGGGTTACAGCTGGTACTGAGAATCAACTAAATGAGGGTTTGCAGACTGAGTAGAAACTTAACATTGCATGTCATCGTTTGTTTGTTTGTTTTTCCTTAGCTTTTTTTTTTTTTCAATACACTTGCAAGGTGCTTGGATTTGAAAGATTTTGAAGGCAAATTGAATGGGGTTCTTTAGATCCATGATAAGTATAGTAGCTGATGATGTCAGAAAAACTGTACTTTCAATCTAAGTTTGTACAGTCCCTCAGAATAAGGTGATCCTGATCTCAGAAACCATCTGTTCTACTTGTTTCCAGTAATTCAGGAACATTTAATATCATAGTTAGATTTTGAGATGTGAGCCTCATGATGATATGTGTTTTCAGATGTAAAAGACAAAGTATTGATGCTGAATGTTTAGTAAATTAAATATTATAAATACTGTCAACTAAGTGAGGCTAGAATGTATTGAGAAGTATTTTCTTAATACCTCAATACCATTATTAAACTAACTTCTTAAGTACGTCTAATAACAGCAACTTATTTCAAATAGTTGTTAAAGATAGATTAGCTTGGCAAATTCTTTAGAAAGCCATTTAACACAGCTTTGTATTTTCCTATTGAGCCTAAATTCTAGACATTTAGCTATAAATTAGTTCAGCAGTTAAACACTGTATGTCTAAAGCTCATTTTGGAATTAGGGATAGTTGGTAGTAGAGTGGTACTTTATAGTACCAAACATTAGAAGCATTAGTTAGATCACATTTATGGAAAGTTATATATTTTTTGATTCAAGGAAATTTGCAAATTTCATAGAATTGAATTTTTTTTTAAATCTATACTGTATGACAAAAAGCAAAATAAGACACATCAGCTAAAATTAATGGGGTATAAAAGAGTAGCTGAAGTATTCAATCAGTAATTTCTAACACATCAACAAAAAAGGTCTAGAATTATTGCTGTTACCTTAAAAATACAATATAAAAACGAGAAATAGTTTATCCCACTGCTTTTTCTCTTTCAGATTAAACTCTGACAAGTGACCAATATTTTCATACCATCTGCTATGATAAATTAAACATGTTATAACTATTAAGGAGAAAACAAAATGTTTTTAAATTCAATAGAACTATTCAAAGTACAGGTTACAAAGGAATAAGTGCCAGTGTATATGTCTTCCCTGATATTTTTGATCTGTGATTAAGTTGGTGTTTCTTCTTTTTATAAGAAAAAAGCTTTCAAAATTTTAGAAAACTTTCAAAACTTTTCAAACTTTCAAAAACCATGAATTTTGGTCAAGTTATTCAACCTAGTTGTCTTTGTGCACTTGTCTCATCAGGAAAATTTCAAACCCCCTTTTCTCAGGCACTCTCAGCCTGAATTTCTGTGTTGCTCAGTTACACCAAGTGATTCCCAGAACATATATAAACGCAAGGTAAAACATTGTGCTGGTGACCTTCTTTGTATTATGCTTTTATTTTTTAAAGATTTTATTTATTTGAGAGAGAGAAAAGATAGTGAGAGCAAGTGTGAATGAGAGAGGTTGGAGATTGGGGAGAGGGAGAGAAGCAGTCTCCCTGCTAAGCAGGGAGCCTGAGGAGAGGCTGGATTCCAGAACTCTGGGATCATGACCTGAGCTGAAGGCAGACGCTCAATCAACTGAGCCACATAGGTGCCCCCATATAATACTTTATTTATCCCCAGTGGGGTGCTGACTGTATTAAAAGAGTACAGCTATTAGGAAAGACAAACAAGAAATGTTTTTTGCTGGTAAAAACAGAGCATAGGTTTAAGTGCATCCCAGATGGCACCCAATAGAACCTGTAGAGCTGCTGTCCCAGTAATACCTTGGAAATAAGATAGTCCAACTAAAAGATTTGGGAAGTCAATAGGATGCATTATATACAACAAGGTGCACCACTTAATTTGTCCTAGATGTCTGAAATTGGCAAATTTATCCAGCCTTCTATGGGAAAAAATGAAGTGTTTCTTACTTGAAGTTACAGGAATTGTATTCATTTTTTTATTCATGTAAAGATACTGGTGGCTTTAAGGAATGCCAAACAAGTTATGAGTATTTGTGAGGGGAGAGAGAAATTCGCTGCTTGACTGATTGCTCTTCTCCAAAGTAAATAATTTGGTTTCATGGGATTCAGGACTTCGTCTCAAGTTTTTACTTTTGTAAAATAATTCAGCTTACTTCCAACTTCACAGATCCTAAGCTTTTTCAATGTCATGAACAACTGTGAAATGTCACTAGTCATTTTGGCACAGGATAATATACAAGGAATAAATGTTTGTTTGGCTCCTTATCCTACTAGTATGCCTGCTCCTGCTTTTTTGTGCTCCCATATCCATGTACTGGTTTCTAGAACAGTTTAGCCATTGGGACTGAGACTTGTCACTTGAAATAAATATGAGTTATTCATGGAGCCTGCTGTTTTTAACACGTTGCCTAAGGCAACAAACTGTGTCATGAGTATGAACTTTATGAAGGTATTATTGACCTGTTTTCTCTTACTCCAAAATAACTTTGTGATTATTAAATGAAGATAGCCATGATGTGAGCAAATGTGGTTCTTAAATATATTTATGAAATGAAGAAAATGATACTCAGGCAAAAGATAATAAATGTATTTTACCCATTGATTAGATTCTGAAATTATCTTGATAGGAAATTTTAAACCTGTTAGTATTGGTATTGTCTACAATGTTAAGCTTTAGACTCTGAAACTTGGTAAGCTGTTATATAATTATGAGATCTGCTGTGATAGTTAATATTTTAAATGCAAATCTGTGTTTCGTTGAACTCTGTCTTTTTGACATCTTGTACTAGAATGTACCTGCAATCTCAGTAAACTGGTCAAATTAGGAAACCATTTAGCTTGACAATTTGCCATTCTTCTCTAAGCAATAATGATTCAGATAGTTGTATTGTGTTGTCATAAATTAACTTATCCAACCAAATGTAATATGCCCTGAGGACCCAAACTCACATAAAAATTTTAAACTATTATTTATTGCTCCTGGTATTAGAAAACAGGCTTTTCTGCGTGTTTCAAAGAACATAAAAATATTAAAGAGGTTTCCTTTGACACCTAGCCATTAGATTTATGAGTTTATAAATCAAATACTTTTTAAGTCACTTATGAATAGAGAGCTATGATAGGTGAGTGGCAATGGAAACAAGTCAAAGCCTGATGAGATAGAAGTCATCTTTCCAGACACACAAAGAATTGTAAAGGAACATTGACATTCATGAATGAAACCTGAAAGCTTCAGAGGTACCTTGTACTCTAAACCCCATACATGATTCCCCTTAATAATTGCATTTATTCCTTGTCAAGCATCAAGCTAGAGAGAAGCATTCTTGATATATGCCTTTGCCTTGCTTGAGCTCTCTATTAAAATCTCATTACCAGTCCTATCATTTCAAATTTTTCTTGAATTTTTCTAGATATTTCTTGTTCTCTATTGTTAAGAGTCTCTTATGGTTTGCCTCCTCTTCTCTCCTCTTTTTTCCCCCTTCCCACATGTTCATCTATTTTGTTTCTTAAATTCCAAATACGATGAAATCATATGGTATTTGTCTTTCTCCGATTGACTTATTTTGTTTAGCATAATACACTGTAGCTCCATCCACGTCATTGCAAATGGTAAGATTTTGTTCTTTTTGATGGCTAAGTAATATCGCATTGTATATATATACATATATATATATATATATATATATATATATATATATATATACCACTTCTTTATTCATTCATCAGTTGGTGGACACTTGGACTCTTTCTAGAATTTGGTTATTGTTGATAATGTTGATGTAAACATTGAGATGTATGTACCCCTTTAGAGCTATATTTTTGTATCCTTTGAGTAAATACCTAGTATTATAATTGCTGGGTTCTAGGGTAGTTCTATTTTGACTTTTTGAGGAACCTCCATACTGCTTTTCAGAGTGGCTGCACCAGTTTGCATTCCCACAAACAGTGTAAAAGAGTTCTCCTTTTTCTGTATCCCGGCCAATATCTGTTATTTCCTGGGTTGTTAATTTTAGACATTCTGACAGGTGTGAGGTGATATCTCATCGTGGTTTTGATTTGCATTTCCCTGGTGAGTCACATTGAGCTTCTTTCCTTTGTCTGTTAGCCATCTGGATGTCATCTTTGGAAAAATGTCTATTCATGTCTTCTGCCCATTTCTCAACTATGTTATTCATTCTTTGGGTGTTGAGTTTGATAAGTTCTTTTTAGATTTTGGATACTAACCCTTTATCCAAGATGTCATTAGAAAATATCTTCTCCCATTCCATTGGTTGGCTTTTAGTTTTGTTAATTGTTTTCTTTGCTATGCAGAAGCTTTTTATCTTGCTGAAGTCCAAATAGTTCATTTTTCTTTGGTTTCCCTTGTCTCTGGAGCTGTGTCTAGCAAGAAGTTGCTGTGGCTCAGGTCCAAGAGGTTGCTGCCTCTGTTCTACTCTGGGGTTTTGATGGATTCCTGTCTCACATTTAATTCTTTCATCCACTTTGAATTTTTTTTTTTGTATATGGCGTAAGAAAGTGGCCCTGTTTCAACATTCTTCCACATGTTGCTATCCAGTTTTCCTAACACCATTATTTGAAGAGACTGTCTTTTCGCCATTGGACATTCTTTCCTGCTTTGTTGAAGAATGGTTTACCATACAGCTGAGGGTCCCCTTCTGGGTTTTCTATTCTGTTCCATTGATTTATGTGTCTGTTTTTATGCCAATACTACTGTCTTGATCACTACAACTTTGTAATATAGCTTGAAGTACAAAATTGTGCTGCCTTCAACTTTGCTTTTCTTTTTCAATATTGCTTTAGCTATTTGGGGACTTTTGTGGTTCCATACAAATTTTAGGACTGTTTGTTCTAGCTCTGTGAAAAATGCTGGTGGTATTTTGTTAGGGATTGCATTAAACGTGTAGGTCGCTCTGGGAAGTATAGACATTTTGACAATATTTATTTTTCCAGTCCATGAGAACGGGATGTTTTTCCATTTCTTTATGTCCTCTTCAAATTCCTTCATAGGTGTTCTATGGTTTTCAGAGTCCATATCCTTTACCTCTTTAGGTAGGGTTATTCCTGGGTATCTTATGGTTTTTGGTGCAGTTGTAAATGGGATTCATTCCTTGATTTCTCTTTCTGCTGCTTCATTATTTGTATATAGAATTGGAACAGATTTCGGTACATTGATTTTGTATTCTGCAACTTTGCTGAATTTGTTTATTGATTCTAGCAATTTTTTGGTGGGATCTTTCAGGTTTTCCACATGAGTATCATGTTGTCTGGGAATAGTGAAAATTTGCTTTCTTCCTTGAGATTTGGATGGCTTTTATTTCTTTTTGTTGTCTGATTGCTGAGGCTAAGACATCACAATGTTAAATAGAGATATTTCTTATTTGTTGTGCTTTTTCTCCAATTCTATTTTTCTCTGTAGTCTTATTTTTGTTTATCTTAACATTTCAGTAGGGTCTTAGGAAGCTATAAATATAGACATGTGCTAATACCACCCACCTGCCTGGAAGGCCAAAGTTGTCACATGTTAGGTAAATATGTACTCATACTGAAATAATGATTAGAATTTTTTCAGCAATTCTCCCTTTCCTCTTAACTCTCTTCTCCCTTCCTCTTAACTCCTAATTTTTTTCTTTTTTAAGCATATTTTTTATATTTTCCCACTTTATAAAGTAAAATTATCCAAAGTTTACATAGATTTGAAATAAAAAAAATTGCCTGCTTTTCTGTTTCTCAATAATATGGCTTGATTTCCTGCCTTGTGAAAGATGGTGATTTAAGCCTCTGCCTTTTTTTTACATCATGGTGGGACCACAACTTCTGTTTCTCTAGAATTCAAATATGCAAATGCTATCACTTATTGCCTATGCCATTTGCTTCATTTTTAGTATTTTTAAGATTTTACTTATTTATTTGAGAGAGAGGGAGAGAGTATGGGAGAGAGAATGAGCTGTGAGGAGGGACAGAGGAAACAGCAGACTTCCCTCTGACCAGAGAGCCCAAGGTGGGACTTGATCTCAGGACCCTGAAACCATGACTTGATCCAAAGCACATGTTTAACTCAGCCTCTCAAGCACCCTGCTTCTTCAGCCTTCTAAAAGTGGAAATTCTGACATATAATGGCTACTTATCCTCTTCTTTTTCAGGCTAAACAAATTAATCATTCAGCTTTTTCCTTAAAGCTTTTCTTCCCATTCCATAAATCATTTTGTTGATTTTACTAATTTTTATTTCTCTATCTTTAAAAGGTAAGTGGTATTAAGTACTGAAGTTAAGTAGAGTTAAAAAGAGTTCAAATCAAAGAATTACATTTCTTTTCATTAGCATCTTTAAAAAACTAAAATGAAATTACATAGTAGACTTTTCACAGTTAATGCATTGCTTTCTTATCCATTCTTCTTTGCTATGTCCTATAAACTAACTAATATAGCTATATGTTATCAATTTATCATCTAGGCCACATCATTTCTGAGAAATTGTCCTTAAAATAGCAAACTATTCATTTATATTCCATGTAAAATACAAACAAATATAATCATACTCATTAATAGTAGCTAAAAATATTTATAATTGTGCTAGTCTCTGGACCTTTACATACAGTATCTTAGTTGGTTTCCATTCTGAAACCATAACTGCAAGTCATATGCCTAATAGAATTTTTATAATCATCATCTATATAGCATATTCAAATATCTAGAAAAATAAAGTATCAGTTGCTTGTGAAATGCCTATTTTGAATCTATTCCAAAATTCAATTATATAGTATTTAGTTTCCAAATAGTCTAGAACTATATTTTTCCATCTCCCTAAATTGGTCATTTGGCTTTTTTGGTGCATATTAAAAAAAGTAAGAGGTAGCTCACAGCTAAGTGATATAGATTGTTCATGCCATTAAAGATATCAGATCATTCAGTTGGATACGGTTACGGAAAAAACCTTTTCAAAAGTCAAAAAGTATTTACAGTTACTTAAAGTCATAATTGCAACTGATTGTTTTACATTGAAATAAACAAAGGAAAGGGTAAAAGGAAGGTGAGAATAATAGTTGGAGACTGATTATTATGATCCAAACATTGTGCCAGCTTTCTTATGTATTTTACTTCATTTAATTGTCAGACAATAAAATTTTTACTAATAACAGAATAAAATAACTAATATTTTTAATACCTAATAGAGTTTAAACATCTAAATTATATATGTATGTTCTCAGATATATAAATTATATTCTTATCCATACAACAAATAAATGGTGAACTTATTAGCATAGATGAAAATGAGAAAACTCCAAATCAGAAAGGTTTAGTAAGTAGCACAAATTAAGAAATTTACTAAGTCCAGTAGCTGAGTCCGCTTACTCCTGAATTCATACTGCTGCCACTACACCATATTGTTTTCTCTTATTCTGATTAATTTATCTCTTAATTTGTTCCTTTACATTTAGGTTGGTATTTTTATTGAGAGCCACTCTGAAAATTGTGTCAGTATGTTGTCTTTTTTAAGGTTACTGAATTGGGATTGACCTTTTTGTAAGTAAGCATATCCACAAATACACTCTAAAAAGAATGTAGTTGACAGTAACAGTAGTAATAGTTATAGTATATTATACATGCCATTTGCATGGTTTAAAATACTTCATACAGTCTATTCATAATTTCTTTCCTAGAATGTAAAGAAGTGACTTTAAATTTACAGTTACAATGATAATATCTTCATCATTATGTACCATTCTGTATAAATAAAATATTCTGCTGTATTAAGTTGTTATCCATGTTTTAACTCATTTGACCTATGTAAATAAAATCCAAGGCACTACACAGAATAACATGAACTTCCCAATCCTGAAATTTTTTATTCATGGTGCTGTTATCCACAGAATTATTAATGAAAAATCAACCTTTGTTTATTCAAATATTCTCACAATATGGCACTTCAAAGATGTCTTTTATTTTATACTCACATTTCATACCTAATGTTGCAAAGCAGACATTTCTCACTGTAAGTGTTATTTATTGATGCTTAAAGGTTCAATGAATTATTCAGCCCCTTTACCCTTCTTGCTTTGCTGCACACCTATTGAGTTATCAGAGCAGTTTCATATCAATAAATTTGTTCTTGCTTTGCAACTCCAATTTCATGCTTGGCCTTTTCTAAGTGACATACAAGAAAAATAAATAACCAGAAGGAATAAAATATGTATACAAATTGCTTTAAATAACTCGATATCCAAGTCATTAAAGCTCCCAAGGGCTTTGAAAATGAAGACATGAAAGCAAGACTTCAGAAACAGGCTACATACAAATGTAATTGGCAGAAAAACAAACAAACAAACAAACAAACACAAAAAAACCCCAAAAAACAAAAACAAAAAAACTTGTCTTGTTAACATGCAATCTGTGGAGAGTGGCATGTGTTTATAGGTTGTTGTTTCCAGAACTGAAAAGCACTCTTGACAAATAAGTCCCTAAGAGTTCAACTACTCACTGCCACTTTGTATTTCATATTGTCACATGCACATAGACATGTAGACAACAAAAGATTGGATGGCTACTCTGATCAGAATAAAGAGACAATTCTAATTAAATGGTAGTGTAAGGTATGAAGTCAAGAACTTCAATATCTCTGGTTCCTTTGAAAAGGAACCAAAACCACTCCTCTTTATGCCTTCAAATAGTTGGCTCTCTAGTCTGAAAATTTATTTTCCTTAATAAGAAAATATAACATGTCCTATTCATAGATAAAGTGATGTTAACATGAGGGAGGCCATTTGTTCCTTCCAACAAATATATATGTCAAAGTCCATGAGTAAAGATTTGCTCTATTTAAATTTTATTCAAATTTAATGAGAAAACATATTCTCTGTTAATATATCTTAAATTCATTGATGGCAACATCTATTCCCTTTTTAAAATACTGACCTAAGTGTAAATATTTAAGGATTTCCAGGAATGTACTTTCATCCTCTCATCAATCTATTCAGTTTTCATCAAATGTGTAAATTTTTGATGTCCCAGATAAAAAGAAAAAAAAAAGAAGAAATAAAAATGTCCTATTCCTAAAAGGCTTATAGTTTACTAAAAAGACACATAATAAAATAAGTACTATTGAATAGTACATGTATGACGTTGGAAATATGTTCATATAGTTTCACTTTTTAAAATACTGTCTCAAGACCCTGGAAACATAACACTTTCAATAGAATCAGTGTTGTTTGTTTCAGAGTGTATTAGCACACATGTTTTTGTTTTATTTACTATTTTTTCAAAAGTCAGACAAAACCTCCCTGTCAATTACAATACGAAGGTTTCTGAATGTGAGGATAAAAGCTTTTCAATCCTTAGGATAACTTTACCTAAACACAATATAATTTAGCTTTTCAGCAGTTACTACTGGCAAGTAGCTCACCTACGATTAAGGAAGGAACAAGATAGCTCCTAATTAAATACTATGCAGTAGATCTTTTAAATTGTCTAATTTAATGCTCATAATACCTTTTTTTTCAAATATTTATTTAAATTCTAGTTAGCATGATGTAATATTGGTTTCAGGAGTAGAATTTAGCAATTCATCACTTACAAATAACACCCAGTGCTCAACAGGACAAGCACCCTTCTTAATAAACCATCACCAGTTTGGCCCATCCTCCACCCAGCTCCTGCCATCGACCCTCAGTTTGTCTTTTATGGTTTGTTTGCCTCTCTCTTTTTTGATCTTTTACCTATGTTCATGTGGTTTCTTTCCTAAATTTCATATTTGAGTGAAATAATACAGTATTTGTCTTTTTCTAACTGACTTATTTTGCTTAGCATAATATACTCTAGCTCCTTCAAATCATTGCACATAGCAAGATTTCATTCTTTTGGATGGCTGAGTAATATTATATATGTAATATAATATTATATATATATAACATATATATAATTCCTTCTTTATCTCTTCATCAGTTGATGGACACTTGGGATCTTTCCATAATTTGGCTATTGTTGATAATGCTGCTATAAACTTTGGAGTGCAAAAACAAAAAACAAATAAACAAAAAACAAAAACAACTTCGGAGTGCTTGTGTCCCTACAAATCACTATTTTTGTGCCATTTGGGTAAATTCCTAGTAGTGCAACTGTTGGGTCATAGAGTAGTTCTATTTTTTAACTTTTTGAGGAAACGCCATGCTGTTTTCTAGAGTGGCTGGACCAGTTTGCATTCCCGCCAACAGTGTAAAAGGGTTCCCCTTTCTGCATCCTCACCAATATCTGCCATTTCCTGTGTTATTAATTTTAGCCATTCTGACAGGTCTCACAATACCTTCTTGAGATTGATGTTAACAGGTCCAGTTTTCACATCAAGAAGCTATGTGTTCTATTTGTGTTCCCTCAGAAGCTGGCCCTAAAAAAGATCCAAATTCAAGTCATTGATTTGGGAGATAATCTCAGGAAATACCAGGAGGAGGTGTCAGTTATCAAACAGTCAGGAAAGAAAGTTGTAGACTGAGTTTGTAGCCACTTAAAACTATAGGTAATTGGAGTTCAATCCTACTAAGGAACTTTGGGCATAGCATATCAAGCAGGCTTCAGAGAAATCTCACCTCAGGGGCTAGAGACCTGAGGAGTTTATTCACTAACTCCTTGTTTTTTACTGGTCCACCACCATTTGAGTAAGGGCTGCTTGCTGATCCAGCACTTCTCTCTTCCCCAGCACAGAAGCAGGTGGTACCCCAGGTCAGAAACAAGCCCTCAGGACATTGTGCAATGGGAATTCTTGAGCACAGAAGTGAATGAGTGGGGCACCCACAGCTTCATCTGCATTAAGGAAAGAATGTTAAATAAACCTATCTTTTTAAAACTGGACGATAACATTGACAACAGAACATTAAACATTTCCCAAGTGGGAAACAACAAAAAGTAAATTGTTTCTTTTCTCATTTTTTTTAAAGATTTTATTTATTTATTCATGAGACACACACAAAGAGAGAGAGAGACAGAGAGACAGAGAGAGACAGAGAGACAGAGACACAGGCAGAGGGAGAAGCAGGCTCCATGCAGGGAGCCCGACGCGGGACTTGATCCGGGGTCTCCAGGATCACACCCTGGGCCAAGGCAGCGCTAAACCGCTGAACCACCCGGGCTTCCCTCTCCTCTTTTTTTTCTGGCAAATTTTAAAACTTTTACACCTTTTATGGAGACAAAATTTCAAATGTATTTCTATCCATGAAAATAATAAAATGCAATTTAAAAGCACTTTTCATGGAATCGTGCAATTCAACATACTTCCATTACTATAAGTTATACAACAAGCGTCTATTGAATACTGAATCTCATGAGAGGAGATACAATTGTGTCTCCAGTAACAAACCACTTGGCTATATCATCCAGATTTTAGATTTTTTGTGATGACTTCTTTGGCTATAGGCAAGTATGTTATGTTAAATGTCAAATTGCATTCAATTTTTAAAAATATCTTTATCACTTTCTTTTTTTTTTTTTGTACTGAATCCTTAGACTTATTCCCTCAAAAATGTTTATGGTAAATTTCCTCTTAAATTAGATTTATCTGCAATAAAATTTATATCTATTTATCTAAAATAGGTATTAATAGCCATCAAATATCTTCTCTTTTGTTGTTGTTGTTTGCTCCTAGAGCATTCAGTAATTTTCCTGGCCTATCTCTAGATTCTTTATAATTTCTATATGCTTTGTGTCTATGAAGAACAGATTATGTAACATTCAGTTAGAAATAATGGAGAATGTTATCTGCCACAGTGGCAGGATGGTTGGAATAACAGTTGGAGCAGCATTTATATAAACTGCCTGATGTTTTTGAAAGTATTGCTTTAAGGATTCTGATTAGACATGATGACTTTCAGAGAAGTAAACCAAGCATGGTATTCTCCTGTATTTTATCTACAACAGTAGTAGTAATAGGTGCCCTCAGATCAGAATTGGATGTTCACAGTTCACATACTCAGTGCCTTTCCTTGGCATCTTATTTACTGTGGGAAAAACAATTGCCATCCATGTATATCATATTCCATTTCAACAAAGCAGTCACTTGAAACTTAAACAAACGCTCTTCACATGGCCCTTCTCTGGATTTGTGTAAATACACTCAAATGCATTTGCTAAGGCCAAAATAGAAAATCATCTATAATAGTAAAACTTTTTTTCCAGCCTCCATAAAGATTAAACAGTCATCCTAATGAACTTTTCATTAGGGACAATTCAGTGGCTCATCCTTGATGCAGACATTTATTTGAATGATTTTAATTACCGTTTAACATGCCCTCATATTGTCCAATGTATTCATCTTAGTACCTTTTAACCTTGATTTACATATTTTTTACTGTTCTATTTGCCTCCATTCATTGTAGGTCATTAATGAGATTTAATTTACACTGACATTTCCAATGAGACCTATTTTTATATTCCATTTCCAGATTGAGATGTTTCTATAGTTTTCCAAATTTTTTAAGCTAATAAAGTTCCCTTCACATCTCCATATGTTCCACTTAAAAAGACTTTTAAAAGTCATTTCAAAACCTTTATTCCAGTTATAAATTCAGCATTTTGTTCTTCCCATGTAATACTGTTTATGACTTCAAAATTTTATGACAACCTGAAGTATAGTGTGATCAATGAATATTACCCCCAAAGTAAAAGATTTAGTAATTTATTTTACTTAATACTCTTATAAATATAACTGAAACTCTTTTATTATGTATTCTCTAGATATCTGAAAAGCAATAAGCACATTAACAATAAAATCCTTTCCTTTGAAAAAAAATTGTTAGCCTTACCAGAATTTTTAGATTAATATGACTGAGGAGAGGAGAAAATATAGCAAATATCTCACCATTTTTTGGTTGTCCTTTCTGTGTATGCATTTTTTAACTTGAAATTTATCAGGATCTCCTATTTCCAAAAACTTACCTACTAAAACACTTTGAAAGAAATGTTATTGTTATTCCTACTTGATAATTAGATTAATTTTGAAAGAAGATGTTTTCAGCTTTACTTCTTACGTTCAACCTAAAACTTTCCACCATTTAAAACACTAAATGCTTTCTACTAGTTTCACCATGGATGTAATAACTTGAATAGCAATATGAACAGACAAGGGAATAGAGAATGAAATTTACTCACATCATTGTTTGATCTACCATAAAAAATTTTTTAAAGGCCACTTTTATATTCCTTGTCTCAAAACACTTGAATGAACTTTATGAAAAATATACTGGGCACAGTGCTTTTATGTTTTGGTTACTTGAATCTTTTGCAAGATGAAGAACCTATTTGGCAAAGAAGTTTCTCAGATAGCATGTACCCAACAATATCAATGATAATAACTAGTTTCTATTGGAAAAAATAAATATTCTCTAAGTTTTTTTATTATGGCAGATGAAATATAGAAAAGAATTAGAGGGAACAAAGGCATCAGGAATGTAGAGTTTTATAGTTGCCTTCATGTAATTTATCTTGTTTCTCCCCATAACCTGTGAGCAATAAAATATCAATTTATTAGTTATCCTGATCTATTTTAATACAGCTTTCCCCCCCCCATATTTTACTTATTTATTTGAGAGAGAGAGAGAGTGAGCAAAAGAGAGAGAAGGAGCAAGGGGCGAAGCAGACTCCCTGCTGAGTGAGTAGCCCAATGTAGGGCTCTATCCCAGGACTCCAGGATTCTGACCTGAGTTGGAGGCAGATGCTTAACTGACTGAGCCACTCAGGTGCCCCTAATGTAGCTTCTCTCTCCATCTTTTATATGCATGTATTTAACAGACATGATTTAAGATAATTGCTAAATAAAATGGAAGGCACTGTATTTATTTAGAAAATAGTGTACATTCAGTAGTTAAGGTTTTAATGATCATGGTAATAATGTGCTAAGTAGTATATTGTTTGGTATATGAAGTTCCTTGAGCCTAAACTGAAATGATTAGTTATGTGGAGTTAATTATCCATTGTCAGCTTGAAGATTTGTAAGAGTTACATAATTTTACATTATTCTGTGATTTTGCTGTAATATAGATTCTTGAAATTATTTCACCAATTATTTCCTTTCTGGGCTCTTTGAAATTTCTTAAAATATTCTTTTCATAATATTTTGTTGTGGAAGAATAATAGATGCATCTAAAGAAGAGAGGCCTGGAGGTTTTTAATCCTGGCTTTAATACCAATTCATTGTTAAGTCCAGTTTACATGCTTAGATTGGAAGCTTTCTTTTTTCATTTTTAAAGACTTATGTATTTATTTATTTTAGAGAGAGTGTGTGTGAATGTACAGCGGGAAATGGCAAAGAGAGGGAGAGAAACTTCACACCTGTCACAGGGCTCATCCCATGACCAGAAGTCATGACCTGAGTCATGATGAATCTAGAGTTTGATGCTGAGCTGACTGAGCCACCCCGGTGCCTCAGATTACGTGCTTTCTTAAGCCATTTCCACATCTAGAAATTTTTTATAAGAAATTACTTTCCTTCTGAAGAAACTGCAGTGGAGCCTATTTCTTCTATGTAAATAATATATCTAAGTTTCTCTAACTGAACTTTGAAAGCCTTCAGGAATCTAATATGACCTTCCAGATAAACCTATCTTGAGCTTTTTAAAAATTTTTATTTTTATGAGCTAAAATATTGTTCATGATAGTTGCCATACTGTAAGTTACATTGCCATGACTTATTTAGGTTATAACTGGAAGTTTGTACCTCTGGAGTCCCTTCACCTGTTTTGCCCACTCTCGAACCACCTTCACCTGTAGCAAGCATCATTCTGTTCCCTATACCTATGATGTTAGTTTTGTTTTTAAGATCCCACAAATGAGTAAAGTCATAGGGTATTTGTCTTTTCTGAACTTACTCCACTTAGCATAATTCCCACAAGCCTTTGTTACAAATGGCAAGATTTTATTTATTACTTTTTTATGTATGAGTGTTCTATCATTGTGTATACATACACCATATCTTCCTTATCCATTCATCCATCAATGGACACAGGTTATTTCCATATAGTGGCTATTATAAATGATGCTGTATAGACATAGGGGTGCATATATCTTTTTTTTATAAGAGATTTTTTTTAAAGATTTTATTTATTTATTCATGATAGACATAGAAAGAGGGGGGGGGGCAGAGACACAGGCGGAAGAAGCAGGATCCATGCCGGGAGCCTGACGTGGGACTCGATCCTGCGGCTCCAGGATCACGCCCTGGGCCAAAGGCAGGCACTAAACTGCTGAGCCACCCAGGGATCCCCATAAGAGATTCTTTTAAAAAAAAATTATTTATTCATGAGAAACACAGAGAAAGAGAGGCAGAGACATAGGCGAGGGAGAAGCAGGCTTCCTGCGGGGAGCCTGATGTAGGACTCCATCGCCGGACCCCAGGATCACAACCTGGATGCTCAACCACTGAGCCACCCAGGTGCTCCCATATTTTTTTTTTTAATTTTTATTTATTTATGATAGTCACAGAGAGAGAGAGAGAGAGAGAGAGAGAGAGAGGCAGAGACACAGGCAGAGGGAGAAGCAGGCTCCATGCACCGGGAGCCCGACGTGGGACTCGATCCGGGTCTCCAGGATCGTGCCCCGGGCCTAGGGCAGGCGCCAAACCACTGCACCACCCAGGTGCTCCCATATATCTTTTTGAATTAGTGTTTTCATTTTCTTTGGATAAATATCCAGAAGCAGGTTTGCTATGTTTATAGAGGTTTTATTTTTAGTTTTTTGAAGAATTTCCATACTGTTTTCCATAATGGCTGCCCCAAATTATATTCCCATCAACATTGCACAAGGGTCCATTTTTCTCCACATCATTACTAATATTTGTTATTTCTTGTCCTTTTGATAATAGCCGTACTGACAGATGTGAGGTGACATCTCATTGTGGTTTTGATTTGTATTTCCCTGATGATTAGTGATGTTGAATATTTTTTCATGGGTCTGTTGGGCATCTATAGGTCTTCTTTGGAAAAATGTCAATTAAGATCTTCTGCTCATTTTCAGATCAGGTTATGTTGTTATTGTTGTTATTGGGCTGTATGAGTCATTTATATATTTTGGATATTAAGCCTTTATTGGATATATGATTTCCAAATATTTTCTCCCATTGGCACCCTTGCTTGTGGAGTCAGATTCAAAAATAGTGAAAACCAACATCTAGGTACTTACTGCCTATATTTTCTTCTAGGAATTTTATGGTTTCGGGTTTTACCTTCACTCTTTAATCCATTTTGAGTTAATTATCATGTACAATATAAGAAAGTGGTCAAGTCTTATTCTTCAGCATGTGTCTGTCCATTCTGCCCAGCATTATTTATATTGTATATTTATATTGTATTTCTTGCCTCCTTCATTATAAATTAATTAACTATGTATGTGTGGGTATATTTTTGGGTTCTCCATTTTATGTTTTGTTTGTTTGTTTGTTTGTTTGTTTGTTTTTTTAAGTAGGCTCCATGCAAAGTGTGGAGCCCAACATGGGGCTTGAACTCACGACCCCAAGATCAAGACCTGAGCAGAGATCAAGAGTCAGATGCTTAACTGACAGCCACCTGGGCATCCTTAGGTTCTCTAACTATTCCATTGATCTATATGTCTATTTTTATACCAATATCATACTGTTTTGATTACTATAGGTTTGTAGTATAGTTTCAAATCAGGGAGCATGATGCCTCTAGATTTGTCTTCCTTCTCAAGATTACTTTGGTTATTTGGTGTCCTTGGTTGTTCCCTACAAATTTAGCATTGTTTGTTTGATTTCAGTGAAAAAAAATGCCATTGCAATTTTGATAGAGATTACTTGAATCTGTATATTGCTTTAGATAGTATGGACATTTAACAACATTCTTCCAATCCATAAGCATGGAATATCATTCTATTTCTGAATCATAATTGGATGTTGAATTTTGCCTTTTCTGCATCTATTGAGACGATCCTATAATACTTATCCTTCATTTTGTTAATGTGACATATTACATTCTTTGATTTGTAGATGTTGAACCAAACTTGTATCCCTGGAATAAACCCCACTTGATCATGGTATATTATCCTTTTAAAGTATTATTGAATTTAGTTTGCTAATATTTTGTTGAAGATTTGTGTGTCTGTGTTTATCAGGGATCTTGGCCTATAATTATCTTTACTCATGATATCCTTGTCTGGTTTTGGTATCAGGATAATGCTGGTTTTGTAAAATGAGTTTGGAAGTCTTCCTTCCTCTTCAATTTGTTGGAAGAGTTTGAGAAGGATTGATATTAAATCATCTTTAATGTTGGGTAGAGTTCACCAATGATGGCGTCTTGCCTGGATTTTTGTTTATTGGGAGTTATTGATTACTGATTCAATCTTTTAACTAGTAATTGGTCTATTTATATTTTCTATTTATTCCTGATTCAGTCTTAAATGATTGTATTATTCTAGGAATTTATCCTTTTCTTCTAGGCTGTCCAATTTCTTAGTATATAATTGTCCATAGTAATTTGTTATAATCTTTTGTATTTTTGTAGTGTTAGTTATAAGTTTCTGATTTATTTATTTGAGTCTTCTTTCTTTTTTTCTTGTTTTTTTTTTGCCAAAGTTTTGTCAATTTTGTTTATTTTTCAAAGAACTAGTTTCGTTGGTCATATCTGTTGTCCTTTCCTTTCCATTTCACTTATTTCTGCTCTGATCTTTATTATTTCCTTCCTCTACTAACTTTGGGCTTTATTTGTTCTTCTTCTTCTAGTCCCTTTAGGTGTAAATTTAGATTGTTTATTTGAGATTTTTCTTATTTCTTGAGGTAAGCCTGCATTGCCATGAACTTCCCTCTTAGAGCTGCTTTTGCTGCATCCCATAGATTTTGGTATGTCATATTTACATTTTTATTTATGTGTGTATTTTTAAAAATTTCTCCTTGATTTCTTCATTGACAGAAAAGTTGTTCAGAAAAATGTTTACTCTTCACCTATTTGTGGATTTTCTAGTTTTCTTCTTATAATTGATTTCAAGTTTCATATCATTGTGATCAGAAAAGATTCTTGGTATGAGTTCAGCCTTCTTAAATTTGTTAACACTTGTTTTGAGGACTAACATGCAATCTAGCATGGAGAATCTTCCATGTATACTTGAGAGGAATGTGTATTCTGCTGCCTTGGGATGGAATGTTCTGTATACAACTTTTTAAAAAAGATTTTGTTTATTCATTTGACAGAGAGGGCAAGACAGCACAAGGAGGGGGAGCAGCAGAGGGAGAGGGAGAAGCAGGCTCCCAGCTGAGCAGGGAGCCCAATGCGAGACTCAATCCCAGGACCCTAGGATCATGACCTGAGCTGAAGGAAGATGCTTAACCACCTGAGCCATCCAGGGACCCCAATTTTTTTGAAGTAGGCTTCACACCTAGTGTAGAGCCCAATAAGGGGCTTGAACTGGCAACCCTGAGATCAAGACCTGAGTGAGATCAAGAGTTGGATGCTTAACCAACTAAGTCATGCAGGAACCCCTGGAATGGTCTGTATATATCTTCTAAGTCCATCTGGTCTAATGTGTTATTTAAGGTGATGTTTCCTTATTGATTTTCTGTCTGGATGATTTATCAGTGGATTTAAGTAGGTGGTAAAATCCCTTCCTAATCTTGTATTGCTGTCAGTTTCTCCCTTTAGGTCTGTTAATATTTGCTTTATATGTTTAGGTGCTCCTATGTTGGGTTCATATATACTTATAAATGTTATATGTCCCTGTTGGATTGACCCTTTTATCATTATGTAGTGCCCTTATTTGTCTTTTATTACAGTCTTTGTTTTAAAGTCTATTTTGTCTGATGTAAGTGTAACTAGAGCAGTTTTCTTTTCCATTTCTATTTGCATGAAATATCTATTTCCATTCTTTCACTACAGTCTCTGTGTGTGTTTACTTCTGAAGTAAGTCTTTTGGCAGCATGTTGACAAGTCTTGTTTTTTGATCCATTCAGTAACTCTGTATCTTTTGATTGATTCATTCCGTACATTTTCATTTAAAATAGTTATTGATAGATATATACTTATTGCCATTTTTAAAATTGTTTTCTGTCTGTTTTTGTAGTTCCTCTCTGTTCCTTTCTTCTTCTCTTACTCTTTTCCCTTGTGATTTGATAACGCTCTCTGGAGTTATGTTCAGATTCTTTTCTCACTTTCTTTTGTGTACCCACCATGGGTTTTCCTTGTAGTTATCCACAGGTTCATATGTAACATCTTATGTGTATATAATCTATTTTAAGTTGCTAATAATTTAAATTTGAACTTATTTCAAAACTCTATATTTTACTCCCTACCCTCCACATTTTATGTTTTTGATGTCACATTTTTACATCTTTTTATTTTATGTATCCTTTAATGAATTGTTATAGTTTATTACTTTTTTCTTTAACCTTTATACAAGCTTCATAAATGATTTATCTACTACCTTTAGTACATGTTTACATTTATCAGTGAGATTTTTACATTTGTATGTTTCTTTTCTTTTAAATAGTGCCATTTTTAGCTTAAAGAAATTCCATTAACATTACTTGTAAGGTCAGTTTAATGATGATGAACTCCTCTAGCTTTTACTTGTCTGGAAAACTCCTTATCTCTACATTAATTCTGAGTGATAATCTTGCCAAATACAGTATTCTTGACTATAGTTTTGTTGTTTTTGTTGTTTCCCTTCAGCACTTTGAATATACTCTACCACTTTCTTCCAGTATGTAAAGTTTCTGCTGAAAAATCTGCTGAAAGCCTTATGGGATTTCCCTTGTATGTAACAAGTTGTTTTGCTCCTTGCTGCTTTTAATAATCTCTCTTTAACTTTTAATATCTTGATTATAATGTGTCTTGATGTGAATTTTCTTATTTTTATTTTATTTTGAACTCTTTGGGCTTCCAGATTCTAAATACCTGTCTCATTTCCCAGGTTAGGCAAATTTTCAGCAATTATTTCTTCAAATAAGTTGTCTGACCCTTTCTCTTTTCTACTAGGGTCTCTGTAATATGAATATTATTCTACTTGATGTTGCTACGTAGTTCCTTTCAGCTGTGTTCATGTTTTAAAATTCTTTTTGCTACCCTGATGGTTGATTTCTGTTGCTCTAACTTCTGGATCATTGATCCTTTCTTCTGCTTCACCTAGTCTACTCTTGTATCAAGTATCTATTTTTCAGTGCAGTTATTTTATGCTTCATCTCCATGACTTTTGGTATCTTGTTATATTTTTATCTCCTATTGAAATTCTCTCTATGTTCATCCATTCTTTTCCCAAGCTCAGTGAGAATCTTTATGACTGTTACTTCGAATTCTTTATCTGGTAGATTACTTATCTCCATTGTATTCAGGTTTTTTTCTAAGGTTTTCTTATATTCTTTCATTTGGACATATTCCTCTGCTTCCTCATTTCCCCTGATTTTGTGCGTTTATTTCTGTGTATTAAGTAAAGCAACACCTCTCTTGGTCTTGAAGGAGTATTCTTGTGGAGATAATGAGCTTTATTATCCAACTTTGCCCTGGCTCTAGGTTTCTTTAAAATTTTTGTATTGTCTAAGCAGTCTGATATTTTTCTTGATAGGGACCTATTATTGAGGGTGTGTCAAAACCTATTAGTGTTCTGGGCAGAGGAGTGTGGGGATTTCAGTTAGCTCCTAGATTTAGGTTGACTGAAAGCTAGACCTTCAGGCAGCATCTTTTAAAATAGGCTAATATATACACTCCTATGGGGCTGCAATTATAACCCTACCAGTATCCAGAGCAAGTCATCTAGAGGTATCCTATGAATGGCCATTGCAAAAACTGGGGCTCTAGACAAGTATATAAACTCCTTTCTGGGAAGCATCATTCAGCTGTAGTAAGGCCAATGGAGTGCAGGAGAGTTGTCTTCTTGCTTACTTTCCATGAGATTGCCTTCATAGCCTCTAAAAGTCCTGAATCCTATTTCTAAGTCCAGGAAAAGCAAAGTACCTTTTTCTCAGGAAGTATGGGGCTATGATTCAGTCCGCTGCCTATGTAGTGCTTTGATAGTGGTAGCCTACTAAGAACTGTCTTTCTGATTGTTATGGTTTTGTGTAGCCCATGAACCCAAACCCCCTTGGCCATCAGGGTTGGGGAATCAAATTGCATGCATCCACCACCTTAAGCAAAGAAGTTGGAGAGCATAGTGGGCAGGACATGCTCTCTGACTTAGGTAAGACAGAGAAAAATGCCTTGCTTGCGTTCACCTGCTAGCTTCATCAGTGTAATGGAAAAAAATGCCTTATCTATGTGTGAAAAGGATGGGAGAATTCTGTGACTGGTGTCACTTGCTGGTCCTAGCCATAGAGTGAGGTGTACTGCAACACTTGAATTCACTGTCTATAGCAAGAGAGAAGGAGAGTGCCATGACCACTTGCATTTACTGGCCCCAGTCAAAGATCTGGAGAGTGCCACAACCACTTGCCTTTGCCATCTGTAGCAAGGTAGTGAGAAAGTGCCATGTTTGCACAAGCCCATGTTAGTATGATAGAGTGAGAATGCAAAAATGGAGTTTTCAAGTACGTCCATCTCTAAAAAGAGTTTCAACAGTCTCTTGCACCTCCAGCAGATGCTTTAAGATTAGCAAATGAATTGTCTTCACATATACTCTAGGCACTTTTCAAACTGCAGCTTTTGTACTGGGGACTGAGATGATTGAGAACACATGGAAGTCCTTTAAAAAGAGAATCTCATTTTCTTATAGTCCTCTAGGTCCCTTGGATATAAACCCTGTCAATTTTCTAAGCCAGACATTTTGGAGGCTCATCTCTCCAGTTCAGGTCTTAAGGGTCAGGGTGCCTGGTATATGACAGAAACTCCCTGTTTTTTTTTTCAGGAGAAACTCTGAATTATCACATTCCATTCCCCCTTTTGTGGGTTACCATGCTGGGGGTCATGTTTTGGTGAGACTACATTTCTACCTCTCCTATCTGTCTCACTGTCGCCCTTTTACCCTTTGATATGGAGAAGCAGTTCACATATTTTTCAGTTCTTTTTCACAGGGAATTGTTCTGTGTGTAGATCTGCTGTATCCATGAGAGGATTAGAATTCAAGGTGCTGCCATCTTGGACTGAGCCTCAATCCAGAGCTTTTTAGGCACTAATTTCCCACATATACTTTTTGTTCTAGACTTGTGACTACTTTTAGTATCCTCCTTCCCATTTTCTGGACTTAATTTATGTGCACAGTTATATAATTTATACATCTTGTATGTGCATTTATTTTAGTACCAAACATATATTTATTTGTGATTTCTTTCCTCTTTCATAATGTGACACTTTTGAGAAATTGAAAATGAGAATTTTCATTTATTTTTGTATTCTCTCACTACTAAAATCAGAGCTACTGGTACCATAAACATGTTTTTGAATGAATGTGGTAGCCAGAAATGTTTTCTTCATGATCTTTGCCCCTGGGTATTATACCTGTAAATATTTTGTTACATAGCAAAAAGGGATGTTGCAGGTAGAATTACATTGCTAATCAGCTGACCATAAAATAAGAAGATTATTGTGGATTATCCAGATGGACCTGATGCAATCTCTTGGACCCTTAAAAGCAGAAGAAAAAGACCAAATAAAGAAGAGGAAGACAGATGGAAAAGCAGATGAGCTGAGTCATGGAAAGGACTTGACCTCTCTTTGTTGGCTCTGAAGATAAAGGAGACCAGGTTCCAAGGAATTCTGAAAGACTGGAAGCTGAAAACTCCTGGCAGAGTCCAGGGAGAAGATGGGATCTTAGTCCCATAACTGCATGGAATTGAATTTTTGCCAATCCATCTATGTCTGGAAGTATATTCTCCCCTAGAACCTCTGGTAAATGAAGTAACCTTTCACCAACATTGATTTTAGCATGGATAAATCCATTTCTGACATTCAGAATTGTGAGATAATAATTTTGTATTGTTTTAAACTAAGTTTGTGATCATCTGTAGCAGCAGCAATAGAAAATCAATATAGTGATTAATGCTTCTATGTTTTTGCCTTTACATTGAACATTATTTCTTTCCCCTCACATGTCCATATTTATCCTGCTGGGCTCATCTTAGTCATACCATACCCTAGGAATTTTTGAAGTTTCTACCTTGAACTGATTTTTTTTTTCCTCTGACTTCTCTAATGATATACTACACTGCTGTTCTATTTTGTGTTCAGTGCCTAATTGTTTTTATTTAATCATATTGTCACATCCTGTTTTTTTTTTTTTACATACTGTTGAATAATAATTTTGTATGTGTATATTTTGTTTCCCACATGGATTTGCAAGCATAGCTTTAGGAGGATAGTGATGATTATGAAATACTCATTGATTTTTTTTAATTTTCAAAATATTTGTAATTAACCAAATGATTATTAAACCTAAAAAAAGGAATGCCTCGGTGGTTCAGCAGTTGAGCATCTGCCTTTGGCTCAAGATGTGATCTTAGAGTCCCAGGATTGAGTCCCACATCGGGCTACCTACATGGAGCCTGCTTCTCCCTCTGCTTATGTCTCTGCCTTTCTCTCTCTCTCTCTCTCTCTCTCTCTCTCTGTCTCTCATGAATAAATAAATAAAAAAAAAACCTTCCAGCATCTTGAAACTGATTTTGGCCTTGATTTTGTAGGTAAAAAGATGCATTAAAGGAGAAAGATCCTTCATATTACTTTTAGGATATCTAGTAGACTACCAAAAATAAGCCAAGCATATAAAATCAAAATATATATAATCTTTTTAGGGCAGCAGGTCTAGTTTAAGTGGTGTGACAGTAGAGCAGCTGGTGTTAGCAATGGGTAAATAATTTACATAGGACTGAGAGGCAGTTGGAAAGTGTAGATTTTTGGAAGTGGTATCAATGTCAACTTGATAAGATACAAGATTTTCAAATAAATAAAAATATATGTGTTTGTGGTTACTAAAAGCTCACTGAAAATTAGGATAATATTCTACTGTATAGTTTTATGCTAGAAAACTATTATTTTAAAATAGAATAATAATAAATATGTTCTTTTTAATTCTACTAGGAAAAGCATGTTGAAGCATCTTATTGATTTTCCTAAAATTATACCAAAGGTTGGTTGGTGATGGAGAAAGAATGTAGGCATAATTAGGAACCTATAATCAGAGATTGGTTCATTTAGGAAAAATAGGTAGAGTTACCCATAACATTTCTTCTTATCTAAAGATTAGACTGGAAACCTTTTCCTAACATATAGCTTATGAAGCCAAGGAACTTATGTTATAGACAATGCCACAAAATGCCGACAGCCTCTAGAATTGAAAGCAATTACTTGCATTTTCTTCTGAGTAGTTTCTCCCTATTTACTTATCTTACTGGCATTTTAAAAATATAAATTTTAGCTACAAAAAAAATTGCTTGCCATCTGTTTCAAAAGATGTTCTGAGAAAACAAAAGAAAATATATCCAAATCAACCAAGCAGTGTTCACTGAGTCCCTATTTTCAGCATGGTTCATGTTAGAGGAGAGAACAGTCAGAGAGAGCCCATATATAGGGGTACTGATGTGGTCTGGTCTCCAGAAAGCCTGTGGTGTAGCTAGAAATGAGGAACTATGTAAGAAAATAATAGTAAAGGGTACATAATATTATATGAAGAGGTGCTAAATATTTGGATGCAAATAATAATATATACTCTTCAAGAATGAGGATTGTTTGTCATTTTTAAATTCCCCATCTTAGGTACTCTGTTTAAAGAATAAATAAATGAGAACATAAGGTGTTCAGAGGAGGACTAGAACACCAAGAGGCTTCATGAACTGAGAGGATCTTTAAAAAATCCATGAGAGTTTTGTGGCTCAATTTTGTTATACTCCACACAAAATTATCCACACCCTCCTCACTGCCTTACAACCACTCTAGCAATTCATGTTTATTAACATTTCTAGCCATATGGACTTGGGAAATTATTGAAGTCTGTGCCTCAATGTTAGAGTAGTTGCATAATGGTCATTTCTATCTCATAGGATCATTATATTACATGAATTTCTATATCTAATGTACTTGGAACAATGTTTGGCACATAGTAATTCTTGAGAACTGCTAACTTCTTTTATAATGACGTTTTATTTTTGAGGGGTTGATATGAAATCCAAGTTCATTAAGAGTAAAATATGCATTATTTCCATAGAAGTAAATACAATCTCTTGCATAATAAAAGTGACTAATAACTATCCCTGAATTTGTTTGATTATGTAAAGAAAGAAAATATTTCATATAAAAATAAAATAAATTTACCACAAGAATTTATAAATCATTTTTGAGGGTTATTTCTATGCATGTGTGATTGTGGTTGAGTTTTCATATCAGAGTTCTTGTTTATCAACATCAGCTTTTAGTATTATTTATATCAGTTAAATGACATAGTCAAATTAATTGTACTTGAAAAGATATGCATGATTTAAAATATGTCTATTTAGATAAAACTATTCTATGCATATATGAAGTATATATAACCAGTTTATAAATTATACATTTAAGACACCGATACTAGGGATCCCTGGGTGGCGCAGCGGTTTGGCGCCTGCCTTTGGCCCAGGGCGCGATCCTGGAGACCCGGGATCGAATCCCACATCGGGCTCCCGGTGCATGGAGCCTGCTTCTGCCTCTGCCTCTCTCTCTTTCTCTCTCTGTGACTATCATAAATAAATTAAAAAATTAAAAAAAAAAGACACCGATACTATTACTTATGAAAGTATCTAAAGTCAAAAACACTAGAAAAGACTGTGTGCCTTTCAAATATATCTTGTCTTAGGAAAAAAGAAGACAGTGTGAATGTTTGGTGGGCCTTATTTTACTTCATAATTGTTTTTGAACTTTAAATGTAATGGGATCTTAAGCATTTTCATCTTTTAAAATGATCAAAGGAAATGCTTTTTAAAATGTTTGTGTTAGGGAGATTTTGTTTTTATTTTGATAAAACCATCCTATCCGGTACACAAATAAACTCTTGACATCCCAAGCATGTAGTAATTATATGTTCTCGTAAATTTCCTGGGAATTACATTTACTGTCAAATCATTGTATTTATGATGTAATGTGTGTTTAATTTTAGCCTGTAGAAGTAATAATGTACTTAACAGTAATTGAGGAATTATCTTCTTTAGGACAAGATGGCCACTTGTAAACAAGAATGGACAAATCTGGCTTTTATCCTATGCTAAATTTTCATTACAGTCAAAATGAGCACGATATCGAGTCATGAAAGATCAAGAAACTTCACAATGAAGTTTTACACAGAAATATTCTAAGCAATTTTTTAAAATTATAGTCTAGTCTATGTAATGCTAATTGTAATTTGAAACCTAAAACATAAAGTATATTTATATATAAAATGTATATATTTATATATAAAATGTATATATATACTTTAAATATATATATGTATATATTTATAATTTTTAAAAAGTGTTTTTAATAGAATCCCAAATATTATCTTCTTGATTTCTGATTTCTGATTTGTGGTATGTGCATATGTATATATTTATTTCGGCTATTGTATAATCTCCTAAAGGAAATTCAAAGGTAAAACAGATTTTAAGTTTACATTTAAAAAATAATAGAATGCTTATTATGTGCTAGGTAAGAAACACTTTACATTTATTGAGTACTATGAGCCAGGAAATCTTATAGGTGATTTTTAGATAACTTATTTAGATCTCATTGCAACTCTATGAGTAAATACTTCATAATCACCATTTTCTGGGCAAGGAACACAGCATAGTTAAGTAATGTCAGATAATAATAATGGATTATCATTATCAGAACTGTAGTTACTAGTTACAGAGTCTAGACTTTTACCCACTGTACTAAACATCTTCATCCAAATAGAAAATATATAAGAAAGACTGAAGTTTAAAATTGCTTTTCTGTGAAATGTCAAATAATAACAGCACATTATTTAATAAATTTACTTGAAAATACTACTTTTCAGATGAAAAACAGTTATTGCTCCAGTAATAAGTAAAAAGTGAATAAAATTTTCCCATGAGCTGTTCTATTTTGTTCTGAAAAGTATTAGACACTTTTCTCAATATGTGATTCATCTAGTTATATCTTTTCAAAAGCATGCATTTGAACATCCTTACCTTTTAATAGTGAACGTATAAACTCAAATCTGTTTGAGATTTTGTTCCAGGAAGTACAAATCTGTATGATTTTCAGTTAGTTCCTCAGGCATTTTCAGACTCAATTTTCCTATTTGTAATATTAACCCCATTATACTAAGTAAGTTCGAACTTGATTTTAGAAGCCTAGCTCAGGCTATGCAATGGAGTCAGCACAGAATAGTAGGAAAAAAAACACAGTCTTTGCAGACAGAGAGCCAGACTCTGATTTTTGTTTTGGTATATAACACTGAAGTCACAAGTTTTCTGATTCTCACTTTTTACCCCTGTAAAGTGGGGATGAAAATAACCTACTTTACAAAATTGTTGTGAAGATTAATTAGCTAATGGGTACTCGATAAAAGTTAACTATTATATTTGTAAAATTATATGATTATTTACTGGAAACCTTATCTTTGTCCCCATTACAAATGACTAGGAGAACTTAATTTAAATAACTGACATGGAATTTTAGATAACCTGGTGAGAGTTAAATGATTTTGTTTTCAATCTGCTTGATTAAATGTATTTGTGCATAAATACAAATCCCATGCTTAGTCAGGGATATCAATTTCATCCTAATTCCCTTAATATCCCAACTACCCTGCAGGTGATTCACATCTTGGAAGTGTGGAAGAATGGCTCTACACTCATTTTCAATTCAACTTGAATTTCTCTGTTTCATTATTTTCTAACGAAATTGGATTTGGTGATACTTGACACCTGATAAGATTTTGTTTATTCTGCTGTAAAGGAAGGCTAATAAAGTAGATTTCCACGGGGCTTATAGTCTCAGTTATAGCATTTTAGAGCAACATAAAATTGCACATCCATCCACTTACAATATTCTTTCTTTATGGCTGTTCATAAACAATACTGCTTTGTGTTTGGTATTGGAATCTGAGAACCTAAGTATAATTTTATACATTGTCCATTGCTGTAATGAAACAGAGTAAAACACAGTGGTCTAGACTCTGGTGAGTCTTTACGGATAACATTTTTTTTCCTATAATTACAAAAATGTAGTGGGCTAGTAAACAAATTTGAGTACTTATAATGCGGCTAATGTGGATGTCTTGCTATTGGAAAATTAAACATCTTAAAATTGGTGTCCTTTACTGCCTTAGTCCATTCAGGTTGCTATAACAAAATGCCATAGACTTGGTGGCTTATTAACAACACATATTTATTTCTTATGTTTCTGAAGCCTGGGAAATCCAATAGATATGCAGATTTTAAATTTCAATTGACAGGCAAATCTTCCTCTATAGAGTTTATAACAATTTACTCTTCTACTAGCAACGTGTGAGAGTGCCTAGACTTCCCATATCTTCATCAACAGAGTATGTCATCAAACTTTTGGATTTTTATAATTGTCTAAGTAAAGTTATCTCTATGTAGATTTATTTGCGCTTCCCTAGTAATAAGTAAAGTTGAACTCATTTTGTAATCTTTAAAGCAACTTATATTTTCCCTTTGTGTGTGTGTGTGTGTGTGTGTGTGTGTGTGTGTGTGTGAACTGTCCTTTCCTTTTTTTCCTGCTGGGTTATGGTATTTTATTATTGATTTTAGATAATTTACATAGTAGGGACATTAGCCCCTTTTTTGTCATATAAATTATAGGTAAACCCCTGTTTTAAAAATGTTGATCATTTTCTTATTTTTATTTTTATGTTATAGAATTTGTATTTCCTTTTATTAACTCTTCATTTTGGAAAGGTTTATCTCATCCTGGAGGTGTGGAAATAAATATAAATATTAAGGCTCTACTCTGTGCAGGGTACTATGCTACTTAGTATGATCATTATAATTAGTCCCTGCCCACATATTAGTCAACAAAAGGTAATCAGTGTGCAAATTGCTAAGAAAAGCTAGGCTGAATAAAATAGTGGCATGATAAATGTATAAGCCACATTAAGTTATTTACTACTTTATCGATTAAAATTATATTAATTACCAAAATTATCATAATTTCCCTAGTTATGTGAATGAATATTTGGTTAAAACATCTTCTCTGCCATGACACCTCTAAGCTTCATGAGATATAGAAAGTATATCTGTTTTGTTTGCCATGTTATACCCACAATCTAGCTCAGAGCCTAGAAAACTGTAGCCACTTAAACATCTGTTTATTGAATAATAAATGTTGGTCACAGTGCCTAACACTGTAAACTCAAAGTCTATATATGTGTTTATGTATGTGTAAACAAGTATAGCAATGTTTTCTGAGCAGTAAACCAAATAGGAACAATGCATTGAAATTTTTTGAGAAAGTTCTTGACTTTGTTAAGTCAGAGGATGATTTCTGTAGAGCTTTTCCTCTACATTCCTTTCTTGTTTCTGACTATAGAGGAAAAACTCTGTTTTTCCCTATCGAGGATATTAGTAATGGGCCTTTAGTATATGGTCTTTATGAGGTTGAAGTATGTTCCCCATATCCCTCCTTTGTTGAGGGTTTTTTTTTTTTATCAAGAATGGATGTTGTATTTTGTCAAATACTTTTTATGCATCTATTGACAGGATCATATGGTTCCTATCCTTTCTTTTTAAATCTGGTGTATCACATTGATTGATTTGCAAATATTGAACCATCTTGTAGCCCAGCAATAAGTCCCACTTGATTATGGTGAATAATTCTCTTAATGTACTGTTGGATTCAATTAGCTATTATCTTGTTGAGAATTTTTGCATCTATGTTCATCAGGGATATCAGACTATAATTCTCCTATTTTTATCTTAAAGATTTTATTTATTTATATATTTGAGAGAGAGAGAGAATGAGCAGAGAGAAGAGCACAGGAAGAGAGGACAAGCTGACTCCATGCTCAGTGTAGAGGCTGACATGGGGTTCAGTCTCATGACCCCAAGATGATTACCTGAGCCAAAATCAAGAGTCAGGTGCTAAACCAACTGAGCCACCCAGGTGCCCTTATAATTCTACTCTTGTGGCATCTTTGGTTTTAGAATCAAGGTGATTCTTGCCTTGTAGAATGAGTTTTAAAGTTTTCCTTCCATTTCTGTTTTTTGGAACAGTTTGAGAAGAATAGGTATTAGCTTTTCTTTTAATGTTTGGTAGAGTTTCCCTGGGAAGCCATCTGGCTCTGGAATTTTGTTTGTTGGGAGATTTTTTTTTAATATTTTATTTATTTATTCATGAGAGACAGAGAGAGAGAGAGAGAGAGAGAGAGAGAGAGAGAGAGAGAGGCAGAAACACTGGCAGAGGGAGAAGCAGGCTCCACGCAGGGAGCCCAATGTGGAACTCGATCCTGGGACTCCAGGATCACACCCTGAGCCAAAGGCAGATGCTCAACTGCTGAGTCACTCACGGGTCCCTGTTGAGAGATTTTTGATTGCAGATTCAGTTTCTTTGCTGGTTTTAGATCTGTTCAAATTTTCTATTTCTTCCTGTTCCAGTTTTGGTAGTTTATAGGTTCTAGAAATTTGTCCATTTCTTCCTGATTGCCCAATTTGCTGGCACATAATTTTTCATAATTATCTATATTTCTATTCTATTGGTTATGATCTCTCTTCTTTAATTCATGATTTTATTTATTTCATTCCTTTCTCTTTTCTTTTGATGAGTCTTGCTAGAGGTTTATTTATCAATTATATGAATTCCTTCAAAGAACCAGCTCCTAGTTTTATTGATCTGTTTTACTGTTTTTTGTTTGTTTCTGTATCATTTATTTCTGCTCTAATCTTTATTAGTTCCATTTTGCTGGCTTTAGGCTTTATTTACTGTTCCTTTTTTAGCTCCATTAGGTGTAAAGTTAGATTGAGTGTTTGAGACTTTTCTTGCTTCTTGAGGCAGGTCTGTATAGCTATGTGCTTCCCTGTTATGACTACCTTTGCTGCATCTCAAGGATTCAGACTACTGTGCTTTTGTTTTCATGTGTTTCCATGTATTATTTTATTTCTTCTTTAATTTCCTAGTTAACCTTTCATTCTTTGGTAGGATGATCTTTAACTTTCATGTATTTATGATCTTCCCAAATTTTTGCTTGGTGGTTGACTTCAAGTTTCATAGCCCTGTGGAAAATATGCTCGGTATAATCTTAGTCTTTTTGTACTTGTTGAGGGCTGATTTGTGACCAGTATGTGATCTGTTCTGGAGAATGTTCCATGTCCACTTGAATTCTGCTGCTTTAGGATGAAATGTTCTGAATGTATCTGCTAAATTCATCTGGTCCAGTATGTCATTCAAAGCCATTGTTTCCTTGTTGATTTTCTGCTTAGATGATCTGTCTATCGTGAGTGGGGTGTTCAAGTCCCCTATTATTATTGTATTGTTATCAATAGGTTACTTTATGTTTGTAATTCATTGGTTTATATATTTGAGTGCTCCCAAGTTAGGGGCATAAATATTTACAACTGTTCGATCATGTTGAATAGACTCCTTTCTTATGACATAGTGTCCTTCCTCATCTCATATTACAGGCTTTCCTTTAAAATCTGATTTGTCTACTGTAAGTATGCTACTACAGCTTTCTTTTGATGTCCATTTGCATGTTAAATGGTTCTCTATCATTTCATTGTCAATCTGCCGGTGTCTGTAGGTCTAAAATGAGTCTTTTGTAGGCAGCATACAGATGGGTCTTGTGTTTTTTTTATCCATTCTGATACCCTATGTCTTTTGATTGGAGCATTTAGTCATTTACATTCAGAGGTATTATTGACAGATATATATTTAGTGCTATTGTATTACCTGTAAAGTCGGAGTTTCAGGAGATTTTTTTCTCTTCCTTTCCAGGCTTTGCTGTTTTTGTTCTTTCTCTCCTATTCCCTTTACTATTTTTTTGCAGGGATGGTTTAATAGTCACAGACTCCTTTATTTTTTGTTTTTCTGGGAAACTTTTTATCTTTCCTTCTGTTCTGAATGTCAGCCTTGCTGGATAGAATATTCTTGGCTTCATAATTTTCCCATTCAGCACATTGAATGTATTCCACTCTCTTCTTGCCTGCCATGTTTCTGTGAAGGAATCTGCCATGAACCTGATTTATCTTCCCTTGTTGGTTAGGGATTTCTTTTCCCCTGCTACTTTCAGGATTCTTTCTTTATCTCTGTATTTGCATATTTTACTATGATATGTCTTGGTGTTAGCTTGCTTTTGTTGACTTTGATGGTAGTTCTGTGTGCCTCCTGGATTTGGATGTCTGTTACTTTTCTCATTTTTTGGAAGTTTCAGCTATAATTTTCTTAACTTAACCTTCTGCCCCCTTTTCCCTCTCTTCTTCCTCTTCCTTCTGCCTCCTGTCCTACAATACAGATGTTAATACACTTAATTACACTTTATGGAGTCACTGAGTTCCTTATTGCCATCCAATATTTTCCCCCCTTTTCAGTTTAGTGTTTTCCATATTTTATCTTCTGTATCATTTATTCATTCCTTTGCTTCCTCTATCCTTGTCAAGGTCATGCATATAGTCAGTTATGCATCTTGGTATAACATTTTTTATTTTGGCCTGACTGGTTTTTAGGTCTTTTATCTCTGCAGTAAGGGACTCCCTTGTGGCTTCTATGCTTTTCTTAAGCCCAGCTGGTGTCCTTATGATTGTTGTTTTAAATTCTGGTTCCGGAGGGTCACCTGGGTAGCTTAATCAGAAGCAGTTGAGTCTTGATTTTGGCTCAGGTCATGATCTCAGGGCCCTGGGATTGAGCCCCCACATTGGGCTCCCTGCTCAGTGAGGAGTCTGCTTGGAATTCTCTATCCTTCTCTTTCTGCCCCTTCCCTTGCTCTCTCTCTCTCTCTCTTTCAAAGTAAATAAATAAATATTTTGAAAAATTAAAATAAAAAATTCTGGTTCAGGCATATTACTTATATCTGATCAGACCCCTGGCTGTGACCTTTTCTTGTTCTTTCTTTTGGGATGAATTCCTCCATGTTGGCTTTTTTTTTCCTAGGTCTCTGTGTTCTGTGTATTAGGAAAGTCTGTTATGTTTCCTACTCCTGAGAGAAATGGCTATATTAAGAAAAAGTCACATACTGTTCAGGGCCTAATGCTTCAGGAAGTGTTTCTGGTGTATGCTGTATACACTCTGCTGTTGTGATTTGGCTGCTCTTTCCCTCAAGTTAGTCCTCTGCAGAGTTTCTCCTTGACTGCAGTGGGGAGTGTTTGGACTTTGTCCAATGTGTGATGAGTTTTAACTAAATGTGTTTGAGTCTGCTTATTGAAAGAGGCTAGATCCTGTTATAGAGCTAAAGCTTTGCAGAACCCTATGGCCGGTAGGCTTAGTTTGTGTGAGGGGTTCCTGCTTTTTTAAGGGAGGGCTCAGTTGCTGCTCTGACTCTCAGGCACATTTTCCCTAGTTTAGAAGCAGCTGCAGAGTGCAGTGGGGGGGGGGGGACTTCATGTAAGAGGGTCAAGGCTCTACTTCCAGTGCTGTGCTGCTCACTGAAGTCTGTCCATGATGATGAACAGAGGTAAAAATGGTGTCAGGCAGCTCTCTAGAGAGGGGAGTTCACACTGAATTCAAGAAGCCCTCACAGAGGAGTGGACAATATCCTCATTTGTCCCATGTGTCACTCAGATCTTTGTCTTCACTCTGTCTGAGTCAGAACCATCTGCCCACCTGACACACAGTGCTCCAGTGTTTTATCTCCAGCTCACTGGCTGGGTTTTAGAATGTCAAATTATAGGGACCTAGCAGGGCATGGATCCAAGCTGATCCTCTGGAGGAGGGTCTTTCCATGATGTGGTTGGTGCCAGTTTATTCTAGAACGGCAGTTGCACAAACATTCAGGGCCTTGGAATTTATGGTAAAATGCAGCTAAAAGCCAGTGTCCAGGTTAGGTGCCCTCAGCAAGTCTCTCCTTGTTGCTAATGAATGAGGCAGCTCAATGACACTTGCTGACTGTTTTGTCCATGGAAAGACAGTGCTACTTCTCCCAAATGCACTCAGGGACTGTTTTTGTCAGTGCCACCCAGGGTATCCTCAGACCTTGCTTTTGTCCCCTTGCCTTTCCCCTCCTTCTCCCCTGGAGCACCTATACACCCACCAGCCTCCACCCCTCCATGACCAGGACTTCTAAAACTTCAGAGTTTGAACTCTGCTACTTCTAAAACTCGTGATAATCAGCCCCTCTCATTTTCTCTGTTAATGGCTTTGGGGAAGTGTTTTTCTTGTGTAATGCCCTGTGCTCTGTTCTCCATTCCTCTCTTTCTCCTCTTTTCTTTTTCTCCTCTCTCCCTGATCAGGGCTCCCTCCCATCTACATCACTGGTAATTCTTTTCTCTCCAAAATCACATCTCTGCACTTCCTACCTTCTACAACGTGGCCTCTTCTATCCCTATAGTTGTGTAATTTTTTCTCAGTCCTCAGATTGATTTCCTGGGTGTTCAGAATGATTTGATATTTATCTATGTTTGACAGATGAAGCAAGCATAGGATCCTCTTACTACCCTACTATCTTAACTCTACTTATATCCATTTGACTCAGGTCTTAAATAAGAGTTCTCAATAGCAGTTATTTTACAGAATGTAATGGAAACTTAGTGTATTGACTGAATCTGAATTTGTCACAGAACTTTTCTGTGATAAAAATGACAAAGGCCTTGCTTTAGAACCTGTTCTCTTAAAGCAAGAGCCACTTCAAGATTCTCCAAGGCTAGGGTCCTGGTAAGAGGCATAGTCCAACCATGATGCCATCAGGTATTTCTATGAGAGTTTATGTACTTTATTTTTTCAGCTTGAGATTTATTTAGGATATTGTGCAAAACAGAGTTTCTTCCTAATGTGACAATGAAGGGTTTTTGTCTCTGTTCCATGATATTCAATGATTTTATCTGCTGGCCTACCCAAGAACAGTATCTGGTGTTTCGTGGTAGAAACTGACCATTTTGTTTTTTACTGTGACAGGACTCAAACATTCCTCATGTTATTTCAGTTGCAAGACAAAAGTATCTTAAACATTTAGGAAATCCACAGCTAAACTTTCTTTAAATACTAAAAGTAAATTGCTTCTTTTATTTTTCATCTTTTACAAGTTAAAGGAAGATTGTTAGGAAAGATTTCAGTACCATCTGATGCTTCTTAATGCATTAATATTATTCAAATGTATGTGTTTATATAGGCTTTCTATAGACTTTAAAAACTTGTGATGAACAATTAAGAAATATTTATACTAATAATTTTAGTTAAATGCAAGGAAGGAAAATAAAGTATTCATACTATTTAAATTTAATTTGAGATATCTCAGCTAATTATTCATGTAACACACTCAACTTTCAGCTGGAATTCATAGTTTCACCTCTAGACTATAATTTGATTTTCTCTTATTGTCACTTGATACAGAACACTATATTGTAAAAACAACAACAAACTCGTGCTTGTGTTTACAATTATTGAAATATGACTTTATAAGTGAAAGATTAAAAATTTTACCAGAGTAATAGGAGAAAGTTCCCATGAATTAACTGTATTTGAGCAATACTCTTTTTTCTGGTCCCTCCACATCCACCACATCCAATCATGATCCCTCTGCTCAGCTTTCACCACTGAGAGTAGAGTAATTATGATACCACTCCACTTAGATAATATTAAGGCTTCTTTTTCTCTAATGATGAAATCTTTGACATTACATGAAAGATCCAATATGTTCTAAACCCAAAATTAGCTTACTAGTCTTATTTAATGTCTTCCTCCTTTGTGCTTCCTGTGTTCTAGGCACATTGGGTTTATTTCATTTTCTCAAAACATCCTTCTCATGTGGTAGGACTTAAACTGAGACAATGTATGTAAATCACTTAAAACAGTGCATGGTATATAGCAAGATTTTAATAAATTTACTTAAATTGCATATTTTGTTCACAAACATATAAGGGAGGGAATAAGAATAACTTAACGAAAGACTAAAGTCAAGTTCCAACGTCTCCAGAAATGTTCTCTTTTCACTGTTAGCCTCTATTGGAATTAATTATTTTGGAGGTAGTAGAAAGGAGGTAGTAGTATGGAAAAGTTAATGACTTCAAATTAGAATATTTTGAGGGTCTACTGCTTTAAGACATATATAGGGATATTATTTAGGCTGCTGCAAAAATTTACCAAATGCATAGAGATGTCACTGGTAAATAAAAAAAATACTTTAAAAGGTTAAAATATATACTTAAGATCAAACTATTAGTGACAAAGAAGACTAATTCTGTTTTAACATCCTGCTCAGGGCTATTTATGCAATACCAGGCATCTGCCAATAATTAAATCATGAATGGAGGCCAGCTTAGGCTGTATACAGGCTGGTGGCCACAGGTGAACTCCAATTGAGGAAAAAGTCAAAGATTTTTTTTTTAACAAAGTGTCTTTTATTTGTGACATACAAATACAACCAATGCAAAAAGAGATCACTTTTACCTTTGATTCCAGTGATAAGTTGCTAAAGAAAAAACAAAAATGTAACAAGGAGTTTATCTTCAGTTTCCTCTAAAAAAAAACCCAGAAAGGGTTAAAAACAACCATATACATGTTATATACACATTTGACATCAACAAAACTAACCTGAAATAGGGTGGATACAATTAAAAAAAATCTTAAAATATTTTTCTAACATGCTCCAAACAAACACACAAAAAAGCTGGGAACAAAAGGCCTGCTGTTTCTCAAAACCAAGACCTGGGGAAGGAGAGACTCATGTTTGAGAAGTGAATGGCCTAGTCTGAGAAAAAGCAGGACAACTGGGGACAAAGTGCAATCTTTCAAATATCCAGAAAAGAAATTCCAAAAATGTGTACATGAAAATTTCAAAAGGCCACTATGTAAAATCCAGATAGAAGACATCTGGTGAGAGGGAGGGGCAAGATGGCAGAAGAGTAGGGTCCCCAAATCACCTGTCCCCACCAAATTACCTAGATAACCTTCAAATTATCCTGAAAATTTATGAATTCGGCCTGAGATTTAAAGAAAGAACAGCTGGAATGCTACAGTGAGAAGAGTTCACGCTTCTATCAAGGTAGGAAAGCGGGGAAAAAGAAATAAAGAAAAGAAAAAGGCATCCAAGGGGGAGGGGCCCGGGAGGAGCCCGGCTAAGGCCAGGGCAGGTGCCCCAGGAAAGGAAAGCCCCGACCCGGAGAAGCAGGAGCTACACCAATCTTCCCCGGGCAGAAGGCACTTGCAGGGAGTTGGAGCAGGACCCCAGGAGGGCGGGGATGCCCTCAGGCTCCCTGGGACAGTAACAGACACCTGCGCCCCGGGGAGAGTGCACTGAGCTCCCTGAAGGGCTGCAGCGCACAGGGCTGGACCCAGGAGCAGCTCTGAAGGGCTCGGGCAGAGGAAGAGGCTCCCTGTGGAGGGGGCTGTATGGCAACAGCGCAGGCCCCGGAGCACAGAGCCCCAGGACACAGCCCAGGATCCGGCCTACCCCCGGGGACAAGCAGAAGCCTGGAGGGCCCAGGACAGCAAGGACGCTCCTGCCCGGAGCTGAGCACATCAGCGTCCCATCCTGGAGGCTCCAGGCCCTGCAGACTGAGAGCTCTGGAGTTACTGTGGGAGCTGACTCCAGGGCTCCAGAGCTGGCCGCCGCCACTGCTGTTGTTCCTCCTGGGGCCTCACGGGGTCAACAACCCCCACTGAGCCCTGCACCAGGCAGGGGGCAGAGCAGCTCCCCCAAGTGCTAACACCTGAAAATCAGCACAACAGGACCCTCCCCCAGAAGACCACCTAGACGGACAAGTTCCAGGGGAAGTCAAGGGACTTAAAGTATACAGAATCAGAAGATACTCCCCCATGTTTTTTTTTTTTTCTTTTTGATTTGTTTGCTTCCCTCGCCCTTTTTTTCTTTCTCTATTTCTTCTTTTTTCTTGTGTTCTTCCTTTTTTCTTTCTTCTTTTTCTCTTTTCTTTCCTTCTTTCTCTCCTCTCTTTTTCTCCTTTTCCCAATACAACTTGTTTTTGGCCACTCTGCACTGAGCAAAATGACTAGAAGGAAAACTTCACCTCAAAAGAAAGAATCAGAAACAGTCCTCTCTCCCACAGAGTTACAAAATCTGCATTACAATTCAATATCAGAAAGCCAGTTCAGAAGCACTATTATACAGCTACTGGTGGCTCTAGAAAAAAGCGAAAGGACTCACGAGGGTTAACGAGGTAGAAGAACGAGTGAGTGACATAGAAGAGAAGTTGATGGCAAAGAGGGAAACTGAGGAAAGAAGAGACAAACAATTAAAAGACCATGAAGATAGATTAAGGAAAATAAACGACAGCCTGAGGAAGAAAAACCTACATTTACTTGGGGTTCCCGAGGGTGCCTAAGGGGACAGAGGGCCAGAATATGTATTTGAACAAATCCTAGCTGAAGACTTTCCTAATCTGGGAAGGGAAACAGGCATTCAGATCCAGGAGATAGAGAGATTTCCCCCCCTAAAATCAATAAAAACTGTTCAACACCTCGACATCTAATAGTTAAGCTTGCAAATTCCAAAGATAAAGAGAAGATCCTTAAAGCAGCAAGAGACAAGAAAACCCTGACTTTTATGGGGAGGAGTATTAGGGTAACAGAAGACCTCTCCACAGACACGTGGCAGGCCAGAAAGGGCTGGCAGGATATATTCAGGGTCCTAAGTGAGAAGAACATGCAACCAAGAATACTTTATCCAGCAAGGCTCTCATTCAAAATGGAAGGAGAGATAAAGAGCTTCCAAGACAGGCAGGAACTGAAAGAATATGTGACCTCCAAACCAGCTCTGCAAGAAATTTTAAGGGGGACTCTTAAAACTCCCCTTTAAGAAGAAGTCCAGTGGAACAATCCACAAAAACAAGGACTAAATAGATATCATGATGACACTAAACTCATATCTGTCAATAGTAACTCTGAACGTGAATGGGCTTAGTGACCCCATCAAAAGGCGCAGGGTTTCAGACTGGATAAAAAAGCAGGACCCATCTATTTGCTATCTACAAGAGACCCATTTTAGACAGAAGGACACCTACAACCTGAAAATAAAAGGTTGGAGAACCATTGACCATTCAAATGGTCCTCAAAAGAAAGCAGAGGTAGCCATCCTTATATCAGATAAACTAAAATTTACCCCGAAGACTGTGAGAGATGAAGAGGGACACTACATCATACTTAAAGGATCTATCCAACAAGAGGACTTAACAGTACTCGATATATATGCCCCGAATGTGGGAGCTGCCAAATATATCAATCAATTAATATCCAAAGTGAAGAAATACTTAGATAATAATACACTTGTACTTGGTGACTTCAATCTAGCTCTTTCTATACTCGATAGGTCTTCTAAGCACAACATCTCCAAAGAAACGAGAGCTTTAAATGATACACTGGACCAGATGGATTTCACAGATATCTACAGAACTTTACATCCAAACTCAACTGAATACACATTCTTCTCAAGTGCACATGGAACTTTCTCCAGAATAGACCACATACTGGGTCACAAATCGGGTCTGAACCAATACTGAAAACTGAAAAATTGGGATCGTCCCCTGCATATTCTCAGACCATAATGCCTTGAAATTAGAACTAAATCACAAAAGGAAGTTTGGAAGGACTTCAATCACGTGGAGGTTAAGGGCCATCCTGCTAAAAGACGAAAGGGTCAACCAGGAAATTAAGGAAGAATTAAAAAGATTCATGGAAACTAATAAGAATGAAGATACAACGTTCAAAATCTTTGGGAGGCAGCAAAAGCAGTCCTGAGGGGGAAATACATCGCAATACAAGCATCCATTCAAAAACTGGAAAGAACTCAAATACAGAAGCTAACCTTACACATAAAGGAGCTAGAGAAAAAACAGCACATAGATCCTACACCCAGCAGAAGAAGAGAGTTGATAAAGATTCGAGCAGAACTCAACGAAATTGAGAACAGAAGAACTGTGGGACAGATCAACAGAACCAGGAGTTGGTTCTTTGAAAGAATTAATAGGATAGATAAACCATTAGCCAGCCTCATTAAAGAGAAGAGAGAGAAGACTCAAATTAATAAAATCATGAATGAGAAAGGAGAGATCACTACCAACACCAAGGAAATGCAAACGATTTTAAAAACATATTATGAACAGCTATACACCAATAAATTAGGCAATCTAGAAGAAATGGACGCATTCCTGGAAAGCCACAAATTATCAAAACTGGAACAGGAAGAAATAGAAGACCTGAACAGGCCAATAACCAGGGAGGAAATTGAAGCAGTCATCAAAAACCTCCCAAGACACAAAAGTCCAGGGCCAGATGGCTTCCCAGGGGAATTCTATCAAACGTTTAAAGAAGAAACCATACCTATTCTACTAAAGCTGTTTGGAAAGATAGAAAGAGATGAAGTACTTCCAAATTCGTTCTATGAGACCAGCATCACCTTAATTCCAAAACCAGACAAAGACCCCACCAAAACGGAGAATTACAGGCCAATCTGCCTGATGAACATGGATGCAAAAATTTTCAACAAGATACTAGCCAATAGAATACAATAGTACATTAAGAAAATTATTCATCATGACCAGGTAGGATTTATCCCCAGGACACAAGGCTGGTTCAACACCCGTAAAACAATCAGTGTGATTCATCATATCAGCAAGAGAAAAACCAAGAACCATATGATCCTCTCATTAGATGCAGAGAAAGCATTTGACAAAATACAGCATCCATTCCTGATCAAAACTCTTCAGAGTGTAGGGATAGAGGGAACATTCCTCAACATCTTAAAAGCCATCTAGGAGAAGCCCACAGAAAATTTCCTTCTCAATGGGGAATCACTGAGAGCCTTTCCCCAAGATCAGGAACAAGACAGGGATGTCCACTGTCACCACTGCTATTCAACATAGTACTGGAAGTCCTAGCCTCAGCAATCAGACAACAAAAAGACATTAAAGGCATTCAAATTGGCAAAGAAGAAGTCAAACTCTCCCTCTTTGCCAATGACATGATACTCTACATAGAAAACCCAAAAGCCTCCACCCCAAGATTGCTAGAAGTCATACAGCAATTTGGCAGCATGGCAGGATACAAAATCAATGCCCAGAAGTCAGTGGCATTTCTATACACTAACAATGAGACTGAAGAAAGAGAAATTAAGGAGTCAATCCCATTTACAATTGCACCCAAAAGCATAAGATACCTAGGAATAAACCTAACCAAAGAGGTAAAGGATCAATACCCTAAAAACTATAGAACACTTCTGAAAGAAATTGAGGAAGACACAAAGAGATGGAAAAATATTCCATGCTCATGGATTGGCAGAATTAATATTGTGAAAATGTCGATGTTACCCAGGGCAATTTACACGTTTAATGCAAACCCTATCAAAATACCATGGACTTTCTTCAGAGAGTTAGATCAAATTATTTTAAGATTTTTGTGGAATCAGAAAAGACCCCGAATAGCCAGGGGAATTTTAAAAAAGAAAACCATATCTGGGGAAATCACAATGCCAGGTTTCAGGTTGTACTACAAAGCTGTGGTCATCAAGACAGTGTGGTACTGGCACAAAAACAGACACATTGATCAATGTAACAGAATAGAGAACCTGAAGTGGACCCTGAACTTTATGGTCAACTAATATTCGATAAAGGAGGAAAGACTATCCACTGGAAGAAAGACAGTCTCTTCAATAAATGGTGCTGGGAAAATTGGACATCCACATGCAAGAGAATGAAACTAGTCCACTCTCTTTCACTATACACAAAGATAAACTCAAAATGGATGAAGGATCTAAATGTGAGACAAGATTTCATCAAAATCCTAGAGGAGAACACTGGCAACATCCTTTTTGAACACAGCCACAGTAACTTCTTGCAAGATACATCCACGAAGACAAAAGAAACAAAAGCAAAAATGAACTATTGGGACTTCATCAAGATAAGAAGCTTTTGCACTGCAAAGGATACAGTCCACAAAACTAAAAGACAACCTACAGAATGGGAGAAGATATTTGCAAATGACATGTCAGATAAAGGGCTAGTTTCCAAGATCTATAAAGAACTTATTAAACTCAACAGCAAAGAAACAAACAATCCAATCATGAAATGGGCAAAGGACATGAAGAGAAATCTCACAGAGGAAGACATAGACATGGCCAACATGCACATGAGAAAATGCTCCGCATCACTTGCCATCAGGGAAATACAAATCAAAACCACAATGAGATACCACCTCACACCAGTGAGGATGGGGAAAATTAACAAGGCAGGAAACAACAAATGTTGGAGAGGATGCGGAGAAAAGGGAACCCTCTTACACTGTTGGTGTGAATGTGAACTGGTGCAGCCACTCTGGAAAACTGTGTGGAGGTTCCTCAAAGAGTTAAAAATAGACCTGCCCTATGACCCAGCAATTGCACTTTGGGGATTCACTCCAAAGATACAGATGCAGTGAAACACTGGGACACCTGCACCCCGATGTTTCTAGCAGCAATGTCCATAATAGCCAAACTGCCGAAGGAGCCTCGGTGTCCATCGAAAGAGAATAGATAAAGAAGATGTGGTTTATGTATACAATGAAATATTCCTCAGCCATTAGAAACGACAAATACCCACCATTTGCTTCAACGTGGGTGGAACTGGAGGGTATTATGCTGAGTGAAGTAAGTCAATCGGAGAAGGACAAACATTATATGGTCTCATTCATTTGGGGAATATAAATAATAGTGAAAGGGAATAAAGGGGAAAGGAGAAGAAATGTGTGGGAAATATCAGAAAGGGAGAGAACATAAAGACATAAAGATTCCTAACTCTGGGAAATGAACTAGGGGTGGTGGAAGGGGAGGAGAGCGGGGCCTGGGGGTGAGTGGGTTACGGGCACTTAGGGGGGCACTTGACAGGATGAGCACTTGGTGTTATTCTGTATGTTGGTAAATTGAACACCAATAAAAAATAAATTTATTAAAAAAATAAAAAAATAAAGAAGACATCTGGTGCCTGGTGACTTCCTAATGAAGGTTAGTGAAGCCCTTTCCCATACATGTGATCTTCCTGGCATCTGCACGTGGGATATGAATGGAGTCCTGCTGAACTTCATAATACATGCCTGCTGAAACAGGTTGGTTACATATGTATTATCAAAGTCCTAGATATTATCTTCATTCACTCTTATAGTATATGTTAGGAAACTAAAGAAACTAAAGAGGCTGTTCTTACTGTTCTCACCTTTGCTTTGAAATAATGATTCAGACTTTGGTAGAAAAGGGAAGAAAGGAATAAATGTTTGATTATATTAACTGGTTCAATAGTAAACCTCGGTTAATTTCTAAAGATAACATAATAATCTATCACTGAGTAGGGATTAAGTGTATCTCACCATAGGAGGAAGACGGACATCTTCCATGATGATTCAGAACATCTTCCATGTTCTGAATATAGTTTATGTGACCATGAATGGATTTAAACTGTTGTAGGTTGAAAGTATATAAAAATAATACAATGCAGAAGAAATGATGTCATAAACAAGGATAAAATGTTTTTTTGTATATTTTTTACTGGAGTTCATTTCGCCAACATACAGTATAACACCCAGAACTCATCTCGTCAAGTGCCCTCCTCAGTGCCCGTCACCCAGTCACCCCATCCCCCTGCCCACCTGCCCTTCCATACCCCTTGTTCATTTCCCAGAATTAGGAGTCTCTCATTTTCTGTCACCCTCTCTAATTTTTACCACTCATTTTCTCTCCTTTCCCCTTTATTCCCTTTCATTATTTTTTATATTCTCCATAAGAGTGAAACCATATAATGTTTGTCTTTCCCTGACTGACTTACTTCACTCAGCATAATACCCTCCAGTTCTATCCACGTTGAAGCAAATGGTGGGTATTTGTCGTTTCTAATGGCTGAGGAATATTCCATTGTATACATAAACCACATCTTCTTTATCCATTCATCTTTCGATGGACACCGAGGCTCCTTCCACAGTTTGGCTATTGTGGACATTCCTGCTAGAAACATCGGGGTGCAGGTGTCCCGGCGTTTCATTGCATCTGAATCTTTGGGGTAAATCCCCAACAGTGCAACTGCTGGGTCATAGGGCAGGTCTATTTTTAACTTTTTGAGGAACCCCCGCAGTTTTCCAGAGTGGCTGCACCAGTTCACATTCCCACCAACAGTGCAAGAGGGTTCCCTTTCTCCACATCCTCTCCAACATTTGTGGTTTCCTGCCTTGTTAATTTTCCCCATTCTCACTGGTGTGAGGTGGTATCTCATTGTGGTTTTGATTTGTATTTCCCTGATGGCAAGTGATGCAGAGCATTTTCTCATGTGCTTGTTGGTCATGTCTGTGTCTTCCTCTGTGAGATTTCTCTTCATGTCTTTTGCCCATTTCATGATTGGATTGTTTGTTTCTTTGCTGTTGAGTTTAATAAATTCTTTATAGATCTTGGATATTAGCCCTTTATCTGATGTCATTTGCAAATATCTTCTCCTATTTTGTAGGTTGTCTTTGTGTGTGTGTGTGTGTATGTGTGTGTGTGTTTACTATTTCTTTTGCTAGGCAGAAGATTTGTAAGCTTTTTAAGCTGATTAAGTCCCAACACTTCATTTTTGCTTTTGTTTCCCTTGCCTTCATAGATGTATCTTGCAAGAAGTTGCTGTGGCCAAGTTCAAAAAGGGTGTTGTCTGTGTTCTCCTCTAGGATTTTGGTGGATTCTTGTCTCACATTTCGATCTTTCATCCATTTTGAGTTTATCTTTGTGTATGGTGTAAGGAAATTGTTCTAGTTTCATTCTTCTGCATGTGGCTATCCAATTTTCCAGCATCATTTATTGAAGAGACTGTCCTTTTTCCAGTGGATAGTGTTTCCTGCTTTGTCGAATATTAGTTGACCATAGAGTTCAGGGCCCATTTCTGGGTTCCCTCTTCTGCACCATTGATCTATGTGTCTGTTTTTGTGCCAGTGCCACACAGCTTTGTAGTACAACATGAAATCCAGCATTGTGATGCCCCCGGCATTGATTTTCTTTTTCAGTATTCCCCTGGCTATTTGGGCTCTTTTCTTATTCCACACAAATCTTAAGATTAGTTGTTCCAACTCTGTAAAGAAAGTTCATGGTATTTTGATAGGGATTGCATTGAATGTATACATTGCCCTGGGTAGCCTAGACATTTTCACAATATTAATTCTTCCAATCCATGAGTATGGAATATTTTTCCATCTCTGTGTCTTCCTTAGTTTCTTTCAGAAGTATTCTGTAGTTTTTAGGGTATAGATCCTTTACCTCTTTGGTTAAGTTTTTTCCTAGGTATCTTATGCTTTTGGGTGCAATTGTAAATGGGATTGACCTCTTAATTTCTCTTTCTTCAGTCTTGTTAGTGTATAGAAATGCCACTGATTTCTGGGCATTGATTTTGTATCCTGCCATATTACCAAATTGCTGTATGAGTTCTGGCAATCTTGGGGTGGAGTCTTTTGGGTTTTCTACATAGAGTATCACATCACCTGTGAAGAGAGAGAGTATGACTTCCTCTTTGTCAATTTGAATGCCTTTTATTTCTTTTTGTTGTCTGACTGCTGAGGTTAGGACTTCTAGTACTATGTTGAATAGCAGTGGTGAGTGTGGACATCCCTGTCATGTTCCTGACCTTAGAGGAAGGGCTCCCAGTGTTTCCCCACTGAGAATGATATTTTCTGTGGGCTTTTCATAGATGGCTTTTAAGATACTGAGGAATGTTCCCTCTACCCCTACACTCTGAAGAGTTTTTATCAGGAATGGATGCTGCATTTTGTCAAATGCTTTCTCTGCAGCTATTGAGAGGATCATATGGTTTTGTTTATCCTCTTGTTGATATGACCTATAACACTGATTGTTTTAAAGTGTTGAACCAGCCTTGCATCCCGGGGATAAATCCCACTTGGTCATGGTGAATAATCTTCTTAATGTACTATTGGATCCTATTGGCTGGTATCTTGTTTAGAATTTTTGCATCTGTGTTCATCAGGGAGATTGGTCTATAATTCTTCTCTTTGGTGGGGTCTTTGTCTGGTTTTCGAATCAAGGTGATACTGGCCTCATAGAAAGAGTTTGGTAGTATTCTGTACCTTTCTATCCTTTGAAACAGCTTTAGTAGAATTGGTATTATTTCTTCTTTAAACATTTGATAGAATTCCCCTGGGAAGCCAACTGGCCCTGGACTTTGTCTTGGGAGGTTTTTGATGACTGCTTCAATTTCCTCCCTGGTTATTGGACTGTTCAGGTTTTCTATTTCTTCCTGTTCCAGTTTTGGTAACTTGTGGTTTTCCAGAAATGCATCCATTTCTTCTAGATTGCTTAATTTGTTGGCGTAGAGCTGCTCGTAATAGGTTGTTTTTAAACTCATTTGTATATCCTTGGTATTTGTTGTGATCTCTCCTCTTTCATTCATGATTTTATTAATTTGAGTCTTTTCTGATTTCTTTTTAATAAGTCTGGCTAATGATTTATCTATCTTATTAATTCTTTAAAAGATCCAGCTCCTGGTTTTGTTGATCTGTTCTAAATAGAGATCAGTTCTGCTCTCTATGTCGTTGAGTTCTGCTCGAATCTTTATTATCTCTCTTCTGATGCTTGGTTTAGGCTTTATATGGTGTTCTTTCTCAAGTTCTTTTAGGTGTGAGGGTGGCTTGTGTATTCGGGTTTTTCCAATTTTTTGAGGGAGGCTTGTATTGTGATGTTTCCCTCTTAGGATCGCCTTTGCTGTATCCCAAAGATTAAGTCAAGTATGTTAAAGGGAATCTACAAGTGGAAAATATATCTAATGCCTGTAATTATAGAAATATGAAAGTCATAAAGGAAGAAACTTAAAAATTAAGAGGTGGTAAAATATTGTAGTTACGGTGGGAAGAGAAAAAAATATTGGGAATTTTTAGTCTGATATAAAAACGTGTTGTATTGGAAAAAAAGGGGAAACAAGATGGGGGGTATCTTCTAGTTCTATATACTGTAAATCCCTCAACTTCCCCGGTGCTTTCCAGTGCTGCCTGGTCAAGAACTTGCTCTTCCCCTGTCCTTCCAGCTGGTCTTCTGGGGGAGGGGCCTGCTGTGCTGTCAGGTGTGTGCTCCTGGGGGAGATGCCCTGCCCCTGCCAGGTGCACAGTTCAGTGGGAGCTGTTTACCCTGTGAGGTCCCTGTTCCCTGGCAGCCCCCCTCCACCCCGGCACAGGGTGACACCAGAAGGAACAACACTACTGGCGGTGGCCAGGTCTCCAGCCCTGGAGTCAGCTCCCGCAGTAACTACCTCAGCTCCGAGTCTGCAGGGGCCTGGATGCTCTGGGGGCGGGGGGCGCTGACCTGCACAGCTTGGGGGTTCTCAGAGACAGAAGTGTCCTCACTGTCCTGTACCCTCCCCACTTCCACCTGTCCTGGGGGAGCTCAGGATCCCGGTTGTGTCCCCCGGCGCCTTGGGTTCCGGGGCCTGCACTCCTGGAATTGTGCTCCCGGCCCGCGGCTCCCGAAGGCAGCAGGGCGCAGCCCCCTCCGCCCGGAGCCCCCGCCTGACCCCCGGCTTCTCCCCGAGGCCCCGCCGGGCGCTCCAGCCCTTTACCGAGATCGGCCGCGGGGTGTGGGGCGCTCTCCCCCGGGCGCACCTCCTCTGTTAGTGACCCCGGGAGACCGGAGGCCCCACCGCCCCTCCTGCGGTCCTGCCCGAGTTCCCCGCTGAGCGCCTTTGGGTCGGGGAAGAATCTGGGGTGGAGTTAAAGCTCCCGCTTCTCCGGGGCTGGGATCTCCTGTCCGGAGGCTCTCCCCCGCACCCCCCCCACCCCCGGCCTTAGCCTGGCTACTCACGCCCCCCCCCCACTGGATTCTTTTTTATTTTATTTTTTCCACCTTCCTACCTTGTTAGAAGCGAAAACTCCTCTCTGTAGCATTCTGGCTGTTCTCTCTTTAAATCTCAGGTCAAATTCGTAGGTGTTCAGGATGGTTTGAAAGTTATCCAGGTAAGTTGGTGGGGCCAGGTGAGGTGAGGACACTACTCTTCTGCCATCTTAAATAAATAAAATATGGAGAGAGTTATCCTATAATTTTTAGCTACTTAATTATAGATTAAAACATCTCTAATGATAGACTTCTAGCCTATCACAATTTCAGAATTGATACTTAAAATAATTTGACTTTAAAAAATTAAAAAGCACAGAAATATGTAATTCCTTTTAGATAAAAATCCTCACCAAAAAATTATGGAGTTTTTAGTCATACTTAATTAGATAACTATCCCATTAAATAGATATTTAATAATTCAGAATAATTTATTTCTCCAAATATCCAAAGATATATAGGCAGAAGTTCTCCATAGTTATTCATAATAAATATAAGAATAGCCTCAATGAGCTTGAGGAGATCTTTTACTGAAATCATATGCCCTGCCTTTGGAATTGGTTTCTCGGGAAAGAAAAAACAAAGGTTACATGCAATATATTTTCCCACATTCAATATTTCATTACTTTTTTTTTTTGCAATTAATTTATACACTTAAAATGCAGGCACATTATGGAAAGGTTAGTTTTATTGATGGAGTGTGATAACTTATAGTTAAATATTTCCCTCAGTCTTAGAATGGCATCTGTTCTGTTACTAGAGTTAAAAATGAAAACTGAAGAACTTGTGAGAATCTGAATAGGCAGCAATGTGTAAAGCTTTGTAGCCACCTAAAACAAGTAGGATAAGCTAAATTATTTAATTTTTCAATAGAACAGACTCTTTAATATGGACCTAGATAGGCACATTTTATATGTGTTCTAGAATATATAAAATTTAATGATAAGTAGCAGTAAAGCAAAATGATACATTTATGAACAAACTGAGCACAAATCTTTTAAGTGCTGATTCTCTTGGGTTTTGTTTTGTTTTTTTTTTTTAAGCTAATGGGCCATTGAGAGTAAATATCAAATGATGGAGAAATGTTTATAATTTTTTGTCTCTGCTTGTTTTCATCACTAACAGTTCTCAATCAACCCAACTGTGAGGCTAGTATCTACAAATCAATGGCCTTCTTCACACAGAGGTGAAGGTTTTATTTCTCTTTAATGTGTTGTGTTCCTATGTATTATAGGAAAGAAGGTGTGTTGTTAAAAGTGATGAGACATTACAAATTTGCTTCACTTTATGCCATGAAAATAAGTTCTTTAAAAATATTTTTTTCCTGATATGTTTCATATTTTAAAGGGCTTCTCTGCCCCTGAAATCACTTACAGAAAACAATCTCCTGTTTCAACATAGAAAATTCCACTAGATCATTCCTGCCTTTTTACTTTGTAATCCCCTACCTTTCAAGATTTTTTTAAATAGAGTTGAGATTTTAAGAACTTTCATCTATTTTTTATAGTTTTATTATATAACAGTATTGCTATGAGTTTTCACTTGTATTTTGCAACAATTTTGTTCTGGGGAAAAAAAGGAAAGTGAGATTATTGTCCAACATGATGAGTATAGTAATTTCTTTTTTTTCCCAAGTGTGGTTATTCCTTTCCTTTTCTTTCCTATCCAATAGCAAAGGCATTTTCTCAATAACAGATAGGAGTGCTGTGGAAGCTACAAAGAATGAGAGAAATATTGAAGCTAGAGATGAATACATTTTGAATTTTGTGAAAATGTGAAAGTCAAATATTAAATAATTCTCTGTCATTTCCTATGTCATTTATTTATATTATTTGTATCTATCATCTTTCAATCTACCTCTCATTGAGCACATACCCTAAATTTGCAGATACTATCTATTAACAGAAAATTAGCCTAAGTTGGAGAAAAATAAAGCACAGTGGTATAATAATAACAACACTTTACTGTATCTAATTGCATACTTCTTCAAAAATAGTGGGATTTTTTCTTGTCTTTACATAATATGTATGACTTCTACATCTGCTGTCTTACATTCTAATAGAAGATTTAGAATAGAACTGATTCTTAATACTGATAATTATAAAAAAAATTACTATTCTTCTTTTTGAGGTAGGCAGAATATATATCATACAGAGGAAGAAATTAAATGCATAATTAAAATGCAGTTTTAGTAAGTACAAATAGTTCATTTGACCTTGTTACTCCTTTGACTTGCTTTGTATTGCTTTAATCCTTAGTGCTTAAAGTACAAAGGTCTGCTTTCTTTGGTTATTTCTTTGTTTTTTTTTTTTGTTTGTTTGTTTTGTTTTTGTTTTTGTTTTTAAGGGGAAGGATCATTTAATGACTTCTTTTTCCTTGGATTTTTTTGTCAGTTGATAAGGTTAAGACTTCAGTAGATGAGTCACGTTAGGCAGTAACCAAGCAAGACCATTGCTGAAGACATATTGATTTTAATTAAGTAAAAGCTCATCTCCAGACATTTTGATCCACCAAGTTTGATCCACCAAGATCATGAGAATTATCCGTTTACAACTAAGAAGATTTATAAATTGAATAATGTGTTTTATAAATACTATATTGTTTTCATATTATAAGTGTTATGCATATTCACTATAGAAACCTTAGAGAAATACAGGAAATTTTAAAAAGACATTTTTAAAAACTCATAGCCATCAGTTAATGGTACATAGTAGCTAATAAGATTCTAGTGTTTGCCTTACAGTTCTTTGTGTACTATATTTGTGTGTGTGTGTGTGTCTATGTGTGTGTATTTGTATGTTTTCACATGTAACAATAAACATATATAATGTATAGTATGAATATATAATGCATTAAACAGTACTGCACCCTTTCCACTTGATATTATATTTTAAATATTTTCTGTATTTTTAAAATTATTTGACAACAGAATTTTACATTTATGTATAGGATATGTTGAATAAATAGAAAATAGTTGAATTTTTTGGTTGTTAGGTATTTAGGGTTATTTAAAATTTGAGGTTATTATAGTAGAAGATGTTTATTCTGATATACTTTGGGAAATATATAGAATTTCTTCTTGCACTCAGGCTCACTTATTTCTGGACTCAACTCAATTAAAACTGTGTGTGGAGATAATATATTACATGGAGTAAATGGCTCTCCCTTCTCCTAAGTCGGGGAGGGCTGGGCTGAACTGAGTGGTGTGCCTTTAGCATGGGACATGTGCTTTTGACCAACATTTGACATGTGGCATAGGGGGCTTTCTCATCTCTTCCCATCTGCCATTCATTTTCTTGAATTCAGTTATATTAAGCCTGCTAGGAAGATCTCTGGAGGTTACAAACAGAGAATTACATAGTGTTAAGAAGTCCAGTAATTTTAAAGGCTACATGTAATATTGCAGTGCCAGAGGTTGTTTGCTTCAAATCACAGAACATAGTGTTTTTTCCTTTTGCACTTTATGACTGACTCCACTTTCCTTCTGTCAGTAACTAGTGCTCTTTTCTTTTGCTCCTTGCCCTACTATCCTTCATAATGTTGGCTCTGTCACTTATTATCTTCCCCTAAACCCATTATTTCTCCTCTATTCCTTATCTTGATTGGTGGTTCAAATGTCTTCCTCCTGTGAAGCTGCTCCCATCACATAGTAAATCACCTCCTCTTCCATACACCTGTAGTATTTCTGTTACAGCAGTGTTGTGGAGAACAATTATGTGTAGGTCTGTCCTAAAATATAAATTTATTGAAAAATAAGCACAAAAATGAGTTTGTCATGAAGCTCAATCTGTTAAATAGTAAAATATTTTACTTCAAGATTATGTTTACCTAATATCATTGATGTTATCATGTCATTTATACAATGATGATGTTAGAAGGCAAGTTGATCACATGGCCTTTTCTTAAATTTTGTCTTTTTATGATTGACGGAAGCGGTTTTTATTTTTTTCTTTGTGCCTCTCTCTATGTTGCAAATTTTCTATTGTGAACGTGTATTACTTTTGTAATCAGAAAAACAACAAAAGTTGAACATTTTTTTTAAAGATTTTATTTATTTGGGATCCCTGGGTGGCGCAGCAGTTTGGCTCCTGCCTTTGGCCCAGGGCGCGATCCTGGAGACCCGGGATCGAATCCCACATCGGGCTCCCGGTGCATGGAGCCTGCTTCTCCCTCTGCCTGTGTCTCTGTCTCTCTCTCTCTGTGTGTGTGTGACTATCATAAATAAGTAAAAATTTAAAAAAATATATTTTATTTATTTATTCATAAAAGACAGACAGACAGACAGAGAGAAAGAGAGGCAGAAACATAGGCAGAAGGAGAAGCAGGCTCCATGCAGGAAGCCCGATGTGGGACTTGATCCCAGGTCTCCAGGATCACGCCCTGGGCCGAAGGCTCAACCACTGAGCCATCCAGGCATCCCTGAACATTTTTTATGATGTTCTGCTAACATTCTAATCTGTAATAAAAAAATTATTCACTAAAAAAACATAGAGTGTAAAATAACTTGTCTTTTTAATTAAAATTTTATTGATTTATAAACTTTAAAGTCTACAAGTTGCAATAACATAGCACTTATTTTAGCAAGTGATGTTTATATGTTTACATGTTTGTATGTATTTTTTAAATTCCTATTACCTAATAAAGATAGCTCCATGAAAAGGTTTCACTTAGTAGTTATTATATTTTATTAACTTATTTTAGATGTACATATGAAATTACTATATTACTTTTTGGATAAGATATAATATAGCAAACTTGTGGAAAGACAAGATGCTACATTGTAAGTCAGTGATTTACATGAAAATAAAAACATAATTGAAATTGGAGTATTTTCCTCCTTTTGGTGAAAATTAATGTATTGTTTCTTATTAATGCTGTAACATCATTTTTAGTATTAGAAACAAATATTACTTTTTGTCTTTTATACTTTCAAATCTCTAGACTCTATTTATTTCTAAATATATCAAGTTTGATCCTGTAACTCAAGGGAATTTTATTCAACAAAATATCATTTTCCTGAGTTCAACAAACCATCAGATTAACTGATATTAAATAATAGTTTAAGATTCATTTACCAAGAACAACCAATCACATATTTGGGATGACTTATTTTACCTACAAGTGTTATTTTAATTTAACTATAATTCATTCAGTGTATGATCTTAGAGTTCCTTATATCAAGTGTCAAAATATTTTTCTCTTTTTTTTTTACATGATTTTCTTATATACCCATACAGACAAACTGAGGAGCTTGGAAAAATTTTGTGCTTTAGAGTAATAGTAAATGTTATGATGATGATGATGATGATAAGTAATTCTCTGAACATTTATTATGTACCAGGCACAATACTTAGTGCTTCCTTCCTTCATTCATTTGTTAAACAAATGTTTATGGGGTGCTTAATATATACCAAAAATAGATGGAGAAATTGATGAAGTTACTGCCCCTATAAAGCTTGCATTCCAGTGGGGAAAGGCAGACAGTAAGGAAATTAAGACTGAATATATAGAACTGCAGGCAGTAATAAGACCTATGAAAAAAATAGAATAGAATAAGGGAAATAGGGTAGTGATAGAGGAGTGGAATAGGGATGGTCTACTACTTTACATTAGCAAAGGCCTCATTAAAAATGTGACATGTATGTAGAGACTTGTAGGATAGGAGGGAGTGGGTCATATAGATATCTGGGTATAAAGTGTTCTAAGAAAAGAAGAAGAAGAAAAAAAAAAACCCTTGAAAAGACAGCACTCTAATTTATAAACCTAATTCCTGCTTCTGAGAGAGGGAGTAACACACTCAGCAGGGATTCTGTTTCAGGGTCTTACTCATTTCAAGCCTGAAGTACATTATGTGTTTCTACATTTACTATTATTGAATCTACATGTTCAATATCTTTATTTATGTTTTAAATATTGCCCTCCTGTGCAGCTGCTTTCAGCACAGAATGAGTCACTCCCTCCTATATGCCTCTGAAGTAGATACAGTAATATTTTTCAAGGCATTGGTCCACTGATGAGTATTGATCAGTGACAAAGTTTATATTGAAGAAAAATGGCAAAAGTAGTGGCAATTTAGAATCCCAGATTGACACTTAATTTTGAAATTAAAAATTTCAAATGTGAAATCCAGATGGGTTCAAGTCTTTAGGCATAATCAGGCATTTAATCTAAAGTGTGTCACTCATTTAGTGATTACCTATCTCTATCCCTGGTAAAATGAAAATTAAATATTTATTTATCTATTTGTAAACATATCTGAAACTGAAAGGCAATTAACATTTTAACAGGGTTCATATTTTATGAACTATTACAAAGATTAGGTTACCTTTTTAGAAAGAAAATTGGTCATTGTTAAACTGAAAAAAAACATAACTACTGTATTTAGATATTTCTGGGAGTTTGAAGAGTTGTAATAAAGAGAGTTCTAACAATGCAGAATTATATTTAGAAAACATGGGTTAACTATTTTTATTTTACTTTTGCACTGGGCATCCAAGATCTAATCTGAAGATATGATTTATTCAGTTTTCATATAACTTTTTTGGAATTAAGTACTGTAAAGGGAAAGTCCTATGATAAAACGTAGCATCTCAGGAGCTGGAGTATATTTAAAATTTTTATACAGGATTGATCACTATGCTGTCCAAGGGGAGAATTGTCCTATTGGGGAAAAACTATTCCTACCAAAGAGGTCTTTTGTTTTCACCTGATTCATGGAAGAACATGGGTTTCTCCAAAAGCTTTGTTTAAAAACACAGAACTAAAGCATCACCCATTCATGGAAAAAAAAAATCAGATCACATTGACAATTATTTAATCTGGGTCACCTGGGTGGCTCAGTCAGGTCAGCTCAGGTCATGATCTCAGGGTCTTGGGATGGACCCTGGGATTAAGCTTGGGATCCAGCCCCACATTGGGCTTCCTGCTCAGCAGAGAGCCTGCTTCTCCTTCTCCCTCTGCCTCTCCCCCTTCCTCCTTCTCTCTCTCTTTGTTTCAAAATAATAAATAAATCTTTAAAAACTATTTAATCAAACATCTGTTGATAAAACTTCGGGAAAGACTTTGTTTATCAGTTATGATGGAGTAACAGGGATCAAATTTGTTCTGTTGCCTTAACCAACTAAAACTTTGGATAAAATATGTAAAGGAATAGCTTTCAATATTAGACAAGTTATATACAACATAGTGGTCTCTGAGGAAGAACAAATGAGGGAGGCCCTACAATTGCCCCTGTTTTCTGTCTGCAGTTTAGACTGAAGTGCAGAGAAGAACTCAAATAGAGCTCAGTGGGATTCCTGCATTAAGGAGATGGAATATTTGGGGAGGCTCAGGTGGCTGCGATTGAGAAGGCATTGCATCTGAGAGGGGAGAACTGTAGGAGAACCCTCAGCCACATAAGAAGTTTCCCTTCAAGTCTTCAGCCCAGTATTAACCAGAACATTTCTATGAGGAAGCTATTCAAAATTAGGGAAAGGAATAGGAGGAATGATTCTAAAGCTTACACACAGGGATGAAAATACTTACATTTCCCAAAAGTAGCTTCTTATTCCTGGGGGTAATAGGCAGAAGGATATGGCTTGAGTAGGAGAGCTAAATTAGACCTAGATTAAAGGATGCTATGGTCCTGCCTTAAAAACTTAAAAGGAAATCCAAAGGATTGTCACATTGTTTCCAAGTAACTTAACTGCAAATCACAATAAATTTCAAAGTACTTAAAGAGTTGATCCCTTAAAAAAAATCTGACACTTCACTTTTTAATAAAAAATTACCAAGCATACAAGGAAGCAGGAAACCAGGACGCATACACAATAAGGAGAAAAATAATCACAAATAACAGAATAGTAGAAAAGAACATTAAAAGACCCATTATATTATCCAAATAACCAAGAAGGTAGAGGAAAACATGAGTGTGCTGAGAAATACAAAACACATAAAATAGACCCAATATGAACTTCTAGAAATGAAAAATACATTGGATAGGCTTAATAAGAGATTAGAGACTACAGAAGAAAAGATTTTAGAACTTGAAGATAAAACTTCAGTAATAAGGACTTTACCTGAAGTGCAAAAGCAGAGTTCCAGTTTAGTATTAAGTATTAATAAGTACTAGTATTAATAAGACATGGACGTTTATGATTAGCCTGAGTGGGATGACCCAATGTAGTCCAAAAGAGACTGAACTGTAGTTTGGACTGGAACAATAGCAATTGCTTAGTTGAATTCTTTACGGCTTTGTCATCACTTTTTGATAAGAATTTGCATCAGGACACTCTCTATACACTATGATGTATACATGATTAGCATCTAGATATCATTATTTGAACAATTAAATTGTTGTACAGGCAAAGCACTTATGTCAAGCATATCTAAATATATATCTTTTTTTCTCCTTTGAAAATGTTTCCAGGATGGTATGAACCTAATGATAACAAAAAAGATAAATAACTGCACATTGTCTTCCAAAATGTGCTGAGGTATTAAGGAAGATAAACCTAGAAAATAAAATTCAAACTTCTTAAAATAACTGGCTAAATTCCTTCATTTTTAGTCACAGCAGGTTCAGTGTTTGACCTGTAAAGCTAATAAAGACTGGAGACCTCACTCTCTTCTTGACAAGCATTGTTGAGCATTTTTGGTTGCAGTTCAAACTGAAAAGCATTCCTAATGAGATTTTTTTTTTCTAGCTCATTTTGTTGCAGATGAAGGCTTTTCTTTACTTTGTCCTTAGTTATGGAAAATAAGATCACTAACCTCTTGCTGATCACTAACTGTTGCTGAATGCATCCAAGATTTAATTGTTCAAATAATCCTCCAGCTTTTGCATATCAACTGTCTTTTATACTCTCAAATTGAGTAACCTTTGGATTTTTCTCCCTTACATCAAATTACTTCATTTCATTATTGAGTTCCATAATTCATAATTGATGTTACTAAAAAAAAAATAAGCATAAGGGATCTGGGATCCTAGGTAGTTCAGTAGTTGAGCATCTGCCTTCAGCTCAGGTTGTGATCCTGGGGTTCTGAGATCAAGAGTCCAGCATCAGGCTCCCTGCAGGGAACCTGCTTCTCCCTCTGCCTATGCCCCTCTCTCTCTCTCTCTCTTTCTGTTTCTCACGATTAAATAAATAAATAAATAAATAAATAAATAAATAAATAAATAAAATATAAATAAATAAATATCTTTTTTAAAAAAAATAAAAAATTTTAAAAAGAGTAAGGGAGCTGAGCTCACTACGGATTCTGATTTCTACATGGTCATTTGGGCATTTAGAATTGTGCTTGTCAAATTTCATGGCAATTCTGGAAATTTTAAAAATAAATACACCTAGCATTTGGAGTTTTATGGCATCTCCTGGGAAAATTACTGTTCTGCAAATTAGCAGAGCCAGAAACAAGTCCCTCATCAACCCGATAACACTATTTACATGAGAAAGTGTTCATGTTCATTTATAGGTGATATCTTTGCTCAATTTTATTTTGAATTCTACTTTCCTCTGGGTCATTTCTATATCAGTTCACAGAAAATCTCAAGACTACTTCTTGTGAAGTTGAGAGGCCCCTATTTATTTGTCTGTTACAGTGTTTACATTTTCCAGAGCACATCTTTCCTCCTAAAGAAAATTTTACATCTATTTAAATGTCTTGTCACCTTTCCCTTGCCAGGCTTACTGACTTTTAAACCTAAGCATTTGGAGCGTACAAATTCAATGATGTGTGCTAAGTTTTCCATCTATTTTAGACAAATTACATCCACCACTTTACCTTTACCTAGCTGCTCAGTACTACCTTTGAAAGAACCCAAGCATATCTGGCAGGTGTTGTATATCTTGGCTGAATCTATGCTGCTTTCCAGCATTGTGAGATGAGTCTATATTAGGATTGGAGAAAAATCAAAGAAATGATATGGAAGAAAGTGTATGTAGCTTTATCACTATACTTTATATTTCAGGATTTTTAAAAAGATTTTATTTATTTATTTTATTAGAGAGAGAGAGAGAGACAGAAAGAGAGAGAAAGAGAGGCAGAGACACAGGCAAAGGGGGAAGCAGGCTCCATGCAGGGAACCGGACATGGGACTCCATCCCGGGTCTCCAGGATCACGCCCTGGGCCGAAGGTGGTGCTAAACCACTGAGCCACCAGGGCTGCTCTATATTTCAGTTTTATGCTAGGTAATTTATGAAACTGATAACTCCTGGGTACACAAATGGATGATTCGAAGAAAAAAAATCTAAGAATTAACAAACACCTACTTTGTTTCTGGTATTTTAACTAGATGTATTTATTTACAGTTTCTTACAAATGTAAATTTACAGTTTCTTACAAATGTAAATAGGAAGAAGCATCGTTAAAACAATGTCTTTTAATATTTTTTAATCTAACATGTACAGGCTCCAGAACTTCAAAGTCATTAAGAATGACGAGAAACTTTTTTTTTCATTTGTTTTTATTGAAGCTCGATTTGCCAACATATAGTACAACACCCAGTGCTCATCCCATCAAGTGCCCCCCTCAGTGCCTGTCACCCAGTAATCCCAACTGCTCGCCCACCTCCCCTTCCTCAACCCTTTATTCGTTTCCCAGAGTTAGGAGTCTCTCATGATTTGTCTCTCTCTCTAATCTTTCCCCACTCAGTTTCCTCCTTCCCTTATGGTCCCTTTCACTATTTCTTAAATTCCATGTATGAGTGAAATGATTGATGATTGTCCTTCTCTGATTGGCTTACTTCACTCAGCATAATGCCCTCCAATTCCATCTATGTTGAAACAAATGGTGGGTATTCATCCTTTCTGATGGCTGAGTAATATTCCATTGTGTATATATATATCACATCTTCTTTATCCATTCATCTGTTGAAGGAGATCGTGGCTCCTTCCACAGTTTGGCTATTGTGAACATTGCTGCTATGAACATTGAGGTGCAGGTGTCCCAGCATTTCACTACATCGGTATTGTTGGAGTAAATACCAAGTAGTGAAATTGCTGGGTCATAGGGCAGCTCTCTTTTTAACTTTTTGAGGAACTCCACACTGTTTTCCAGAGTGGCTGCACCAGTTTGCATTCCCACCAACAGTGCAAAAGTGTTCCCCCTTCTTCACATTCTCTCATTTCCTGTCTTACTAATTTTCCCCATTCTCACTGGTGTGAGGTGGTATCTCATTGTAGTTTTGATTTGTATTTCCCTGATGGCAAGTGATGTGGAACATTTTCTCATGTGCTTGTTGGCCATGTGTATGTCTTGGTGAAATTTCTGTTCATGTCTTCTGCCCATTTCATGACTGGATTGCTTTCTGTGCTGTTGAGTTTAATAAGTTCTTTATAGATCCTGGATACTAGCCCTTTATTTGATATGCCATTTGCAAATATCTTCTCCCATTCTCTAGGTGGTCTTTTAGTTTTGTTGACTATTTCTTTCACTATGCAGAAGTTTTTTATCCTGATTGAGTCCCAACACTTCATTTTTGCTTTTATTTCCTTTTCCTTCATAGATATATGTTGCAAGAAGTTACTTTGGGCAGTTTCAAAATGGTTGTTGGTGTGTTCTTCTCTAGGATTCTGAGGGATTCTTGTCTCACTTGTAGATCTTTCATCCATTTAGAGTTTACCTTTGAATATCATGTAAGAGAGTGGTCTAGTTTCATTCTTCTGCACGTGGCTGTCCAATTTTCCCAAAACCGTTTATTGAAGAGACTGTCCTTTTCCCAGTGGATAGTCTTTCCTGCTTTGTTGAATATTAGTTGACCATAGAGCTCAGGGCTCATTTCTGGGCCTCTATGCTGTCCATGGACCTATGTGTCTGTTTCTGTGCCAGTACCATACTAATAATCACAGCTTTTTAATACAGCTTGAAATCCAGCATTGTGATGCCTGTGGCTCTGGTTTTCTTTTTTGATATTTTCTGGCTATTCAGGCTCTTTTCTGATTCCACACAAATCTTAAGATTATTTGTTCCAACTCTGTGAAGAAAGTCCATGGTATTTTGATAGGGATTGCATTGAAAATGTAAATTGCCCTGGGTAACATAGACATTTTCAAAATATTTATTCTTCCAATCCATGAGCATGGAATGTTTTTCCATCTCTTTGTGTCTTCCTCAATTTCATTCAGAAGTATTCCCTTAGTTCTTTTTATTTATTTATTTGTTTATTTATTTTATGATAGTCATCACAGAGAGAGAGAGAGATAGGCAGAGGAAGAAGCAGGCTCCATGCACCGGGAGCCCGACGTGGGATTCGATCCCCGGTCTCCAGGATCGCGCCCTGGGCCAAAGGCAGGCGCCAAACCGCGGCGCCAAACCGCTGCGCCACCCAGGGCTCCCTCCCTTAGTTCTTAGAGTATGGATTCTTTACCTCTTTGGTTAGGTTTATTCCTAAGTATTTTATGTTTTTGGGTGCATTGTAAATGGGATCGACTCCTTAATTTCTCTTTCTTTAGTCTCATTGTTAGTGTATAGAAATGCCACAGATTTCTGGGCATTGATTTTGTATCCTGCCACAGTACTGCATTGCTGCATGAGTTCTAGGAATCTTGGGGTGGAGTCTTTTGGGTTTTCTATGTACAGTGTCATGTCATCTGCAAAGAAGGAGAGTTTGACTACTTCTTTGCCAATTTGGATGTCTTTTATTTCTTTTTGTTGTCTGATTGCCGAGGCTAGGACTTCTAGTACTATGTTGAATAACAGTGTTGGGAGTGGACATCCCTGTTGTGTTCCTGACCTTAGGAGAAAGGCTCTTAGTGTTTCCCCATTGAGAATGATATTTGCTGTGGGCTTTTCATATTTGGCTTTTAAGATACTGAGGAATGTTCCCTCTACCCCTACACTCTGAAAAGTTTTGATCAGGAATGGATGCTGCATTTTGTCAAATGCTTTCTCTGCATCTAATGAGAGGATCATATGGTTCTTGTTTATCCTCTTGTTGATATGATCTATCACATTGATTGCTTTACAAGTGTTGAATCAGCCTTGCATCCTGGGGATAAATCCCACTTGGTCATGGTGAATAATCTTCTTAATTTATTGTTGGATCCTATTGGCTAGTATCTTGTTGAGAATTTTTGCATCTGTGTTCTTCAGGGAGATTGGTCTATAATTCTTTTTGGTGGGGTCTTTGGTTTTGGAATTAAGGTGATGCTGGCCTTATAAAACAAGTTTGGAAGTATTCCATCCCTTTCTATCCTTTGAAACAGTTTTAGTAGAATAGGTATTATTTCTTCTTTAAACATTTGATAGAATTCCCCTGGGAAGCCATCTGGTCCTGGACTTTATTGTCTTGGGAGGTTTTTGATGACTTCTTCAATTCCGTCCCTGTTATTGGCCTGTTCAGGTTTTCTATTTTTTCCTGTTCCAGTTTTGGTAACTTGTGGTTTTCCAGAAATGCATCCATTTTTTCTAGATTGCCTAATTTGTTGACGTAGAGCTGCTCACAATATGTTTTTAAACTCATTTGTGTTTCCTTGGTATTGGTTGTGATTTCTCCTCTTTCATTCATAATTTTATTAATCTGAATCTTTTCTTTTTTCTTTTAATAATTCTGGCTAATGTTATCTATCTTATTAATTTTTTCAAAGACCCAGTTCTGATTTTGTTGATCTGTTCTAAATAGAGATCAGTTCTTCTGGTCTCTATGTCATTGAGTTTTTCTTGAATCTATATTATCTTTCTTCTACATGGTGGAGGTTTTACTTGCTGTTCTTTTCCTTTAGGTGCAAGGTTAGCCTGTGTGCTTGGGTTTTTTCCAATTTTTTGAGGGAGGTTTGTATTGCGGTGTATTTCTCTCTTAGGATCTCTTTTGCTGTATTCAAAAGATTTTGAACAGTTGTATCTTCATTTTTGTTAGTTTTCATGAATCTTTTAAATTCTTCTCTAATTTTCTGGTTGACCCTTTCATCTTTTAGTAGGATGCTTTTTTAACCTATATGTGTTTGAGTGTCTTCAAAATTACTTCTTGTGATTGAGTTCTAATTTCAGAGCATTTTGGTCTGAAGATATGCAGGGGACAATCTCAATATTTTGGTGACTGTTGAGACCTGATTTGTGACCCAGTATGTGGTTTATTCTGGGGAAAGTTCCATGTGCAATTGAGAAGAATGTGTATTCAGTTGCATTCAGATGGAAAGTTCTCTCTATATATGTGAAATTTATCTGGTCCAGTTTCTCATTTAAGGCCCTTGTTTCTTTGGTGATGTTCTGATTAGGATATCTGTCACTTGCTGAAAGTAGCATGTTGAAGTCTCCTACTATTACTGTATTATCTAAGTATGTCTTTACTTTGGTTATTAATTGATATTCTTGGCAGCTTCCACATTAGGGGCATAAATATTCATGATTGTTAGGTCTTCTTGTTGGATAGACCCTTTAAGTATGATATAGTGTCTCTCTTCATCTCTTACCACAGTCTCTGGTATAAACATTAATTTATCTGATATAAGGATTGCTATCTCAGCTTTCTTTTGAGAACCATTTGAATGGTAAATGGTTTTGCATACCTTCATTTTCAGGCTGTAGGTGTCCTTAGGTCTAAAATGAGTCTCTTGTAGACAGCATATAGTTGTGTCTTGCTTTTTTATCCAGTCCAATACCCTATGTCTTTTGATGGGATCATTTAGCCCATTTACATTCAGAGTAACTATTGAAGGATATGAATTTAGTTTTTGTGGATTGTTTCTTTGGGCTTCCTCTTTCTTTTACAGGGTCCCTCTTAATATTTCTGGGAGAGCAGGTTTGATGGTCACATATTCTTTCAGCTTCTGCCTCTCCTGGAAGCTCTTTATCTCTCCTTCTGTTCTGAATGACAGCCCTGTTGGATAAAGTATTCCTGGCTGCATGTTCTTCTCATTTATTACCCTGAATATATCCTGCCAGCCCTTTCTGGCCTGCCAGGTCTCTGTGGAGAAGTCTGCTGTGAATCTAATATTTCTCCCCATATGAGTTCAGAATCTCTTGTCTTGCTCTGCTTTAAGGATTTTCTCTTCATCTTTGAAATTTGCAAATTTCGCTATATTAAATGACAAGGTGTTGAATGGTTTTTGATTTTTGGGAGGTCCTCTCTATCTTTTGGATCTGAATGCCTGTTTCTTTCCCCAGATTAGGGAAGTTCTCAGCTGTGATTTTTTTCAAACATACTTTATGGTCCTCTCTCTCTCTCTCTCTCAGCCTCTTCTGAAATCCCAATTAGACATACAATCTTCCTTCTCAAGCTATCATTTATTTCCCTAAGCCTTTCCTCATGGACTCTTGCTTCTCTTTTTTCTCAGCTTCCTTCCTTACCATCGACTTGTCTTCTATGTCACTCATTCTCGCTTTCACCTCATTAACCCTAGCAGTTAGGACATCCAGGTTAGACTGCATATCATTTAATGGATTTTTAATTTTGGCCTGATTAGATCTAAATTCTGCAGTAACAAAGACTGTAGAGTCCTTTATGCTTTTTTCCAGAGCCACCAGTAGCTTTATAATTGTACTTCTGAACTGAATTCCTGATATCATATCAAAATCCAAAAACTGTAACTCTGTGGCAGAGATTACTGCTTCCAGTTCTTCCTTTCGTGGCAAATTCTTCCTTTTATTTATTTTGTCCAGTCCAGAGTGACTGTATGAGTGAGCTGAATCACAAATATCAACCACAACCTAAGTAAAATACACCCTAGATGATTCTGAAGAGGTCAGAGACCAGAAAATAAAAGAAAAAGAACAGAATAAAATAAAACAAAAGGATAACTGAAGTGAAAAACAAATTTTAAATAAAGTAGAAAAGATAAAAAGCCCAAAACCAAAAACAAAGAAGAAGAAAAAAATTTAAAAAAAAAAGAAAAGAGGAAAAAGAGAGAAAAAAGAGCGGGAATGGTGGTGGTGAGGAAGTGGTAATGTACCTGAGAGGTCCTAGAGGGTTATCCTCTTGGTTCTGAGTCTATTTTGTTCTGTATGTTAGAAGATGCACCACCCCAATTTTATAAACCAGCAATGCTTATATAAAGCCCCAACATTGTCCACGATAACATAAACAATATGAAAGATGGAAGCAGAATGGGAATGAACAGAGAGTATATTCTCACACTTGAATCAACACGGTTTTCCACTTGGTTCTGGATGTATGTTGGTCGTGTTTTAGAAGGTGCTAACTTCCACCAATGTAAAACAAAATGAAGCAGAAAAAAACAAAAAACAAAAACCCGTATCTTGTATATTTCCCAAAATTAAATTACATATGTTGAAGGGAATCTAGAAGTGAAAAATATACTTAAGACATGTAATTGTAGAAATACGAAAGTCAAAAAGGAAAAAACTTAAAAATGAAGAGCTGGTAAAATATTGTAATTAATATGGGAAAAGAAACAAAATATTGGAAAATTTTAGTCTGATAGAAAAACAAGTCGTAATGGAAAAAGGAAAAAAAAAAAAAAGGACCCTCTAGTTCTATATACTATTTTCCCTCAGTCATGGAGCTTTCCAGCGCTACTGGGTCAAGAACTTGAGCTTCCCCTGTCCTTCCAGCTGGTCTTCTCAGGGAGGGTCTGCTGTGCTGATTCTCAGGTGTGTGAACCTGGGGGAGCTGCCCCAACCCATGCCGGTCCCGGGCTCAGTAGGAGCTGTTTGCCCCATGAGGCCTCTGTTCCCTGCTGGCCGCACCTCTCCCAGGCACACAGTGAAACAAGGAGGAACAACAATGGCGGCGGCCAGATTTCCAGCTCTGGAATCAGCTCCCTATGAGTAACTAACTGTAGTCTCCCAGTCCACACTGGCCTAGATTCTCCTGGGGGCAGGCACAGGTGTGCTGATCTGCACAGCTTGCGGGCACCCACTGACAAGAGTTCTTGCTTTCCTGTGCCCTCCCCAGTTCTGCCTGTCCCAGGGGGAATGCAGGATCTTCGGCTTTGTCTGCTTAGGCGCCCTGGGATCCAGGGTCCTGTGCCTCTGGATCTGCACTCCCAGGGTCCACCTCTCCTGAATGGAACAGGGTATAGCCACCTCTGTCTGAAGCCTGTCCATCTAATTGACTGCCTTCTCCCAAATGCCCCAGATGCCTGCGGAGCTCCAGCCCTTTACCCATATTGGACCGTAGTTTGCAGTGAGCTTTCCCCCAGGTGCCCCTCTTCTTATAGTGACTCCACGAATCTTGAGGCTTCACTTGCCCCCCTGCAATTCTGGCCTATTTCCCTGCTAAGCACTTTTCTGTCAAGGAAAACTCCAATGAGGATTTTTAGAATTCACGCTCCTCCAGGGCTGGGCTTTCCTGACCCTGAGGCTTTCACCACTCTGCTTTAGCCGGGCTGCTAGTGGTTCCCCTTCCTGGCTTTCTTCTTCTTCTTCTTCTTTTCTTCTTCTTCTTCTTCTTCTTCTTCTTCTTCTTCTTCTTCTTTTCTTTTCTTCTTCTTCTCCTTCTTCTTCTCCTTCTCCTTCTCCTTCTCCTTCTTCTTCTTCTTCTTCTTCTTCTTTTTTTTTTTTTCTGCCTTCCTACCTAGGCAAAAGTGAAAACCCTTCTCTCTGTAGTGTTCTGTTCTCTCTTTAAATCTTAAATCTCAGGTCAAATTTGTAAGTGTTCAGGATGTTTTGAAAGTTATCTAGGTAAGTTTATGGGGCCAGGTGAGTTGAGGACCCCCTACCCTTCCACCATTTTGACCCTCCTCCCCAGAAACTATTTTATGATTTTATTTATTTATTCATGAGAGACACACTCAGAGAGAGGCAGAGACACAGGTAGAAGGAGAAGCATGCTCCCTGTGGGGAGCCTGATGCAGGACTCAATCCCAGGATCTCAAGATATGACCTGAGCCAAAGGCAGACATTCAACCACTGAGCCACCCAGGTGCCCCCCCCCCCACAAGAAACTATTTTTAATAGTGTTTGTAATAGTTTCCTATTGCCTTTATAACAAAATACCACAAATGTGGTGGCTTAATCCACACACATTTTTTTCTTTTACAGTGAGAATTCTGGAGGTGAGAAGTTCAAAATTCATTGGGCCAAAACCAAGGTGTTGCTAGGCTGTACTCTATGAGGCTCTAAGGAAAGGATCTCTTCCTTTGCTTCTCTAGCTTCTGGAGCAGCATTCCTTGTATTCCTTGGCTGGTGGGCCTTTCTTCCATCTTTAAAACTAGCAAAATCTCATCTTGCATCAGTAGCCACATTGTCTTCTGTCTTTGTAGCCAAGTTTCCCTCTGACTCCTGTTATAACAGACAATTATATTTGACACCCAATAAGATTATCCAGAATAATCTTAAAATCTTTAATATCTTTAAAGTCCTTTTTGTCAAAAAAGTGAACACTCACAGGTTTCAGGGATTAGGACCTGGAGATTTCTGGGGTCACTTTCAGCCCATCACAGAGTCTGAAGCAGTTCCTTATTTAAGGATTTCAATTTATTTTGTAATGAAGCCATTTATTGTGAATGATTATTTTTGCACTGGGAAATAATGCAGTTTATTAAAGAGTTCATCTAAACATATTTAGGTATGTCCAACTATCAACATTAAACTAAGGCGTTGTCTGTCATGTCCCTTTCAAAGTCTACTCTCTGAAAACTAATGAAATCTAAGCCAGTATAAACACAGAAAATACCCTGTTCTAATCCTCTCCTTTCAGCATCTTAGTTTGAATTGTCCAGCATCCTATTTGCTGCCAGAGACCATTGCAGTTGAAGTTATCTTTATCTGTTTAAGTCTTAACTTAAAGAATATTTGCAAATGGTTTCTATTTTTGCCAACTATTTTCTTCTTAATGTAAAATATAAGTGCTAGGTTGTGTATTTTTTATTCAAAAGAAGCTAAAATGTTTATATCACACGCACAAAAATTTGAGCATGACAAAAATTAGTTCAGAGAAAGTGGGAAAATGTTTTAAGTGAAAATAACAACATGAGTAGAGGAGAGAGTTTGTGTTTCACCTACTATGAGATTTGAATTCCTACAAACTGAACAGTATCCTTTCGTGTTCCCTTAATACTTATTGTGCTGGGATCACTTACTTTATTTTCAGCCAGACTGAAGGGCAGCACTGTGGCGTTTCCTTGAAGCTTAAACTTCTAGTGCTATGTCTGGAATATAATTGCAGAACAAATATTTGAAGCAAATTGGATTGGACTATAATAGGATGTGAAATATGAACTTGATCAGAGCAAAAAATGCATGTATATCTAAGAATTTGAGTGGAAGCATATAAGTAGAGAAATGGGTCACATTATTGAGATCCTTTTCAAACCAAGAGGGAAAACTGATCTGCAAACTACATCAAGTTTGAATAGTAAAGGGAAGTTCATAGAGTCTTTAATTCTGACCTAAGATAATGAGAGTCTGATTCATGGTTAAATCAGTGAATGTGAAGGAAAAGAGAAAAACACAGGTGGGTTGAAGAAAGAAGAAAAATTTCAAAGGAAAATGGCTAGGATAATATCGCCAACTTGATCTTTTAATGTATTTACCTGCAAGCTTGTTATGCATTTTTAAAACTCTTTTAATTATTCAGCTTTGAAGCAATATTCATAATTGTGTCTTCTTTGTTTTTGAAGTTGAAGATTTTTCCAGATTTTGAAGTTATCATTCTAAAAATTGAATCTTAAAATCATATTTCACCATTTCATGCAATATTTCCATCATTTTATTCATTCCAAGTATAATGATTTCAAGCTAGTATGTGCAAGTCACCATTCAGCCATTCTTTCTATATTTATAAATTATAGCTCTAATATGATTTCCCAATGTTGTTTCAGGAATATTTAATTTGGTCAGGAATCAGATTTACTCAAATACTAATATAGACATTTCTACTGTGTCCAATAAATGTTATCTAATTTGCCTATATGAATAAATAAAAATTTCCATTACTATTAACCTTACTTTGTGAAAATATCATTTTATTAATTTAATACTTTCTTGGTCCAAATCATTTATTTTTGTCATACATCTGTATTACAATCCCTGTACTAAAAATACAATAGAAAATGAATTATTTAATTATTTAATTCAAGAAATATTTGTTGTGTACCTAGTATACTCATAGTACTAAAAACAGCACATAATCCATGTATTTTAGAGCTTTACTTTTATCCTATTTTATTTTGTTTTTTCAGTCTTAACTCCAGTTAGTTAACATACAGTGTTATATTGGTTTCAGGGGTAAAATGTAGTGATTCAACACTTCTATACATTACTCAGTGCTCATCATAAGTATACTCTTTAATCCCCATCACCTCCCTCACCTATACCCACACCCACAACCCCTATTATAGTCCAATTCCACTCTGGTAATGGACAGTTTGTTCTCTAGAGGTAGGAGCCCATTTCTTGGCTTGTTTCTCTTTTTGTTGAGGCCTTTATTCCAATTTTTAAACTTTTCGAATATACATCTTCCCAAAGACTGACTTCCCAAAGACTAATATGTCTCCCACCGCTATCCTGACACACCTAAATATTGCTATTATTTCTTTAGTCTACTGTAAACAAATCACATGACTAAATAGGCTGATAACCAGACACTGGAGATCAAAATCTGGGAATACCTGGAGAAGAAAGGAACTCAGGTCAGGGACTGGAAACATTACTTTAAAACTATCAAGGAGCTGAGAGCTAAGATCTTTATAAAATCTGTGGACAATGCCTGCATCATTCTGCAGATTGGCAATGCTCTTCTTCCTGCTGATGACTTCAGAGTCAAGTATGAGACAGAGCTGGCCATGTGCCAGTCTGCGAAGAGTGACATCCATGGATTACACAGGGTTGTTGATGACACCAATTGTCATTTGGCTGCAGCTGGACATTTGGAAATTGAGACACTCAAAAAAGAGCTTCTTTTCATAAAGAACCGCAAGGAGAAATTAAGAGGTCTACAAAAACAGATTGTACAAATCTGGATTGACCATGGAGTTGTATGTCCCAAATCTTAGGACCTCAGAAAGATCATGACAGACAGGCAGGCCTAGTACCACAAGATGGCTTAGAAGAACCCAGAAGAGCTGGACAAGTACTGATCCCAGATGACTGAGGAGAGCACTACTTATGGTCACAGTGTATGCCACTGAAATAGGAGCAGCTGAAATGATGCTCAGGGAGCTGAGATGTATGGCTCAGTCCTTGGAGACTCACTGGGACTCCATGAGAAATCTGAATGCCAGCTTGGAGAACAACCTGAGGAAGATGGAAGCCTGCTATACCATGCAGATGGAGCAGCTCAGCAGGATCCTACTACACTGGAGTTGGAGCTGTCCCAGATTTGGGCAGAAGGGTAGCACCAGACCCATGTATAGGAGGCCTTGATGAAGATCAGGGTCAAGCTGGAGGCTGAGATTGCCACCTACCACTGTCTGCTAGTAGTAAATGGAGAGGACTTCAATGTTGGTGACCCTGGACAAATGCAACTCTGTGAAAACCATCCAAAAGACCACCACCTGCAAAATTGTGGAAGGCAAAGTTTCTGAAACCAATAACATGAAAGTTTTGAGGCTTTGAAGCAGCAGAAGCAGGATATTCTTTGGGGAGTAGGAGGCCAATAAAAAGTTAAGAAGTAAAAACAAAAGAAAGATATAGGGGAAAGTTGACTGTGTTAAAGAGTAAAATTTTCTTCAGAGATAATATAACTGTAAACTTCAATCTAGTTATGCCCTAATTGTCATGAATTCTAAAGTAATACAAATCCTGAATAAATGAGATTTTACTCCATAATTGAAAGAGAATTACTTTAACTGACCTAGTTTCTTCTTTATAAGACAATTTAAATCCTTTTTTATTCATAACATTTTATTGAAATACAAGTCATTATATTCTGTGTATGTGAAATATTGAAATCATTTTTTGAAATTACATTTTGTTTTTGCTAAACATCTATAAAAAAGGAAAATATTAAGATACATTAGGAATAGGCTATTTGATGAAAGGGAAGTAGTAAATTTTATTAGTAATCCAAGAAGTGAGGATGATTTCTTTTTCATTTTGGTCATATATGTTCTAAAGTTTCTATTTAGGTTTAACATTAATCATTAGAATTAACTTTAAAAATAAGTAAAGCTTGTTATTTTAAATAATGGGCTTAATTATATAACTGAAAGGGAACAAATCAGTTTACTTGAAAGGTGCAATAATGTTTCAGAAACATCACACACACAAAAAAACTTGTATTGAACGATTACTGTATCTTAAAATATAAATAAGTGACTCCTGTTTTAATGAAAATGATTACACTGCTCTAATAAATATTTCCCTTTATCTTAAAGGGAATTAGGGAAAATTCAATCTTTTACCTAAATAAATTATACAATCTCAAAAGTTTTGTGTTACAAATCTTAAGGTTCACTGTTAAAAATACTTTGTTATTTTATTAGAAAGTCAAAAGGAAAAAGTTGTATAAAATTAATTTATATGTGGAACATTCACTGAATATTTATTTTATTGGTTTATTACAGATTGCAAAGGTACCTTTGAAAAGGTACTTAGGTGTTTAAGCAAGATAAACTTTGTTTCATAGGAATCCTAGTTATAAATTTGACATTTCAGCTGAGAAATCCCACTGTCTGTCTATGAAATAAGATAACAATAGGAGAAGAATTTTAATATCTTTTTTAATAAATCTCTTCAAGGAGAATGGCTTTTAAAAATGTTATGACTCAGAAATGGTGGACTACTTATATCATTTTTCTTTAAGGGAGACTTCTGGTTTAGTTTAACCAGTCTTTTAGAAACTTAATTGTCAATGAATGTGTGTTAATTCTGTTTCTTTTTTTGAAATTGGCAATTATTTTTTGCTTTCTTGTTTTTCATATCAATTTAAAGGTATACTTAAAAGCTTAGAGTCAAGGAGAGCCATGGCACTATAGGCCAAACCCTAGAGAACTTCTCTAAGTTGAGCTAATTCAAATACCCAACATACTCTATGTATACTTAGATCACTATGATTTCACTTACATGGATTGAGTTTAACCATAAGCAGCCTACATTAAATTTGTGATATTTATCAAATATAAAAATCTGCAAGTCACATTAAAAGGGGTAATAACATTAATTTTGTGTGCTTTGGAAGAGAGTCAATAGTGATTCCTAGGTGCGTTTCACTGAGGGTGCAATTCTGGAAAAAGTTTAGAAAGTAAGAGCACGTTAAATTGAGTGTTAAACTTGAAGTAATGGATACTTATGTCCATAAGGTATTGTGTAAATTATAGACATTCAGCACCTTATTTCACGTTAGAGGTTCTAAGAGGTTTTAAAGGCTAAAATGCTAATATTGAAGGTATTATATCATTTATAGTTGAGAATAATTCTATGGTCTCTTTTTCTAAATATTCCAGCTCTCTTCTAATGCAATTAACCTCTTTCATTTTATTAATGACATTTAGATTATAATGACTAAAATGGAAAGGAAAATAAAGGAAATCTTGCCAGTGTCTCTTCATATATAATATATAAGACATGGCAAATAGGTTTTTTCTCTCATGCCTATTCTGATAAATTGGTAATGGTTACCAGAAGGGCTGTGTAAGAAGGAAGCTGAATATAATCTCAGTAGAGAGAATGATTATTCAGATATATTTACTGTGGGTTCTTGATATTTACCATCTGCCAGTAGATATTTGATTTTTGCAAGAGATATTTATAGGACCTCTGTGAATTTCCATTTTAAAATTGGAACATATAATTTCCCTTACCCCTACAAAAATATATATGCATAGATAAAGAAAAGTAGTACTGAGAGATGAATATCAATCTGTTTTGCTCATTCACCAACTAAGAAACTCATTCTTGCACATCCTAATGTATATGATTCAAATTTGGATCTCAGGAAAATTATAAATTAACTCATAAACTTTCAGGTTGAAAGTGTAACTATTCAACCTGTAGATGAAAATACTGTACCTTTGTAAATATTGCTCAAATGGCTTCTCCAGTGCCATGGATGAAAATACTATTTTACTAATCTGTTCAAATCAATAATATTTGCTTAAGATCCAAATCATGCTGCTAATTGGGCCAAAAGTTTTCAAACGAAGAAAAATCCCCTTTCTCCTACCATAAATTGAGAACACTGTCCAGAACACCACCTTAAAAGCACATGACAAGGTGACAAGTGAGCAAGGTATTAGGGATGAAAGTAAGATGTAAAGCATCACATGAAAACTCTCTAGCCTCATCACTGAATTTGGAAGATAATAACACCATTAGGAAAAACGCCTGCATTGTGGAAAAACCTATCTGACATTGTTACTGCCAGTGTCATCTACCCAAATAAATTGCATAACTCTGTGTGCAGCCAGCTCAAACAGCCAGACCTCCACCTAGGAGAAGAGATCATTCAGGTTCACGTTGACCCAGCCACACCACACAGCTCTCGAGGTGCTAGGCTCACAGTTGTCACGAAGTAATATGGATAGGCCATTAAAAGAGCTGTGATGACTCACTCCCCTGGGCCAGGGTCTGCTTATTTTACTCCATGCAGTAAATAGTTCTCTCAATAGAACTGAAATACTTGGTAGTGAGATTCTTTTCCCTTTGAATGGATTTAGAAGGCTTTTGAAGGCATTAAGAAGACTATGTGCATACTCATATTATCATTTTGTGTGTATGTGTGTGTCTTGCACTACTATGTATTTTTGTCATGTTGTCTTAAAAATATCTAAAAATTTTATTTAAGTCCTTAGTAAGAAGTTACTAGGTTTTATTTTAGAATTCTGGTACGATTGGCACACACGAAAGTAGGGACCTATTTTTCATTTTTTTTTAAGATTGTATTTATTTATGAGAGAGAGAGAGAAGGAGAGAGAGAGGCAGAGACACAGGCAGAGGGAGAAGCAGGCTCCATGCAGGGAGCCCCACGCGGGACTCCATCTGGGGATCATGCCCTGGGCCGAAGGCACCGCCGAACCGCTGAGCCACCCAGGGGATCCCTATTTTTCATTGTTTTTAAATTACTTGGAGTTTTGTTTACCTGGTGAATTTCCAATTCACTAGTACTTTATCAATTTGTGACTTTGCCAACTGGTGAGCTTTAATTTTAAGGCTTCGCAGAGCTTTCTTGAGACAGGCTATTATGATAACATCTCTGTAAGTGCTGAAATATGACAAGCTTCCAAAGCAGTTGTAAAATAATTATAACTGCCACTAAAATGTCTTGTCTGGGATTGATATTAAAATGAACAAAGAGAACTCGGGAATCTAATTGTTGTTACTGGAGCCTGTGGTGCTACTTAGGCCAAGATTTTTTTTTCCACCCAAATCAATCAGTAGTAACCCTTTGATTTTTTTTTTTTTTGACAGAGGTTTACAAGCCTTTCTGTGCCAAATGAGACTCCTGAACTCTATTCATAGATATAAAATATACTCTGAAAATACAATATTTTTATTAACAATGGTTTTCCATAATTAAAAAATGACAGGTTTTGTGCTTGAATGAAAATCTTTGTTATTATAACCACTGACATCTTGGTATGATTATATTTGTTACCAGTACTGAGACATTCTCATGGGCACAATCTACCCGACTGGCCCTGGTGTAGTTTTTTGAGATCACTTGTATAACTTAATGATAGAGACAGGTCTAGTTGATAGAATATTAAGAAATTTTGTTGGCCACTTGTTTCCTTAGCAGTATCATAGAGACAGGTCATCCCCCCATAATGTGCCTTAACTAGAGGAGGAAACAAAAAAAAAAATCATAGATGGGTACTGTACCTGTACATTATTGCCCCTGGAAACTATTCTGTCCTCTTATCCAACATTATAACAATTTATATAAAATAATAGTTAACTAGAATTATGAATAAAATAGGTAAATGTGTAAATCACTGATGAATGCCTTTTCTGAATTTTATTTCTTTCAATGACAATCGGCGATCTTTACTATATCCCCAGTTAAGTTGTGCTTCCAACCAACTCCAAATTCCTGTTTCATATTTTATATTCCTGTGTTCTGCTAATGCCTATGTTACATAGTATTAGGGGAAAGATAATTCTTTGCTTCAACCAGCTCCAGACAAAATCTGCAGCTTCTTCTTGAGACGAGCAAGCATATGGAATGTGTGTAAAGTTATTCTTCATCATAAACATTTTTAACTAGTGGAAAAGATAACTTAAAAAGGCCATATGCTTTAGGAATGTAATTTTATTATGGAAGCTTCTGAGTAGGCCATACAAAGAGAAAAAAAATCTGGTGGTTTAAACTTCTCATGAAGCTTAGTACCTTGCAGTCAACACTATTTCTCAAACAGTATTCTCCTCCACGTCCTCTTCAGTAGAAATCACAAAAGAGCAGAAACCAAGTACTGGTCTCATTAGCCAGAGATTGTAGGTTTGCTCTTAGTTGGGCTAGGATATTTTAGTTATGATGCTATTATAAAAAGGAATATGTTAAAGTGAAGATAACAGAGTTTTGGGGAGTCAAACAGAGCTAGATTAAAATCCCAGTGCTGCAAATTAGTAGCTCTTTGATATTGGAAAATTCATTCGAAGTTTTAATTTTAGGTTTCTATATTTATAAAATAAAGATCATGTTACATACTTCTTAGAGTCATTGTGCAGATAAATTGAGAGCATTTGCCCAATGCCTGCAACACAGCTAGCACTCAGAAAATCATGGTTATTATTTTTAGTATTAGTATGAGACTCAGTATGAAGTCTGTGGATAGTTATGGATCTATTATCTAATTTACCTAGTTTTATTCCATAGTTTCATCCTTAGATAGCTGACTACATACAGATGATAGGATGATAAAATTTTAATGTTATCAATGTCATTAGTAAAAACACTTACCCAAGTCAACAGTCACTTGGATAGTATTTATGTATCCAGTTTTTTTGGTTGATAAATATATAGATATTGTTGTGCTAGAGGATTAATCTGTTCCTATCCTCTATTTCACCAATTGAAGAAAAATCAATAGTTCTGATAATAAAATGACAGATGGTGAAAAATTATAATGATGTTCTAGGTTTCTTGATCCTAGAACAATAGTATAATTAGGTGGCAAACACCCAAATAATATTTATTGGTTTGTAAGCATGCTCATGAAATGGAATCTAGAAGTCATTGTGCAATGCTTTCTGTAAACTGTTTCGTAGAACTTTGATATACCTCAAGCTTCTTCTAGAACTAATACTTTGATAAATTTCCATTAACTAAATTGCTCAAATAACCAATTCCAATTTCTCCTATAAAATAAAATAAACTGACAGCTTATCCTTGCAGATTGTAAGCTCAGAGCTATTCAGCTCTATTAAACTATTGAGCAATTCCACTTTTTCTGCCAGTGAAATTATTTATTTATCAAGAATCAGTTTTGCTCCTTGAAACCAGTCTTGGCAATTTTTTTGTTGTGTTTTTTGTGCTTTGGGGTTGTTTTTGCTTTTTTATATATTTTTTTTATTTGATGCTGACAAAATAGACAGTGGGACTACATTGAACTAAAAAGCTTCTGCACAGCAAAGGGAACCATCAATAAAATGTAAAGGCAATTTACAGAGTGGGAGAAAATATTTGCAAGTCATATACCTGATAAGGGGTTGATATCTAAAACATATAAAGAATTCACACAACTCAACAGCAAAAAATCCCCAAATAAAATGCAAATGAAAACCACAAGGTATCATCCCACTCCTGTTAGGATGGTTATCATAAAAAAGACAGGTAATAAGTGTTGGCAAGTATATGGAGAAAAGAGAACCCTTGTGCACTGTTGATAGAAATGTAAATTGGTACAGCAGCCAGAGAAAATAGTATGGAACTGCTTTAAAAATTTTAAAAAAGGGGGGATCCCTGTGTGGCACAGCGGTTTAGCGCCTGCCTTTGGCCCAGGGCGCGATCCTGGAGACCCGGGATCGAGTCCCACGTCGGGCTCCTGGTGCATGGAGCCTGCTTCTCCCTCTGCCTGTGTCTCTGCCACCCCCCTCTGTGACTATCATGAATAAATAAATTTAAAAAAGAAAAAAATAGATATTAAAAAAAATTTAAAAAAAGGGACACCTGGGTGGCTCAGCGGTTGAGCATCTGCCTTCAGTTCAGGGCGTGATCACAGGATCTGGGATTGAATCCCACATTGGGCTCCTTGTGGAGAGCCTTCTTCTCCCTCAGCCTATCTCTCTGCCTCTCTCTGTCTGTGTCTCTTATGAATAAATAAATAAAATATTTTAAAAAATAAAAAATAGAACTACCATACAATCCAGTAATCCTGTTTTTGGATATATATGCAAAAGAAATGAAATCAGAATCTCTGCATGTCTGCATTCTTACATTCTTTGCAGCATTATTCACAATAGCAAAGATATGAAAAGATATGAAAATAACCTAAATGTCTGTCAACAGAGGAATTGATAAGGAAGATGTGGCATATATGTAAAGTGAATATCATATACAGATATGAGAAAGAAGGAGATCCAGCCTTTTGTGACAACATGGATGGACCTTGAAGGCATAATGCTAAGTGAAATAAGTCAGAAGTCAAATACTGTGTAATATCATCTATATGTGGAATCTAAAAAAGCCAAACTCAGGGGCACTTGGATTGATCAGTCAGTTGAGGAACTTGCTTTTGGTTTTGGCTCAGATCATGATCTTGTGGGTCATGGGATCAGGCTTGTATTGGGTTCCACACTTGGCAGGGAGTCTGCTTAAAATTCTCTCCCTCTCCTCCTCCCCTCCTCTAAAATAAAATAAATCTTAAAAAACAAAAAACAAACAAACAAACAAACAAAAACTCAGAACCAGAAACTAGAATGATGGTTACCAAGGCCCAGGATATGAAGAAAATGGGGAGATGTTGGTCAAAGAATACAAATTTTCAGTTGTAAGATGAATAATTTCTGGAGATGTAATTGTAACTATATTGCAATTAATGACTACAGTTAATGATCCTATATTATATACTTGAAAGTTGATAACAGAGTAGATCTTAAATGTCCTCACTATGAAAAAGTGATGGTAATTATGTGATGCAATGGAGGTGTTAGCTAATGTCATGGTGGTAATCATTTTGCAATATATAAATGTATCAAATCAATAAGTACACTCAAACTTACATAATATTTTATGTCAATTATCTCAATAAGACTAGGGAAATAAGTCAGTTTTTATTAATCCTAAAAATATAAGTAATCTAATTGTACTCATTATAGAAAAATGTGCTATTTAATTAATTATATTAAGTTGTTTTCAGTATACAGACCATATAATTTTTTTTAACTTTTTATTTTAATTCCAGTTAGTTAACATACAATGTTATATTATTTTTTAATGTTTTATTTAAATTCAATTTAGTTAACACATATTATTAGCTTCAGGTAGAATTTTATGATTCATCAGTTGCATATAACATCTGGAGCTCATTACATTAAATACCTTCCTTAATGCCCATCACCCAATTACCCCATCCTAACACCCACCTCCTATACAGCAACTCTCAGTTTGTTCCCTATAGTTAAGAGTTTCTTATGGTTTGCTTCCCTCTCTGTTTTCATGTTATATTAGTTTCAGGTATATGATGTAGTGATCCAATGATTCCATAAATCACCTGGTGCTCATCATGAGATGAGAAGCGCATTCCTTTATCCCCATCACCTATTCTCATCCCAATTTCACTCATCCCCCACCCACCTCTCCTCTGGTAGCCATCAGTTTGTTCTTTAAGAGTCTGCTTCTAGTTTGCCTCTTTTTTTTTTTTTTTTACCTTTTGCTCATTTGTTTTATTTCTTAAATTCTACATATGAGGGAAATCATATGGGATTTGTCTTTCTCTGACTTACTTAAATTTTGCATTACATTATACTCTCTAGCTCCATCCATATCATTGCAAATGGAAAGATTTCATTGTTTAAGGCTGTATGATATTCCATTGTGTGTGTGTGTATACACATATACACATCGTATCTATCCATTCATCTGTTGATGGACACTTGGGCTGCTTCCGTATCTTGACTATTGTACATAAAGCTGACATAAACATCAGACTGCATGTATCCCTTTGAATTAATGTCTTGTATTCTTTGAATAAATGCCAATAATAGAATTGCTACATCATACAGTAGTTTGACATTTAACTTTAAAGGAAACTCCATACTGTTTTCCCACAATGAGTTCACCAGTTTGTATTTCCACCAAAAATGCATGTTCCTTTTTCTCCACATCCTTGCCAACATCTATTGTTTCTCATGTTGTTGATATTAGCCATTCTGACAGATTTAAGGTGATATCTCATTGTAGTTTTGATTTACATGTCCCTGATGATAAATGATGATGAGCATTTTTTCATGTGTTTGTTGTCCACCTGGATGTTTTCTTTGGAGAAATGCCTGTTCGTGTCTTCTTCCCATTATTTTAATTTGATTATTTTGTTTTTGGGTGCTGAATTTTACAGATTCTTTATAGATTTTGGATACCAACTCCTTATCAGATATGTCATTTGCAAAAATCTCCTCCTATTCCATTGGTTGCCTTTTAATTTCGTTGATTGTTTCCTTCATTGTGCAGAAGCTTTTTATTTTGATGAAGTCCCAATAGTTTGTTTTTTACTTTTGTTTCCATGCCTCAGGGAACCTATCTAGAAAAAAAGTTGCTATGGACAATTTCATAGAAGTTACTGCCTGTGCTCTCTTGTAGGATTTTTATGGTTTCAGGCCACACATATAGCTCTTCACTTAATTTTTACTTTATTTTTGTGTATCATGTAAGTTAGTGGTCCAGTTTCATTCTTTTGCATGTAGCTGTCCAGTTTTCCTAATACCATTTGTTGAAGAGACTTTTCCTGTTGGATATCCTTTTTTGCTATGTTGAAGATTAATTGACAATATAATTTTGGGTTTATTTCTGGGTTTTCTATTCTGTTTCATTGTTCTGTGTGTCTGGTTTTGTGCCAGTACAATACTGTTTTGATTACGACAGCTTTGTAAAATAACTTGAAGTCTGGAATTGTGATGCCTCCAGCTTTGCTTTTCTTTTTCAAGGTTGCTTTGGCTACTTGGGGTCTTTTGTGGTTCCATACAAATTTTAAGATAGTTTGTTCTAGTTCCATGAAAAATGTTGTTGGTGTTTTGATAGAGATTGCACTAAATGTGTAGATTGCTTTGAGTAATATAGATATTTTAATAATATTTGTTCTCCCATTCCATGAGCATGGGATATCTTTCTGTTTCTAGATGAAGTGTCATCTTCAGTTTTGTTCATCAGTGCTTTATAGATTTCAGAATATGGGTCTCTTACCTCTTTGGTTAGGTTTATTCCTAGTCATTTTATTTTTGGTGCAATTGTAAATGGGAATGTTTTCTTCATTTCTCTTTCTGCTGCTTCATTACTGGTGTATAGAAATGCAACTGATTTCCATATGTTGATTTTGTATCCTAGGACTTTAGTGAATTTGTTCAGCAGTTTTAGCAGATTTTGTGGAGTCTTTCAGGTTTCTTATATATAGTATCATGTCATCTGCAAATAGTGGAAGTTTTACTTCTCCCTTACTGATTTGGATGCCTGATTGCTATGTCTAGGGCTGCTTCCAGTACTATGCTGAATGAAAGTGGTGAGAGTGGATATCCTTGTCTTGTTCTTTGACTTACGTGAAAAGCTCTCATTAAGGATAATATTATCCATGGGCTTTTCATATATAGCCTTTATGTTCTCTCTAAATTTACTTTGTTAAAGGTTTTTATCATGAATAGATGTTGTACTTTGTCAAATGCTTTTCCTGTGTCTATTGAAATGATCATATTACTCTTTTTCTTGTTAGTATGATATATCACATTAATTCATTTGTGAATATTGAAGAAGCTTTTCAACCCAGGAATAAATCCCTCTTGATTGTGATGGATGATTTTTTAATGTATTATTTGATTTAGTTTGCTAATATTTGTTGAGGATTTTTTGCATCTATGTTCATCAGAGATATTGACCTGTCCTTTTTTGTGGTGTCTTTATCTGGTTTTGGTATCAGGTAATGTTGGAAATAGACAATTGTTTTTATTAAAAGAACAATGTTGAATAATTTGGATAATCTTAGTAAAGATCAGTTACTAGAAGAGTTGAAAGAAAAATAACATCAAAATCTAAAGATTCTCTCTTGAATTCCTATGCAAATGTTCCAAATTCTAGTTCTACTTTAATAATGTCAAAAATAGATAGCAGAAACAGTTATAATACAGAATTTTTGTATACAATATGATAAATGAAGAGAGTATATGTGCTGTAGTTTTCTTTTATTAAAATCTAAGTTTGAAATGATATACCTGTGAGCAATTTTTGAAAACATATATTTGACTTCACCATATATATGACATGCTTATAGTTCTATACTTACATATACCAGAAGAAACCTTCTTAAGTCAAATTCCAAAAGTTGTTTTTAGGAAATAAATTAGGAAAAATGTGAAAAGACATAACTAAGTCCTATATATTTAGCTTTGTGGTTTTTTTCATTTAAACTTTATAAAATACATAGTTATTATTTTGTTTGTTTGTTTGTTTTATTGGTATTAGACCACACACACTTCAGAAATATATGCTTGGACTCCTTTTTTAATGATTAAGCAAATTCAAGTAATTTTAATGTAGTAGCACAACCACAAATAGAAAGTTTCACTAGTTATTAGAGGAATAAATTATTATCATGCACAAAAGTTTAAATAAAATGAAAACAATTTGGGGATCCCTGGGTGGCTCAGCGGTTTAGTGCCTGCCTTTAGCCCAGGGCATGATCCTGGAGTCCCGGGATCAAGTCCCAAGTGGGGCTCCTGGCATGGAGCCTGCTTCTTCCTCCTCCTGTGTCTCTGCCTCTCTCTCTCTCTCTCTCTCTTTCTCTCTATGTCTATCATAAATAAATAAATAAAAATAAAGAAAACAATTTTGCAATGTAAGGATATATTGTTAAATGTCAAAATTAAAGTCAGCAAAATAAAAACATTTCTTTGAATGATTTCTAATACTACTCTCTCCATTATAACAAACCTCAGTGTCATTGAGATTGACACCAATTTTTGTTTTCATCTTTCTTTCTGTTCTATGTACTCTGACAGAAATGTTTCATGTTTATGTACTTTGTTTTGTTAGAGCACTTCACAAGACCCCTGCCCAGTTCCAGGGGATTAATAAATAGCAGAATACAGTCATATTTCTTTATCTTTTTAAATGTCACATAAGTTTAGGATATATTTTTGACATGTTGGAAACTGCAGTCTAGAGTACCACTGTTTTAAAATCCCATTTCTAGTTCAAAACAATAGAATCTGATACTTCTTACTTCCAAGAAAATTTAATATGACACTTATATTGGCTCAATCATTATTTAATTCAGAAGCAGGCACTCCATCCATGGGTCATTGTTCTACTGCGAGTACATTTTTGTCAGGTGACATTTTTTTCTCTTATGGTGTGTATATGTATGTGTGTGTATGAGTGTATATGAAAGAAAGAGACAGAGAGAGAGACTGCCATCATATCTAATTTAATTTGTTTTACTACAAAAAGGAAATCCATATATTGGTTATTTCCTCCTCTCTTCTCCTTATCTCCACCTCTTCTCCACTCCCTTCTGTACTACTAATGTTCCAAAATGGTACCAACCATTGTGACATGTAATATCTGATTGCTTTCATAGTCAGAAATCATGAGATGCTTTAATTTGCTAGGGCTGCCATAACAAAATACCATAGAATTGTTGGCTTAAACAATAAAAAATTATTTTCCCGGGATCCCTGGGTGGTGCGGTGGTTTGGCGCCTGCCTTTGGCCCAGGGCGCGATCCTGGAGACCCGGGATCGAATCTCACGTCGGGCTTCCGGTGCATGGAGCCTGCTTCTCCCTCTGCCTATGTCTCTGCCTCTCATCCTCTCTCTCTCTCTCTCTCTCTCTCTCTCTCTCTCTGTGTGTGTGTGACTATCATAAATAAATAAAAATTTAAAAAAAATTATTTTCCCACAGGAGTGGAGTTTGGATAACCAAGATTAAGATTTAGGCAGGTTTAGTTTCTTTCAAAGCCACTCTACTTGGCTTGCAGATAGCCATCTTTTCTCTGTGTCCTCACATGGATTTTCTTTTGTGTGTACATATTCCTGGTATCACTTTTTGCGTCAAAATTTCCTTTTATAAGGACACTAGCCAGATTTGATTACGGCCAACTCTAATAATTTCATTTTAACTAGTCACCCCCAAATCCTGAAATGTGACAGTATTGGAGATAGGGCCTTTGAAATGGTGGCTAGGTTAAAACACAATATATGAATTTGGGGGGACACAATTCAACCCATAACTGAGAGATTGCAAGCTAGTTCCCAAAATAAATTTAAGTGACCTTCTAAAACTAAAAACAAAAATATATAATAAGAGAGTTTAGCTGTTGCTGTAAGCAATCACATTCCAAACTCTAAATATGTGAGAAGCTAAAGAATTTGAGGATTCCTCAAAGTATATCATAGTAAACACATGTAGAGTCCTAAGGGAAGTGTCTTTATGTTAGCAAATGTAAATCTACAGCATAGTAAATTGTGTTATACCCCATCTGATAAAAAGGAATATTGGCAGAAGGTGCTGATGGTTTTTACAGAAACTAGAGAAAAGGAACCAAAATAATACAAATTCAATTTTAAAATTTACAGCAGTGTCTTGTCTTGAAGTAAAGTGGAGAAGCCCTCAAACTTTCTAGTTACTAGAAAGATACATTCGCTCTTGTGGGTTTGGCTGGATTTATTAGGACTCATTAAAATCAGTTTGAAATGTTATCATTTCTTTTTATTTTAGTTTGATTTCATTTTTGTCAAGTATAATTTATTCCAAAATTCAGCTTATCATAAGCTTTAACAATGAAAATTTTATGGAGAATCTCTCTCTCTCTCTCTCTCTATATATATATATATATAGAGAGAGAGAGAGAGAGAATTATATATATATATAATATATATATATATATATAGTTATAGTTCCAGCAAGAAAAATGAAAAATGTCTCCAGTTATAAGTGAGTAGACTGACTTCCTGCATTGTTTGGCAGTATAACATGAGGTCCCGAACAGTCCTGCCTAAGCAGCCAGCCCATCTCTTGGAAATCTTCACCACTGTGCTTGTGACAGTATGCTTGTTTGATAAATATTATTCAGTCTCAGTCTTCCTCTTCTGTGAAAATGCTTACATAAATAAATTCAGAAATTCCCCTAGCTATTATTGTTTTTCATTGAAACCTCTAGTCCAATCTTAATCTTTAGTTAAATAACACTTTATATAGCATTTCTTGACAAACTGAAAAACACTGTATTAAGCTTAGTCAAACTTGTACTTCAGAACCTTGAACTGCTGCTGACTCTATTCTTAAATCTTTGCATAACTTACTTCTTTACATATTCCAGGTCAAATTTCAGCCCCTCAAAGGCTTTTCATGATTAACTTTGCTAAATGATTGCTCATTCCTAGCCTCAGTCACCACTGCATAGAAAAATTGCTCACAATACAGTCAGTGAATATGAATATGTCTTTCCTAAACAAAATCAATGAATCTATCTTGAATCCTGTGCAATATTTGAAGGATGAAAGCAACAAAAGAAATTTTAAATTTCATACTTATCCTTACATTCTTATGTCTTAAGTAAACATTGGCTGAAAATTATAGACAATATCTGTCTAAATACTTTTCTATTATGCACAAAATGTATGAGTTTATAAAGCCTTTTATTTGAAAACAAGTGATTCTTAGCTTCTAAGGGACTCACCTGCCAATGATTTACTTCAGTGAATCTCCCAAGGGTGGTCCCCAAAACCACAGCATTAGAATTGTTAGAAAATTATTAGAAATGCAAATTTTGCACTCTACCAGAAGAACGGAATCAGAAATTCTGGAGTGGGGTCCCATTACGTATATTTTAACAGAAGTTTAGGTGGCTCTTTTGTGAACCACTGGTTTACTTAATCAAGTCTAAATCTATACTATGGCTATTTAAATTAAAATAGTAGCATTGCCATTTGAATATAATTGGACTTCTTCAATGATTTTAGAACCTACTGGTACAATTGTAGAAAATCAATCTTATATCACTCTGATTTATAATTCCATTCATATACTTGGCATCTCAAAATGATCCAAGAGCCCTATACCTAATATCTTTGCTAAAAGTCAGTGTAGGCTTGGGTTCATTTCCTGATACATGGATGAAAAGCTATTTCCCATTACATTTCTTTGGTATGGGACAGGATAAAATGAATAAGAAATGACAATAGCCTAGTACTATTTATCAACCTTGCTGTCATTTTTTAAATATCATTTTCACAAATACATTAGTACTGAGCTCTGGTAGAGGACAAAGGGATGAGTTGGCAAGCTCCAAAAAGACTCTTAAATGTCGGGGAAAATATTTTGTTCCAGAATCATGACAGATTTATGATATGAATAAATGTTTGAAATTCAGATAATATATGTCACCATTCTTTTGTGGCACAAAGATAATAGAATTATAAGAGAGAAACTTCATTGTTTTATACTATGACAAAAATATGGGTCTGTTATGAAAAAGAAAATAAGTAGCATGCATTATTGAGCAACTTCTGGCTTTTATCTTCACCTGTATTGAACTCACTTGTATTCTTGCCCTACAAACAGAACTGTAATCTTGCCATACAAACAGAAAGGAAATTATTACCCAATGCTTGCAAGCAGACTATGTTGTCAAAATATTTCTTCTCAGTAACACACTATGCTTAAAGAAAACAGTCACCAATACATATTCTAGCTTAGATGGAAATACTTGGCTCTTTAATACAGTGGATTATTTTCACCTCTTCATATTTTGACTGTATCTTTAGCTTCTAGTGAAAATGATGAAGTTAAAAATGAGAATTGCCATGATGAAAATAATTTTGGAATAAAATTGAGGACCATTGTATATAAATATAAAAATAATCATTAATAAGTGCTTCATTTAGAATAGACACACACATTTTAAAATAATGAAGATTCTCAGTATGGTAGGGAAACAGGATTCATGACAAAATAGAATTCAAAACAAGTTGTGTTTTGTTTTTAATTTCAGACTATGAATTCATTCTTTTAGACCACTTTGTGTATATCCCAATTCACTTAACTATGATTATTGAGAATTGCATTTTCCATTTAATCTAAAAAATTCTTTTAAAAATATTAATGGTATATGTTGAAAACTTATTTAATATGAAGAAAATATAGTTTATAATTTTTTTTACATTTGATATTTTGCATTATCAGTTGTATGGAAATTTATTTCTTACAAATTACTTCTAAATTATAGGGCATATACATGGAAAAAGGGCATGCTTTGATTCTTCTCCTGAGCGAGTAATTGACATATAGTGCTGCTGATAAGAGCATAGATGTAACATCACTTGAAATAATATCTTAGTGGAAAGTAGACTTTTTTCAAAGTATTATAATGGCCAGCAAAACTTTTGGCCTTCAAATGACTATATATTCCAGATATTTAATTAACACCAGAGTTTAACACTAGAATTTAGTTATTTTTAATTGTTCAAATTAGGAAGAAAATATTAGAGAAAAAATAATTTTAAATTTGTCTTTACTATTTCACAGCCATTATAAATATTTCCACATTCAATTCTTGGACTGTTTTTCTATAATAATTGATCCTCATATAATGTTAGCTATTATAAAAATCTGATTCACTTTTCAATAACTGCTCAAATACATATAACTAAAATATAAAGCTATTGGGAAGGGATTCATGCATGAACTATATTGGTTGTTTAAAGAGATCATATTTTTAATGGCATGGAAGCAAGTAATACAGAAAACTTATTAATTTAAAAACAGAAAAGTTATATTTTCTTATAAAATAAATATGGAACATATTTATACTTGGATATAATAATAGAAAAGTAGCATTTGTCTGATTGATTGTGGCAGACTAAGATGACATTAAAGTTTTAATAATATTAGGAATTGAGGTTTTCACTTTTTTCCTTTATTTTTTGGTGATTTTTATTTAAAATATCTCAAAAATTGGGAAATATGAGTCAAAAGGCAATAGGAAGAATTATAACAAGCTTACTTACAAAGCACACTAGGAACCCAAAGGAAACCAATTTGCATGATCCTTGCTAATGTTTTGTTGTGGACAAGATTCTATGTAAGGAAATGAATATTATCCAAGTGTCAAGTTATAGAACAAAAGAGAATACTAAGTTATTTAAATCTTTTTAAATAAAAATATTTTAAGAGTAAGTTATAATGGAGCAAGCAGCCGAGAATGGATGTTTCACTACCAATTATTTACATTAGCCAGTGATTTGCATGATTTGATTTTGAATAATATTTCCAATAGTTTCTATCATACTAATTGTACAAGCAAAAGAAAAAAGAGCACTGTTGATCAATATACTGTGTAATTCTTTTTTTTTTAAGATTTTATTTATTTGGGAGAGAGAGAGAGAGAGAGATGAGCACACAAGAAAGTGAGGAAGAGAGGGAGCAGGGAACTGGATGCAGGGCTCAATCCCAGGACCCTGGGATTATGACCTGAGTTTAAGGCAGATGCTTAACTAACTGAGCCACCCAGACACCACATAATATGTGATTCTAAAAATGTGCATGATTTTAATATCTTCTAAATCATGTTCATTTATATACATTAATCCACTTCAATATAATTAGTTACTTTTATATTCAAGTTATGTTAACTAGAATTTAAATGAAATTTTGAAAAAAGTGCATTTCAAAATATAAAATTATTTAACATACCCAGAGATTGACATAATACAATATCCGATATTTGCTATCTTATCTAAAATTTTGTGATTTTATTTTGTAAAATTAATTTCAGGGAATGTGCTGCAACATAAAATATAAAATTAATAAAAATGCAAATGAAAGTTATCTTAAATGTATAATTTCAGTATTTTAAAATCTTACTCTAGAAAACATTTGAAAATAACAAATATGTTTTCATGTTTGCTGCTTTAATAGCTGCTTATCTCTCATAATTCTGAGAGTGTAGTTCAAAAGTTAAAAAAATATCAAGGTATTTGGTCAGTATTTTTAGTTGATTCATTCCCATAAGCAACCATCCAAAAATTAGGAGTTAAATGGACACTAGTGTATTGTTACCTAAAATTATTTATATTTCTAGCTCTATTCTTTTCATCATGCATGACAATTATTTTTCATATGATTTTAAAAGACCAATTCCAATTATTCATTGCTCACATAATATGAATCTTCAACAGCCAATCCAACTACTAAAAGATGATATAAATTAATTAATTGATTCAACAAGTATTCTAAGCAACTGCCATGTACCAGACACTGTTTGAAGCTTGAGGATATAGCAATGAAACAAAGTCTCTGAAGTCATAAGATCTATTTATTGTGAGGGAGATAGATAACAAAATTAAACAAATCAGCAAAAAATTTGTTAGAAAGTGGTAAATTTTAAGCATATAAAGGAAAAATGGATAGAGTGACATGAAGTAGAAGAAAGTGTTCTTCTGTAATCAGGGAGGATTTCTTTCAGATGGTAACATTTACAGAGAGTCTTAGAAAAAGTGCTTGAGGCTCCCTATGACACATGGGGCAATGATGTTTAAGGCAGAAGAAACACCTTATGCTTAGCTGACCCAGCCAGAGTCAGGGCCTCCTTCTGGGGTTCTGGAGTTGGAGTGCCTTTCAATGGCATCTGTTCTCCAGACTAACTGAAGTAGCTAGAAAGCTACTTTGAATTTATATACTTTATCCTCTTTAAAATGTGGTTTGAGCCAATTTGAAGGTCCTTTTTTCTTTCTGCTTAACCATTCTTGACAGAGATTTTTCCTAGAAATTTCAAAGATTCTCCCATTACTTTAGAAACTTAATTTGAAGTGATGTGAAAGAAAACGAGGTTCAAAATATTAAGTTGCTTTTAGATTCCCTTTATCTTATACATTCCTGTGTGGATTCAAGGAAGACCTGATTTTTACTTGGTTTTGTTTTCTAATGATCAAATCACTGTATTTTTCTAGGGTAAGAAGAGCTGAACATTGATCACAGTGAATTGGAGTAAACACATACCACCAACCCCACTTTGTAGGAATATAAATCCAATGTTACTGGCAACAATGCTATTGGCTAGAAGTATAATCGTAAGTTTGCTGCTGCCCCGAATCTGTGAAAAGCTCAGTAGAAAGCCAATCCATCCAATCTTTTGGATCAATGGTTTTTGAACTATTTACTGCTAAATCTTTCCCTCAAATTAAATCTTATGAAGAACTAAATTTACAAAATCAAAAATGTATAGCTTTTCTGGGAGCCAAGGGTAAATTGGCAATCCTCAGTACTCCCAGGGCTTCTCTAGGACTACCTCAGGTGTCTGAGGAGAAACTTTTGCCCTATATACTGCAAACTACATAGAAGAGAAGCCAGACTATCAGAAAGTGATGTATTTTGACTGTAAATTATTGGCTTCATGTAGATCTATGCTTTAAAATGATGGCATGGCCTGTACTAAAGAAAACTACATAAGAAGTAGCCCATTATTAAGTCAGTAAAGATGTTGTTGAAGATGTGTATTGATTTATGCTATGAGGATGCTCAGGAGCAATTCCTATAGGCTCTTAGGGTTTTCCTGAACAATTTTCTCAATGAGAGTTTAGAGGACAATCTTCATAGAGGTAGTGATCTGTGAACCTAGTCATTTTATGAAGGATTATTTTATAGGATCATTTCAGAGGAGAAAAATTTATAGATTTGAGAAAATGCATGGTAAGGTCAGGGAACAAGTGATTTGGTGTGTTAGTAGAATTGAACTGTAGAATAGCATTTAAGTATAATGCAAGGTATGTGAGTTCTCATTTTTCATTATATAGACATTATTTTACATGTTATATTAAAAAGTTTTGAGGAACAAACTCATAATGATAGAAAATCTCTAAAAGCACTATGAAATATTCATAAATATTGCCCATAAGGAGCCTACAAACTTGAGAGCAAGGTAAGTTTCCCAGAGAAATAAACATAATTAAATGAAGAAAATGTAGAAAATCTGATGGATGTGAGCCCTTACATGAGTAACTTTATTCAGATTTATAGAGAATCACATTTATATATCACTTATGTCAGACACATATTCAAATATATTGCTTTATTGTGCCACCTTCAGAGTATTTAATTGATCTACTTTATCACCTAGTAAAGAATGCAGATAATGAAATGTAAAAAGGAAATTAAATATTTATTTATATTATTGAAGTATGGGTAGTGGGATGTAAATTATTTTCAAGATACTTGAAACCGTAAATATTCAAGTGCCAAGTTGTGTTTATTATAAAGTAAAATTTAAAAGTATCCTTTTAAATGAAGTACTTATTAAAATGTAATCACTGCTATTTTCCAATTACAATTAAAAAGGCAATAATTACAGGATATTTATCACTTCATCCTTCTTGGTGATTAAGAATCACCATATTGAGAACACATCATTATCATAGCAAAATTATGTAGTCTTTCTGAATTTGTTGTTAGTCTGTTAGCTGCCACTTCCATCTTTGGTATGTTCTTTTCTGACTCATCCCTAATCCTAGTTATTATTTCTAATCATCTGTAAATCAAGTCCCCAAGTTCACAGATTGAGTGAAGCTGTGAGAAGTTTTCCTAAAAAGGATGGAACTTCTTGATAAGGAAACTGTCAATATACTTTAAAATTTTATAATTTGATTTTATTCATAGAATTTGCTTCCTTATCCATGAACTTAGATTTTAATTTCTTTTCTCAATATCACAAATATCTATCTATATATTTTAAAGATTATTTACTCATGAGAGACACAGAAAGAAAAAAAACAAAATAAAAAAATAAAAAGAGAGAGACATAGAAAGGCAGAGACATAGGCAGAGGGAGATATATATTTTTTAAAGAGACTGAGCTAAAGAAGTAATTCTCAGAAATGTTGAAATTTACCAAGGCAAGATAACTCACTAGGTAGTTCTTTGTGACTATTTTTCTACAATGGAGCTCTTTTCAGTGTTTCACATGCAAAGATGAAATACTAGCAGCAATAAGCAACCCAGAAAAATAGCAAAACAATATTTTGCACTAGATGTCAAGAGACAATATCCCTTTATATCAATTTCTGTTGTTAATTTTGAATATGATTCTAATGAATATCATGTAATATTCAATTAAAGTTTCCATAAATCTTTAATTTAGATATTTGGGAATTTTTGCCCAGAATTAAAATATTTTCTGTTCTATATTTTGCATATGATGACTGGCAATTACCAGTATTTGTTATAAAAGAGTAGCTAGAAATATAATCCTTAGAAATATTCACACAGTCTCTCGGGATAAATTTTCAATAGAAATCACTTATACTGGGCAGCCCAGTGGCTCAGCGGTTTAGCGCTGCCTTCAGCCCAGGGAGTGATCCTGGAGACCCAGGATCAAGTCCCACATCGGCCATGAAATGAAGGCTGCTTCTTCCTCTGCCTGTGGCTCTGCCTCTCTCTCTCTCTCTCTCTGTCTCTCATGAATAAATAAATAAAATCTTTAAAAAAGAAAAAGAAATCACTTATAGCTTATGAAAAATCAGGAAATATGTCCTCACACCTAAAAAATGGTCAAAACTAAACATTCATATGACTAATATGAAGGAGATTGATTTTTTTTTCACATCAATGATCAATGTTTTCTTAATGTTTTCAAACTTATGAAAACTTTTTGAATTTTAAGAGAGGACCTCTCAGTCTAATCTTTATGGAGACAGATTAGAGCAAATGATATAATTTTTGTTTTCTCATAAGTGATTCCTTTTCAGAGGAAGAGATCATCATTTAAAAATATCTACTTAATTTTCTTTAAGGAAAACATCTGGTTTAATATTATACTCCTAGGCAGCATTCAACATGGATGTTTTTCTTTTTCAAGGTGATTAAGGCTCAGGTATTCAGCTATCCAAATGCCTGTGCCACATTCTGGCTTGGAATTTTAGCTGATTTAATTCTTTTTGCTTTAGTTTTCTCATATTTCTTATAAAATGTGGGCAGTTAAATGAGTATATACTTGCTTCCTAGTGTATCAAAATTGTTCAATAAAGAAAATAAAAGGGGAAGCTCGGTGGCTTAGTTGTTTACGTGTCTGCCTTCAGTTCAGATCATGATCCCAGGATCCTGGGGATGAGCCCTGCACGGAGCTCTCTGCTCTGCAGGGAGCCTACTTCTCCCTCTTTCTCTTTCTGCTGCTCCTCTTGCTTGTGCTCTTTTCTCTGTCAAATAAATAAATAATCTTTTAAAAACAGAAAAGACTTTTTATCTGTTATGCCTACTTCAAATTTTATGATTATGATTAGAAAAGTAATGAGATATGGCTTGCCAATGTCTGCTATCTACATATAATAATACTTGAATGAGCTCATGCATAGTATTGAATGAGGAAAGGAAATTTATTTTTTTAAGATTATTTATTTATTTATTCAGAGACACACACACACACACACAGGGAGAGAGAGAGAGAGAGAGAGAGAGAGAGAGAGAGAGAGAGAGAGAGGCAGAGACACAGGCAGAGGGAGAAGCAGGCTCCATGCAGGGAGCCTGATGTGGGACTCGATCTTACGTATCCAGGATCAGGCCCTGGGCTGCAGGCGGCGCTAAACCGCTGCTCCACCGGGGCTGCCTGGAAAGGAAAATTATTAATTAAAAAAGGAAACACACAGATATGAAATGCAAACTGTATGCTTTTTCTGTATATTGTTGATACATATCAACAATCAAGTGTAGGAACTGATGAAAACCATTATTATAAGAGAATTAGCTCTTTTTTGGTCCAGATATTTTTTTGATGTTTCTGGTTCTAATAATCTTGTTTTGTGCTCCATATCTTTATTATCCTTTCTTTGAGCTTTGACCTCATTTTATCAGGACCATTACCTATTGAAAATTATTTTTTACTTCTTGTTCAAAATGTAAACTAAAAAGAGAAATAGACTCATTATCAACTGTACCACATTTCATTGTGCTCTGCAATTCTTTTCACTAGATTCTTTTAGTCTGGTGCCTATCTTGTTTCTGTTTTCACAGTCATGCAATGTTGCCTTCTCTAATCTAGTTCTCTGTGACCTTGTTATGTGCCTGTATTATTTTCCACAGTATTGCAGAGGAAATAATTATGTTCTCATTTTGTTGAGAGAGTAACTTTTGTATTCAATGTTGCACATGGTGTCTGTGTTTTGTGTGTGTGTGTGTGTGTGTGTGTGTGTGTGTGTGTGGAGAGAGAGAGAGAGAGAGAGAGAGAGAGAAAGGGAGAGAGATACTAAGTACTACATTCAAGTGTGTGTGTTTACATAACATGGAGACTGTTTAATCTTGCAATGTATTACAGGGTATAAGAAATGATATATTGTATTAACTTCCTTTATTTCAACTATTTAAGCTATATAGTTGAGATAAAGGACTTTCTCAGTTATTTTCTTCAATATTTTATTTGACGAAAATTCAATTGCAAATCCTTAGGGAACAAATTCCTAAATTTATATAAAAGTAGATTTTAAGCATTTATGAATGTTTTTAATTTATTAATATTTTCCTTTTAAAACACAATTAGAGGGCATCCTGGGTGGCTCAGCGGTTTAGCGCCGCCTTCAGCCCAGGGCGTGATCTTGGACCCAGGATCGAGTCCCACATCGGGCTCCCTGCGTGGAGCCTGCTTCTTCCTCTGCCTGTGTCTCTGCCTTTCTCTCTCTCTCTCTGTCTCTCATGAATAAATAAATAAAATTAAAAAAAACACACACAATTAGGTAAATTTCTTGATTAAGCCCCTAATTACTGTAAGAAATATAAAAACAATAAAAGTTTAGGGTTTTTTTTTTCCGGGGGGTTAAGAAATTAACTTTTTAATACCTAAACATCTCTTTACATAAGTCTCACCCTATCTATCTACCTACCTATCTATCATCTGTCAATCATCTGTTCCTCTGCTATGAAATGAATGCTGTGTCCTTCCTAATTCATGTACAAATAGTAATCAGAATGTAATAGTATTTAGAGGTGGAATCTTTGGGATATACTTAGGTCATGAGAGTGGAGCCCTTGTGAGTGGGATTAGTGCCTTATAGAGAGAGGTCAGAGAGCTAACTAGCTCTCTTTCTGGCATGTGACAATACAAGTCAGCAGTCTGCAATCCAGACAAGTGTTCTCCCTACATCCTGGCCATGCTGGCTTCCTGATCTCAGACTTTCAGCGTCTAGAACTGTGCGAAATAAATTTCCATTGTTAAAAGTCACTCAATCTATATTATTCTGCTATAGCAGCCTGAGTTGGCACCATCCATCTTCTATGTATTCAATGGAAATGATGCTATAACTTTAATTAAGATTGTTTAAGTCAGGGAAGCCTGGGTGGCTCAGTGGTTTAGCGCTGACTTCTGCCCAGGGTGTGATTCTGGAGACCCAGGATCGAGTCCCACATCAGGCTCCCTGCGTGGAGCCTGCTTTTCCCTCTGCCTGGGTCTCTGCCTCTCTCTCTCTCCCTCTGTGTCTCTCATGAATAAATAAATAAAATCTTTTTTTAAAAAAAGATTAAGTCAGAATAACAATTTGAAAGAATTTTCAAAACCTAATATTTGCTTCCATAGAAACACTATTAATATACTTAGAAAGATAATAAGTCCATAAAACTAATTTAAAAATTGGGACAGCTGGGTGGCTTAGCAGTTGCGTGTCTGCCTTTGGCTCAGGGCATGATCCTGCATTAGGCTCCCTGGGAGAAGCTTACTTCTCCCTCTGTCTATCTCTCTGTGTCTCTCATGAATGAATAAATAAAGTCTTAAAAATAATAATAAAATGAATGTTCACTTTAACAAGCAAAATATAATAAGCTGTCTTCAAGATGGCGTGGCAGATAATTATCTGTTCTGTAAATGTTCACAATGGATATATGGCCCAAGTAATGTTTTGAAACAACTTTATGCTATATTCAGGAAAGTATGAATATAATATAATGGAAACGTCTCTAGAAAAACATAAGTGAAATCATGAAAGATCTTTTATGTCATACAACCAAGTTGAACTTCATCCTTTGTTCAATGGAGAATTGTAAAAAAAAAAAAAAAAAAAAAAAAAAAAAGCAAAAACAAAAACAAGAACACTGGACAATGCTGTGAGAGGAATTATAATTAGTAAAGCTATTTTTGGACAATTTCAAGGCTGACTAACTGGAGCCAGGTAAGGAAAGTCAGTGGAAAGTGAAAAATACAGTATGACAGTATGACATTCATTAAAAAAGATAAGAACTTAAGGGAGATGGTAGGGATTTACATTTCCTGGCAGCTGGTAAGTGGCTTTTAAATTTTTCCATTTTATTTTTTGTAAGTTGTGATACAGATTGTTTTCATAATAAGTGATAAAGTTTTATTTTAGTAAAGGTTGTAAAGTCCACTGAATCAGTTGCATCTTAGTTAATGTAACAGATTCAATCATCTGTAACTTATTAGCATATATAAAGCAATATGATGAGTCAGTGAACAAATTATCTCAATATGTCTCTTCTGATCCATTTAAAAAAATTTGTGGAGTCTTCCACTTAAATACTATTCAGGTATCAACTTTGTTATTTTGTGTTCTGAGCAGAAATATTTTCTCCCCAAACATATTGTCTGTCAAGATTATATTCAGTGAGTCAAAATTTAAATGTTAAAGTAAAATGCAAAGTTTAATGGTATCTGGGTGGCTCAGTTGGTTAAGTGACCAACTCTTGATTTCAGCTCAGGTCATGATCTCAGGGCTGTGGAATCAAGCCCCACATAAGGCATTGGGCTTTGTACTTATCATGGAGTCTGCTTGTCCCTCTCCCTCTGTTCCTCCTCTGCTCACTCTCTCTCTCTCTCTCAAATAAATACATAAATACATACATAAATAATTTTTTTTTAAAAAGTAAATATGAAGTTCACCAATATTTTTCTATTCTGATTTCCTCTTTTAAACTTTTTTTAACCAAACAATAAAAAAAAGAGTTACTGTAAGCTCAAATGAAGCTTATAATATTTTTCTTTATATCATTCCAATAAGTATTGGATAAAAATCAATAAAAAATACTAAAGACTAAAAAAAATGCTAAAGACTTATGTATGATAAAGTTTTGAATAAAAGCATGAAAATTTAAACATGGTTTAGATTAGCATAGTTGATAGTAAATAAGTAAATTTGTATACAATTTTATTTTCAAACTGTGTTATTAGGTCATGTGAGAGTCATTCACAAATGATTCTCATCTCTTCCATTAGATAAACAAAAGCAGAGTTTCTGAGAAACTGCCAATATAATTAGCAGCACACGATAATTTTTTTCCTTTGGAGATAGCCCTAAATGAAATGTTTGAGACTTCGTCTTCATGGCTCAGATGTGGGAATTAAGGACGAAATAAAATGAAATAAAGTGAACATAGAATTGCTCAGTGATCTGCTCTGCTTGGTAATTGAGGGCAAGGGCTTGATTTATTGTGTTTGCATCATAGTCTGGAAGATTAGAATGCATAAAGTTAAACAAACACATCTTGTACTTCAAGAACCTTATGGCATAAAATGCTATATTCTGTTACCAAAATATTCAGTATGCCTTTCTTTAATGTTGCACATTAAAATTACAATTTAATTACAGTTTTCTGTGAAATAATTTTTTTCCTGATACACTATTTACTTGTATATGTTGGCCTTGTATAAACACTCCTTACAACAAATATGAAAATGGGGTTATAGTTGACATAAATATTTGTAGATATATACATTTAATTAATATACGTATTCCAAACTAAATTACACAAAAAGTTAATTTGAAGAATCAATTTTTGGCTATGAAGGTGGAAAATACCAAGTTGCAAATACTTAAGTATATCCCTTTCCTTTTTTTAAAAAAAATTTTATTTATTTATCACACACACACACACACACACACACACACAGAGGCAGAGGCAGAGACACAGGGAGAGGGAGAAGCAGGCTCTATGCAGGGAGCCCGACATGGGACTCAATCTCAGGTCTCCGGGATCAGGCCCTCGGCTGAAGGCGGCGCTAAACCACTGAGCCACCGGGGCTGCCCAGTATATCCCTTTCCATCCCTAATGTCCACACTAGTATTCTTCTTTCCTACCAGAATAAGAATTGATCTCTCATAGAAGGTCTTAGTGCCAACATATTATACTAATTAAAAACACAAGCTCTGAAGTTAAACTGTTGAGTTTAGATCCCAGATTCCCATTTAATTACAATTTGTAGTTGGTAAGTGTCTTAACTTCTTTGAGGGCTTGAGTTCCTCCTATGAGTTATGATTAAAAAAAGAATACTCACCACATAAAATGCTTTTAAGAATTAAATAAAGTTTTTAGGACAATGCTTCAGTAAGATGCTAAGTCTGTGTCCTAACAATAGTAAGCCTTAGTGCACTCCTAACATTGGTTTTATAACTTCAAAAATCCTGTTAGAGCTAAAGTATCTGAATTTCTTTATAGGGAGGAGAAATAAATATCTAGGAACAGTGAAGATTGAACATAGACAAATGAAGTTTTAATAAAGTAAAAATTCCTGTATTGTAAACATAGATCATTTCCTTTATGTTTAGCACTTCAAATAAAATAGCTACATTTGATTTTTATGATTATGAAATAATAACCAACCATGGTGTTAAGACAGGCTGTGAGGGACCTGTGTGTGGCTCAGTTGTCTAGCATCTGTTTTTGGCTCAGGGTGTGACCTGGAGTCCTGGGATCAAGTCTGACATTGGGCTTCCTGTGGGGAGCCTGCTTCTTTCTATGTCCATGTCTCTGACTCTCTCTCGCTCTCTCTCTCATGAATAAGTAAAATCTTAAAAAAAAAAGTTTTGATAAGCTGTAATGAAAGATTTTTTTTTTAAATGGAAGTTCCATGTTCAGTAATTGATACTAACATTAGGATATTTTAAAGCTAGAAATAAAGAACATGTACATTAAAATTAAATGAGGATAGGATAGATTTTCCTCAGTTTGCCTTTGTTAAAAAAAGATACAGAATTCATTATTACACCAGCCTTTAAAAAGTTTTCAATGAAAGGACTAGTCAGACTAAACGGACTGACATTTAATATTTTATAATATATTAGTTATGGAAAAAAACATGAATTTTTCTTTAACATTTGAAGTACCTTTTCCCCACAATCACCCCCAACAATACATGAAAGAGGTAATTTAAGTATCCAGCATTACAGTTTATAGTATGGATCACTGCGATTAACTATGCATCTCCAAGCAACAAATAGCTATTATGCAAAACAATTGTGAACAGATGACACATTAAGAAGCACAGCTCTGCCATGCGTAAATTCCTTGATACTGAGAAATATAGCAGGTGAGATGGAATGTACAAATGGAAAATCAACCCAAGGTCAGAGTGAGAAAAGCAAAACGGCATTCCTTTTTGATTTCAAAATGAGAAATCCATTTCTACTGCATGGTAAAGTTAAAATAAAAGTTAAAGAAGATCCCCCCCCCAAAAAAAAATTCACTTCCTTCTTGCTGGGTTAGTTAGAAAATAATTCAGTGACTTTTTGCAGCCACAGAGTAAAGGGAAAATTATTTACACTGTATATTATCCCCCCAGGATAACTACACTTTTCTTTCCTAGCATTTTCCCCTTATATTTACTCTAATGAGATAAAGTGATATGTAGGTGGTAGGACATTACTCTAAAGTTTTCCATAAACTTGTTCTATTTATGCTTTTATCACTGTTGGGTGACCTTGGAAAGTGTGGTTTTCTACACGTCTCTTTCTCCAATTTAAATAAGTATAGGGCAGGCTGGGTGGCTCAACAGTTTAGCGCCGCCTTCAGTCCAGGGCATGATCCTGGAGACTTGGGATTGAGTCCCACATTGGGCTCCCGGCATGGAGCCTGCTTCTCCCTCTGCCTGTGTCTCTGCCTTTCTCTCACTCTGTGTCTCTCATGAGTAAATAAATAAAATCTTAATAAATAAATAAATAAATAAATAAATAAATAAATAAATAAATATAATAATAATTGATAACTCTAATTATGTACTTTATTTTTCTGGAGGGATTAAAAGATTATTGATTAGTAGCTTTATTTAGGTAAATAAATTTTATAGTCATGTTTTTCTCATCTTTCTCTTTTGTGGTCATCTCAGGTATAGAGGGATCATCTAATGATATTTCTGTTTATGGAACACTATCTTCATAACCCACCCTTTTATTTATTTATTTATTTACGATAGTCATACAGAAAGAGAGAGAGGCAGAGACATAGGCAGAGGGAGAAGCAGGCTCCATGCACCGGGAGCCCGACGTGGGATTCGATCCCGGGTCTCCAGGATCCCGCCCTGGGCCAAAGGCAGGCGCCAAACCACTGCGCCACTCAGGGATCCCCAACCCACCCTTTTCTTAAATATTTTTCCCTAATCCCCACTTCTCCTTTTACGCACTTTTTTGATGCGTGTGATATGTGCACTTTGGAGATCATGTTTCATATTAAAAATATGGACTTGTGAATGCTTAATTCAAACTGTTTCTTTTTTCACTCAATCCTATGTTTAAAGTATCTATGGATATCAATTTAATGTTTCTAAATACTACCTAGAATTCCATCTTATATATCCAACCACAATTTATTATGTTAATGATGACTCTGTCTACCTTAGATCACTTACATTTTGTTGTTGCTGCAAATGATGCTAAGATAAAGCATCCTACTTTATTTTTTTTAAGATTTTATTTATTTATTCATGAGAGACACAGAGAGAGAGGCAAAGACATAGGCAGAGGGAGAAGCAGGCTCCCTGTAGGGAACCCAATGCGGGACTCAATCACTGCACCTGGGGATGATCCCCTGAGCCAAAGGCAGATGCTCAACCACTGAGCCACCCAGACATCCCAAAGCATCCTACTTTAGGTACTTTTTTGTACCTGTGCAGAAATTTCTCTAAGGCTTAAAATCATGGCTGGATTGGCTGGGTCAAAGGAAATGCTTACTCTAATTTATTTTAATCTAATTTAATTTATATAATGTTCTAAATTTTCATCAAAGGAGTAGATACTTATATCCATAATTTTAAAAAAATGTTTATTTATTTATTTGAGAGGAAGGGAGAGAGTGGGGGAAGTAGTATGGGAAGAGGGACAAGGAGATTTCATGTTGAGCTCGGGGCCTGACGCTGGGCTCTATCTTAGGATGCAGACATCATAACCTGATCTGAAATCAACAGTTGGATATTTAATTAATTGAGCCGTCCAGGTGTCCCTCCACAAATTTTGATAGTTTTACATATTTTTGCTGTTGTTTGGTTTTCAGCATTGTGTAGTTACTCTATATATTTTTAAGAATTCAGCTATATGGATTTTTTTTAGTTACTAGACTATTTTTTAGTGTTTTTGGCTCAGAGCAGAACTCAGAGGAAAGTAGAGACTTGCTATATACCACCTATTCCTACATACATTCACAGGCTCCCCATTATCAATATCTCATTTCAGAGTGGTATATTATTACAATCTACGAACCTACATTGATACTGTCATTATTACCCCAAGTCCATAGTTTACAGTAGGCTTCACTCTTGGTGTAAATTCTATGGGCCTTGATAAATATATAACAATATATATATCCACCATTTCAGTAACATAAAGAATAAGTTTTTTTCCAGAATTTTTCTAGAATTTTTTCTAGAATTTTACTGACTTAAAAATTCACTGAGTTCTGCTTATTCACCCCTCCCTCCTTCCTTGTTTCCTAGCAACTGATCTCTATTGTCTCCACAATTTTGCTTTTTCCAAAGGTCATGTAGTTGGATTCATATATATGTATCCATTTCAAATTGGCTTCTTCTGGGGATCTCTGGGTGGCTCAGTGGTTTAGCCCTTGCCTTGGGCCCAGGGCATGATCCTGGAGTCCTGGGATAGGCTCCCTACATGGAGCCTGCTTCTCCCTCTACCTGTGTCTCTGTCTCTCATGAATAAGTAATCTCATTATCAATTTATAACTTATTATTTTGTAGGTAATCTATTTTTCCCTTCTAGGAAATTTTACAGTTACCTTTGTCTTCTATTATAGCATGTATATAATTATGTGCTTATATTGTCTCCTTAAATGCTCTGTTCATATTTTATAGGTTTTTAAAATTGGATCTTTCCTAAATTCGGGAAAAATATAATTTTCCCTTGTATTTTCCTTTCATTTATTTATTTAAAGAAAATCCCCCAGGCTCCTTTTATACAAATATAGTGACATTTTTTCCTGTATTTCCATATTTTTTAACTTTCATTTTCTATCATCAACCTTTTTATTCCATCTTCATTTCTCCAGGGAGAAGAATGTCTTTTATTTAAAAAAAATTGTTTGCTGTTATAATAATTACTATAGAGCATACTGATTTCATACTAAAGTAAATATAGCTTTAAAAATTACATTAGGGGCACCTGGATGGCTAAACTGGCTAAGCATAGGCCTTGACTTCAGATCATGATGCTGTGATCCTCAGGTTGAACCCTGTGTTGGGCTCCCTGCTTAAGTGAGGAGTTTGCTTTTCCCTTTTCTCTGCCTGCCCCCCTCTGCTCATGCTCTCTCTCTCTCTCTCTCTCATAAACAAAAAATCTTTAAAAAATTAAATCAGACATTCTCTAGGTATGTAATTATAATATCAATATCAACAATAATAATGTTTATTGAATGTTTTCTATGTGCCAGTTCCTTTAACCCTCTTGATTTAATAACAATCCTATGAAGTAGCTATTATTAATAGTTCCTTTTAGAAATGATGAAGCTGAACCGCAAAAAATACCTCTTGTAAATAAAGCAGGTCTCATACTTGATAATTATTCCTCATTAAGAGACCTTATTTTATTATTTCCCTCATAAATCTAATGTGAATCTATTTCATTATTGTTAAGGAATTCTTGTTTCATTTTTCTTTTTCTCTTTGTTTTGCTTGCTTCTTCCAGTGTGATGTAGTAAAATGAATATAGAAAACTACCTGATCTTATTCTTCAGTGAATGTCAAGTGCTATAAATAGTGGCTGACGTATAGTAGTTTAATAAATATTTGAGAAATCAATGAATTGGCTGAATATAGTCTTAACTTATATTTGAATTGTAGATAGTCATCAATGGCCATCCATGCTTTTAAAATAATAATGAGCCATAATTATGATATGGATTTCTCAAATAGATATCTATGCATAACATGCAATATTTTGAATCAATATGCCATTGAATTCCAAAACAAATTTTGCCTTGAAACCATTGTTTATGAGAAGTCTGTATAAGACTTGCATATTCTTAATGCTGTATATGTTATAGACAGGGAATTTAATAAAATATTAGAAATAAAAGTAATTATTATATAAATACAGCATGTGAAAAATATTTGTGAGGAAAATACTTTTAATGTATTTGAGGCATGGTAAAGCACTGACCTCTGAATATGTGTTTCTGTCTATCTTTTGAGAAATGACTTATTCTGATTTGACACAGGTTAAAAACAGGAGTATCTATACTTTCATGCGGCTAGAATACAAAGGCTCCAGAGTACAAAATATTTCATTAAAACATTAGAATTCACTAATGATGAAAACAATGAGAATGTTTTCTTTGAACAATTTAAGAGTCTTAGGTCAAGAAAGGTTATATATAGATTCACTGAGTTTATGAAAGCAATTTTACAACTGCTGCAGTTGCACAAAGCTCTGATTAAGTAAGCATTTCACAGAAGTAGATACATGAATGGCTAATAAACACATACAAGATGCTAAACATCATAGTCATTAGGGAAGCACAAATAAAAAAACACAAAAAGATACCAAAGAAATGACTGTCCTGAAACAATACAGTGTCAAGTGTTGCTGAGAATGTGGACAAACTGGAATACTTTGCTGGTGGGAAGGTAACGTAACTCAACAATTTTGAAAAGCATTTTGACAGTTTCTTGAAAAGTTAAATATAACCTTAGACATCTCATCAGTTTCATTCCTATTAGTCTATTCCATAGAAATAAAATACATCTGCACAAATACACTTGAATGTTCATGGCAACATGACTCTCAATACCCAAAAAACACACAATCCAAATGGACTTTAATTGATGAATAGATAAAATCTGGTGTATCTATTTAACAGAATACTGTTTAGTACAAAAAAGGAACAAACTACTGATACATGCTGTAACAGCAATGTATCTCAGAGATTTCATGCTAAGTGAAAGGAAACCAATGTTGTATGGTTTGATTGATTGATTGTATATTTTTTCATTGGAGTTTGATTTGCCAACATACAGCATAACACCCAGTGCTCATCCTATCAAGTGCCCCCCTCAGTGCCCGTCACCCAGTCACCCCAACCACCCGCCCACTTCCCTTTCCACCACCATTTGTTCATTTCTCAGACTTAGGTGTCTCTCATGTTCTGTCACCCTCACTGATACTACGCACTCATTTCCTCTCCTTTCCCCTTTATTTCCTTTCACAATTTTTTATATTCCCCAAATGAATGAGACCATTTAATGTTTGTCCTTCTTGGATTGATTTACTTCACTCAGCATAATACCCTCCAGTTCCAACCACGTTGAAGCAAATGGTGGGTTTTGTAATTTCTAATGGCTGAGTAATATTCCGTTGTATATATAGACCACATTTTTTTAAAGATTTTATTTATTTATTCATGAGAGACACAGAGAGAGGCAGAGACACAGGCAGAGGGAGAAGCAGGCACCATGCAGGGAGCCTGACGGGGGACTCGCTCCTGGGACTCCAGGATCACGGCCTGGGCCAAAGGCAGGCACCAAACCGCTGAGCCACCCAGGCACCTCAATATAGACCACATCTTTATCCATTCATTTTCGATGGACACCGAGGCTCCTTACACAGTTTGGCTATTGTGGACATTGATGTTATGAACATTGGGGTGCAGGTGTCCTGCCGTTTCACTGCATCTGTATCTTTAGGGTAAATCCCCAGTAGTGCAATTGCTGGGTCATAGGGGGTAGCTCCATTTTTAACTCTTTGAGGAACCTCCACACAGTTTTCCAGAGTGACTGCACCGGTTCACATTCCCACCAACAGTGCAAGAGGGTTCCCCTTTCTCCACATCCTCTCCAACATTTGTTGTTTCCTGTCTTGTTAATTTTCCCCATTCTCACTGGTGTGAGGTGGTATCTCATTGTGGTTGTGATTTGTATTTCCCTGTGGCAAGTGTTGTGGAGCATTTTCTTATGTGCTTGTTGGTCATGTCTATGTCTTCTTCTGTGAAATTTCTGTTCAGGTCTTTTGCCCATTTCATGATTGGATTGTTTGTTTCTATGCTGTTGAGTTTAATAAGTTCTTTATAGATCTTCGATACTAGCCCTTTATCTGATCGGTCATTTGCAAATCTCTTCTCCCATTCTGTAGGTTGTCTTTTAGTTTTGTTGAGTGTTTCCTTTGCTGTGCAGAAGCTTTTTATCTTTATGAGGTCCCAATAGTTAATTTTTGCTTTTGTTTCCTTTGCCTTCATAGATGTATCTTGCAAGAAGTTACTGTGGCCAAGTTCAAAAAGGGTGCTGCCTGTATTCTCCTCTAGGATTTTGATGGATTCTTGTCTCACATTTAGATCGTTCATCCATTTTGAGTTTGTCTTTGTGTATGGTGTAAGAGAGTGGTCTAGTTTCATTCTTCTGCATGTGGCTGTCCAATTTTCCCAGCACCATTTATTGAAGAGACTGTCCTTTTTCCCATGGATAGTCTTTCCTGCTTTGTCTAATATTAGTTGACCTATGGTCAACTGGAGTTGAGGGCCCATTTCTGGATTCTCAATTTGTTTCCAGTGATCTATGTGTCTGTGTTTGTGCCAATACCAAGCTGTCTTGATGATCACAGCTTTGTAGTACAACGTGAAATCTGACATTGTGATGCCCCAGGTCTATTTGTTTTGTTTGTTTGTTTGTTTGTTTTTTCAATATTCCCCTGGCTATTCAGGGTATTTTCTGAGCAAAGATTTGTTCCAACTCTCTGAAGAAATTCCATGGTATTTTCATAGGGATTGCCTGAACATGTAAATTGCCCTGGGTAGCCTAGACATTTTTTCAATATTAATTCTTACAATCCATAAGCATGGAATATTTTTCCATCTCTTTATGTCTTCCTCAATTCCTTTCAGAAGTGTTCTGTAGTTTTAGTATATAGATCCTTTACCTCTTTGGTGAGGTTTATTCCTAGGTATCTTATGCTTTTGGGTGCAATTGTAAATGGGATCGACTCCTTAATTTCTCTTTCTTCAGTCTCAGTGTTAGTGTATAGAAATGCCATTGATTTCTGGGCATTGATTTTGTATCCTGCCATGCTACCAAATTGCTGTATGAGTTCTAGCAATCTTGGGGTGGAGTCTTTTGGATTTTCTACATGGAGTATCATATCATCTGCAAAGAGGGAGAGTTTGACTTCTTCTTTGCCAATCTGAATGCCTTTTATTTTTTTTTTTTTTGTTGCCTGATTGCTGAGGCTAGGACTTCTAGTATTATGTTGAATAGCAGTGGAGAGAGTGGACATCCCTGTCGTGTTCTTGACCTTAGGGGAAAGGCTCCCAGTGTTTCCCCATTGAGAATGATATTTGCTGTGGGCTTTTCATATTTGGCTTTTAAGATACTGAGGAATGTTTCCTCTACCCCTACACTCTGAAGAGTTTTAATCAGGAATGGATGCTGCATTTTGTCAAATGCTTTCTCTGCATCTTTTGAGAGGATCATATGGTTCTTGTGTTTTCTCTTGTTGATATGATCAACATTGATTGTTTTATGAGTGTTGAACCAGCCTTGCATCCTGGAGATAAATCCTACTTGGGTATGGTGAATAATCTTAATGTACTGTTGGATCCTATTGGCTGGTATCTTGTTTAGAATTTTTGCATCTGTGTTCATCAAGGATATTGGTCTATAATTCTCCTTTTTGGTGGGGTCTTTGTCTGGTTTTGGAATTAAGGTGATGCTGGCCTCATAATGAGTTTGGAAGTATTCGATCCCTTTCTATCCTCAAAACAGCTTTAGTAGAATAGGTATTATTTCTTCTTTAGACGTTTGATAGAATTCCCCTGGGAAGCCATCTGGCCCTGGACTTTTGTGTCTTGGGAGGTTTTAGATGACTGCTTCAATTTCCTCCCAGTTATTGGCCTGTTCAGGTTTTCTGTTTCTTCCTGTTCCAGTTTTGATAATTTGTGCTTTTTCAGAAATGCATCCATTTCTTCTAGATTGCTTAATTTATTGGCATATACCTTCTCATAATATGTTTTTAAAATTGTTTGTATTTCCTTGGTATTTGTTGTGATCTCTCCTTTTTCATTCATGATTTTATTAATCTGAGTGTTTTCTGATTTCTTTTTAATAAGTCTGGCTAATGATTTATCTATCTTATTAATTCTTTCAAAGAACCAACTCCTGGTTTTGTTGATCTGTTCTACAGTTCTTCTGGTCTATATTTCATTGAGTTCTGCTTGAATCTTTAGTAAGTCTCTTCTTCTGTTTGGTGTACGTTTATTTGCTGTTCTTTCTCCAGTTCCTTTAGGTGCGAGGTTAGCTTCTGTATTTGAGTTTTTTTCCAATTTTTTGACGGATTTTTTGACATCCATATATTGCGATGTATTTCTCTCTCATGATTGCTTTTGCTGTATGTTAAAGATTTTGAATGGTTATATCTTCATTCTCATTAGTTTCCATGAATCTTTTTAATTCTTCTCTAATTTCCTGGTTGACCCTTTCATCTTTTAGCAGGATGCTCTTTAACCTCCATGTGTTTGTGTTTCTTCTAAATTTCTTCTTGTGATTGAGCTTGTTTCAAAGGTTATGGTCTAACAATACGCAGGGGACAATCCCAATCTTTTGGTATTGGTTGAGACCTGATTTGTGACCCAGTATGTGGTCTATTCTGGAGAAAGTTCCATGTGCACTTGAGAAGAATGTGTATTCAGTTGCATTTGGATGGAAAGTTCTGTATATATCTGTGAAATCCATCTAGTCCAGTGTATCATTAAAGCTCTGTTTCTTTGGAGATGTTGTGCTTAGAACATCTGTCATTTGCAGAAAACACCGTGTTGAACTCTCCCAGGATTAGTGTATTATTATCTAAGTATGTCTTTACTTTGGTTATTAATTGATTGATATACTTGGCAGCTCCCACATTAGGGGAATAAATATTCATGATTGTTAGGTTCTCTTGTTGGATAGATCCTTTAAGTATGATATAGTGTCCCTCTTCATCTCTTACTACCATCTTTGGGATAAACTTTAATTTATCTGATATGAGGATTGCTATCCCAGCTTTCTTTTGAGGACCATTTGAATGGTAAATAGTTCCTCAACCTTTCATTTTAAGGCTGTAGGTGTCCTTACATCTAAAATGAGTCTCTTGTAGAGAGCATATAAATGGGTCTTGCTTTTTTATCCAGTCTGAAACCCTGTGTCTTTTGATGGGATCATTAAGCCCATTCATATTCTTAGTTACTATTGAAAAATATGAATTTAATGTCATCATAATACCTATTCAGTCCTGTTTTGTGGATTATTTCTTTGGGCTTCCTATTTCTTTTCCTGAGTCCCCCTTAATATTTCTTGCAGAGCTGACTTGGTGGTCACATATTCTTTCAGTTTCTGCCTATCTTGGAAGCTCTTTATCTCTCCTTCTATTCTGAATGAGAGCCTTGCTGGATAAAGTATTCTTGGCTGCAGGTTCTTTTAATTTAGAACCCTGAATACATCCTGCCAGCCCTTTCTGGCCTGCCAGGTCTCTGTGGAGAAGCCTACTGTGAATCTAATACTTCTCCCCATATAAGTTAGGGATCTCTTGTCTCTTGCTGTTTTAAGGATTTTCTCTTTATCTTTGGAATTTGCAAGTTCCACTATTAAATGTCAAGATGTTGAAAGTTTTTTATTGATTTTATTTTATTTTATTTTTTAAAGATTTTGTTTATTTATTCATGAGAGACACGGAAGGGGGGCAGGGGGAGAAGCAGGCTCCATGCAGGGAGCCCAACGTGGGATTCAATCCCAGAACTCCAGGGTCACGCCCTGGTCCAAAGGCAGGCGCCAAACCACTGAGCCACCCAGGGATCCCCTGTTTTTTATTGATTTTAGGGGGGACCTCTCTATCTCCTAGATCTGAATGCCTGTTTCTCTCCCCAAATTAGGGAAGTTCTCAGCTATGATTTGCTCCAAAATGCTTTCTGGTCCTCTGTCCCTCTTGGCGCCCTCTGGAACACCAATTAAATGTAGATTTTTCCCTCTGAGGCTGTCATTTATTTTCCTTAACCTTTCCTCATGGTCTTTTAATTGTTTTTCTCTTTTTTCCTCAGTTCCTTCCTTGCCATCAACTTGTCTTCTATGTCACTCACTCTTTCTTCTACCTCATTAACCCTCTACGTTAGGACCTCCAGTTTGGATTGCATCTCATTTAACTGATTTTTATTTTTATTTTTATTTTATTTATATATGATAGTCACACAGAGAGAGAGAGAGAGGCAGAGACACAGGCAGAGGGAGAAGCAGGCTCCACGCACCGGGAACCCGACGTGGGATTCGATCCCGGGTCTCCAGGATCGCGCCCTGGGCCAAAGGCAGGCGCCAAACCGCTGCGCCACTCAGGGATCCCATTTAACTGATTTTTAATTTCGTCCTGATTAGATCTAAATTCTGCAGTCATGAAGTCTCTTGAATACTTTATGCTTTTTTCCAGAGCCACCAGTAGCTTTATAATTGTGCTTCTGAACTGGCTCTCTGACATCAAATTGTAATCCAAATTCTGTAACTCTATGGCAGAGATTACTCTTTCTGATTCTTTCTTATGTGGCAAGTTCTTCTTTCTAGTCATTTTCTTCAGTGTAGAGTGGCTAAAAATGAGTTGTACTTGTTAGAAGTGTAAATTTTTGTCTCTGTAGCATTCCAGCTGTTCTCTCTTTAAATCTCAGGTCAATTTCATAGGTTTTCAAGATGATTTGAAAGTTATCTAGGTAATTTGGTGGGGACAGATGGCTTGGGGACCCTACTTCTCCGCCATCTTGCCCTGCTCCCATATGGTTTCATTTATATAAAATGTCCCTAAAAGATAAATTTATAAAGACAGAAAGCAAATCAGTTGTTGCTTGGGACTAAGGGTAGTCTGGGGATTGCCTGGAGACAGGTCTAAGGGAGCTTTTTTGAGGGATGGAAAATTCTAAAACTGGTTATCATGATGCTGCAAAAATACCTGAATTTCTTACGATAATTTAATTGTGTACTTTTAAAGGGTGAATTTTATGACATTTGATTTGTACTTCAATAAAGCTGTTAAAAATAATGACTGCATTAAAAGCAAAGTAGAATCACTGGGTTGGGGAGTTTTTCATAATTATACTGAAAAAATTAAGTAAAATTACATACAATTTTTCTAAGGCTTTAATAACAATATCAATAGCAATAATAATGATAAACCTTTATTTTTTATATGCCAAGTTATTAATTCATTTAATTTTCCAAACTTAAGAAGTATCTCTCATTAATATCCTCATGTTAGTGATGATAAAATCAAAACCAAAGAGGTTATTTTACTCAGAAATCATACAGCTGTTAAACAAGGATATTTTTCTTAAGAGAGCTGAAGAGAGCTTACTCTTACCTGGATTTCCAAACACCACCATCCATTCTGTGTGTGCAACTTACAGTGGACAACATGAGAGAAACATGAGGTGAAACAGCATGATTTTTTTACACAGGAATTTGTTTTAAAGTTGTAACAGGGGATCCCTGGGTGGCGCAGCGGTTTGGCGCCTGCCTTTGGCCCAGGGCGCGATTCTGGAGACCCCGGATCGAATCCCACGTCGGGCTCCCGGTGCATGGAGCCTGCTTCTCCCTCTCCTATGTCTCTGCCTCTTTCTCTCTCTGTGTGTGACTATCATAAAATAAATAAAAATTAAAAAAAATAAATAAAGTTGTAACAGTAATGGCTAAAATTTTAGAATAAGTATTACATGTAAAATTAAAGTATATGACTAATATTTAAGGTGCTTGTTGAAGTGATATAAAATATACAAATAAATATTGTGGTGAGATGCTAAAACAAACAAAAAACCCCCCAAAAGCCTATCGTGAAAACTTCACTTAAAACACTGTATCCCTAAGGGCTCCTGGGTGGCTCAGTTGGTTAAGCATATACCTTTGGGATCAGGATCTCAGGGTCCTGAGATTGAACCTTGCATCAGGCTCTGTGCTTGGCAGCGAGTCTGTTTCTCCTTCTGCCCAGTGCCCTGCTCATTGTGCTTTCTCTCTATATATAATAAATAAATGAAATCTTAAAAAAAAAAAAAAAGTATCTCCAGGAATTATTTTGCTCTCAGAACAAACATGGAAATCCTTCACCAAGTGTTGAAATGGGTTCTTACGTTTTGGTGTTTTTTGGTCTTTTTAATATTTGGTGAGGATCTAGACTGACAGAAGTAGAATTAAGTGATGGTCTTTCTGAGATAAATTGTAAGTCTGCAATTAGGAGAAACTTCAGCTATGACAAAATTGTGGTGGTACTTTCCATGACTAAAAAGATATTTAGCCTAGTCTTTGAAATGATTACACAGTAATTGGTTAGACTTCATTTAAGCAAATGGTAGAAAAGAAGATGAATATTATTCTTGATATTTAATCTTAAATCTAGCATTACCTAAATGCCTTTTGAAATGACTGAAATGATAGAATGCAGTGAATGCTCTATAATGTCTTTCATGTTTCAATGAATTGTGACCAGAAAAATGCCCTTAGGAGTTACTTTGGAGGTTTCATCAGGATTAACATAATAAAAACATACAGGTAAAGGATTAGAAGAATCATTTTAGAAGGTTATTACATTCAATATTTGTAGGATTCAAAATGAAAAACAATAAATATACACTGCAACAGAAACCTACAAGTGCCCGGTTTAAAAGATAACCAATATTATTGTCAACAGTAGATTAAAATAATAGAATATATTGTTGGAAATATACACATCATTTTCTTTTCTTATGTTTACTTTTTAAGGTATAATTAAGGACAATACCTTAAAATATGTAAAAGAACTTTTAGGAAAATATAAAATTTAGAGTAGAACTTGAGAAAGACTGTATCCAAATGACTTAACAGTCACATTAAAGATTATTAGAAAGAAAATCTGTTCATTAGTTTTTCTCTCGTCCCTTATGATCAAATATACGATTATGTTGATGATTTTCACAATCATCACTGAATTCTTGTCAGTGGCAGGATATGAGAGCTTAATGAGATGAACCATTAAATTGAATGAATGCATTGGATTTATTTCAGACAGAATTCTTCCATTATTGTCCATCTGAGTAAAGAGTCCTTTTTATATACTTACTGGACTGAATTTAAATCACTGAGGTTATGGGTTATAAATGCACAAGATTACAGCTGAAAGGCTACATGTCACAGACTGTGCACATATTCTTAAGTATTAAAGTATGGCAAATACCACTCAGTATGGGAGATTACTATTAAAAGGCTAGAATGATGCATAGCATCTCTCCTCTCTCTCTATATATATAGATATAGAGAGAGAGAGCAAGAGAGAGAGAGAGAGAGAGAGAGAGAGAGAGAAAGTGTTATATTCTTTAGAGTTAGGAAAATGTTATCTAACTGCATTATCACTGTGCTTTAAAAAGTAGAAGCACCAAGTAGTGTTTTCCTACTCATCTCTTTTCACTTATTGACCATTTTCCCCCAAATCTAAAATTTCCTAAACTATCCAAATTCGATAAAAGCATAATGAGACCTATAGATCTTATCCTAGACAAGAATAGTCTTATGTTGCCCACTAATAATGTTTGAGTGTGTCTTAATTGTAATACTATCATTTGATTCATAAAAAATAAGCATTTCTAGGCAGTTTTATAGAGGTTTCAGCATACAGTCACTTAACTCCATATGGTTTTATAAAATAGTACTGAACAGTAATTTTATCTTATTCTCATCATTGAAATCAAATTATAAAGCTTTATTTATTTTAGTCACCAATTTTATTTCAAAATCAGTGTTCTTATGCTTCCTATCACCTATTATAATCATTATTTACCCAATGGGCCATTATACATGTATATTAAAGAAAAACATAACTGAATATTAGAAGTGTTCGATAGTCAAAATTATCATGCTGCCAAGGAGTTAGGCAACGAGCGAAGTGATCTAAATAAATAAATAATTGTCATGCCCACCTGGTTTTCATTTACTTTTATTTACCTGATGTGTTCCTAAATTCTCCAATTACTTTATTCTTAAATAAAAAATTAAATGGTTATTATGCATATTAATTTTTAATGGAAATAAAATAGAATCAGTTTTCCCTTTTCATAACATATTATATCTTTTATTGAGATCTAATTCACATAAAATAAACTTCACTTGTTTAAAAACAATTTAATGGTGTTCAGTAAAATCAGGTGAGCAGCCATCATCACTGTCAAATTCAGAACATTTCTAATATCCCTTTTATAATTCAACTGGTGGGCACTCCCCATTTTTCACTTTTTCAAGGTTATTTTGGTTAAGTCCCTTGCCATTCAATGACATTTTTAGTGTCAACTTTCAATTTCTGTAAACAAAAAAGCAACTTGAACATTTATAGAGATTACATTAAATCTGTAGATCAATTCTTTTCTTACTATTTTTAGATTGTTGCTAATGTACAGACACACAATTTACTTTGTATGTTGCTCTTGATTCCTGCAACATATCTTAACTTGTTTATTAGTTTAATAGTTCAGTGAATTCCTTAGGATTTCTGATACAAGGTCATGTCATCCATCTATAGAAATAGTTATCCTTTTTTCCTTAACAATCTGGATTTATTTCTTTTTCTTGCCCAATTTCCCTGTTAGAAACTCCACTACAGTATTGAAAAGAAGTAGAAAGAATAAATATCCTCATTTTTTTTTCCTGATCTTAGAGGGAAACATTCAGTCTTTCACCATTATGCATGCTATTTACCTATGGGTTTTTCATAGTTGCCCCCTGTTTTTATGAAAGATGTGGGATTTCCCTTCCATTTTTACTGCCTTGAGTACTTCTATTATGAAAAGATGTTGGCATTTATCAAATAATTTTTCTGGATCTATTGAGATGATCATGTAAATTTCTTCCTAGTCTACTAATGTGGTGTATTACATTGATTGAATTTTGTATGTTAGAGCACTTTTGCATTTCCAGAATAAATAGCATGTGGTCATGATACATAAATGTTTTCACATGTTAATTGATTTTGATTTGTTAGTCAAATCATATGGTTTTCTGCATTTCTGGACTTGTGTTCATAAAAGCTATTGGTCTATAGTTTTTTTTTGCTATCTTTGTCTAGTTTTGGTATAAGTGTAATATTGGCCTTATATCATCATTGCAGAAGTATTTGATCTTCTCTTTAATGGACAAATCTGTGGAAAATGTATATTAATTCTTAGAATACCTTATCAAATTCACCAAGGATGCCATCTTGATTTGGGCTTTTTTTTTCCTAAGTGTTTTGTTGTTGTTGTTGTTGTTGTTGTTGTTTTCTTATTTAGTCCATACAGATTTTTAGTTTCTTCTTCAGTTTCAGTAGTTGGGTGTACTTCCTGGAATTTTTCCATTCATCTAGATTATGTAAATTTTAGTATGGTTCTAGACATACCATATGATTCACCCACATGCGGAATTTAAGAAACAAAACAAATGTGCAAAGGCTAAAAAAGAGAGAGAGGCAAACCAAGAAACAAACTCTTAACTATTGAGAACAAACTGATAGCTACCAAAGGAGAAGTCGGTGGGGGGATGGATTAAAGAGATGATGGGGATTAAGGACTGTTATTGTGAAGAGCACTAGGTAATGTATGGAAGGGTTGAATCACTATATTATACATGTGAAACTAATATTAAATTGAATGTTAACTAACTGGAATTTAAATAAAAACCAAAAATAAATTTTGGCATGGCTCTAGATAGTTTTGTTTTATGTTTACTACATACATTTTATTTTTTTTTCTAAAAAAATTTAAAGTTAAATTCAAGTTAGTTAACACATAATATCGGTTTCAGGAATAAAGTTTACTAATTCATCACTTATATATAACACCTAGTGCTCATCCCAACAAATGTCCTCCTTAATGCCCATCACCCATTTAGTGCATTCCCCCACCCATCTCCCCTCCAGCAATCCTGTTTGTTCTCTATAGTTAATGGTATCTTATGGTTTGGCTCCTTCTCTATTTTTTACTTATTTTATTTTTTCCTTCCTTTCCCCTATTTTTGGGGAATCCTTTGTTTCTTGCATTCACCATATGAATGAAATTATATGCTATTTGTCTTTCTTTGACTTATTTTGCTTAGAATAATACACTCTAGTTTCATCCACATTGTTGCAAAGGGAGCAAAGTTTCATTCTTTTTTGATGGCTGAATAATATTCCAATATGTTTTACACATTTTTAAAAATCTGTTCATCGGTTGATGGACATTTAGGCCCTATCCATAATTTGACTATTGTTGATAGTGTTGCTGTAAACATAAGGATGCATGTGTCCCTTCAGCATTTTTGTATTTTTCTTAGTAAATACCTAAAATAGGGCAATTGCTGGATCATAGGTAGTTCTATGTTTATTTTATTTTTTAAAAGATTTTATTTATTTATTCATGAGAGAGACGGAGAGAGAGAGGGAGGCAGAGACACAGGCAGAGGGAGAAGTAGGGTTCCATGCAGGGAGCCTGATGTGGGACTCGATCCCGTGTCTCCAGGATCACACCCTGGGCTGAAGGCGGCGCTAAACCGCTGAGCCACCTGGGCTGCCCAGTTCTATGTTTAAATTTTTGAAGAACCTCATACTGTTCTCCAGAGTGACTCTAGATAGTTTTGATGTAAGCATTTTCATTACCAACATTTTTCACTGCATAACTAATTGGTCATAAGGCAATTTTACCATAAAGATAAAATCACAAAAAGTGAAAGAAGAACATTCATTTAAAGGGACATAATAAAACATGAAATATGAATAACAAAATTAAAAAGACTTTGTTGTGAAATACAAAATATTTTAATAAATTTAAAATATATAGTATAGATTCATGGCAATACTGTCAAATAACTGATTTTATTTCATGGATTATACCTAAGGATTTGTCTTCATTGTCTTTCACTCATAATAGTATACTTTTTGTGCATTTTGATTTGTTGTCTCATTTAGCATTGTACTTTTTCTGCTAAAATTACTTCTTTAAGAGGAGTGTCAATTTTCGAAGACTTGGATACGTATTTGTAACTGAGCTTTGTGTTGCGAAAGAATTTTATACTGTTTTTTGTTCTTAGTATGTTAGTAGAAGTTCAAAAGTTCTGTGGGAAATGTGGTTTCAAAACTATGCATCACTGTATGGAGCATTATGAGAGATAAGATTTATATAATATAATTATGGGAGTATTGCATCAATGTAGAAATGAAACCAAACTATGAAACTGAACTGTCAACCAGTCATTATTTCTTTTATCTTTTAAGGCAAAATTGCCTATAACCAATTAGTTATATGGCAAAAATGTTTGTGGCAAAGATGCTTAGACAAAAATACGAACCACATTTTTCTCATGTAATTTAGTATTTTTCACAGCCAATTTATATTTAATGTACTTAATGATAAGGTAGGATGGTAATATTTACCTAAATATTTACCATTTTGCTACATTTTTCTATATGTTTTATGACTTTTGGTTTTTCTGTTAATTACTGCCTTTTTGGTGATACTTTCTAGTGTATGATTATTTTCTTTGTGTCTTTTCTGATATATTTTTGAGATGTAATACTAGTGGTTGTCCTAGCAATTACCATTAATGCCTTCACTTAAAACAATCTTGTTCAGGGGATCCCTGGGTGGCGCAGCGGTTTAGCGCCCGCCTTTGGCCCAGGGCGCGATCCTGGAGACCCAGGATTGAATCCCACGTCGGGCTCCCGGTGCATGGAGCCTGCTTCTCCCTCTGCCCGTGTCTCTGCCTCTCTCTCTCTCTCATTCTGTGTGGCTATCATAAAAAAAAATTAAAAAAAAATCTTATTCAGATTAATACCAATTTAATTTCTATATTATACAGGCATTTGTTCAATAGAGCTTTGTCTCCTCCATCCTCAGTACTCTATTGTCATATAAATTGCATCTTTATATATTATAGTCTATCAACATGACTTTATAATAATTGCTTTTGGCAAGTGTCTTTTAAATATGATGTGAGAAGAAAATAATTAAAACAAGAATATATTTTACTATGTTTTGCATTTATCTATGTAGTTATCTTTATTCTTACTTTTTATTTCTTCATATACATTCATTAGTTTAGTGTCTATTCGTTTCATCAAGAAGGATTCCTTTAGTGCTTCTTGTAGAGCAAGTCTACTAGCAAAAATTACCCCAATGTCTCTTTTTTTCTTTAATCTCCAGTATCTTAATTAGTACTTCTTTTTTTTTTCACTGTCCTTTTATCTATGAGAGTTCTGCACAACTATTTTATACAGTTTTGACAACTGTAAAATATCAGTTGGAAAATACTGCTCTAGGTCAGGTATAAATGTGAAATGTTCCTCAGGTTAGAATGACAGAAGTCATCTATTTAAAGTCTGTGAACATATTGAATAAAAGAAAATCTAGCTTTGGAAAAATTTTACATTATATAAAATGGTTTTACATCATTTTATATTTAAGAACATTTCTGAGAGGAAAAAGGACGTGTATATCATTCACAGATAAGTATTAAAAATATTGAAAGTCATATAATTTTCCCTGTCACCCAGTTGGCAATTTAACTTGAGTTTCACTTCAAGGTCAGATGACTCTTAAGTGATGAAATGTTTCCACTACATTGAAAGACATCAGTTTATAAATTCTTAGTATTTTTGAGATGTTTCTTAATTTCATAACATTGTTAATCCCAGTAGTTACAACATTTTTTGACAGAGTATTTTCAGTTACTATGTTCATCTTGCTGTTATAAATGTTTTAAATTAATCAAAACTATTAAGTGAGAAAATTTCAGTTTTTCAGAAAAAAAGGAAAACAGATTCACTTAATTCTGAGAATAAAAATATATTCTGCTTAAATGAGATATAGTTACAAGATAGTGTAGGTAACCTAAGCATTTAATGAACACCTGTCAAATTCTTGAAGATTTTTCTTTCCAGTTTTCAGTGAGTAAAAATCTGGTAGTTCTCAATTTGATATTAACTGGTGGTAATTTGCTTGTAATAACCAAGTGATTGTGCCTAGTGATTGAAGCTATCAAGAGAAAAATGAGAGAAAAGAACTTTGTAAAGGGGCTCTTAAGACCAGAGAATGAACAGATCCCAAGAAGAAACAAGTAGTTTTCTATGACAATTAGCAAAAAGTGATCAAATTACAGGAAACAAGTACCCTACTTGAATTCTATCACTAACTAAAAGATATGATACAGAAAAAGGAAATAGAAAAAAATTATGGAAATATTTTGGAAATAGTATAAAAATATATAGCTTTGGATTATGGAGAAAAAGAAGTTTAACAATGACACAGGTTTCTGTATTTAATAAATGGGTGGTACTTTGTCTTGAGATGAAACATTAAAGCACTGGAATATGTTTAATGGGATATGATTAAAAATCATTTCAGTACGTTTAGTATGAGGTACATAAAATATTAGCATACATAAGAATCAAAGGGAAATGGCAATTCATTTCTGAAGCTAATAGAGAAGACAGGTCATCTAGAGTTATTGATCTGGATGTGTACTGCCCAGGACCATCCTTGTTTTTATAGTACAGTATTAATTTATTATACAGATGTAAAATATTTGTTATATCTTCCCATAATGCATTTCCCTACAGTGGTTGTTTCTCCACCCCCCCTCCTCTGCCTTCTCCTCCTCCTCCTTCTTCTGTTAAAGAGTTTATTTATTTATTTATTTATTTGACAGAGAGAGTACAGCAAGGAGAATAGGAGAGGGAGAAGCAGATTCAGCTTCACTTCATTAAGTAAAATTTTAAAAAGAGACCCCTATTTTAATTTGTTGCCAGATGCAATTTTACTGGATTAACCTAAGATGTCTTTGGTAAACATTACAATGTAAAGATGTATATCCACATTGCTATTATTACTGATGGTTTCTCCCTTCAGAAACGAGATTTGCTAATCATTTACCCTTTCAAGTAATGTACCATTTATTTCTAGGTTAGAAGTTTATTAGCTATATGCTGATAACTTTATATGTTTATAGATAGCTTATAGTAGTCATATACTTGAATACTTCCCAAATTTAGTATTTTGTATTCACCCATAACAGTGTCAATCCTGGATATTAACGTGTAAAATAGAATGTGGAAGACAATATATAACCCCATAATCATTTCAGAATATAGCCACTGCTTCATTCTAAATTGCATTTCTTCTTTCAAGGAAATTATTTTGTTCATTGTATTGAAAAAGAGGCCCAAGTCCAGAGTATTCCATATTGTCAACTGTATTCAATACACTTTGATTTATTAACCATTTGCCAGGGTAACCCTTTAAAAATTGTGAAGGAGTAAGATTTATATTTAGAAATCTCTTAATCTGATTTCTGGCATGTAGTCCTCTTATAATTCCCAGTGGTTGACCGTTGTCTTTCATAGTGATACTCACTTAATAGATCTCATTCTTAACTCCACTTCCCCATAAAATATATATTTCCTCCTGTCTCCCATTTCCTCAGGAATATATGCTGGGTTAAAATGGTTGGTTTGACAACAGAGATGTCACATAAATATATTTTTTTATTTCTATATCTATCACTATAATCAGCACATAACAGGCACAATATATTTTTTGTTGAAGAAGTCAAATGATGGATATTGCTATAAAAGGTTCATCCTTCCCTGTGTCGAAACTCCTGCTCCTTGCTTTTTAAATATCCTCTTCTGTGTAATGTCTGTACTTTCCTCACTGTTGTCTGTTCTGCTTAGGATTGAGAATACCTGTAAAATAAAATAAATTGTAAATAAGTACATTATTCATAGAAAGTTACTCAGGGTGAATAAATTATCTGTTTATAAAACATTGCATATTTACAGGACTTCCAGGATGTATAGAGGAAAACCACACCAGAACTGAAGTCTTTGATTAATAGACCTAATTGTTGAGAAGAGAAATCAAATGAGGAAGAAAAATAAAAATGAAAACAAAATTTAAATTCTAAAGTGAAAATATTGCTATCAATTAAAATATGACCAATTTTCTTTTTTAAGTTTTTTATTTTCATTTCATGTAGTTAACATACAGTGTTATGTTAGTTTCAAGTGTACAAGATAGTGATTCAACAATTCCATACATCACCCTGTGAACATCACAAGTATGTTCCTTAATCCCCATCACCGATTTAGCCCATCTATACACTCCTCTCCCCTATGGTAACCATAAACTTGTTGCCTGTAATTAAGAGTCGGTTTCTTGATTTGTCTCTGTTTCTTTCTTTTTCCATTTCCTCATTTGTTTTATTTCTTAAATTCCTCATATGAATAAAATAATATGGTATTTATCTTCCTCAGACTGACTTATTTCACTTAACATTATAATGTATGGCTCCTCCCATGTCATTGCAAATTGTAAGATTTCATTCTTTTTTGATGGATGAATAATATTCTACTGTATTTATATCTGCATTATATCTTCTTTATCCATTCATGAATTGATGAATACTTGGGCTGCTTCCATAATTTGGCTATTGTAAATAATGCTGCTCTAAACATAGGGGTGCATGTCTCCTGTTGAATATGTGTTTTTGTATTCACTAGGTAAATACTGAGTACTATGATTGCTGGATGATAGGGTAATTTTATTTTTAACTTTTTGAGGAACCTGCATACTGTCTTCCACAGTGGCTGCACCAGTTTGCACTTTCACCAGCAGTACTTGAGGGTTCCTTTTTCTCTACATCTTCACCAACCCTTGTTTCTGACTTTACCTATTCTGACAGATGTGAGGTAATATCCATTGTAGTTATGATTTGCATTTCCCTGATAGTAGATAATGATGAGTATCTTTTCAATGTCTGTTGACCATTGGATGTTTTCTTTGGAGGAATTCTTGTTTGTGTCTTTCTGTCCATTTTTAAATTGGATTATTTGTTTTTGGGTGTTGAGTTTTACAGTTTCTTTATATATTTTAGATACGATTCCTTTATCAGATATAACATTTGCAAATATCTTCTTCTACTTTGCCTTTTAGTTTTGTTGATTGTTTCCTTTGCTATGTAGAGCTTTTAATTTTGGTGAAGTCCCAGTAGTTTATTTTTGCTTTTGTTTCTTTTGCTTCAGGGGACATATCAAGATAAAAGTTGCTGTGGCTTAAGTCAAAGTTACTTCCTGTGTTCTCTTCTAGGATTTTTATGGTGTCAGATCTCACGTTTAGGTCTTTAATACATTTTTACTTTATTTTTGTGTATGGTGTAAGATAGTGGTCCAGTTGAATTCTTTTGCATGTAGCTGTCCAGTTTTCCCAATACTATTTATTGAAGTGACTGTCTTTTATCCTATTGGATATTCTTTCTTGCTTTGTTGAAGATTAATTGACCATATATTTGTGGGTTTATTTCTGGGTTTTCTATTCTATTCCATTGTTCTATGTGTCTGGTTTTGTGCCAGTACCATACTGTTTTGACTACTACAGCTTTCTAAAATAACCTGAAGTCTGGAATTGTGATGTCTCTGGCTTTGCTTTCCTTTTTCAAGGTTGCTTTGGCTATTCAAGGACTTTTATGGTTCCATACAAATTTTAAGATTGTTTGTTCTAGTTCTGTGAGAAATGCTTTTGGTGTTTTGATAGGGATTGCAATAAATCTGTAGACTGCTTTGGGCAGTATGGACATTTTAGTACTATTCTTCCAATCCATGAGCATGGGATATCTTTCCATTTCTTTTGTCATCTTCAATTTCACTCATTGGTGTTCTATAGTTTTCAGAGGACAGGTCTTTCATCTCTTTGGGTAGGTTTATTCCTAGATATCTTATTTTTGGTGCAATTATAAATGGAACTGTTTTCTTAATTTCTCTTTCTACTGCTTTATTATTGGTGCATAAAAATGCAACAGATTTCTGTACAGTGATTTTGTATTCTGTTACTTTCTTGAGCTGTTTATCAGTTCTATCAGGTTTTTTGTTTTTTGATGGAGTCTTTAGGGTTTTCTATATTGTATCATGTCATCTACAAGTAGTGGAAGTTTTCATTCTTCCTTGCTGATTTGGATGTCTTTTATTTCTTTTTGATGTCTGATTGCTATGGCTAGGACCTCTAGTACTATATTAAATAAAAATGGTGAGTGGTCATCCCTGTCTTGTTCCTGACCAAAGAGGAAAAACTCTCATTTGTTCTCATTGAGTATAATGTTAGCTGTGGGTTTTTTATAGATGGCCTTTATTATGTTTATTATGCTCCATCTACACCTACATTGTTGAGGGTTTTTATCATGAATAGATATTGTACATTTTCAGATTTTTTTTGAATCTAATGAAATGATCATATACTTTTTATTCTCTTATCAATGTGATGTATCACATAGTTTCATTTACAGATATTGAAGGAGCCTGAAACTCAGGACTAAATCCCAATTGATTGTGGTGAATGATTTTTTTAAATGTATCATGTATTCAGTTTGCTAGTATTTTGTTGAGGATTTTTGCATCTGTATTCATCAGGGATATTGTCCTGAAATTCAATTCACATTCTCTCTCTCTCTCTCCCTCTCTCTCTCTCTCTCCCTCTCAGTGTCTTTATGTAGTTTAGGTATCAGGGTAATGCTGGCTTCACAGAATGAATATGGAGGTTTTCCTTCATTTCCTATTTTTTGGTAATAGTTTGAGGAGAATAGGTATTAACTCTTCTATAAATGTTTGTTAGAATTCACTTGCCAAGCCACGTGGTCCTGAACTTTTGTTTCTTGGGAGTTTTTTGGTTGCTGATTCAATTTCTTTGCTGATTATGGATGTGTTGAATTTTCTGTTTCTTCCTCATTTAGTATTGGTAGTTTACATGTCTAGGAATTTACCTGCTTCTTCTAGATTGCTCAATTTGTTAGCACATAGTGTTTCATAATATTATCTTATAATTGTTTGTATTTCTGTGCTGTTCATTTCTCCTCTCTCATTTCTGAAAATATTTAGGTGCTTTTTCTTTTCTTCTTAGTAAATCTGGCTAGAGGTTTATCAATTTTATTAATGTTTTCAAAGTGTTAACTCCTGGTATCATCTATATGATCTATTGGTTTTTATTTTAGCTTCTATATGATTTATATTTGGTTTAATCTTTACAATTTCCTTCTTTCTACTGGATTTAGGGTTTTTTTTTTTTTGTTTTTTTGTTTTTGTTTTTTGGTTTTTTTTTTGGATTTAGGTTTTGTTTGTTGTTCTTTGTCTAGCTCCTTTAAGTGTAAGGTTAGGTTGTTTGAGATTTTTCTTGTTTTTTTGAGGTAAGCTGGTATTGTTATAAACTTCCCTCTTACAATTGCTTTTGCTACATCTCAAAGATTTGGGACAGTTGTGTTTTCATTTGCTCTTCTTTCTTTCTTTCTTTCTTTCTTTTTCTTTCTTTCTTTCTTTTCTTTTCTTTCTTCTTTCTTCTCCCTTTCCTTTTCCTTCTCCTTCTCCTTCCTCCTCCTTTCTCCTCCTTCCTCCTCCCTCCTCCTCCCTCCTCCTTCCTTCTTCTTTCTTCTTTCTTTTTTCTTCTTCTTCCTACATTGATCCATTCACTGTTCGGTAGCATGTTCTTTATCCTCCATATATTTGTGGTCTTCCCAGATTGTTTCTTGTGATTGAGTTCTGGTTTAGTAGTATTGTGTTAAGAAAATATGCATGGTATAACTTCAATCTTCTTATATTTTTGAGGCCTCTTTTGTGGCATAAGGTGATATATTCTGAAGAATGTCAGGTGCACTTGAAAGGAATTTGTATTCTTTTGTTTTAGGATGAAATGTTCTGAATATATCTGTTAAATCTTTCTGATCCAGTGTGTCATTCAAAGCCATTGCTTTCTTGTTTCCTGTTTATATTATCCACCCATTGCTATAAATTGAGTGTTAAAGTCCCCTACTATTTTTGTATCACTATTGATTAGTTCCTTTACATTTGTTATTAAGTGTTTTATGTATTTAGGTGCTCCTATGTTGAGTGCATAAATACTTTCAATTGTTACATCTTCTTTTTGGATTATCCCCTTTATTATATATAGTGTCTTTCTTTGTCTCTTGTTACAGTCTGGTTTAAAGTCCCTTTTGCCCCATATAAGTATTGTTATTTAAGCTTTCTATTGACATCCACTGGCATGTTAGATATTTCTCCATCCCTATTCTTTCAATATGTAGGGGTCTATAGGTAGAAAATGAGTTTCTTGTAGGCAGCATATAGGTGGGTCTCATTTTCTTAGCCATTCTGTCACCCTACATCTTTTGATTGGAGTGTTTAGTCTATTTCTATTCTAAGTAATTATTGATATATATGTATTTATTGCCATTTTATTATTCTGTTTCTGAAGATTTCTCTGATCCTTTCCTCTCTCTCTCTCTCTCTCTCTCTCTCTGTTTCATGGTTTGCTGACTGTCTTTTGTGATATATTTGGATTTCTTTCTCTTTATTCTTTGCATATTTATTAGTGGTTTTTGATATATGGCTATCAATAGGTTTGTTTATAAGCTCTCCTGTATATAGCAGTTGATATTAAATTGATGGTTATTTAAGTTTAAACCCATTCTTTACTCCTCTTCTCCCCATTTTTAAGGTATATGTTCATATTTTACAACCCTTTATTTTGTGAGTTGATATTTTATAGAAATATTCATTTTTACTGCTTTTGTGTTTCCTACCTTCACACTATCACTTTTGCTTTCTCCTTTCTGTTCAGAGTCCCCTTTAATATTTCTTTCAGAGCTGGTTTAGTGGCTATAAACTTCTTTAGTTTTTGTTTGCTTGGGAAACTATCTCTCCTTCTATTCTGCATGAGTCCTTGGTGAATACATTTTTTTTTTTTTGGCTGCAGGTTTTTTGCATTCAGCACTTTGAATATATCCTGCTAGTCCTTTCTGGCTTGGAAAGTTTCTGTTGAAAAATCCCATTAGCCTTATGGAATTTGCCTTATATGTTACTGTCTTATTTTGTTCTGCTGCTTTTATTTTTTCTTTATCTCTATATTTTGCAAATTTAATTATAATATGTCTTGGTGTAGATATGCTTTTGTTTATTTTGTATATTTGGGGGGGAGGGTCTCTTGCCTCCTGGATCTGGGTATCTCTTTCTTTTCCTATATTAGAGACGTTTTCAGTTATTATTTCTTCAAATTTATGATATAAGTTTTGTTTCTTAAAGCCACCAAGTTCCCTAAGTTGATTCTTGTTTTATATAATTCTTTCTTCTTATTCAGCGTGATTACTTCCATTACTTAGTCTCTAGGTTATTAGTTCACTCTTCTGCTTCTTCAAACCTGCTATTCATTCCATCCAACATGTTTCTTATTTATTGAGCCCTGTATCTCTGCTATATTATTCCTTATCTCTGTGTTAAGGGTCTCACTCATGTCTCCCACTCTTTCCTCAGGTCCAATGATTATCCCTATGATCATTACTTTAAATACTCCATCAGACATGTTACTTCTGTTTTACCTAGATCCCTGGCTGTGGCCTTGTACTATTTTTTCACTTGGGATAAATTTCTCTGTCTCATTTTGTGCATGCCTCTCTGTGTGTTTCTATGTTAGGAAAGTCGGCTATTTATCCTACTCTTGAGGGTAATGACTTTATAAGGAATAAGTCCTATAGTCCACTAGTGCCCTGCCATGTAGTGTCCCTTATTCTCCAGGGCCTGGCACTTCTGGAGTGTCTCCAGTATGTTGTGTGTGCTCTCCTGTTTTTTCCTGGCTGCTTTACCTTCAGGCCAGTCATCTGCTAAGGCTCTCTTTGCCTATTATGAGCAGTATTTAGTTCCTAGCCTAAATGAGGTGTGCTTTAACTAGTTATGTTTGGTCTGCTTGTGAAACGAGACCTGTCACTACCACTGCCAGAAGCAAAGCTCTGCAAAACTTCTGAATTGGAAGTGGTGTGAGCAGGGTTAGGGTTAGTCTTCTATGGGAGCAGGCCTTGCCACTGGACTGAGGTTAGTGAAACTGGGAAGGGTATTCCACATGAGCATGTTGGGGGGCAGGGTTTAATGTAAAGCAATTAGCTAGCTAGGGAGTGTTGGCATTGCACTGCTTCCAGCAGGTGTTCCTGTTCTTATGCTGAGGGGCAAGGATGGAAATGGTTTCTGCCACTTCCTTTGTTCCCAGATAGGTCCCTCCAGTGAATGCTGCCTCTCTGGGATTTATTCTGAGATGAGCAAGTATTCCCCCCATTATGTACCCCAGACACTCTTCAGATACATGTTTCCACACTGTATGTCTGAGAGTTGTTTGCCTGTCTTCTCTCCAACAGCAGCACAATGCCTTCTGGGCTCTATCCCAGCCAAGATTGCTGACCTTTTAAACTCCAGGCTTTAAGCTCTCCTGGTTGCCAGGAGTCACAAACTTTTGCACCTCTAGCTTTTCAAGCCCATTGCTTTGGGTAATTTCCCCATGTGTTCCCCTTTGTTTTAATCTGTGTCTTGCCTTTTTCCACGACTATTGCTCCCTCCCCACCATGACAGCCAAGACCTGTCTTCTCTCCTAAACTGTTTCTCCATACTTCCAACCTTCTTTGATGTGGCCTCTCCTTCAATTTTAGTCATGGGATTTGTTCTGCTAGGCTTTAAGTCAATTTCTAGGGTATTTAGAATGATTTGATGGTTACTAGTTGTATTCATGGGATGAGGTGAGCCTTGGGTCTTCCTACTCCATTGCCATCTTTTGACCTGACCAATTTTGTTTCTTAATGCTTCACTAATACTCTTATTTTTATCAGTCAAATTACTCTCTTGACTTAGGTTCTTGGCAATGAGTTCTATTTAACTATATCGGTATATGTATAAGTTAATTAATTTCATAGAGAAAAGACTAGTTTTATAAAGGAAAATTCAGAATGGGTCATTAAATAGCGGTAAAATTGCTATAGACTACTTTTTTTAAGCTAAAGAATTGTAGGGAATTATAAAGAGTATTTACTGATGTGTGTCCTTTTTTTTTACAATAAAATATTTTGACGTGTTCTCCTACTTTCTATAGTTTTAGTAGTAATATTTATTGGCTCCAGCAAGAATCATATAGGGCAAGAAAGAATTTCAAGTTAAACACTGATTCTAAAAATCAGTTGTACTTTTCTTAATCATAATTTGATGGTTTCAATTAAATAGAAATATTTTAATTGGTTAGTAATCACATATTTGTTTCTTTTTTACTACCCATTCTTTCTTTTTTTTAAGATTTTATTTATTTATTCTTGAGAGACACAGAAAGAGGCAGAGACACAGGCAAAGGGAGAATCAGGCTCCCCTGGGTGAGCCTGATATGGGATTTCATTCCAAGACCCCAGAATCACGACCTGAGTCAAAGACTGACAGTCAATCATTGAGCCACCCAGGGGTCCTATCCATTTTTTCTTATACTATCTTTATTTGTTAAAAGTTTAGTAATTATGTAGAAGCCAACAGAAAACATTGTCGCTGTTTAATGTACAAAGATAATTGGCCTTGTTTGTTTGTTTGATATGTAGCTGAGACTCTCTGGAGGTAAGTTACTAAGTAGTACTTAGACTGAGTAGTTGCTAAAGAGATCTAAGGTATTCTTTTTCCCTAGTCAGGAAGTTTCTCTTTGATTTCCTTTGACCTGCAAAGGAAAGTTAATAGACTTTTGTCTAAATGTGTTCTCTCCTTTATTGAATCTCTGATACATGTTCTGATCATTAGTATTGACAGAACAGGTTGTAGATATTTACTAGAATTCACATGAGAGTTCCAACCCAGGGAATTTATCTTCTTTGTGAATGCATATTACATTTCCTCCCTGAAGTAATTTCATATCCCAGGAGTGTTTCTTCTTATTATGAACTGTTTCCATATCTGCTTAATACTGTAATTAATCAGAAATGAAAAGCATCTGCAGAATAAAATGTCTTTAAAAAACTATGACTATATCATATTTGAATATTATTCTTAACCCAAATGAATCACTGCATCAATTTATCTCATCATGGTAATGAAATAGGAAAATTATCTACAAAAGTGCCTTGAATCACAGGAAAAGCATATGTTCTTTTATTAAAAGTATATATTAAATCATTTACAAACAATAATAAATGTTAGCCTATGAGTATCAGCTAATGTTTTAACTTACAATATTTAGATTATATTGACATAATGTGTGAATGTTATGATTAATTAACTTATAAATGTTATTGGAAAATGAGATAAATTTTAGTTTTAGCCTAATAATTTAGGCATAAATTTAAGATTTTACAGATAGTTATTAAAAGTTATTCCCAGTCTGCAGGCACCAATTGGTTTAAGTGTAGGACTTTCAGTTTTGGCTCAGGTCATAAGCCCATGGGTCATGAGATCTAGCCCTGCCTCTGGTTCTGCTCAGTGGAAAATTGGCTTGAAGATGTTTTCCCTCTGCCCCTCCCCTACATGCACATACAGGCACATGTGCTCTCTAAAATAAATATTAAAAAAAAAGTTATTTCCAATCTGGAATGTTATTACAAGGAACAAAATAGGAACAATCAATAAACCAATTGTCCATCTTGTAAGGGCTCCACTGATGATACTTTGGCTTTTGTCATGTATGCTCAACTTTTCTGAACTTTGCATAGTCAATTATAATCACATTCTGGGGGGCTTATTTTAATAAATATTTAGATTGTCCGTTTATTTACACTTTGAAATGATTGTTCCTATTTTCCACTAATGACATGAAAACTAAGAGATAGTTCTTTAAAAATCACTTTAATGAATTTATTCAAAATAATGTGTAACTCAAAGTAATAACTATTTCCATGCTAGGGCTTATTCTTTAATAAAAATAAAATCAAATTAGCTTAGGGTCATTCAGTGTCTAATCTATTTCTTGTATATCATTTGAATTTAGTATTTTTCATATTAGATAAATTGTAATACTAAAAATGGAATTACTAAAAAAGTCAGAATTATATAAAAAGTACATCATTAAATTCCTACACATGCTAATTGTTAAATGTGTAGCCATTACCATTATTTTTCTAATTTCTAGATTATTGGCTTCTACAACTATGTACTTATGCAGGAAAATAAAGGCAAAGAAATGAAGTCTGCTGTAAAGAAACTTGTATTTTTGTTCAAAATTATTTATTCACTTAAAATTTGACAACTATTTATTGAAGATGCACCAGGTACCTTAAGAGGCCATGCAAATGTTAAGAAGACTAAAACAGTTCCAACTTAATGTATATAAATAATAATTAGGTTAAGACATTGACAAATTTAATTCTAATATGGTAAGTGGTATGAAAAATTCAAAGAAGGTTTTGTGGAATTAAAAAAATAAGAACTTATTTAATTAATAAGTGTTTAAAAGCTAATAATTAGATAATTACTGTCTCTTTTCAAATCTGATAATAAATGCCATATAAAATATGTTCATTTTCTCTTTACCTAAAATATCCCAAACTTGTTATAGGAATATAGTAATTGGAGATTTTATTAGTGATATTGAAATATCTTCTCTTGTAATATCCAGTGTGGTAAGTTCTTCATTTTACTTGTTTTTGGAGTTCAAAATTTAAGTAAAATAGGATAGTTATAAGAACATGCCAAAATATTATAGCAAAACTTACTAAAGCTTTGGTAAGTCAACCATCTATGAAAAGGGAAAAACATTTAAAAGAGATGTCAAAAGCATGATAACAATTGGTTACACTATATCAAAATCATTTAAGAAGCACATGTTCTTATAGAGTTTACAATATAGTGGAGAAAATAAGTTAAAATTACCAGTATCAAAACATGAAAGGTGTCACAAAGCAGAACACAATTTATTGTAAATGAATCTCACAGATGAAAGAGTGTAAAAGACTTGGCTGTGATGGTTTAATCAGATCTTCAAAGGAAGCAATATTTCAGTTCCCCCCCCCCATTTCCACTTAAAGTTACTAGAATATATATTTAGTTTTAAAATTTCCTTAAAACATTAAATATTAATGTTATTAGTGTTTTTCCCTAATTCCTTATCTTCCTATTTCCCTAACCTCACTCCCCACACCCTGCATCCCATGATGTAAAAGATTGTGCTATATAACAGATACTTAAGAAATTATTTATTTCCAAAATTTCCTAAATCATTAACATCAATCAGAGCTTCTCCTCACTATGATACAACTAATGTTCTTTGGCTGGGGTGGGGGTGGAGGGGCTACACAATGGCTTTATTTCACCCACACACATAGAGGCAGGGAGGCCACTGGCTGCGGCGCAGGACCAGCCTCACACAAACTCCATGAAGTCATCAACAGAGGAGAGGAGACGCTTTCACTGGCCTGTCTCATACGTGGGCACAGGCTCTGTCAGCACGTCAGTGAGGGCCTATAACTAATGTTCTCAAACAGACTTGTGAAACTCAAGGCAAACGTCAAGAAGCTTAAATTTTTCAGTTATTTGTGAAGTTTAACTGAAAATTCAGGTAATTAGCTAGAGATATCACCCCCTGCGCTTCATTCTGAAAAGGAATTTTGAATTTTTTTCTGCAGTAATAAATGACAAAGTGAAGATTTCAACTACTGTTTTCTGACTGTCTTTAACAGTAGGATTTTAGGTGCATTTCAAACTAAAAGATGAGAGATTAAAAATCCTATTTAAAGGGATAACTCTGTGATTCTCTAATGCTTTGGAAGTATTCATCTAGCTATAAATATAATTTGAGTAGTTACTATATAAGAACAAATCTTGTTGATTATTATCTCATCTGCACTATCATTAGGTAATTATGACATACACTTAAGCTAACTGGAATAGTTTCTAGATTGGGAATAAGAAAATAGAGTTAAAAAAAGACAAAGTAATTTGCAATGCAAAAATCTGTATAATTAGTGGACATTTTTATTGTTAGCATATTTATTAACATTAAAAGTTATTCTTTCCAAGAGGAATAAAGTAATTATATGTATAGCTCCATTGTGGAAGTATCTCAGAGATATCATTGATAAATATGAAAGCTTTGGTGACTATAAAAAGGAAACATGTATTAAAATTCACTTTTTGAACCGCCACGCTGAAATTCAGATGTGATCATTCCTCCTTTTTTCCAGCTAATTTTTACAGTGTTGATTTTCATCATTCATTCACTCAAGAAACATTATCATCTACTTGTTATATGCTATATGTTAGGTGCTGGAAAGACAAAGACTAATAATGCATTTAAATGTGTTCAGGTAAAAGCATACATAATAAGTTATTATTTATAAAATTAATTAACATATACCAGAGAGCTGAATAATTAATTCTACCTCACTTCTCTTTTTTCATAATAATTACTTTAAACCATTTATTACAGAATTATTTCAGCTTTTCACCTAATTTTAGTGACAGAAGGTTTAAAATATGAATACTTTAATATGGATGAGTTAAGCAGATTCCTTCCCATTTGACACTTACTAGAGGTGTCAATCTCTACAGTATAAAGTAAGCCATAACTTTTCATATGATTATAAAAACTCAGTTACTCTGGAAAGAGCTATGGAATTGCATTTTATCTAATCTTCTGAGAGAAGTTGGAGTTTCTTCTATAACTCTCTCAGAAGAATGGGAATGACAATGGGGATGGAGTGGGGATGTTGATTTAGGTAGTTGAAGTATGGATAAAAGAGGGCAGGAAAAGTGAATAAGAATAGGTTTAGAAGACAAATAGCTCTTTCTGTCAATTTTGCTGAAGGCTGGCTGTGATTATTGGTATAAGCCAAGATAAGTCAAATAATCAAATATAAAAATTGAAGTGACTTGAGAATAAATTGCTCAGCACTTGAATCTGAAAGGCCCTTTTGTTTGATTTAATGTGCTTGAGTTCTGCTTGTATATCAAAGAAAGATGAAGAAATCATTACAAGCTTCTCCATAAGCCCATTATCCCTACATTTCTCCATTAGTAATCTTTAGTTGGCTAAAATAAGATGAATTAATAAAAATTATTCATTCATATGGTTTTCAGTTATACTTTGATTTGTTTTTATTGTAGCATTAGAATGTTAGAAGGGTTCTCAGTAAGATATGTAGTTTATTTCTTTGTGCACTGCAGGGAATATGCCTAAACCAACCTGGGAAAATAATTACAAATAGATATTATGTGAATTATTTATGCCTGGAGACATTGTTCTTATAAAATGGTTTCATCAAAAATCTCTGCGATTGTGTTACCTTTAAGGTTTAAACAAATTTTAGAGAGCTGATATTCCATTTAAGGCAACCCCAGTCTACACCTAGTCCTTTTCCAAAGCCTATTTAAATTTCAAGTATATTTTCATTAGCCACTGCTGTTTGCCTATTCATACTTTTCCCAAATATGTATACTCACTTAAATTAGCTACATGCATTTCTAGCATTTTGCTTACATTGATTCCTCTCATTATATTCCTTTTGTTCTCTTCCTTCTCTATCTAAATTATAATAGTTTTAAAGATCCATCTAAACTTTACTTTCCTAGTGTCTTCCTGTTAGTCTCTGTTGTATAGTCCTTTAGAGTCAGTTTATATGAATATGAAACTCCACTGTGACATTTATTAGTTTTAAGTCCATGGGCAATTAGTGGAAAATCTTTGTGTTCTATTTTTACTAATCGAAATTGGAAATAATAGCAGTAATATCACATGGAGTTGATATGAGGATTACATTAATACTTAGAAAATATAAACATACTACCAGTATTGCTGTTTTTGCTATTGTTATTGTTAACATCATTAGATTATTTGCGAGCATACAATTGCCTTATATTATTTCTTAGCTGTAATAAGTTAATCTATAAATGAATGGCATTTCTCTTCTACTAGGTTTTAGCATCATTAAGGCCAAATAGAATATATAAAGACCAAATAGATAATATAAAATATTTCTTTGGTATTCTAAATTGCTTTGCACATTGATAGAAGTTCAATAAAAATTTGCTCAATCAATAAATAAAATTATGAATGAAAGGCCAAAGAAATTAATGAATATCCTTGCATTCCCATTTGTCCATATGAATTAAACCTATTTTCTTAAATCACTTTTTCTTCAGGTGTGGTCTTTCTTTTCTTGGTTATGGACAAGGAACAAATTATGTAAAAAATTAGAGATTTAAAGTAACAATAAATAGTTCTTATCTCATAGTTTCTGTGGGTCTGGAATTCAGAGCAGCTTGTCTGGTTTCTTCTGGCACAAGGTTTTCATGAGGATGCAGTCAGATGTCAGCTGGGGCTCCAGTCGTCTGATGGCTTGTGATGGAAGATCCCTTTCTGAGGTGACTCACTCCTATGGCTGGCAAGTTGATGTTGGCTGATGGCCGGGGACCTCAGTTCCTTTCCACGTCGGCTGGGCTGCTGGAGTGCCCTCATGACATGGTGGCTGGCTTCCCCCAGAGTGAGAGATCCACTGAAAGCAGTAATGCCTTTTATAATTCAGCCTTGAAAGTCACACACTGCCACATCTGCGATATCCCATTGATCACACACAGTTGTATTCATTGTGAGAGAGCACAATACAGGGTATGAATACTAAGGGGAAGGACCCTTCAGGGATCATCTTGGAGACTGACCAGTTACCACAATGACTGTGCACCAGGCCCTCTGAAAATACGGTGAACAGGGATGCCTGGGTGGTTCAGTCAGTTAGGCATCTGCCTTTTGCTCAGGTGGTGACCCCAGGGTCCTGGGATGAGCTCCACATTGGGCTCCCCGCTCAGTAGGGAGTCTGTCTCTCCCCCTCCACCACTTGTACTCTCTTGCACGTTCTCTCTCTCTCAAATAAATAAATCCTCAGGGAATCTGACAACTCCAGGCAAGAGGCAACACCAACCTACCACTTGAGTGAGCCATCTTGGATGTGGATCCTCTGGCAGCTGGTCAACCTCTGGCAGGTGGTCAAGTCACACCAGATAGAGCAGAGACAAGCCTTTCCTTCTGAGTCCTGGATACTGCCTCCTACCAACTCTCTCCTCCTGCTTTCTTCTTTCTCCTCTGTCAGGTGTGGGTCTTTTATAATAATTTTACTTTGTAAATTTTGTTTATTTAGCAACCATAAAACTGCTGCAGATGACTTTCCTTTATGCCATATATATAAAAGTGAAGGGTAAATATTTCTTAAATATCATTGACCAGAGGATTTTAATAGCATTATGGGATAATATTAAAATCTTTATAATTCACAAATTTTAACAGTTAACTCATGACTAAAACAATTTATATCTGGAACAAGAAAAATATAGTTAAATACATGGGTTTGAGTAGGAATTTCATTTATTCCTTTTTTTATAGTGTAAGCTCTAAATATTGTTTTAAGCAATTTATGAAAAAATAAGCAATTTATGATATCAACAAAATATGTTATTTGGCTAGTTATACTCATTTAACAACAAAAAATAACGTTCAGAACTATGTTGAGTTTTTTGGGTTTTGTTTGCTTGTTTGTTTGTTTTTACAATGTATGTTTACTGGTAGACAGTCAAGAGAGCCAGATGTCCTGAAAGAACTAAGGTTTTGATAGAGGCTGGAGAAGACGAAATGAGGAGTATGGAATAAAATTTTACAAAATGAAAAATAAAAACAACAGCAAGGATAACAGTCTTCTTTCCACTGGACAGTATCTGCATTCTACTTAATGGTATTGTTAGCAGTTGGATATCTTTTAGGAACACCTGGTTATGAGCATTGCCTCCTGCTTCATCAAACAATTTCTGTTCATTTCTCAAATTTAAAAGAGAAATAGAAATTTAAAAATATATAGAAATATGGAAATAAATATGAGAAGAAACAGTGGAAAGATAGGATGTGGTTGGCCCCTGGCAAAGAAATATTCAAGGTGATAATTGAGTCAAGAAACAAGCATCTCTCATCTCAATCCCTGTAATAAGATTTGAATTTTAGATTCTACATATATATTAACTTGATAAAGCATACATAAAAAAGATTATATATAAGCAAAATGTGGAATCTCATAAACCAGTAAGCTGCTGATAATGCAAACAAGATCACAGTAAGCTTAAAATGAGTTAAACCACCTTTGGCACTCCCTCAACTTTGACATTCCCCTTTACTTCTTGTCACTTCATAAACCAACTTTCTTCTTCTTCTTTCTTCTAGTCACAGTCTGACTTATTAATTTATACCATTATGAAATATATTTTCCAAGAACATTTGAATTTTCAGATGGTAATTTTTTTTTTAACATAAAAGGCTTGGGAAACTAAAGACATCAAATAGGGGATAGTGAAGATTTCAGGTTGAAAAAAAAATCAACAATGGTAAAAACAATTCCATTGGAAGTTTATGCCTATTTATGCATGAAACAAACTACAATATTTGCCTAAGCAAATGTTCTGGTAACTTTTGAGTCTATGTGACATTTATAGACTTGAAATATTTTAACATGTAATAGTACGTGCATTCATAATCTCTGTAAATTAAACTAGTATTTATATTATGTTTACCTGCCATAAATTTAGCGTTTGGTAGATTAATAAACTGGTAAATGACAGGCAGACAGGAAGTTGGAATTTATCTGCTTGCAATTCTATATTCAATTTCCATCTTTGTCCACTCTGCTCTGTGCCCTAGGATTTTGACCTGTATTGACTTATCACTAGGCTTCCTTATCCTCAGGTTTCCACTTGATTTTCTCTAAGAGGAACAAGGGCAGGAGATTGGAGGGGGCAAGGAGAGCAATTTTGAAATGTTTATTTCCCTGGTGCCCAATCTGCAGAGACTCAGCAAGCCAGCTATTTCCCTTGACCAAAGGTCTCAGTTCCTGTCATATAGCCCTGTCAACAAAATCTTTTTCATCAGATTCTAGTAACTGGCACTCCCTAATCCACAAAGAACGTTAAAGGGGCCCTACTGGAAATAAAGTCTGGAGTTCTGTGCTTTCCCTTTTAGTTCCATGTTTTTCCAATTTAAAGAGTCCTGTGACAATCTCTCTTAAATTATACTAATTTGAGTGTTCCATCTGTTTCCTCCTGGATATTAAGGACAATAAATAGAGTTTTTGATTATTGGAATCTATGGTGCTGGTGGGATTTTATTTTTAAATTACCATTACATCTACACCTGGTGATGTTTCTGTTTTTTTTAATGCATTTATCTTCCATTTGACTATTATATATGTTAATAAGTATAGCACTAAAACGAATAGTTACTGTATGTTTATTAGCTGTCAGGCATTGCATTATAAGGTTTGAGCATATTAGCTTACAGCAGGTCTATGGAGTAGGTACTATTATTCCCCCTTAAAAATGAAGAAAGTGAGACTTCCAGAGGTTAAGTGACTTTCTCAATACCACACAGCTGGTAAATGATACAATAAGTGAGATTTAAACCAAGGCAGCATGACTCTATGCTTTTAACCACAATTACAATTACAGTATTGTAATATTAACATACTTTATTGGATCAGTATGGCAATAGACAATAAAATTAGAAAAAAGGAAATATTTAGCACAATGTAGTTGCCTACTGTAGATGTCAAATTTTCATGTGGGTTGATTTGTAGCAATAGTTTAAAAAAAGAGTAGCATTTTGAACAATTTTTAAAAGAAATATGAGGCAGTTGTCACATAATAATACAAACCACAAAAAAGGTATTAAGCTTTTAAAACTCGAAGATTGAAGATTGTGCCACACCTACAAAAACAAAAACAAAAACAAAAAAACCCTTCTAACTGTGCATATATTTTTTAATTCTATTAGCCAGATCATAGGGGAAGAGAAGAAAAACTAAACGGGAAGAAATAAGAGAGGGGACAAACCATGAGAGTCTCTTAACCAAATTATAATTTTGAAGCCTTTACAGTACTATATATTTAGCAAAACTAAATAATACTAGAATTTTGTACAGAATTTCCTTTAACTATGTGATCATCTGCTATCATATAAAGTGTGGAAAGTAAATTTATATTTTTGCAAAATAATCACTTAAAGGAAAAAATGAATCATAAAACTTTAAATCTTATACCAGTAGTCAGTAAACCCATATAGGAATAGAGAATGTATTTTCTGGTTAAAGTTCTGGTGGTTTTTTGTTGTACTAATCCTATCAAATTAAGAAATTCATAGGCAAAATTTTAGTGTTATCTCATCTCATGAAATAAAACAAGGTGTCCTCTGGTTCTGTTCTTTAATTGTTCATGTTGAATTTAAGCATGGGAGTAAGGATTAATTTACAGTACCATTATGTTTAGCTGAATTGATTCCATTCAGATAAACACTGATTAGGTTTAACACTAGCTACTCCTAAAGAAGCTGAATACCATTTGTGTTAGCCGTGTTAATTGGTACAGCCATATTTAATCAGGTAGAAAGCGTAATAGTATAAAGCGAATATTTAAATGGTGTTGTTAATGCAAATGAGAGAAATCTACCTTTGTAAATGGTATCTGTGTATATGAGGAATGAGCAAAAAGCACGGTAGATCAACTTCAGCGATAGTGCCAACTAAACTAACTTGAATCTTAATTTTAGGCTTAGAATCATTAAAAGAGAGAAAGTACATATTCTCAATTTTTCAGATGATTGAAAAAAAGTGTTTCTTAAGTTCTGTGCATCATCAGCTTTTCACATTTTTTAAATGTTAGTCATAGAACAGTTTGTTCTTAAATGGTTAAAAGTAAAATACTTTCTTCAAGAAACAATATTAAAAACAAACCAACAGCACTCACCATTATCACTGGGAGAGATTGGGAGGTCTTTACTGTCTTTTAGGGTTAGAAAAAACAATAGATGCTCTCAAAAGTTCAAGACCACAAACATGGAGGGGTACACCTGCTGCACACAGCAGGACTGCTCCATCCCTCCACTTGATGTTCCCCTTTCCCCTACTGCACACACCTCCCTACCCAAACATGCATTTATTTATATATATATTATTCATATATAATACAAATTATTAATTTGTATTTGTTTTAGATATTTATGAATATATATTCGTATTAATTTATATTTATAATATAAATATATGTATAAACACACAGATATATATTCTAAGTTCTTAGGGTAGTCTAATGCTTAAACAACCTTTACTGTCATGATAGTCTTATTTCTGGACAACAGAGTGTAGCTTAAGCTCATTTGCTCTTGTTCTGTCAGCATAGCTGAAAGATGGATCATCATTATTAGGTCCTGTAAGTATAGTTTAAATGTAAAGAATTAATTTTTTTCACTTCTGCCTTTTCTAGCATGAGCAATTAAATTTTTCCAGTTATCTTTTCCACAATTATTTTTGCCTCTTTATCTCTAGTTGAAGCTCTTTACCTTGTTCATATTTTTATTTATTCATGACATCAAAAATTCTGTTTGGATGCTTGTGTTTTTTTTCTTATATATTGTTTTATTATTATTTTTTTACTTGTGTTCTGTAATAGTTTGTGTTTTCAGTTTAGCTTGCTGTCAACCAAGGTTTTCCTGAAATATTTTAATACTAACCTTTCTCCAAGTGTCTTACACTTGTATCTTTTACCTGTTTATTTCTACTACCAAATATTCCAAAATTACTTCCTCTTCAATATTCTAATTACTGTTTTTACATATATACTCTTTTATCTTAAACAGAGATTTTTAAAGTGCTAGTCTGTGACTGGATTGACCATAACATGTATTTCAAATGTCCTGTATAAGGTAGGGCATAATAAATGCTGAATTTGTTTATCCATGGCATTGTTAGTGAATTACTGGATTACCATATAGAAAAGGATAGAAGGACGAATCAGACTCATCAAGAAATTGTGACAGAATTGAATAATAGTATCTGAGATCTGGTTCTTTTTTCCTCAGATAAATATTTACTGAATTCTAGAAATCAGTCTTAAGTACTGATACCTATTTATTTTTCTTCTTTTTGTCTACCTCCGTATCTCCTTCTCTCTGTTTAACTACGTTTCTCTCATTTTACCAAATTACTTATCCTAGCATTAGAGATTAGGTTAGTACGGCTTAAATTGTTTGGCTGTTATTTAAAATCATTATTATTTATGACTATACACAAATTAGTGTTGTAACAAACTAATTTTACTTTGATGTGATTAGATACAAGGAAATAGGTAATGACTCATTTTCTTTAACCCAAATGTGATGGAACTAAGTAAGAGTTATCTTTTTAATAATAATTCACAAGTTTCTAGGGTTTTTATCTTACAAACTTAATAAACTTTATTTTTTTAGCGAAGTTTTAGGTTCACAGAAAAAATTTATGGAAACTGCAGAGATTTCCCATGTACTCCTGTACTGACATGTACACCCTCCCCATTTGTATTAAAAGTGAATATATTGACTCATCAGCACCCTAAATTGTCAATTATATTTGGTTCACTCTTTGTATTGTACATTCTTTGTACAATGAGTGTATAAAAGCATGTATCCATTCTTGTAACAGACAGAATAACTTCACTGCCCAAAATATCTTTTTTTTTATATTTAATTTATTCATGAGAGAAGAGAGACAGGCAGAGGGAGAATTAGGCTCATGCAGGGAGCCCGATGTGGGACTCGATCCAGGGATCCCAGGATCATGCCCTGGGCTGAAGGCAGACGCTCCACCGCTGAGCCACCCAGGCTTCCCCAAAAATATCTTCTGTATTCTGTCTATTCATCCATCCCTGTCTCCCTCAACATCTCCCAACCACTGATCCTTTTGTCATCTCCAGAGATTTGCCTTCTCCAGGATGTCATATAGTTGGAACAGTACATAGCCTTTTCACTAAGTAATATGCATTTAAGTTTCCTCTATGAGCTTGGTATCTCATTTGTTTTCACTGCTGAATAATATTCTATTGTCTTGGTGTACTACAGTTTATTTACCCATTTGCCTACTGAAGGGCATCTTGGTTGCTTCCAAGCCTGTAAATTTATGAAAAAAGCTGTTATAGCCACACAAAAATTTGCACACAGATACTTTTAAGTTTTCAGTACATTTGGGTAAATAATGAGTGTGATGACTGAATTGTACAGTCTGAGTAGGTTTAGTTGTACAATAGCCAAAATCAAGAGTTGGCTGCTTAACCAACTGTGCCACCCAGGCACCCCAGTATCTTTGTTGTTTTAATTTTCAATTCTGTAATGACATGTCAAACTTTTTTTCATATGTTTATTTGCCACTTGCCATCTGTATATCTTCTTTGATAAGGTATCTATTAAAGTCTTTGGCCTAGTTTATAATACAGTCACTTTCATCCTTTACCAGAAATATATTTTACAATATATACTCCCAGTGTGTGGCTTGTCTTCTCATTCCCTTGACATTGACTTTCATAGACAAGTTTTTAATTTTAATGAATTAAAATTGTTTTTTTCATATAATGTTCTGTTGGTGTGTGTTCTGAAAAGTCATTGCTATACCAAAGGTCATCTAGATATTTTCTAATAATTTTATGGATTTTAATTTTGTATATATCTAGGATCCCTTTTGAGTTAATTTTTGAATGATAAAGATCTTATTGCATGTGTATGTCCAGCTGTTCTAAACTGTTTGTTGGAAAGACTATCTTTGCTCCATCGTATTGTCTTTGCTCCTTTGTGAAAAATCAGTGGATCACATTTATGTAAGTTTGTTTCTAGGCTCTCTATTCTGTTCCATTAAATCTAGTTATATATTCTGTTAATTAATGTAGCTTTTTTGGTAAGTCTTGAATTTGGGTAGTGTCAGTCTTCTGACTTTGTTCTTCACCTTCAGTATTGAGTTAGCTATTCTTGGTCTTTGCCTCTCTCTATAAACATTATCAGCTTGTTAATATCCGTAAAATAACCTACAAGGATTTTGACTAGGATTGGATTCAATCTATAGATCAAGTGAGAATAACTAACATCTTGACAATATCGAGTCTTCCAATCCATGAACATAGAATATCTCTCTTTTGCTTAGCTTTTTTTTGTTATTTTTTATCGAAGTTTTCTTATTTTCTTCTTATAAATACTAGACATATTTTGTTAAATTTGTACCTAAGTATTTCATCTTGGAGGGTGCTTATGTAAATGACAGTGTATTTTTTATTTCAAATTCCACATGTTCATTACTAGTATATAGGAAAGTGAATTTTGTACATTAATCTTATATCTTACAACTTGCTATAATCACTTATTAGTTCTGGGAGACTGATTTTTTAAAAATTTTCTACATACATGATCATGGCATCTGTAATAAGACAACATGAGTAAGTTTTATTTTACAATCTATATACTATATTTTTTCATATCTTAATGCATTAACTAGGACTTCCTGTACATTGTTGAAAACCAGCAGTGAGAGAAAACTTCTTTATCTTGTAGGAAAGCTCCAAGTTTCTTACTAGTAAGTGTGATGTTAGCTGTAAGGTGTTTTGTTTTGTTTTGTTTTTAATATAGATTTAAAAAATCAAATAGAGGATGTTCCCCTCTATTTCCAGTATGCTAAAATTTTTATCATGAATGGGTTGATAGTTTATCAAATGTTTTTTTTCTGCATCTATTGATATGTTTATGAGTTTTCTTCTTTAGTCTGTTGATATGATGGATTACACTATCTGATTTTCAAATATTGAATCAGTCTTGCACACTTGGGATAATCTCATTTGGTTATAGTGGGTTATTCTTTTTATATATTTTGGATTTGATTTGTTAATGTTTGCATCTATGTTTATGAGAGATATTGATATACGGTTTTTTTCTGTAATGTCACTGTCTCATTTTGATTAGAGCAATGTTGGCCTTCAAAAGTATATGCAGAATGATCAAGCTCATGTATTACATTAATTTACCATTCAGTGAAATAATATCTAAAGCCAGATTACTAATTTACCAATTTATAGAGAAAGCTATTTTTTTGCCAATATCCAAAATGCCCACACCTTTATTTATTGTATCTTCTTTTCTAGTATCAATGTTTTGAAGATCCTTGGATATCCTTAGATAAAAATAACTCTGTTCAAAAGAAATGGCATTTGAACAGAGAAGGTGACTATTCATGTAAATGCTCTGGTTGGCTTCAAATTCTTCATTTAAAAAAATTTTGCTGGATTCATGCTGCCAAATAAAGCTTCTCCATATCACATATCTCTATGAGGTGGTCATGATTTTAAAAATTAGTATCACTGTTCAAGTTACTGTGCAGTTTGTCTTTTATTATATGTTGAATGAATTAAGTAAAATAATCTATGACTAGTATTTAGCTCATAGCCTATTAAAAAAATTAATTGTACTAACTAAAGTCTAATTTATTGGCTATGAATACAATGAGGATATACAATTCAGCTGTAAAACACTAACATTGATGGTGTACAGATTTCTTTAAAGAAATGACCTAAATTCTTACATTAGATACAGAAACAATGCTAACCAAAGGGGAGATATTTGGGACAAGAAGAAACTTTAAAAGGTAGGACAAAACTTTACTGGAGACAAGAGTTTCTATATATAATGTGTCTGTGCTGTCAATCTGCCATAATTATATATATATATATTTATATATATATATATAATTATATATATTTATATATATAATTTTATATAAAAATTTATATATAAATTTATATATATTTATAATATATATATATAATATAATATATATATTTATATATATATATATACTTTCTTGCAATGCATCTTATTTGGAGTATAGTAAAATAGTGTTTTGTACTTGTAGAGCATGTTTCATCAGAAAGGTCAATGTACTTTTCAAACTCATTAATCCTTACAGCATCCCTAGGGCTGTATATTATACAGGTGAAGGAATTTAAAACTGAGATGTATAAACAATTTTACCTCTGACATTGCAATAAGATGACCAAACCTTCAATTAACCTATTGCAGCTGCAAAATAGAGATTCAACTAATATGCATATAATGTTGGTAGTGTATGTGTGGAGGGATTTCTTTTTTTTAAGATTTAATTTATTTTTTCATGAGAGACACACACAGAGAGAGACAGAGAGAGAGAGAGAGAGAGAGGCAGAGACATAGGCAAAGGGAGAAGCAGGCTCCATGCAGGAAGCCTGATGTGGGACTCAATCCCGGGACTGAAGGCAGGCACCAAACCGCTGAGCCACCCAGGGATCCTCTGTGGAGGTATTTCAAATATTGACAATGTTGATAAAAAAGGTAAATGAGTTTAATACTTAAATGTGTTTCTGCGCATAGCAAACATATAATTCACCAAGGAAAACACGGTATTTGCAGTTATTTTAAATTAGTATTTTAAGAAGAAATGAACATTAGTGACTGTAATTCTGATTTTGATCTAATTTGAGACAGCTAATTGAAAGGTATACACTTAGTTTTTAATTACTTCTTAAAATTGAGTATTATCTAAGTTATCTGTAAACTTTCTGCTAAAGCGTCTGATCTATTCAAAACTAATGGATCCACCCTTTTATTTTATTTTATTTTTTTCCACCCTTTTTTTAGACCAAAGTGATCATCAGTAAATTTTCAGAGCACAGTAAAAATTCTGGTCCAAGTATTCATAGGCAATTAGAGTTATACTAGAATAATTTTTTGTAGGGGCAAAAGAAGTGAGTATTCAAAAATACCTACCAAGACTATACATTAGTAACTACTTAATGAAATATGCTATATCAAAAGCTATTCTGCTGACTTCATGATCTTGGGGAGTTAAGGGGTATATCAGCTTTTCTACTTGTAATTTGGGAATACTTTTTAAATATTGCACAAATTTACATTTATTTTTAAAAGAAAAATGCATGGAGAGTAGGCATAAATCATTTATATAATTCATATAAGTGCATTATATTAAAAGGTACCTTAAGGAAAACATGGTTTCTTTGGATATAAGAATTATATAAAGTGATCACAATGTTCTTTTCTCATGAATATGTCAAAACAGCAAAATCATGGTCATTTATTAAAGGGCCATTCCCAAATCCTATCACTAGTTTATATGTGAGTCTTCTAGTTTCAACATTTTTACAAACAGTATTCTTTATTCCTACTGGCTGTATTCAATGGCAAGAATATGAATATTTTCCTATATCGTTTTGCCTATGATTTTTAGAATGATGTAGGGAAAAGAAATTTCACTTAGAAATTCTTTCTTGCTTCTGAGTGTTACTACAAAATACATAGAGGGTGCAACTCCACAAAATATTCAAGATTACCTTGCATTCCTGAGTTCTCGGGCCATCTTCAGGAGTTTTCAGCCTTCCTATGTACAAGCCATAAGCTGTTTCTGTCAAATCATAGTGATTTAGTATTTTATATAACGGCTTTCTGAACATTTTGTGACCATTTGTTTAAAGTTATTAGTCCACCAGGATTCATAATAAAATGTGACTTAGCAGCATTGTATTTATTCTCTTGTACTTATTTTTATATATCTCTTTTTAAAATTCATCAAAAATTTATTAAATATATTCTATGTCACAAGCACCATGCTAACCTTGGGAAGGTAATGCCAACTAAACACAGTAGGCCCTACTTTTAAAGAACTCATTGTTTTATTAGGGAGAGAGCTATGTAAAGAAATAACCACAGTACCTATGAATATAATAACTATGCTAGATATTAGTACAAACTGATATCAGACTACAGATGAGAAATAGGATTAATTATGCATGGTGACACTACAGAAAAATCACTGATGAGGAAATATCTGAGCTAGGTCTTAATGGATAGATGGATTCCTAATGTAGTAAAAAAAGATGAGGAAATTTCACGATGAAAACATGACTTTTACAAAATCATGAAGGAGTAACATGCTCTGGGAGTTGCAAGTAATATGGCAATAAGGTTTTATAAAGATTAATAAGGCTGGAACCTATCATTGACAGTTTTTATAAATATATATATATTCATATATTTATATATATGCCTTTTTAAAAAAAATTTGAAAGAGCACATGCTAGTTGGGAGGGGCAGCGAGAGACAGAGAATCTTAAGTAGTCTCTATGCCCAGTGCACAGTCTGACATGGGGCTCAGTCTCATGACCCTGAGATGATGACCTAAGCCAAAATCAACAGTAGGACACTTAATTGACTGAGCCACTCAGGCACCTCTTTATGAATATTTACTTATGAGGAAATGGCCTTCAAAGTATTTAGAGTCCATAATCTTATCATTAAAGGTATTTTGCAAGCATAAACATTTATTTATATATCATCTGGATTTGCTATGCTAGAATTATGTTAAAATGTCAAAAATGGATATTAACAGGGTAAAAGAAAAATAACACTTTAATAAAATTTTGTTATTGAAATATAGTTTATATACAATACTATGTGAGTTTCATGTGCACAACATACTGCAGATGATTTAACAATTCTGTATACAACGCAATGCTCACCATAAGTGTAGTTATCATACATTATTATAATTATGTTCTCTGTGTTTTTTATATCTGACTTATAACTCAAAATTTGTACTTCATAATCCCTTTCTCCTATTTTATCCATGCAGACACACACCTCCTCTTTGACAACAAGTTTGTACTCTGTATTTGAGTCTGTTTTGTTTTAGATTGCACATGTAAATAAAGCCATATGGTATTTGTCTTTTTCCTCAGCATATTTCACTTAGCATGATACTGTCTAGGTCTACCCATGTTGTCCCAATGGAAAGATCTCATTCTTTTTTATGGATGAATAATATATAGACATATATATTTTTGATATTAACCTCTTATTAGATGTATCGTTTACAAATGTCTTCTCTAATTCAATAGGTTGCTTTTTTTGTTTTGTTAATGGTTTGTTTTGCTGTGCAGAAAGTTTGTTTTGTTTTTGTTTGTTTGTTTTTGTTTGTTTTGGTTTTTTTTTTTGGTGTAGTCTCAGTAGTTTTTGTTTCCCTTTCCTGAGGAGACATATCCATAAATATAATGCTAAGATCAATGTCCAAGGGACTTTTGCCTATGCTTTCTTTTAGGAGGCTTATAGTTTCAGGTGTAAACAGTTAGGTCTTTAATCCACTTTGAGTTGGTTTTCGTGAATGTTATAAATTGGTTCAGTTTCATTCCACCGTTCCTTGAAAAAACCGTCTTTTCTCCACTGTATATTCTTGCTTCCTTTCTTATAGTTTCATTGACCATATTAGCATGATTTTAGTTCCAGGTTCTCTATTCTGTTCTATTTATCTATGTATCTACTTTTGTGCTATTATGATAATATTTTTATTACTACAACTTTTAGCATATCATAACATTTAGGATTATGATACTTCCAGCTTTGTTCTTTTTTCTCAAGATTGCTTTGGCTATGTGAGGTCTTTCTTGGTTCCATACACATTTCAGGAGAATTTTTCTAGTTATGTAAAAAATACTATTGTGTTTTGACAGGGATTGCATTTAATCTTAGATTTCCCTGAGTGGTATGATGGTATGAACATTTAATGATATTAGTTTTTCCAATCTATGAGCATGGTATATCTTTCCATTTGTTTATGTAATCTTCAATTTCTTTCATTACTGTCATACTTTTCAGGGTATAGGTCTTTCACCTCCTTGGTTAAATTTACTCCTAGTTATTTTATTCTTTTTGATACAATTGTAAATGGGATTATTTTCTTAAATTATTTTTCTATTACTATGTTATTAGTGGATAGAAATGCAACAGATTTTTGTATATTAATCTTGTATCATGGAAATTAACTGAATTAATTAATTCTAAAATTTTTTGGTTGTGCCTTTTGAGTTTTCTGATATAGTATCATCTCTCTTTATATAACCAATAGATAGTATCACATATTCTGCAAATAGAGACAGTTTTATACTTTTCTTGCTAATTTAGATGTCTTTTATTTCTTTTCTGTGCCTGATTGGTGCAGTTAGGAATTCTAGTACTCTGGGATGCCTGAGTAGCTCAGTGGTTGAGCATCTGCCTTTGGCTCAGGTTGTGATCCTGGGGTCCTGGGATCAAGTTCTACATCAGGCTCCCTGTGGGTAGCCTGCTTCTCCCTCTTCCTGTGTCTTTGCCTCTCTCTGTGTGTGTCTCTCATGAATAAATGAATGAAATCTTAAAAAAAGGCATTCCAGTACTATACTGAGTAAAAGTGGTGACAAAGGACATCTTTGTTTTGTTCCTGATCTTACAATTTTTCAGCTTTTCACTATTGAATACAATGCTAGCTGTAGGTTTGTCATACATGGCCTGTATTATGCTTCAGTATGTTCCCTCTAAATCTACTTTGTGGAATTTTTATTGTAAATAATGAAGATTTTTTTTCGAGGCTTTTTCTGCATCTTTTGAGATGATCATATGGATTTTATTCTTCCTTTTGTTAATGTGATATGTCATAATTACTGATTTGCAGATATTGAACCGTCTTTCCATCCCTGGAATAAATCCTACTTGATTGGGATCCCTGGGTGGCGCAGCGGTTTGGCACCTGCCTTTGGCTCAGGGCGCGATCCTGGAGACCTGGGATCGAATCCCATATCGGGCTCCCGGTGCATGGAGCCTGCTTCTCCCTCTGCCTGTGTCTCTGCCTCTCTCTCTCTCTCTCTCTCTGTGACTATCATAAATGAATAAATTTTAAAAAAATTAAAAAAAATCCTACTTGTTTGTCATGATGATCTCTTAAATATATTGTTAAATTCAGGTTATGTTCATTAGGCATATTGACCTGTGATTTTATCTTTTTTTTTTTTTGTAGTATCTTTGTCTAGTTTGGAATCAGAGTAATCCTGACCTACTAGAACAAATCTCTTCTATTTTTCTGTTGAGAACTTTTTGATTACTGATTCAAATCCAGTATTAGTAATTAGCCTGTTTATACTTTATTCTTGATTCAGTTTTGGATAATTGTAGGTCTCTAGGAATTTATCCATTTCTTCTAGGCTGTCCATTTTATTGGCATATAATTTTTCAAACTAATCTTATAATTATTTGTACCTTTGTGGTATCATTGTTATTTCTCTTTTGTTTCTGATTTGTGTCCTGTCTTTTTTTTTTTTTCTTGATGGATCGGTTTAAAGGTTGATAAATTTGGTTTATCCTTTCAGAGAACTAGCTATTGGTTTCACTGATATTTTAAACAGTTTTTTTAAGTCTCTATTTCCTTTATTTCTTCTTTGATCTTTTATTATTTCTTTCCTTCTGCTAGCTTTGGGATTGGTTTGTTTTTCAAATTCCTTTATATGCAAGGTCAAATTCTTTGGGATTTTTCTTATTTTTGAGGTACTGCATGTATCACTGTAAACTTCTATATTAGAAATGCCTTTCTGCATCCCAAATATTTTGACCATTGTGTTTGCATATCTTTTCTTTGTGTGTGTGTGTGTGTTTGTCTCCATGTATGTTATGATTTCCCCCTTGACTTCTTTATTTGTTGTTTAGTAGTATGTTGCTTAGCCTCACATATTCATGTTTTTTCCAGTTTTTTTTATTGACTTCTAGTTTCATACTATTGTGGTTTAAAATGATGCTTACATGATTTTAATAATCTTAAATTTATTAAGACTAATTTCATAGCCTAATATGTGATGTATCCTGGAGAATATTCCATGTGCACTTAAAAGAAAGCATGTTCTGTATGTAGATGTTAAATCCATCTGGTGTGAGATGTGTCATTTAAAGTCATTGTTTCCTTGAGGTTTTCTATTTGGGTGATCTTTCCATTGATATAGGTGGGGTATTAAAGGTGTCTACAATGATCATATTACTATTTTCCCCTTTATATTGGTGAGTATTTGACCTATGTATTAGGTGCTTCTAGTTTAAGTGTATAGATGTTCACAATTGGCATTACCTTTTGGGTTTTTTGTTTGTTATTTATTTTATATTTTTTTATTGGAGTTCGATATGCCAACATATAGCATAACACTCAGTGCTCATCCCATCAAGTGTCCCCGTCGGTGCCCATCACCCAGTCACCCTAACCCTCCGCCCACCTCCCCGTCCACTACTCCTTGTTTGTTTCCCAGAGTTAGGAGTCTCTTGTGTTCTGTCACCCTCACTGATATTTCCCACTCATTTTCTCTCCTTTCCCCTTTATTCCCTTTCACTACTTTTTATATTCCCTAAATGAATGAGACCATATAATGTTTGTCCTTCTCCGATTGATTTATTTCACTCAGCATAATACCCTCCAGTTCCATCCATGTCGAAGCAAATGGTGGGTATTTGTCGTTTCTAATGGCTGAGTAATATTCCATTATATACATAAACCACATCTTCTTTATCCATTCATCTTTCGATGGGCACTGAGGCTCCTTCCACAGTTTGGCTATTGTGGACATGGCTGCTAGAAACATCGGGGTGCAGGTGTCCCGGCGTTTCATTGCATCTGAATCTTTGGGGTAAATCCCCAGCAGTACAATTGCTGGGTCATAGGGCAGGTCTATTTTTAACTCTTTGAGGAACCTCCACACAGTTTTCCAGAGTGGCTGCACCAGTTCACAATTGAGTTCACTGGAGTGTTGTTGTTTCTCCTTGTGTCACCCTGTGCCTGGGAGGGGCGGGGCCCCAGGTAACAGAGGCCTCATGGAAACAGCTCCCAGCTGTTCTCTCTTTAAATCTCAGGTCGAATTCGTAGGTTTTCAGGATGATCTAAAAGTTATCTAGGTAAATTGGTGGGGCCGGATGAGGTGAGGACCCTACTCCTCTGCCATCTTGCCTCACTCCTTGGTATTACGTTTTGTTGGATTAATCTTTTTAAGTAATGCCCTTCTTTGTCTCTTGTTATAGACTTTTTTTAACTTGTTTTTTTAATATAAGTATTGCTACCCAAACATTTTTTCTCTTCTCATCACATGGAATATCTTTTTCCATCCATTTGTCTATATGTGTCCTTAGGCCTGAAGGGAGTCTCTTGCTGGCAGTATTTGGGTGGGTCTTTTATTATTACTTTTCTTTCAGTCACTCTATGTCTTTTAATTGGAGTATTTAGACCATTTACGTTTGAAGAAATTATTGATAGTATGTTCTTAAGGTCATTTTGTAATTGTTTTCTGGTTGTTTTTATATTTCATCTTCTCTTGTTCTCTTCCTTTGTGATTCGATGACTTTATTGCTATGCTTGGACTCCTTTCTCTTTATTATTTGTGTATCTATTATAGGTTTTGGGTTTGTCATTATCATGAGGTTCACATATGATATTTAAAATATATACCAATCTGTTAAGTTGATGGTCACTTAACTTGAACACATTCTAGGAGTCTATACTTTTATGTATGTCATATTTTACATCTTTTTGAGTCCATAACTAATGTTTTAGATATAATTAATTTACTTTTGTATTTTAGCCTTCATACTAGCTTATTAGTAATTGATCTACAAACATTTTTGTATGTTTGCTTTTACAAACATTTTTTACATTTTTATTTTTTTGACTTGTAGTTATAGAGGTTTTATCTTTTACTTAAAGAAGTCCCTTTAACATTTCTTGTAAGACTGAGTAGTAGTAAACTCCTTTTTTTGTTTGTTTGGGAAATTATTTCTTCTTCATTTCCTTTAAAAAAATATTTTATAGAGAGAGCAAACAGTGGGAGCAGAGGAAGAGAATCTCAAGCACACTCCCCAGTGGGCACAGAGCCCAACATGGGACTTGATCTCTTGACCCCAAGATCAAAATGTAAGCCGAAATCAAGAGTTGGCTGCTCAACTGACTGAGCCACGCAGGTACCCCTCTCCTTCAATTCTGAATAACTTTTTCAGGTAGAGTATTTTTCTTGTAGGTTTTTATGTTTAGTTCATGAATATATCATAACACTCTCTTCTGGTCTGCAAAATTTTTGCTGAAAAATCAGCTGATAGCCAGCCCTATGTGGTTTCCTCTTATATGGAACTAGTTGCTTTTCTCTTGCTGTTTTTAAGATTATCTATCCTTCATCTTTGACTTTTTAATTATTATGTTTCTTGGTATGGACCTCCTTGGCTTTATGTTGTTTGGAGCTCTTTGTGCTTCCTGTATTTTGATGTCTGTTTTCCTCCCCAAGTTATACAAAATTTAGCTATTTTTTCAAACAGTAATTGGCCAAGGGGTTCAAGGTGCTGCATGCACTGGGGTCCTGGAGAGTTGTCTGGAGCTAAGCAGATATGGGCCTGGTGCATCATGGGGTATTTTATGTCTATCACCTTGACCAGATGGCTGGAGCTATAGTGGCACTGCTCATGGGTGTCCTTATATGTGCATCACTAGGGCCTCCTTGGGGGGATGTCTAGAGCTTGGGCAAATGGGGAGCTCACCCTTGAAAGAATGATCTGGTATGGGCAAGAAGCCCAGGGCTTACTAAGGCAGCCAGGGGGCTGGGACACTCAACTTTGCTGCCATCTTCACTATCAAGGTAGATAGAGTATAAACTTGGCACTCGCCAGCCCTTCAAACCTCAGAGAGTGTTCCATAGGTTCCCTGAAGTTTGGCAGATACTCAAATCTGGTTCCTTTACATTATAGTTGCTCTTTTATTTATTTATTTTTTAAGATTTGTTATTTATTCATGAGAGACACACAGAAAGAGAGAGAGGCAGAGACATAGGCAGAGGGAGAAGTAGGCTCTTTTCAGGGAACCTGATATGGGACTCAATCCCGGATCCCGAGATCATGCCCTGAGTCGAAGGCAGATGCCCAACCACTGAGCAACCCAGGCATCCCTGTAGTTGCTCTTTTAAATCATGACTTTTTTTTTCCTGAGTCCCAGGGTGGATGACTCTGCTTCTCGTCCCTCAGTACCATTCCTCTCTGTAGTTTGCAGTGTTGGACGTCAGGATTCATCACTATTCTTCTGTCTTTCTTGCCATTCTCTGTGTGGTCCATCTATCCCTTGTTGTGCAGAAGCTATTTAGTCAGTCCTTAGTTCTTCTTAGGAAGAATTGCTCTATATGTAGGTATAGATTTGGTATGTCCATGCAGGAGGTGAATTTGGGGTATTTCTAAGTTGTCATCCTGAATCTCTTCCTAATATTTAAAATATTTAAGGGTACCTGGGTGGCTCAGTGGTTGGGCATCTCTCTTCAGCTCAGGTCATGATCCTGGGATCCTAGGATTGAATCCTGCATCAGGCTTCCCACAGGGAGCCTGCTTCTCCCTCTGACTAAGTCTTTGCCCCTCTTTCTGTGTCTTCACATGAATAAATAAAATCTTTTTTTAAAATTTCAAAATTTTATTTAATGTGTGATGGTACAAACACTTTTTATTCTCAATAGTATTTTAACATATTTTAGTGAGAATTTTGAAAAGTTTGATTCTATATTCTGGTCCTTGGTCTTAGAAGTTGCCTTATCCAAAGGATATATTATCTCCCAAACAACATAGATCCAAAAAAAGGGGGGGTACTGATAGTGTTCGTCTTATTTTTTTAATATTTTATTTATTTATTCATAGAGATGCAGAGAGAGAGAGAGAGAAAGAGAGAGAGAGAGGCAGAGACACGGGCAGAGGGAGAAGCAGGCTCCATGCAGAGAGCCTTACGTGGGACTCGATCCAGGGTCTCCAGGAGCATGCCCTGAGCTGCAGGCGGCACTAAACCGCTGCGCCACCAGGGCTGCCCTGTTCATATTATTTTTTAGAAATTATTCCAGTCATTTTGAACAGCAAGATGTCAGATTAAAGTTTCCTAGACTCTCCTTCCTCCCACAAATACACCGATTCAACAACATTTCACAGACAAACTCCCCTTTATCAGGAATTTCAAAACTACTAAAAAGTGTAGGAAAAGTGTAACTAGTCTCACTGAAGCCAGTAGGGATATTAACAACACCCTCTTGACATAATAATTATCCCAGCTCAGAACCTTTATAGTTGGGAAGAAACTCTCTAACCCCTATGGAACCCACACAGTCTAGCCACCGGAGGAAGAATGGAACCCATTCTAATAGTATTCAACACAGAGGTAAGGAAAATAAGAAATCAAATAACATTCCAAACAACAGAACACAATAAATCTCTAGAAACTAACCCTATTAAAATGGAGTTAAATGATTTACCTAACAAAGAATTCAAAATATTGTCATAAAAATATTAATCAAAATCAAGAGACCAATGCATGAATAAAGTGATAATTTCAACGGAGTAAAAGAGTGAATTTTTTGGACAGGATTGTTTCTTCAACAAATGGTGCTGAGGAAATTAGCTATCCTCCTGCAAAATAATAAATTGGACCCTTATCTTACACAATACACAAAAATCATACTAAAAATGATTAATGACTTAAATATAAGACCTGAAACCCTAAAACTTCTAGAATAAAACACAGGGGAAAAGCTTCATCACATTCATTTTCAATGATCTTGGATATCATACCAAAGGCCACAAACAAAACAAACCTGTGGGAGTACATAAAATTGAAAAATCTTCTGACTAGGAAAGGGTACAATCAGCAGTTGAAAGACAACGTGTGGGACTGGAGAAAATATTTGCAAATCATGTATCTGATAAGAAGTTAATCTCCAAAATATATAAAGAATGTCTACAACTCAACAGCAAAAACAAAGAGACATACCCAAAACCCAATTTCAAAATGGGCTAAGGACTCAAACACAGACAACCAAAGACATCTTTCTCCAAAGACAACTTACAAATGGCTAATGGTATATGAAAACATGCTCAATGTCCCTAGTCATCAGGGAAATGCAAATTGAAACTACAATGAGATATCATCTTACACCTGTTTGGATGGCTACTATCAAACAAAATACAAGTGTTGATGATGCTGTGGAAAAATTTGAATCCTTGTACACTATTGTTAGAAATATAAAATGGTGCAGCTGCTATGGAAAATTGTATAATGCATATGATCCAACAATCCCAATACCTGAGTATTTATCCAGAAGTATGGAAATCAGGATCTTGAAGAGATAAAACTCTTGTGTTCACTCCAGCACTATTCATAGTAGCCAAGATGTGAAAAAAACCTAAATGTTCATTGACAGATAAGTTGATAAGGAAGATGTGTTATATACATATAAAGGAATACTATTCATCCTTTAAAAAGCAGAAAATCAGGCCACATGTAACAATATGAGTGAAACTTGAGGACATTATGCTAAGTAAAATAAGCCAGTCACAGAAAGACAAATACTGCATGATTCCACTTATATGAGGTATGCAAATTAGAGAAAAGAAAAAAAGAAGGAGGAGGGAGGAGGAAGAATGGAGGAATAGAAGAAGTAGAGGGAGGAGAAGGAGGCAAAGGAGGAAAAGCAGAAGAAGGAGAAGGAGAAGGAGAAAGAGAAGGAGAAGGAGGAAAAAGAAACAACCAGGGTGAAATAGTGATTCTCAGGGGCTGGAGGGGAAGAGGAAATGAGGAGTTACTGGTACCAAAGCAAATCATTATCAAATAATATAGATGTTGGGTTGATGTTGGTACCACATAATTTCCAGTCTTCCTCAGTTTATCTGGTAGAAATACATTAATTTAGCTTTTTGTATGCTATTGTTAGAGGCAGTTAACAAACATTTTGATCAATATCACCAAATAATTTGTCTTTTGAAGCTTAGTTATCTAGCTTTGGTATTAGTGTTGAAGTATATCAAGTGATTAATAATATTAAATAGATTATTCTACTGATATAGGAACATACCTTAATATCACTATTATTTTCACTACTGAAAACAAAACAAAACAAAAAAACTACTTCCAGCAGAAGTGCAATTTGTCCATTATATCTGCCTGGTTAGATGAAAAGCTTCACAAAGTCAAGTAGCAGGTCATTTATGTTTCCTGCCATATGTTTAATGCCGAACACAGTGCCTGTCAGTGACTGACCATTGCTGTGTATTTACTGAATGAACAAATGCTTAGGTCCACAAAGAAATAAAGTAAACTATTCATTTATATCTAGCCCACTTTTTCTGTGAAGCCCACTTTTGTATGTTTCTCAAGTCCTTTTATTAATTATTACACTCAGATTATTTCACATAGCACCTTTTAGAGGCAGGAATATTGATCTTTAGAAATAAAAAAATGACATCAAGGCTATTCTAACTATGAGACATTATAGGCATAATGCTAGTACTTACAAATTTTCAAAGGCTTCTACAAAGTTGATATCATAAAGCTACTTATGCAAAACATGAAAACTATATATATTTATACCTAACAAGTATATATTTACACTTAATAAATATATATATTTACACTTAATTATATATATTTAAATATGTATATATGTGTATATATACACTTAATACATATTTATACTTATACATATATTTACACTTAATTTTATATATGTGTATATATTTAATAAATATATTTATTTATACTAAATATAATATACATATTATACAATATGTAAATATATATGTATATTTACACTTAAATAATTGTTTCTTCAGATCTTCGAAGTCATCTTTCCCCTGGCTTACATTAATAACTTACTAATTCTTTCTTCTCATTCTAACCCTGTAGATCCACACTCTACACAGGAGCCAAAAGCATTTGTTCAAAGTGTTGAGTCTCATCATAGGACTCCTCCGCTTAAAATTATCTTGCACTTTATCACAATCAAAATGGAAAGCAGTCCTTGTTATGAGACTAGATGAGTAGCTTCTGACTACTTTTCTGACCTTGTTCTATACAATATTCCCTCATTCCGTTCTCTGCAGAAACATTAGTATTCATGTTTGGTTCTGAGGTCTTTGATAGTACTACTTGTTTCTTCTGGGGTTCTCTCTCCTTAGATCTTCATATGATTGCATCTACTCATAATTTAGATATCAAGTCAAATTTTTTTTTCCTTTGAGAGGATCTATCTCTGACTACTCAACTAGATAAGCTTTTATCCTCTCTTTTAGTCATTCTCCAGCTCATTTCATTTTTTTTTCTTTACAGCTTTTGGCAATACAGGCATATTATTTATTGATAAATTATTTTCAGTCTTCTCTGCATATTATGTAAACTCCAAGAGAGGCAAAGTTCGGTTTGATCCTAAGTACATCACTAAGTGCTAGAATGGTGTATGAAATTTAGTGGGAGCTCAATAAATATTTTCCATCTGAAAAAATGAATGAATAAGAAATAAGTTTTAAATTCTGGGCACAAGATAAAAATTTACTTCTGCTGTTTCTTTTTTTTTAATTTAAAGATTTCATTTATTTATTCATGAGAGACCCAGAGAGAGAAGCAGAGACCTAGGCAGAGGGAGAAGCAGGCTCCATGCAGGGAGTCTGACATGGGACTCAGATCCTTAGTCTCCAGAATCAGGCCTTTGTTTTTCAGTTTGTTATATCTCTACATATCCACTTCTAAAATTCAAAAAAAAAAAAAAAGCATTCTGATGAACGTGTAATCCCTACAGAGTTTTATTTTGTGGGGTGTACCCTGGGTATAATTTAAATTAATATTTAAATGTTTTTATTTATTTATTTATTTATTTATTTATTTATTTATTTATTTATTTATGATAGGCACACAGTGAGAGAGAGAGGCAGAGACATAGGCAGAGGGAGAAGCAGGCTCCATGCACCGAGAGCCTGACGTGGGATTCGATCCTGGGTCTCCAGGATCGCGCCCTGGGCCAAAGGCAGGCGCTAAACCGCTGCGCCACCCAGGGATCCCCTTAAATTAATATTTAGTAAAATTGTTCTTAGGGCCATATTTATGTCTAACTATATAGTTGTACATCTAATCTTATCTGACCTCATTAGTATAGTTTTACTGTTTATTCAGAATTTGATAAACCAGACCTCATATATATAAGGGAACTGGTCATTTTAGTGAGAATTGCAGTATATTGATGATGTTTGAAAATATCTAGAAAATAAGGTTAATAGTTGTTTTCTTCTGCCACTGAAATTCAAATTCTTGGGTTGAACTCCTACTTTTAGAATTTTTTAAGATAGTGAAAAGTTAAGATACTATTTTCTTGAGACATTTTCTCTAAAGTACAGTGTTTTTCATAATTTGGAATTCTTATCTGTCTTTAAAATTGGATTATTATAATGCTGCCCTTAAAACTTCTTAAAGTATATCTTATATAACATTTTTCCCTGTAGTCTGTATTACCATTGTTTTCAGAGTATTCTACTTCAAGCTGTTCTTTGTGCCCTATATAGCATAAATGTTTATCTTCTTTCCATGCTCCACCTCTTACAAAGAGAGCAGCTGTTGGCCTGTAAAAGACTGCCAGATTTAAATCCTAAGCACCTGGAGGCAGGGCAGGCCCTACCAAAGGCCCTCATTTCTAGAATTCTATGTCTAAACTAGGCTAGAAAAGACCTAGTTAATGTTAAGGTGCATGAGTCTTGCATCAAATTTATCCCACTTGGATAGGATATTAACTATTTGCCCAGAAGCACAAATAACTGGAAGTGTCAGTTAATTGCACTGCCTTTCATACAGATAGAGTCATGTGGAAAGGTTTGATTAGGAGGTCTCGGAAGACCAGGGTTCAGTGCTATCCTGACATACTAAGTATAGGGACAGAACAACACTGCTCTTTTTCTACCATACACAAAAAAATATACAGTTCCCTGCAATTATAAGGTTTTGCATCATCATTGATGCAAGCAGGTGTTCTTTTTCATTTTTGAGACTCTTTTCTCTGCTATTCAATTACATTTCAAACATCTGAGCAATGTATAGATTTCTTGATAATAGAACTTAGTTCATAGTTTTGCCTATGTATAAAGCTAGTACTGGTTGTAAACATCCTGATAATAGGCACTGTTCTATGCCCTCTTTATAGGTTATTAAGCTCTGTAACACTTTAAGAATTAAAGATTAGCTTTAATTAATAGTAAATAGAATCCTGGGCACTTGATAATTTGTCCAAAGTTATACAATAGAAAATAATCTACAACCAATTTTCTAATCCAAGGCTTTCCAATGCCAAGTATATGCTGATTCTACTATACTGAATTTCCTATCAATAAATGATAACATTTGACTTGAGCTAGTATATATACATTATATAGTTTCTTCTCCTCTAGTAGGAGCCCCAATCCATACAGTATTTCTTGGAATGAACAGTTTCAATAAACCAAAAGATGTTACTTAAAATAATAAAGAGTTAGAGTTAGTAATTTTTTTTAAAATATGGCTCTGATTAATGACCCACGTAGTTTATATAATTGAAAGTAATTACATAATCACAATCTAAAGTATTATGTAATAAGATGCACAATATATAAAAATGTATAACACCCTAAAAATGTCTTGGAAGGAAATTTTAGCTTCTGACCCTTAAAGTAAAATATAATTAAAATTCTATATTATAAATATTTTTTAGAAGGGCACTATGAATTATGAAATAACTAATAATGGAAGAGCTTCATGATGTCTGTGATATTTAGTAGCTATCTATGCTATGTTCTCAAGCCTTTTAAAATCGAATTTATAGACTTGAAAGTGGTGATATGTTCTTAGGAAGTAAAAATGCTGAGTTAGAGCATATTTTCAATTAAATAATATATTTTATTGTACAATATGTATAGCTTGGGGATTGAAAAGGTACTGAGTTTAATCCAATCCACAAATCATTACTGTACTTCCAAAAGATTCCTTATATTCAAATACAGAACATGTGAAGTATTCTGCTAAGAAATGAATACTAAAGAGGAAGTAATTTTGCTTCTACATAAAGATTATTTCAAACTTATTTTCTGTTATCCATATGCCTACTTTAAAGAAGGAAGAACTGACAATTATATGCTTGCCATTTACTCAACCACTGCAGTGCACATGTTTTCAATTATACTTTGCAATGTAATCAGTTTATATGCTGTGTCCTTTATGTCCTTTATTTTCTCTTCAGCTGCTTTGCAGAAGTAAAAAACTGGAAACTATTCAATCTAAAAAAATGGAATGAATATTATTTTACCATAAATTTACTCTGATTCCAAAGATGCTCTTAGCATGACAGAGGCATTTTACATAGTTCCATTGAGATTATAAACTGATGAGTAGTCCAAAAAAATGAAAGTATTGAAGAATTACAGATATTCTCTTCTCTCTTCTCATTTCATATATGTACTTCTATATATGTACAAAACAATTGCTGCTTTTTCTATGTGAAGATGGCATAAAGAGAATGGGAAAAATAAACAACAGAAATGACTGATTAAAGATACAACAGTTATTCTCTTGAATGTATTTCTCAATGAAGAAGTGAAATCTCTTGTTCTCGAAATCTACATATCCCACAATCAAAGATTCACTTCAGCAAGAACTGCATCTACATTAGCATTTCAATAGTGGCATATTTTCATTGTACTATTCAAATCATTTTAATTTCCCTCTTTATTTCAAGAGGGATACATCGAAATATATGGGATTGACAATTTCTACGAAATTCATAGAGCTTAATGAAAATGTCAAGATAGGATAAACTGTTTTGTTTGACTTTGTATTCTTTCGTTCATCCCTAAAGAATGGCCATACTGGTTAAAAACCCTAATTGGATCCTTATTACCTACTGACCAAAGTCCTTATGAATATGGCATTCCTGTCTTCCTTTCCAATGCTATTAACAGCCTATCTGCCTTTACCATTCCTCTATCTTTCCAATTGAACAAAAACTATATGAGTAGGTACTTTATATTCCCAAAATTGGCCTTGTACTCCCTTGTTTTGTTTCAAGTCTTTGCTAAGAATGCTTCTGCCCCCATAGAAATCCTCATTCCATTCTCCATTCACCCCAATTTTAGCCACCACCAAGTTCTCATGTAATACATTTATGACATTTTTCAGATCTCACTTCTTGAAACTGTTGAGAGCAATATTGCCCACCCTGTATCTTCATGACAATTTTTATGATCATAGTTATTAATTCTTATACTATATTTTCACACATAATTAATTTTCTCACTTCTAAACTGTAGGATGCTTGAGTGCCTTGGTTATGTTTGCATTCTTTCAGTCCTCAGAATGTTATAATTTTTCAAAAATTACTTATTTTACATTTTAAATATTTTTCCTAAAAAACCTGGCATTAAATTACCTTTGCCATTCTAAATAATTCTTAAAAATTATGAAGTCAAATGCTGCTTTTAAATAAGTGCTCAAATACTGAGCATCTGTGATCTCTATGCTCACAACAATTAATATAACCCGAATGCCTGCCACTGGAGTGATATGTATGAAGCCCTGCACCATTGATCTCATTCTTTTTTTTTTTTAAAGATTTATTTATTTATTTATTCATTCAGAGAGAGCGAAGAGAGAGACAGAGACACAGGCAGAGAGAGAAGCAGGCTCCATGCAGGAAGCCCGATGTGGGACTCGATCCTGGGTCTCCAGGATCACACCCCGGGCTGCAGGCGGCGCTAAACCGCTGCGCCACCGGGGCTGCCCCATTGATCTCATTCTTAGTATATTTTGCCAAGTTCAGTGGATTAAAAGATTCACTTTGTATTATGATCACTCTTTTCATTTTCAAATTTTAAGGATAACCTCATTATCAAAATGCCTAAGGTCAAATAAATTTCCTAAATTACATATTTTTCATATCTATACAATCCATTTACCATAATATTCCTTACATATTATATTAAACATATTCCATTCATTAAATGTTGACAGAGTGTCTACTCTGGATCAGACATGAGCTAGACAGTAAGACTATAAATGCCCAGGATAAGCACTGTTACTCTTCTAGTGGTTTCTGTGATCTGTTTGGATATAAAAAGTAGGCAGAAAATTATAACATAGTGAGAGGACTCTTCTGTTTATTTATGAACTGCTATGAAAGCCCTTAGGTGGAGAACTTACCCAAAATTTGTTGGGTTAGGTAAGGCTTCTTGGAAGAACTGATATTTATGCTGCAACTTGAAGGGTAGGTAGAAGGTAGCCAAGTGAGGAGGAACCAAAAGTCTCTAGCAGAGGAAAAAGAGATAATAGAATATGCCCTGGGCTATGAAATAAAAGATATCAGTGTGACCTAATGCGGAATACAAATATAGTATAAATGACAAAGGAGCCAGAAATCATTTAAGAAGCTTAAAATTTAATCTGAGATCAATGGGAGACATTGGGGATTCCAAGAGGATGCTATGATTAAAATGGTTCTCTAAATATCACTTAGGCTGCACTGTGGATAATGGAGAGGACCAAGATGGTTGGCGGGAAGAGTCGTTAAGGATGAACCAGAAAGAACAGTTAATCTCCACTTGTAGTTATCAGTAATCATGGTCTGAATAGAAGAAAAGACCAAGGAGATAGAAAGTGTTAGAATGATTATATAATTGAATAGATGTGTTGGATAAGGAATGAGAAGTTCATTAATAACATTGAGTGACTTTTGCAACTGGGAAGATGATATTGTCATCTAGTTGATAAAGCCAGAAATGCAGGAGTAGGGCAGTGACCTTTTGTTCCTGAGTGAATTACAGCTAAGGCTCTAATCCAGAGCGTTGAATTCTAGACTGGTGTAGACTGCATATGCTGATGGTCACAAAGAAATTGAGTGAGAATGTGCATTATCTACTGAAGCCATTTTTATGGCAGGATGTTCTATACAGAGATCTTTTTTTTTTTTTGGATTGTGTTTACAGTGATAGATAATAAAATAACTTTGAAATGGCAAATACTTATCATCAGAAATGGCACTGTAATAGTTTTTATATGGATATTACAAAAAGAAAAAGTTTGACCGGATGAGTTTTCAGGAAATGAAATAATGTTCTCAAAATGATTATAACACACTCTATATAAATTTAGGAGTAGAGGCGCCTGGGTTAGTTAAGTGTTTGCCTTTGGCTCAGGTCATTATCCTAGAGTCTTGGGATTGAGTCCTGCATTGGGCTGGGCTCCCTGCTCAAGGAAGAATCTGCTTATCCCTCTTCCTTTGCCTCTCCCATAGCTCATGCTCTCTCAAATAAATAAATAAAATCTCAAAAGGTTTAAAAAAAGAAGTTTAGGAGTAGAACAAATTGTATTACAGAAATAAGGTTTCAAAAATAAGCTGCTAAATTGCTTAAATTCATGTCAATCTCAATATGAATAGATGTAAGTCACTTTTGCTACTTGGACTGGAATCTTCCAGCCAACCTTCTTGGAAAGCTTCTTTAACACATTTCCAGAGATTTAAATCACCTATAGAAATCCGATATTTACCCCAGGCCTTCATACCTTTTAAAATACATGATTTTTTCTACCAAGACTAACCACTTGCATATTTAGGTATATGAGTTAGTTCTAGGTTTGGTCAGCTTATGGCTATGTCATTGGCAAGGCTCTACTTAGTGTGTTTCTGCTTAGCTGTAAGTTAGACCTTGGTGGGAGGGCACAGAGGAAGATATATATAGATGATATAGATATGGTATTTGAAAATATGCAGAAAAAGGAGGAGAGAAAGGATCAGTGTTTTCTAGAGATACTAGGAAATCTGCCAAGAAGTCTAAATCACACTAAAATTACTTTTCAAGAGATCTTTTCATGGGTTCAATAACTTTTTCAACTAGGCAAAGAAAAAAAATGCTTTATAAGTCACAATTCGTTCTAGCATATATTTTATCATCAGGAGGAATAAAATTAATTCCAATGAACAATATTAGATCAACAGGATTATCAAATTGAATTAAACATAAAAAAGATACCATATCTATCCATGTTTAATAACCTTTTAAGATTCCTACAGAATGCATCTTGATTGTATTCTGATCTTACACTTCTTTAAGTGACACTTAAGAATATTTGAATGATGAATCTCATTCAAAATGCTGAAAGAATCCCCAAGCAGTTTGAGCCAGGAAATTCTGCTGTCTTCTACTTTAAGAATATATTGCTCCCACTCACTGTGCCATAAAAATAAAATTTTAAATGAATTAAGCAATAATCAGCATTTTATCTCCTATTACATGCATTCATTTTATCCTTCTGGTAAACACATTCATTTGTTTAAGGTGAAATTCTATTAGAAATTGTGGATGGTTCTGATCAAAAGTAAAAACTATTGAACATTATGCATTAAAATATAAGTTGCAGTAAAAACTGCAAGTTGGACAGGTTTGATAGTTCTTCCCCTGTAAAAGATTAAGCTTCCTCAACTATGATGCCAGTCTATTCTGTGTGCAGCATCTACCTGGGATGCTTTGCATGTCCCATCCAATATGATTACCACATTCCAAATGTGGTTTATTCTGGAATATCGTTTTCCACAATTTGGGGTATATTTCTTATTTCTTCATATTCTCTGTAGAACATGTTTCCTACCCGCACCACACCTCCCATTGTGTTGACAAAACTGATAATTCTGTAGCTGGCAGGAATTATGTATGTTAATTGAAACATGAAGATAAGATGAAGATATGTGTGTCTATTTTGTTATATATTTGATATGTAATGAATTATTCATATGAATGTAAGCTGTGGTGGTGAGAATATATATGTAGGTTTATCTATCCATCTATCTCTGTATCTATCTATATGATTTAAATAATGTACATTAGACAAATCATTAAGTGCTTTCTGATTAAAAGCTGAGTTATAAAGATATGTCTAAAAATATTTACTGCCCCTTGGTTACCCATCTTAATACACACTTTCTTCATTGCATTGTTCTTTTGTGTTTTTTCCTTCTCAGTACATAGAGGATGTGTACCTTTCTGCAAGTGGTTTGGAATACATGTATTTAAAAAAGTATGATCCTGTACCTTAGCTGGTTTATGATATAAAGTGGTAACCATAAGATGATTATGTTATGTCATCTTAAGCATAAGATGATTATGCTTATGTATAAGCAACAGGCAAAATTCAACTACAACATTATAAATAAATGTTAACTGGAAAAAAAGGGCATATTTCTATGGGATGAGGTTTCCCAAAGAATCTGTTAGAGTAGACCAGAATGGTTTGGAAAAGAAAGGATTAGTAAACCATGTTGGACAATAGGCTAATAAATCCATCAAGAAAAGTGAAATAATTTCCATTTTCCTAAATTCTAAATTGTCTTACTAAATGATAGAGCAACAGATATCACCAATCACTAGTAGAACAAGTGCAACAGATGAAGAAATGTACCATGAATAGCCTTAACTATGACAAGCTTTTTATGGTCATAAAAAGCTAAATTTCATTTTTTAAAATTTTTATTTATTTATGATAGTCACACAGAGAGAGAGAGAGAGAGAAAGAGAGAGAGAGAGGCAGAGACACAGGCAGAGGGAGAAGCAGGCTCCATGCACTGGGAGCCCGACATGGGATTCGATCCTAGGTCTCCCGGATCGCGCCCTGGGTCAAAGGCAGGCACCAAACCACTGTGTCACCCAGGGATCCCAAAAAGCTAAATTTCAAAAGCTGCTTTTGCTTTTTCATTATAAATTACAGCACAATATAACTTAGATCTTAACCTATGATAAAGAAGAAAAAAAAGTTCTTAAAACTATTTATTTTAATAGAGAAAGACACATAACCTTAGCTTCAGAGCAGTGTGATGAGTTCCAAGCTTTCCATTGACATGGTAATGAGGGATAGAAATAACTTTGGCCAGATTTGCTGGATATACTTGCACATTGGGAATATTAGAAAAAGCTTCCTACAGGATGATAGTTAACAGCTTGGGGATAACAGTGATTTACTGCAAGTTCCTGCAGATCAAAGTGAAGAAAAATCCAATGATTTCCTGTATAATGGTACATATGTAATCATTTGTGTTTTTGATGTAGTACTTTATTAGTCATGGGACTTAACTCATATCTAGGAAAATTGTGATGAAATATTAGATATCCTTATTTTTGTTATAGACATCATGTTTACTCTGCTGATATATACAATTGCCATCATCTTAATACTTTGTGCTAAGCATTGTGCTAAGCATATTACATAAAATATCTCATTTGGTTTTTTAATCTTCTCTAAGAGTAAGATATTTAATTTTACTCCTTTATGTTTGTGGAGGTGGGCCTCTTGAAAGCCTGCTGTCTGAGTGTGATGAGAGATGTTGTGGGTGAAAAAATTGACCTGTAATTTAGATAGTCTTATGGTTAAAGCTCAGAAGTGGTCTCAAGTGTCTTGTATCAGTTATTTGTACTTGGTGAACAGTCAGCCACATAGCCTCAATCTTCAAAACAATGAAGTAAGGAACTATAAGAAAATTCACGTGAGAATGGCAAAGCCAGGATTCTTGCCTCATCTGAAAGGCCTCAGAGACTGGGAAGTCTGCACCTCTGGTAGACTATATTAGTGTTTTTCACTTTGAATATTGTCTTCTTGACAATCGAGTTTCACATCTTTGTCATTACAGATGCTTTATTTTTTGTTCCCATCTTCATCAATCATACACCATCTTTTATAACAACCATGCATTTTTGTTCTATAGACAAGGAAAACAAATTTCAAAGATATTAAAGGACTTACTAATATCACACACTCTTTAAATGACTAAGGTATAGTATACAATCTAGGAACTACATAAGTCAGAGCACAGATTCATTTTTTTTTAAGATTTCATTTATTTATTTGAGAGAGACAGACAGACAACAGAGAGAAAGCATGAGCTGGGGGGTAGTGGCAGAGGGAGAGGAAGAAACAGACTCCCCACTGAGCAGGGAGCCCAATGTCAGGCTCCATTCTGGCACCCTGGGATCATGACTTGAGCTAAAGGCAGACACTTAACTGACTGAGGCACCCAGGTGCCCCCAGAGCATGGATTCTTAACTAGGATGCTTTACCACATAATTTTTTTGTTAGACAAAGAGAAACTTTCCATAGGCAAAGACTTCACCAACAGACCTCCTGGAGAGCTATGTGAAAATGAATAGAGAATTGCTACTTAAACATACCTAGCCTTTTAATGATATTGCAGTTAATTAACAAGTAGGGAACAAAAGGAAACTAAGAATGTCAAATCTTTCTAATCTGTTTCTTTTCAATTGGTTTGATCTCGATTGATATCAGATAAGCAAGCACCAGTTTTTGGCTATCTCCCACAGCAGTGTTTTACTTTGTAGCATTGTTTCCTTGTTCTGTATCTTTGGTGTAGCAAAAAGTGTGCCAGAGGGCATTAGTTGATCAATAGGAGTAGATTCAGGTTGTTGGGAAAAAACTATAGTGATGCTTCAGGTGCAGCCCAAAATCAATAACGAAAAGTGCTTCTTAACACAGTGAAATGAAGAGCAATTACTTACTGCAGCTAAAATGACATCTTCTGTTAGATCAGTCTAAGCTGGAGGCTGATAGATACCAAACTGAGGGGCTGCGAGATAAGTAGTTGACATGGTTACAAATGGAGTATACCAAATGGATGATTTAATCTGAATTTATAGATTAGATCTATAGTTACATAAATTGATGGAGTCAGGAACATGTTTCTTGAGTTGTTGACTCAATTCAAGAAAAGTATTAGAGGGAATTATAGTTTCAATTTATGGCAAGGTTTCTACACCTTGGCACTCTCCAGAATTTGGACTAGATAACTCTTTGTTGTGGGGGACTGGCCTCTACTCCATACACACTAATAGTTGCCTCCCCCCCACACACATAAACATACACATTGTGAGCATATAATATGTCCTTTGAGAGGCAAAATTATCCCAGTTGAGAACTATTGACTTACTCAAAAATTTGTTTTACCTGATTCAACATGCTTATATATATATTTTCTTCCTTGGGACGATCCTCATAGTGAAGTAAAAGTTCTAACATGCATGCACCTAAAGGGGTAAAGTAGATTTTGCAGTGAACAATATCACCTTTAGGAGTAAGTCTCAAAATATTTGGTATTCCTCTCAACTTTGTTAATCTTTGAGTTAATTTTTGAGTTAATCTTTGTGTAGATTTGTTAGTTTCACTTTAGTATTATATGGCAGTAATTGATGGTCTTATTCTTCTCAGAAAATGTTAGAACACGTTGGTAAAAAGATGTTTGCACAGGAAGCACTCTTTATATGAGAAAAGAGAAAGATTACTATCTCTCTGGTCTACCATTCTGGGCATTCCAATCTTGACCAAACTGTTAGTTGAGACTCTGTCTAAGCCTCTATATGAACAATTCCTGAAGAGTTCTTAGAATGCAGGATTTATACACAAATAAAATTTATTTTTTCCTAAATGAAATCACACTTGAAGGAGAATCTCCTGCAGCTATACATCTGTCATTCTAGCTACCTGCTTTGGAATTTACCATTGTAGTAATTTTTATGATATAAAACTCAGGGATATGTGTTCATCTGTAATGTGTAGCATGTAGTTCAATGGTGGTGGCATTTCACTGACAATGCTACTTCACTGATTTAGGAGTCCAAGGTTTAACTATAGTAGCTAGGGGTCAATTATACATATAAAGCCTAATGGGATTATTTTCCTTGTGGAAACCTTTCATTTAAAGTGTGCTACAAACATCGTGTCTTAGAATCATATAAAATGCAAATATGTTTTTTAATTCAAGAATTCTGAGCCAACTTTAGAACTACTGAATTTATGGTGCATGTGTCCCATAAATAATTATTTTAACTTATCATTAGGTAATTTTAATGCACAAGAAAATTCTGAGAACAAATAACTTTGGGCTTCAGAGAGACAGAAGAATGAATGCTGGAGAATGACTAATTCCATACCTATGCCATAGTATATTTAACTTCAGGCTATGCTATACATTGAAGCCATGACTAAAATATGGTTGTAATCACTAATAAATTTCTAATTTTACTGAGGAATTTGTAAATACTTAGAGGTAATTATGGCTAAGAGAATGAACTTTTACATTAGTAGTTCTTTTCTTTTTGCATTATTTGAATTCTGCAGAACTTTCTTGTTAATGTGTCCCATCCTCTTTACCCCCCATATCCAATATTATATATTGCTTTCTTTTATTCTTATCCTCCTTTTTCATGTAAATACATTCAAGTTGCCTATTTTATGTAACTTTTAATCAATCTTAATACAAAAAAACATCTGTTGCCTTCCAAACAAAAATGCTTGATTCTAATAATGTATTTCCTAGAAATCGTTTCATTTCCCTGAGTGGTACTGTGTCTATCATGTGAACCCTTTTTGTCCAAATATATAAACTGCATTTACTTTCCTGTGGTTCTGCATGAATTATATCTGAGCTGCCTCTGTGGAAGAGGTTATTTCCTTTCACTTTTGGGTAGATAGTTCAATACACTGATGTGATTCGGAGTAAAACTCAGGTATAATCTTGAGCTAAATAAGATACCATGAAAAATACCTTTGAATATTTTCCTTTTTGGCAGATTTTTGGGTGAGATAAGCAGAACTTACTGTTTAATCACATCACAGCTATTAGTATATTCTATAGTATTCTTTCTGTGCTGCAGTTATTTGCGACATCTATCAGTTTACTTTATATGAGGATATGATAGATTTTGCATCAAATCCCTTGGCTTTTTTTTTTAACCCCTTGGCTTTTGAAAAGAAAACAGCCAACATTGACTATTGAGATAATTCCAATGATTTGCTCTTCAATACCTTGTCTAAGTTATAGAGGTTTTGCTATTTCACAATTTATTGACTTCTGAGTTACACTAAGTAGTAAAAAGATTATGTGTGTTTCTATACAAGAGCTATACTTTCAAAATGCATTATTGTGATCAACCAGTTATCTTTTGTGAGATAGAGATGCAGAAGGAATGCTGCAAGTTTATGCAGATCTTCAGCTGTCATGTATGAACTTAAAAAGGATATGACCCAGGCCAGATGAAAGGAGGACAAAGAAAGAATCTACAGTAGGACGTTTTGAAACATTGTGGATACTTGAATGCTGTAGAACTTGGTTTACTCACGAAATATTCACAGTATGCTTTGTTAGCAGTGCCACATTACTTTAAAATTCTCTGAGCTATTGTGTAGTGAAGTGAAATCACTGCAGAACAGTAGATACTGGGGAAGCTTATGGCTTCCTTATCCACTCTCCACTGAATAAATACAAACTCAACAAATAAATGCCAAATGCCAGAATCACAGCTTTTGTAATTCTCTTTCATCTATAGAGTTCCAGTTGAGGGGCTGAAGACAATTCTCCACCACTCATGTCCATGCCTAGACAGTGGATTCTCAGTTTTCAGAGAGAGAGAGAGAGAGAGAGAGAGAGAGAGAAAACATTTCAAGACAAGAAATGCAAAGCTCTCTAAACTCTATATTCCAGGCATGATATCTCTAAGATGGGTACAGGAAAATCACCCTCACTAAAATAGTATAAATATTTTTGAAGGAGTTTATTTCATATTGATAAGGCTCTAAGGAACATGACTGAGTCAAAAACACCCTAAAGTTTACAGCACATTTTCTGTCAATAAACTTTCCTAGATAATATATATATATATATATATATATATATATATATATATATATATATGATATAGAAAATTGTAGACACAATATTTACTTCAAAATGTTTCAGGAGTGCCTGGGTGGCTCCATTGGTTAAGTGACCTCAGGGTCCTGGGACTGAGCCCCACCTCAGGCTCATGGCTCAGTGGGGGGAATCTGCTTTTCTCCCTCTGCCCTACCCCTATTTGTATGCTCTCTGTAAAATAAATAAATAAATCTTTTAAAAAGCAAGATCAAAATGTTTCATCATCTGTTCATATTACTGGAAAAAAACAGCAGTAGTTAGATTTTTACATGAATTCTGCAAATAAAATATGACCTTTGGTCCTGATACATGTAGGTTATAAATTCAACATGTATAACTGCTATTGCCATGCAGAATTTAAAGTTATTTGATGTCCATAATTTCTTCATCTGTACTTTAACTCTGTGTATAAATGCTGATCAAGTAAGTAACAAGTCTTATTTCACATTTTGCAGGTTTTTAAGACCTTAAAAAATATATTCTTGCCTACTATGGAAAACTTTTGAATTTCTGGGAATGAATAACTTTAAATATAACCACTTTTTGTGACACATGCCTTCTTTGATCCCTAATAAGTATATGCATGCTCAATTGTCTTATATTTGAGACAATCTTGGACTGATTAACTTTTAATTATCCAATTAACTTTCTTAAAAACTACATTATCATGTCATTTACCTCTTCATAAGCTTCCAATAGACCTCCATTTGATTTACAATTCTAAATTCCTCAAGTTAGCAGGTAAAGACACAACAATTTACACATGTAATATTCTGTTTCTCCATGATTCTGTGAACATCCTGTTCCCCCTTAGCAAGAAACATAATACTAACATTTCCCAAAATAGACCTTTATCCCTAAAAGTAGGCATGCCTTCTTGACTTGCAGTATTTCTTTTTTTTTTAAGATTTTATTTATTTATTCATGAGAGACATACACACAGAGTGAGAGGTAGAGACATAGGCAGAGAAAGAAGCAGGCTCCATGCAGGAAGCCCAATGTGGGACTCGATCTCGGGACTCCAGGATCATGCCCTGGACCGAAGGCAGGTGCTCAACTGCTGAGCCACCCTGCCATCCCATGACTTGTGGTATTTCAAATAACATTCATTTTGGAGGATTTAGTTGAGATCATATTTCCTATTTAATCTTCTCTCTTTTTCCCATTTCACTCAATTCCTTCTTCTATCTTCAATAAATATCTATCAAATACTCCCCTTGTATCAGAAACAAGACCAGGTACTGGGAAAACAGTTATGAACAATTTGCCCAATTCTTGCTCCCACAGAACTTAGAGTCTAAATGAGTGACAGGCATTAAATAATGCACAAAATATTTGTGTGCATACCAATTAGGACAATTGCTAAAAGAAAAATTATAGGGTGTGTCTTTGTTAAGATCATGAAAATATTAGAACTTGTTTTAAGAGTCTCATGCTCCACTGACCAAACTAGCTGGATGAATTATAATAATTGTTTTAAACTGTGGAGTGTATGAATGTTCTTAAGGTTTTGGGGACTAAGTTATAATTGTCAGCAATGAGGAAGGAAAGACCATTCCAAGCAGAAGGTAAAAGATAATGGATGTAATGATATGAGGAAGGAAAGAGTTTTTCATGTTTAAGAAACTCAAAGATTGAGGGAAAATTTGTCCCAGGAAAAAATAAGAGAGACAGGTATGGATAGCTATTTCAGGATCATGGATCATGTACACTATTAAAATTCATATCTTGTTGAAAGTCAGTAAGAAGATATTTAAGGAAAACAAAGAGGTTAAGTACATGCTTAGACAGCCATTTTAAAACAAAATTTCTATAACTCTTTGCTGGTATGTATGTGAAGGTACAGGAGATGGAATCAATAATCCTGGAAGAAGGTAACAGTGCCTTGAACTAGAGGGATGTAAGTGGAAAGAAGTGAGCAGAGTGATGGTACAATCATTGAATGGTATGAAATAGTGATAAAATAGTGATGGACTGAATGGTATGGAGTGGAAATAGAAAAGTATCAAGAACAATTCCAAATTTTCTGTATGGTCCTCATTCACTCATTTGTTCAACAAATATTGAAAATGTCAAGAAGAGTTGACAACTAGAATGATCCAATTGTGATAAATTCAGTTAAAAAACAACATGGTTGAGATAGCTGTATATACTCATGAAGATAGATATAGGGGGAAAATCCTCAACTTTAAGTTGAAGTATAAGTTTAAAGATTGTTGACATAAAGATGGTCTGTACGGTCACATACATATGGGTGGGATCTCCTAGGGAGAGTGAAATGAATCTGACCAAACTATGGGCCCCCAAACATTTAGTTAGAAAAATTCCCAGTGCCCCTGCCTGAGAACAGTTGTGGGGCAGCCCCAGCTGGCCCCAGTCTCTATAGCAGCTGTGTGTCTCATGTGGAAGAGGACCAGACACCTTGTGAAAGTAGTGGGCAGGGCACTCACTTTTCAGAATAGGAGATTTAGCTGACTTTCCTGGCATACAGATACAGACACATAGTAAAAATGAGGAAATGAAAGAATATATCCCAAATCAAAGAATAGCACAAAACCACAACAAGAGACCTAAGCAAACATAGATATGTAATATACCTGATAAAGAATTTAAAGTAATGATTGTAAAGATACTCAGGAGTGGAGAAACATTTATCACTTAAATGGATGTTAAAAGATAGCCACGTGGGATCCCTGGGTGGCGCAGCGGTTTGGCGCCTGCCTTTGGCCCAGGGCGCGATCCTGGAGACCCGGGATCGAATCCCACATCGGGCTTCCGGTGCATGGAGCCTGCTTCTCCCTCTGCCTGTGTCTCTGCCTCTCTCTCTCTCTGTGACTATCATAAATAAATAAAAATTAAAAAAAAAAACATTGTTTAAAAAAAAATAAAAAAATAAAAGATAGCCACGTAGCAGTAGTAGCATCAGACAAAATTGACTTTAAAACAAAGATTGTCACAATAGACAAAGAAGGACATTATATAATCATAAGAGAACAATCTGAAAGAAGATAAAACAATTTTAACTATTTATACACTCAGCCTGGGAGCACCCAAATACACAAAACAGTTAATAACAAAGAAATTAATCAGTGCAATAATAGTAGAGGACTTTAACAACTCACATCAATGAACAGAAAAACTAAACAGAAAAACAAAAAGGAAACAGTGGCTTTGAATGACACACTAAATCAGATAGACTTAACAGATATAATCAGAACATTCCATCCTAAAACCTGACAATACACATTATTTTCAAGTGCACATGGGACATTCTCCAGAATAGATCACATATTAGGCCACAAAATAGGTCTCACATATTAAGTCACAAAATAGGTCTCAGCAAATACAAAAAAAATAACTTCTCATGTCATGCATCTCTTCTGACCACAATGCTATGCAACTGGAAATCAACCACAAGCAACCATCTGGGAAGACCACAAATAAATGGAGATTTAAAAACATGCTATTAAACAATGATTGGTTCAACCAGTAAGTAAAAGAAGAAATTAAGGAATGATATAAAAAAACAGTGAAAATGAAAACACAACTGTCCAAAATCATTCGGATACAGCAAAAGCAATTGTTAGGAGGGAAGTTTATAGAAATAATAGCCTACCTCAAGAAACAAGAAAAATCTCAAACAACTTAACTAAGGAAGTTAGGAAGTTAGGAAAGTTAGGAAAAGAACAACAAACAAAACCTAAATATAGCAGAAGTAAGGATATTATAAAGATTAGAGAGATAAAAATGATATAACACTTAAACCAATAGAACAGATCAATGAAACCAGGGGCTGTAGATATGAAAAAAAAAAAACAGAACAAAACAATATTGATAAATCTCTAGCCAGAATTTACTAAGAAAAGAAAAAGGATCTACATAAATAAAATCAGAAATGAGAGAAAAAATAACATCAACACCACCAAAATAAAATTATAAGACAATATTATGAAACACTATATGCTACAAATTGGGAAATCTAGAAGAAGTAGATAAATTCCTAGAAACATATAAACTACCAAGACTTGAAACAGGAAGAAACAGAAATTTTCAGTACAACAATAACCAGCAAAGAAATTGATCAATAATTAAAAAAAAAAAAAACTCCCAACAAACAAAAGTCCAGGACTAGATGGTTTGGAAGGTGAATTCTAACAAGCATTTATAGAAGAGTTAATACCTAAACTTCTCAAACCATTACAAAAAATAGAAAATGAAGGTCAGCTTTCAAATTCATTCTATGAAGCCAGCATTACTCTGATACCTAAACCAGATAAAGACACCACAAAAGAGAGAGAGAGAGAACTATAGGCCAATATCCCTGATGAACATAGACACAAAAATCCTCAACAAAATACTAGCAAACCAAATCCAGCAATGCATTAAAAAAAGTCATTTACCACAATCCACTGGGATTTATGCCTACGTTTTAGGCTGCTTCAAATTTGCAGAACAGTCCACATGATATATCACATCAATAAGAAAAAGCATAAAAGCCATAAGATCATTTCAATATTTCAGAAAAAGCATTTGACAAAGTACAACATCTATTCATGATAAAAACCCTCAACAAAGTAGGTCTAGGAGGGAACATACCTCAAAATGATAAAGGTCATCTTTGAAAAACCCACAGTTAATTTTATCCTCAATGTAGAAAAGCTGAGAACTTTTCCTCTATAGGAATGGTCAGTAACAAGACTGGAATGCTAACTCTCACCACTTTTATTCAATATAGTACTGGAAGCCCTAGCCACAGCAATCAGACAACAAAAAGAAATAAAAAGCATCCAAATCAGTAAGGAGGAAGTAAAACTTTTGCTATTTCCAAACAGCATGACGCTGTATATAGAAAACCCAAAAACTCAACCAAAAAAACAACTAGAACTGATAAATTTATCAAATTTGCAGGATACAAAAAGAATGTACAAAAATCTGTTGCATTTCTATACACCAATAATGAAATAACAGAAAAAGTAATCAAGGAATTTATTCTATTTACAATTGCACCAAAACAATATGATATCTAGGAATAAACTTCACCAAAGAGGTAAAAGATGTGTATTTTGAAAGTATAGAACACTTTTGAAAGAAACTGAAGATGACACAAAAAAATAGACATTCCATGCTCAGAGATTGGAAGAATTAATATTGTTAAAATGTCTATACTAGTAAAGCAAACTAAAGTTGCACAAAGCAAACTAAAGTTGCAATGTAATCCCTATCGAAATACCAACAGTATTTTTACAGAACTAGAACAAATGATCTTAAAAATGTATATGGAACCACCAAATACCTTGAATAATCAAAACAATCTTGAGAAAGAAGAACAAAGCTGGAGGTATCACAGTACCAGATTTTAAGATATACTTCAAAACTGTAATAATCAAAACAGTATCATACTTGTACAACAAAAGACAGATAGATCAATGGAACAGAGTAGAAGGCCCCAAAATAAGACCACATTTATATGCTCAGTTAATCTATGACAAGAATATACAATGGAGTAAGGAGAGTCTTTTCAATAAATGTTGTTGGAACTGGACAGCTACATGCAAAAGAATGAAACTGAGCCACTTTTTTATACCATACACAAAAATAAAATCAAAATACATTAGAAACCTAAATGTGAGACCTGAACCCACAAAACTCCTGGGCAAAACATAGGCAGTAATCTTTTGGCCATCAATCTTAGCACCACATTTATGGATATATATTCTCAAGCAAGAGGAACAAAAAACTATTGGGACTACGCCAAAATAAAAAGCATTTGCATAGCAAAGCAAACACTCCACAAAATAAAAAGGCAACCTACTGAAGGGGAGAAGATAATCATATATCTGCTAAAGGGGTTAATATCCAAAGTATAAAGAACCTAAAAACTCAACACCAAAAAAACCTCCAAGCAATCCAATTAAAAAATGAGCAAAGGACTTTATCAACATTATTAACCATCAGGGGGATGCACATCAAAACCACAATGAGTTAGAAAAGCTAGAATTGAAAAGACAAGAAATGACAAGTGTTGGTGAGGATGTGGAGAAAACAGAACTCTCATATACTATTGTTGGGAATGTAAATTGGTTCAAACATGTAGAAAACAGTATGGAGTTTCCTCAAAAAATTACAAATAGGGATCCCTGGGTGGCAGCAGCGGTTTGGCGCCTGCCTTTGGCCCAGGGCGCGATCCTGGAGACCCGGGATCGAATCCCATATCAGGCTCCCGGTGCATGGAGCCTGCTTCTCACTCTGCCTGTGTCTCTGCCTCTGTCTCTCTCTCTGTGACTATCGTAAAATAAAAAAAAATAAAAAAAAATTACAAATAGAAATACCATATGATCCAGTAATCCCATTAACTGAATATTTCCCCAAGGAAAATAAAACTGTAATTTGAATATATATATGTATATATGTTTATTGCAGCATTATATATAATAGCCAAGTTATGAAAGCAACCCAAGTATTCACTGATAGATGAATGGATAAAGAAGAAGTTGCAGGTGTATGTGTATACATAAAAGAAAAAAGAATGAGATCTTGCCATTTGTATTTTCCAATGAAAATATTATATTGTTTGGGTTCTCCATATAAGTGGATATATGAAAGAATAAATAGTGAAGGCAGAGAGAATCACAGAGAATGAGAAATAATAACAAAGCTGGTATGGGAGATGCACTGTTGTGGGTTTTTTTAGGACTACTTTTAGATTTTAATATTTCTGAGGCTTCCCTACAGTGATTGCAGAGAGTCGCTCAGAACATTCACAACCGTGCGCAGACAACATATTGAATAGTTTTCTTGGAGAACTTGTTTGCTACCTACACTAGCATCTGCCAATCTCCCAAAGTTAGAGTAAAGACTATTGGTATGGCCAGGACTCGGCCTTAAAATTCTAACATCTGGACCTTCCAATACAGCCTCTATTGAAATGTCTGAGATATCAACTCCATAGCCAGTAAAGAGTTATTCCTTCTACTTTGGGACAACTTCATTTAAGGAATGCAGATGGATCTTCCTAAACCCACATCCTATTATTACACTTATTGTATAAAACACAGCTTGCAAAGGCCAGGGTATATATGTGTAATCTCCATCACTATCATTTGCTTATCATTTGACCTTTGTTTCTCAACTCAGAACAAAATGCCCTCCTTGTACTACTCTAAGAAGTTTTCTATTTATCCTCCCTTTTTATCCCTCAAACTTAAGAGATACAACTCTATACATATCCACAGTTCATGAGTGTTGCTGAAATATACCATAATGGCTGGAACATATAATTATTCCATTAAAAATCCTTTGACCTTGTTTTTCTTACATCAAATGAATATTTTGTATCTATGCATTAAAATGAGAGTTGATGAGTTCTTCATGGAAACATTAAACAATGAAATCTGGGAAATCTGGAATGGGTTGTTGACGTCCATGAATAATCTTTATAATCTTGGACCAGTAAGTCCCTTGTCAATTCTAACCATAGTTTCCCTATAAAAATGTTACAGTCTCTCCTGCATCTTCAATTATTTATTACCAAATAAAACTGAAATGAAAATGTTCATATTTTCAATGGACAAGAGGTTAGATTTGAAGTTAATAACAAAAATGATGGGGATCCCTGGGTGGTGCAGTGGTTTAGCGCCTGCCTTTGGCCCAGGGCGCGATCCTGGAGATCCGGGATCGAATCCCACATCGGGCTTCCGGTGCATGGAGCCTGCTTCTCCCTCTGCCTGTGTCTCTGCCTCTCTCTCTCTCTGTGTGACTATCATAAATAAATAAAAATAAAAAAAATTAAAAAAAATAACAAAAATGATGTTAATAAAATAAAAATGACAATATTTTTAGATTTCAGCAATTTATATATTTCACCTCCTTATATTTTGTGTGTTGTTGATTTTTTTTTTCTATTTCAAAGTCAATTTTATATCTTTTCAAGGATGACTAACTTTAAAGCTGGTGGTCCATCTGTTTTCTCTTTGTTAGCAGACTTTTTGAGGCTAGTCTGATTTTATAAAGGAAATGATTTGCTTTGATAAAACAGTTTTCAAAAGAAAAAAAAGTATCATTAGAATTTCTTTTTACACTCTGAAATGGTCCTTTTTTTGGTAGTGTTTCTAACACCCCTAAACATCCTAGGTAGGAAAAAAAATGTTGGTTATTTGAAAAATTGCTATTACTAAATAAATCTCTTACCTCCAAGGTTCAACTTTTTACAGTATGAAATAATATATTTTTGAAATTCCATGCTTTTAAAAATTAGCTCTAACTTGTAGGTAATGATATCCTGACCAAAACTTTCCATACCAGAATCTATTCCCTGCTGTGTCTTATTCTTTATTTATATAATATGAAAGCATTTCAGAAAATCTGATAGTATTTCATCACAAATCCCAAACCGTCCTGCATCCATTGTATTTCCATACATGTTTGTAATACTCTTTTGGTGTAAATTCTTTGAAAGACTTTTATATAGTATTATGTCACCAAACCATCAAACATAAAATGCAAGTTTTGTTATTTTTCATATTACTGTCCCATATATGTCCCCTGAATTTTCTTTTCTTTTTTTTAAAGATTTTATTTATTCATGAGAGACATGGGGGGGGGGCGGGTGGAGAGAGAGAGAGAGGCAGAGACACAGGCAGAGGGAGAAGCAGGCTCCATGCAGGAAACCCAAGGTGGGACTCGATCCCAAGACTCCAGGATCCTAAGCCAAAGGGAGATGCTTAACCACTGAGCCACCCAGGGACCCCCTGAATTTTCCTAAATGACATTTAGTCTACCTTAAATTGTGCATGTTATTGAAAAAAAAATACAGTCATAGCTAATACAATGTGGCTAGCTACCAAAAAAATCACTTTTGAAGTATATCCTGAATTTCTTCTTTTTTTCTTTCTTTTTTTTCTACTCTGGGTATAACAGCCAAAATATTTAAGTTCAAATAGTGAAAGAATATTGTGAAAAATGGCTTAGTGAATCCAGGGAGACACTCAAGTGATCTGGTATCCCTAGGGCAATAGTTCTTTCACATTAACTACTTTGATAGTTATTCTGTTGGTGGAGGGGTTGGAGGGAGGAGGGAGGTCTTCTATTTACCTATTCTGTTGGTGGAGGTGTTAGGGGGAGGAGGGAGGTCTTCTACATCCTACCTCCCTTTCCTTCAACATTATACTTCTCTACTTACATATCATCCATATCTTCTAGATACCTCCAATTCCTTTCAAACCCTCTTCTCCAGAAATAACCTGATAACCTGATTCATTAGAAAGGTTTAATTGACTAACAATTTATAATCTCATATACTTCAAGTTATCTGAAAGCAATTTCTGCATTGGGCCTAGGTATATTTTGTTTAATAATGTAAATCCAGAACCAGGGTTATTTAATACACTTAACAAAAAGAGGAGATTATAGTACTAATAAAATTATTGAGGAGGAAATATATATATATATATATTTTTTACAAAGAGATAGCACAGTATGTAAGACTTGGAATTCAAAGATCATATATATTATCTGAGACACGACAATTATTATTAAGAGCTTCAGTTTTCCATCTATAGGTTGAAGTTGAGGCATTTCAAACCAATTTTAATGCACCATTACAGTAGTATATTAGGATAGTTTATGTGAAAACAATTTTTAACATTTAAAGTATACAACAGATGAGATGCTATAATTATGTTATTTGTAGTATCCCCTGATCTTAAATTATACCATGTATTTAATAATGTGTTGTCTTTATTCAGTGAGTCAAACTTCTAAAAGTGACTTGCTTTACATTATACTGGTATGAAACAAGTGAGCAGTGTAAAATTGCTTTATTTTTATTTTACTTCCCTTCTTTTATTATTACACAGATTAGGTAAACAATGTCTTACCTTTAGAAGTCTCCTAGCAGAGCTTATATGGCAAAACTCATAAGGTGAAATGATTTAAGCAAGAAATTAAGGGCTCCCATTATTTAATCATGTTAATAAATACTAGAAAAGAAGAGGAATTATGGGCTATATTCTCAATTATATGTAATCAATAATTTTATTATATTTATATAATCAATTATATATCTATTGGATACAAGAAACTATCTTACATAATCACAAAATTGGCTACAAAGCTTTTCAATTATTCACGGAAATAATCTTATTATTTTTGAATACTTTTATTCAAGAAACATTGTACCATCTAAGATATGCCAGATGTTGGGCAGCTGAGTGTGTAGACAAGAGATTCATTTTTCATGTTCTTACTGTAGTAAATCCCAATTGTCCATTATTGTGCATCTTTGTACAAGCACATAAAATTATTTTCTACTCAATTCCCTTAGGCATATAATTTTAGCTTAAACTCTCACATCTTTTTCATTTAGAAATCAAACTTTCTGGAATACCAGCTTACAGAATTATACTTTCTTATGTTTCTTCTGAATTAAGTTACTAATCATATATATTATTGCTATTATAAGTAGTAATTGTCTCAAATTCTCATTTAAATCACCTTTTAAGGATAACTGCTTATACTGAGTGCATTACTGTAGGCGTGTGGACACGTGCGCGCATACACACACACACACACACACACACAAGTTCTCATTGTTTCTCAGACTTTAATTCTGTACAGAATTTGCTTACTCTAGTTATAAACAGAGGAGACAAGCAAATGCCTACTGGTTTTGAGAAAACTGTTTTATTGTTTCACTTCTTCTGAGTAGGAGGGGATGCTAAGGCTCTACTCCCTGGGGAGCTCTGCCTTTAGCTGACCGTATTAACGTTCACCTTGCTTATCTTGCATCAGTCCTCTAACCCCTGTTGAATCCTAACTGCCCACCAGGAGGATTTACTATTCCCTTAAGAATTTAGGAGTGAGGTTGAGCCAGGAAAGGTAATTTAACTCTAGACAATTTCCTCTTGGTAATTTGTGCAATCTCAAAATATAGGTCTTGTCTGCCAGAACCTTTGAATGTTTCTTTTTGGTTATTACTTGAACTCATTACAAGGCTTCCTGCTTGCAAAGCAGTAACTACTTGTGTATACAATCTCTCTGTGGTAGAATATTTCCGAAACCTTTAACAAAACTCTTCTTTATCACTGCAAACAGATTCCACATCTAAGGATATAAACAGATTCAGCAGTGTGCCAAAACCTTCTGCAGAGAAATGTCCTGGTATTTATAAATGCTTCACAAATTCTATTCTTCAGTGATGACAGGAAAAGGACTGCCTGTTTTTAATAAATATGCTTTGGGTTTATACTGACACTTCAATGGTTGTCACTGATAAAGAGGCACATTTTAGGTCTGATTTACTTTATACCAATGGATTATGTGGTAAAAAATCAAAAGGGGAATTTGCTTTTAAAGTAGTTCATGGCATTTCATTAACATTCCTTCATTCCTAGATGTGGAGGAAATGTTCTTAAAAAAATATTTGTTGGATCACTGTGTGAAGTGCTTCCTAATTAGACATATTAGAACCCTCGTGCTTCCTTGCTTAGCCAGAAGGAAGAAACCTTTAGATTTTTAGCACCATACTGTGCAAAAAAACCTACCATACTGTGTTTTTTGTTGCTGTTGTTGAACAGAATTTATGTTTATAAATGCTTCCAGTATTTATTAGTGCATTGGTGTAGTAAAACTAGTGATTGTAAGGGACCAGAAGAAAATCTGGCATACACTATGCATTATATGTGTTTGTAAAATAAATAACAATGATAAAAGCTTAATTTTGCCCTCTGAATGGGTATAAATGATTTCTTAAAAAGGATAGTTGCTTAAATATATAGCTTTTATTTTTTGACAGATACTGTATTGGCCACTTTTATCTGTCTGATTTAGGGAAGCAGTATAGTGTAGGCCAATGATTCTTATTTAGGGGTAACTTTGCTGTCTGGAGGACATTTGGAAATGACTGAAAACATTGTTGGTAGTTAAAACTGAAGGCAGGTGCCACTGGTATCTGTAGGTTTGGGCAAGTGATATGGCTAAGCATCCTGTAATGCACAGGGCAGCCCCCTACAATAAAATTATATAATCCCAAATATAAATAGTGCTAAGGGGGAGAAAACCCTGGCTTAGAATTTGTATTCTGAAATCCAAATGTTTGAGCTTTAATTTGCATTCTGCTAGCCATTAACCCTGGAATCCTCATATGAACCATTTCCTCATCATTAAAGGGGTATAATAAAATCTTCTAAACCATGATTAAAATACACGATTTCCTCCTTATCCACAGTTTCTCTTACCCTGGTTTTAGTTACCTGCGGTAAATCACAGTCTGGAAGCAAATGACCCTCCTAACATAACATCAGTAAGTCAGTAGTTGGAACGCCTGGGTGGCTCAGCCATGGAGCATTTGCCTTTGGCTCAGGGCTTGATCCGGGAGCCCAGGGATCAAGTCCCACCTCAAGCTCCCTGTATGGAGCCTGCCTCTCCCTCTGCCTATGTCTCTGCCTCTCTTTCTCTCTCTCTGTTTGCCTCTCATGAATAGATAAATTGAAAAATAATAAAATAAAAGAAAGTCAGTAGTAGCATAACTGTACATCACAATGTGTATGTCATTCAATTCACTTCATCTCATCGGCATTTTATTATCTCACATCATCATAATGATAAGAGTACAGTAAGACACTTTGCGACCACATTGACATAACTTTTATTATAGATTATTATTTTATTTTTAGTTATTACTATTAAACTTTTACTGTGCCCAATTAGGCATTATCATCGGTGTGTACCTATAGGAAAAAACAGTGTATATAGGGTTTAGTACTATCTATGGTTTTAGGCATCCACTAGGAGATTTAGAACATATCACCTGCAGGTAAGAGGGGACTACTGTAATAAATAAATGAGATTTTTCTGCCTTTTAGTTACTTCAGTAACTTTTTAAAATTTATGGAACACATGCTTTCTTGAGTCTAGTATATTTAAGAATCCCTTTGCCACCAGATCTTTTTACCATTATATATTAGACACGTAGGTCTGGAAAACACTCATCACTACTTTATTGCATTTTTAATGTTGCTGTCCATTAATTTTGTTTTGTTTTGTTAAGACTCAAGACTTGCTTGGAATTTTATAGAGGCAAAGAAAGCTTTTCAAAGAATATAAATATTATTACTGTTCTTCCTCGGTTAAATTTTTAATTATGTATTTTTTAACTTGTCTGATAGACTCATGGTTAAGACAACTATAAGCTTCATTAAAACCGAATTAGAAAAGAGTTTGGTGAAGGTTAAAAAAAATCTTTATGTCTCTTCCAATAGTAGATTCTATAGATAGTACAGGATTTGTTTGAAACAGTATAGAACCCATCCTTTAAAAGTTAGACAAGTTTCCCTTAAGGTGTATGTTTCAGTGGAAAGAAGACCAGGTAGAGAACACTTTCATTTAATTCTTCTCTAAAGTGTGTCACAATACTAATTTAACCTTTAAGAGAGTTTACAAAGATCATTACAGATAGAGTATGAAAAATACCCCTATGATAGTCTAGATAGTCTAACTAGATAGAAAATAATAGTGAAGGTCAAGATTAGGTTGAAAATACAAAGGGGTTTGTATTTTCATTCTTTAAAGGTACTGAAAAGTATTCTGATTTGCATTTTAGAAGAGAATTTGCTCACACTTGGGATAACAAAAGGATTTATAAGCAAAATTTTAAAAAACAAATGCAATCTAGATTATATTAGAATTAAATGATAAAACAAGGTAATTAAACAAAGTAGAAATACATATATTTTTTTAAAGATTTTATTTATTTATTTGTGAGAGACACACAGAGAGAGAGGAAGAGACACAGGCAGAGGGAGAAGCCACTCCACGCAGGAAGCCCAATGTGGGACTCGATCCCGGGACCCCAGGATCATGCCCTGGGTGGAAGGCAGGCACTGAACCACTGAGCCACCCAGGGATCCCTAAGACATTTATAATTTTAATATTTTACTCATGAGTAACATTTGCATATGCCTTCTTTCAAAACACTTTCTGTAATCCTATTTAACAGTGCAGAGAGATGTCTTCTTAATATCACAATTTAGAAAGTTTCTACTTCTGCCTTTAGATCTATATGTTGTTATATTTGCAATTAAATGTATGTATTATAAAGTTTGCTGATATTCATTTATTATATACATTTTATCACACATTATATTTATGTATAATATTTATTATACTGAGTCAGCTTGTGCCTTTTTCACTTATTTTCTGTACTACTGAAATGACCTACTCGATCTTCAGGTTAATAGTGATGGGGAGGAGCTAGGCTCTTGTTTCATGGAGTTAAAGAATGAACTTCATGGACAAAGGAGAGTGAGTAAAGTGATAGAAGTTTATTAAGCAAGGATACAAAACAAACAAACAAAAAAAACGCTCAGAAGTGAGAGAGGTCCCGACAGTGTTTTGACTGAAGGCTTTTAGACTGGTCTTTTATTGGAAACTTGACCGGGGGTTTGTGGCCTTGAGATTCTTGTACATTCTTGTACAGTCTTGGGTAAATGCCGTCTGCCTTTTTTTTTTTTTTTTTTTGGTTTGGCAGGGGTGGGTCTGGTGAGTCTCTGTGATTACTTTGTAGCTGTCAAAGAAAGATACTCCCTAATATTTGAGACCAGGTGGTCCAGTCTATTTTTATCTCTGGTTTTTTACATCTCACCACACTTGGGATTTCTGTGAGCCTGATTCCATGACTCCTATTTCTACCTGCCTAGCCCCGCCACCTGTCCCTAACTCAGTAGGTCAGTGTCAGATTTTTGAGTCTATATTTTAATATGTTGCTGTTACTACTAAAGCACCAAAATTTCTTCCTTTTATTAATTAGAAAATATCCTGACCTTTTACTACTAAAGCCCCCCAAATTTACTCCTTTTATAAATTGGAAAAGGTTCTGACCACTTTCTTTACATATCTAAATACAAATTTTGCATAAATAAAAGATAAGGAGTTAAGGATATTTTAATGTGAGCATTTTCATAGCCTTGGTTTTGGCCAAAGAAGTGGGTCTCTGTTTGTAATGTTGACACATGGGGAAAAAATGAACTGCATAAATATTAATGAGTTACTAGTAAATGCCAGACACTGTTAAGAGAAGTGGATTCAGCTATGGACAAGACAGGCAAAGTCCCAGCCCTTAAGACACTTACATTTTAGTTGGCTTGGGTGTGGTAATGTGTAAGGGTCAAAGAGTCTATTCTTAAATAAAACATACTGTGGGACGCCTGAGTGGCTCAGCGGTTGAGCCTCTGCCTTCAGCTCAGGTTGTGATCTGGAGTCCTGGGATTGAGTCCCACATTGGGCTCCCTGCATGGAGCCTCCATCTCTCTCTGCCTATGTCTCAGCCTCTCTCTCTCTCTCTCTTTCTCTCTCTGTGTCTCTCATGAATAAATAAATAATATCTTTTAAAAAATAAAATGAAAAAACATGCTGTATTCTGCATTGCATACCATAGGGCTCATTAGTAGGAAACCATGAACTTAATCAGTAGGCATGTTTCACAGTTCGAGTTACCCTGTAGTAAGGATTTAGCTTCTCCTCTCCTTCTATAAGAACTCAGACCAATACTAACCTAATTTCATATTATCTCTTCTTTTTTTTAAAATATAAGTTATAATGCTGACATTTTCAGTAATCTTTATATTTTCTTAAAATATTATTTAACATTAGCAATTTTTCTAATGCGATGCCTTTTCTTTTTTAGCTAGCTCTTGAGAATTGTTCTACATATTTCTATTTCTTTAGGAAAAGTTGTATTGTAAAATAATACTGTTTTGTTAAGTGGAGAACCTTTTCAGAAAAACCTGTTTTAAAATCAAGTCAAATAATCAATCAAATGCCAAATTCTAATCCACAAGAGAAATTATCATAGAAATATAGAAGATTGCCACCTGATGCCACTTTTGGCAATTACCAGCAGAGTTTACAAAAAAAAAGAGAAAAAATTCAGAAAGAAATTATATATGTCATTAATCAGAAATTGACATATTGCTCCCCTCCCCATTAATTCAATCATAACATGATTACTATATTTCTCTTTGGCAACTGTAATGACACAATCAAGATGAACCTTGCAATCAATGCTTTCATTCAGGTTGCTTTCATTCAGGTTGCAGTTAACAGTATTCACACTATTGTACATGTTTGGATTTTATTATGGGTTTCATATTGTCCTTTCTTCAATTGAGTTACATGCAATGTTGGTACTACATATGCTGAGTTATCATTTAAGAATATTTTCAAAAAGCTTTTACTATGATTTGGTATCATAAAAAAAGTTTAAAAAAAAGTTATTTTGTGTACTGAAAGTCAAGGAAAAAAGAAATAGTGTATACTATCAGTAACTCCTTTGAATATAAATGGACTAAACACTCCAATTAAAGGACAGAGGGTAACTGAAAGGATTAAAAAAAAAAAAGACCCATGTATATGCTGCCTCCAAGAGACTGATTTCAGATCTAAGGACACATACAACTGAAATCAAAGGATCAAAGTATGAAAAACATACTATGGAAGTGGAAATGAAGAGAAAAAGGAAGCCAGGGAGCAATACTTATTTCAGAAAAAAATAGACTTTAAAACAAAATCTGTAGGCAAGAGACAAGGGCATGGATAATGATAAAGGGATCGATCCAACAAGAGGATATAATAATAGCAAATACCTATGCACTGCACATAGGATCACTTAAATACCTAAAGCAAATATTACAGTCATAAAGGGAAGAATAGACAGTAAAGCAGTCATCCACTTAGATCAATGGATAGATCATCAAGACAGAAAATCAGCATGGAAACAATGGCTTTGAACAACATATCAGACCAAATGGACCTAACAGATATATACAGAATATTCATTCCATCCCCAAACAGCAAAACACACATTCTTTTCAAGGGCACATACATATTTTTCACAATGTGTCCCATGGTAGGCCACAAAACAAGTATTAATAAATTTAATAAGACTGAAGTCATATCAAGAATCTTTTCTGATTACAACAGTATGAAACTAGAAATCAATTGTAAGAAAAATTCTGGAAAAAAAGCACAAAAACAAAGGGTTAAATGATATGGCATTAAACAATGAACAAGTTACAAGAAACCAAAGGAGAACTTAAAAGAAAAAAATATATGGAGACAAATGAAAATGAAACACAATGGTTTAAAGTCTTTGGAATGCAGCAAAAAGAGTTCTAAGAGGGAACTTTATAGTGACATATACCTACCTCAAGAAACAATAAAAATCTCAAATAACCTGAATTTATACTTAAAGGAGCGAGAAAGAACAAAGCCAAAACTATTAGAAGGAAGAAAATAACAAAGATTAGAACAGAAATAAGTGAAATAGAGCCTAAAAATGCAATACAAAAGATGAAACCAAGAGCTGATTCATAAGGAAAGATAAACAAAATTGCAAACCCATTAGACAGACTTATCAGAGAAGAAAGGGAGAGGACTCACAATATAAAGAATTATAGAATATCATGAAAAATTATATGTCAATAAATTGGACAACCTAGAAGGAATAAAAATGTTCTAGAAATGTACAATCTTCCAAAACTAAATTAGGAAGAAATATATCAGTTGAACAGACCAACTACTAGTAATGATTAAATCAGTAATTAAATTAATTAAATCAATAATTTAATATAATATCAAATATTATATATTATATATTATTTAATATGATTTTAATATAATCAATAAAAAATGCCAACAAACCAAAGTCCAAGACCAGATGCATTCGCAAGCTAGCTAGTCCAAAAAATATTTCCCAAAAGAGGATGAAAAACTTACAAATTCATTCTTACAAGATCAGAATTAACCTGATACCAAAACCAAAGCCACAAAGAAATTATACAAAAGTAAACCACAGGCTAGTGTCTCTGATGAACACAGATGAACAAATCCTCAACAAAGTATTTAGCAAACCAAATTTAACAATATATTTAAAAAATCATTCATCATGATTAGGTGGGATTTATTCCAGGTATGCAACAGTGGTTCAATATTTGCAAATCAATGAGATACATCATAATAATAAGAGGAATGATAAAAACCATATGATTATCGCAATGGATGCAGAAAAAGCATTTGACAAGGTATAACTACCATTCATAATAACACTTGTCAACAAATAAGTTTAGAGAGACCATACCTTAGCATAATAAAAACCATATGTGAAAAATCCCACAGCTAATATCACACTTAATGTTGAAAAACTGTAAGTTTTTCCCTTCAGATCAGGGAAAATACAAGGATGTCCACTCTCAACATTTTTATTCTACTTAGTACTGGAAGTCCTAACTGCAGCAATTAGACAAGGAAAAAAATAAAAGGCATCTAAATTGGTTAGGAAGAAGTAAAACCATTCCTATTTGCAAAAGACATGATGATATATATAGAAAACCCTAAAGACTTCACAAAAAACTACTAGATATGATAAATGAATTCAGTAAAGTTGCAAAATTAATATGCAGGTATCTGTTGCAGTTCTATACACTAATAACCAAGTAGCCAAAGGAAATTAAGAAAATAATCCCATATACAATAGTACCAAAAATAATAAAATACCTAGGAATACACTTACCCAAAGTGGTGTAAGACCTATATTCTGAAAAGTAGAAGACATTATTGAAAGAAATTAAGAAAACACAAATGGAAAGATATACCATACCTTCAATTCCATACTCTTGTGAAACCAAATGCTTTACAAAACGTAAAAAGGGAATATACCTGCATTTAACAAAGCTCTGTCATTGAAATAAATGCAAAAGGACTATCTGTAAAACCTAAGAAAGGGAACTGACGATGAAGAAACTACAATGAGAGGCTGGTGTGACTGATAAATAGGTCACACCAATTATAATAAGGAAATTAACATGGGTTTTTAATTAGCATCATGTGATTTTATTTTTTGTTATTCTTTTCTTCGTGATATGTAAAATAATGTATTTTGATATCTGTCATTTTAAATTCAATAATAAGCAGAGTAATCCTCCAGTGAAGAAATGAGGAAAAAAATCATAGGGAAGTAAAGAACTAACTTTACTATAATCCTCACACTTGACTAATGACTAAATTTACCATCTAATCCTCTACTAGGAAGTCTAAGGATATGTTATAAAATAGCTGTTTGATAATTAAAATGTCTAACAATTATGTGAGTTTAATTTAATTCCAGTTTTGAGAATGATGTGGCTAGGCGTATGTGCTGAAAATTCTCTTTGAGCGATGTGATCCTAAGAGCTTCAGAAAGAACAAATGTCAGTTAGCAGCATGTTGAAGAAATTATTCCCATCTGGGCCAGGGTAACAAAATACAAATATATATGTGCCAAAATATTTTTATGTATCTTGAATCAAAGATTTCTTTCCTATGTTTGTCTAAACATGTAAAACAAAATATATTCTAAATGTAGAATTGGAAGAGAGTTGAATGAATGCTCATTTCTTCCATCTAAAGTTGGCAGCTGATACCATTTAAATAAGTTCCTCTTGGAGACTTTCTCCTCTATTAAATAAAATGAAAACAAACAAACAAAAAACACCCCTACTTATTCAAGGTTACACCACCTTCTCAGAGGCTGTCAAGGTCCAATAACTAGTTGACACAAGAGTATAAGGCTCTCACCCACTTGCCTAATTGAGGGCAACTATGAAGAGTCAATCTAGTTTCACAGCTGGCTGTATCATCACCTGAGCTAGTTTAATTACATAGGGTTTAGCTTTGTCCTGTGCCAGTCTCTGTTGTCTTCATTCCCCCACAGGTGTTGGCCTGAGACTATTCTCCAATAAACTTATTTTATTGTCTTAGATATTTGTTTCAAAGTATGTTCTAGGACACTAAACTACAACAATAAATGTGAAATTACTTGAATATTCTGGTATAAATTACTTTGCTTAAGTTAAGAGGTGTTCAAAGTGATTTGTTTTCTCAAGGATGAAATGAGCATCTATCAAAGTAATTTCTAGGTCTGTTGGTCACTTAATTTTGATATTGTAATTGTTTTCAGTGTTGCTGTCATCAAGCTAACTATGTTCCAGGAATAATATTAGGTATTTTATACACAGTAATTTATTGAATCTTAACAACAATCTTGCATGTAGATATAGGTAGGAATATAAATTTTCCTTTCATAGATGAGGAGATTGGAGACTTAGAAAGGTAAGTAACCTGCCATAGACACTTAGCTACAAAAGTTCCTGAATCTGATTGATTTTTCCATTAAACTTTAAGCTGCTTAAAGGCAGGAGCCAGTTCTATTATACACAGCACTGCTTCCCATCATGTAATGCAACATCTTGCCCTCAGTAGTAGTCAGTGTATTTATCAAGTGAATAAATGAACCCACATGTTTAACCCAAAAATCATGCCATTAGCCCCTGTGCTGTGTAGTCTCCCATGTGTGCTATGAGCCCTGGACTTAACGGTGAAACACACACACACACACACACACACACACACACACACACTAAAATAAAATAATATAAAATAAAATAAAATAAAATAAAATAAAATAAAAATAAAACAGAAAGTCTAAGATGTCAAAAGCAAACTATGCTGAACAAACAGGAACTTAAATGTGCACGTTTCTTTAAAAATTGAGAGTGAAAGTCTTCCTTTTGTTTATTTTTATCCACCTGTACCTTATAGCTGTCAGAAATTAGACCAGAGAAGGAGCACTGATGCTGCCTATGGGATTGAGTTATTTGATCGCTTTCACTGTGTCTTCATTAAAACCATACATTTAATTTAACGTCAGGAGGGTTAAAAAGATCACATAAAGAAAATAATGAATATTTCAACAAATGTAGTGTTAATGAAGTCTCCACCCACCTCCTTACTTTCCTAGGCAGCATGTGTAAAGATAGAAATGAAAAAGAAGCATTACCACTGTTGATTATCATGATTAATTTATGTCTCTTTTCTGTCCCAAATGGATTTTTACTCAGAATATTTCACAAATAGCACTTGTAATGTGTCTAAAGTTTGGATGCACATATTAAGTACAACTTGATCAATAGTGTAAGTAAGCATCTTATAGAAGTCATAAAGATAAAGAGAAAATGAAAGCTCACATTTCTAAGTAGGCTCAAATACCCAGAATATTGGAAAAGAGCCAAGAAGCCAGAAAATTTCCTGAACAATGAAAACTGAATCAAAATAGTTTATTCCTTTTATTCCCAAGAAATTTCCTGAAACATCTGCAAGTCATACAATGCTCTCTTTTATATACCAGATAACCAGCCTATCCTTACTTCAAATCTATGAAAGAGTTAATATGGAAAAGTATAAGTCAAGGAGAGGTTCTTTAAGTAAGCATATAATAAAAATTAGAATGGCAGAAGGGATCCTGGGAAGATACCCAAATAGGAGAATCCTAAACTCACTTCCTCC